>NW_026606558.1:5410000-6875785 GCF_029890125.1 Rhinichthys klamathensis goyatoka
CAGTCGCATATTCTTCCTCACCGTCACGCTGTCCTACTACTACCATCTGGGACGCCGGCCCAAGAAGATCTGAGAGCCCCACACACACCATTACCACACACACACACACACATGGTGACGGGCCGCTGGGCTGGAGTTTCCATCAGAAGCTTTGAACAGTGACGCAGTCAAAAAACATCAACCTGTTCATCTGGTGTTGAGCCTTACTGCAACCAGGCCTTTGTTTTAATTTCAACTTACACACGACACAGGAGTTTGCCTTTAGAGAGCAAACTTCTTCTTTTTTGTTTTTTTATGGGAAATGCTCACAATCTGGTCAAATGAATTCCATTTTTATTTCTGACACACAGCGGCAGCCCTCCTCATTCAGCGTTTATCTCGTAAAGTATTGCACACCGTAGCCGAGCGTGAAATGCTGGCGTAATTGTCTGTAGCTGTTATCAACAAAACTGTAAATCATTTCATGTAATAATGCCGATGACTTTGAGCTTGTAGTCATGTGACGTGTGTGAAGGGTGACTAGTAAACACTAGAATGTGTGTTTTCCGTGCAGGTCATTCAGTATTTGAGCGGTAAAAACATTGTTACTGGTTGGTGAGGTGTATGTGTGTCTGCTGTATCACTGATCCAGGAGCAGCCTGCTCTGCGTGGAACGAGTTCTCATACGGGAATGGTTATGATCCTTATGGATGACAGACACTACAGGTTAGTTTGTTTGGTTAGCTAGTTGCTAGGTGCATTGATCTCGAAACCCCCTGTTGTTGCACTGTTTCAGGAGCTTTTCTGTTTCATTTTCCTTACTGTCATGTTCGTTTTCATCAAGATTTCGAAGTGTATATGAACAAGAAAGGCCTTTTTCTTTCAGTAGTAATGCCACAGAATATGGTTTTGTAGCACAATGGCATGTTTCATTCATTTAGACAAGCAATGTAGCAGTATTTTCCCTCACGTCTCCCTAATATTGCCTTAATATGCTAAACTGCACAAGCATTCCACGTCAGCACACTGCCAGTTGTTTGTATTCCTCAAAAGAACTATATTCTCTACATATATTTTCTTGTTGATTTGCAGTTGCTTATTTATTGGCCTGCCCAGAAGTTTTTGCATTACAGTAGGTTAGGTTTGTGGAGTCACTTGCATGTTTATTGTCCGAGTTTTGTTCAGTCATTGTGAGAGTTCTGCTGAGACAAACTGCAAAATCAAAACGAGGCATGATGTGTGTGTAATTACACGTTTGCTGCATCCATTAGTGTCCATTAGTGACAACGTGACATCTTCCGCTAAAAGCGTAATTGGAAGCATTTTATAACTTTAATAGCATAACTTGGATATTGGAAAAATGTTGATTGGATATATTGAAGGAAGCAATATTTTTTAGCAAGAACCTATACAGGAAACTTCTGTTAAATGTTGAGTATCATGCTTGTTGGTTGTTTCCACACTGTATATGATAGAGCTTCAGTTGAGTACAGTATGTGGACAAAAGTAGCAGTTACTCGTTCTTAGGTTTAATTAGGTTTTCACATTTAGCTTATACATGGCTCAAAACGGGTTATAAAGAAGTTCAGCTTTTCTTTCACAACCCAGTTTGATTTAGTCTCTTCGTTGTCTTTACTTGCGAACAGGTTCATAGCTCAAATCTCCTCTTACTGTCCTGAAAATATAATGTCTTTGACACAGAACCAAACTAATCCTAGCTAGTAGTTCAGAATAGGCACGGCTTTTACTGTATGTTCTGTTCCTCTCATTAAAAAGCAAGCTCTCGCTATATATGATGACGGCAAACATGAATCATTTGTTATATTTACGTCTCCAGATGAGAATTGTGTTCCCATGCTATTAGAAATAAATATCCAGTAAGCTGCTATGGCTTCAGCTGTCTGACGATGACGATGGTATACATAATGCCTCTGAAGGGATGTTAATGTACTTTTAAAATGTGTGTGTAAATATTTTATTGAGAAATGTTATTGTTATGGAACTGCATCGTTATCTTTTTGGAATAAAGAAAATGTACATTTATTGGATCTGTCACTCAAGGTCTTTTATTGTTGCTGGATAATGAGCTTCCACCTCACTCCAGCTTTAGCTTTTTTTATTGCCATACACAACTGCAATCTTGAACTATTACCAAAAGAAAAAGAGACCTACTATGGTCTCAATTAGGTCCTTGCTGAATTAAAAAGGTTATTTGTAATGACCATATCACTTTGTAACATATTAAAATAGCTTTTCCTAGACTTTGTACCACCTTGAGCACTTGTATTAAGTACCAAAATTTCCTCTACAACTATATACATTTTGATTATTGTTATATCTATTATTAAGTGGCATTTACATTTTTCAGAAAATGCAGCTCGAGAAACTTTATTTCATATGCAATACTAATAATGGTAATGTATTATCATTGAGTTTTATATATATATATGGTGTATACAGGTCCTTCTAAAAAAATTAGCATATTGTGATAAAGTTTATTATTTTCCATAATGTAATGATAAAAATTAAACTTTCATATATTTTAGATTCATTGCACACCAACTGAAATATTTCAGGTCTTTTATTGTTTTAATACTGATGATTTTGGCATACAGCTCATGAAAACCCAAAATTCCTGTCTCAAAAAATTAGCACATCATGAAAAGGGTCTCTAAACGAGCTTTTAACCTAATCATCTGAATCAACTAATTAACTCTAAACACCTGCAAAATATTCCTGAGGCTTTTAAAAACTCCCAGCCTGTTTCATTACTCAAAACCGCAATCATGGGTAAGACTGCCGACCTGACTGCTGTCCAGAAGGCCATCATTGACACCCTCAAGCAAGAGGGTAAGACAGAAAGAAATTTCTGAACAAATAGGCTGTTCCCAGAGTGCTGTATCAAGGCACCTCAGTGGGAAGTCTGGGGGAAGAAAAAAGTGTGGGAAAAAACGCTGCACAACGAGAAGAGGTGACCGGACCCTGAGGAAGATTGTGGAGAAGGACCGATTCCAGACCTTGGGGGACCTGCGGAAGCAGTGGACTGAGTCTGGAGTAGAAACATCCAGAGCCACCGTGCACAGGCGTGTGCAGGAAATGGGCTACAGGTGCCGCATTCCCCAGGTCAAGCCACTTTTGAACCAGAAACAGCGGCAGAAGCGCCTGACCTGGGCTACAGAGAAGCAGTACTGGACTGTTGCTCAGTTTTGCATGTCATTCGGAAATCAAGGTGCCAGAGTCTGGAGGAAGACTGGGGAGAAGGAAATGCCAAAATGCCTGAAGTCCAGTGTCAAGTACCCACAGTCAGTGATGGTCTGGGGTGCCATGTCAGCTGCTGGTGTTGGTGCACTGTGTTTTATCAAGGGCAGGGTCAATGCAGCTAGCTATCAGGAGATTTTGGAGCACTTCATGCTTCCATGTGCTGAAAAGCTTTATGGAGATGAATATTTCATTTTTCAGCATGACCTGGCACCTGATCACAGTGCCAAAACCACTGGTAAATGGTTTACTAAACCATGGTATTACTGTGCTCAATTGGCTTGCCATCTCTCCTGACCTGAACCCCATA
Organism: Rhinichthys klamathensis goyatoka; assembly: GCF_029890125.1. Classification (NCBI taxonomy): domain Eukaryota; kingdom Metazoa; phylum Chordata; class Actinopteri; order Cypriniformes; family Leuciscidae; genus Rhinichthys; species Rhinichthys klamathensis. The sequence goes on from NW_026606558.1 coordinate 5,413,548, forward strand.
GAGAATCTGTGGGATATTGTGAAGAGAAAGTTGAGAGACGCAAGAGCCAACACTCTGGATGAGCTTAAGGCCGCTATCGAAGCATCCTGGGCCTCCATAACACCTCAGCAGTGCCACAGGCTGAAAAAGGATTCCCGACCAAGTATTGACTATTGAGTGCATATCTGAACATAATTAGTTGAAGGTTGACTTTTTTTTATTTTTATCAAAAACACTTATTTTATTGGTCGGATGAAATATGCTAATTTTTTGAGACAGTAATTTTGGGTTTTCATGAGCTGTATGCCAATATCATCAGTATTAAAACAATAAAAGACCTGAAATATTTCAGTTGGTGTGCAATGAATCTAAAATATATGAAATATATATACATTTTTATCATTACATTATGGAAAATAATGAACTTTATCACAATATGCTAATTTTTTTAGAAGGACCTGTATATATATATATATATATATATATATATATTTTTACATTTTTTTATTAATCATAACTAACATTCCCTTTTCTGCAGGATTAAAATGTATATGCTTTTGAAAGCTAAAGGTCTCCACCAACACTTGGGCCAAATTCAGTGTGTAAAAGAGGAAACAAAACTAAACAGCTGTCTGAATATAAAAATATATAACCTCATGACTTGAGTAACAAGCTGAAGTAATCAAGAAATCTAAATTTGCTTTTACCTAGTAACAGAAATGGATGAACCATTCATACTGGAGAAAAAAATGATGTAATGAGTTCTATAAAAACTCTTGTACTCTGATTGTTGATGGGAATCCTCTGTGATTGAAGCATATTCGAAGTCCTTGTCTGGAGTCAGTCTGATCACGGCTGCACAGCTGGTTAGTGTGGACCCACTGTTACCCACTGATAATGTTCATAAGGGGCGAGACATCGTCCGTCTCAGCAGAGTGTCGACTGGAGACGGCACTAGAGTATACATTTTAAGTGTCGACTGGAGCTGCCACATGTTCTACCACAATACTGTACTTTATTAATCCCTGAGGGGAAATTGTTTTTGCCATACCAGTCATACATAGTTACAGGACAGTCTTCAGAAAAAACATAGTAAATTCAAACACATACACAAACCTATTGGCAAAAAACATTCAATATGCAAAGAGTGCATATTTACAGCCAGGGTTGACCTTATTAGTGCTCAGTTGATGAGGGCTTCTGCTTGTCCACTCGCCTTGTGAGGATTGACCACAGGTTCTCAGCTGTCTGGACACTGATCCATTTTTTCTATGTTAAGATCTCAGAGACACTGTATTATCACTCTTGCCTTGTGAGATGGTGCTCTATCATGCTGGAAAATGCACAGATCATCATAAATTGCTCATGGATCATAAATTGCTCCAATTTTTTTTGGCCGTATTGTGAGAGAGCCGCTCCCTTGGATGAAAAGCGACCCCACACATGGATGATCTCCGGACGCTTCACTGTCGGCACCACACAGGACTCATGGTAGCCTTCTCACCATTTATTCTCCAGAAAATCGATTTTGCAAAGCAATGATGGCTGGATGTCTTTCTTTAGATTGGCAAACACATTGATTAGAAGCACCTTTTCCCTCCTTTTAAAGCAATTATAATGCTCTCATAATCCAATCAGAACCATTGAGTGATTTCACCTGACTTGTACCTATTCACACTTTCCCATGTGCTGATGATCTGATCAGTGAAATGATGTGTGCCAAAAAAAAACCCACAGATTTTCCCGCTTTTGACCTGAGGAGGGCAGTATTGTCAATACAACTCTATTACTGATCAGTTGCATTGTAACAGTAATGGGGTCAGAATTCCTCAGTTGAAGGGTAAAGAATCCCGCAAGCTCTAGTAAGTAGAAATTACATTCATGCGGTGTGTGAAATACAATTTCTGGGAAGATGCATTCAGTGACAATTTGGTATAACTGGTGTAAACCTTAAACTTTAATGCCATTTGCCTATATAATGTCATTTCATGGGATAGTTCACCCAAAAATTGTGGCGTCATTTTCACCCTCAAGTTGTTCCAAGCCTGTATGAGTTTCTTTCTTCGGCAGAACACAAAAGAAGATATTTTGAAGAATGTCAGTGACCAAACAGTTGACAGTAGCCAGTAGGAAATAAAATACTATGAAAGTCAACTGTTTGGTTACCAACATTCTTCAAAATAAATTATTTTGTGTTCAGCAGAAGAAGGATAGGCCTACTCATACAGGTTTAGAACAACTTGAGGGTGAGTGAATAAATGCATGACAGAATTTAACTTTTTGGGTGAACTATCCCTTTAAGATATAAAATGCTAGCTATAAAATTAACCTTGAAAAGAAAAGGTGTTAACAATGTGATTTTTATTACCATCCTGTTTCTGTTGAAAATCAGTTACCACAATAAAAAGGAGGAAACATGGAAACGTCATAAAAACGTAATTAAATAGAACGGCCCTGAAAACTTTAGCATTTTTTGAAAGATATCCTTTTAGTTTTTTTTCAATTATAAATTTTACAGTATGCACAATAACCAGTGATTATGGCAGAGGTCTGACTTTGGCGTCTCCGTGGTACTTGATGTTGTTCAGTTAGTCCGCACAGGAAAGGGTTAAAGAGGGGGTTCTTCTTCTCATGCTTCTTGCTCTCGTCTTTTTGTTCAGACTCCAGTAGCGACACGAACTCACTGACATCTGCTCAACGGATCTGTCTTGCGACTTGACACAAAAGAGGTAAATGAGTTTCCCTGGCATCTAAAATGACGGTACGAAGCGTAAAAAAGGTTATTTAAGTTACTGATGGCGTGCCAATAAGTGAATCTAAACGTAGTAAATAAGGCCCTGATGAACTTTGTACCTTATTTGCGTGTCCTATCATAGTATTAGTTACGTTAAACTAGTTCTGTGAAACTATTTGGAGAAGTGCGTTTTCTGTGTTGTATGTAACGTTAACTTTAAATCTTCGCTGATGTGGCACTGGCAGTTTTCACCATTTTCTCTGCGTTCTTGTGTACAATCTGAAAGGACTCAACTCGCACATTCACGAAGTTTACTCGTGAGCCTATGCATTGCAGCTGAGGTTTCGCAAGTTTTTCAAGATGATTTGGCTTGTTTTGAAATTAGGAAGTTCATGATAATCAACAAGTTGTCTACTTTGAAACAGCATCGAGACAGCTGGTTTTAAAGGAGCGTTCTAGTAGTCGCGTGCAGTATGGCAAGCCGTTTTAATGTTTAATCCTTGATAGTATCTATTATCATGCTACTTTTACTTGTTTTTTATACACCATCTATTCCATTAGGTACTAGTTTAGCCTACTTATTTATAAGTACTAGTGCCTAATCATACTAGTGCTTATTCTTTGTATTAGCTTTGTGTATAGGTGAATTTAGACACTTAACTTTATGTGCCAGACCACATAACGCATTAACAAAACAGTAAATAGTAGTTTTTAACTACTATCTATTTTGAACACTTTGCAAGCAAAAATATGGAAGTTAATGGGGTGACAAATCTCAGTAGTGAAGGAGTTAAATACAAAATATTTGTGCATTATTAAACCGGATGTTGTATAATCATATAACATATTGACATAAGGTAACCTGTTTAACGAGATTATCTTCAAACTGTTGCTCTGACATGGGATTACTTGTCCTGACCAAAAAAACTGACAGCAAAACATTAACATTTAATAAACATGCACTGGGATTTTGGGCACTGGTTTGCAGTCAAAACGGTGCTTGAAAACAATGATAATGAAAACACAGATGTGAAAATAGGTCGGAATTGAGTTTGGGCTAAGTACTGGATGCTTCTTCAGGTCCTTAAAAGGTTAAGGGTTGACCGACCTCCCAGGATGTGTCTTTGACTGGAATGAGCCCACTGAGAGAGAGAGAGAGCCAGGATACAGATGTTCCTCTTCTTTTACTTCGACTTTTCCTTGCTGGAAAACTCCTGCTCTTGGAACCAGCTAAAAATGGGATGCCACTGTGTGTGTTGAGAGCTGCCTTTGCCAGGACAGGCCTCTAGCAGAAACTTAATAGGCAGCTCTTTTTCATAAGGGAAATTTAGGTTTGGGGGCTTTCTAAAAAAAGAATTAATGTGGAAAAACATTTCTTTTTGCAAACCAGTTGTAACTTTGCTTGCATGTTAGTGCACACTGCATTTGAACGTAGCATTCAATACAATTTAATTTTCCGATTTCTTGTAGGCCTTGTTAAAAGGTTTTAATGTCAGCATAAAACGGATGCATTTCTTCCCTATTGTGACATATATCCTTGTGAAACGGCATCTTGAACAAGAAACTTGATTTTGTTCATCTGTAATTGATTGGATGGTTGTGGTTTGCTATTGGTTGATTTCATGTGATTGACAGGTTGCCCCGCCCTCGTGCCAGTAAACGTGACATCAGAGAAGAGATGTTGCAAGAGGGAGGGGACACTCCGTTACACTCCGATGTACGTCACAATATCGTATATATATAGGCCTATAATGCAGACAAGATATGTGACTACTTCTGTTTCATTGCGACTATAAAATGAAAGTCCTATATGTGCACAAGTGAAAGCACAATTGTTTTTAATACTCTGTGTCTGAAACCTCATTAGTGAACCACACTGTCAGTCAGAGCGATCGATCTAGAGTTTGTTTTAATGGAACCAAACATGCCAAGTGTGAACACACTCTAAACTGCATTAATAAAAGGTTTCATAATGGGCCAGAAATGTTGAACAGACACTCCTACCCCCTGAAACTGTGGGAGGCTGCTTAGGGATTTTTTGCAGAGAATGATGTAGGATAACTAACATGTGTTGACAAATATAGCACAGGAAGTTTAGTTGATGATGTAGTAGATAATTGTTTCCCCTTCTATGATTGTAATGCTTGTGATGTGGCTATTGAAAACCCGGCTCTCGTTTAGCAATGGCTCGACTTCTTCCTGATGGAGGGGTGAGAGGGGGACACTCATGGGTAACTGGGGCGTGAGACTGTTTCCCCTCTTAAGTGGAGCATTCACGCTGCCTCAATTATGGTTGCCATAGGAATGCCCTTAGAGCATAAAAGATGTTGGCTGGGGCCAAATCATAGGGTTATGCAAAAATAGTGTCTTGTGTGACCCAGAAGGGGTGAATTAGTAGACCTACTTGGCTAGTAATTTAGGTCTTTGGGATCAGCCTAAATCGGTAACTAACGTTTGAACTGTTTCTTATGGAAAGAACGTTGAAAATAAAAATTGTATAGTTATTTTATTATGCATGCTCTTGGCATCCCAGAATAGTGTATGATTGCTGACAGATATCAAATACTGATGTAATTAAACAATTACAGTTTATTTTCTCTTCAAAATGCAAGTGACACCCTATACATATTTAAAAACTGAACTAAAGGTCTGTCAAATGAATAACAGTCAAAGAACACTAGCTAGAGGACCTTATAGTAAGTATTTAACATCCTCAATGTAAAGCTTGCTTGGGTGTGTTCAGATAGGCTACCCCTTTAAAAATCCTAGGATAAGACAGCTTTTGTCTATTGTATGTAATGGGGCAGCCTGCCATCATTGTATTATGGAGGGGATGTTTGTGATTGACCATAGAAAGGAGACTTCTGCACAGTACACTGCAGCTGACAATGACTGTGGAGATTATTAAAGAAAATAGATGAAGGGGTATCTCCGCTTCCAGATCGCAAAACCTTCCTGCAGTCGAAGTGGTTGTAATCCTGACAGAGAATAATAATAATAATAATAAAAACTTATACTTATATAGCGCCTTTCACGGGACCCAAGGACGCTTTACATATAGCTACATAAGGAAATGTAATTGGCTTTTTAAATGGGATTGTACTTGTGGCCGAGAGTTCTGGTGACTGCAGCGGGGTTTTGTGAATGTGAATCGTTTGTGTTTTTAACACTGTAAAATGCTGAATAGAAAGCCAAATCATCTGAAACTTGATGAAACTTGCATTCATTGCCGTTTATACTTCCCCTCGCATGTTTCTGATTGTTTTCTCAGGCTAAACTGCTGAAGGTTGAGGAATAAGAGAAAGGCAAATCTTGTGTAGTACAGTGTTTTTGTCATGACTGGGAACATGCTTACCAGTGGAAAGAGATTGGCGCGGTGTTATTATTCCTCTGAACTCCCCTTTGTAAATGAATAAAATGGAGAAAAATACTGCATTCAGCGCAGACTCTGGTTTATAGCTCCCTGGAGTACTCAGAAGAGATGAAGCCAAGGAAGCTTGGCTCTCTGACTCTCTGGCTTCATATCCTGATATATTGCTTATTAGTGTGTGTGTGTGTGTGTGTGTGTGTATGTGTGTAAAAGAAACAGTGCAAGTTAGAAATGAAAATGTCATGCACTCTTGGTTACATTTTGAATCCTCCTCACAGAAATCTCACACTTTATTCCCAGGGTCTTCACAGATGTTTAGGGAGAAGCTTTGAAGAGAGCGCAAATATTTTTTTAATATCAATTTCATTATGCCCTTTAAATCATAAATGTCAAGATTGCTCCGGTGGATTTGTTTTAGTCAGTAGTTCTGCTACTTTTTGCTTCAGGAAAAGTGTTTTAAGAATCAAACATCGAAATGTATTAATATCATGGCCCTGTTTACACCTGGTATTTTGTCAATCCAATCACAAGTGGACGATTCAGGAGTAAACGGGGTCTAAAACTTTTGAGCTTGTCACTTTCGGCCACTTCCATAGGTAGTTGAAAACACATTCGACCGGATTGCTTTCGTAGTGTAAACGCTCATGTGGTTGAATGTGTTCGAACCACTACAAAACACGCCTACTAACATTATGGGAAGCCAGACGGGATTGAAACTTTGTCGGCCGAAGACCCAAATTGGGTTTGAAGACTGAAAAAGCTAGGGCTGTACTCAACCAAAGAAAATCTTGGTCGACTGAAGTCCTGAAATTTTCGACTAAAAATCGACTAAAATTGATTAAAAAAGACGTTAGAAAAAAAAACGTTAAATTAATTAGCTGCGCACAGTGCGCAGTACTTGGTAGCCTTGTTGTCCGCAATATCATAGCCTATGATTTCCGAAAATAGTACTATGTTGTCAACTAGTGATATCATCACAAGAACTGTTGAGGAATATGCAACATAATTTAGACAATTATTTTTTTCATATGTTATAATAATAAGTTATAACTGTCAGACACTATCATTTCAGCCGCTCTGTGCATGTCCTCGCACCGAGCGAGGCTGAAGCTCAGCTTCGCGGTTGAGACACTAATAGACTATTAACTTAAAGCTTTTACTCTTAATAAACACAAAAGGCACGTCCACTTTGATAAAAAAAAAATATTTATTAAACAAACCAGATCAAGAGCAGAAATGAAATAAAGTGCATTACTGAAAAATAAAGCATCTTAGGCTCAAAACTAACACAAACAGTCGGCATTGCGCATGGCTCCAAATAAAAAATAAAAAAGTTAGCCTAGGTTATCACACTAAAACATTGAAATATGCGAATTCTGATATGTTCATATAGCCTACTCAAAACAGACAGGGCAAGCTAACGCAGACAAGTGAGCTTACCACTTAGATGATATGTCATGTTTGTCGTCGAGCTGTGGAAAACTGTTGCTTGCAAACTTGCATTCGACCTTTTTCCCGTTATCAATTTTAACAAAATACTGCCCCACTGTCGATTTCTTTGTTGTTGACATGTGAGAAGAGGACTGACTATTAAACGCTCTCACAATTAAATAAATAATATTCAGCATCAAACTTTCTATAGCCTTCTTATCGTTCGCTCTTGGGTTGGGCTAATCCAAAAAAGGTGAAAACAAGGGGGGGGGGGGGGTGTTCTGAAGACAGACTGTTACCTGTGAAACAAGGGTACTCTGAAAACACCCCCATTAGCAGTTAGTGCTTTCCACCTGATGAAATGAGCGCGCCTCAGCCCGGTAAAACTGATGAAATGAACGCGGAAAAAAATCGACCAATCAGAATTTTGGTCGAACCAGAACGTATCGGCCAATTAATCGACTAATCGACTAGGCCAGTACAGCCCTAGAAAAAGTCCTGATTCCTGATTTCTAACACACTCTTGTTTAGTGTCTTGTGGCTGTCAGACCAGAAACAAAAGCTGAGGCTCTCTGTGTGTGTTTCGTCATCTCTGGTTGTTGTGCTCATATGTAAATTGCGTGAGCTTATTTCATCCATTAGATTTAAAGAAGGCCCCATACAATTACCCGCCCATAGACCCTCCCCTCAAAGAAATTGGAAAAGTGGACAAAAGAGACACCAAGAGTAAACGGGTATGTGTCTCCCTCGTCTATGTGTGATCCGATCGACCAAAACGCATCTTAGGTGTGAACAGGGCCTATGATGATGAATACAATATTAATAATTGCAGTACAAAACACAGTTTACCATTGTACACGAAGCTCCGGGAAGTTGAACATGAAGGTTTTGGCATCAACAGCAAAAGAAATGAAAAGTTTTTTTTCTCACCCACTTTTGGACCTTCAAACCCACCAGTTGAGAATAAATTATACTTTTAGATTATTTAGATTCTAAAATAGATTATTTGTCCAAAAAGAAAAGTCTTTTGATTATTTAATTGTGGATTATCCTTATTTGCTCTCAGTTGGCACACCAGTATAATTACTGTATACCTTTGTTCGATTCTCTGACATGTCAGACACAAACAAGAAAACGCTGCAAAATTTTTCCCACCAATATGGCTTATTTCTTTAGAGATATATTAATAGCATTCATAGATGGAACTGAAACGAATCGACCGCCCCAGAATACTAAAAACTGAATTGCAGCTGTGATTTATTAGAACAGTTGTTTCCTCTGTATATCGTTGAGAGAGATTAGACATTACAGTTTATTTTTAACAATGTGCAGAGAGAAACTCTTTAATAATGTTGTCATGTCCAAAACTGGTCTCCATCAGCACTGGGGTTCTTCATTTCTCTGAGTTTTGATGATTTTTCCTCTTTTACAGAGCAGCAGTCATGGGGAAAGGATGCATAGCCGCCACCAAGTACTTCCTGTTCTTGTTCAACCTCCTCTTCTTTGTAAGTGTCCACACTCCTACACCTTTATTCTGTCTCAGCAGGAACTCGGAGTCACGTGGCTCCCTGTCATTAGCTCTGGTCTTCTATTGAGAGTGGGAATTTAAAATGGAGCCTTTTGTGAAATCTGGAAGAAAATGTAAATATTTATGCATAAAGAAGTTTCTGACCACAAAACACTTTTTGCATAAACTTCAATTTATTCAAAGCTTTTTAAAACTCAAATTATCATTGTATGTATTTGTAACTTTATTTATTAGGGATGCACTGATGTATCGGACAATAATCTCTATTGGCCGATAAAAGCAATTATTTCTACTATCGGCTGATTGTTTAAAAACACCCGAGTGAAAAAAACACTAGAGGAGCTTATTTATTGTTAATTATATATGTAAGTTTGAATAAATTTGTCATGAAGACAAGTGTTTAGAAAAACTACCTACAGTTTTTATTTGAGTGTAATTATTATAACTGAAAATAAACAGCAGTTTTTGTTTTGGTTGCACAGCCGTTGTAGTTTTGGTCATTTTGTTAATTTTAACCTCTAAAATTATAGTAAAGTTTTAATTTAATTTGAGTTAAAACTTTTTAAAAAAAAATTTTTTAGAGGATAAATAAATACAAAATTTAATTTGCAAAAATCAATTTTTGCCATCGTCCATATGTGCATGTAGAAAAGTACATTATAAAAAATCCTTTTTTTAAATATTTTGCTTTTATTTTTTTTTACCGTTTCGCATGACATTTTACATGTATTTGCATTATTATTGGGCAAAAACAAAAATACCCAGCAGTGTGATGTTTTGGAAAGCCCTGTTAGGAAATAGTTAAAGCTCAGTGAGGAAGCATCTCTGTTGTATTTCTACAAGCTTCAGCTAGACATGTTATAAAGGGTCAAAGGCTAATGAAAAGTGTGTGTGTGTGTGTGTGTCTGATTCTCCCTCCTGAAGGCCCTTTAATTGTACAGTAGCCTGGTGTTTTACAGCTTCCCTCTCCACACTGATACAGGGGACAGGGGGAAATGAAACTTCTCTGATCCAGTTCATTTAGAGGACACCTTGGATCCATTAGTTTTGAACTTTGTGGCCGGAATGCATGAGAACTCAGTTCTGTGGAGAGTTGTTGTCTCTCTTTAGCAATTATCTGGGGTATCTTAATGGCAGCACAGTGTTCTCATTCACAATCCAGGCACAAACTAAGATCAAGCTATGAGGAACCAAACGGGTCCAGAAGGAGACAAACACTGTTCGTCGTGCTTGTTTGTTCATGCATGTTTCTTTTGCCCTGTAGATTTTTGGAGCTGTAATCATGGGCTTTGGACTATGGGTCATGCTGGATAACCAGAGTTTCATCATGGTTTTGCGTAAGTACAAAAAACAGTAACATCATTTCCTGTTCTGATGTATGTAATCGTGTCCCTGAGAGTACGTCTTATTGAAACCGTATGCATCTCCAGGCTGATATTGGTCAGAAATGGAAAGTTCCGGATTTGTAATGGAAGCACAAATGCTTTCTCATATACTGAGAAAACATTTGCGAAAAAATAATTTCTCACAGTATTGAATTAGTACTTTAGGTCCATTGCAGTTCTGCTCTCAAAATGTTGCTTTGAATATTTTAGGGAGTCACTTCAGTTCATAACTAAACTCTGTGTAAACAGTTTAGGGTCAGTAAGGTGTTTTTATACATACTTGGCAAAATACTTTTTTTCAGCAAGGATGCATTAATTTAATCAAAAGTGAAAAAACCCCCCCTAAAATTAAGCAGTTTCTTGAGCAGCAAATCAGCATATTAGAATGAATTTTGAATGATCATGTGACACTGAAGATGTGCTTTGCATCACAGGAATAAATTTCATAATAAAATTAGATTTAAATAGAAAACAGTTATTTTAAATTGTAATAATATTTCACAATATTGCTGTTTTTACTGTATTTTTGATCCAATAAATGCAGCCTTGGTGAGCATAAGACACTCCTTTCAAAAGCATTTAAAAAATCTTATCAGCTCTGTGTCTCTTCTCTCTTTATCTATTTTCTGACACACAGTTAACCGTATTCATCGAGTCAGAGCTGTACGTCGCTGGTTGCACATATTTCTGTCTCCACTTTTGAGTTCAAACTGGTGTTTATTTGATATACATGGGAATGCACAGCAAAAGCAGCTGTTATTCGTGAGCTTGGCATGGGGATTTTTCATTTTTTTGCCATTAACCAAGTTTTCCACAAACCTCCCTCCCACACTGCACTCTCTGTGTTTATACACGCACACATGTGAACTAAACCATCTGATGCTCACTTAAACAGAGAGCGAAAGTTGGCAAAATAAGGGAAGAGAGTTATTAAATACTAAACGTAATAAAGATTAAATGTACATGATTAGTGGGGAATCATACTCCTACTCCCTCAGTCTGTACAGTCAAAGCCATGAAGACTCCATGCTGAAAGAGAGTGGAACATGAAAACTAGCTTAAATCTTCTTGATTTGTTATTAATGCTTCCAAACATTTACAATCTTGATAAACAGCTTTGGAAAAATGTATGTTTCCCCATTTAAAGTGGTTGGAGTTTTACTCGCATGACTGAAATTGCAGCACAATAGGTGTTTCTAAGATGACCGCTAAGTAAAGGGACTTAAAGGGACTAATGCCTTTACTCCATTTTTAAAGGGAAAGTTTACCAAAAAAATGCTGTCGTCATTCACTCACCCTCATATCATTCCAAACCTGTCTTTAATCCTCTGTGAAACAGAGTTATCTTTTCTTTTTTTATCTAAACAATTAAAGGGATAGTTCACTTTGAAATTTTTTTTTGGTATGTTTTAGCTTACCTCAAGGGCATCCAAGATGCAGGTGTCTTTGTTTCTGCAGTAGTTTCAATTGTGATATTTTTAGGTCAAACCGTTCTTGTCTGTCAGTCATATAATGCAGGTCTATGGTCACCACCTCAAAGAGCATGCACAGAGAAGTCCAAATTAAACATGATTTAATGACTCGTAAATGTAAGTACACATTGATGGCCTAAGACACGAAACGAGCGGTTTGTGTGAGAAAACGAACTGTATTTATATCGTTTTTACCTCTTGTAACACCAGCCACGTCCAAGTGATCTGAGGGCGCGGGCGCTTCGGTCTTTTCCGTACACGCGCGAGAGATCACTTCCGGCGCTTTCCGGTGCTTGCGCAGACCGAAGCGCCCTCAGATCACTTGGACGTGGCTGGTGTTTGACCTAAAAATATCAAAATTGAAACTACTGCGGAAACAAAGACACCTAAGTTCCACATAAGAAAGATGCGATGGTGAGTAAATGATGACAGAATTTTCATTTTTGGGTGAAGTATCCCTTTAAGCTAAAAGTTTTTTTTTTTCACATCATTGCTAAAGAAAACTTTGAAAATAGACATGAAAATGAAATATTTTCATAAGACCGACCAAGCCAAGTTCCCTCAGTCAAGATCATTGAGGTTTAGAGAAGTCCATATATAGCACATGCTCGCTTAAACAAATTACAGCAGGGGAATATTTATGTGAAGCTGACAAGCTCTAAAAATGTTTGCCAAGCTGGTCATACCGCCATCCTTTCCACTCACTTTGTCTTTTTCAGTGTCTCCAGATATCACCGTGCTGGAGTCTCTGTTATCGGGACCATTTTTGGAAACATTGTTTTTCTGATTCAGCGGTTCCTCTGGAGATGGCAGGGAATATCTTAGGATATTCTAATACTTAGGGACCCTTAACTCTGAGTCTGACCTTGCCTTTCTGCTAACACATGGTCCAGTAGTCCTCTGTGTTCCTGTACTGTTACTCCCACTCTGTGCTGCACGAGGAGTTTGTTGACTTTGTTAGTCTGTGTTTTAAGGCCCTATTGAGTTTGAAAATAACGGGAAGGTGTGTTCTCTAATCTCGGTTTTATTTATTTGTTCCCCTTCCTCCCAGGTGTTTTTTTTTTTATAGACTTCCACACAACCGCATGGCTATAAAAGGGAGTCTTGGGGAATTGTATCATTATCATCCCTATTTTTCACATAAAGGTTTTACTTCTTTTTCAAATAGCTCATTAATTTGTGCAATGAAGTTATACAGCAATATTATGACTCAATACCTAAAACATGTTACAGCATGAGTCAATGTTTGGTTGTTTGAAGCCTCGGAGGCTGGTACGTAAATTAATTTTCAACTGTGTTCAGGGTCCTAAAGTTGTACATGTTTGGCTGTGTTTACATTGTAGTTAGTTTCTCTTGGTCTGCTGCAAGGAGACGGTAGATCCGATGCCTGTACCGAACTGTAATGGGCAACGTAGTGCAAACATGTATTTTTTTAGGGTCTGTCCCTTTTCATCTTGTGGCATCACATCCTGTTTTTGGTTCGTTTACACGTCTTTGGTCCTTGCTGCGTTCATATTTCATTCGAACCACACCAGAGTTTGTTTGGAAGTGGACTGAGACCCATCTTTCCACTTGTTTGGTGCGGGCCAGGGTTCAGACGGCAGCGTTCCCACTTATTCAATTGAAACACTCTAACAGAGCAATCGCTCCAGAGCTTGTTTTAATCGAAGCAATCCTGCCAAACCTGAACACAACCTTAATACAATTATCAAATACATCCAAATACAAATACAACAAGCCAATAAATACTTAATCTTTAAAGTTAATGACTTTTTTCTTTTTTTCTTTTTTTTACATTTTGTTATATTTTCCATTCATAGCATATAAATGATGCTTGAAAGCATCCAAGATTGTTTTTCCAGTGGAAAATGCTGCCGGGAGGGAATTTCCGCTGATATACTGAGGTGTTTGCCATTGTACCTTGAGATCATCACAGCAACTATGAGCAAGCACACACTGAGGTCTTGGAAACTTCAAATTTACCCTCAGACAGATGTTATGCGCTAGGCAGGAAACATGTGTTTAGAATTGTGACGCAGAATTCTTGCTTGAGTTGAGAGGTAATCTACCGACCATTTATTATTCTCAGTTTATAAAACAAAATGGTAATCTGTCACAAATGTGATGTCACAGTTTTGCTTTTAAGGTCGTACAAGGGCAACATAACCTTACCTCATAGTTTCGGATGGATACATGGAAGTCAGGGATAAATTAATTAGGACTGAAGATTGGAAGAAAGTTCAAAACAATAATTGCATGATATGCTGATTAATTATATATATAAAAAAAGAATAAAGAAAAATAAATGAAAGGTGCAGTGTGTTATATTGACAGATAGTAGTTGAAATGGGTACTACAGGCCAAATTATAAATATTTGAGAGGGTTGTTTCGGTAGTTTCCCCTCCTCCTCAGACTCGACGCTTTCGCGGCGTGGGTTGCCAGATTGATGGCGCGCAACCGTAACGAGCACAATTGACAATGGAAAGTGACGAGCCTTATACTATAAGTTAATCAGCTATTGTATACATTTGCAATGTGTTTATTGCCAAGGCTTTTTAGGTCAGGTAGAGTCTGCAATCTCTGTCCCAGATCGTTTGCTGGCTTTCATGACTGCAATACGCTGCGTTTTCCGAAAAACTGGCAACCCAGGGTGTCGAAATACTATTGGGTAAATTGGCAGTGGGCGGGATCATATAGACATCCCGACACGGAACGCACATTTCAAAGTAGAATAAATGGCTTCAGCATTGTTTTTTGTATTTGAACATAGCATGTTTCCTAAATCTCTGCAAACATATTATGGTATTTTTGGTTACACTTTATTTTAAGGTGTCATTGTTATAGTGTAATTATGTGTTTAAGTACTGAGTAATATTAAGTAACTACATGTACTTACTATAGGGTTAGGGTAGGATTAGGGTTTGCATGTAATTATGCATAATTTACTGTTATTACTATGCTAAGTACATGTAACATATGTAACAAGGACACTGTAAAATAAAGTGTTACCGTATTTTTATGCTTTAGTGCAGTCAAATCCCACTTGTATACAAACGAATGACAATGTCATTTTTTTGCATCTTTTTTTATATATACAATTAATTGCGCTAAATCAAAATGTTAAATTGACAGCCTTACATTTTACTCGCATGCTAGTGAAACAAATGTTTTTGTGGTGAAATACAAGCAGGATCACGTGGTTACAGAAGACTTGATGGTTCTTCAGAGCCACAAGCCACATGTCTTTGCCATCCTCCCGAACAGCTACGAGCAGCTAAACTCGTGTCTGCTTTGAATTGCAGGAGGGACATTATTTTCCACTCTCGACTGCTAGTTTCATGTCTTTAATTACTCTAAAGCTACTGATGTGTATGTAGCTAAGGATAGTAAGAACAACCTGCTACTCAAATGAGCACCACAGCTCAGCGCCAACTTTAATAATAGATTGAGAGAAAATGCATGATTTTCCATGCAATAATTTTAAATGACTTTCATATGCTGAGCCACTGTAGAAGCGTAGAAGGTTTGCTGTGTTATGAGGGTGTTCGCCATACCGATAGTGGTGATTAGTGAGTTGGTTCAGCCGTTTATTTTCTCTCTCTCATTAGTAAAATAAATTAAGATCAGGTTCTGAACGTCTATAAAACAGTTATCAGACAAACAAAATTCAGTTTGCATACTTCTAGGTCACTATGAGACCTGCATCCATTGTTTAAAAATGTTGATATGGTGAAATGCAATGATATTTTTGCTTCCTGCACCAACAGTTATTATTTTTGTGTCACACTTCTTCCTCTGCACACATCTGAACTTGCTGCATTGAGTTGCAGAGCCTAAAGCAAGACTGATGTGTAGCTGCAGAAACGGTCTCAAATCTGCCATACCACCACCCTCTAAACTCAGTTTCACTTTCAACTCCGTAGCAAAACACACATCTGTGCATCATGACAGTTAAAATATTAGATTATGGCTGGCTGTTATTTTCTAGTGAGGTTTATGGTGTAATATCAAATAATAAGAGAAGTGATCTTAATTCATTCTCATCATCTAAATGTTCTTTTTCCATCATGAAATCATTTTGTCAGAGAGTGTGACTGGTGTCTTGTGTGTTTATGCAGACGAGTCCTCCACAACGCTGAAAGTTGGCGCCTACATCTTGATTGGGATTGGATCTCTGTCCATGGTCATGGGTTTCCTGGGCTGCATTGGTGCCATTTATGAGATCCGATGCCTTCTTGGACTGGTGAGTAATTATAGAGAGTTATAGAGTCTTTTATCTATTTATTTAATTTGATATGATTTAATTTCATTATGTTTATTTTATTTTATTTAGCATATTTATATATAAATAAATGCTGAGTACATCAAAGCCAGCCAATTGTGGTTTAATTTAATTTAATTATTATTTTTCTTTTTTTCTTTTTTTTTGCATATTTATATATAAATATCTGCTGACTACTAGAGCCAGCTCATTCTGTTCTCTGGGCTATTTATACAAATGATATTTTGCTTCTAAACATATTCAGTTCTTGCAAAATTTGCATTAACTGATCATTTTTTGTAACTATATTAAAATCCGTTATACATTTATTTATAAGATAAAATTGAATAACTTCATTGAGCACTGGAGCATTCAGAAGCTGCCATGGTTAGAGTTGCTGTTACGCTGTCGTAATCACAGTCTCAACAAGGCCAGACTTATGCGTGCCCGGACCGTCTGCTGAGGCAGCTTCATAAAACCCTTCCCCATTAGCATGATAAAGAGTTAGCTTCAAATGGCTCTCTGGGGTTAATGCTGCTGGCTTTACTGAGCTGGAGTGACAGGGATAAGCCAGGCAGATTTAGGTTATGTCCATGGAAGAACTGGGGGCCATGTTAGTACCCACAAGATCGCTCGATAAGCTTAGCGGTCAGCAAAGGTCTTTGTTAAACTGTTTGACCCATTTAGAAAATAACGTTATCTAGCTGTCATGTGCTTTATGTAATCATGCATTGTTGTAAGTTTGTTAATTCGTCCAATAAACAAGTGGAAGTGTTTATCTGAACTCTAATGACTAAGATATCAATTAGAAGAAAAGCTTGAGAAAAACTAGCCTGAAAGTTTGAAGTAGTTTAAGAGGTTCTAGCTTTTGTTTGAGTGTCCAGTAATTGTAAATGGAATTTTCTGTCCTCTGTTTGCAGTACTTCACCTGTCTCCTCCTGATCCTCATCGCACAGGTGACAGCCGCTGTCCTCATCTACTTCCAGCGAGACCTGGTAGGTTACCATACCATGATAGAACTGTTTTTTGTTATCAAGAAACAAGCAAGCCCAGCCCAGGTGAAAAAACACAACGCAAAAGTAACGCATTACTTTCCATAAAAAGTAACTAAGTAACACAATTAGTTACTTTTTTAGGGAGTACCGCAATATTATAACACATTACTTTTAAAAGGAACTTTCCCTAAAACTGGTTACCGTAATTTAGGATTATTTTTATATAGTATAGATACAAATAATAGTGTATATATAGATTTGTTTTTATTAATATTTAGAATTTTCATTTAGTCATTTTATGTTCTTTTTTGCGCTTCTTTATTAATTGAACCGAACCGTAAATTTTGTGAACAGTTCACAAAGTTTACGGTTCGGTTAGGTTACATATATATATATATATATATATACATATACATACAGTAGTCAACATTTGAAGTGGATCAGAAAGGTTTTGATCCACTTCAAATGTTGACTATTGTATATATATACAGGTCCTTCTAAAAAAATTAGCATATTGTGATAAAGTTCATTATTTTCCATAATGTAATGATCAAAATTAAACTTTCATATATTTTAGATTCATTGCACACCAACTGAAATATTTCAGGTCTTTTATTGTTTTAATACTGATGATTTTGGCATACAGCTCATGAAAACCCCAAATTCCTATCTCAAAAAATTAGCATATCATGAAAAAGGTCTCTAAACAAGCTATTAACCTAATCATCTGAATCAACTAATTAACTCTAAACACCTGCAAAAGATTCCTGAGGCTTTTAAAAACTCCCAGCCTGTTTCATTACTCAAAACCGCAATCATGGGTAAGACTGCCGACCTGACTGCTGTCCAGAAGGCCATCATTGACACCCTCAAGCAAGAGGGTAAGACAGAAAGAAATTTCTGAACAAATAGGCTGTTCCCAGAGTGCTGTATCAAGGCACCTCAGTGGGAAGTCTGGGGGAAGGAAAAAGTGTGGCAAAAAACGCTGCACAACGAGAAGTGACCGGACCCTGAGGAAGATTGTGGAGAAGGACCGATTCCAGACCTTGGGGGACCTGCGGAAGCAGTGGACTGAGTCTGGAGTAGAAACATCCAGAGCCACCGTGCACAGGTGTGTGCAGGAAATGGGCTACAGGTGCCGCATTCCCCAGGTCAAGCCACTTTTGAACCAGAAACAGCGGCAGAAGTGCCTGACCTGGGCTACAGAGAAGCAGCACTGGACTGTTGCTCAGTTTTGCATGTCATTCGGAAATCAAGGTGCCAGAGTCTGGAGGAAGACTGGGGAGAAGGAAATGCCAAAATGCCTGAAGTCCAGTGTCAAGTACCCACAGTCAGTGATGGTCTGGGGTGCCATGTCAGCTGCTGGTGTTGGTCCACTGTGTTTTATCAAGGGCAGGGTCAATGCAGCTAGCTATCAGGAGATTTTGGAGCACTTCATGCTTCCATCTGCTGAAAAGCTTTATGGAGATGAATATTTCATTTTTCAGCATGACCTGGCACCTGCTCACAGTGCCAAAACCACTGGTAAATGGTTTACTGACCATGGTATTACTGTGCTCAATTGGCCTGCCAACTCTCCTGACCTGAACCCCATAGAGAATCTGTGAGATATTGTGAAGAGAAAGTTGAGAGACGCAAGAGCCAACACTCTGGATGAGCTTAAGGCCGCTATCGAAGCATCCTGGGCCTCCATAACACCTCAGCAGTGCCACAGGCTGATTGCCTCCATGCCACGCCGCATTGAAGCAGTCATTTCTGCAAAAGGATTCCCGACCAAGTATTGACTATTGAGTGCATAACTGAACATAATTATTTGAAGGTTGGCTTTTTTTGTATTAAAAACACTTATTTTATTGGTCGGAAGAAATATGCAAATTTGTTAACTTTATCACAATATGCTAATTTTTTGAGAAGGACCTGTATATATATATATATATTTAATTGAGATATACTATATACTATTTTGCTTTTAAAAAATAATTAATAATCTGATAGTTATGTTTTAAAAGATTTTAGTACCTTAAATAGCTTTAGTGTTATCAGCCACACTTTGTAAATAGTCTGTTGTGTAGCTAACGTTTTAAAAGAAGTGGCTTTACTGTAGTTTAAATTATGATTAGCATTCAAAAGTAGCTTTTCCAACACTAGTCTGATGTGCAAACTTCTGATTTAGTTCATCTGGAACAGTGTTAATTAATACATATTTCTTACATTTGTCCTAAATTACCTAACAGAATGAATATATGTGTTTGATGGGGTTTCCAATGTTTTGCATATTTGAAAAGCATGTTTCCTGCAATGGCGTCACAAGCTTGCAACACTTTTTTCTAGTCAGCTGGGACTATACTGTAATCTCTTAACCCGTCGTGTTAGGTGGCAACAGGAAAGTTAACAGATGGTTTAGAAACTGGGATTTGAAATGAAGTAGCTGTAGAAATCTTTTGACTGTTAACTACAATAGTTCCACTTCCTCCATTCAAATGAATTAGGAAGTGGAATAATTCACTTTCCCTGCACAATATTCACCTTTCACACAAAATGGTGTGTGTGGCTTGACGAGATGTTTCCGTGCGTAACGAAAACAGGAGGCGTGTTTGATGTGGGTGTTTCCACTGACTTCACTCGCTCTCTCGTGTGAAACTTTTCGACAACAGCGCCCTCTTCAGGAACAGGAAACACACAAACATTTCACACCAAATGGCTTTGAGATGATTAAAAAACAACAGGAGCTGCACTTCATCTTATCAGCCTTTCTATAGTGTTAGGACGGAGATATACATCCTCTAATCCAACTTGTGCTTAGTCAGTCTTTCTTAAATCAGTTTTAGTTAAGTAGCACCAGGCCTAACCACAGCCATAAGCTCATGCCTAATGCTCAACTTAACTTACAGTGTTTAGTTTCTTTCTGTGTCCATATTATTAGACATGCATAGATATTTGACTTTTAGCTATAGCGTGTCTAGTCTTCCGGGAGGAGCAGTCTTTAGAGATCAGGTAATTGTAGTCTCTGCTTGGGCATGCTCTGTTTTCTCTTTATACTTCACCACAGGGCATGGCGAGTGCGTTCCCAGAACAGGGCGAGGTTCACAGCGTCTCTTACACACTATCTGCATAAGCAAGAGTTTTTCACTTTTAGATAATCGTTGCTGTAGCCCCCTCATAGCTGTGTGTGCACCACCACACCTCCTACACACGCACACCAACTTCAAACAAGCTCTACACAATATAAAGTTCACTTCAACTGTGATTTGGTGTTGAAAGGTTTTCGACGTGAATGCATACATTGTTGAAATAGTGAAGGGCGGTTTTTAAAATTGTTTATGTCAGTTTTATCACTTGTATGATGTACAAAAACTTTACAAACATGTACTACTGCTCAAAAGTTTGGGCTTTAAGAGAACTTTTATTCAGCAAAGATGCATACAATTTATCAAAAGGAACAGTAAAATCAATATAAATATATCTATATATATTATTATTAAATTGTCATTACAACCAAATAAAGCCTTGGTGAGTATTAAGAGACTTTAATCTAGTTTAAGATTTTTAAATATTTTACAATTTAAATGATAAAAGCAAAAATTTAAAACAGAAATCATAGCTAATAAAATTAAGCAGCGCTGGTTCAAAGTATTTCCCCATTCTTTTTTTCCCATAGGGATTTTTAAAAAAGCCTTCATTAAAGAGTTATAAGCCATGAGTTACAAGCAAATCAGCAACGAGGTGAAAACATTGCTAACTTTGATATGAAGCAAAAAATCGGACAAAAAAGACAAAGACTGTGTCAGTGTGTGTGTGTGTGTGTGTACTGTGAGGGAAAGAACTACAATCCCATGAGGCATTGCGAACAGCACAATCAAATTAAAAACAATGGAGGAATAATAAGTTCATTAATAATACGTTTTTGCTTCTGGAACCCAACAGTTGCAGTTGCAGAATGTTGATTGTTGAAATATCATGTTATTCCCATGTGTGTCATCCAGTTCTTCACAGGAAAGTTCGAATCGCAGATCCATCCTAACATTTCTCCATGTGATTATTTTTAGCTGAGACAAGAGATGTCCACTATTGTGAACAAAATTATGGTGAACTACACCGGTCAAAACAAGACATCCGAGCATGCCTGGGATTATCTCCAGAGAACGGTGAGCGCACGGTTTTCCTTCAGCTATTGTCTCCCATTTCCTTCTTCGCTGTTATTTTCCATCATTCCCCTACAGAGAAGTTTACAGTAATATCTAAAAAGCATTTTTCGGATGACACAAGAATAAGTCACTAGGAATTTTATTGTGGCTTTTTATCTCTTGTTTAACAAGCAGCTTTTTAATGTTATTTTCATTAAGGTTTTTTATACCATTTTTGTTGTTGTTGTTACTGTAGTGTAAAATTTCTTTCCTGCTTTTTTTCTTTCTCTCACAGATGAAGTGCTGTGGTTGGACTGGACCATCTAACTGGACGGAGAACGTGTCGATGAAGAGTCAGAACAATTCTCAGAATCTGTATCCGTGTTCCTGCAGAAATGAATCCATCAGTGGCACGGATATGAAAGAAACAGGCCTGTGTCCGCATTTGTCCTCTGAGTGGCCTGTCTTCACTACGGTACAGACATACAGCTTTACTGCACACATTGACACATCCAGATTCCTGTGTAAACTTTCCTGATTCTGGTGTTGAACCCAATAGCTAAGGCTTCAACCCTTGCAGTTCTCCATTCTCATTGCTAATGCAATAATTCTCTCTCAAACCTGGCGTTTGTGTTTCATACACTAGTGAGATTTCCCTCTCCCTTCCTTTTGCTTTTAATGCAACATATGGGTTTCCTTTGTAGACTGGACATTAGCTGGTCTCAGCCTGCTAACTATTCAGTCCATGCCAATATTTCTGAGTTCCCATTTGGCACTTTTATTAAACATGAATTGATTCATGACTCTGGTACAGGTTGTGCTTCTGCTCATTAGGTCTCGTAGGCCAGGCCAGTTTTCAGACCTCATATACTTACATTTAAATGAGAATTCTGAATGCTTTTCCATTATGCCAATACATTAATTCATTTGGAAACTGTATCATATTAGTAGCATATACAAAGTCCAGTTGTTTGAATAATTGAACAAAAGTGTTTACTGTAAATCAAAATGTAGTTTCCTATAAAGGAGACCACTGACTGTTGGCCTAGCTTGAGTTTGGCATGTTCAGTTAGTCTCTCCTGGTGTTATCTTTGCAGAGCTCTGTCCGTTTAGGACCATTTCCAAACCACGCATATCTCGTTTCACTCTTTTTTTTCCTCCCCAGTTGTTCTGCTTATTTCATTTGTCTCCATTCTCTGTTGGCAGGGTTGTGTATCTAGTGTGGAGGACTGGCTCCTGAGGAACTGTGGAGTTATTCTGGGAGTCTGTGTCGGAATAGCAGTGATTGAGGTAAATCTAGAAAGCGTATCTTGTGAAATGCATTCCCAATTCATGATTATTCGGTGTCTTTCATTAACCGGTTATTAATTGCCTGTTATTTTGGCACTTTCCACAAATACGGTGCGCGTTGGTGTCCCATTCCTTTTTCTTTTTCTTTTTTTTTTAGCACATTAGACACTAAAAACCAAAACTAAATATTTTTTGTTTCTATTTATATTCAATTATTATTTTTTAAATGTATTATTTAATTTGACTAAAATATTTTTATTATTTAATTATAGCTAATTTAAATGATCAAAACATGGTCAAACAAATAATTGAATTACATCTTTTGGAAATATAAACTATTGTTCAAAAGTTTGAGAAATCAGTCTAATATGCTGATTTGGTGCTCAAGAATTATCAGTGTTTATGCTTAATATTTTTGTGCAAAACGTGATACTTTTTCAAGATTCTTTGATACATAGAAAGTTCAAGAGAAAATGCATTTATCTGTAGGGATGCACCGATATCAACATTTTGGCCGATACCTATAACCGATAATTCTTCATATTCGAAAGCCGATAACCATTATATTGACCGATAAATCCAAATCCAAATTTTTATTTCATTTTTGAGAGCCTGATTACAAAAACAAAAGTCTCTCCATTTAAATCCATGTCTCAAGCACACAACTATAGTTCTCATTATAATTTTATGAAGCCTATATGACAGACCTGCACTGAACCGTATTTTCATTTTTGAAGGGATTCCAATCATATTTCAAGCAATTCATAACCATCATGGCGAACAGTGCGCATCTGAAGTGTCTCTAAGCTGATAATTTATCAGCTTTAATATATTATCCACATTTTATTATCGTGCAGAAAACGATAACATAAAAAATGTAAACATATTGACCGATACCGATATGGTGGCCGATATATCTTGCGTCACTATTTATTTAAAATAGAAAGCTTTTGCAACATTACAAATGGCTTTACTGTCACTTTTGATTTGATTAATTTTAAGTTGTTGTTGTTTAATAAAAGTATTAATTTTATTTATTTTTTTAAATCGTACTGACCCCAAACTTTTGAACTGTACAGTATGTGTGTGTGTGGTTGTGTTATCGCTTCAGAGACCAAAAAGTCCGTTCAGGACCATGATCTGTTCGCACTGGAATCTGATATTGGTCAGATTTGAAACAACAATGTGAACAGCTATACAAAAAAAAAAAAAAACGGATCTGAGCAGTTAATCGAAATTGAGCTCTAAGACTGTTAGTATGTAGTATGTTACTCGCATTATGAATGTAGCCATTGTAAACGTGTGTTTCTGTGTGTATGAGTGAGGTGGGGGACCAGATTGTGATCTCTGTCTATTCTGCTTACTCCAGCTTTTAGGGATGATCCTGTCCATGTGCCTGTGCAAGAGCGTCCAACAGGAGGATTACACCAAAGTACCTAAATACTGAGAGCAAACCCCCCTTCAGTGACAGTGTTACAGACTCTGCACACCAGCAGAACAACTGGAACAAAGCAGGCCAGACGCCATCTGGTCACACACACATACACTCTTTTCACTTTATTAGCCCCTTTAAACATTGAAACATCACGCTGTTTAGGATCAACGTTTTTGATGAGGATTGTTGTATCTTTTTCTTTTCAAGAAACTAGTGATATATAGCTGGATCTTTTTCTTGTTAGTGCTCTGCAAGGTCTAAACAGCTTTATATTTGGTATCTCACTCTTGCATAGCTATACTGTTGCGTTTATGGTTGTCATCGTTAGTTGAATGTGAGAGCACTTTAGTGAATAGAGAGTTTGATATGGGAAGAGCTACTTTATATTAGCTACTTTTAAAATACTTGTATAAAACAGGGGAAAATCTACACCTGTTTTTTTTTTTGTTACCTTTTATTATGAGAATTGTACTTTCAGTTCAGCTATGTGTATATATATATATCAATACGAATGACATACTTTGTTGAGGTTTGTTCTGAGTGAATAACTACATTGTAGTTATCGCAGCACTTAATGATGTCTTTTCTGCGTGTGTTATTAGCCGGGTTGGGTCACTCAGGGTGGAGTCTGGGTAAAGATGGCTGCGGTTGAGCAATGTCAAGACTGAAGGCTAGAACGAAGTATTGTAGCGTTTCGTGTGGTTTACATGTGAGTCGGCCTACTTCACTCTGTGGATCAGGGTGTGTATGTGGATTTAGGTTGTGTGCGTATCCCACAGTTCCTCGCGCTGTGCCGGTGTGGGTAAAACATATGTGCAAGTATGTCGATAAGCAGGCATTAGATACAGATCCTGCAGCACCAGATGTGACGTTACTGACCCATTTCAGCTGAACCAAAACTGTGCCAGGCTTTTTAATCTCTTTTGAGTTTCTTCTTTTTGATATTTTTGCTTCTATGGTTTTATTACTTCGTGTGACGCTGATGGAAACTGGTCAGCTTTTTGAATTGAGGAAGCCTGGGTTTGTTTATATCAAAACCCGGCTTGCTTAATTCGAAGGCGTTTCTGAGGAATAATTTGGGCCGTTTTAGTGTTCGTTCAGAACAGAAGCAAGCGAAGCTTCCTCTGAGAAGATAAGAGAAAGGAATGACCCGGCCGCTGTCTGTATAAGGCCGTTTCCAAACATTTTGTTGCTTTTTAAGAAAAAAAAATCTTTGTTTCCTAAATCAGTCCTTTACAATAATTTAAATCTTTCAAGATCTATTAATACTTTTTGTCAAACGTCTTTATTTGTATCTTGTCAAGATGCTGTCTCTTGTAGAACTCTAGCTTAAGAGCTTTTTTTTTTTAAATCTGAAAACATACCAACGTTTTACGGAAGCTTGTGTGGTTAAAAACTCGCATGAAAATGAAAGAAAACTAAGAATCTCGCAATTGCGACTTTATTTCTGAGAATTTTAAGTTTATATCTCGCAATTGCCAGAAGAATAGTCAGAATTGTGAGATGTCCGAATTACCTTTTGTATTATTATTATGTTTTTATTCTGTGGCGGAAACAAGCTTCCACAACATTGGGATAATTGTGTATTTCCGAGGTAAAGTGAATGGCTTTTTCTACTTTCTTATACAAAATGTAATGTTTACCTGGGAAGCCATGTTTCTGTAGTGGGTTTTACCAGCTGATTTAGTAGTTATGAAACATGTCTATGCAATAGTTAAGAGTTGGATTAAAAGAAAACGTTGACACAAAATGCGTTCCATTGTGATCTGTCACTGAATGGGTGTCTTTTATTTATCTTTATTTCAGTTTGAATGTAATACTGAGAGACCAAATTCCTTACCTTGCTTTCATTAAATAGTGCATTAATGTACGTTGTACTGTAATGGTCGATTAAGGTTTTTTTAAATGTTTTTGAAAGAAGTCTCTTGGTCACCTAGGCTGCATTTGTTTGTTCAAAACGACAGTAACAACAGCAAACATTGTGAAAAATGATTACATTTTATAATGACCGTTTTCTATTTTAATATATTTTGATATATAATATAGTGATGGCAAAACTGCATTTTCAGCATCATTACTCCAGTCTTCAGTGTCACTTGATCCTCCAGAAATCATTCTAATATGCTGATTTGCTGCTCAAGAATCAATGTTGAAAATATTAATATTTTTGTAGAGAAACATTTGTTTTCAGGATTCTTTGATAAATAGAAAGTTAAAAAGAACAGCATTTGATTAGTTTTTTAAGTGTCAGTTAAGACTTTTATTGTTACCAAGTAATTAAGTATTAATTTCTTTAAAAAAAACTTTAATATGCCTTATTCAGAAAGGATGTTTCTGCAAGAACTCTTCATTCTTGCTGCTGAGAGCTGCATTGACAGCTGTAACCAGAAGAGGGCGCTATTGGTAAACGAGATCTTGCAAATCTAACAGTGAGGTTCCCAACTGCTCCGAAAATGTAGTCCTAACCCTACCCATAAGTTATCCCTAAACTCAGTGGGAAATGATATATGAATAACACCCATGTTGGATTAACTAACCCTGGTTGTAAGCTTAAACCGGACTAAGTAAACTCAAATCTGATTGGTTAATTGGAATTTTGCTCCAGGATCATCAGGGATGTTCTGCTAGCTACGACAGTACATGAAAATATTGAACTTTAATCATTTGATTGACGGTTTTAATGCTTTTTATGTCAAATTGGTAATCATTGTGTTTTAAAATCATTCTTTTATCTAACAAAGATATATAAAAAATTACAGACAATATACAGGATTTTCGATTCCTTCTGATGTATCTGTAATGAAAGGGTTATGCATGTTATTTGTGGTTAATAATATATTGTCAGATTCCCAGAAGAGATCAGTTGTTGTTCTCGTCTGAGGTCCAGTCAGTGGTCTGTTCTAATGGGAGATGAAGAATGTGGGTTGCGACGACCATGAACCTCTGCGGTCCCATTGAGAGGAATGAAGAAACCTCTTCTTGGCTGTGTGACCCCAGAACCGCTGCCAGGAATCCTGGGGCCGAAGTTACATTGACAGCATCTGAATGCAAGCTGGTGGTTTGCTTTTGCATATGATCTAAATCCATGACCCAAATTCAGTTTTTCAGTTCCATATCCAATAAATAATGTAAATGCTGCCATTTTCCTTTCCTTTATTTAAATTTTTTTTGTCTTCCTCTACAGTTTGCAAATCTGCATTGCTTTTCAAATGACTGTGATTTGTACATCCACAGGATGTAGTTGCATATAGTAGCAAATGTTGAATGTTTTAATTTAATATGGTGTCGTTGTCAGCTTTTATGAATAGAGGTCTGAAAGTAAATTGCAACAGAACATGGAATTTGGCTCATAAACGTGTTCTGCATCCTTTGTGTGCTGTTTTCCTCAGTCACAGACCTTCCTGGAAATGGTTTTCCTCTTCCACATCAGCACAGTCACCTCCACCTGATGGCCTCTTCCTCATCCTGCCGGAACGCCCCGCTGGACTTCCTGTTTTCGTATGTTGGTTGCCTGCATACTTACTGACTCATACTGTGAGATCTAGAGCTCTAGTCAATGACACACTCATGTCTTACTTGACTGTAAGTGAACTTTAAAGCTTACACATCTTGGCGTCCTTGAACTCATTATGGGTACTGATATTATTATTTAATACATTTGCTCATTTCCTTTGTGAGGCCTTCCTTGTCTAGTTTATTTCAAAATATCATTTGGCTCATGTTTGAGCAAAATTCACAATTTATGAATGAGCCAATCAATGAGTTGGAATTTGAATTGAATTGTCACCATGATTTTGCCAAGACATTTCCCTGGATCTATGTTCCTGGACATAATTTTTTTGATCCTGGATTTTATTTGAAAGAAATTAATACTTTTATTCAGCCAGGACGCATTAAATACTTTTACATTGTTACAAAAGATATAAATGATTAAATGAATTATGTTCTTTTGATCTTTATATTGATCAAATATAGATTTTTGAAGGATCATGTGACACTGAAGACTTGGGTAATGTTGCTCAAAATTCAGCTTTGCATCACAGGAATAAGTTACAATTTAAAATATGTTTAAAAAGAAAACGGGTATTTTAAATTGTAATAATATTTCACAATAATACTGTATTTACTGTATTTTTATCAAATAAATTCAGCCTTGTTGAGCATAAAAAATTCAATGGTAGTTTAATTATGTAATATATCAATTAAATAAATGGTTGGTGACATTTCAAATATGGTTAATACTATTCAAACTATGTAATCTTGATATTATTTAACATTAATGGAAATACTCCATATGCTGTGCATATTCAGTTTATACTGAAAAATAATTGGAATTTAATAGGCATTCTCACTTTTATTGATTCCAACAAGCACAAATCATCAAACCGAGCAAGTTTAAAACACTGCTGCATTGAGTGAGCCACAGTGAACGACACAGCAACACAAGAGATTTCAGGACTAAAGCCAGTGTCAGGCACATGTGTATCGTAGTTCAGTGTTAAGTGATGGGCAAGGCCATCAGGGTGTACCTTCCGGCTTAAGGGTCTCTGGTTTTGCAGAATCTCCACAGTTTTGAGTCAGGCATTAAATGAGCTGACTCTGCTGATAACTGAACCGAATGTCCATGTTTCCGCTGTAAAGTAGGTGAAAGAATTTGTTGAATCAGGATTTTTCCCTCTCACATTTATACCTCTGTGGTTTGAATGTAAATGCCGAGTCTGTACTGCTACTTTATCACTGTTCAGCCACATGACAGTTTCTCCACTGTGTAGCAGATAACATGATTAGCATTACTTTTGCATACCTGCACATTATCACTTCTGACAATGTGTTGTGCGCATCCGGGCCTGTGCACTGGGTTTGGCCATTTAGCAAATCCTGACAGTTTTTCCCCCCCATTTAATGGTTACTCCTAATATCTTCCTTTCTTTTGAGTCTCATCTGTCGCCTGCCTGTCTGAACTCATTTTATTGATGGACATGTGGGGGAGGAGAGTGGGGAAAAGTGTTTACCTGCTCTCTCTGTGTGTGCCATACCCTTGCCTAGGAGACTGTTAAGATGCTTATTAAATCCATAAATGAGCTTGTTATCTAAAGACGATGGCCTGAGATAACTAATGCAGAGAAATGCTCAATCTAGCCTTTTTTTAAAAACTTAATTTAAATGAGTCAATGCGTCATCAATTGTCTTACCCTGATTCACTATGGTAAGCCTGTTATTAGTGTTTATATTTTGAGAGTTGCTTGTGGCCAACCACTTCTCTTTGCATAAAAGAAAGCAGTGAGAACCCTTTATCAATTTATTTATTTATTTTGTGCTCCACAGAAGACCGAAAGTCATACAGATTCACTCTAGAAATAAATGCATAAAGGTTCTTTATTTGTATCCATGGTTCAGTGAAGAACCTTCAACCTCCATGGAACCGTTCCTTAAGCCTGGAACACACCAAGACTGTGTTGTCGCCTCTCGTTGCCTCTCGTCGTGGGTAATAAGCTGTGCTTGAACACACCGAGAGAACTACAGCCGACAGTCAGCTAGAATGCGCGTTCTGCGCCTGCGTGTAAATGAGACAACTGTCTATTTCTGCATATATATTCTCTATATTCGTCATTCAAAAGGGGAAACCGACGCTGTCGGCGGCAGATACACAAACCATAAACAAAGCAGTGTGTGCTTACCATTTTAAAAATCAATCCTGCTAAACACTTTCTTTATTCCACTCCGCTCGTGTTAATATTGAAATATTCGCCAAGGAACACCCAGGTAAGATGACGTACCATAAGAACAGCCTTCTATCTGTAGAGTTTTGACTTCTTTGCTCGCTGTTTTGCTATTATTCTCGTGCATGACTCTTTCACTAAGTTAAGCTGAACAGCCAATCAGAGTTCCCTCTTTCACCGACGGCCCGACGCCGATTCAACATGTCGAATCGGCCGAAACAAAGCCGACGAGGACCAATTTCAGCCGACGGCACGGAACCGTGCGGAACACACCGAGGAAACTCAGTCGGCCGACGCACAAAAACTGCCCGACGGCCGACCGTCGGCTTGGTGAAACAGAAGGTTCTTTATGTAAGCAATAAGGTGTGCTGTATCGTGAATAATGCCGCGTTCCAGGCAACCTGTAACCCGTGTTTTCCCAACCTTATACCCGTGAAAGTGCACTGGAACGGCAGTCAAACCCGTGACTTCCCACCCGTGAACTAATAATGCTGCATTCCAGGCAGGTTTTTGAGCAGGTAAATCACGACTTATTGTTTCAGAGACACTTAAAATTGTAATACATAATCGTGTGTGTATTTTTATCATTATTATATAATTATTAATTTGACTGAAACGTTATATTGGCCTAAAGTGCATTCTCACCGTGTGTGTGTGTGGGGGGGGTGGGGGGCTGCCATTGTTGTTTTGTATGGTTCCGGGGGCTATGTGACGTCAGAACTCGTAACTGGGAGTACATCGATCTAGTACGAGTTCACGGGTGGGAAGTCACGGGTTTGACTGCCGTTCCAGTGCACTTTCACGGGTATAAGGTTGGAAAAACACGGGTTACAGGTTGCCTGGAACGCGGCATAAGTAACGGCTGAAGGGCGTTGTTGGGCACGCGAAGGGGAGTAACCCCTTCAGCCGTTACTTATTCACGATACAGCACTTGCCGAGTACCTTATTACTTTAATAAAACGGTTACCACACAATAAAAATATTAAAGTAAAAAATATATTTTAAAAAATAAATTATAAAATTTATTAGTGCAACTTTCATGAAGTAAAATCACTAAAAGCCGTCCTTCTGCTAGAAAAAAAATAGTCCCTGACCGTGAACAGCAACAACGTTCCAACTTCCAATGTGTAATATGCATGAAAGCTCAAATAAAAACAACATAGGAACTGCAGTGTTGCGCAATGATAAATAGAACCGTTGGGTGAAGCGGCCATAGCCGTGTTTTATCATGAATAAAGCACAGCTATTGACCAATCAGAATCAAGGATTGGAACCTCCTTTTTGGATGCTTTATTTTTAAGATACTATAACATGAAAATTAGTAAATAGTGACAGAATTTTGATTTTGAGGTGAACTAATGTGATGTGTTGTACTATACACTGTACAATCTGATCCATATTCTCACTTTCCTTTTTTGTAATTTAAATACAAATGTCTTATTCAAACACAGCTGCAAATTATTAAATTAATCCACATAAACCTGTCATTCATGACCTTGTTTTGGTCCCAGCCAATCAAATTTGTAGCGTTATAAACGTATTTGCGGCGATAAACTGTTTTCAGTGGCTGAAAGCGATTTCATATCATTTTTCTCCCTATGCTAAGCAGATGTCATCTCTGTTTATTCACTGCAGACTCATAAGCTATCTAATGTATGCATATTGTATGCTCCCTCTTGGCAGTTTTGCTATCATTAGTTCTCAATACACACTACCCACAGTAACAACATTTTTCAATCCAAAGTCTTTAGAATAAAATGATTACCCATCAGCCCATTGTTTTAGTCTGAGAAGCGTAGAAGAAAGTTATGGAATAAAAGAAAACAGATGAGTCGAACATTAATGAAGTATAAAGAAGGATGTTTTTGCTGTATGATTAAATAACTTTCTATCAGATTCATCATCTAAAACATTAACATTATATTTATGCTATCATGTTAGCACTTATCTTTATTTTAGACTTAAAGGGATAGTTCACCCAAAAATGAAAATTCGGTCATCATTTCCTCGGCCTCAAGTTGTTCCAAACCTGTATGAGTTTCTTTCTTCTGCTGAACACAAAAGAAGATATTTTGAAGAATGTCAGAAACCAAAGTTGATGGACTTCATTGACTTCCATAGTATTATACTATGGAAGTCAATGGGGTCCATCAACTGTTTGGTTACCCATATTCTTCAAAATATCTTCTTTTGTGTTCAGCAGAAGAAAGAAACTCATACAGGTTTGGAACAACTTGAGGCCGAGGAAATGATGACCGAATTTTCATTTTTGGGTGAACTATCCCTTTAAGTCTTCATCACAGAACTCCACGATCTGTTTCTCAATATTGCTTCATATTTTTGCCTCTGTCATGAACAATGGTGATGTGGGAACTGTGGCCTTTTGCTTATAATTTTTGCTTTAATGGCTAACAGTAGCAAAATGTCAATGGGGAAACGTTGTTTTGTGTGCAGATGTAAAGCGATTACATACTAATGATACAAACAATTGTGTGTAATCCATTTTCAATGCCACAACTGAGCTTTGTTTCACATCTGAGACATCTCATTATTTCTCTATGTCTCTTATTTTGTTGCTGTATTCTGACATTAGAGCAGATGACTAATGATAATGATTGACAATGCTAATTCATTGCCACTTTAGGGGGATTTTGTGCTTCCCTTTCGGTGTATTTCAGTCGCTGGGGAAACAATGTGCTACGGTAGAAAGGCTTACATCCTGCTTACATTTTGTTCAGCTCTGACTTACACTAACTTACTTTTGTTTTCAGCAATTAATTCGACTGATTGTGAGTTTTGGAGTTGTAGCATGCAATGGTATTTTCTTGTAAAACGTACTCCAATAATCTTTGTTTTATTTACAACTTCCAGCCTTAGTTTAGAGACACTATTTCAGTCTTTTTACTTCAAACTTTTTATTCAATGCGTTAACATTTCATTTCATAGTGAATTTTTTTTAAGTGTACTCTAGTTTTGCTCAGAATTTTTTGTCCTGGTTTACAGTTTGACCCCCATATATAATCACTCTGATGCCACTGACCCCCATATACAGGTCCTTCTCAAAAATTTGCATATTGTGATAAAGTTCATTATTTTCCATAATGTAATGATAAAAATTAAACTTTCATATATTTTAGATTCATTGCACACCAACTGAAATATGTCAGGTCTTTTATTGTTTTAATACTGATGATTTTGGCATACAGCTCATGAAAACCCAAAATTCCTGTCTCGAAAAATTAGCATATTTCATCCGACCAATAAAAGAAGTGTTTTTAATACAAAAAGTCAACCTTCAAATAATTATATTCAGTTATGCACTCAATAGTCAATAATTGATCGGGAATCCTTTTGCAGAAATGACTGCTTCAATGCGGCGTGGCATGGAGGCAATCAGCCTGTGGCACTGCTGAGGTGTTATGGAGGCCCAGGATGCTTCGATAGCGGCCTTAAGCTCATCCAGAGTGTTGGGTCCTGCGTCTCTCAACTTTCTCTTCACAATATCTCACAGATTCTCTATGGGGTTCAGGTCAGGAGAGTTGGCAGGCCAATTGAGCACAGTAATACCATGGTCAGTAAACCATTTACCAGTGGTTTTGGCACTGTGAGCAGGTGCCAGGTCGTGCTGAAAAATGAAATCATGTCCATAAAGCTTTTCAGCAGATGGAAGCATGAAGTGCTCCAAAATCTCCTGATAGCTAGCTGCATTGACCCTGCCCTTGATAAAACACAGTGGACCAACACCAGCAGCTGACATGGCACCCCAGACCATCACTGACTGTGGGTACTTGACACTGGACTTCAGGCATTTTGGCATTTCCTTCTCCCCAGTCTTCCTCCAGACTCTGGCACCTTGATTTCCGAATGACATGCAAAACTGAGCAAGAGTCCAGTGCTGCTTCTCTGTAGCCCAGGTCAGGCGCTTCTGCCGCTGTTTCTGGTTCAAAAGTGGCTTGACCTGGGGAATGGGGCTCTGGATGTTTCTACTCCAGACTCAGTCCACTGCTTCCGCATGATTGCGGTTTTGAGTAATGAAACAGGATGGGAGTTTTTAAAAGCCTCAGGAATCTTTTGCAGGTGTTTAGAGTTAATTAGTTGATTCAGATGATTAGGTTAATAGCTTGTTTAGAGACCCTTTTCATGATATGCTAATATTTTTAGACAGGAATTTTGGGTTTTCATGAGCTGTATGCCAAAATCATCAGTATTAAAACAATAAAAGACCTGAAATATTTCAGTTGGTGTGCAATGAATCTAAAATATATGAAAGTTTAATTTTTATCATTACATTATGGAAAATAATGAACTTTATCACAATATGCTAATTTTTTGAGAAGGACCTGTATAATCACTCTGATGCCACTGACCCCCATATATAATCACTCTGATGCCACTGACCCCCATATATAATCACTCCGATGCCACGGACCCCCATATATAATCACTCTGATGTGAGGGACCCCCATATATAATCACTCTGATGCCACTGACCCCCATATATAATCACTCCGATGCCACGGACCCCCATATATAATCACTCTGATGCCACGGACCCCCATATATAATCACTCTGATGCCACGGACCCCCATATATAATCACTCCGATGCCACGGACCCCCATATATAATCACTCTGATGTGAGGGACCCCCATATATAATCACTCTGATGCCACTGACCCCCATATATAATCACTCCGATGCCACGGACCCCCATATATAATCACTCTGATGTGAGGGACCCCCATATATAATCACTCTGATGCCACTGACCCCCATATATAATCACTCCGATGCCACGGACCCCCATATATAATCACTCTGATGCCACGGACCCCCATATATAATCACTCCGATGCCACTGACCCCCATATATAATCACTCCGATGCCACGGACCCCCATATATAATCACTCCGATGCCACGGACCCCCATATATAATCACTCTGATGCCACGGACCCCCATATATAATCACTCTGATGCCACGGACCCCCATATATAATCACTCTGATGCCACGGACCCCCATAAATAATCACTCTGATGCCACGGACCCCCATATATAATCACTCTGATGCCACGGACCCCCATATATAATCACTCTGATGCCACGGACCCCCATAAATAATCACTCTGATGCCACGGACCCCCATATATAATCACTCTGATGTAAGGGACCCCCATATATAATCACTCTGATGCCACGGACCCCCATATATAATCACTCCGATGCCACGGACCCCCATATATAATCACTCTGATGTGAGGGACCCCCATATATAATCACTCCGATGCCACGGACCCCCATATATAATCACTCTGATGCCACTGACCCCCATATATAATCACTCTGATGCCACGGACCCCCATAAATAATCACTCTGATGCCACGGACCCCCATATATAATCACTCTGATGCCACGGACCCCCTTATATAATCACTCTGATGCCACGGACCCCCATTTATAATCACTCTGATGCCACGGACCCCCATATATAATCACTCTGATGCCACGGACCCCCATATATAATCACTCTGATGCCACTGACCCCCATATATAATCACTCTGATGCCACGGACCCCCATATATAATCACTCTGATGCCACGGACCCCCATATATAATCATTCTGATGCCACTGACCCCCATATATAATCACTCTGATGACACTGACCCCCATATATAATCACTCCGATGCCACGGACCCCCATAAATAATCACTCCGATGCCATGGACCCCCATATATAATCACTCCGATGCCACGGACCCCCATATATAATGACTCTGATGCCACAGACCCCCATATATAATCACTCTGATGCCACGGACCCCCATATATTTAATTTAATTTAATTTATCTAAGGACAGTGCACATTAATTAACATCACTGTAAATGTGCCAGTGTTAGCCCGCAGGCTAATTTTCAACTGTAGTCTCTGATGCCACGGACCCCCATATATAATCACTCTGATGTGAGGGACCTCCATATATAATCACTCTGATACCACGGACCTCCATATATAATACCTCTGATGCCACGGACCCCCATATATAATCACTCTGATACCACGGACCCCCATATATAATCACTCTGATGCCACGGACCCCCATATATAATCACTCTGATACCACGGACCCCCATGTACAATCACTCTGATACCACGGACCCCCATATATAATCACTCTGATGCCACGGACCCCCATATATAATCACTCTGATGCCACTGACCCCCATATATAATCACTCTGATACCACAGACCCCCATATATAATTACTCTGATGCCACGGACCCCCATATATAATCACTCTGATGCCACTGACCCCCATATATAATCACTCTGATACCACGGACCCCATATATAATCACTCTGATGCCACTGACCCCCATATATAATCACTCTGACACCACGGACCCCCATATATAATCACTCTGATGCCACGGACCCCCATATATAATCACTCTGATACCACAGACCCCCATATATAATCACTCTGATGCCACGGATCCCCATATATAATACCTCTGATGCCACGGACCCCCATATATAATTACTCTGATACCACGGACCCCCATATATAATCACTCTGATGCCACGGACCCCCATATATAATCACTCTGATACCACGGACCCCCATGTATAATCACTCTGATACCACGGACCCCCATATATAATCACTCTGATGCCACGGACCCCCATATATAATCACTCTGATGCCACTGACCCCCATATATAATCACTCTGATACCACAGACCCCCATATATAATTACTCTGATGCCACGGACCCCCATATATAATCACTCTGATGCCACTGACCCCCATATATAATCACTCTGATACCACGGACCCCCATATATAATCACTCTGATGCCACTGACCCCCATATATAATTACTCTGACACCACGGACCCCCATACATAATCACTCTGATGCCACGGACCCCCATATATAATCACTCTGATACCACAGACCCCCATATATAATCACTCTGATGCCACTGACCCCCATATATAATCACTCTGACACCACGGACCCCCATATATAATCACTCTGATGCCACTGACCCCCATATATAATCACTCTGATACCACGGACCCCCATATATAATCACTCTGATGCCACTGACCCCCATATATAATCACTCTGATACCACGGACCCCCATATATAATCACTCTGATGCCACTGACCCCCATATATAATCACTCTGATGCTACGGACCCCCATATATAATCACTCTGATGCCACGGACCTCCATATATAATCACTCTGATGCCACGGACCCCCATATATAATCACTCTGATGTGAGGGACCCCCATATATAATCACTCTGATGCCACGGACCCCCATATATAATCACTCTGATGCCACGGACCCCCATATATAATCACTCTGATGCCACGGACCCCATATATAATCACTCTGATGCCACGGACCCCCATATATAATCACTCTGATGCTACGGACCCCCATATATAATCACTCTGATGCCACGGACCCCCATATATAATCACTCTGATGCCACGGACCCCATATATAATCACTCTGATGCCACGGACCCCCATATATAATCACTCTGATGCCACGGACCCCCATATAAAATCACTCTGATACCACAGACCCCCATATATAATCACTCTGATGCCACGGATCCCCATATATAATCACTCTGATGCCACTGACCCCCATATATAATCACTCTGATACCACGGACCCCCATATATAATCACTCTGATGCCACTGACCCCCATATATAATAACTCTGACACCACGGACCCCCATTTATAATCACTCTGATGCCACTGACCCCCATATATAATCACTCTGATACCACGGACCCCCATATATAATCACTCTGATGCCACTGACCCCCATATATAATCACTCTGATGCCACTGACCCCCATATATAATCACTCTGATGCCACTGACCCCCATATATAATCACTCTGATGCCATGGACCCCCATATATAATCACTCTGATGCCACGGACCTCCATATATAATCACTCTGATGCCACGGACCCCCATATATAATCACTCTGATGTGAGGGACCCCCATATATAATCACTCTGATGCCACGGACCCCCATATATAATCACTCTGATGTGAGGGACCCCCATATATAATCACTCTGATGCCACGGACCCCCATATATAATGACTCTGATGCCACGGACCCCCATATATAATCACTCTGATGCCACGGACCCCCATATATAATCACTCTGATGCCACGGACCCTATATATAATCACTCTGATGCCACGGACCCCCATATATAATCACTCTGATGCCACGGACCCCCATATATAATCACTCTGATGCCACGGACCCCATATATAATCACTCTGATGCCACGGACCCCCATATATAATCACTCTGATGCCACTGACCCCCATATATAATCACTCTGATGCCACGGACCCCCATTTATAATCACTCTGATGCCACTGACCTCCATATATAATCACTCTGATGCCACGGACCCCCATATATAATCACTCTGATGCCACGGACCCCTATATATAATCACTCTGATGCCACTGACCTCCATATATAATCACTCTGATGCCACGCACCCCCATATATAATCACTCTGATGCCACGGACCCCTATATATAATCACTCTGATGCCACTGACCTCCATATATAATCACTCTGATGCCACTGACCCCCATATATAATCACTCTGATGCCACGGACCCCTATATATAATCACTCTGATGCCACTGACCTCCATATATAATCACTCTGATGCCACTGACCTCCATATATAATCACTCTGATGCCACGGACACCCATATATAATCACTCTGATGCGAGGAGGAGGAACCCCCGTCCTAAAATTTAAAAGGCAGCTATACATTTTTATGTTTAAAGACCCAACTTATACTGAGAAAAATAAATATTATAAACGTGTAAAATATTATTTGGAAACTATTTAGTTTTAGTTATAGTAACTAAACTGTGTAAAATATTTCAGTTTTATTTTATTATTTTTTTTAATTTATTTTTTATAGCTTGTTATTAGTTTATTAAGATCATATTTTTGTTATTCTAATATTTATTTATTTTATTCATTTTATTAAAAAGTGAATTTTTTTCAGAAATTATTTATTTTTTAATAGTTTATTTATTTGAATAAAAAAATAATTCCTGTGACCCCAGTTCGAAAACCTCTAGTTTAGTATATGATGCCCTGTCAGCAACTGCATCATTCCTAGTGCTTTAAAATCTCTTCCGATTTTAAAAGTCATGTAGTGCATTCAAGCCTTGAGCCGATGTTCAGTTGTGTCTACATTATTTACGTCTCAAAAGAAGAACCCAGACAAAGGTTAAGGCTCTGCCATCAGAATCAAGTACAACAGCCTGCATGCAAAACAGCCACTTTCCCTGGGTGATTTAATCAAGCCTCTTAATAAAAGGAATTCAAAATTTATGCATTAGTGCTGGCACAGTCTAAATGAAAATGAGGGTTGACAAGGGGGCGGAGGAAGCTCAGCACAGGGCTTGAGGAGAATATTCCCGGAGACTGATTAGAGAAGCTGTGATAGCTAATGATAGTCATTGGCACAAAAATGAAGCCCTTGGTGAGTCACGTCTCTTCTTGTCCCACATCTGACTCTCCAGACTCTTTGTATAACTGGCAAAAATATTTTGTTCAGAGCAGGCTCGTTCACATGGGGATCACTTCTTCTGATCGCCATGTTGATGTTGTACGTTCAGTGGTGCCAAGAGTCGTAGGAGGGAACAGACAGGCAAGGCACTCTGGGATTTCATCTAGCAGCAGCTGTGCTGGTGATGAACGTGTCACTACTGTTGGGCTCCCTCTGTGTTTCATGTGTCAGCTCTTAGAAGATGCTCATTACTGCAATAGACCACAAACTAATATTGATCACCAGAGTACACAAATAACAATCAAGTACGTGTTTTGGCTTAAAAACTTCAGTGGCTGTGTTTGGATAGAATAATAGCTTACTGAGTATACGGTGCAGTGTACAATCAAGGGTGTGATTTTTCTATATGTATATTTATGTCATGACCGCTCTCAGAGAGGAGCTGGGAAGGGATGTGGCAATGTTAATGTATTTGGTCTTGGCGGAATAGATCTGGAATAGCAAGTACTGAGATTTGCTACTGCCAATACATTCATAGACATTGCTGTGAGCATGTATGACATACTATTGCTCATGCAACAAGCAACATACACGAATTAACCCCCGTAGTAGCAGATCTATACAGGTGGAGCTGGGGAAGATGGAGGGTTTCTGAAAGCGCAATACTGCTAACAGCAAAACTAGTATTTGAATGTTGAGCCGCTACTCATTGGCCGCTGTTGCAACAGCAACCAATCAGCTGTACTATGTAGATAAGGATGTTAAGGACCTTTCAGCCTGCGCCATCTAGAGTTTCATCCCAGAACTTGGTATATGTATATAACTACCTGAGAAGTATTTTCCGACCCACGTGATTTGCACAAATAACATGGAAAAATTGCGTTTTCAAACACATTCAAAATCTAGGTTACTTTAAGGTGTCTTTGTTACACTTTAATTATACATTTAAGTATGGAGTAATATTAAGTAACTACATGTACTTACTGTATGGGGATAGAATTAGGCTTTGGTTTGGTTTAGGGTTAGTTGCATGTAATTATGCATAATTTATAGTTATTACTATAGTAACTACATATTATGTAACAATGACACTGTAAAATAAAGTGTTACCAAAAAGTATTTTATGGATGCTGACATTTATTTGATGGATACTATTATTGTTATTGAATAATGATTTTTTTTTTTTTTCGTTGTACAATAGTATTATTGCAATAGTAATATATTTCTTAATTCATTGTTTTTTTTTACTGTACCATAGCCTATTGAATGGGGGTGGGGGGTGGCTGTTTCCTTCTTTTTTTATCCTTAGCTGATCACATGTCTGACACCAGTGTTAATTTTGTCAGCAAATTTTGATTTAGTTTTAGTCTTAGTCTTTTGACTAAAATGCCATTTAGTTTTAGTCATATTTTAGTCATCTGAATTGTTTTAGTTTTAGTCTAGTTTTAGTCGACGAAATACAATAACATTTTAGTCGACTAAATCTACAGTAGATTTAGTCGACTAAAATATAATGTGTTTAGTTCAATTGTAATGCGTTAATTTAGAATTTCTCTAAAATTTCCAAACCCATATACTCCCGGAGAAAACATCTATTAACCTATTAATATGAATGATTTTTAAGTTTGAACATGCAATACAGATACAGATTTAACTGCTGTTACTTAAAAAATATCTTAAAATGAAATAAAACCACTTTTCCTAAAGTACAACACAGTCTTCTTTACAATGAATGATATATTCATTCCTTATACCTACTTACACATCATTCTTTATTCTTTCAAGCAGACATATTTATTTGTATGAATTAAATATAATTAATCCTTATTAAAGCTATTAACAAACAGTGAATGCTTTTCTCTTTTTCTTTTGTTGCTTGATCAAAATTAAGGACACGGACCGCATTAGGTTTATTGCCACTGTCACTTTAAGACGTCGGATCATGTCCAATGACATGCGGATACAATTGCACTGATGCACATCCGACACACTCACAGTTTAAGACATAACCAGCATAGTTTACATGAATACTCTCCAAAAAGGACATTTAGACATACTGTTGTGTATTTCTCCATTCAGACACGAAAGAGAGCTCAATTCAGTAGCCTACTCGCGCGCTGTAGGTGTATTGTGCATGACTGCACGCTTCGGGTTAGGTGTGTGCGCACAGAAAACCGCACCGAATAGAGCTCTTTTTTGCATCGTCACTCTTATTCAGAGATCTATATGTCTGCTCTACTCATTCTCCCAGACGTTCACATTTTTTAACGTTTTATGACCGCGGGGTAGATCACGTTACAGTAGCCTACAAATGTGCGCATCTACCACACACGCAGGACATCAGTTCTGACGGATCGCTTCCCAAATCGTCACTATCTAACATTTTCAATTGTCAATATTGTCAATAGATTTTCGTCATAGTCTTTGTCATTCAAAACTAGGTTTTATTTAGTTATCGTCTCGTTTTCGTCTATGAAAAAATGTCGTTGACGAATAATTTTCGTCGTTATTTTCGTCAAGTCAAGTCAAGTCAAGTCACCTTCATTTAGGTATATAGCGCTTTTAACAATGAATTGTTTCAAAGCAGCTTTACAGAGATAAACATATAATTTAAGGTAACAGATTGTTTTGGCGTTATAGCGGTTCTTGAAAAATGTTACTTCCAGCTAAAGTTAACTTTGATTGATTCACCTCCGTCGAAATGATCAGACTTTAAACGCGAACCTGTGATTAACGCTGACGGCGTTCACATGCTCATACAGAATTCTATAGTTATGTGCTTTTTAAAATATGTGCGCAGGTTTGTAATTCATACAACCCAGCCTAAACAAACTACTTTTCTTGCCTATAAATTGATACAGAATTTTGTTTTATTTTATCACTTCGGGGTACGCGAGCCGGAATTCACAATTTCGTCAACGAAATTAACACTGTCTGACACTAATTACTTTTTTAAAATAACAAATAGCTAGTGAGGGAAACTATCAGAATCATGTAATGATAAACAGTAGAAACAGTAAATTGTTGTCACTATACATCTGTGGCAGTCTGATGAAATAATGAGGTGTTAAAAATAAAGAGATGTTAAACATTGCGGTTGATATTACTGGCTGATCTTTCTTCTGTTATCTAGTTTATTCATCATCATCACTGCAAATGTAAAGTGGAGTGTGGGATGCTGTTCTGTTCAGTGTGCCCTGTATCCTGAATATTTTGGTGCACGTCACCTACAGTATGCATGCAGAAGATTTGCATACTGTGCACAGCATACATACTCCATACTACAGCAATAAGTAAGAACAGTATGATAATGTATTTTGAGCATAGCCTTTGTCTTTCTGAATAGGTGGGTTGAATTGGAAAAAATTGGGGCGCTTTTTGCATTCATTTCAATGACAAAATGTGGCCCAATTTACCTAAATTCACCAGAGGGCTCATGGTCTGTGACTTACAATGAATATTCCAATAGTCTGACTCCTTTTTGGGACAATTGTTAATGAGATGAGTTATAAAAGAGGCTTCTAAAATTGTAACATGATGAGTATTTTATGAGATAAAGCATTTTGGCTGTGAATTAATAACTACCAGGTACAAAAAAAAATAATCAAAAAGTGAATTAATCCGCAACATGAATGAGTCTGAGAACATTCGTGACATCATATATGAACTCGTTTTTTGAGGTCAGTAGTGACTTCACTAATCAGTGAATGACCTCACCAGAATCCACTTTGATGAAATCATCAGTGACCTGTGATCTCACTGATACCTCAACAGTCATTTTACGATGGCCTCAGTGTTTAGTTAGTTACCTCATCAATGAACTTTCTGCTGATTCCAGTGATTAGATCAATATTGAATACATCAATCAATCACAACTAATTTCTGAAAAATATATATAATTTGTGTAATATATATATATTGTGTCTTTAGATGTGAGGCCGACTGTGGTGAGATTAGGTTTCTGTGTGGAGAGAAAGCAGCATGTTTATGATATCCTTGAACACACTCAATTGGTTTATTCAAGGGCTGTAGTCAAAGAAGCGTGCGTCAGGATGCAAAGTCTTGAGGATGAGAGGAGGAGACCAGGAAAAGACCCAAGGGCATAGTTTACACACAATGAGGTTGGAGGAGTGGAAACAATTATGTCAATATAATGCACAGTAAGCAACTCTGGACATTTGCCTCTAAGGACAGAGATAAAGCCTCCTGTTGAGATTAAATTACCATCGGATGGTAAAACAATTCATTTTCTTATCCAATTAAATTCCTTCATAGCGTAAACTGATCCTCTCTTAAAGGAGAACTCCGGCGCAAAATGAACCTTTGGTCTAATAAAAAAAAACATTGGTAACAAGTCAACCGTTCTCTGAGATTTGTTTTCATGATAATCGAATGTAAAGAGTTTTATCTCTAAAAACTGTTTAGCGTAAAACGCTAGTAATGGGGGAATCTATTAAGTAAAAAGAAATCGCTAGTTTATACCACTAAGAAGACTCAAAATAGCCCCACACTAACACAGTAACATAGGGGTGGAACGGTACACAGAAGTCACGGTTCGGTTCATACCTCGGTTCAGACATCACGGTTCGGTACGATTTCGGTACAATGGAGGGAAAAGCAAAACAAAAATGCAGAAGGCATTGTATTTTTAA
This sequence comes from Rhinichthys klamathensis goyatoka, assembly GCF_029890125.1. Lineage (NCBI taxonomy): Eukaryota > Metazoa > Chordata > Actinopteri > Cypriniformes > Leuciscidae > Rhinichthys > Rhinichthys klamathensis. Next base: position 5,457,538 of record NW_026606558.1, read on the forward strand.
AATAAGTTTTATTAATAAAGGCATAGAACCAGTTTATTTGTAATGCACTGACAATAGTTTTATATAATTAGTTTATTAATTAAATTAATAAAAAGACAAAAAGACCTTGCGATATGTTTGGTAATTGTACCTGAATTAATTTAAAATAATTTTGCTATATCTCAGATCAAAATATTTGTTTTCCTTAATTTTAATTAACATTATTAATTGACAATGTAACATTATTCTCATCTGAATTATAAATAATTAATTTATGCATGTATAAAATAATACTACCATTAAAAACATGCGATTTTCTTTTTTTAATGAATGTAGAATGTGTAAGATTAGTGCTCCGAGGACAAGAAATGAAAACCAATGCAATATGATGATGAATGTCCAAAAGATGGGACCCACAGACTGTTTTGAAATGGAGTTGGATAAATATGTTTTGCTTTTAAAACAGTGTGTGTGTGTGTGTGTGTGATTTTGGTTGGGTGACAGTTGTAGGTTACAGTTTGACAAGAGTTTACAGTGTGACAAAAGCACAATGTTGTGTTTTATTGTGAGTGTACACAAATATAAGTAAACACTTTGCAGGTTTAATGATCTGTATGAACAAAATTACGGAGTAGGCTTATGTTTTTTATGTTTCCACTGTTCGATCTCGCTCCTCTCTCTCTCACACTCACACACACACAGTTCGATCGCGCCCGCGCGCCTCTCTCTCTCTCTCTCTCTCTCTCTCTCTCTCTCTCTCTCTCTCTCTCTCTCTCTCTCTCTCTCTTCTCTCCCTCTCCCTCTCTCTCTCTCTCTCTCCCTCTCCCTCTCTCTCTCTCTCTCTCTCTCTCTCTCTCTCTTTCTCTCTCTCACACACGCACACACACACACACACACACACACAAACAAACACACTCCAGCATTGCAATCTTGACATCGCAGCCTGTTCATTAAGCGGTCACGGTCACACCAAACGCGAATAGAGCGTCAAATTCGCGTCTAGTTCGACGCTAGTCCAAAGCGAATAGGACGCGCGTATAAAGCCAACGTTTGAAGTGAACGCGCGTTCAGAGCTAAGCCGATGGTACAGATTATGTGTCCCTAAAGAACCCGCGTATCTAACAGTAGTTCCGCATTACATTAATTAATTTGCACGCGAGTTTTATTTATTTTTATACCGTGTATGCCCGTACTGTTTCGGTTCGATACGAATACGTTCCACCCCTACAGTAACATAATGAGGGTCCCTACGTGCTAAGTGAGCTGAACTGTATGAAGTTCAGTGAACTTCTGAACTGTATGAATGGCGTTCGTGGTTTGATTAGTCGAGACTGTTTTCCAAAGATGGCTCCTGCTGTATACACGAAGTGGACTGTCTTCATAAAATATCTTCTTATTAAACGGTCTGTACACTTACAAAGTTCTCAATGCTTCGTTTTGCATGTAGGGACCCTCATTATGCTACCGTGTTCGTGTGGGGCTATTTTGAACCTTGTTAGTGGTATAAACTAGCGATTTATTTTTACTTAATAGATGCCCCCATTACTAGCGTTATACGCTAAACAGTTTTTAGAGATAAAACTCTTTAAATTCGATTATCATGAAAACAAATCTCAGAAAACGGTTGACTAGGTACCAATGTTTAATTAGACCAAAGGTTCATTTTGCGCCGGAGTTCTCCTTTAAAGCTGAAGTGTGTATTTCTGTGCTCACCCAAACGAATTTCAAAAATAACGATCGTTTTCAAACGGGTTTCCCTAATCACTCCTCTCATCTGTTATTGGTTGGACAAACTCACCATTAGTTGGACCAGTTTTGCTGTTGAGCTGGTTGGGATGCTCAAACAACATTTTTTTAGTGCTACAGTATTTACAACCTAAATGGCTTATTAAACTGGTATTGGAGAAAATGTCTTTATATAAAAAAAAACACAACACACTTTAGCTTTTAATAAAGCAATAAATTAGATAAAGTGAATACAAACGGTATTTTCAAGGATTGTGCATGAAAAATAAACCAAAGTTGGTCACCAACTTTGACTTCACTAAAGAGAGACGTGACGCAAGAAAATGAATAACAGTTCATTCCTATATTTGGATGTGCTTACCGGGGGCCTGCGAGTCACAGGAATCCAGAGCTCTGATTTACTTTCCATCGACTTAATGTTAACAACAGCAGACTCGCGTGGCTCTTTAAATCCTTTTCCCCATGCGCACACAGATGTCTCTTCAATCTCAGCGTCACCTCTCATGTGTCTTTTTGGCTAAAGTTGCAGCGCTAACCCGAGGATTTGTAGGACAAGTCTCAAATGTCACATTTTCTCTCAATGGATCACTTTTGATACTGAAGCAGAAATGAAGATTTAAGTATGTTTGCAGATTTCTAGTAAAAAGTTACTACATTTATAAACAATTGATTAAGATTCAGGGAAAACGGTGAGGTTATAAATGTAGCAAAAAATAATCAAATTCATGCACCATAATGCTTTCGTTTAAATTACTTGCAGTTAGTTACTCCTGGCTCTGCGCGATTACATTAAAAAGGCATGAAGACCACAACAGCCTTCAAATCACTTTCCTGATTGCTCTTAAATTCATGTTTGTTGCATGACTGAACACATTATTGAACTTGTAAACTGAAGCCACCCAGGCATCAACCAGATGACTGTGGCATCCATAGACCAATGAAATCTCTCAGGGTGTTTTTACAAGCTGAGCTCAACTAGCAAGACAGCAGAGTAGAGGGCTTATCGTTTTATGCACTTTATGGAAACTGAGCTCTTCCATTACAACCATATTAAAACTGCAGTATTTTTAAAAGATTATCATGTCTTTTAGCACCTGGTGCTAAATCTATCTATGAGAGGATGTGAGGATAGAGCTTATGCCAAACTCTTTTTTTTGGACAATTTTTCCATTGAAATTTAACTAGGAAATACACTGTTGGAGAGAGTGCGCGTAGCAGGACTGCATCTGACAGCATGATGCATGTATGAGCCACCAGTCGATGCGTCTCTCCCTATGGATGTGATTAAGGAAACATTCTGTGCTCTGCTATAAAAGCTTCGTGACACAGGTGGGCTTGGAAGAAGATAGATTGTGACGATTCTCAGCAGAATCAGTTGGCCATTAATTGAAATGTCAGCTTTTTATTGCTGTTGTGTTTTCTTTTATGGCTGGAGCGGCCACTTAATGTTTCCATTGAGAACTCCCTCATCAGCTGTCTTTCTCTCTCCTCTGGTTTTCATGACTGTCCTGTAGAAATAAGAGGAAAAGTGTCAGGGAGCAGACAACATGAACTCTCACAACTGTCCCTTTGCCTCGTCATTGTGAGTAATGATGTCTAAAATAAACCAAACTGATTGTGGCGCTCTGGCATGAACAGACACTCCACAGAGGGAAATGAGGTGTCCCAACTGTCTGACGGCTCCTGTCAAGCTAGGCCCTGTTTGAGGACATTATGAGGAATAGAAAGGTAATAAAGACATTACACCAACTGCTCCTGGGCCTTTACCTGCCACTCATTTATAGACCACCCGTTTACATCATATCACCTCTATAAACCCCTCAGAATTACAGTAGAATGCAATTAATCTGCTACGGCAATTAGTCTTTTTAACAGGAAAGGGACATCTTTTATTCTTTCACATTCTGTCAGTAATTTGTAGTGTATGACGAACAGGTCATTTTTTATTCAACACCCCATTTACTGGCTCACCATCTCACTTTCTCTCTTATCTTTTTCTCAGTCTCTCACTTCCACTAATATTTGTGCGAAAATGTAGCCTGGTTAAAACCAGAGCATTCTCAGTTGTAACGGAGTTATGGTCTGGCAAAGCGTCATAGACAAATCATTTCCAGAGGGGCGTCACCAACGGACGTCGCGGATAGACCTAAACCCAATCAGAGCGATGAAGGAGATGACGTATGCAGAGCGGCGGAGAAACATCTCCGAGTGTTGTTCTTTGCTCGGTTTTTAACTAAAAGGAAACGTTCAAATCGCTTAAAACAGACGCGATAGCTGATTCGAACGAGTGAAGTTCGACGGCGGCATCCATCTTTGTAATGTAGGCTACAAAATCTGCTTCAAAATCCCAGCGCTGTCCTCATCGTGTAAAGCCCGCCCCAACGTTTCTGATTGGTGCCGCGATTTCGACGGATTGGAAATGGGCTTGAATGAGCTCTTTGCCAGACTAACTTTCAGAGCAAATCTAAATTTGCCGGAAGTTGTCTGGGTTTTCCCAGGCTAGTGGAAATGTGCATTTCAAGCAGACAGTTTTTCAGTGGCAAGTCAATATCTCCATGAATAATTCAGCCAGACCAGTGCACTTTCTTGCACTCTATTTATTTAAAAATAACCTTCAAATAATGTTCAATACAGCATTCAATATTGTTTCTGCTTTATTACAATAAATTATACAAAACCCTTTGTCCGCTGTTGCCATCAATGTTGTGTTCTTTAATGTCAAGTGTGTAGCTCAGCAGGGGGAGGGAGGGAGGAAGACAATAAGGCGTGTCCGAATCAAATGATTGTGTCATATCCTGTCTACTGAAATACCTCCATCTGATTGATTTTTGAAGGAATCATAGATTCCGTATATTCATTGTGAAAACACTTGATTCTTGAATGAGTTGTTTTCAACCTGATATCATCTTTCCTTTCATAGAACAACCAGCTGGAAGATTACCAATCAGATTTCCTCAACCGAGACTGCCTTGCTGTTGGTTACGGAAGCTCTGCAGATTGGGAAAGCTGATTCAAAATTATCAGTTCTCATTCTTACAGATATAAATCTGCAGCTTTCGACACTGTCAATCATCAGCTTACCTCTTTCAAGGTGGCTCCAAAGCACATCAACTGGTGACGGGATATCCTCAGGGTTCAGTTCTCGGACCTTTCCTCTTCTCCATATACGTTATACATCACTGGGTCCCATTATACAGGCATACAGTCCTGTCATTTCTATGCTGATGACACACAGCTCTACTTTTCATTTCAACCAGATGATCCAACGTTAGCCGCACGGATCTCAGACTGCCTGGCGGACATCTCGGCACGGATGAGGGAACGTCACCTACAGCTTCTCATCTTTTCTGTCACTCTGACTGTACTGCACAATTTCACCATCCAGCTTCATCAACAATAATCCCATCAAGTTTGGCAAGGAATCTTGCAATTTTGATGACCAGCTGACCTTCACAAAATCACTTTCCAGAATGTTTTCGTTCACTGTTACTTGCTGGTGGAATGATCTTTCCATCCCTATCCGGAACACCGAATACTTCAAGAAACTGCTGAAAACGTATTCCGTCAGCACTTAACTGCATCCTGCTGAAAGAAAAAGAAAGAAAAAAATTCTTACCCTATGCTTCCATTATTCTTTAATCCCTCCCTGTTCTAGCTTGTACTTTTCTAAATGATGTCTGAAACCACCAAACACTACTTTCAGATTCCTTTTTTTTTTTTTAGCTCAATTGTCATGAAATGGAACACAGGATTGTGGGATATCATAGACAGTGAAGGATACATTACATTTGTTCATTTAGCTGAGGCTTTTATCCAAACTGACTTACAAATGAGGAATTAAATAAGTGATTCATCATAAAGAGGCAATAAACACGAGAAGTGCTAGTGATACAAAGTTTCAGACATCATTTAGAAAAGTACAAGCTAAGAACAGCACAGAAGACAATACAATGGTGAATAAAGTCGTAGTTTTTGTTATTTTTGGACCAAAATGTATTTTCGATGCTTCAAAACATTCTAACTAACCCACTGATGTCACATGGACTACTTTGATGATGTCTTTATTTCCTTTCTGGACAAGGACAGTATACCGTACATACATTGTCAATGGAGGGACAGAAAGCTCTCGGACTAAATCTAAAATATCTTAAACTGTGTTCCGAAGATGAACGGAGGTCTTAGGGGCTTGGGACGACATGAGGGTGAGGCATTAATGACATAATTTTCATTTTTGGGTGAACTAACTCTTTAAGGGGGCTTGCACCCCAATAATAAGCCTTATGCATTTTCTACATTTCCAGATTGATTCAGATCAACGAAATGTCAATCTGCAGGGCTAACCTGACTCCAGAGGGACTTGACAGAAAATCAAGCCGGTTTCATTTGCGTCAGGGTGACTGTAAAAAAATCAGGACATAATTTTACTAACTGTCTGATTTAAGAAGCATACGTAGATACGCACAGTTACTCTCACACACACACACACACACACACACACACACACACGCACTGTGCTGTGTAAAGCTCATACCAGCGGACTGCAGAAGCACGTGAGGAATGATGACAGGGTCCACACTTTAATGGGCCCCTGTCCTCAGCCTGTTTTTCTAACTCATCTGGATTCTATTAAAGAGAGGCTGTCTGACCGCTGCTGTCAGAGAGAAAGAGGGAGGAAAAATGAATTGAAGAAAGTGAAAAGTGTAGTGATAGGCTGAAAGAGAAAAAGGAGAGAGGGTGATAACAGGAAACAGAAATAAACAGACAAGAAAAGATCACCGGAGAACATGATTACAGAGAATATTTAGGGAAAGAGGTCTTCCAGAAAGCGACAGAAAATCTGCTTATAATGCTTTACACTGAATGAAAGACTAAAAATAAAGCTGTTCATAACGCTTCTGATCAGAAGGATCACACTGATGAAAGTGGACAGTGAAAGCTGGTGCTTTCCTCCACAGAGAGCGTCTGCCAGGCATTGGTTCTTCTTGGCTCAGTAACTCGGCACTCATGCCATGGCACCAGGGTGAGTGGAAACTTCTCCCAGCTCATCCAAATCTGCACACTTCCAACAAATCATTTCAAGAGGGATGTTTCAGAGATTACAGATGGAATGAAGAGAGCAGGACAGTGAAAGAGAGATAGAAACAGAGCAGCATTTTACTGAATGCTCAGGACGTTTCAATAGGGTTTCTGCTCTTATTGCCAGTTCTTTCTGAGGTTAAGAAGAACCTAATTCCCAGTGAATACTTCCAACTCATTCTCAGAACTGATCTGTTTTTATTGTATTTTACCTTTACAGTTAGGTCACATCTTTACATTGGTTTGCCTGAGCCGTGTTCCAATTAATATTACTTGAACATGATTGCGTATGGAAGCCCATTTCCTCCCAAAAAAAACATGCTTTGATAAATCATGATAATGGGATTATCGAAATTATGAGATACTAAAACATAATTACAAGATAAAAAAATCAGTCAAAATTATGAGATATAAAGTATTAATCATGACTTAAAAATATGAGATGAAAAATTCAAGTTGAAATTTTGAGTTGACATTGCTATAATTGTGAGATAAAAAGTAATACTTATAAGATTAACCTTAATAATTGACAGTCAAAACTTTTCCAATCATTTCTTTAAATCGCACAATTATTTTTTTTAATAATAATTATGAAAACATTTGTAATTATGACAAAAGTCGAAACTTATTATTTTTTTTACTATAAATCTCATAATTATAAATAACAGTCTAAATTATGAGATAAAAAGTTGTAATCCTGAATTAAGATTGAGATAAAAATTCATAATTATGACTGATTACGTTCTGACTCCTCATAATTTCGACTTTTTCTCTTATAATTATGTCTAAATTTTGAGATAAAAAGTAAAAGAATTGACATAAGCATGAATAATGACAAAAGTTGAAACTTTTATAATTATGTCTTTAAATCTCAATTTAATTTTCTTTAAATTTTACATCATAATTATGTCTTTTTATAAAAAAATATGACATACTCATAATTATGAGATAAAAAGTTAAAATTGTTGTATAAAAGTCATAATCATCTTTTGGCAGTGCTGCATAGCAACCCAGGTACTGAAAATGGTGCAAGCTTTATGTTTCAGACCACAGACTCATTCTCTCTTGTTTCGTATGCAACTGTGTCATCGATCGTAGTAAACATGACCTCAGGGGACTTCAATAATCCTACTGTAATATTAATGCTTTGTTCATCTTGTTGCTGCTAGTTAAGAGATTATTAAAAAATCGACTCAAATTAATATGAACTCGTATTTATTTAATTTTTTTGATGAATAGCCATGTAATATTAAAAAATATTATGCTCTGTTAGTACAAATATTTGAAATTAAATGATTAAATCTGGTTCCATAAAATAATTGCTCAAGTTCAGCACCTTCTGAAATTCATTCCAATCATCAGTAATGTGAATGTGGCTGCAAGGGCCCCTCGGCTCTTTTATAGCTCTCAGAGTGTACATGTGTCACAGATGAGTGACAGTTACACTCAAGCCAATTTTGGTTATGCGGGCTTCTGTTGCACTGTTGCCAAGCCAACAGCTTTTATGGGTCAGGCTTAATTGGTGACCTAGACGAGCAAGACTGGATGAGTTGAGTGGTGTGTGTGTGTGTGTGTGTGTGAAAAAGAGTTTTTAATCCTTGCCCTGATTCTTACTGAACAACTCCAAAGCGCTATACACATCTCTCAGCAAGTGTGTGTCTGTTTGCACATGTGTGTGTCTTCACAGTCTTCACGAACAGCCTGTCCAGATATTCCACTCTTGCTCTTGTGAATTGAACAGCTTTTCCATGACTCTATGTTCTCGAAGTGTCATGTTTAATCAATTTCAAGCCTTTGTTAAGATCCCGCATCTTTCTGAGCCATCATGTTTAGTTTAATTTGTAATGTATGGAGGTGTTTCTTAAACTGTTTGGATACTGGGTTTTCGGCCTGTTTCACATTCGGACTAGTTTAAACAAGTTATCTGTGTTGGGAATTTTCATTTTTCTCTGTAAGGCTTGCATGAGCATTTCCACCCCATCTTAAAGGGGTCCCATGCACTTTTACAAAGTCTTGTTTTTTTTTTTGGGGGGGTCTCCTAGTATAGGTTTTCATGTTTGATTGTTCAAAAATGCATTATTTTTCACATATTTTACATTATTGCAGTACCTCTCTTCCCAGTCTGTCTCAAACACATTCAGTTCTGAATCAGTCATTCTGAAATACAAAATGTGCTCTGATTGGTTAGCTGGCCCATGTGTGGTGTGATTGGCGAACCACTTACCATACCGCCCCCTTACCATAACCACAAGTTTCATCTGCTCAGGTGTTAATATTAATGCCATCAATTTTGCCATACCAATTCCAGCCCGATTCAGACCCTGACAATATTTAGGAACAAGAGGATCGTGCAGAAGCTTTGCAAGCACAGATTTTACAGGACGTTTCAGAGTGGTACGTTCCTAAGGATCGATGAGCACTCTTATAAAAGCGCCATAGACACTACATCAACACTGTAATGAACTAAAATTATTGTAATAAACCGCATCTCTTCGACATGGAAACATCAACATCATTTTAAACATTTTGGGGATAAAATGTAACAAAATTTTTTTTTACATCTTTAAAAAATATATATTTTATACTCTTTGTTAATTGGAAATGAAGATTCTGTTCACAAGTGATATTTTCATTACCTTGATGTCACAACTGAGGGACAGTTTTAATCTTTGAAGAATCAATATTAATCTTCATTTATATAAATGTTCATATTTTAAGTTCGGTGTAAGTTCGAAAATCGGATTATGCGACAAAACAGTTATTTATTTACAAAAATAATCAGGAAAGCATGGTAAAACATGTTTATTTTGAACTTCACATATATATATATTTTGATTTTGAACCTCAATATATTTAATGTAATATATATAATATAGATTTAAATCTGTTTGTTTTCAATCTTGGGTCATTAAAAAATACTCCTAGGTTGAAGCAGCACCCATGAATGAAGTTGTTTTTCTGCATTTTTAACTCATAATCGTCTTATTTTATCACACTTTTCTTATAGGTTGACATCCCTTCCTATTTAATTAAATATGAATGAAGCTTTTTAAGCCTTCCAGAGTGTGAATGTGTGTAAAAACAGCAAGACTTCAGACTTTTAAATCCTCTCATTATTGTGCTCTCAGTGGCGATTTCCTATTCGCAGAAAGAGAGGAAAAGCTTTTAATTAGAGGAGAGTCATGTGCAGGAAAGAAAGAGCTGGTCTGGAAGTCTATAGTAGAAAATAGGCAAACACATTTAGCATGATTAAAGATTGTGAGGGAAAAAAAAATCTTTTTAATTGGTCTCCTCTGTGTTTTCCTGCATTAAAGAGGTTGTCTTCCTCCTGCAGGTCTGCTGTGTGTGTCGGAGAAATAGATTTCTATCAGAGTGGCTTTCGTAATTGTCACTGTCTAGAGTAACTTCTCCTGAGCAGAGCTGTGCTACCAGTCATTAATAATACTCAACGCTTGTCCTTGGGCATCTTGTCTTCCCCCACTCTCTTTTTCCTTTGCTCTTTTCCTTTTTCCTTCTTGCTTTTACCTTCTCCCCTTGGGAAATGTCAAAAGCAAAGAGAAATCATGTTTCTGCTCAAAAATGTCAGTACTGGCAGCCATATCCCAGCATGCAATCGCTCTGTGTGTATATGTGTGTGTGTGTGTTTACATGCCTCCTTGTCAAAATCTTTTCATCTCTACATGTTTGACAAGTAAATATGCCACATATAGCTTTTACGAATCCATCACCTTCAACCGCCCAATATTTTTCAATGTTTTTTTTGTACAGTGTGCATAAATATATTTAATATTAGTAATGTAAACGCATGTATGTACACAAAACTGCCATATATATGATGAGCCAAAACATGACCAGTCACAGGTGGAGTGAATATTGTTGATCATCTCCTAAGGAGGTCATATTAAGGTCTGGGTAGATTAGATGATAAGTTCTCATAAACCGTGTTGGATGCAGGAATAAAGATCTGAGTGACTTTAGGGACAAATTGTTACGGCAAGGCGACTGAGTCAGAGTATCTCTGAAGCGGCGAGGCTTGTGTGTTGCTCTCGGTCGGCAGTGGTGATAATTTACCAACAGTGTCCGAGGAGGGACAAACCACCATCAGGGTGTTGGGCGCCCAAAGCTCATCAATGCACGAGGGCAACAAAGGCTATCCCGTCCGGTCCGAGCCAACAGAAGGTTTGTGGCCCAAGTCACACAAAATTTGATTGATGGTTATGGGAGGAATGTGTCACAACACACAGTTCAGTTCATCACACTCTGCTGCGTTTGGCCGCGTGGCTACAGACCAATCCGAGTGTCTATGATGACCGATGTCCACCGTCGGAAGCACTTACAATGGACCTGGGCCTTGGAGCAGTGGAAGAAGGTCTGGTCCGATGAGTCCAGTTTTCTTTTACATCATGTGAGCGGCTATGTATGTGTGTGCCGTTTACCTGGGGTAGTGACGCCATCTGGAATCACTGTGGGACGAAGACAAGGCACTGGAGGGAGTGTGAAGCTCTCAATGTTCTGCTGAGAAACCCTGCGTCCAGCCATTCATGTGGATGTGAATTTGACACGTGCCTCTTACCTAAACATTGATGCAGAGCAGGTACACCCCTTCATGACAATGGTGTTCCCTGGTGGAAGTGGACTCTTTCAGCAGGATAAAGCACCCTATCGCACTGCACACATAGTTCAGGAAGAGTTTGAGGAACATGATGAAGAGTTCAAGGTGTTTCCCTGGCCTCCGAAATCCCCAAATCTCAATCCAATTGAGCATCTGTGGGATGTGCTGGACCAACCAGTTTGATCCACGGCGTCTCCACCTCACAACCTTCAGGATCTGCTGCTAACGCCAGATACCACAGGACACCTTCTTGTAGAGTCCATGCATCGCGGGTCGGCGCTGTTTTGGCAAAATGCGGAGGACCAACAGTATATTAGGCAATTGGTCATTATGTTTTGGCAAGATGACACAGGCTGAAAGGTCTTTACATGTAATCTGCTAGAAATCACATCGTTTAAATGCTGGCGTTCAGTGTTTGCTTTAAGCTGGTCCTCTGAAACCTCCCCCAGCTCCACTTGTCTAAACTCAATAATGTATACAATATACATATAATACACACACACACACATTATTTTATGGCATCATTGATAAGAGCTAATATTGTATTCTGAGATAAATGTTTGTAAATGTTTTCATCATAAATATGCATGTCTTGCATGTGTTTGGTGAGATACACATGTTGCTGGTATGGAATTTTTGCTTCATTTGTTATGAGAACGCTCTGCGTCAGGAGCCATATAGCCCCGCTCTGACTGAACTCTCTGTTGTCATGGCGACAAAGACACAGAAACATGTATAGCCCTTAAACACAAGCTTACAGTACTGCTGTATCTTTATGAGTATAGAAACCGTGACTGTAAATATTAATATGGTTTTCGTAGCTGATATCGTTTTATTTTGATCTGCACTTCAAGTATTTCAATGTGTATGGATGCATGAAAGATGAAGCGTCTGTGCATATTTTAAAGAGCTGGTTAACCCCTTTTACATTTATCCAGTCTTCCAGAAACACCCACTCAAGTGAAGCCTTTGTCACTTTGAATGCGCTGTTGATATTCTGCGAGTCGCTAGTGCACAATCCAGAACACATGATTACACTGAAACCTCTTTAACCTTTTCTGTTTCTGGGTTCTTTCTTTATCTGCTCACCGCAGAGCAGTTAATAAACGTCTTGATATTTCAATCCAACAGTCCTGAACAAATATCAAATGTTTCCAGGTACATTTCTGTCTGAACACTTACTCTAAAAAAAATGCTGGGTTGTTTTAACCCAAATTTGGGTAAAATATGGGCAAACCCAGCCATTGGGTTACCTTTTTTTTATTACATTTTTAACCCAATGTTTGAGTTTGTCCATATTTGACCCAAAATTGGGTTAAAACAACCCTGCATTTTTTAGAGTGTTGTACATTTCAGTCTTATCCCTTTGTGTTTGTCTCTGTATTTCCACTTCATCTTCGCCTGTTCTGCCACTCATCCTAGATTTAGTCCTCCCTCAATACTTAAAAGTGTGTCACATTATTTAATAGGATAGTCCAAAAAAAATAGGCTCTTCCTCATTTGTAGCCCTTTTAAATGGACTTGGAAAAATGAATTGGAGAAGAAATGAATTTTTTTTGTGGAGTTAAGCAGCGTGTCTTCCCATTTTTATTAATTGCTATGACTTGATAATCTATAACTGTCATGAATTAAACTAGTTGCATTGTCAAGTGATCATGTGATTTCACAGCAGACAGTTGAATCTGTAATTACTCCATTCAAAAAGAAATATGTGCACAAAATCCAGATGTCTTTCTCCACTAGAATTTTTTTTAAGTTGCTTGCCACCGCCAGCGTTTTTGAACATTTTCACAAAAGTGAACTCCACAAGTTTATCAAACCTTAGGCTATCATATTCTCTATATAGCATGATTTGTAATGATCCAATAAAGCATCTTCAGCTTCAATGGAAGAACGCCTAACTGCCTGAACAAAAATAAAAATGAAACACGTCAGAAACCCTCAATTGTGTGTTCTCATTATTTCTATACTTGCCCGTCATTTGTACGTCAGAGTTATAAAACAGAGAAGAATGTACTGTGATTTGTTCCCGTTTTCGGGAACAAGAATCAGCAAGAGAGCGGGAAGTGTGCCTCAGTTATTAAGCAGGGCCCTGTGGCAGTACTGTCCGTTAGTGCTAGCTGTAATTAACAGTGTGTTTTTGTCGGTGTACACAGCTTAATAAAAGGGAGGAAGTCTCAGCGGGAGCGTCAGATTAGAGGTGTGAGGTACAGATGCCCTCTTATAAAGCGGTTAACATGAGCTCCTGTCTTTTATAGAGATCTATGGACTGCAATTCTCATATTAACTCCATGTATTAGCTGCTACACTGCATACTTACTTTATTTATTTATATATATATATATATATATATATATATATATATATACAGCATGCCTGGCCAAAAAAAAGTCGCTGTTTGGAACTTTGCCTTTAAAGTGTTAGTTCACCCAAAAATGAAAACTCTGTCAGTAATTACTCACCCTCATGTTGTTCCAACCCCGTAAGATGTTTGTTCATCTTCGGAACACAAATTAAGATATTTGTGATTAAATCTGAGAGGTGGATCACTCCTCCATAGGCTTCTTAAGGGATCGAAACTGGCCGGCCCAAAAGTTATGATAGACATCGTTAAAATAGTCCGAGTGACTACAGTGGCTCAACCTTAAGTTTATCAAGCGACGAGAATAATTTTTGTGCGCAAAAAACAAACAAAAATAACGACTTTATTCAACTAATCATTTCCTTCTCTGTACGGCCGTGATATTTCACGTAGTGATAATGCGCAAAGCTTCTGTGCTGCACGTCACACGCAGGCTCACTATTGGCCGACGCTGGTAATGTGTGTGATGCTTGACGTACAACCTAGAAGCTTTGCGCATTATCACTACGTGAAATATCACGGCCGAACAGAGAAGGAAATGATTAGTTGAATAAAGGCGTTATTTTTGTTTGTTTTTTTGCGCACAAAAAGTATTCTCGTCGCTTGATAAACTTAAGGTTGAGCCACTGTAGTCACTCGGACTATTTTAACGATGTCTTTCATAACCTTTGGGCCGGTCAGTTTCGATCCCTTAAGAAGCCTATGGAGGAGTGATCCAGCTCTCAGATTTAATCAAAAATATCTTAATTCGTGTTCCGAAGATGAACGAAAGTCTTACGGGGTTGGAACAACATGAGGGTGAGTACTGACAGAATTTTAATTTTTGGGTGAACTAACCCTTTAAAGGCAAATGCTTAAGAGTCTATGATTGGATCATCATTGCAGTGATTATTATGTTTCTAACATGTTATATGTTTGGCAACAGTTCTTCTAACCCTAACTGATGGAGTGTGTAGCTTTTAATTTCTTAAACAACCATGTAGGCTATAGAAAGACACATCATGGCCATATTCCAGGATGTAAAATGTAAAAGAGGCTGCACTATGCATATATTGTTTATTTTTGCACAGAAGCGTTTCGTCATCCAATATGGTCATTATTCTATAGGCTGATGTTAATATGGGTGGGGCAATGGGTGTGTGTATATAAGACTGGGTACATTGTGATTTTGTTGCACACTGAAGAAGGCACACGCCGAAACGCGTCTGTGCAAAAAGAAACAATATATGCATAGTGCGGCCTCTTTTCCATTTTATATGTTATCTTTTAGGCCAGCACTCTTAAAATTCATCAGTATACACATTGAGTGAAGCCTGCTCCTATCCTCACTGACATATTCCAGGATGACAATGTCAAGACTCTTCAGGCTCAAACTGTGAAAGAATAGATGTGAGGAGCATGAAGAATCATTTTCACATGAATCGGCTCCTCAGAGTCCAGAGCTTAAATTCATTGAAAGTCTTTGGGATGTGCTGGAGGAGACTTTACAGAGTGCTGGACTCTTGCATTGTCAATACAACATCTTGAGCAAAATTGCTATAAATGCTGTTCTTTTAAACTTTTGAACATTTATCAAAGAATCTTGAAAAAAAAAAAGGGTATGGAAGCTATTAAGCAGCAAAACTGTTGAATATAATAAGAAATGTTTCTTCAAATCAGCATATTAGAATGATTTCTGAAGGATCTTGTGACTGAAGACTGGAGTAATGATGTTGTTGAATGGTAAGAAAGAAAGGCAGCTTGCAAGCCCAGGAATGAAATGACCCATGCACCTACTCATTTCAAAAGTCAATATATCTGTAGTCTTGTAGAATTATTTGTTCGGCTCCAAACTATTGATCGTTGTCTTTGCAATTTACCGTAAGCCTGAGTCGTCTCTGATAAGCAGGAGTCTGTGGAGAGCTGAAATGTCTGTCTCTGTCTCTCACTAACACACTCACACACACAGGAGCTGCCATAATGAATCATATTACAGAAATTTCGCAATTTTATTTTGGCTCGGTGCATGACAAATGTTGTTTGGGCATTCTCCTTAGAGGCTGTTATTATTATAATGAGTCGTATCGGTTTCAGCCTGCCAAAGAGGGGTTGAGCTGAAATACCGGCCAACAATACTGGAGCGGCGTCTGAACAGGAAAGAAGAAACATGTCCAAGTGTTCGCCGAGCTCAGTGCAGGCAGGAATTATCTCCAAAAAAAACAACAACATGTGTTTATGTACTTTTGTGGATCGTTTTTCTTTTGCTGATGTTAACTGCTGTTGTCTTGTGTTTTCCAGGTTGCTTATAACATCCACATGGCTGTTCCCAAAAGTACAGTGTAAAAAAAATTTTTTTTCGAAGTTGTAAATAGAACAAATATTATTGAGTACGTTTTACAAGAAAATACTATTTCAGTCTTTCTACTTCAAAATTTCATGTTTAATCAAATCTTCGCAATTACCTGTGAAATTTACTAGCAATTGAAGTAAATCCTTCAATCTTTTTTTTAGTGGATATGTTGTCGAACACCATGAAATCAAAATTGACAATCCTTATTTTCTTTATTGAATATTGCAGTATTTATTATAAATGATTTGTCCGTGCACATAATTTTTTTTCATATTCACGTGTCCTTGTAATCTTTGATCAAAATATCTTCCCCTTCCACGTCTCTTCTCTGATGATGTGTTTACTGGTGCAAGGGCGGGGCAACCTGTCAATCACGTGAGATCCACCAATAGAAAACCACAACCATCCAATCACTTCCCCACATACAAAATCAAGTCCCACGCTACATTTGTTCTTGTTCGAGAAGCTGTTTCACTCACATATGTCACAATAGACAATTAAGACTATCTTCCATTAACTTCCATTTCATGACGACTTTGATGTCAAAACCATGAGCATTAATACAGTTTGCTCTCTTTGCTCTCTCTGTTACCGTATACAGCTTTTACTAGATGTTGGAACATGGCTGCATTGAATTTGATCCCATTCAACCACACAAGCATCAATGAGGGCAAGCACCAATGTTGACTTTCCAACTCTCAGTCACGAAGATTCGGGACTGGGTTCACAGGGGTTCACCCATGCTGGCATCCTGTGACACACTAAGCACTTTGGTAACCCTCATTCTACTGAAAATGTTTGTCTAACGAGATTGGATGGCCTGATTGATTTTATTTAAGGGTGTAGCTGGAACAGGCGAACGGGGTACCCCGTCCACATATATTTTGGCCATATGGCAGCATGTATTTTCTTTATGCTTGATTGACTGAAAGCACAGACGGGGAGTGCATGAGCTCAGGAGTGCAGAGTTGTAATGAACAGTGAGACAGCTCTCCTGCACTGACACTGACAGCTGTAGCCAGCAGTGCACACCTCCACCAGATGTAGCCGTCGGCCATGTTGTTGCTAAGGAAATGCTAGTATCTAAGCATTAAATAGCAAGGTAACATCCTCAGGATATTTTGCTCCATGAATTAGTTGTGAGTAAAGACATAATCAGATATTCTCCTCATGCATTTATATAAATTATTCGATTGAGCAATCTCCTCTATGGAGCTGTATTGGGATGTAAAGGTGCATCTGCTTTTTAAAAATCTTTAAAATTCAAATAAATTAATCAATTTATAGAAATATATTACCCAACTAGTAATACGATTAATAAATTAAAATTCTGTAATGAATAAATACTATAAATATACTAAAATGAATTGATAATAAAAAAAATGAATAAATTAAAAATATTTGATCACCCTCGGATCATACATATATTGCTGATAGCCGACACTATGGGTCAAAAGACACTGTTTAACCCTCTGGTGACTTTTTTTTGTTGTTGCATTTTTTACTTTATCGGAATGGTACGAAACTAGGTAAAGGCTTTGGCACACTTACTGTATGAACAAAAAGAAATAAAAATCATGGTCATGGTCATACAAAAATGACAGAATTGGAAATGAATGGGAGTCGAATTTCATGTATTGATAATTGCACCCAAATGAAATCTTACTGAAAGCTAGTTTTTGGAGATATCAACTTTAAATTTAGAACACAACTTGTTAAGAATAAAACATATTTTGGAAAATATATATTGCATATAAAATTTAAAAATTGTGTTTTTTGATGTTTCATAACAATAAAATTGTATAACTTTTTTTCAAGTTTCAATTTTTTTTTAACGTTTTTCAATAATCTGCCAAATCTGCCAAGTTGGTCTTTAAAAAGAGACCAACCTTAAGTCTGTGGTCCAAAGCATTCCAGACCGTTTAAGTTGGACATTCCCTTTTCCGGTCCATGCTCAAAAAGTGGATAAATGGATTATTACTGCATAAACATAATTTAATACCATAAATCCCCTAAAAATACAAAATAGTGCATAAAAAATATTATTGAACTAAAACATAGTATCATTTAGTTGAAAAAAAAAAAATTCTGCCATTTTTGACCGACACATGAGCAGGACCGTGGGTCGGTGGGTTAAAATGTTTTTGAAAAAATCTCTTGTGGTCACCAATGCTGCATTTATTTGATCAAAAATACAGCAAAAAGAGTAATTTTATGAAATGATTACAATTTTCGATTTTAATATATTGTGATGTACTTTATTCCTGTAATGCAAAGCTGAATTTTCAGCATCATTACTCCAGTCTTCAGTGTCACACGATCCTTCAGAAATCATTCTAATATGCTGATTTGATGCTCAATTAGTATTGGTTCACAGTTATTAGTAAAGGATCATTATCAAGGTGGAAAACCTTTTTGCCGCTTAATATTTTAGTGATAACCGTGATGCAGTTTTTTTTTCAGGATTCTTTAATGAACAGCAATTTCAAAAGAACAGCATTTATTTGAAATAGAAAACTTTTGTAACATTATAAATGTCCTCTGTTTCTTTCTATTGCTGAATAAAAGTATTACTATATATTTTTTTATCTTATCCAAACATTTGAATGGTATTGGTTCAGTTTCTACAAAAATGTGTTCAACATTGATAATAATAATAATAAATGTTTCTTGAGCACCAAATCAGTGTTAGAATGATTTCTGACAAAACATTTACCGTGTATAAAGTTTAAAGTCTTCTGAAACTACACTCTGCGTGAACAGACACACAAGACAATAATGAAAAGAAATACTTCTTACTCCCAAAAATCATGACATTGTCAAAAATGTGTCCTTTTTGGTCTCGCCGAACATGCAAACTGCAGGGTGTAAATCAGAGTTAAAGTGGACGAATTGCTCATATTCTTATTGCATCTGGCAACATTGAGCAGTAAACCACACATAAAAGTCTGGAAAGGTCATTTAATTGAACTTGAAATCTATGACGAATGGATTTAAAATAGAAATGCAATGCAAGCATAGCGTCGATGCAAGCAAAATTAATTTGCTCTGACAGAAATAATTGATAGTTGCCTTGCAGTGAATCAGAAGACTTGCCGTTAAGAACGGGACGAGCCATGCTATTCGTGCCCTACTTTCCTCCTATCACCATCCAGGCAGCTCTTGTGAACTGAACGCTGGAGGTATATAGAGCCTTTCTGGCACGCTTGGCCTGTCACAGAGGGTGAAGCACAATGCAGACATCCGAAAAGGGAGGGGTGGTAACATTGTTAAATGAGATGCTTTTCTTATTCAGTTCCCGTTCACACTGTCCCTCACTGTCCTACTCCCATCATGTCTCTGTAACTGTCATCATTGTCTTAATGATGTGCATGTCTATCACTTGTCAATCTGAAAGTGTCTTTGTCAGCAACTGCCTGCATAGTGTGACAATTCGGTTGGTGAGCTAAAGTGCTGAGATGGGCTATCTGCTCACAGAGCTGTGCTGTTGCACAAATTGTTATAGTGGAGGTTTAAAAAAATGTTTTCAAAAGAAAAGTGACAGCTTTGAATCATGCTATGCAAGAGAGACTTTTCCTGTCGTCCACACTGCTAATGTTTCTTAAAAATAGTGATATTTCCATAAATGTCTGAGTGTTTTTTTTTTTTTTTTTCATACGGTTGTTATTTTGGACCCCATTGACTTTCTTTATACAGACAACACTTGTGGCAGGTCAGTTTGACCAATTTCAATTGTGAGTTGTCCGACTGGTTACCCTATGATGTTTTTAGATTTATAGATGTATAAAATGTCTGCAAAGTGTTGACACTCTGATGTGTTGTGAAATTTGCATACATTTCTATTATAGTTAGTTTGCGGGTCAATTTGATGCATTTATCCAAAGAAACTTACATTACATTGAAAGCATGCATTTTAATCAGTTCGTGCATGATCACTTGTTTTTTTGTAAAAAAAAATTTACCAGATTTTTGTTGTTGTTGGTTTGTTTGTTTTCATGGTGTGAATTGTGGTGAACTGTATTTAATCCAATTAGGTAGTTTGAAATCCCTCATAATCATAATCAGATTTTTAACCAAATACATGGTTTAAAATAACCTTCAAAATATCTTCCCTTGTGTTCCACAGACGAAAGAAAGTCATAAACACTTTCGCAAACCATAACTGATCACTCTTCTTCCCCTATTTACCACAAAAAGATCATATCAAATGCAATTCAATACTTGTCTTTATTCTTCTCAACTCTTAGAAGATGTTGTAATCACTGTGATAATGAAAATATGTTCATACAAGCTGTTAGCAGGCAGTATTTGTCATAAGTTACAGTATGCTGAAGTCTTGTCCTGTGGGTATTCTGGCCTCTATTCCCTATGGGACTCTCAGATCCCAGTGCAGTCAATTATGATGTGTCCGCAGGCTCCGGTCTGCATCCAACTGATATGCAGCCTGGCTCATTCAATCCCACTTTGTCTCAAACTGCCATTACTCACCCAAACTGTGAACTGGTAGACAGTGAGAACAGATAGCATGAGACATGTTAGAAGCTAGCTTTATTGTCAAATCAATCTGTGCCAATAAGCTGATGAATCACAGGTTAAAAATGGAGGATGAAGCAACTTCAGGGTAAAGTTAGTCTAGGAGGTGTAGGTGTTCCTCCCATACACTAAAGAGATTTGTTTCTATTATGTTCCACAGAAGAAAGAAAGTCATATGTGTTGAGGTTGAGTAAATTATGAATTTTCATAATTGGGTGGACATCCCTAGATACATGTATATGGATGGTTATAATTTTTCCCATCTCACTACAATTAAAGTTTGTGTTTTTTGGCATAGGGAAACTGATCCTAGACCAGAAGTGTTCTTTCTAAGCAGCAATGTTTTATACAACTATACACACATCACGCCTGTGGCCAAAATAATAGGCTATAGTAAATATCAGCACTCCAACCATAACCCAATTTTTTATTAACAATAACAAAAATATGATTCTTTCCAAAACCAGTCTCATTTCCCATGCTGTTCTGAACACGGTTGCTAAGAAACAGGTAAACATAAGTACTCATCTCCAAAAGAAGAGTAGTTATTTGTAGTGCTCTTCAGCAATCATCAACAGTGGGCACATCCATCTCAATCAGATGGGCAAAGCTAGCTCTCCTATTAAACAAAACGTAGGATACATATTTGAAAGCATTATGCACAATTAAGTTGTCTCATAATAATTATGCAAAATGATTGTGGTATAACCCTCTTTTGGAACCTTTATTTTTAACATTGTTTTACTAAAAAAAATTAGTGCACAAAAAATGCAATTAACCATCTCAAATGCTAGAAGAATTCAGGAATAAAATGTCTTAAAGTCAACTGCAACCTTGCAACATTCTTCCTTTTTTCAAAGTGCAAGAATTCAAAGGAAAGGGAATGCATGAGGATCTTGCTTGCTCTTCTGTCCTTTCAGAGGAAGAGAGAGTTTTTACATTTTGATTAAAGAATGAATTTCTTTCATTTAGAATAACAGAACCGAATAGCTCACAATCAACAAGTCAAATAGCATGCATTAAGAAAATTAAAAGGTCAATTTTATTTTTTAAGTTGAC
The DNA here is from genome assembly GCF_029890125.1 of Rhinichthys klamathensis goyatoka. Taxonomy (NCBI): domain Eukaryota; kingdom Metazoa; phylum Chordata; class Actinopteri; order Cypriniformes; family Leuciscidae; genus Rhinichthys; species Rhinichthys klamathensis. The sequence goes on from NW_026606558.1 coordinate 5,479,234, forward strand.
TCTACATACACATGTTCTGTCTTTCATTGGTGGAACTGGCAGCTGAAAGGGGCATGACATATCTTTGAAAAGACTCCTCAAGTAAACACCCATAAACACTTTGCAAACACTTTATTGTGTAAAAAAAATCTCTTTTTGTATTACATCAGTTGCTAGGCAGTTTGGGACAACAAAGCGCGATGTATGGTGCTTGTCCTTGTACAGTGCCTGCATGGCCCCTGACAGAATGAGGCTGTCTGCAGTGAGTAGAGTATACTGGAGTATGGATTATAGAGTATAGAGTACAGAGTATGGAGTATATGGAGTTTGGAGTATAGAGTATGGGGTATGGGGTATGGAGTATGGAGTATAGAGTGGAGTATGGAGTATGGAGTATGGAGTATGGAGTATAGAGTATAGAGTATGGGGTATGGGGTATGGAGTATAGAGTGGAGTATGGAGAATGGAGTATAGAGTACAGAGTATAGAGTATGGAGTATAGAGTATGGAGTATAGAGTGGAGTATGGAGAATGGAGTATAGAGTACAGAGTATGGAGTATGGAGTATGGAGAATGGAGTATAGAGTATAGAGTATAGAGTATAGAGTATAGAGTATAGAGTATGGAGTATGGAGTATGGAGTATAGAGTGGAGTATGGAGAATGGAGTATAGAGTATAGAGTACAGAGTATAGAGTACAGAGTATGGAGTATGGAGTATGGAGTATGGAGTATAGAGTATGGAGTATGGAGTGTATAGAGTATAGAGTATGGAGTATGGAGTGTATAGAGTATGGAGTATAGAGTACAGAGTATAGAGTATGGAGTATGGAGTGTATAGAGTATGGAGTATGGAGTGTATAGAGTATAGAGTATGGAGTGTATAGGTATAGAGTATAGAGTATGGAGTGTATAGGTATAGAGTATAGAGTATGGAGTATGGAGTGTATAGAGTATAGAGTATGGAGTGTATAGGTATGGAGTATAGAGTATGGAGTATGGAGTGTATAGAGTATGGAGTATGGAGTATGGAGTGTATAGAGTATAGAGTATGGAGTGTATAGAGTATAGAGTACAGAGTATGGAGTATGGAGTATAGAGTATAGAGTATGGAGTATGGAGCATGGAGTGTATAGAGTATAGAGTATGGAGTATGGAGTGTATAGAGTATGGAGTATAGAGTATAGAGTATGGAGTATGGAGTGTATAGAGTATGGAGTGTATAGAGTATAGAGTATGGAGTGTATAGGTATAGAGTATAGAGTATGGAGTATGGAGTGTATAGAGTATGGAGTATGGAGTGTATAGAGTATAGAGTATGGAGTGTATAGGTATAGAGTATAGAGTATGGAGTATGGAGTGTATAGAGTATGGAGTATGGAGTGTATAGAGTATAGAGTATGGAGTGTATAGGTATAGAGTATAGAGTATGCAGTATGGAGTGTATACAGTATGGAGTGTATAGAGTATGGAGTGTATAGGTATAGAGTATAGAGTATGCAGTATGGAGTGTATACAGTATGGAGTGTATAGAGTATAGAGTATGGAGTGTATAGGTATAGAGTATGGAGTATGGGGTGGACTATTAGGGAGGGGGTCTAGTTTCCTGTCGGTTTCTACATGTTGTGACCATGTTGGACATTGTTGGACATTCTGCTATAGCGTGCAGTTTTATGGGGTGGTGACAGATGGGATCTTTTAGCTGTGAATAATAATAAACAGAGTACAAAAAAGGCTTCTGCTCTCAGTTTGTTCAATTTTACTTTCTTTCTTCTAGCCTCCTGGGACCCAAGAATAGACTTTTGTCCACTGTAGTGGACATTATATTTTAGTGAATTTCTCTGACATCATACATGTCACATGACACAACCTGGGTGTCCTGTAAAGAGCACATTCAGGACTTTTCAGAGATACCAAATGTTTGGAGGTTTCACCATGAAAACAACTTCTCCTTGGTCTTTAAAAATGTTGGACATTAATTTAGTGATCAAATGTAGCATTCTTATGGAAATATGATAATATATTGTAATTATATTTAAATTGGACTACTTTTTCAAATTGTATTTCATAAAACAACATCTCAGGAAAATGTTAAGGGGTTTCAAATAAAAAAAATACTTTCTGTTACAGAACAGGGCATTGATTTCAAACGTGTCCACTGTAGAGGACATCAGGACTAAAACCATGTTTATCAGGCATTCTGGGAGACACAACAAGTGAATATGGAGATAAATTATACATCAATATTCCTATGAAATATTAGATGATATTATTAAAATGTTGCCAATAATTACTCCAATTGTTACACTTCTTTTTTCATTAAATGTTGCTCCAAGAACACATTAATGTGCAAATTAGATACAGTGTATAGATACATTGCATTGAATGGGAATATTAATTTATGGCCATTTTACCCACATATTGCAAAAAGTAAAATGGTGTATCAATTCATTCCATTATTTCTTTCATAACATAGTTGAGAATAATCTTTATACAAATTTTGGTTGAAAAAATCCTGAAACCCCAAAATTTATTGGTGATTGAAAAAAAATCCCATTGTTTTTGCCTATACATATAATTTCATGTCATTTTATTTTTTAAACAACTTAGTCCTGGCGTCCACTACAGAGGACATAGCATAACTTATGAATAAAATATTATTTTATATATGTGTTTTTTTACCATTTGTTTATTGTGCTCTAAACAGTGTGATGACATGGAAAAAAACTAAATTCAAAAAACTTTTTTTTTCTGGGTCTCAGGAGGCTAGGGAAAACAAAAGGAGACATTTTCAGAGCTTTCAAACACTTAAAATGATCAAGACCATGAGTGTGAATGAATCATTAGTTTGTGAACTGGATCAACTGATTCATTGAAAAAGAACTAACTCAAAGATTCTATTCATTCTTCTCTCATGAACTCTCAAGTACGTTCCGAGAGCTACTGCAAATATTAAGATTTCCAACTAATAATGATTTCATTTTCGTTTGTCTTCAGTCTTTCAGGATTGGAACCACAAGAAGATTCTGTCATAATTTACTCGTCTTCATGTTGAGGTGAATTATCCCTTTTCAGGGATGGCTGTGTGGTGGAATGTCTCATGTCCTTTCTTAAGAAAACACAGAGGACTGAAGTACCCTTACTGCCCCCCCCCCCCCCCCCCATACCCCACCCCCCACCAGCCATAGACCTCCTCCCTACTTGAGCAGCTCAAATCACCAGAGAGCTGACATTTCAATTACATGCAGACGACACATGCACACACACACACACACACACACACACACACAAACACACACACACACACACACACAAAGAGGCGTCTCCTCATGCTCAGAGATGTCTCAGAGATGGACTGTCACATGTCACAGGACCAATATAGTTAAACAACACAGACACCAAAGAGTGCCAAAGGCCAAGGTGCCAAAGGAAGATGCCAAAGAGGCACCATCACTTTGAAGAAATTGTGAGTGTGTACCACCTTACACACTATTCCAGTAATTGACAAATTATTCGCATTTCCCAAACCAGGTTTTTTTTCTCCAAGTCAATTTCTTAAAAATAAAACATCCAAATGGGGGTTTCCGCAGCGATGCCATTGAAGACCAATTTTGGGTTCCCCAAAGAACATTCACTTAACAGTTCTTAAAAAAAATAGTTCTAAAAAAGTCGGCATTGAATGGAAATTTATCACATCTTTTTTTTTTGTGATAGGTCTAATTGTGAAAAATTCCTCCATCCAACAGTTAATTTTGTTCCCTCTTAATGTAAATTTAATCAAAATGTAATCACTGGATCGTCCAGCGAAAAAGATCTGTTGCTACAGTAGTTTCATCGCGACTTTAAAATACTTTTTTTCTTAGAGTGAAGAACATGTCAATAATCTGAAGAACCTTTTTTCAATATAAAGAACCTTTTGTGCAAAGGAAACCTTTATTTTTAAGTAGCACAAGTTGATCTAAAAAGCATTGAACATTTCCACCATTATTGGCCCGGGAAAAAAAATCCAGGTAAATGCTGACCTTTTGTGACAACATGACCCAATAGTGGGGCAAGTTGGAACATGCCCTGAAAACATAGGCGATATATTTATATATAGCCTTCCATCGTGGCATACACTTTAGAGGGGGTTCTGTTATGACAGAGGTTGTGGTCTAGATGTGAATTGCGGTGGGATATCATGTATGCCACAGGGAATGTCAGAGTCACGACCTTTGAGGGCATGTAGACAAAGGGATCGTGATACTTTTCTTATCTGACTCGCCATCTGTGGTGGTGTTGAGGGGGGCCATGGAAGTGAAAACAATTTGACCATTAAATCTCCGCCCACGAGTAGAAAGAGCAAAGCGCTAAATTGGTGTTCTGGGAGGAGTTCGAGAGAATCCTTGAATGTACCAACGCAATGTATAATTTCTAATAGCATATCTATTGATTAACAGCAGCAGAACGCTAATAGAGTGAAATAAGTAAACTGGGCGTTGAAGTTGTAGTAGTAGAAAGAGTCCCTCCCTCCAGGCTGAACTGTATAGGCTCCTGCGCGCGAGAGGGACGCGAGATTAGGGCAGCAGCAGTTTGGGGGTCTCTGGAATTTATTAGCTGACGCTTGAAGCTCGTTGTTTTTTTCCTGGATTCGGAGCAGATCTACAGGTCCACCAGTTTTTCAGTCGGCATTCATTCACGCAGACTTACAACCATCATATTTGACCTCGTTTCTTCTCTGGAGAGCTCAGGACAGCGAAGAAGGACGCGTGTTGTTCCGGATTTTGAGGTGAGATTCTTGGTAAACTGAACTCCGCTGGTGTTTACATGACTGCAAACTTATAATGGCTGGTCACTGAGATACGAAGCCCTCTTTAGAGATTCATTTAATTCAAATCAACTAGAAAACATTCATGTTTCATTTATGTGCCATATATGGTGATCTCTTAAGCAGGGCAGATCCAAACAGATAAACACTAAAATGTTTCAATTTGATATTTAGATGCGAGGGTTCACTCTTTGTGCGCGGTGTAAATTTTAATTTTAGTGTGGCCCAACTACTGTTTTGACAGGCTTGAAGGGAGAAAACACTCAGAATTGAAAAAGAAAATGTATTTTTATGTATTCCACATAGCGCTTCTCTTACCCACAAACAAATAGTTTGCTCGCGTTGCTCACTCGTATTACACCGATGACGGCGCGTGTCACTATCCGGCGGTTTCTGTTAAATCTAACCGGGTGAGTAAAGCTCGGGGGAAGTCTGGGTGGGATGATGAGGCATCAGGCTGGCGGTTTTCCCACGGGGTGTGACAGCAGGCAGCGTGTGTTGTCCAGGAGGTCCCGTCATAACTGTAGTGTATCCCCCCAGATGGAGGTCAGCAGTCCTGCCGACGGGCATGAGTTCAGTGCCAGTCTAAATCAATCAAACCGAGAATCTTATCTTATGTCTTCAGTTTGTGAAAGAGAGATAACATGTTCATGTCTTCATTTTGTGAATGATTCTATCTATCTATCTATCTATCTATCTATCTATCTATCTATCTATCTATCTATCTATCTATCTATCTATCTATCTATCTATCTATCTGTCTGTCTGTCTCTCTCAGTTCAGCAGCTCAGATATAATAATTTAAAGGGTTAGTTCACCCAAAAATGTGCTAGGTGTATGTCTTTCTTCTTTCAGCCAAACACAATCTGAGTTAGGCTATATTCAAAAAATATCCTGGCTCTTCCAAGCTTTATAATGGGAGTGAATGGTACCATAGATTTTGAAGCACAAAACTGAACTACCCGTTTAACCATTGACATTCCTTTTAACAAAACTCCCTATGCTTTGAAACAATGCTTGTGTTAGACATGAATTATGGGGAGTTTCCTTTAAACTAAAAGATGTATGAGTGTTACCTTTGGCCATTTTCCAGAAGAAGAAAAAAAACATTGCCGGGTTAGGTTAATCTACAATATAGCTGAATTCTTTTAACCGTTAAATGCACTTTAACCACCAGTGTTAATTTTTGATGTACCTTCAGAAGATTGTTTTTTTTTTCAGCCCACATGCTCTTAAAAAGAAGAAGACAGGACTTCACAGCCTGTCAAACTACATCAAATATGGAGATATGCCATGCAATCAAATCTCATCTAATCACGAGTCATTGAGAAGAACTTGAAAATCTTTTGAATACATTCTTATTCTTGAAACAGAAATTCATGATCTCTTTGAGATAGAGGATATTCTTTCAAACAAAGTCCTGCCATATATTATCAAGTGGCTATTGAAAGATTTGCAAGTGCACAGGCCTTAAATCTTACATTCCAACTGTCTAACTTCATGTGCACTGTAACTTTATATCCATTAGAGGGTTTCTGTGAATTTGTCCACCTATTTCTGGACCCTATTTTTGTAGACTGACATAAGTGTTTGCACTTGTTCCTCAAAGCAAATCAGACCAGTTTTCAATTAGTCAAGCACTTGTGCGTGAAGATATTGGCTCTGAGGGATCCATTAATGCCGGCCTTAGTTGTGGGTTTGTAGTTTAGCTAAATGCTGATGTCAGAACTCAGACTTCACTCACACATACACACACACACACACACACAACTCAACACGGGCTCAGAGGTAAGAATAGAGCCTATTAACCTTTACATTCCTCTGAGCTATTGCGAGACATTTTAAAAAAAAAAGTTTAAAATGTGGACATTAGAGGCCTAGAAATGATAGATTGACAGATCAAACACCTAATTTGCCCACTATTTAAATACTATTTTTTACATATTCATGGTGTATTGATAAAGAAATGAATAACAATTATTCATTTTTGGACGAATAATTTATAGTCACTATTGTGGTGTTTGGTAATTAATTATCCAATGAAAATTAATTTTACAGACATAAAATGAACCTTTTTTATTGATTATTTGAATGTGTATCAAACTAACCTACACTGAAAAAATCTGGTGTAGTATTTACTTTGAAAACCATTTTCACTCAGAAATTGCTTGTACATTTCACAAACAATTAGTAATGGCAAGTTGCACATTGAATTAAATGTGAAATTTTGAAGTAGAAAGACTGAAAAAGTATTTTCTTGTAAAACATACTCCAATAAAATGGTGTAGTGAGTGAACTAAAGTGCTTGACTGATGCAGATATGGAAGAGGGCGACTGTTTTGTTCTGCTTGAGCAGACACAGAATCGTTCAGTCACTAAGGCATTAAGCTCCTGGAAATGAATATTTGGTTCTTCGTGGTGGGAAGTCCCCGTTGAGAGCAAGAGGCTCGTCTCCAGGCTGTTATATTAATATCAGTTGACATGGCGGCAAATGAACTGGTCGTCAGGGCTGGTTTGATCTCAACCGCAGTTGCTAGATCTCTAATCGGTGCAGGTGATTCATTCCACCCTGTGCTCTTATCCAGCCTCCAGTGAAATGCCCTTATTGACAGCAGAGCTAAGGCCCTGGGAGAAAAGGAGGTCAAGTCATCACTTTCTTCCAAGTTTCAGGCATCAGAGCTACACGAGCTGGCAGTTTGTAGTCTGCAGAGGATCTGGAATGAGATAGAGTATCTATTGCCTTGAAAAGAAAATTGCTTTTCCCCACCATTTGCTGGAGGACTCTCATCTAATGCGTGTGACATGGGGTGATTCACCCAGTAATGGGTTTTGGGGCCTTGTTGCCTCTGAGACATATGAAATTTGCAAAGGAGCTGTGTAGATTAATTACCATGAAGAATATGTGTTCTGTGCTCATAGATACTTAAAAAAATGAGAGGCTTGTCAAGTATGACCTGCAGAACTTTGAACAAGAACAATTATGAATGCATAGATCTTTTCCTTATGATTTCGTCCTGTAGACAGCTTTGAGAAACTTTAAAGGATGCAGCTGAGAGCTCCAAAGTTCATTCAAGACAGGGATGTCCAGTGACCCTGGTAAATAACAGGACCTCTTTATCTGGAGGAAACAGACCGCTTGTTTGTGCTTGGCATAAGTAGAACTAATTCTTATCTATTATTCAGGAAATTTCCTTCAATATTGGTGTGTCCGAGTGAAAGTATGCATATTACAAGCTGGGTCCTACAGATAGCGGAGGGTCTCACAGTCATTATTTAATCTTTATCCACAATAAAATGCAGATTTGAGATGTATACCTTGATTTCTTCTTGAAATGTAGGTTGTATATAGAAGAAGCCCATGTTGCTGGTGTCTATTTAAAATGTTTAATTTTAGTTACAGAAATAAAAAGGTACAATGATTAAGCAGAAAATTAAAAATAGGAATAGGGAAGTTTGGAATCGAAACCTCCTTAAGCTGCTTATTAAATTTAGAGATTAAGGTGGCTTACTTTTATTTGAAGAGTCTGTATAATGTAGTGAAAGCAGTAGATGTTGGTAGTGGGCTTAATTTTTGGTTCGAGTATTTGAGAGGATTGAGGAATTACATCTTTTTTCAACTCGCAAACAACTTGCATGCTTACTCGCTGTTAATTCTTGCTGATAATTCAGCAGAAATCCTGTTAAATTTGGCACCCCATTGCCAGAAACCCACATGGTGACAACGTATAGGACATTATGGGATGTCTTTTTGTGCCTTGGTCTATATATTGACCAGGCAATATTTATAGTGCTGCTGGATAGATTACTTGCAAATTGTAGTCAGTTACTGATTCCAAATTACATGACAAAAATTGTAGTTATTAATGCTTGTAATCCATTGTATATTTAAGGTAATGTAATCTGACTACTTTTTGATTACATTTAGAATCATGACAACTTATAAAAGAACTACAAAAGCACTGTACTGTATTGTTTTGTTGAGTACAAAACAGATTTTTACCATAAATGTTATGGTAATTCATACTTGCAAAACCAATTTTTACAATACGGTACAGTAAAATTACATGTATGGTTCTGTTAGATGTAATACTATTTTTCACTCAATAAGGTAAGGGAATTTACAGTTAACTGATTACTTTCCAGTTTTTACTGTAGCATAAAATGAATTACATTAAAATTATGAACATTTTTACTGTGATAATAACACTGCATTTTACTGATAATTAAGGTTTTGGTTCAATTTCTCAAAACCATAGCCTGTTTATAATAGCGGCACACACAGTTACCCTTGTGTATCCTGAACTACTGAGTTAAAGGGCTCTGTTTATTCGAGTTGCTCTTTTTACGGCATTTTTGTGGCTTAAACAGAGACAGTTGTTTCTCTCTGTATGGGCTCACATTGTCTGTGTAGCAAAGGCCTGATTTCAGTTTCTCCCTTTGACACAGTTAAACTCCTCACTCCTGACTCAGGCATATTTGGTGTGCTTCTGATCTCACTCTTTTTTTTCTCTCTCATTCCAGTAGAAGTTTATTCTCCAGATTTTCCCCCTGTACTCCCCACCTCTGTTTTCCCCATCCTCTGGGTTTTTGGTTTTGGTAACAGTTCTGCGGTCACTCCTGTGTATTCAAGTGCACATAGCAAACTCAGAAGCCATTACTCTGCAGACAGACATTCCTTGGTGGAAAGCGCTTGGTAGGTTTTAGTCTTTCTCTGTGTTCAGAGGTGTTCACTACAGTTTTTTGTTCTTTTGAAATGATCAAGAAACACGTTGTTTTGTCTTTGAATACCACCCACACATACAAGGACTTAAGCATGCATTCACACAAACACACACTCGCATCAGAGTGGAATGAGCACAGCTGGATCAAGTCCATTTGCTCAGTGTGTTTAAGGTATTTGCTCTCTGTTACAATTTTAATTTAGGATCTTGAATTTTGGATCTTCTGAAAGAAGCTTACAGGTTCAATGTTTCCATAAAGTGTGGCTGTATTTGGAGATGATGATTTAATAGAAGTTTTTTGTGCTAAAATCACACAAAAAAGTTGTTTTCCCCTCAATATGCTGAGATATGCTATATGCTTACAATACAAACATGATGATGAGCGCTACAGTATGAACCATTTAGACATAAATGGGTTATATACTGTTTTCCCCTAGATTCTATCACCATTATGCATTTTAATGCATTATGCATTAGTGCATCATAATATTATGCCTCTGCATAATCAAAATGTTTCTGCATTAGAATTTATTCATGTTTGTTGTAATCATGTTTTCCTCTAATTTCACAAAACATTAGGTTGATGCAAAAAACAGCTAACAATACAAGCCTAATAGAAAAGGTTAAACAGACTGCTGAGTGCATTTTATATACATGTACACATCACCAATCAAATGTCTGGACACTCAAACTTATTCTTTCTTATGTTTCGTTTAGTTTATTTATTTATATTGCATATTTAAAACAAAAGGAACTGCGACTGGATGAGGTCCGGTTCTGCTAAAATGACCTTCTCCATGTTGCCGTCAACACTCGCGTGCGCTCCACTTACTGACTTCACTCCTATTGGTTGTCGCCCCCGAAAGTCGCTCTTCATTTGCATAAAGTTAAATAACGTCACTGGACACGCCCACATCCTCTTGCCAACGGTCACTGTCGCCCCTGTCACCAGAAATCGGCAGCTGAAAAAAAATGTGTCCAAACTTATGACTATTAGTGTGTACAAATACATTCCTGTGAACTAGACAAAGAACCACAATGCTTTCAATTAAACTGACAAATTCACAATTTGTACATTTGTATGTCAGTGTTCATGTCAGTTACAAAATACATACCCGGCGATCCTCAAGAACATTTCCCCAGTCTCCTCATAATGTATTTGACAACTTCCTCCTACAAGTCTCAGTCTGCCACATCAGATGCCACTTTAGGCCTGGTGTTTAACAACAGATTAAGTTGACATGTTCTGTACTTTTTACAGTACTTTTCCTCATGATTTTTTTATGAGCTGCTATAAATTTTTCAGACAGGCTTCTTTACTCATATGTGGCTTTCAACAGATTTGGTGGGTCACTAACGTTAAAGTCATCTTGTGGCTTTTAGGGGCGTGTTGTGAAGCCCCAGGCATCATCCTTGCAAGACAGCAGTTGTCAGTCAGCTTCAGTTCAATGCGGGACCATGAAGAAAACTGTCCTCTTTAATCATGAGATAACGTGATCACAGGAAGGTGCTGCATTGTCACATTGTGTGGTCAATAAGAGGAAACTGCACGTTTCTACATTCAAGCTGCTGAGGAAATATTTAGGGCAATGATATCATTCCCCACTGATTAGGCTGGAGAATGGATGAAATAGACCATGAAGTCTAATCTCTTCCTTTCCTAATCTCTGCTCGTATTTGAAAACTGCCGGAGGAAAAGACTGAGCACTCTTCAAAGGTAGTAAATGCTTTGTGTGAGCATCATTTGCATGTTACTGATTATTTTAACATAAATTGAATGTGCCAGCTTGCGTTTTTGAGGATGGAGAGAACAGGATCGTTCGAGACTGAGGGTTACAAGGTGCTTGTCTTGAATTGGTGCTGAATTTTGGGCTATGATTGGCAACTTAAATCCTCATGCAGGTCAAAGACAGGGAGCTTCAGGAAATAATAAACCTGGGCTTATGTCCCAATAATTAGTCACATGTTCTTCTGCCAGCGAGTGGCCACATTGCACTGACTTAATTACAACCACCTGTGTGAGACGGCAAGACTGAAAACATCAGACCCTGCAGTTGAGGCAAGTCTCCAGCTGTTTGCGCTTTTGTGATAATCTTTTGATTGGCAAGTTGTGATGTTTTTCTTGGGTCCTGCGAGACCATGGCATCTGAGATGGTGTAAATCAACCGAAAAAGGATATTTTAGTGCTGTGCTTCTATAGACTTGCCAGCCAACATCTCTTTGAGTTGGAGATGTGCCCTCAGAAATACACAGGCCTCAAATAAGCTCCATTAAAATAGAACAATAGAAACGGAACTCAGTGGCTTCATTGTTTGTCTAACATTTGGAAAAATGAAGAGGAAATAAACAGTTGTAATTAATATTTGGGAAAGTAAACGATTTCTGTTTGCTGTTTGCTAAATGGTTGATTTTTTTTTTTTTTTTTTGGGAAAAATGCATCCATCATTATCTTGAAGAATGGTCTGATTGTTTAGCTGTGAAAACTTTTATTTATTTAACTGAAAAGCATTTAATAATGTTTTTCATTCAAATATTGTCTTTCTCTTTCAATGCATGTCAGGACGTGATGAGCCTAAACCTACAATATGGTTTCGTCCCCTACAACATTTTTATTCTCATACTGTCTGTCTTTCTTTATACAGTGTTTTCTTCTATTATTTAGTACATATCCTTGTATGACCCTAATGATCAAACACATTCATCAAAATTGTATTTAGAAATCATTTTAGTTTATTTATTTAATAATCATTCTAGTACTGAGAAGGTTATGCATAAAACAGCTCACTCATATCTTATTATTCACTCATATCTTTTTCACACCACGCTGATCAAAGCTCAATTTTATAGTTTGAAGATGCTGGAATGATAAAGACCCTTTTCAGTTCTGTTCCATAAGCCCTTAAATATTGTACCCGAATAACTTACCTGGCCTTTGAAGATTGAACAAATTCAGTGTCTTTTAAAATACCTTATGAAATGTGATTTGCAGCATTTAAAATTGCAATGAAAATCATCTTGCCTGCTCAACCTCATTGTGAAGAATATCCAGTAACACTTTCTTTTAATGATCCATTTTAAACATTCTACTAACTAAGTAACTTTGCAACTACATGCAATTAAATCTCATTAGAGTATTAGTCTGTCTGCTTAAAATCTGCTAACACTTAATTTTAAAGCTCCCAACAAACATTCTACTGACTATAAGGAACTTTGCAACTGATTCTACTAACCCGAACCCTAACACCTAACCCTAACCTAACAGTCTACTAATACTCTAATGAGAGTTAGTTGACATAGTTTCAAAGTTTCTTATAGTTAGTAGAATGTCTAAAATGGACCATCAAAATAAAGTGTAACCGAATATCCTGCTGAATATCCTATTTTCCTTAAATGGCATTGTCTTTCTTTCACATTCCAAAGCTTAATAAAACATGTAGATGAGTAAATTATGAGAGATCTTTAATTTTTTGGGTAACTACTAAACCTTTTAAAGATTTTATGTTTGAGCATTAATCCGTTTTTATACAACTATGCAAATTTGGAGAGTATGAAACATTAAAGATTTGTTCCTTTCTTTTTCCCACCATCCAGATCATTGAGCTCAATGAGAAGTGTCAGTCAGCAGAATGCAGTCCAAAAAGATATTTGGACTGAGTCAAAATGAGTCAGATAATCTGTGTGGCCCTATTAATGCTTTTGGAGAGCAGAAACTGAATTTCGAGAATTGGCTAGAGGCTTTCAGAGGCAATTGAAGACATATGGAACAAGCATCAGCCTACAAGATCAGTTGTAAACAGCATTTTCTTAATGAACAACTGCAGTAGCGTAACACCCACAATTACACTACAATAGAAAATCCATGTGATCCTTTGCATATTAAATGCAGACAAAAATAAGATTATAAATTAATGGACTGTGTAATGTCCTCTTGGTTTCAAGGTACAACTCTGGAATCCTGTTTAAATTTTTTTGACCTCTTTCATCTAGATAAAGTTTGATTAATTAATTTGATACCCGTCTAAATACAGAAACTGATATTTTGGAATTACGGATGCCATTATTTCCTTAAAAGCAAAGAGTAATGTGTGTTGTGAGACAGTATGTGTGAGTCTGACTCTGAGATGTGTTCTCTTAACTTTCTCAGCACATTCATTTGTTGTCCCGCTGCTGATCCATCATTTCTTGGGGTGAAAACCAATTGACTTGTGTTCCTATTGAGACCTCTTATTGGATGCCCTCCAAATGATCTCATGTTCCATAGTTTCTCTGGCTCTTCCTTATGTGCCATAAATCATTGTGATGTAATCTTTCTCACTGCCGTTCCCACAGCTGGTGAGCTGAAGTGCTTTTTCTCCAAGAGAGTGTTGCGTAGTGACCAGTTAACCTCGGGTTTTACATCCCAGAACAGAAATGACCTCTCATATGCCTCAGATGTGCACACACTGTCTTTATTTCTGAAATTTCCATTTATTCCGCCTGGGGTCTTTAAAGTTATGGACTGTTTTTGCAGTGTTTATCCAGGCGAATAAGACTGAACACATTTTGAGAATCGTAAAATCTCTCAGAGTGTTTATGTCTGGTATTTGCATTTTGGCCTGAAGATTCCATCTGATTTTTTGAGAGTATTTGTGTTTGTGTTGTTGAGTGTGATCCCTCCTGACGTCTCTGCGCTTGTGCTCCCATGGCCAGGGGGAGGAATGTTTCTAAAAGCCCTGAGAGATTTTTTTACGAGACCTTACTGTGGAAAAATGTCTGGTCGTTTTGCCACCTACTCCTCCCGGATAGCCTCCTCCTGAGATCCTGTAAAAAGCAGGATATCTGTACCCTAGGATGTCTTGTTCTTTGCATCCTGAGGGTAATGGGATTTTGGGAAATTGCAAAGCAGAAACATTTTATGAACATATTATAGGAAAAATACAGGTTTTATTGATGTTTAAAGAGCCCCAGTGAATCCCATTTAGCCCGTAGTTCATCATCTCGTATCAAAGGCTTTGCTTTGAACGGCTAAGTATGTCATTTCCTGTGAAATTAGATAAGTTAAATAGGTGGAAATAATGTCTTGAATTGCTTGATTTATTATAAAGATGGAAAAGCTACGTTTGTTCAGCTTTTGGATTCAGGCATAGCTTTAGAAAACCACACAGAGGTGTAGGGGTTAAACAAAATGTGCCTGTTTACGAGGAGGTCCCACTGTTGAGCTTCTGCCTGATGAGGCAAACGATCCTGTTCTAAGGGTTGATGTGCTTATATCCCAGCACGGCTTCTGCTCTCTTTGCTCCTCCGGTCGTGCCCGTGAAATCGGCGCAGTGCAGCATTACCATTCAAGCCTCCAGCTGTGTCAAATCTCAGTCTAGATCAATTATAACATCCAGCTTCTCTTCCAAATCTCTGTCTGACAGATGCTGCGGTTTTATTCGCATGTATCAAAATCTCATATTCATACACGTGAAATCCACTGATTAGGTGTCTTGAGAGGAGGATGTGGGCGGAGAGGGGATTGCGTTGCGGCCTGGTGTTTTTGTCATTTTTGGTGTATGTTGAGGTGGAAAAATAGATACTGTACATACTCTACCATTTAAACTTTTCAGGTCTGTACGTTTAAAAAAAAAAGAGATATTAATACTAATCAGAAAAAGATCCATTTAGTTGATCAAAAGTGACAGTAAAGACATTGTTTCAAAATAAATGCTCTTCTTTTGAACTTTCTATTCATCAAAGAATCCTTAAAAAATGGTCATGGTTTCTTCAAAAATATTAAGCAGCACAACTGTTTTCAACATTGATAATAATAAGAAATGTTTCTTGAGCACCAAACAAGCATATTAGAATGATTTCTGAAGGATTGTGTGATACGTTTCGAATAATGTAATTCTTACAACCATTGTTGTAAGATAAAGACACACCAAGTAACACTATATATGGTTCAAACGGGTGCCACCTTATCAGTGCAGTGAAAAACAGTAACACTGTTAAAAGTTTAACCATGTTTAATGTGATCTTTAGCAAATCTCAACATGAATATCCATTTTTCATTCTGTAGATTAGAATGTTTGATTCCTAAATTTACTTGTGCCTATTAAATTGATTGATTGAACTAAAATGTGTTGATTTTAAGTCAAGTTACAAAGGGAACCGTCAACCCATGATTTAAATTGGTATCTTGTTGACCCTTTTTGGTCATATCCCACACTCATTCTGTTGTCGTGAACTGCCGTGCTGTTTTCCCATGGTGAATGGGATTACACTGACAGCAGAGAATGTTTGGTGTTGACACAGCATGCATCTTGGTTAGTCCTCCAAATCCCCTGCTGTTCCTGAGACCAAACAGCAAAATCTGCTCATTTTTCAGACCAATTGCTCTGGGAATATGAACTGGCTAGAGGAAAGTCCTGTATTTGTGTAAGGAACTAATAGTTCTTCCTCTGGTTTTAATTAAGAAAGACTCGGGAACCAAGTGCTTCCTGTCCAACAGATTGTGCTTTGAATTTTTACGACAGGTTCTTTCAGCACAACAAAATAAACAATGTACACCCTGTAAGGATAAAACAAGAAAGGGGTTAACACTGGACTACATCTTCTCACCAAAGTCGCATACTGCTGCTTTTGACTATTAACATGTATTATTTTAATTTATAATTAAAGAAGGTGGAATAAAGGGACAGAAGTAGCAACATCCTCAATAATGTTGGCACTTCTTTTTAACAAAGACCTAAAATTGACAACAGATGTATGCACATATTTAAGAAGCTTGTCCGATGCAGAGCTGAATAGGGTGGACCGGGATTCAAATATTTGTTTGCTTATTAACAGGCTGCAGTTCAGGAGGATTAAATGAATAAATTAATTATATCGCTAACCAAAGGTGTTCTATATGAGGCAGGAGCTTATTTGATGATAAAAGGTCATAGGTAATCAATAAGTAATTGATATTGGATTGTTTCTTGGCTGTCCTGTGTTGTTGAGGACTAGTCTCGCATAACCAGAGTTTTCATTGGCCAAGGACCAACCAAGAGGCCATCTTACCGACGTAAAGCAACCAATCATGTTTAGGGGTGTGAAAATGTAATATCGATGTCCCTAAAATAACAGACCGGTGAACAATTCATTCAAGAATGTCATGCATGTTTACTGCAACAATGGTACTGTGAACTTCACATACTTCACATAAACTCATCGTAAAAAATAGGGGTGTAATAAAATATAGATACAGGTGAATATCGCGATATGTTTGGCAATACTGTATCGATTCTCAAAAACATTGCATCGATATTTATTTGTTAACATCCAAGATTTGTGCAGTGGTTTCGTGTTTCGATTTAAACCCTATATTTGATCATCTTTATCCAGAATTCCAGCTATGATATTAATTTTATTACAATTGATGCAGGAAATTGGTAGGAGTGTGAATCGTCACTGGTCTCACGATTCGATTCAATTCGATATCACTGTAACAAACTTGGCTTGCAACTTAAGTAAACCAGTTGTCACTTAAGAGTTCAGGGCACACACAAGGCATGGATGAATAAAGGGAAAAACTGTATCAATGCTTGAAATCAGACAAAGAAAGGCATAAACAGATTACCCAACAAAGTATATTGATAACACAGCAATCAAATCAAGAAAAATAACACTTATCCCAAAGTCCTTGATCATATTGTCCATGTGTGAGGAGTATTGTCCGGGTGTATGAATCCTTAGTCCTTGCGCCCCAGAAATGAACCACAAATATCCAGCAAAAAAGATAATAATCCTCCAAATGTGATGCACAGGCAAAAATACCAAAAACAACCCAAGTCTTCTCTTTAACCTTGATGGGTCATTAATCCATAAATGTCCCCCAAGGAGAAGGCTAAAAAAACACCCATATCTTTGGTTCAAAACATGTATATTCCCCTTCTCTCCCTAAATGGCTTGCCCTCTCTACCAAATGGCTTCCACTTACAAGGTGCCCTCCTATAAAAATAAAAGTCAATTTTGCCAACTACAGGATGTTTCTGCACCAAACATAAAAGTCCCACATACAAAAGACAGAACTTCAACTAGGGCCTGAAATCACTTAAATCATACCTTTACTTATTTTACAATGCTTTATCCACCTTCACATTTGAAAATAAAGTATTACTAAAATAGTGTATTTTTCTTAGCCCTAATATAGAAGTGTCACATCAAAATGCATCATGATGCGTTGCATCCTCAGGCCATCCTTAAAAATATTTTGGTTTGCAGTAACAGCAAAAAAAAAAAAAAAAAAGGGTCGGTAGGTAGGTCTATATATTTTTTTTTCAAGATTCAATGTAAAAAAAAAAGGATAATTTTGGTCATGGTGATTAGGTCGGTATGAATTTAAACAAATTTGCATATCGTGACGTCACTGACTGGGTCTTCAACCCCCATGCCTTCGGGCGCACCATTGCGAACCTCATTCTGATACAGGTTATAGACCACAAACAATTTGAAATCTTTGTAAAAAAAAAAACATATTTATTGCATTAATTCCAGCTGCATTCATTTGGAAAAAAATAGGCAGAATCAAAAGAAAAAAAGGAGCCACTAGATTTCAATGAAAGTGGATTTTCAGAGGGAAACAAATAAATTAAAATGACTAATCTCACCAGCGCCGCGCCGACCAATAAAACAGCGCGTTTGGCACCATTCGTTTACATTTGACCCATACTGTTACAAGCCCCCTTTCTGGTCTAGGGGCAGGAAAGGAGGGTAACAAAAAGTTGCAGGGAGAGAGTGAGAGATTTGACCCATAAACATCTGCTATTATTAACGGAAATCAGTGTGGTCAAATAGCTAGGCGCATTGTAGGAAACTATAGGCCGATTAAGTAGTCCTGACATATTATGGAATGGTCGATTTTCTTTTGTGCAATTTAGTACATTTCGGTATGGGATGTGCTGTTTTATTGGTCAGCGCGGCGCTGGTGAGATTAGTTCCCGCCGCTCTGACCATTGGCTGGCGCAAGCAAACACTTCTCCTGCGCTGTCGAGTCTGTCGCGCTCGCGCGTCTCGGTCCATTGAGCCACGCAGATTACAAGTCAGCGCAGCGCGAACTCTGTAAAGCCTTGTTTATACTCGACGCGTCCGCACGAGCGCGAGTCTCCGCTGACTGCGCGCGGACCTCTCCATATGGACGAGGCGTTTATACTTGACGCGCTCGCCGTTGTGCTATTCTGTGAAACGACAGGGGGCGACTCGGAGTAATTCTCCTCTAAACCACCAGGAATCAGCAGTGAAGAAGTAGTTTGCCATTTATTAGTAGTTTATTAATTTCTGATTCATATAAAAAGAGTAATAAATGCAGTAGGTTTATTGTACTTTCACTGCATGTAAACTAGTAAACAACTGAAGCCTTATTGAAGAGTGTTTAAACCTTAATTTCATCAGCAGGGCTTACTTCTGCTATTGTAGGCTTATTTTGTAAATATAAGCAGTTACTTTAGAGTGCAAACTGGGTGCTTAATGTAAATGTGTTCCTATTCAAAAAATGAGAGGCTTTTATGGTCGCCCATCAATGCAAATGTCTCTGTGTATAGAAGGATCATAAACATGCTGATACAGACGCACCAGTTCGGCCAGATTCGGCTCGAAGTCGTTCATCTTCGGATGCGGCGCCGCGCGCGATGTTACAAAAAGTGCCGTGCACACCGCCAGGCGAAATGGGGTCTTGCGCACCCAACGCGCACGACCGCCCACACCGCAATGACGTAATTTTTGCCGCGCGCACTTCGCGCTCTTGCGGACGCGTCGAGTATAAACAAGGCTTAACACACCGCGCCGTTTCGTCCCCCTTTCGGTGTGTTTGGCTTCCCACACTTATGTGTGTTTGTTTGTCAGAGCCTGCAGTTGCTGTGTGACGCGCGTTCGCGGTGGGCATGTCATGACGAGCTGGACGGGCTCCGAGAAAAGGCCGTTAACATCGATTCCCTATTTGACCATTAAGAATTTCGAATAATGAGCGACTAAATGTAGGCTCATACAGACGTATTTCACAAGCAGCCGCGCCGCAGCCATCATCACCGAGCGCGAACCATTGACAGTGAATGAAACGAAGCGAACGCACAGGCCATAGTGTGACATGCGTAAACCAATGGTGTAAACATAATCATAATAGATGACGCCACGGGTTTTTATTTAAAAGAAAGAACGTAGCCTACGCAATTTATATTCACAATACTTACTATAATAAATGTATATTATTTTATTGCATTTGTATTAGTTGTTTGAAGAGTAAAAAAAAAATCGGTCGGTCTTAATGCAAGTTTACAACCGGCAAGTCGGTCGGACTAAAAGGGGAAAAAAATAAATAATTGGGTCGGTCCTAATTTGACAGGGTCGGTCGGGTTACGGCAAACAAGAATATTTTTAAGCATGGCCTCACTTTTCAATATTACTGCACATGCCGGTAACACTTTACTTGAAGGGGTGTACACATCAAATATAACTTAAGTCTGAACACAGCAGATGACAGTACCATTTTGAACATTAGTAAAAACGCATGAAACTGTCAACTGTACTTAAGTTACAATAACGCACACACACACTCGCATGCACACACATGCAGCCTCACGCACACATATACTCGCATGCACAGCACACGCTCGTACGCACGCGCACACACGCGCATGCACACACTCGAGCTAGCCTAACATGCTGTACATTTTTAAATAGTGGGTGCATTATTGCTATTATCGATTACTGCATCAATTGCGAATTGTCCACGTCCACATTGCGATGCATCGATGCAACAATTCATTTCAACACCCCTAGAAATAGTCAAATTTGTAACAGTGCTGTGTCTTTATGGTTATTTTACACTGATTCAAAATCAAATTGACAAATTAAAAAAATGTCATCAATCATTAACTCTTTATTGACATGATTAGATCATTTATCCTGTTTGAATGCTGTTTGGATAACCCTTTCTGAGTGAAAACAGAGGTTCACGGACCTCTTAGCTTGCATGTTAACAACCTTTCTTGTGCCTAATTGGAGAACCCGACTCCCCCACACCTTTAAGCCCTTTTGGCCCATACCAACAGGTCTCCCCCCTTTTAGTCGCGCGGCTTCAAAGGCTTGTTTTGATGCCCTGAACCTCGTCTCTCCCCAGAGACTGAGGTCTGCTTGGCCTTGCTTGGGGCCTGGAAAGGGCGAGAGAAGTTTTAATGAAAGACAAGAACAGACTGCGTAGAGAAAACACTAAGAAAGTGTGTACAGAGCTGGTCATTATCACAGCACTGAGTGTTGTGCCAGGAGTTGTACCATATGACTCTCTCAACACTTTGACAGCCTCCTTTTTCTCAAGGGATCGTGCTTGCCCCTGTCAGACACCTGCCGCAAGGTCAGAGGACACCTGGATGAGGGAAATACTGCAACGTCTCAATCAAATGTATTGATCAGTTGTCTGAAGCAAAGAAGTGGGTTAAATCTGTGTTGAGTTGATACCTGATTGGTTTTTATCAGTATAATTCAGAGTATTTGGGGCTCAGTCCAGACATCTGTGAATGCCCATCGTTTGATGAAATATTGGAATATAAGTGTTGAAATATTATATCTGCTGTGTGTCATTGTTTTTGAAGTAAATCTCTCAATATTACTGGAGCTAAACCTAAAAAGACCCCACTAACCTTAGTCTCAGCCTCAGGCATTGGCAAAAATCAGGAATCGCATTTGTATTTGTCAAACTATGTTTTTTTGATATAGTCCGATACGCACTTTACACTCTTTTGTCTTTGACTCCCCAAGTGTTTTTAAGTTTGTTTAAATGTGCAATGAGTGCTTCTGAAAAACATTAGTCAAATTTACGGCAAATGTTTGACACTGTAACATTTAGATGGAGAGAACTGACCACAAAGTCAACAAACAGGTTTCATTTCTGTGGTGAATAAGATTTAGGATCAAAAAGTTTGGGATCAGAAAGTTTTTTGTTTTAAAGAAACTAATACTTTTATTCAGCAAGGGAAAAAAATTAAGCAGCACAACTGTTTTCAACATTGATAAGAATAATAAATGTTTCTTGAGCAGCAAATCAGCATATTAGAAAGATTTCTGAAGGATCATGTGACACTGAAGACTGGAGTAATGATGCTGAAAATTCATTGAATATAATTACAGTTCAAATTGAATGTAATAGCCAATTAATAGACCAATAATAACAGACATAACAACTCAGTGTTTATAAACAATGGTTTGATTATCATTTTTTTATTTTGATGAGCTGGACACACCTCTATTAGAGGAAGAACTTGGCATATGCCTCCAATGACTGGACCAGCCTGTTCTCACGTAAATGCGTCTCTATACCACACATTGTGTATTATCGTGCAATTTATACGCGAAAATGAATTTTTACGTGCATATGATACGCAGTTTTCGCTTGCATTTGATACGCAGTTGATTTGCGTGTAATACACACGCACCCCACACCACTAATTCTACCCAAACGTATAATACACACGCACCCCACACCACTACTAAACCTACCCTAACCAACCCATGCGTATATGCACGTAAAAACTCATTTTCGCGTATAAATTACACGATAAACAAACCCACTGCGTGCTATAGAGACGCATTTAGTGTGATCGGGTTGACTGGACAGTTGATGAGCCTGGACATCACATCCTTCCAGAAGGATGGATGTCCTGTAGGATGTGTCACTCATCGTGTATGTGAATAATGTAGCATGATCATAAACTGAGAGGAGAAGAGGTAGGGAGTGTATAATGACAAATAACATGCATATCCTTAATTGCCCACCCCTTTATGATTGTCTATTAGCATTGAACTTTACGTCATCCTGCATTGTTCAAATGTTCTTCAGACTGAGAAGGGACCTTTAGCTTGGAGGCACATAAGCATAATGCAGATGCCCTTTGAGATCTATTGTTTAAACCCCTTGTTGATTCTAGATGGAGGAAACAATGTTTGCAAGTGTAGAGAACACAATCAAAGAGCCAACGGTCCCTTCAGACTTTAAGGTCAGAAGAAACAAATGAATTTACCAGGGAATGGCCAATCAATGTATTCTGTGGTCGATATTAAATGCCATTGAATGCCATTGATTTGGGAGTAAAAGAGGTTTGTGTAAAGGAAGCCTCTAGAGTAGATGCAAATGACATGCATTGTTTTTGAAGTATTTTTTAAATGTTTTTTTTTTATAGATTAAAAACCAAGGCAACCAGCTTTGAGATTATTTCTCAGACGGTTGAAAAAAAGACAAAGGTGCAAAATATTTTAAAGAGGGAACACTAACTCGTCTCATGAAGCATTGAGAATGACGTAATCGAAGAAGCAACAACAAGAGAATATAGAAATATGAAGTATAATTCATTGTATAGAAGTATAGAAGATGATATATTAGAAGTGTATTGCAGAATATTCAAATGTATACCAATATAAAAGTTGTATGAGAGTGATGAGCTACTGATTCATTCAAAAGACTGGGGTCGGTAAGATTTTTTAATGTTTTTAAAGGAAGTCTCTTATGCTCACAAAGGCTACATTCATTTGGTATAGTAAAACAGTAATATTGTTAAATATTGTTTCAATTTAAATTGAAAATTATTTCAACTTTTATTTTTAATTCACCCTAACTAAATTTTATTTTTATTTTTTAAATATCACTGACCCCAGAACTTTGAAAGGTAGTGAGTGCACTTTTATTTGCTGTGCAATCTTTGTAAGTGCAATCTCGTTTCAGGATTGTGAGTATTTTATAGTTAAATTCATTTATCTGGTGCACTTTGAGAGTTCAAATTGAAGAGCTCCACCCCATGTTTAGTGTGCAAATCGATCAAAGAAAAAAGTTGCTGAATTGACTTGGACTTGAACTTTGAAAAAGGGTAAACCTCTTTTTAGTTGTTATATATACTATAGACTCAGTCTACATTACATTTACACTGGTGTTTTAAAAAGCCACATAAATAGTATATAATAATAATAATAATAAATTTTTATATTATTATTATCCATATGACAGTAACTACCGTTTCTGTGAAAACAGGTTTACAAACGTCTTTATTATGCAAAAGTTGAAAATAATGCGTAACTGGTGCCCACTACGTTTTCCAAATGCACGCTAGTAATGGAGTTCACTGCATTCATTCACTGTAAACTGAGCCTTTCTGAGATGCAAACAGACTAAAAAGAAATCTTATGTCGAAATGTTTTCTACCTTTCACATGAGGGTGTCCTCCTGTCGAGCTGTGGCCACAGTCTTGGTAATTAATGGGAAACACTGTGGCGGTTGCATTGTTTTATGGCTTTACTTTCTCCTTCTGTGTGTCTAGAAACTGAACAGTAATGGATGTTCTTACCGCAACAATGTTTGTATGAACTAAATATATTCTAAAACATTTTTTTAAGGGAGGCTGTTAGTGGTGGTTGGAGAACAAGGGAATTCTGGTCATAGTGGAACCACACAGAATTTGTCTACAAAACACTTGCCTTCTTAAAATTAGATAAAACATGACCATCCTGGATTTTATTATGTCTCTTTTATGTCATCTTTAGTTTCTCCCTACATTCATCTATCCTTATTTAGGAGAAATCTGCTTGAGTTTTTGCAAAGCTTTCAGTGGTACTATGTATAATGCTTTTGTGGCTATGCCAGGAACATCACTGTTTTAATTGGCTAGAAGCTTATTGCAGTTGGGAGACACTTGTGGCAAAACAAAATGAATAGCAGGAAGTTAAAGCATTTAGGCCTGTTAGCTGCACACGGTTGGTGATCGTCTCCAACAGTGAGAATCAGCTACAGGTAATTAGCCAGGAATGCTGTTTCTAATAAATTATTCATGACCTCAGACACTAATCAAGATTAGTAGCACCGAGCATAAGAGGCAAAATGCAATCAGTTTGGCGTCGAACAATAAAGAGCAATTTACCAAGCAACAAATCTGATAAGTTACAACAGCCATTAATATTTCACCTGCTTCAGTAGTGGGTTTAGTTTGATTAAAGCTAGTGTGATGCTCATTCTGTCCCAGTTCATTTCTTTACTGAAGCTGCAAAGTGAAAAATTCACGCACATGCTGTTTCAGAGTAGTGCACCACAGGGAATGCCATCAATAATGAATCCTCAATCTCGTCGCACTCCAAGATTCGTACTTACAACTTGCCCTGTGCCAAGCTCTCCTCTGAGTCTTCAGTGTGGAGGAGTGCTGCTTTTTCTCTGTCTTACATGTTTTATTATGCTTTTGTGGATATGGATTTGCTTAGCTGTTTGTTTGGTGCCTTTAAATATGTGCCATGACCTCTGGTTGTGTTTCTTTTCACAGCTAATAATAACAGACGGAAAGAGAGAGCATAGACGCAATATCGTTTGACCTGAATCCTGAACTACATCAAAGAACTCATGGTAGGTGCTTTTGCTTATTAACATAGACAGTCTGTGTGTTCTTAAAGGGATAGTTCAACAAAATGAAAATCCTGTCATTATTTACTCACCCTCATCCGGTTCTAAACTCATAAACCATGTTTACGTCGTGATACATTATACACATTTGTGTCCTCATAAACCCTATGTACAAGTGCACACACACACACACACACACACAAAGTACCATAAATGCTGTCCATAGAGATGTGGAATGATTTCAGAAGACGTGTCATTTAGTGCACAAGTTCTGTGTAAAGGAAAGACTGAAATTTAGCTTATAATTCACTGAAAATATTTCCAGTTTTCTACAACTCTTAGATTTCACTCTCTGTATATTCAAACACAATGGTATTTGGTGTCAAAGAAATTTTTTAAGTGAATGACAACTTGTTCTTCACACACATGTGACATATGACTTCAAAAGACTCTTACGAACTATATTTATGGTTCTTTTATGTTGTTTTTTTAATCATTTTTTGAGTTTGACAGATATTGCCAAATTGTTAGGAAAATGTGAATAATGATTCTTCAGAATTTCTTGTTCCTTTTAACTATTTCTTTTAACCTTGCCTCCAAATGCAAATTTAGTTTGTGTATTCTGCATTATGTACATACTTTCTTTGTGCTTAGGAATGTCTTTCTCTTCACCACTATGATAATCATAATCGATACCTCTGGCGTTTTACCTGTATAGATGAGATTTGGCCATGCATATTAATTGCTTTGTAAATTCATCAGTCAATACAACATGAATCCAGTCCATGCACATGCAAGTCATTTTGCAGCCTTATCCACACAGTACAGTTTTCGTACAGCATATCCAGCAGATAGCTTCATTAAAAAAAAAATGCTTCGCAAAAATGGAGTGGAAATGCAGTGAAATCATCTTGTTGACAGGGTTGTTTGGCTGGCGGATGGCTGTTGGTGCACAAAGCCATTGTGACACTGTCAGCAGCAGGGAGGTGATTGTCTTCTACTGAAGCAGAATCTATTATTTCTCTCTGTCATGGCTGGGAGCCGGTCTTTGTGGGGAACTGATTTGCATAAAAATTCAGTGCATTAAGATTCCACACACATACCAGCAACACACATACGCGGTGCTCAAAGTTAAAGGTCCCGCTGACAGAGATGCATCAACCGCTCCGTTCACCCCATGAAAGCCCACCCTCAAATGCCAAATAAGCAAAATGTTGATGAAGATTTGTGGTTTGACTTTTATTTATGCAGTTTAAGTTGCTTTGGTAAAGAAAGCATCTGCAAAGATGGAAATGAATATCGGCTATCTTGTGCTACTGCAATTTGCAGATGCTACAAACACAGTTTCTCAAGTTAAACTGATGGTGCTTTACCAGATGTTTTTTTTACTCTCCATAATAATCATCTGCACACCATCCATCTATAACAATGCTTTCTGGAGATTGGATCTCTCAAGTGGCCACTTCAAGCACAGAGTCTGATGCTGTGTAATGGCGCCTGTAATTTATGAATTTGCGCATCAATATTTTCACTTTAATCATGTGTTCACTTTATACATTAGACTGGAGGAGCTCAATATACATTTAATTCTGTTCATTTATGATTCTCTGAGATGTGTCAGGGGAAAAGCAAGGGGAAGTTATGCTGTATATTATAGGCACTGCGTGGTATGACTCGGCATGGCTCGACTCGCTTTACTTTGGCTCGGTTTGCTTTTCCACTGCAGTTTTAGTACCGCTTCAAAGTGGGTGGGATTTAGGGATGGAACGATTACCGGTTTCACGATAAACCACGATAAAATATACTGACGGTTAGTATTATCGTTTAAAATGTAATTATCATTAAAACCGTGTTTGATTATCGCGATTTTATTAACTCACTGTAAATCCTGTCAAGCTAGCAACAGTCTGACGCAGGCGCAGCGCGCAATGTTTTTTTTTATTATTCGAGAAGGAATGGCGGAAGGCAGTGAGATTTTTCGTGTTCGGGAGATTTTTCAGCCTTTTAAGAGGACGAAATCTGAGGTATGGTCATATTTTGGCTTTTACAAAAGTCCTGAGGGAAACTTGATCGAGGATGGTCACCCTGTCTGCCGAACAAAAAGTCGCTGCAATAGAAACACTTCAAATCTGCTGAGTCGTCTTGTGTGATCATCACCCAGTGTTGTATAGCGAACGCAAGGCAAGTTAACTTTGACCTCAATACCAAAACTACGTCTGGGAAATAATTGGGCACGAAATGTTGTTTTGAGTTGAAGTATTTTATGTCACCCACTTAAAATAGACGTGAAGCTTCTGCGAAGAAAAGTTCGCAGCAAGTGGCTTTGAGCCAAAGACGAACGAACAACTTCAAGCAAGACTATTATTAAGAGTGACATTTTAAGGGATAGTAATGTATAGTTTCATTGTACACTTGTTACACCGATTTTATTTTTACCACATAATTACGGGGACATATTGAATTGAGATTAATGTTTTAAATCTTACTCGTTTATAAATCCATTTTGTACAGCGTACAAAACAATCGTCCAGACAAGATGATCACAACAATATTTTCAAACTCTGTAAACAATAAATCAACTCCGATAAAACGGGAGACGCAAGACGGCAAGTTGTATTTGAATGAAACAAGAGCGCGCGTACGTTGTGATACATGGATGTGCGCCGTGTAATAATGCGTTGCTATTGACGACGGTCATTATAAAGAAGGAAATGCCACAGAATAGAATCTTGCTTAAAAAACTGCATAGAGCTGCTTGTTTTATTTGTTGTTTGTTGATTTTCAAATATAAAACTTGTTGAAATGTTTTCAGTGTGAGCATCAGTTCTTTTTGAACACTTTCATCTAATTTTAACAAAACCGTGATAATATTGATAATCACGATAATTTTGGACACTATAATCGTGATATGAAATTTTCATACCGTCCCATCCCTAGTGGGATTATAGACTGATCATTACAGTTGCGCCCCCACCTCCTCTACTGACCACGATACAGCCATTTCTTTTTTCAAGTTGTGCGAACAAATGATGATACTGCCGTGGCTGTTGCTGACTATTTATATCTAGCAGGTTTGGTGTCTCGTGTCGCAATGGCGCTGGTAGTGATGATTCTCTCTGACCAATCAGTGATCTGCAGCGTTTACACGTCACATTTTAGTATCCGTACGGCTCGCTTGGAACCTCAACCGAGGTGGTACTTAAAAAAGTAGCAGGTACTAGGTACTGGACACAGTGGAAAACCCCCCAAAAGTGAGCCGTACTGAACCGTACCATGCAGTGGAAAAGCAGCATATGTATGTTCAAGAGGAAAATTAGCTTTAATGATGTCAGTGGATTAAAAACCGAATAAGACATTTTATCCTTTATATTGTGTAATGGGTGTACACTGGAGATTCTGGGAGCTTTTTCCTATTTAGAACATCATACAGTAAGTCTGTATGATGAAAAGTCTTTTCTGTGAGCTCTTTGTCTCTTGAGAAGCACATGATTTGAGTTAATATGTTTATTGTGGCACAAATGCTTCAAAAATGTAATGTTTCTTAAAGGAATGCTTCCTCCTAATAGAGTAATTGTGCATTACCATACCATAATGCATACCAAGACTAAATTCCCCTGTAATTTCTAATAACTATATCACTGTCATCTTCTGTCTGCAATTATGTTTATGGCTGTCATCACCAAACATATGCACTAAGGGACTGATTCAACACGGAGCGTCAACAAACTCCATATTTCACGGCAGACCAGAGGTCCTCCTCCAGATGGCATGTTTGACAGGCCTGTGAGTGATCACTCATTAGACAAACGCTAGTCCAAGCTGTGCTCCATCTGCAGAAGGCTGCTGCTTTCTGAGTTTGCTCTGACAGGAACTGGTGTTAAGTGAACACCAGACACCCGTCTAGAAACAAAGAGCAGTCCACCTATCCCAACCCCCACCATTTGAGCTTAGATTGGGGAATCTATCATAAAAATATGATGAAATCCCTCCGTGTTTGAAGTCATATTTATTCATATTTATGTCCCAGCTAACAGGGAATGTTCTCAGGACTTTGGCTAACATTCTGGCAAGGTTCTTTCAAAGTTATGAACAAACATTCTTCCAGTGACATTAAATCGAATGTTCATTCACATATATCTGGTCTTTAACTCTCAAAACATTAGCACAAAAACATTATTTATCTTTCAGGGAACGTTTTTTTTTTTTTTTTTTAATGTTTTAGTTGGATGTTCATCTAACATTTTTAAATGTTACGACTTGTTTTAGAATGTTTCGAAAACATTTTTTTTTTTAAATCCCGGAATATTTGTAAAATGATCAAATGGAATATTCAATTAACATAAAAAAAAAAAAAAAGGATGTTTTGACCATTCAGGGAATATTCACAAATAACGTTTTCATAACTTAACGGGAATGTTGACGAAATGTTCTTAGAACATATTTTTTGTTAATTGTGGTATTTCTCTCTCTTTTGCTTTTTTCCTGCTTCCAAAATCAGCCGAGCTGTAAGACATGAACTTCAGAGCTTAAGTGTGGGGGAGTGTACTGTTTGAACTGTACGTTCTTGAGTTTGTGTGACGGTTGAAAAGACGTGAGAAGGAGGGGAGAAGATATTTGCCCTGTAGGAAATCTTGTGGACTTTTGATTATTTTGTGTTGACATGCGGAACACGGTGTTTGTGGTCAATCTGTCCATATGTGTTTCTCCCTTCACATAACAATTCATCACTAATACCAACCTTACTCTATAGGTCAGGTCAGCTTGACCGTCAATATTTGTAGTAAACAAACTGACCTATACTAAATCACGGGTAACTGTTCTCACTGACAGCGATTCAAAGCTGGAAGTCGCCTTGTCTGTACTGTTGGTTTCTGGTAGCCATTTATAAATGGTCGTGGTATAATGTGGCGAATCACTATCTGCATTCCCACACGTTGTTATCATTTGCATACCGTTAAAATCAACTTTTTTTGCATCACCAACAATTGCTTTTGTTCATGTCACCAAAGTTGTCAGTCGCAAACAGACAGTGAAATGCCTCTATTCCTGTGCTAGTTAACGTGCTCTATCTTTAGCCAGTTGATGAAGACAGAGAGCCATTGTTGTGTAAAATGTTTTCTTCCATTTTATTTGAGGTTTTGAGGTTCAAAGTTCCTGGGAACATTCCCTAAATGGAAATTCGTTCACTTTTGGACATTTATTGCTCAGCTTATATCGGATTCTTATGCACTGTGGGATGTTTTTGATTTACCAATATTGTGCAACTTCTCTTTCAAGACCAGAAATATGACGTTCTACTTAAAGGATGAGAACACAAAATAAACGTTTTAAAAGTTTGCAACTTGGTAGATTTATTAATAATAATAATAATAATAAATGGTAAGAAAGAATAAGAGTGTTAGCTAAATAACCACTTACTCTGCACTAGTGACTTAAGGTTTAATTTAATAAAAAGGGAAAGTCCAGTGCCATGGGAAATCCCTAAACTAGTGTTGATATGATCACACTCACTGTGTGATGAGGAATCCACACTGTTGAAAGACAGAAAGAGGCTCTGAAGACAAAGAAGAAGGACTTCAACCGATCAATGTCTTATCGATCTTGCTGAGATAATGATCTTCTCCATCTGGGATTGATAACTTCTCCAGAGAAGCAGATACAAGTATATGGATTGGATTGCAGAAGCATTTAAACAGTGTTATTATATTTAACAACAAAGATCTTTTCTCGCTTAGTATGTATGTGAAATTAAGTTTTGTATCGATCTCATTCAGCATTTGAGTAGTAAATTTATTATATTGAATTGCTTGGCATTCATAACACATAGAAGAAGTTGCTGGTTGGCAATTTTCTATAGTTTTCCTGTTTGATTTTCTTTACTTGGCCGGCACTGACCATTTCCCAATTCCACTGGGTTTCTCTCCTCAGTGAATGCAGCATTCACTGACCTACTGACAAAGATGAAGTGGCTGTATTCATCTGAAACCTGCACCTGCATCTGAGCAATGATCTCTGTAATGAACATTTCAGAAAGCTTATTACACACAATCTCATATGAGATGCTCAATAACCAGTATCATTGTAAATGTAGTTCACTTGAATAATAATTATTGTTATACAACAGTCTGTAGGTGACAACTGACTATCTTTTGAGTGAGTCAGTGAGTTAATCATTCAACCAGTTTTTTAAAAAAAATCCTGATTCATTTAGGAATGAAATAAGTCTTTATGAGTGAGTAATTGCATCGTTCATTCAACCAACCAATTTGTAAAAAAAAAAAAAAAAAAAAAAAAAAAAACACTGGACTGTCTTAATATATGATTCATTTTAGGGCTGTCACAATATCAGATTTTTCACTACACTATTATCGTGGCCAAAAGAATTCAGGATAACGATATATCACAGTTTCTATAGAAATCTTTAAAAAAAAATGCTATCAGTCATATTCATCTTTCTTTTCTTTCTTTTTTTCTGAAGAATCACACCATTGCATACAAAAGGAACCTATTTGAAATACACTTCATTCTGTGAACTGATGTGGCTTCTTATCACAGAATGTGGCAGAAATTATATTATTTTATAGTATTCTACACTGTGATAAAAGCTATGTTGATTGCCATTGCATTATTATTACATTACCCTTACGAAAATACCCGAGATGGCTTGAAGAACACAGTTACTGTCGCAATGGTGTAATTACCTTCATGTTTAATTTGTCAAAATATCTGGATCTGCATGTGGTATCATCATATGTGAACTATTCATTTTTAATATTGGTTATCATCAAAACCGATAAATCGCAACACCCCTAATTCATTCTTTCAACAAAAAGGCCTAGTTCAAAAAAAGCAGAGTAGTTCAGGAATTAAACAGGTGTCCGGCTGCATTAAAAATTCACATACTATAGAATATGTGAAAAGAGTATTATGTCCAAATTCATAGTGTTCATAAAACAGTAGGTATGCGGATGACCCACTACTTCTGGCGAGATTCTGAAGTGTGCATCGAATGGACAGTTTACTATCCCATGAGTCCATGGGAGCAGAGTTGGGAATGGCAGTGAAGGTACGTCCCCCGACAAGGACGAGGTACGTACTTTTTAAAAAAAAAGTACCTACTCAGAGAGTATGTGATATCAGAGAGTATAGCGGCCCCTAAGTTAATAACTTATGATCTTCGCAACGGAAGTGAATCAATCAAAACTAACTTTAGCTGGACAATAACTTTATCCTAATGCTGTTGTAAAGCCTAAACAGTCTGTTACGGTAATTTATATTATAACTGTAAAGCTGCTTTGAAACAATCCATACTGTTAAAAGCGCTTTATAAATGAAGGTGACTTGACTTGATATGCTCTTTATGATCATTCATAAATGCCAATTCATTCAGGAACTGTGTGTTACTTGGTGGTGCTTTGTTCTGATTTGCGTTGGCTGTGCAAACACAAAGTAACTGGTGACATTATGCTTAAAATTTAAGTTACAAAATATGAACTACTTCTTGTTTATGGAATTTTTGCATAAAAGTAACATTACACTGGCGACTATGCTGTTTTTCTAAATCTCATCAAGAAGTAATTTTTCTGTTTCACTGGAGGCTTTCTCTAAATCTAAATCAGGTCATTGTTTTGTGAGTCAGCTGGTCTGGTGAATGAGCTTTGGCACTGCAGGCCCTTTGTGCCCAATTCAACAGTTTAAATTTTTCTTCAAAGGACAAGTAATCCATTGGTTCTTATCACTTGTCCTATCCAAATGATCACTGATGAACCACTAAAAGCTTTAGGCTCATTATAGACTACAGTTTTCATTAATTATACAGCCAAATATGGCAATTAGTCATTACTATGTTCCCTTATAAATGGGGTAACTGTCTTCATGAACATATTGTAGCTAC
Source organism: Rhinichthys klamathensis goyatoka (assembly GCF_029890125.1). Lineage (NCBI taxonomy): Eukaryota > Metazoa > Chordata > Actinopteri > Cypriniformes > Leuciscidae > Rhinichthys > Rhinichthys klamathensis. The sequence continues at coordinate 5,511,998 of NW_026606558.1, forward strand.
ATCAGCTTTTGCAGACTCTAAAGCTGAGAAGCATGTGACTTATTCTGCCCAAATTGGAGGTTTATTAAGGTACTATATATGCCTGCTGGGTTGACCGTGCTGTCATGCCCCTTCCCCGGCACTGTATTCAGTCTCAGCTAGCGTGTTATCCAGTTCCACATGTATTATAGAAATGCCTACATGGAAAATTAGATTTGCTAAATTCCCTTAAATGGTGCACTATTGATGTACGCAGCTACGCACACACACACTCACATAGACATAGTGTAGTTGTGACTAGCTATTCAAGCTGTGCATTGAATAGAACAATTAGGAGTCATCTTATTCATTGAGGGTGAAGAAGTTCAGTGTTCTTGTGAATCCTGTGTTTCATGCTTTATTGCTCTTTATGTATGCAAGCTCATGGCTGATGGGGGAAGGCTGACCAGCACACAGTGTCCTTGTCCTTGTGGTAATGATCTTGTCCCAGTTAGCAGAGTAAGAATGACTAAAGTGGACAGTGGATTAATCAAGTTAAAAGTGTCAACCCCAAGGAGAGTCTCTTCAACCTATGTGTTAAAGTGTGGTTTTCAAAAAGAAACCTCAGAGAGAATAAGTGACTTAATTTCTTGTTTTAATTTTCTGATAGATATGGGAGTGGTAATTTCCTTTGAACTCTTAGCAGCAATGCAAAGATGTTGTGGGTGTTTGCTGTGCAGTTGCTAAGGTGTTCTTGGTGGTCTCTAGTTTTGTGTGTGGGTGAGTGGCGTTATATGAACGTATCTCTGAAGACAACTAACTGTCTCCATGGCATTTTCTTTTTACCTTACCTCTGTATAATATAATGCATAACAATGTGGTGTTAATAAGCCAGTGATGCTTTGTGTACAGGGGGTAACCACAGTAACAGGCTTTTCTGTAAGCGCCACCTACTGTCAAAGAGTGAATTTGCATTTTCAATCAGCCTGTCTGGCATTTTTGTTGAGACGTATTATAGGGCCAGTTCACACTGCACCAACGGACGGCGACAGGCGGCAACAGACACTTTGTCAGGTTTTATCAGATCAGTGTGTCACCCCCGTCGGAATCTGTTGTTTTCACCGATTGAACATGATGAATCTGCATTTGTTGGTCTTGGAAGGTGGAATGTCTGAGAAGTGCTTGTTCTGGTGACTTTCGCTGTTGGTCCGCGTCTCTGTCGTTTCAGTGTGAATTGGTCTTTATAAGAAATAAATAATTATTTATAATTGTAACTTTTCCCTTTTCTTTAAAACTGTTTTAAAGGCTGAAATGTAAGGTTTACATTTTGTCAAAACTGAATTATTTAAACTGTAAAGTTGTTAAAATCAGTCCACCAAAAAAGACTGTACTTGATCACGTAAAGTAATGGCACACCTCTTCCGACTCAATACTAGAAAAGCATGTATATTATTTAAATACAAAACCTTCAAATTATTATAATGCACCATTGTCTTATTTAAAAAAAATATTCTTAGCAGAAATAGAACTGGTTTGCATAAGTATTCTCTGTATATCTCTGAATTGCAGAAATGCAAAGTTTGCACAGAATAAAAACAAAAATGTTCTTAATGCAACAAAAAAAACTGATTTGCATAAGCATTCCATCTCTGTACTGCAGAAATGAAAAGTTTACACGGATGAAAAACAATAGCGCTAATGAGCGCCGTACAATTGACCTCTACTTGTGAATCATTATAGTTAATACCAACATTTCCTGGATAGAAACCCTACAGTGAAGGGATCATTATTGAGGTTGTGAATCTAAAACACATTTATGAAAATATATTCCCTTCCACATGTAAGCTTCTTATCTACATTTTTTCCTGTTAATTTGAGATGGTATGTGTGCGGTTTTTCCCAGTCTGAAAAAGTCAAACAGGAAATATTAGCAACTGGAATTATTTTCGCTCTAGATTGTTGGTCAGTAAAGCAAAAATAGAAGATTTTGTGATGTTAGCTATTGTATAGCAGTGAGTGTATCACATGAAAAGAGTTGTATGGGTTTAGTCTCATGCGGTAGTGGGGGTAGGGAATGTGGATGCTGACTGTGTACGTGTCAACTAATGTATGAGAGAACAAGCAACTGTCTCTTTTCATATACTAGGGGTGGAACGGTACATGTATTCGTATTGAACCGAAACGGTACGGGCGTCACGGTTCGGTGCACGAATTTGCACGCAGAATACACGGTACAAATAAAAAAAACCTCTTAAATAGCGATGAATTTCGCTCTATTCGCTTTTGGTGTGACTGTGAACGCAGCAATGAACAGGCTGCGATCAAGATTGCAATGCAGGAGTGTGTGTGTGTGTCTGTGTGCGCGAGAGAGAGAGAGAGAGAGAGGCGCGATGAACAGTGTGTGTGTGTGCGAGAGAGAGAGAGGCGCGATCGAACAGTGTGTGTGTGTGTGTGTGCGCGCGTGCGAGAGAGAGAGGCGCGGTGTGTGTGTGTGTGTGTTCGCGCGCGCGAGAGAGAGAGGCGCGGGCGCGAATCGCGCGATGAACAGTGTGTGTGTGTGTGTGTGTGTGCGCGCGCGTGCGAGAGAGAGAGAGAGGCGCGGGCGCGAATCGCGCGATGAACAGTGTGTGTGTGTGTGTGTGTGTGTGTGTGTGTGTGTGTGTGTGTGTGTGTGTGTGTGTGAGTGTGAGTGTGTGTGAGAGAGGCACGGGCGATCGAACAGTGGAAACGTAAAAACATACTCCGTCATTTTTTTCATACAGGACATCATTAAAACTGCAAATTGTTTACTTATATTTGTGTACACTCGCAATAAAACACAACATTGTGCTTTTGTCACACTCTAAACTCTTGTCAAACTGTAACCTACACCTGTTAACAAAAGTTTTTATGGTAGTATTATTTTATACGGAAATCAATTATTTATAATTCAGATGAGAATAAAGTTAGTTAATTAAAATGAAGGAAAACAAATATCTTGATCTGAAATAGCAAATTAATTTTAAATTCATTCAGGTACAATTACCAAACATATCTCAAGGTCTTTTCGTCTTTTTAATAATTTAATTAATAAACTAATTATATAAAACTACTGTCAGTGCACTACAAATAAACTGGTTCTATGCCTTTATTAATAAAACTTATTTAAAAAAAATACAAGGCTTAAGACATTTATAAAAATGCCTTCTGCATTTTTGCTTTGCTTTTCACTCCCTTGTACCGAAATCGTACCGAACCGTGATGTCTGAACCGAGGTATGAACCGAACCGTGACTTCTGTGTACCGTTCCACCCCTATCATATACACACATGCTGTTGATCTGCCCTCATGCACTTTTGCTTTGCTTTAGATATTTGATGGATGTGTTTCTGTTTTCGTTGTATTTGAGACTACAAAGACGAGTCTTGGAACCTAAACAACCAAACTGTGCTTTTAGTCTCATTATCAGAGACCCCATGCTTTGGAATAATGAGCTGACCTCAAATCAGTCTTGATCATGTTGTTGGTTTTGTGTGTATCACCACTGAAGCTCTTTGGACTGCATAAATGTGCTGCGACGAGCATGTACTGTAGTTTCACTGCAGACCTTTCTGTTAAATGTAGCTATGTATGTTTGATTGATGATGACTGCAGTGCTGTGGGAGTCTTGGGAAAATTCCCTGTTTATTCTGCACTTTCTCCACAGCCAGCCCCGATCCCAAGGCAGTTTGATTTATACTGGCATCCAAGATGCTTTACACCAGTGCGCTCCAACTGGGAGTGTGTTGGTCTTTTGCACTCAGCAAGCTAGTTTTTACACATAACCAGAGAACCCGCTTCTCAGATGTGGATCCAAATTTTGCAGGCCCACATTTTTAAAGCTTTTACGCAGTCCTCTGCCCGCGCTCCCACGTCCAGCTGCTAATGGTTGTGCCGACCTGCAAAGAACATATCGAATTACGCAATAGGGGTCATCAGATGCTACTAATGAACGCTTTAATCTATGCAAACCCTAATTAAAACCCTGTGGTTTGGCCTTTGTTAAGAATTAGGGTAATTAAAACACTAATTGCCCTCAGGGTGCTATAAGCACTTTTCTGACACGTTTGAAATTAGGGACCTCAGTTTAATTGAAAGGATTTATTAAACACAGGCTGCATCTTTTTATATTTCTTTGGGAAGTGAAGGATTATAAATATTAAGTGATATAATCAGTGATGGGAATAACGGCGTTATAAATAACGGCGTTACTAACGGCATTACTTTTTCCAGTAACGAGTAGGCTAATCTAATTGATTACTCTTCTCATCTTAATAACGCCGTTCCCGTTACTGCCAAAAAATGCGGCGCGTTACTATAACTGATGAAGCTGGGTTTTTTTTTTCATCAGACCAACTAGATCTCTGAGCGAGAGGCAAATACTTTTTTTACTGTTCTTCCTTGGTTAGTGGGCAGAGCACGAGACAAGCGCATAAATGCTGACGACTGAGGTAGAGTAAAATGTCATTGTAAGCCAATCAGAGGTAGAGTTGGGCGGGTGTTCGAAAGCACGCATAGTAGTAGGCATTTGGCACTTTTGACTCAGCTCACTGAAAAGAGCCGGCTCTTTTGGCTCACAAACGGCTCTTTAAATGACTGACTATAATATTTATTTATTTTTTTACATAATTATTTAATTTCTATAGGCTAAATTTGTAAAATTAGAGTCGGCTCTTCAGATATGCGAGCCAGCTCCCGACGTTCACCTAAAAGAGCCGGCTCTTAGAGTCGCCTCATTCGCGAATCGCGAACGACCCATCAAAAGCTCATTCACGAACGAGTCGATCCATCATCACTAATGGCTAACGCTCATGAATTGCGAACGACCCATCATAACGCATAGTCGGACAGGACAGGACAGGACAGGACAGGACACACAATGAACAACACAAGCAAGCCAGTCAGTCAACGAGAGACAGGTATGGTGACGAGCTTAACAAGCTTAATTTAATTTTGCCCAGTTGTGGCCTGTTGAGGGGCAATAAATATCAAAAGTTCCAAAACATCTATTGTGTTATTTGCATTGATCCACTATATAAACATAATATCTACATGGCATTTGATTGGAGGCTAGTATCACTTTGTCCCACAGCAAAAAAATTTTTTTTAGATGTGTGTACAATGTTTCATGTTTCTGTTAATAATGTATTGTATTAAGTGTCCATTTCATTATAATATTCAGATTTATCATAAATAATTGAACATGTATTGTAAGTTCCGTTAAAGAGGGGTAGAGGTGGGGTCACATTTGAGCATTTAAAATTTAATTTTACTTGAAAGTAACGCAATAGTTACTTTCTTAAGTAACTAGTTACTTTTAAAATTTGTAACTGAGTAACTAATTTAGTTACTTTTTGGAAGTAGTAACTAGTAACTGTAACTAATTACTTTTTAAAAGTAACTTGCCCAACACTGGTCATATTACAAAGAAAGACATTATTTATTTCCTTTATAAACTTTACTAAATACCTTTAATATAAATATTTATTTGTATGTGTGTGTGTGTGTGTTGTCAGGTAGTGTCCAACATGCACAAATTAAAAATACTTTCTAAATAGTCTTTAATAAACAAACCAAAATACCCTGGTCTCATAGCAGGAGAGATACAGGAACACAAAGTCACGCTAAGCTAAGACAATAAGCGAAAAAGACAACTATACAAACACAAGCAATTAAACAAGACACAGATGTAAATCATAGGTAACCATAGTAACAAACAAGGATCTAAGGCCTTGTCCACACGGACACGGGTATTTTTATAACTGGAGTTTTTCCTACAGCGTTTAAAAAAAAAAATCCCGTCCACACTCCGTCTACATGAAAACGCAAAAACACGCTATCAAGCGCAGTCAAGAGCATGCCACGCCAGCAGGCGGCGATATAAACCTTAACCGTAAAGCCACATTGGCCAATCAGAAGCGCAAATCTGGCGTCAAACACAGCGGATAACGGCGCACTCTCTGACGTCGCAAGGCAAAAACCCCCGGTTTCACTGTCTACACGACAACACTGTAACCGCCGTTTCTGAAAATCCTCACCCTGGCAGGGGTTTTCCAATACGTTCGGTTTCAGTGCGTTTTCGTGTGAACGAACGGCCGAACCGCGTAAAAAAAGAAAGACAACTAAACCAAACATAACCCTGACAAGCAGTATGTGTATTTGTATACATTTATCTATATATTCCTCTCAATATTTTCTCTGTTCCCTTTCTAGTCACTAATTTGAAACCTGCTCTAGGTTACCTTTTTTTTTGGTTGCCAGCCACAGAACTAACTCCTCCATAAAGATCTATAGAGCTCTAAGAAACCACATTGGGTGAGACCAGGTGAGCCAAAAAACAAGACAGGGTGAGCCAAAAAAAATCTTTTGAGAAAGTTCTGCCAGAGCATATTAGGATTGCTTCTGACAAGATAGGAAAATACAAAGAAAACAAGATGGAAGTGGGGAAAACAAAAAGAAAGGTCATGGTTAGTGTACTTGTCATCAAGCCACATTCTATTCTGGCTCCAAGTCAACACAAGTGATTTTTCCCAGCCTTTCTCCTCCAGAGATTTCTCACTGCTAGGATTACTATATCTGTTAATAACACTTGTGATCCATCACAAGTGTTGTTGGTTGCAACAAGACTTGTGGTATTAGCACTGCACAGCGAGATACGGTTGCTCTCAAACATATATTTAAGGATGACACCCTCATGTAATACACCCTCTTCGTGTTGTCTGAGTAATGGTAGGGTATTTTTGCTAGTGCTGGCTGTTAGCACTCTCCTAGAACTAATGAAAAAGGCCCCATTTCATTTAAGGAAAGTGGCGCCGTAATAGGCCTTCATCCTAGAGAGTGCTTTTTCAGGTAGAGGGATGGTCTGCTGAAACACAAGAGCCTCTCGTCATTAATTACACTAAAAGGGAGGCTGTGCCTTTAAAAAAGAAAAGTATGGCCATTTTAGTATGCACACGGGAACCCTGAATTTATTTTGTTTGAATGCACTTAAAATACAGGATTTTGCTGAAAAGCTCTTTTTGATGCTTTGTTCAGTGCTGTAAACGCTGTGTGAGCCTTTTAAGTTTGAAGAGATCGCTTTAGTGTGCCGAGTGTCAATATGTGCAGATGAAAGGCTGGATTGTGAATGTTTCAGATTAAGTTCAGAGATGACGCTATGTTTGTTTCTCTTCCAAGGGGCTCGGGGAGGCTTCAGCGAGGGGGACGAGCATGGAAGGAGACTGCCTCAGCTGCATCAAGTACCTCATGTTTGTCTTCAACTTCCTCATCTTTGTGAGTATTTTTCTGTCTGACTTTGATATGCACTTTTCATTTGATCTACCAGAGAAGTATAAAGTCGTATAAAGTCTTGCCTTTCAGTTAAACAGCCCATCACCTTTTTGATAGTGTTTGTTGTCTCTAGAATGCACATTAGCATAGCTTGACCACTAACTGCTTGTGAGTGTTACCAAGATGGCCGCCAAATGAATTCAGTTAGTTTAAAGGAACACGCCGACTTTTTGGGACTTTAGCTTATTCACCGTATCCCCCAGAGTTAGATAAGTCCATACATTCCCTTTTCATCTCCGTGCGTGCTGTAACTCTGTCCGATGCACCCACCGCTAGCCTAGCTTAGCACAAAGACTGGACTAGCATACTGCTCCCAATAAGTGACAAAATAACGCCAACATTTTCCTATTTATATGTTGTATAGTCACAGTGTGTACAAATAACAAGGTCATATGAGACACAGCCATCTTTTAAACGTATACATACTGCGAACTAGACTAAAAAATTGGGGTGATCGCGCTTTTGCAGCCATTGGACCTAAGCTATGGAATAGCCTACCGGCTTACATCAGATCTGGCCAAACTTTGTCAATTTTTAAATCTACTTTGAAAACGCATTTTTTCTCAATAGCTTTTAATATATCTTGATGTGTGTGTTTTATGCTTATATTTGTATTTGTATTGTTTGTCTTTTTGGCCTTGTTAAGCACTTTGGTCAACGCCAGTTGTTTTTAAATGTGCTATACAAATAAAATTGTATTGTATTGTATTGTAACTTGGGCGGAGTGATTAGTGCAACACTCTGAGCGAACTCTCTGCTCCTCACCACGGTGCGTCTCAGGTGCTGCGAGCAAATCACTCCACCCAAGTAGCAGTGCTTCGCCTTCTGAGAATATAGTTCCCAGTATGTATACCGTTAAAAGATGGCCGTGTCTCAAATGACCTTGTTATTTGTACACTCTGTGACTATACAAATCACAACGTATAAATAGGAAAATGTTTGCGTTATTTTGTCACTTATTGGGATTAGTGTGCAGAGGTGGAAAGTAACGAATTACATTTACTCGCGTTACGTAATTAAGTAGTTTTTTTGTGTACTTCTACTTTTTTAAGTAGTTTTTCAAATCTGTACTTTTACTTTTACTTAAGTACGTTTTGTTTGAAGTATTGTACTTCGCTACATTTGAAATCATATCCGTTACTGAGTAAATAATAATAATACAACGGAGAAAAAATAATAATAATCACACTCCGGAAACTACTGCATTGATTGAAGGGCGGGAGAACAAACGCGCAAGAAAGGTGACGCAGACTCAGCTGAAGCTGAAAACGAAGCGCCCTCGAATTCTTATGAAACGAATTATGGCCAGTATGAAAATACTTTGTAGGAAAAAAGCGTGGTTGTCCTCGAGGATAGATATCCAATTTGCAAAAAATTTGGACGCAAAGTGGCTGCAAAAGGAGGATACATAGGACACCATCCCTCCTGCAGATAAAGGTATGTCCCGATTATAACTTAAGGCCGAATGACTTACGTGATGCAGAGGGAATCCCGGAATCCAGTCATGAAAATGGAATTTTTCACATAACGCAGATGTCACGTAAAACACGCAAAATAATGGATGGATGAATACATGGAAAGTAGAACTGTGCAATAAATCCAATGCGACATGGTCTGTGAATATTAAGGCACAAAAATACTGCATGTAAATATACAACCCTATTTGTTCTGCTGAGCTGCGCCGCTTTGTCTACTAAGTTACATACTCAAGTACGCGTGACGGTCATGGTGTTTTCAGCGTCTCACAAACAATTTGAGGATATGAATACATGAACATTTCCAGAGCTGCTCTGAGAGAACGCCTTATGAGCATTTTCATAATTTTATTTGAGAAAAACAAAACCATTGTCAAATACACTTTGAAACACTTTTTTTACACTTTTGGTCTTCACTACAACCCGTCAAAATAAAAGTTCGGTTTTACTTGGAGAAATTATGACATAAATATATTACTATTGTAGGCATACAATAGAACGTAGCCTACTTCTCAAAATAATAATAATAACAACAATAATAATACATTTTATTTAAACATTTAAAGGAATATAATTTTTGTCCATGGTTTAATTGAGTAAATCTGTTTTTGCAGCGCTTCCTCAAAAAATAAAAGGACACAAGTTTAAATTTACATTTGATTACCACCGTTTTTGATAATATATTTGGATTAAATCATAAAAAGAAACATTCATTTTCTGAATAAAATACATTTCATAGGACAATATTGTTCTTGAACATTTTAATAATTAATTAATTAATGTTAAAAATAATTTGTTATTCTAATTCATTATCAATTATCGAATTTGATTAGACATGTTTTATTGAAATTTTAATAGTCAAAACAAACAAATGGTTTCAAGTTTGTTATGATTAAAAGCATTTGTTCAACCAAAAAAAAACGTTTAATTAATTTAACTGTCATTTTAACTGATGATAATAATAATAATAATAACCATCATTTAATAATACAGTTTATTTAATAATTGATTAATTCTGTAAACCGTGATATTTTCTGAGACGTTATCATACTGTGGAAATCTCATAACATTACAACCCTACATGGGAGAGTCCCCCACCCCCACTGTTAAAAAAGTAACTCAGTAACTTTTACTCTGAGTAAATTTTAAATGAGCTACTTTTTACTTTTACTTGAGTAGATTTTTAGCCCGGTAATTTTACTTGTACTTAAGTAAAATTTCATGGAAGTAGTAGTACTTTTACTTGAGTAGAATATTTTATTACTCTTTCCACCTCTGTTAGTATGCTAGCTGGAGCCATTTACTTCCAGTCTTTGTGCTAAGCTAGGCTAACGGTGGGTGCGTCAGATAGAGTTACGGCACGCACCGAGATGAAAAGGGTATTTATGGACTTATCTAACTCTAGGGGATACGGTGAATAAGCTAAAGTCCCAAAAATTTGGCGTGTTTCTTTAAGCTTGAAAAGTTTGACAGAATATCGTTTTTTATGTTTGAGCTCTCATATACTGTACATACAGGACCGTTCAAAAGTTTAGGGTCAATTTTATTTTTAAAGACATACTTTTATTCAGCAAGGATGCATTAATTTGATTTTGACGTCACTAAATATGTCTATTTCAAATAAATGCTGTTTTGAACATTCTATCAGATTCCTGAAAAAAATGTTCACAGTTTCCACACAAAAAATCATAAGCACAACTGTTTTCAAGAGCAGCATATTAGAATGATTTCTGAAGGATCATGTGACACTAAAGACTATGTTATGAGTTATGATGTTATGAGTTATGATGCTGAAAATTCAGCTTGTGGCTTGATATTTTAAAGTTTATTATTCATAATAAGCACTCCTTTTAAAAGTATGCTTCTTTTTCACAAGTGTGTAATTTGAAATTTATATTCATATTTCCTCCAACATTCATCCTGTAGACTGTTATGATTCACAGATTTATAGCAGAACAACTACTTGTTTACGCATTTCAAAGCAGCGTAGGGAAGAGACAGAGAGAGAGAAAGGGGAAGAGACAGAAAGTGCTTCTTTGATCATCTATCTAGGTTGACGACGTAAATGCCCACTGTGGGATTGGCATAGACAGAGGAAGATTTGGACTCATTTCGTTTGACTGAATTCATTATTTCCCCAACAGCGAGAATAATGTGATGTACACACGTAAGTGCAACGCTAACAATAAAATATTTTGTTTTTGTTCAAATAAATGCTAATATAATTCTCTGAAATCCATTTAATATGCTAAAAACAGCTGCTCATATTTATTCAACCCTAAAAACTATTACAAAAGCAATTTAGTGATACTGTCAAGCTGTTTATTGGATCTGTTTATGACAAAAATAGCTGCTGTGACAGGACTCCGCTTGACAGACACATTGCTAATGCCATCCATGAAAAGAATTCCAGGTTTGACTCACAGGAGAGAGAGAGAGACTGAGGAACATGTTTTTGTGTGAGGCTCTTATCTCAAAACACACACACACACACACACACATCTTGAGATGCTTAATCACCAGTCTGGTGTCTGCTCAAACCTTCATCTGTGTGTGTTTGTGAACGACGGGATGGTGGAAGGGTATCACTTTGACAGGTAGAGGATTGTAAAAGAAGCTGCAAAAGGAACAGCAGTGTTTCCCAGCCCCCACTCGGCTGTCTTTGACTCGCCTGTTAAAACTCCTTATGCTCCTCTATCCGCTCACCTTCCCCCTCCTCCCGGGAAGCGTTCACTTTCACTAGCCGTTTACTCAAAAATGATTTATTTTCAGCAGTAGAAGCCATTAGTTCTCTCTCTCTGCTCGGTGGTACGTTAACCTTTGTGTTCACTTTAGCTAGTAATGTGCGAACATCTCAGCAATTTGTGGTGCACAATAATTTTTCATATTTATCACGATCATTAATCCTGCACTGCAAAATAATCCGTTTTCCTTTTTTTTTTTTTTAAAGGTTGTGGTTTTTTATTAGAGGATATTAAGTGGATATTATTGGACATTGGTTTCAGAGAATCTGTCTTGAATGTAAGAGTGCATTTTGTTTTGTGCCCTTGGTAGAATTTTTTTGCTGTTTTTGAGCATTTACTGAGAAACAAAATGCCAAAGACGTGTTTTTCTGGATCCATACCATTGTAATACCATGCTTTTTGGGTATTTATGGTGAAAATACCATGGTATTTGTTGTGTATCAAAGTATCAGGTATAAGTATCATGTAAATACTAGTATGGGACATGAATATGATTAGGCATAAAAAAAAAAAAGTGGGTCGGTAGTGGCAGCAATGGATAGGTAGGGAATTATTCAGGGCTCGACCTTAAAGGTTGTATCAGCGATTTCAGGCCCAAAAATAAATGATCACATTCATCTAATCTTTCCTAACGATCCGCTAGCTGCCCGCCCCATAAGCAGGCTGTCAAAAAAAACGTGTCTCTGTAGGCAGCCTAGGCTCTGAGATCTGCACACAAAAACAAATGGGTACAACCACCACTCAAAACCAAAATAAACAGGTTTCAACCAATCACCGACAGGGGCGGGTGTTGTGAGGTTTTGCGCTCGTGCACGGCTGGACGCGAAGTCTGAGCAAAACCCGCCCCTGTCGGTGATTGGTCGTCAGAGAAGGAAGCCCATTCTAGAGGGGAAGTACGATTTCAGATTTTGATCAAAGATTACAAAGACAAAAATAATAATAATAATAATAATTGAATCAACTTGCACGGATGAATTGCTCACCACATCACATAAATAAGTAAATAGGGTCAATATTGATTTCGTGTCGACTTTAAGGCCAGTCTTGCTTAAGATTTTTAAAGTTTTTCATTTACTGTCGATTAAGTAAAAAGATATTTGAAATCATACTAGTTTGGGTTAAAAAAAAGTCCTGTTTTGAAAAAAGGCTTCACCCCCATGGCTGGCAAGTGGGGAAGATGCAGAATGTCTGAGTTGTAATAAATTGTTTTCTGTAATTGGTAAGGAGTTGATTGCAGTGTGAAGGGTGTGTGAAGTGGCCCCATGTTAACTGCTCCAATTACAATGAAGATTAATTTAAGATTCATATGCCTGGACCAACAATAGTTATTGAACTAGTGTTTATCTATAGATAAATGAATACTTCACCCAAAACTTAAATTTCAGTCAACATTTACTCATTCCAAACCTGTATGACTTTCTTTCTTCCATGGAACACAAAAGAAGGTACTTTTGAAGAATGTTGGTAACCAAACAGTTTTGGTTCCATTGTATGGACCAAAAAAAGCATTTCGAGACATTTTTCAAAATATCTTTTAATGTTCCACAGAAGAAAAGGTCATACAGGTTTAGAACTACATGAGGGCGAGTAAATTATGACAGATTTTTTTTGCCTGAACTTTAAAATTTACTCACAAAATGTTTGTTTTTTTGCATATGGTGACAAATGTTGCCATATTACTGGTCCTAGGTAATCCTAGGTAAACCTCACTTATTTTACTGTATATACTCAATACGTTTATTCAAAATGGAATATTGCTTATGCAAATGAGAAGTTTGTGTGTATATGTGTATGTATTGTATGTATGTGTGTGTGAGTGGCAAAGTGAAAAGTGGCTCAAACTTGACTGTAGTAATCTCAAGTGTCTTCTCCATCTCCTCAGCTGGGCGGCTCCTTCCTCCTTGGTGTCGGGGTGTGGGTGGTGGTGGACCCCACAGGTTTTCGGGAGATAGTGGCAGCCAACCCCCTTCTCTTCACAGGCGTCTACATCATCCTGGCCATGGGGGGCATGCTCTTCCTGCTGGGGTTCCTGGGCTGCTGCGGAGCCATACGAGAAAACAAGTGTCTGCTGCTTTTTGTAAGTCACAGTATATTTGAGAGGACAATATATTTCAATAACACTGAACCAATAAAGTTGGTGCCACTTACTGCAGGTTGAAATACAGTAGCAGAATCCAGTTGCCATCCTGTTTTATAGTGCTAAACACAGTTATCTTCAGTTAGGCTATGTTTACACTGTCAATTTTTGGGATTGATAACCACACGTACTTACATTTTCGAAATGTCCCGTCCAAACAGCAACTCGAATACTGTCTGTATGGACGTGTAACAGGAGTCAAGCCCGTATTCTCGTACCGGCAATCATAGCGACATTGACCAAAGTATTATCAAAGATGGCGACATCCATAAAACTGAAAAGTCATCACTTTTGATAGAGTCCAATCGAGCAGCGTATTCATCCGTCAAATCTTCATTAACCGACATGAGCGTTTATATCTGGGTGAAGACCCAAACACTGACTGTGTGACACAATCTTCTTCTCTCTGCAGTTCTTCATGCTGATCCTCATTATATTCCTGGCAGAGCTGGCGGCAGCCATTCTCGCCTTCGTCTTCCGGGAACATGTGAGTGGCCATGTCCGTCATGTTGAGACAGATTTATGTTTTCTGTGATGATAAACTCCTAATATCTCTGATATTGTTTACAGCTGACCAGAGAACACTTTACTAAGGAACTAAAGAGGCACTACCAAGGCTACAACAACACTGATGTCTTCACATCAACGTGGAACGCCATTATGACCACAGTATGTCTTGTTTGTTTCTTAAACATCAACTGCTGTAGATCAGCGTTTACCAAACTCGTTCATAATTTTCAGGAACCCCACCAAGCTACAAATGCGCATATTTGAACTGGTATTTGCGCATCTGTGCTTCCCTCTAGTTTGACTGCTGTGGAGTGAACAGTCCAGAAGACTTCGAGGACAGCATTTTTAGGTTCATAAACCCCGGGGAAGTGGTGCCCGAGGCCTGCTGCCGTAGGAATAGTCATCTTGGAGAAGTAGGCTTCAGTAACAGGGAGGAATGCCTGTCAGGCAGCATGCTGTACCGGAACAACAAGGTGAGCTCTCGTACCACTGTATACGTCACGTCCCTTCTGCCTGGTCTGAAGCTCATAGCTCAGATTTAACTAGAGCAGAAAAACAGGAAGAGGGGGAAGAGTGTTACCACTCTCACTGCTGACTAGTGCTTTTCCATGTTCTCAGTGTCTGGGGAATGCGAGCGTGTGCGAGAGTTTCTGTGAAAGCGTGCAGGGAAAGTAAAACTTAAGTAATAGTCATTTAGATCAGTATTAAAAAGTTACAAGTGGACTTTCAGCTGAAGGTTATTTTTTATGTTCTGATTATTGTGTTGTAATCAAAAAAGGACAATTCGGTCATTTACTCACCTAGTTCCAAACCCACATGAGCAGTATCTATGAAATGCATCTTTCGATATTTTGAAGGCTCTCAGACGGTTCATAGTGACCACAGCTATTTAGCTTTAAAAATGAAGAAAAATACTCCATTTGACTTGTGTGCTATATTCCAAGTCTTCTAGAGTCATCATCATTATCAGTAGCCTGGGAAAACCCAGACAACTTCCGGCAAATTTAGATTTGCTCTGAAAGTTAGTCTGGCAAAGAGCTCATTCAAGCCCATTTCCAATCCGTCGAAATCGCGGCACCAATCAGAAACGTTGGGGCGGGCTTTACACGATGACGACAGCGCTGGGATTTTGAAGCAGATTTTGTAGCCTACATTACAAAGATGGATGCCGCCGTCGAACATCACTCGTTCGAATCAGCTATCGCGTCTGTTTTAAGCAATTTGAACGTTTCCTTTTAGTTAAAAACCAAGCAAAGATCAACACTCGGAGATGTTTCTCCGCCGCTCTGCATACGTCATCTCCTTCATCGCTCTGATTGGGTTTAGGTCTATCCGTGACGTCCTTTGGTGACGCCCTCTGGAAATGATTTGTCTATGACGCTTTGCCAGACCATAACTCCGTTACAACTGAGAATGCTCTGGTTTTAACCTTTATCAGTGAACATTGATTCAAATTTTAGCCTGTTCTTCACACAATCTTCTCATTCAGTGAGCTGTTAATTCCAGAAAACACAACTGACCTGCAGCCAGTTGCAGAAACAGCCACACTAGACTGTAGATAATGGCATAATTTGACAAAATTGTATAAACTATGATTTTTTGTGTGTATGTTTGGATCGGCAGGGCTGCTATTCAGCGGTTGTAGACTACTTTGAGATGTACATCTATGTCGCTGGTGCCCTGGCTATTGTTGTACTCACAATTGAGGTACAGTATTACATTATGTCCGTTTCATTGATATTATCTCAGAGAATTAGTGTGAAACTGTTGCAGATGGGACAGATCTTGAAGTTTGAGTTGAACAGAAGAGAGACAGTCCTTTAGATTGAATGGCTGCTGCCCTCATGTGGTAATGTGCTGGAGGTAGACAGCTTGAAATCATCATTCTGTGTACAATACAAATGTAAAACAACCATATTCATTTAGCAGAAAAGCCAAATGTTTTTTAACGTGAGGGGCCCCAAAGTAATTTCTGTCCCTTAAGATTTAATATGTCAAGCAAAACTGTTTCATAATTGTTTGTTTACTTTCCTATGAATGTACATATGAGGCTTGTGTTTTTTTTCTCGACAGCTTTTTGCCATGGTGTTTGCCATGTGTCTGTTCAGGGGAATCCAATAGATCAAGTTCACCGAAAGACTTTTTCAAAAAGGAAAACACCTCAAAAGAAAAACGAACCACTTTTCAAAGAATGTTTTACTCCATTTTATGTCTCTAAAATTAAGAAGAAAAAAGAAAAAAAATGAATCATTGACCTGTACTTCACAGCTGGACCTTTGAGGTACAAGGTAACAAAAATAAAACATTGACAAAAAAAAGAACATTCTTTGAATACTGAGAAGATTTAATGGGCTTTTTGTCAGAAAGCCCATGCGTAATTTTGACCAGGTGTTAAATAGACCAGATAAAGCCTGAGAAACAGATGAAGAAGGTGCTGCACTGATTTTGGATGAAGAATATTTATACTGAGTAATGCTGGCTTGTTTGTATAGGCATTTGTGCTTTTAGTAAAAAACAAAACAAAACAAAAAACACTTTCCTCTCACCAAAACATTACCACAGTCATTGAATGCAAGCTTTCACAAGCACATTATATTAGTGTTGTATAGTTATGTGAATTTCCATTTTTATCTATTCCTGTTTGAGTGCTGGAGATCTCTCTTTCTCTCTCTGTGTGTGTGTGTGTGTGTGTGTGTGTGTGTGTGTGTGTGTGTGTGTGTGTGTGTGTGTGTGTGTGTGTGTGTGTGTGTGTGTGTGTGTGTGTGTGTGTGTGTGTGTGTGTGTGTGTGTGTGTGTGTGTGTGTGTGTGTACCTCTTCCCTGCTTGAAGACCAGCATTTTTTTCTCTCCGTATTGTGATGTTTATTGAAATAGTAATTTTATGTGATTTTAGCTGAAATTGATGTGTATGCATTTGTATTGAAGACTAACATTAAAGGAATCTCTGATGAACCTTCTGTTCAGATTCTTTTCTTAACTAAAACTAAAACTTGATTTATTTAATGGTTTCCACAACCAAAGAAAAAAGAAAAGAAATGTGTTATTACTGTAGCAATTACATACATCATGAAACATTAAAAACAAGAGATCTTTTGACTTTTTTGACCAACAAGATGACATGAATTCTTTGTTTCTCTCTACTTCACGTATTTGCCTCATTTTTTGAGTATGTATTTGTTTTAAACTTAATTGCAGTCTAAGAAGAAATGCGGTAACATGGCACATAATACAGTGGCTGAGGGTGAGACCAACAAACAATCTCAGAAGCCAATAAAAATAGCACACAGCAATGGATATAAGTCACTTAAAATGTATGAATGTCATTACATTATATACAAAATATCGAACCTAGTAGCATTTTGAAAACTAGGTGTTAGATTTTTTTTTTCTCAAAACTATTTGTCTTACATAAGTTCTACAACTTTTAACAAGTGTCTACATTATGAACATGTTTAACGTTTGACAATCAGAATGTGTCCAAACACATTTTCTTCATTTGGAGCAGTAGGTTATCATTTGAAACATAAAAAGTGTTTGTTGTTGTTGTTAAATGTTTTGCTTGACAAGTGTGTTTGTGGTATATTCTTTTTACGCCATTGGTGTTTATTTCGTAAAGACATTCATACACTTTTAAGTGTGGTTAACACTTCAATGGAATTGTAATAAAATTCGGTGTAGTAGATACTACAGCACAGGTTTGTTGGTTTAGTAAACTTTGTTTTTAATATTAAATTTGCTGAGGAGAAGTCTGCTGCCCTCATGTGGCTGTGAGGGGAAACAATTATTTCACACCACCATTAAACAGGATCAGGTCAATTAAATTGACGGTTAGCAAAGTCTTCAAAATAAATGATAAAGGATTTAGAACCTGTAATATGATCATACTTGTTATAAATTGAATAATATAGATCTTTTTGAATTTCTATTGAGAGATCATAGATCATGAAGAAAATTCGGCATTATTTTTCCTTGAAAGCAAATGTTTCTATTTGTCTGGGGATTCATTGTTATATTTCGTCATCATCACATAAACATCAGATGCTCCTGGTGGGCGTATCATAGTGAGATATCTTCAGCCAGTCATCTAAACAAATAGAAACTTTAAGGGATAGTTCACCCAAAAATGAAAATATATCTCATTGCATCCTTAAAGGGTTAGTTTACCCAAAAAAAAAAAATTCTGTCAGTAATTACTCACCCTCATGTTGTTCCAACCCCGTAAGACGTTCGTTCATCTTCGGAACACAAATTAAGATATTTTTGATGAAATCTGAGAGCTGGATCACTCCTCCATAGGCTTCTTAAGGGATCGAAACTGACCGGCCCAAAAGTTATGAAAGACATCGTTAAAATAGTCCGAGTGACTACAGTGGCTCAATCTTAAAGGAGAACTCCGGCGCAAAATGAACCTTTGGTCTAATTACACATTGTTACCTAGTCAACCGTTCTCTGAGATTTGTTTTCATGATTATCGAATGTAAAGAGTTTTATCTCTAAAAAATGTTTAGCCTTTAACGCTAGTATAACGCTAGTATATTGGGCATAGAATAATGGCAAAAAAATCGCTAGTTAATACCACTATCAAGGCTCAAAATAGCCCCACACTAACACAGTAGCGTAATGAGGGTCCCCTACATGCAAACCGAAGCATTGAGAACTTTGTAAGTGTACAGGCAGTTTGATAAGAAGATACTTTATAAAGATAGTAGCCTACACTTCGCGTATACAGGCAGGAGCCATCTTTGAAAAACAGTCTCGACCAGTAGAACTACGAACGCCGATCCAAGTGAGCTGAACTGTGTCTTGGAATCGCATATGGTCCGTTGTTTCCGGAAGAAAGCACTGAGTGCATACGAGAAGCACTGAACGCAACACAGAAAATAAATAAATAAAAATAATTTTAAAAAGAGAGACTTAGATCGGGACTTGGATCGGCGTTCATAGTTTGACTTGTCGAGACTGTTTTTCAAAGATGGCTCCTGCCTGTATTCGCGAAGTGGACTGTCTTTATAAAGTATCTTCTTATTAAACTGTCTGGACTCTGACAAAGTTCTCAATGCTTCGGTTTGCATGTAGGGACCCTCATTATGCTACCGTGTTAGTGTGGGGCTATTTTGAGCCTAGTTAGTGGTATTAACTAGCGATTTTTATTTGCCATTACTCTATGCCCAATATACTAGCGTTATAGGCTAAACAGTTTTTAGAGATAAAACTCTTTACATTCGATAATCATGAAAACAAATCTCAGAGAACGGTTGACTAGGTAACAATGTGTAATTAGACCAAAGGTTCATTTTGCGCCGGAGTTCTCCTTTAAGATTGAGCCACTGTAGTCACTCGGACTATTTTAACGATGTCTTTCATAACTTTTGGGCCGGCCAGTTTCGATCCCTTAAGAAGCCTATGGAGCTCTCAGATTTCCAGCTCTCAGATTTCATCAAAAATATCTTAATTTGTGTTCCGAAGATGAACGAAAGTCTTACGGGGTTGGAACAACATGAGGGAGAGTAATTGCTGACAGAATTTTCATTTTTGGGTGAACTAACCCTTTAAGTCACCAAGTCGTGATCATTCACACTGACCACTGGAAGTCATACAGGTTTGCAATGACGTGAGGGTAAGTAAATACAATTCACACACACACACACACACACACACACACACACACACACACACACACACACACACACACACACACACACACACACACACACACACACACACACACACACACACACACACACACACACACACACACACACGTGTTTTCATGTTTTATTGGGACTTTCCATAGACATAATGATTTGTATACTGTACAAACTGTATATTCTAACCCTACCCCTAAACCTATCTGTCACAGAAAACTGTCTGCATATTGCATTTTGTAAAAAACAAACAAACATCACTTTATAAGATGATGATAAGATAAGATTTATGAGCGGTTTTCCTCATGGGGACCAACAATGCCAGATGGTAATATAAGATGGACATTTTGTCCCTATAATGTAGGGTTTACCAGGACCACACACACACAACAACAACAATAAACAAACAAACAAAGGCAGGTCATAGAAATGTTAATAGTTAATAGTATTTCTGTAAAAAAAAAAAAAAAAAGATTTGCAACATCTTGAAAAAATTTTGAAAGTAAGAAATATGCAGTTTCACGGCCTGTTTCTTTGATTATGAAATGAACAGAGTGTGTATGTGCAAGGAAGATTTACATGTGATCTGGTGGATTAAACAGCCATTAATGTGTGTTTTCCAGGTATAGAACCTGCCTGACATATTTTACAGAGTTCAATGCAGTGCTTTTCTCCTATTTTCTCCATTCTATCACCTACACTGTTTCTTAAGTCGTAAACTCCTTTATCTTTGTCTGCGTTTGCTTTCTGTTTTGTGCGTGTGAGATGGAGAGAGTTTAGCAAAGCCCAAGGGACTGACATTCTGCCAGAAATGTAAGAAGAGCGAAGGGATCGGACCGTTCAGCGAGTGAGAAAGTAAAATGGGTTGTGCGAGTGCCAGACATCTTCCCTGATGGATTTATTTGGGAGGGATCCAGGCTCATCTGGAAGGCTGTCAGGTCCCAGTGGAGGTTTTATTGGGTGACAAGCTTTGTGTTGGCTGTCTCCTTACAGCTCTGGATGCAGACCAAAACTGTTGCTCAACGCAGAAGACGACAAAGTTTGCTCCTTATTCCTGTGAAATATGCTGAACTCTGGCACTCAGCGTGAAATGCTCATTTTAGTGCATTCATTTTATCCATGTCCACTGGCCTTTTCATGCTTTCAACACGACAAATAAACTAAATTATTACAATCCATCACATTTTTGGCTGTCTATTTAATTTCAATAGGCATCCTTTAGCCAATAGATGACCTACCTGACATGCAGGCACACATTTCCATGTGCAATGTCTTGAATTCCTCTAGATGGCTATAAATATAATGGATTAAAATAGGATTGGAAAGCAGTTGCAACTGTCTCTTCTGTCTAATCCACTGGTGTTGGGAACTGTTTATTTGCTGAATGTAAATCATTCTTCCTCTTTTCACACCCTTTCCCTGATTCAGCTTTTTCTTTCTTTCTTTCTTCTTTTTTTTTTTTTAACCATGTGAAACGTTTATTAAAATCCATACATTCCAATGATTAACTAGACTGTATTTTTAGGGTTTAGCCTATATTATACAGAAACAATTGGTCATAAGCTCACACTGCTCGAAAAGGGATGATTTGAAATAACAATAGTATTCAATTTGGTCTACAACACTTTTTGAGTTTAAAATACAAACTATCTTCTCAAAGAATAAAATAAAGTAGGTGTGTTTGTAACAGCTTTAAATGTGTTTAGTTGGTTGCAAGTGATCCCATAATCACTTTAATTCAGATACAGACACTATTATACAGAAATATGCTTTGTATTTTACAACAGCTTGTTATTGCCTGAATTTCATGAGACACATACAGTATAAACGTGTGCAGTATTCTCAGCACAGAATTTAATTTTTTTTTTTTTTACAAAAGAAAATTAGTTATGTTATCAAGAATAACAATCAAACCAGCAAAACTACATCACTCATTTAATCCAAACACACATAGTAAGCATAAGCAAATCACCATATTATTAAAAGTGCATGCTGTACAAACGCAAAGACCGGATGATAATATATATTTAACTGCATGTCTCAGTAGTATTTAAACTGAGGAAGAGGAGCAAGAAGAAAAGAGTTATGCCCTCTCTGAATATACACACAATGACCTCCCTCCGTTACATTCTGTCTCCAACATTTAGAAGTGAAAGACCCATTGTGTTTTGAACGACGCTCTAGCTAATCTCAATCAGGAAAGTGCCTTTTTACAGAATGAGATTTTACTGATTTACAGAATGAGATTTCTTCAAAATCGATTTAATATACTCTGCTATCTTCATTTAGATGTTTAAACATGGTGTGAATGGGCCTTTAGTCCCATTTTACGAGACCAAGAATGATAACTGTAACGATATAGCGTTCTGCTTTTGTTTTGTCGCCTGCCACTTTAAATGCTCGAGCTCTTAAAAGCAGGATGGATTCTGATTGGCTGTCATGTTTTTACCGTTCATCAGCTGGGGGGGGGAAATTGTTCTGACAGTGATTCTAACGTTATCGGGTCTCTGTGCCGTTATCGTAGTTGTGGTCATTATAGTTGGGGTCTAAACTCTGCAATTCTTTTATGTTTAGTTTTAGAACAATATATTTCGTTGTCGTTAAAGTTATCGTCCTTGAGGCGAACGGGCCTTAAAGTGATAGTTCACCCCCCAAAAATTGAATTCTGTCATTAATTACTCACCCTCATGCCGCTCCAGACCTGTAAGATGTCATCATATTCAGAACACAAATAATGATATTTCCAAAGAAATCTGAGAGTTTTCTGTCTCTCCATTGACAGCTATGCATCAAAAAGTTCATAAAGAGATCTTAAAGCTAATCCATATGAATTGAGGTGTTTAATCCAATTTTTTTGAAGGGACACAATCGCTTTATATGATGAACAGAATCATTTTCAGATTTTATTCACATTAGTTTTACGGTCAACATGGGGGTGAGTAATTAATGACAGAATGTAAATTTTTTGGTGAACTATCAAAGTACCTTTCTTAAAAAACAAAAAATAATTGAGTTTGCAGCACATTACTGGCTAAGAACCCGAATGGCACCAGACCTAGAGTCTCTTCTTCATATTTCATGATACGCAGAGTTCCGTGTTGAAAAGAAGCAGAGGTTTTGGGCGATGACCCTCCCTGCAGCGGGAGAAACTAGATCTGTCGCTGGTGCAAAGGAACTGATGGAGCCAGGAAATTAATGAAGTTAGGCTTATGTTCCAACCGATAGAGCTGCGTCCTGTTAACCCAAAACAAACACAACATTCCCCCATTTATCTGGAAACAATGTCCTATTACCTCTGGTTTAGAGAATGTGGCTGTGATAAAAAGGGAGTATTTCTGGAGCTTCAGCTGGACAGAATGGGCCTGTTTGGCATAGCAAAGACGAAGAGGACCAAACCTGGTACTTCATCGGCTAATATATAAAGGCTCTCACACCTTATGGATCTATTGGATGGGAAGCACTTGTTCTGTATTCTGCTCAATCCTGACTGAATGGTTTGAGCCTATAGTGCATAAGAACTGATGCTTTCTTCTTTCATTTAAATTTAATTTAATTTTGTTTTAAAATAGTGCATACTGATTTTTTTTTTCAATTGTGAGACATGGGAAGTCATTATATATTTAGTATATACTTATATATTTTTCAGTACAGTCTCTATTTTGAAACTGGCCCATCGGTTTCCACACATTCAAACTCCCACTGCACATCCACTTCCTCCAAAAATTCAAAATGAAATCTCCAAGTGTTTTAAAGCTTCGAGCCTCCATTTCTCATGTTCATATTGGCTCCAGATGGCATTACTTTCACCTCATTAGTGCTGACAGCTTAGGGCTGAGGTTGTCTGGTCTTCTGTGTCCCAGATGAAGGCATCATGTGGCCCATGTGATCGCGGCACTGTGCTCTTTCGCCTTCATGCGCAAGCTGGCGATGCTGGAGGATTTGCGATCTGGTTCGACGCTGAGATCAAAACCATTCATGGTTACGCCCATTCCAGAGTTGCCAAAAAGACTGCCCATGTGTGTCTGTCCCATGTTCCCACCAGGGCTTGGCATACCGAGGAAATCAGTCACGCCACTAGCGGAGTGAGGGTGAGGGCTCATGCAGGAAGATACAGAATCACAAGGAACCACACAGCCAGGCACTGGGGAGGCGGCACTGCTGCCACTTAGCCAAGATGGGTTCTGAATCTAAAGGAAAATACAAAAGAAAAACACGCATGTAAACCCGGTCCTACATCACATTTAGGGCCCTATCTTGGACCCAGCGCAATTTACTTTGTACACTGACGCATGTATCATTCGTATTTTGCACCCGTGCAAAGCAGACTTTTCCCTCCACAGACGCCTGCGGTAAACTAGGGAATGAACTTGCGCTCCCTGGGCGGTTCAGCACAAAAAAGGAGGCGTGTTCCGGCGCAAACAATCCCTGGTGCTATTTTGCAGTTCCAGAAAACAATTGCGCCACTGACCAGAAAAAACCTAGTCTAAAGTCAGTGGCGCGTTGCGCGTACATTCAGATGCTATTTTAAGCGCGCATGCTTGGCCATAATACAGAGTGTGAACAACGCGAATACACTGTAGATGATTCTCTCATCTACACAGATGCATTTTACTTTACATTATGATAAGGAAAAGTATTAAAACACGAGGGAAATCATTGTTGTGTCCGTGACAATGGGAAAAATAGGTATAAAGCTTACACATTTACCAAAATTATTATATGCATGTTTAACCGAAGCTAATTTGGGTGGGTTTGTCCCATCCCCAATGTCACCTCTCTTTCTTTTACAGCCCTGACGAGAACATCGATCTCCTCGGCTGTGAACCGATTCTGAAGCGCGCCTGGTAAATGCGCCGTTATAATAGTATTGCGCCATGGAACAAGCGCACCTCGTTCATCATGCTCTTAAAGGGAATGTGAGATGACGCTCTGATTGGTTTATTTCCCGTTACGCCCAAACCACACCTATGAATAATGAAGCTACTTCAGACCAACCCCTTTTAGATTTGCGTCGAGCGCAAGAGTCATTTTTCCCACCGGTAAAATAGCAACAGCGCCGAGATCCGCCCACAAAGTTACTTGCGCTTTGCGCTTGATACTTGCGTTTTAGATCGTCAAAATAGGGGCCTAAGTGTCTACTATGTACTAACATTCAAAAACATCATTTTATACAATGCACTTGTTGTGTAGGCTACATACATGTTTTACACTGTACTAATATACACTCACCGGCCACTTTATTAGGTACACCTGTCCAACTGCTCGTTAACACTTAATTTCTAAGCAGCCAATCACATGGCGGCAACTCAGTGCATTTAGGCATGTAGACATGGTCAAGACAATCTCCTGCAGTTCAAACCGAGCATCAGTATGGGGAAGAAAGTTGATTTGAGTGACTTTGAACGTGGCATGATTGTTGGTGCCAGAAGGGCTGGTCTGAGTATTTCAGAAACTGCTAATCTACTGGGATTTTCACGCACAACCATCTCTAGGGTTTACAGAGAATGGTCCGAAAAAGAAAAAACATCCAGTGAGCGGCAGTTCTGTGGGCGGAAATGCCTTGTTGATGCCAGAGGTCAGAGGAGAATGGCCAGACTGGTTCGAGCTGATAGAAGGGCAACAGTGACTGAAATAACCACTCGTTACAACCGAGGTATGCAGCAAAGCATTTGTGAAGCCACAACACGCACAACCTTGAGGCGGATGGGCTACAACAGCAGAAGACTCCACCGGGTACCACTCATCTCCACTACAAATCGGAAAAAGAGGCTACAATTTGCAAGAGCTCACCAAAATTGAACAGTTGAAGACTGGAAAAATGTTGCCTGGTCTGATGAGTCTCGATTTCTGTTGAGACATTCAGATGTTAGAGTCAGAATTTGGCGTAAACAGAATGAGAACATGGAACCGTCATGCCTTGTTACCACTGTGCAGGCTGGTGGTGGTGGTGTAATGGTGTGGGGGATGTTTTCCTGGCACACTTTAGGCCCCTTAGTGCCAATTGGGCATCGTTTAAATGCCACGGCCTACCTGAGCATTGTTTCTGACCATGTCCATCCCTTTATGGCCACCATGTACCCATCCTCTGATGGCTACTTCCACCATGTCACAAAGCTCTAATCATTTCAAATTGGTTTCTTGAACATGACAATGAGTTCATTGTACTAAAATGGCCTCCACAGTCACCAGATCTCAACCCAATAGAGCATCTTTGGGATGTGGTGGAACGGGAGATTCGCATCATGGATGTGCAGCCGACAAATCTGCGGCAACTGTGTGATGCCATCATGTCAATATGGACCAAACTCCCTGAGGAATGCTTCCAGCACCTTGTTGAATCTATGCCACGAAGAATTGAGGCAGTTCTGAAGGCAAAAGGGGGTCCAACCCGTTACTAGCATGGGGTACCTAATAAAGTGGCCGGTGAGTGTATATATATATCAAAAAACAGATCACAAAGTAATTACTCAATAGAAGTTCCTCCTCAAAGAGAATGCCTTTTCAGATGCAGCCTCCATCTTTACGTGTGAGTCACTGAATTGTTCACTCAACCATTTCTTTCAAAAACTCTTAAGATTCAGGAATGAAACAACTGTCTTTATGAGTGACTCACTGAATCATTCACTCCACCGATATTTTAAAAACATTGATTACTCGTGTTGGATAATGCTTTTCTTTGTTTGGATTTTCTTCGGTGCAAAAACAAAGTAACTGTAAATATTGTGTCTATAATGTAAGAAGCAAATTTAAAATTATTTTTCATTAAACTGCTGTGTAAAAGCAATCGCAAACATGTTGTTGGTGTCAAATCTACTGTATGATTGGTAGTACAGATTTTCCTTTTACCTGTGCATAATTTTCTGGTCGTGTAAGAAGAGGAAGCTCATATGCCGTTGAGAAGTGCGTCCGAACCTGCTGCATCTGACCAAAGCGTTCTCTCTTTCTCCATTTGGCCCGGCGATTCTGAAACCACACCTGTAGGAAATGAACCAAAAATCGGATTATTTGAAATATCTATCTGCAAAATCCCAAGATTTGGAGTGAATACAGGTACAGGTTTTCTTCATGCTACTTCTAAATTGGTACTAAATGCAAATTCTCAAAGCCGTTTATACACAGACCATTATTACTAAAGATCTACAGAGAGCTGGCTTTCTCCCTGTGACTGAACTGAGCCCATGCCAAAGCATCAATCGTGAGGCACATGAAAGCACTGCACGGTTCCTCAGCTGATGTCTTTAATGTACGGATCTGAACTCTCGCCTGCCAGCACAGGTTGCAGCTCTGCACTTCTCAGCCTCGCTCATGTCTGGAGCAGGTCCACCTCATCAATCACAATGAGGCCAGTTCTGATCTTCTGTTAGTGCACCACCACACAAACCAACAGCCCCAAACCACAGCTGCCTGCGTGCTGGCAGACCTCAACACGTGTTTTGAACTTTTGATATTTTATGATTTGTAAATACACGTAATTGGTTTAGAATCCAGTTTGTTGCTTGATTATTGTTTCAAATTTGACCGGATACAATGTTTTATTCTGTTGTTGCAGAAGACATTTTTTGACATTTACCTCATCTCATTCATTACTGACTTGTAATCTGCAAAGTAAAGTCTGCAACAGACGTGCACGTGTTCAAATGAGACATTCCTAGTATTTATATTATAGATGTTTGTTTTTCAATATGATCCTGTCAAGTTTCACCCTCAGACATTGCCATCCCTTCACAGTATATGACAGAGAATGTTTCTACACAAGTGACAAAAAACACACATTTTTTTAAATGTCAGTTAAAATAGGTTAACTAACCTGTCAGTTAAACTAACAACATCTGAGATGTTCACAATCACCACTGGACCAAACGAATAGGCTACTTGTCTCGGGTGTGTAATTTAGGAAGGAAGATGACTCCCATGTTTAAACAGTTGACTATTTCAAAGGGCAGTTGCCAATTTCAAAATGTATTGTTAAGAGGAAAACCCCTTGAGATGTGACATCTCGTTTTCGAGGGGAGCTTTTTTTCAATCTGTCCCTAGCACTGAGATAAACTTGGATTGTGAGGTGTATCCCTGTCCAATCACATTACAGTTTCCATAAGCCCCAAGAGCCCCAGACATATTATGGAAGGGTAACAGAATATGGAGCACTGAGTTCACATGAATGGGGAACCTTAAAAAGGTACAAAAGATACAATGCATTTCAACTTATCTTTATTTGAGTTACAAAATATATTGCTTGAATCAGTTTAAGTTGTCCTATAGAGGCCAATTGTATACAAAGTAATTTGATCGTCCAGGCCGATGTCACGTCCTGCTCCTGACCTCCAAGTGCCATTATGATCATGTCATCTGTTTTGAGAATCTTTGTAATTTAATCCCCGTCTCTTTGGACGTTTATATTGTTTTTCCTTGGTCTACGAAGAGTAATCAGAGATAATGACCAATGATCAATGAGCCGAGCAGCATCTGTATTCTTAGTTTATGTTGTTCCTCTTTCCTCTACAAGGGTGGAAATGTTTTGAAGATAAATTGAAGGACAATCTACACGTAAATGCTATTTTACGATAACTTTTTCGCCGCCAGCGTTTTTTTTAAGTTTCCAGCCTTTTTTTTATCATTTTCACAAAACTTTCATGTTTCCCAGAATGTTTTGTTGTATGAATATCTGAACATGCAATATATCAAAAGAAAGAACAGAAGCTCTTCTTTTAAACAAAAACATACAAAAAACAAAAATGTTTTATTCTAGCTTCATGATGTCTTTTTTTTTTTTTTTAAACAGAAGTTTGAAAATCCATTTTTTTCCCCCAAAGACTATCATGTGCGAAAGTAAAGCTTTGTTTCTGCTTTTTTTTCCGCATGCGTTTTGATCAGGAGATTCTGCACTCTTTCAGAAGATGCGTAATATCGCCCCCTACCGTATAACAGTGAAAACACTGAAAGCCGGAACATTCTGTCAATATACTAGAAAAGGAAACGTTTTTTCTTTGCATTTTACACATGCAGACAACATTGTCAAAACAATCTCCGTTCACACGGATCTGCAAAAAAACACTAAAAACACTGCATCATTCATGCCAGGCCAGTAGTTGGCGATGTCACTTTGTAAACTAGACGCCAACAGACTGAACGTGTACGCATGTGCATGACGTCGCAGTTTTCACAAATCCACGTTTTTGTGGTTTACACAGAGATGATAACCGTATTGGTTTCAAAAACTTGCACTTGAAACCCATTTTCAAAAGTTTGCTTTTTCAGGCCCCCAAAATGCTGTTGTCCTGTAAAATTAATGACCAAAACGCACAATTTTGTCCAAAATCTTTCCAAAAACGCACACTTTTTTCCCCGTTTTTAGTTGAAAAGAGTATTGTGTAAACGGCCCCTAAGTTTAATAACTATTCTAAACCATCTGAGCAGACTGCAAGGCATTCAATTATAGACAAAAAAAGTATTCGTAACTATTTTACATTTTGGCGAAGTGGTGGCCAATTCATATAAATTTAACGATCTTATTCATACGTTGAATCTGCACAAGGTAACCTACGTAATTGCGACATTTAATCTCACAATTTAGACTTTATTTTTAAAGGGTTAGTTCACCCAAAAATGAAAACTCTGTCAGTATTTACTCACCCTCATGTTGTTCCAACCCCGTAAGACTTTCGTTCATCTCCGGAACACAAATTAAGATATTTTTGATTAAATCTGAGAGCTGGATCACTCCTCCATAGGCTTCTTAAGGGATCGAAACTGACCGGCCCAAAAGTTATGAAAGACATCGTTGAAATAGTCCGAGTGACTACAGTGGCTCAATCTTAAGTTTATCAAGCGACGAGAATACTTTTTGTGCGCAACAAACAAACAAAAATAACGACTTTATTCAACTAATCATTTCCTTCCCTGTGGACCTCGAGTGAGTTCACGTAGTGAAACTGCGCAAAGCTTCTAGGTTGTACATCACACGCATCACACACATGACCAGCGTCGGCCAATAGTGAGCCTGCGTGTGACGTGCAACCTACAAGCTTTACACAATATCACTATGTGAAATATCACGGCCGTACAGAAAAGGAAATGATTAGTTGAATAAAGTCGTTATTTTTGTTTGTTTGTTGCGCACAATAAGTATTCTCGTCGCTTGATAAACTTAAGATTGAGCCACTGTAGTCACTCGGACTAGTTTAACGATGTCTTTCATAACTTTTGGGCCGGTCAGTTTCGATCCCTTAAGAAGCCTATGGAGGAGTGATCCACCTCTCAGATTTAATAAAAAATATCTTAATTTGTGTTCCGAAGATGAACGAAAGTATTACGGGCTTGAACAACATGAGGGAGAGTAATTACTGACAGAATTTTCATTTTGGGGTGAACTAACCCTTTAACAATTCCGAGTTTATATCTCACAACTTGGACTTTTTTTTAGAATTGCCCATTTATTTCCCGCAAATGTGGGTTTATATTTAGCACTTTTGATTTAATATCTTAAATTCTGACTTTTTTCTGAGTTTACGTCTTCGTGTTTTTTTTTTCATCATTCTCACATACAAACTTTCTCCTTTGCTCTTTCTTTTCTTCAAACTCAAATTCTAAAGGGAGGATGTTAGAAAGTGAAAGAGGAGAATTGTTCAGGCTGGAGTTTGTTTACATTTCATGTTTAATTTCCTGACGCCTAAGCCCCCGGCTCTCCAGAGCTGCCCCCGCTGACCTCTCAAGAGACCCACAGATGAGAGCAGGGGACCCTTGTGCAGATCCACAGACACACACATACTCTAAGGACACTCATAATGCATAAGTGCGTCACTACACATATGCGCTCGCATAAGGTTTTGAGCATGAAAAGATACCAAAACATATATCCAAAATGTATGTTGCAAGCAAGTATGTCCCGACCCGAGGACTAAAACTATATATGATGTCATCCAAAACATCCTCTATTACAGTGTGTTGAGGGAAAAAGTCCTGTTTGATAGAGAGAGCAGAGCAACAGCGCTGGGGAGGAAAGCGATCATCACAATTGCGTATGTCTGTAGGTATGTTTTTGAAAAACGGGTCGAACCCTGTAGTCACTCAACAGAGTCTGCACTGTGTTGTCAGCCTACAGGGGTAATTAGACTCATGTGTGTGTGTGTGTGTGTGTGACTCAGAACGCATGCAGTTACTCCACTGTACCTTCAAAACATGGCCAGGTTCCTGACGATGCCTCATTCTCTGCATGGAAATTCTCAATGGCATCTCAAACTGTTTTCTTCAACTGCCAGAGAACGTGTGTGTGTTTTTTTCTCCCTAACTCTTCTTAACATCCTTAAACACTGTGGTGTAGAGAGGTACATTAAACATGACTAGAAGTGGTGTGGGTCCAGCTTCTCTGTCATGATGTGAGAATAGAGATCTGTGTTATGCACAGCAGAGACTATTGTTCTCTTTAGCAGAGCAGGATCTATAGACTTCGGGGGAAACCTGTGGACTTCTGAGGAATAGATTTAAAAATGGGCAAATTTATTAAAGGGATAGTTCACCCAAAAATAAAAAATTCTGTCATTAATTTCTCACCCTCATGTCAAACACATAAGACTATCGTTCATCTTCAGAACACAAATGAAGATCGTTTTGATGATATCTGAGAGTTTTCCTCCATTGACAGCAACACAACTACCACTTTGACGCTTCAAAAAGTTCATAAAGAGATTGTAAAAACTAATCCATATGAATTGAGCAGTCTAGTTCAAATTATCATGTGTGTATAAAAACCTAAATTCAATCTGTTCATCATAATTATTAAGAGAATATTACCAAATAATATTAATAATAATAATAATAATCATTTTACTACCACCAATACTACTACTACTACTAATAAAAAATAATTAATATAAAACTATAAAGTATTATCCATCCAACCATTCTCCAAACCTTTTGTCCTTTGTAGGGTCATAGGGAGCCTATAAAATATGAATAAAAGTGTAAAATATAATTTCAATATATCATTGTAGGATTTTATATAATGTCATAGGCTAAATTAATCATTGTGGTAATATTTGAAAATAATAATATTACAACAATTCAAATATTATATTATTAAACATATGAACTAATTTTAAATATAATATTGTATAATTTTATATAATATATTAATAAATATATGAATCATATATTAATAAAACTAAAACTGATCATGTTTTATTATTCATAGTAGTAGTTTTACAAACTGAAGAATGGAGTACTTTTACACAACAACAATGTACTAAAAACGATAACCTTTTTCCTTTGCGTTTTTCATGTACAGGAAACACCGACCGTTGTCAAAACAATCCCGTTCACACGGATCCGCAAAAATGACTAAACACTGTATTCTGCTGCCAGGCCAGTAGTTGGCGATGTCACTTTGTACAGAAACATAATACACGTAGCCTATTATGTTTACGTATTACACATATTATTATTATTACACGTATAGGCCTACATGACACATTTTCACAAATTCACGTTTTTGTCGTTTACAATGAGACAATATCAGTATCTTTTTTTTTTAAGTGCACTTTGAAACCCGCTTTCAAAAGTTATCGTTGTGGTGTAAATGAATGGCCAAAACACAAAAGATTAGCCATTTTTAGTTGAAACCGGCGACAAACAGCTCCTGAATCATTATTTTTGTAGTAACTCACAACCAGCTGCAAATGTTGTAAATCGAAAATTTATATTCTAGGTTATTTAATTTAAACTACCACAGCTCTTCTGAAGCGCATATGAATCTCAAATATATTCTAACCCATTTTACGCAAACCCATTTTAACGGCGTTCATTTTTTTTATCGCGCGATTAACGGTCTTTTTGGCCTAGCAATCTTTGTAGTTTTTTTCACATGCTTTTGCAACAGGACGCGGCATGCGCGGCGCTGCGCTATGAAACCCATTCATTTCAATGGCTTGCGCCGCGCGAGGACGTTTTGTTGCTTCGTCGACCAAAGCGCAAGCGGATCTAGCTAGACCGGAAACAAAACAACAGGCACGCCACACACACTTGTTTGGGCTCGCGAGCCGGCCAAATAGTAGGTTAACGTTACGTTTTGAGTGGATGAAGAGCGCGAGACGCAGAAATGGATGCCAATAAGATTCTGAATGGAAAGTTTACTTTTAAAAAGTTGCCAAATGGTTCCATTGACGAGACCAAAGCGATCTGTGTGTTTTGTCGTTGTGAACTGAGCTATCATCGCAACGCGTCCAGTCTGAAATACCACTTGATGATGGCCAAACACACACACACACACAGCTGATGCGAATTCTCCGCCCCCTCGTCAATCTCAGGACCTCGTCAGGATTTCTTTCACCCTTTTATTGATGGACAGTGTTACATTGTGTGAGGGATTATTTGCTCCAAGTGAGAATGTTAGTGTGAAATTGAGCACTGTATATGCCAATGTTGTTTTCAATAAAAAACATTTGCACAAAGCGAGCCGATCCACTTCTCCATGTTGATAAGAGCATTAAAATGAATAAAAATAATGGGACAAAAAAAAAATCAAGAGACATTTAGAATAGATAAAAATGTGCGATTAATCGCATGTTAACAATGACATTAATGCGATTAATCGCGATTAGAATTAGTGCTGTTAAACGATTAAAATATTTAATGTAATTAACAAAGCTTTGAAAGGCGGGACGAGCAGGCTCACCTGCACCCGTGCCTCAGTGAGGTCCGTCCTGAGGGCCAGCTGTTCGCGGGCGTACACATCGGGGTAGTGTGTCTTCTGGAAAACCTTCTCCAGCTCCTCCAGCTGATAGCTCGTGAAGGTGGTGCGGTTCCGTCTCTTCTTGCCTTTATTGCTCTCAACCTCACACTTGTCTAGAGGACTGCCGAGCTCAGGGCGTTCTGCTTGACCTTTGACCCCGGTGTCTTTCAGATTGATGTAACTACCATCCATTCCTGTAGGATCATCAGATTGAGGCATCTCTGTGTCTGTCAGTCCAGTGCCATCTTTACCTGGAAACAAACATATTTCAATGGATTAACTGTGGCTTTAGTGTTTGTGTGAAATATTGAGGAGAAAGAGGGTTTACGTTAACCTGTTTCCCAACCCATTACAGACAAGTATTGATCTGAACATGAGAACACAACTTTCACAAAAACTCTCTTTGTCACAGTTGACCAAGGAAAATGTAGCAAGGATGATTGATTTCAACAGTCTTTATTTTACTGAACATAACAACAACACACTGGAAATCTACAGTAGAACCGCTAAACAAACCAACTTTTTAACACAGACGAGGACTGGCAAAACTGAGCTGAAAAACACAGGCTTAAATAGACAGGTGAAATCAGATCATTAACAGGACACAGGTGAATAACTAATAACAAAAACCATGGCAACAAATGATGAAACACAACATATGAGTCCCAAAGAGAACATAACCGTTACACTAATCTACTCCTATATACAAATATTCTATATTTCAACATAAAGAGGGTTCTGTTGTCACCTTACATTTCAAAGCCCTCTAATGTGCAACAAGCCTTTCTTTATCTGATGAAAATATGTTTTCTGGTTGGATGCCTGAATCAGTATCTTGGTGAAAGTACAAACATGCCCAGATTGTAAGTAAATAATGCGCACACTGCACTGAGGTTCTCAGTTACACCATCTTTCCAACTGTCAAAGTTATACTGGTGATATAGTCTCGGTTTAGAAACCTTTTTCTGCTTATGTTTGAGCCCATCAACCACACAAGCAGTGTGCTGTCCGTTCATTTTATATCTTGATCAGGATGCATTCATAAGTCTAATGTTTAATAGTATTAGGCCTACGTACACACTGACATTCTAAAAAAACATATAAAATGGCAGACTCCTTTGTATTACTCCAATTTCATAGATATCATTTTATGTATTACAAATTAACCCAATTAGTAAGTTTTCACGCAGAATTTGATTAAATTACAGCTTTATTGGAAATGATGTACAATAAAACTATTAAAATTACATTAATTGTCTTTAACTACTACACTAAAAAAAAACCTACATTTAAATTTTATGCATTTGAATTGCAAAATAAAATAAAACTTAAACTTGATGTGATGTGATGCATATATGTCAGTCATAAAAAAATTTAACGGGTAATATTTCTGCACTCAAAAAATGGCAGAGTTTATAATTAAATGCATTTGATTTCATTTAAATAATCATATTTTCAAAATGCATATTTTTTATTGCTTAGAATCACCTGGTTACTGTGAAAATTTTACAATCTATTCAGTTAAGTATGAGATAAAAAAAATTGGATTTACTATGATAAATATATAAACCTGGTTATTCTGTATTTAAAACACATTAGTTTATTAGTACTATTACAGAAATCTCCGTTTAATGTACGACTGACAAATTTGCATCATTAAGTTTATTAGTTTAAGTTAAAATTGTATAATCTCTAAAAAAAAATGGAAATCTTATATTTTTTATTCAAATACATAAATCTTAAATTTAGGCCTATTTTTTCCCCTATGTTTAATTTAAATCAACAGTTTCATACAATGCACTTATTTTGTCCATACATATTTTTAAATTGTACATGCATTTAAAAAATACCTGCATGTAATTAATTTATGAAATGACATCTATAATTACAGTATTGACCCTTTTTCTACCCTTTAACCTCCTTTAAACCCTTACATATCCCATCTTAAACGTGTTTTTCAATACATCATGAACAAAATATATATATATATTTTAAATAAGTGCATAAAGACACCCGATACAATCTGAGATCAAATATTCTGTTCACAAGTGATATTAACCTTGATGTTTCTTTGTGTTTTTCTTTGTTTCATCTCATGCTCCTCACTCACACCATATTGTTACGGTCTCTAAACTAAAACTTAGACAACAAAACTAAGTAATCATTTGTATAACTACATATATAAATAATTTTCACTCTGAAACTTTTCCAATGGTTTGTTTATTCCATATTGTTTAGAGTATTCCATTAAAGTATTAAAATGTAATAATATTTAGCGATAGCTGTTGCTCCGTCTCTGAGTTTGGCAGAGAAGTCATCGTAATAGCTGTGGTGAGCGCTTTCAGTCCCACCCTGCTGTCTTTCCTTGGCTGTGTAGGCCATGTTATGCTGAATCTGCGTACCACCACGTTTTTAAACAGTGCCATTGCATGTTTAGCATTTTAAAGCCAAAGCTCCTTGGTTTTGGCTGCAATTTTCGCATTGACAGCAATAGTCTGGGTTGATCACTGTCCAAATGTTTGGGGATTTTAGCAATGCTCCGTGTTTTTTCTGCTTGCCATATAGAACGCAGAATCTAACCAATTGCATGGAGATATACATTTGATCAGATACAGTTCTTAAAAAAGAAAGTGCTGTTAATTTACTGAAATCCACTTGATATATAACAGCACTTTTTGCCGCAATTTTCCCAGCCTCTTGACTTAGCTTCATTGCACAATAGTTACTCGTCATTTATGCCATAGCCACAGTCACTTACAGCACATAAGTCAGAGACAGTCCTCTTGTAGTAGATGAAATATTTTGCTCACGGGCTCACTAAAGTTCCTGATCAGCCCCTATGAAGATCTAATCACGCCCAGATCCACTTAACATTACATGCATTTAGCAGATGCTTTATCCAAAGCAACTTATAATGCATTTAAAGTGTAACTTCACCGATTTTCAACCGGCTTTGTATTGTTACAATGTCAGTGGTATATGTAAATGAACAAAGTTTACTTGTTTCCCCCTCCGTTTGGCCTAAAACACAGCTCGTGGTCATCTAGTTTGAAATGTTAACTACAAATTAACAAATTAAGATTTATTTTACTCCATGTTCACGATTATGTGCAGCACTGCCTACAAAACGCTGGATCCTTCACTGGAAACTGAAAGTAACTCACGCTTTCTCTTTGAATTCTTGCACCTGGGAACAATACAAGTCAACAGCATTATGATTTAAAGTTTGCTAAGAAGTATTTCCTACTAAAGCAAGGCAGTATTTGACTCTGGTAAGCGCATCAGTAGACTGGTGGGAGTGGCCTTGGACAGCAACATGCCCA
This sequence comes from Rhinichthys klamathensis goyatoka, assembly GCF_029890125.1. Lineage (NCBI taxonomy): Eukaryota > Metazoa > Chordata > Actinopteri > Cypriniformes > Leuciscidae > Rhinichthys > Rhinichthys klamathensis. Next base: position 5,548,859 of record NW_026606558.1, read on the forward strand.
GTGCATTATGGGTGTTGAAGTTTTCCTATCTGGCAAAAGGAAAGACAGCAGCCTTTTTTCTCTGTTTTCTCTAGCCTTTCTACTGTACAGGCAGACAAGTTTTATTGAAAGCCCATTTGCCAGTGGTGAAGTACCCCTTTAAGATATACAATTCATCAAGTTCATGCATTCCCTGGGAATCAAACCCTTGATCTTTGCATGGCTTTGTTGGCACCATGCTCTACTATTTCAGCTACAGGAAGAACTACTATCAAATACACGCTCACATCCAAACTATACATTCAAAATAAAGGTTCCAAATGGGGTTTTCATAGCAATGCAATAGAAGAGCTTTCTAACATTTGGGGTTCCTCAAAGAACTTTTCTTTCAACAGTTCTTAAAATAACCTTTTTTTTTCTTAGTGTAAAAAATTCCCATCAAGAATATTGATGGTTAACAAAAAATGGTTATTCTTGTAGAGCCTTTTGTGCAATGGAAAGGTTCCATGGTTGTTAAAGGTTCTTTTGTTAAAGTGAAAAGTTTTTAAAATAAACTTCTTAGAGTGACATTTTAAAAATCAAAAGAACCCTTTTCCACTATAAAATGGAATGGAAAGGTTCCATGAATGGTAAAAGTTCTTCATGCAACCCAATATATGCAATAAAGACCATTTAATTTTTAAAGGACCTTATTTTCCAAATTGCCCCTCTGGAAACATATCTAATAATGTAAAAATCACATATTTTACACAACTGATATTGGCATTGCAAAAGCCCTGCAGCCTAGAAACATATACCGGAATTCTCCTTTCTGTAAACCGGTGTTTACAGTAATACCTCTTTTGAAAATGAATTCACACCAAGGCAAAACACTCCCCTGAGAACACTGACTCCATCCTGAAGGAGCCGCCTGTGTCTTTGAATTAGCAGAGGTCAGATTCTTACTAGGAGCGGCAATTTAATCACTGAAAGAAACAAGGAGAGAAACATCAAAGTGTAATTGAACTAGCTGTAAAGCAGCAGGACACCCATAGCTTTTATAGAATCTGATGGCTTTGGTCAGCTCCAGATAAATCACACTGTAAATCACCAAAATCAGTGTCATCCAGTGACATTTTAATAATGAAAAATGCCATTCAATTCAAGATTATCATGTGCAAATGAGCAAAAGAGCAAATCTGGTGTTAAACTCTGATGCAAAACCAACAAGTTACACTTAAAAATAAAGGGTTCCAAAAGGGGGGTTTTGCAGCGATCCCATGGAAGAACCGTTCTGGATTCCCCAATGAACCTTTCAGTGAACAATGCTTAAAATAAACTTTTTTTTCTTAATGTGAAGAACATGTTAAGAATCTAAAGAACCTTTTTCCACAATAAAAAGTGTTTTGTGGAGTGGAAATGTTCCATGGATATTAAAGGTTCTTTGTGGAACCATATAGATGCCAATAATGAACCGTTATTTTTAATAGTGAAATATTCTAATCTACGCTCTAGCATTTGGCCTCCAATTGAAAAATGTTAAGCAATTCATTGAGCATTTAAACTTTCAATTCTGAGGAAAATGTCCACCCTATACTGTACGTTAAAGATACAGGAATCTGTGCAGAAGTAAAACTTCCAGATGTTCCTGTGAGAAGATCAATGCCTGAAAGCCGGCACAGGAATGTGGATTCTGTGGGAAACCAGGACAGTGTTTCCGTTAAATCTGAGCTCCTGAAAAATGACCTCACACTTGACTTCCATACTGCAGAACTGCGACTGTTTTCTGCCTCCAGGATTTCACTCCCATAAGCTCACTATAATTTAAAATTGCTCATGGCGAGGATGCAAACATTCTCTTCATGGCATGCATTGAAGAGTAGCTATTTTATGCACGGCTGAATTTTTATATCAACATGTACCGTCTTTAAAAAAAATATATATATATATATATGGTTTTAATAGGTTTTTGTACATGTTGATATGTTCAGTGTTGATTCAGTTGCGTTCAATAATGTGTAAAGATCATGAATTATGAGTTCAAATCATCTATAAAGCAGCTCTAGAGAAAAAAGTGGTCATCATCCATTCAGTTCTCATCCAATATAGTGTCAGTGCAGTCATATCAATAATATTGCTAATTATTAAGTGTCCACAACTATAAGCAAGCCAAAAGGCGACAGTGGCAAGGTTATAGAAATGGATAAAACGAGAAACCAGGCTCAGTCAGAGGACCAGTTTTCCTTTGGCCAAAAGAAGCAACATGGTGTGGTTTAATTCCAGACTGCATCACAAATCAGATTGTTGATAGATATTTCATCCAGTTCTGCTTGAATATCGAGTATTATGGCCTTTGGTGCCAAGGACAAGCAGTACACACTTTATTCTATCACATTAAATATTTTGTCCATGATGCCACACCTCTGAAATCTGTTATCCACACAATTAACTACCAAACCATGTGTATTCAAATGTGTAAACCTTCAAGTCTCGCTACCTAATAACCGACTATCCCATCAATTGTTGAATGCTGGTTTATTTGCACATGTCATTTTGTAAGGAAAGGTTATGCAAACCAGTCAGGGCTGGTCATTTTAGGCCTCCCAGTGGCACTGATGGTGCTGAGCATAAACGCATGAATGATATCTCTGGGAATCCATATAGCACACATCTGCCTCTGAATGATGCCCTACTCTCCCTACTGGTCAGGAATTACCGTACTCAGGTCTTTTGGTTTCATGCTTTCCTGTGGTTTCCAATAATGTATCCAAATTAAAACAGATTTTAAATGCACTGTGAGATTACAGCATTTGTTAAGGATTTAACTGGTTTAAATAACTATACTCAAGTCATGTGCAAGGTTTAATTAGAAATGTTGCGCTCTTATTGTTTTGAACAACCCACTTTGTTACTGACTCTGTAGTTTTACTGGGTTCTGATTGGCTGGAAAGAGCAAACCACCCTCTTATATTTTGGATCTAATCGCATAACAAGTTTACAATCCACACTTGAAAAAGTGTTAACTTGAGTCAGTGCACATACTTCTCTCTGTGTTGAATAGTGGATGAAAAGCGGTTTTCGGCTTCCCGATGTTCTCCGACTGGTCAGTCAGGCTCGATCTTACCCTTCACATCTACAGCACACAGACCATGGTGTGGGAACCAGTGTTCATTCTCCTCAAACCACAGAAACGCTGTCTGTGTCTGTGCATCATAATATGCCCATGAAAGGAATTATTGGTGATTATCTCATACTGTATCTTCAGGCCTGATGACTATTTGACAACCTATTTTTTGTCGTTGAAAATATTTAAGAATTATGTCCAGTTGGACTGCAATGATCTTTTTACAAATAGCCCTAATTATCACCTGCTTTAGAGCATTAATTATTAATTTATTTTCATTTTTAATGAATCCATTTATTCAAACACCCATAGCAATGGTAGCAAAATACAGTGAACTATGCTGTGCTTAAGAAATTGTAAAGATCTGATAATTGTTTTAGCCTGTCCTATGTATATTATTGTTTTTTCAAATCTGATTATTATTACAGAAGACAATAAACATTTTATATATGCAAAAAGAGCTCTGGAACAATAATAAGAGTGAAAGCTTGGCTGTATAATATAGCCTTTTTTGTTTGTTTCTTTTAAAGGGGATTCCTAATAATAATCTGGGTGCATGATAATTTCCCAATGACTTTCCATAGAATTAATCACAGTGTAATTATTTTTAAAGCATTTGTAAATCAAATATAAGCTACGTTTTAAAGGTGCTGGTAGACAACGGGTAAGGTTAGATACATCATTTTATAAGGCTAATGCTATATTTATTTATTAAATCACGTCAAAACAGTTCATTAATTTTTTTCATCTTTTTTTTTTCTTAGTGACACAACTTCGTTTTAGGTTCACGTCATAAACAGACAGTTCAGAAAGGGTAATATTTAGGCTATATAGCCTGAATATACAGTCGGTGTCTGTATTCACTGCCTGCGATCAGGCATCGTAAATAGCCCTTGCCTGATTTACAACCACAAGGATGGCTTTTCATGCCACTGTTTGAAATTCAGAAGACGATGATAATATTTTTATTCGTTTTGAGCATGGCAACATCTATAGGTCTGTTCATGACTTCTGCTTTGATTGTTTATGATCACCAGCCGAATAGTTTAGGCTATATATTTATTTTTTTATGAGTAAGAACATTTTAATTTTCGGCAACGTCCGTATGGTCAACGTAAAAGTAGGCTATTAGACAAATACAGGCGAGAATGAGTGTGGATTTAAATAGCCTTCAGAAGTGCCTGAACGATGCCGATAAATCGCTCTGTTGAGGCTCAGGCAAAGTCTATTGGTAATATACAGGAATGAATAAATGAACCAGGCCTAATTATGTTTAACTTTTATTAAGTGAATTTACGCTTTGCAGTTCATTGCATTAAGCAGAAAAGTCATAATTCTATCATCCTAAAACACACAAAAATTGTGAGTTTAATACAAATATTTTATTCGATTTAATAAATGCAAAAAATGTATTGTGGATTATTATTTATAATTATTTACAAAAAAAAAAGTTTTACGGTTAGCCTATATGAATTAGACGGCTGCGAAAGAGTATTTTCGCGGATAGGCTATAGTATAGGCTAGGCTACTTGTTTTGCCTATGATCTTTCACGTTTATGTGACAGTCATTCTGGCTAAATAACCAACGTAATTAGCCTAACTAAAATATTAAAGTTTCAACTTTCTTTATCAATAGCCTAATTTAAAAAGTGGTCGAAAAGTGCAAAAAATAACTTGTGACTTTGATTTTACTTAAAAATGTAAAGCATGTAAAACGTAATTTTGGAAACACTTTATTTTAAGGTGACGTAAATAAGTAGCCTATGAGTAGGCCTATAGCCTAATATTAATGAACTAGCCTAGATGTAGGGCAGGCTACTTACTATAGAGTTGCAGTAGGGTTAGGGTTTAATTTAGGGTTAGTTACCCGCATTATTCACTGTTATAGCTAAGTAAAAAGTGTACGTCACCTTAAAATAAAGTGTTAGCCTACCGTAATTTTTATCAAGGCGAGAAGTGCATAGCCTATGAACTAGAACAAATGTGAGAACAAATTGAAGCTTACTCATTAAAGGCCTCCTTTTACTCTCAACCGGGAGATGTTCTGATACAGTGATCAAAATACACTGTCACTGACAGTGACATCCTAAACATAGGGTGGAAATTTAATCATGTTAATTTAATGCGTCACCTCTAGAGATGAAATCTAACATGATGCCACTCACCATAGCACGAGATGTCCTGTAGTTTGCTGTCTTCAGTGGGAGTTTTGCATGTGGGTCTATGCATGAACAGATGATACTTGCTGTACGGGCTCTCGGCTGAGCTTTCCTCCAGTGAAGGGCACTCCTGCTGGAAGGGACTCCTCGGCTTGTCCCCGTAAGCTTGACCTTTGGCGGGCAGAAAAGTGGGACTGTATTTGGAGTCGCTCGGCTGGAACGTCCTGTAAGGATTGGCCTGCTGGACTCTTCCTTGCCCTGACGATGAGGGATAATATGAATCCATGGAGGTCATATCGCAGTATGAGACGCACGCATCTGCGTTCATACCGACATAAAACTGACGAAAAAAATATCCTAACTTTTTTTTGTGTGTAAATCTAAACGTCACCCTCGCTCGAGTCTCCTCTCATTCAGAGACGGCCACGCACTTTCTCTCTCTCTCTCTCACACACACACACACACACACACACCAGGGCGACAGCTGGAGTTGGTTAAAATGATTCAGATGTTTTCCAGAGACTAGGCAAAAGCAAATGCTAAAGCGTCTTTAAGATTAAGAGAGAGAGAGAAACGCGTGAACGGAGGATGATGTCCTGGTGTCCACTGGTCCCGTCGTGATGAGAGGTCAGATCGTGGGGCACAGGAGCTTCCCCTCGAACTAACACGTGAGGAACACAACGCATGACATTAATGTAGTCTGATTTAAGACGGAACTGACAGAGTAGCGCGAAAATGGAGCGAGCAAACATAACAGGCCTTCATAATACACACACGCATCATTTTAAACGAGAATATCTTAGACAATAATCATTATTCAGCCAGATGGTCAATTTTCTGTCAAAGGATGTTGAACAATGTTATAGTAAAGTAGTGTTTAATAATCACCTTTGAAAACATTGATTATTATACCTAAAAATAAATAAAAGTAAAAAGTATGATTTAAAAAACAAACATGTTTTGTAATTGTGCAAGTTTACTATTTATTCGTTTCATTATGCATTTTCCAACATGGATATAAATTGTCATTTATATAAATTGAATCAACATTGATCAATAATTGATGAACTTTACACAGTTATTGAACTGAACTGAATCAACATGAACTGACCTGAGCTGAATAATAACATTATTGTCTTCTGCTGCTTTACAGCCGAATTTAAATTTGTCTCTCATATTTGATGGTTTGCATCAGTATTTTCCTGTTTATTACTGCTTTGTGCTTTGAATCTGTATTGTATAAAACTCTATATAAATAAAGGTGACTTGACTATTTCAATTGAATTACTGTTGTGGGCTTCATGGGCTACTAGTTGTTATTCAGTTAGGGAACAGTTGCATTTTGAGCTGTAACACCATCAGCTTCACCGATTACAAATGAGTTACAAGGGTGAGAACACTGTCATACATGACCACCGCCCACCTGAGGTCACAGCTGTCTATTTTGTTTGCATGTTTTTATTAGAGTTTGTATGTATTAATCAAATGTGCACATTTTAATCAATATGTTGTAATCATATCACAAGTCATCCAAATAATAACACAATAGTGAATGCATGCCGCTCTGACAGCTACAGCTGAATAATGGCATCCATCTCACCAAAACTGCAGCAGCGAACAGTTTAATGATACAGAGCTGAGCTTTTCTGCAAAACAATCCAACGATTTCACATTTTCTCACAAGAATAGTACAATTTCCACTGGCGTATGTATGCTGTATGGGCTCTCGGCTGAGCTTTCATGCAGTGATGGACACTTCTGCTGGAATGGACTCCATTTTGTCACACATAATTTTTAAGTATAGATGAGGGATAGGCTATATGTGACATAATATACGTGTGGTAGAATAAATTACATGTGGTGTCTCCAAATAGGCCTATCTTTTTGAATAGAAACACATCAAATTTATCTTTTATTTTTTTATCGATGCTATAAGATTTCCAGGGCATTTCAAGTGTTTGATAAATTGGGGTATTCATGCATGAATATGGCCACGTACACACTACGTTTCAGGAGTCTGCAACACTCCTGAAATTGTGATGAATGACAACATGGTAACCAAAGTAAAGTTCTGGCATGGCCATCTGGTATCCACAATTTTTGACAAAAGTAACATTACAAAGACTCGTAATGTTCTGTAATTTTAACTAAACAACCATTTAAGAGGCGTCATGTTATGCTTGTAAAAAGGCTGCTTCACGGAGTGTGCTCTTAATGTGTTGCCATGTCCACACTTATTATAAGCGTTTTTGGGCTTGTTTGGGTTTGGTTCATCAAGCGATCAAGTTTATGGGGATATTAAAGTGGGTAGGTGTGGGGTGCGTTATTTTGGTCTTGTTTTCAATATAAAGCATTTGGATTCTCATCTCGGTTTATCATGAGCTTGTTCTTGTTCACTTTGCTAGCAAGATCTGGCAACAGGAATGAGTCTCGTACCTCTTCCAGAGATGATGATATTTTCAAGTTAGGTTTACACAACAACAACAAAAAAAGGTTATTTGATCAAATCTTCCCCGTTGAAAATAGCCTAAGTTAGCCTAGTGGTCACAATTTGATGACCAAATATCCGTCAACAAAAGTTTGTTTTGTGTAATTACATCTTTGACCTTCTTGTCTAGTTCAAGAAATGACAGCGGGAATATAGCCTAAAAAGACCAGATCACATCCCTCGAAGCCCATCCAGCCTATATAGCCTAAACCAATCATTACATATTTGTGAAAGCAACAGGGGGCAAAAAAAAACCCACCTCTATTTTGGGCTAATATCAAAGATGGCACTTCAACCTAATCTTTCAGTATTCCCCTATCACATTTTTGGAAGAAGGGATATGAACAATCTCTTCTGTACTTCTTTCAGTTACACACACACACAAAGATTTTAAAAGTTAAAAGACTTACTATGATTTTGCTAAATGTTCTCAATTCATATTTGTTAGGAAGGGTTAGTTGCTACTGAATTGGGTGGTAATAGGTTGCATTCGCTACAGGATGTCAGTCACGACTCAGGAAGACAGAATCAGGTTGATATAGGTTTACTTCAATAGTTGGAATATAGGAACAGCAAACAGCACGGTATGGCATAAAAGGTTTCTTCCTTTGGTTGCAATATAAACAGTATATGCAATTCTGTAGTTCTCTGTGTATGTGTGTGTGGTTCTAAATAAACAGAGAAAAGGAATAATTACTAACTGCAATAGTATCGTCACAAATGAACACAACAGTATGCTCATAAGCTAGGACATTAGAACAATATTAGCAGAATATATACAAACAATATTACCGAAAGAGAACAACACTTCTCATAATAAAGTAATCAATTGTAGCGATTACATTATTACAGTGATGATAATCAAATGGAATAGTCACTAACGCTAGCCAAATATTACACTATTGACGTCTGTCACAAACAGTCATAATTAGCTTAGCATTAGGTTGAATCAGCAATGAATCAGCACATATTACAATGTTAACTAGTTACTAGAAACTCTCAAAGAAACATTAATAATAAACAGCGCACTTACATATCGTCATTGACGCACACCAACTAAAACCACTCAGGAATAATTAGAACAAGGTAAATTCTCAGTACTCCAGCACTAACAGTCCACACCTGACCGGAGTTTCTATCCATTTCCTCATAACGCAGTCTGAGTTACGACTGATGCAATACTTGCAATGAACTTGAGTAAGGGCAGGTCGCCACCTACTGGACGTAATAAGTAATGTTCCCATATTAACTATATACATGTTCGACTCATAGCGGGCCTTTTGTACAGCCGCCCCCAAATTTAGGAACTAAATTTGTCCCTGATAAATGATCTACAGTTATGAGGTTTCTGTGTCATCAGGGATAGCAGGGAGTACAATCATCCTTGAAACAGGTCTGGTATAGGTTCGTCCATTGATTAGCGCATCTGCAGCTCTGATATGCCCATCGGCACTTGGCATGACCTTGGTCACCTTCCCGATTAACCACATCGCTCTAGGCAGTTGAGGGTCTACCAGCATAACGACATTCCCAACAGCAATTTCTTCAACGTCTTTCTGCCATTTAGATCGAGTCTGCATATTTGGTAGGTAGTACTTGATAAATGAGGACCAGAATAGGTCTGTGAGGATCTGACTGTGGCGCCATCGTTTACGACTGATCATTTCGCTCTGAGGGTATACAACTTGTGGGAGAGAGCCATCCAGCCGCCCCATGAGAAGGTGATTCGGAGTAATGGGATCAGCATCTGAGACGTCAGAGGATAGGTATCCAAGAGGCTTGGAGTTCAGTATTCCCTCTACCTCAGTTAACACTGTCCTGAGGACTTCCTCCGTTACAGATTGAGCACCAACGGAAGCATACAGAGCTGATTTTACAGATCGTATTTCACGTTCCCATACTCCTCCGAAATGAGGAGCTCCAGGTGGGTTGAAATGAAAGCGAACTTTCTGCTTCGCCAACCATTGTTGCAGTTCAGGTGACATCATTTTGAATGCTTCATGTAACTCTCTCTCCCCTCCTTTAAAATTAGTCCCTTGATCAGACCATAGCTCAAAAGGAGTTCCTCTACGTGCCACAAATCTCCTAAATGCCATGAGGAAGGAATCAGTATCAATACTTGATAGAATGTCAAGGTGGACACATCTGGTTGTTAAACACTTCCAAATTATTCCCCATCTTTTCTCCACTCTCCGTCCAATCTTAACTGAGAAGGGCCCAAAGCAATCCATTCCAGTGGAGTAAAACGCAGGCTTAAATAGTCGTAGTCGAGCTACAGGCAAGTCTGACATTTTTGGGATTTCTGGTTTGGCTCTCCATTTCCTACAGTCAGTGCATCGAAATTGGTGATTGCGGATGGCCTCTCTACCACACAGAATCCAAAACTTTCTTCTAACTTCAGCCAGAACTCTTTCTGGGCCTGAATGTTTCAACTGCTGATCATAGTCCTGAATTATAAGCTTAGTAAGGGCATGACTGGGATCAAGGACAATTGGGTGCTTTGTTGCTATGTCGAGTGCCTCAGCTCGTCGAAGTCTTCCCCCCACTCGAATAACATCCATTTCTTTGTCCAGCTCCGGACACAAAGTGAGCAGTTTACTGTCAGAAAGAAGAGGTTTACCTTGCTTCAGGCATTGGAAGTCGCAGAGAAAACTATCTTGCTGAGCTGCTCTCCACTGAAGTATTTCTGCTTGTAGGAAATCTGCAGCTGTTAGCGGCTCTCCACTCGCAGCCCCATGAACATATTGTGCAGTAGCTTCCAGTAATTCTCTGTAAACTGTATACTGCCTGGCATCAGGAATCTCTGAGTTGGAGGTTACTACATTCAGGGCGCAGAACATTGACTTACGCAACTCCGAATCCCCTTCCAAGGAGCTGTTAACAGGACTCTTAGGCCATTGATCAGAGTGCATTAAAAGGAAGGGGGGTCCATTACTCCATCTGTTCGGTCGGGCTAAATCCTCAAGACGTTTTCCCTTTGTTAGGTCATCAGCCGGATTCTGCGCAGAGTCCACGTACCTCCAATCCTGTGGGTTTGTTGTTTCTTGTATATCTGTGATCCTGGTGCCAACAAAGACTTTGAACCGGCACGAATCTGAATGCAACCAATTCAGCACTGTGGTGGAATCGGACCACAAGGTAATTTTCTGATACTCGAGTGTCAGTTCCTTCCTTAGCAACTCCGCTAACTGAGCTCCACAGAGTGCGGCGCAGAGTTCCAGTCTGGGAATGGATAACTGTTTCTTAGGTGCAACTCTGGAGCGTGCAAGTAGGAATCCTAACTGTACCTTGCCTTGATTATTCTCGGTTCTCAGGTATGAGACTGCCCCATAGGCTCTCTCTGATGCGTCACAGAACACATGTATTTCCCTTGCAGCAGAAGAATTATCCATTTCTGGGGTCACATAGCATCTAGGGAAGACTATGGTGGAAAGTGATTTAAGTTCGTCTTCCCACTGCAGCCAGTTCTGCAAGAGTTCATCAGGGAATAAAGGATCATCCCATTCTCTCGGCTTAGACCACAATTGTTGGATTAAGATTTTCGCTCTGGTTGTATATGGGAGGATGAAGCCCAATGGGTCATATTGACTGGCAAGGATTCGATATAAATTGCGCATGGTGGGCTGTCCATACTCTAGGGGACGGTGTTTGTACCTAAGAGTGTCGGTGGGGCAATGCCAGTGCAGACCTAGAGTGGATTCAGGAACTTCTGTTTCCCTTTGTGACAACCACAGTTCAGTGCTGGTAGACTGAGCTTCCTTAGGTAGATGACTTACTACACTAGGTTGATTTGAGGCCCACTGTCGGATGTTGAATCCTCCATCTGCCAGTAGCTCCCTGAGACGGTCAATCAGCCCTCTGGCCTCATCAGCTGTGTTCAGGCTCTGAAGACAGTTATCAACATAAAAGCTCCTTTGTATAGTGAATCGTAGGTTATCACCTGACTCTGTGTTGTCAAGAACATGCTTGTGCAGTGCATAGGAAGCGCAGCAGGGGCTGCAAGTAGTGCCGAATGGGAGCACCCGCCATTCATAGACGTCTGCCTCTCTGTCTCGTTCCATATCTCTCCAAAGAAATCGTAGGATAGGTCTGTCCTGTTCCAGAAGTCGGACTTGATGGAACATTCCCTTCACATCCCCACTCACAGCTACGGAATGCTCTCTGAATCTTATCAGGACGCCAAGGAGTGACGGACTAAGTACTGGGCCAGGAATCAGGGATTCGTTTAAAGGCATAGTTCGGCCAAAAATGATATTTAAACCATGCATTACTCACCCTCAAGCCGTTCGAGATGCATATGTCAATCTTGTTTCAGACGAACACATTTTCAGTTATTTTAGAAAATGTCTTAGACCCTTCAGTGGATATAATGTGAAGCAATGGGGTCCACCTCCTTCAAGTCCCAAAATGTGCATATATCCTTCACAGAAGTAATCCATCCGGCTCCAGGGGGATAAACGAAGGCCTTATGAGGGTAATCCGTGCGGTTTTGTCGTAAAAATATACATATTTAAAACTTTATAAATGAAAATATCTGACTTCCGGCAACGATCGACGCGCGTTCACGGGTGATGTTTTGCTCTGCTCTCTGGCTGCGCGGGCGCGTTCGTTCTACGTCACGACGCTACGTCCTACCTCGTACGCCGACTTCCATCACCCGTGGACGCGCGTCGATCGTTGCAGGAAGTCAGATATTTTCATTTATAAAGTTTTAAATATGTATATATTTACGACAAAACCGCACGGATTACCCTCATAAGGCCCACGTTTATCCCCCTGGAGCCGGATGGATTACTTTTGTGAAGGATATATGCACATTTTGGGACTTGAAGGAGGTGGACCCCATTGCTTCACATTATATCCACTGAAGGGTCTAAGACATTTTCTAAAATAACTGAAAAGGTGTTCGTCTGAAACAAGATTGACATATGCATCTCGAACGGCTTGAGGGTGAGTAATGCATGGTTTAAATATCATTTTTGGCCGAACTATCCCTTTAAGTTCATTCCCTTGTACTGGAATGAGCAGTTGAAGACCAGCCGATTTTTGTCATTGTGGGTGACCATATGATGTGGTATGAACCACCTCTCATGACTCTGTGGTGCTTTGTCTGGATCCAATTTGGCCACATACCCTTCTTCCACTAGTTTCTTGATCTCCACAGAATAGTTCGCTGCACGATTAGGATCTTTTAAGAGATTCCGTTCAGTTCTCCGAAGTTGTGGCATTACTGCTTCTTGAGGGGCGTTAAGATGGTCCATGTTGGCTTTACGTAACAGGGGGGTAGCATACCTCTGGACGCCGTTTATGTCAACTCTGATAGTTCCTTTGTTTAGGAGTTCAAGGGCCGTTTGATCCTCCCTGGAGCGAGTGACCAGTTTTTCATTACGGTAAGGAAGAATGTCCAGTTCCCATAACTTCACAACATTTCTCATCAACTCCGTTTCCTTAGATGACACCGATGTAAAAAGGATCTGCTGAGGATAAAGAGGATTCAGAAGAAGCTTCGCTGGACCCTGTAGTGTCCAACCCAGTCTTGTCTTGATGGCGGCTGGCCCGCCAGGTGGTCCAAGATGAACTGGCTCGATTGGGGTGATTAAATGAGGCTGATCGGCACCAATCAGAAGGAGTGGGTGAATCTTCTCGAAGGACTGAATAGGAAGACCCTTAAGGTGTTTGTACTTGCTTACGAGTGCCTCCATCGGGTAAGTTTGGTGAGATAATCCCAGCTGATCAGCAGTAAAGGCTTGCTTGACGTGGTATGTCTTATGTGGTTGCGCCACTGGAGATATACTGAACGAAACTGTTGAGCCTTGTAAACGTGACACTTTCTGATGGATGGTTCTAATGGATAACTCCTCCTCGTCACCTTTCAGATTCAGTTGCTGGGCTGCAGCAAGTAACAAGATAGTGCGTTCGGATCCATCGTCCAGGATAGCATAAGTGTCCAATGTGCGGTTCTTATATCTCAAGAGAACTCTGACTACTTTCAGCAGGACCCGGTTATCTGTTCCAGGTCTGTCCAGATATAAGGTTTCGGCTGTGGAACTTGATGCTGGCACAGTATCTTTGACTGCCTTGAAATTGATGTCATGGAGTATGAGCAAATGTTTACCTCTACATTTATTGCAGGGTTTTTTCAGATTGCACTGTGCAGCTAAATGTGTCCTACCACACTTCCAACAGCGCTTGTTTGTTTGAATCCAGGTCTTCACTTGTTCAGTCGTGAGCTGCTGAAAGTTGAAGCACTGACTAAGGAAATGGTCTGTATTTTCACAGTAGGGACAAAAGGCTTTACTTTTCACCTTCCTCTCTGGTGACGTGGCTGCTTTGACTGGAGAGGAAGTACTATTTGGGGTGAAACTGCCTGCTCCGTGCAGTACAGTAGCTGGTCTTGACCTCTGCTCTTTACGTTTCCCAATTCCTTGGTTTGTCCATCCCTTTAGCTGAATGTTTTCCACCAGATCACTATTTTGACACCACGATTCAGACTGCAACCATTTGGAGAACTCTGTAAGTGTAAAGGTTGAAGCATGATGAGGCAGCATTTGTCTCCTGAAGGAAGCTCTTAAATCGGGTGGCAACTTGGTCAGCAGGCGAACTACGTGGGACCCACACTTCAATTCAGCATCCCCATCTGGTCCTAAGGATTTCAGCAGTCCTACAAGGGCTTGAATTTGTAATGCAAACCTTTCAAAGGCTTCTGGGTCTCCTGGACGTACATCTGGCGCATCCATCACTCTAGCAATCTTATTCAATGCAAGTTGATGAGGCTTACCGAATTTATCTGTCAAGGCGTTCATTGTCTCGGTGTAAGGATATGGAGAGTTGAGAAAAGAATCTGCAATCAGTTTAGCATCTTCCAACTGTAAATGATCCACCAAAATTTGATACTTAAACAACTCTGACCCATCCTCAGGTAGCAGATTGTGCAGAGCAAGCCTCAGACGTGCAAACTCGCTTGGATCTTTATGTACAAGGTAAGGTATACTGGGCTTAGGACCTCGATATTCTGCAGCTGACTCTTTTAGCTGGATGGAAGATTGCTCTAACCAGTAAGGCTTCGGTCTTTGAGCAGGTAGTGGCCTTGGGTGGTGGTACATATCGCTCTTTGATCTAGTGACAGGCTCGTAGCTGCTCTGGACTCTGTCATATGGCCCATAAGATCGGTCTGCAGCATACTGCGGTGGATGCGCGTACCACTGTGAGTCGGGGTATTCATAATGCACAGGAGGCGGTTCTTTATAAGACTGTGGATAACTGGGCGTTGGTCCTCTAGGGGTGTCATGCTTTGACGCGACCTCGTCTTTCATAATCTGCAACTGACCCATCATTTTATCAATCAGAACCATCATGTCTGTAGCACTATGTGGCTCAGTCAGGGAAGCTCTCGGTTGCTGCAAGGGATAATTGGGGTCCTTCACACCACGACTCATGCCACTGAAGGAATAACGTGAAGGCTTGGCTTGTGGTGAATAAGGGTCTGAGGAAACCACATATGAAGGAGAAGCATGCAAGTCAAAAGTGGCAGATCTTTCATACAAGGTAGGCGGAGCACTGGTACATAGTCGACCTTTGAGCTCGATGGGTGGGCCAGGCATAACATCAGCTGATTGCTCATGGAAAGGAGTAGAGGCCTCAGGTCGATCCATGGTAGCAGTCCGATACTGTGAGGCTGCGACGGATTGTGCCCTTAAATCTGGAAGGTAAGGATATGATGTCGACTCTGATGACTGTTTCCCGTCTCTAGGTGGAGTATGAGGTGCCATCTGTTGTATACCTCCTTTGCTCCCACTGGATTCCTGTTCTCGTCTGTGCTCATACCGTGCTGTGCTTAAGTGCTGAGGATGTTTACTCCCTGGTTGATAACCTCCATAGTCCACCTCAAAATCGTCAAAATAAGCAGGATGACGTTTCTGGCGGTTTGGCCGTACATACTCTGGAACAGTTCCTCTTTGATACTCATCAACCATACTGTCACTATAGCAAATCACATCCGGCTCGAAGGACCATAATGTTAGGAAGGGTTAGTTGCTACTGAATTGGGTGGTAATAGGTTGCATTCGCTACAGGATGTCAGTCACGACTCAGGAAGACAGAATCAGGTTGATATAGGTTTACTTCAATAGTTGGAATATAGGAACAGCAAACAGCACGGTATGGCATAAAAGGTTTCTTCCTTTGGTTGCAATATAAACAGTATATGCAATTCTGTAGTTCTCTGTGTATGTGTGTGTGGTTCTAAATAAACAGAGAAAAGGAATAATTACTAACTGCAATAGTATCGTCACAAATGAACACAACAGTATGCTCATAAGCTAGGACATTAGAACAATATTAGCAGAATATATACAAACAATATTACCGAAAGAGAACAACACTTCTCATAATAAAGTAATCAATTGTAGCGATTACATTATTACAGTGATGATAATCAAATGGAATAGTCACTAACGCTAGCCAAATATTACACTATTGACGTCTGTCACAAACAGTCATAATTAGCTTAGCATTAGGTTGAATCAGCAATGAATCAGCACATATTACAATGTTAACTAGTTACTAGAAACTCTCAAAGAAACATTAATAATAAACAGCGCACTTACATATCGTCATTGACGCACACCAACTAAAACCACTCAGGAATAATTAGAACAAGGTAAATTCTCAGTACTCCAGCACTAACAGTCCACACCTGACCGGAGTTTCTATCCATTTCCTCATAACGCAGTCTGAGTTACGACTGATGCAATACTTGCAATGAACTTGAGTAAGGGCAGGTCGCCACCTACTGGACGTAATAAGTAATGTTCCCATATTAACTATATACATGTTCGACTCATAGCGGGCCTTTTGTACAATATTTTTTCATATATAGGCTATGACCAAAATAGCAAGTGATCCACATTAATTATAATGATGCTGGAAACAAATGGCCACATTACAAAATACATTCTTGTCATTCTAATGTTGTAGGAGTATGGAGGTGCTTGAGAGGGAGTCTCATATAAATCTGTAATTGGATTCACATGAGATGGATAGGGACTCTGTCTAATGAGCTGATTGAATTAAGCACTAGAACCAGTAGTTCTACTGATCTCTAATTGAATAAGAGCACCAAAAGAGACAAAAATGGGTACTATTCTTCCATGTTCTAAATGCTGACGCTCTCTCCAAACATTCCACCACAAACCCTTTATATCGGTTTCTTTGCTTTGAAAGGTTTTAGCCTAGAACTAAAAGAGTAATTATGAATCTGATATAAATGTACGTGTTGAACACATATATTTACTAAAGAACACTAAAATAAAAAATAGAATCTAGTATAGTTTTTCTTAATTTCATGTTAAACTGAATAAAAGATTTATATACGGTATGTATGTATGTATGGATGGATAGATAGAAATTGTAATTTGTCATTTAGACATTTGTGGTTGGGTAATTTCCTCACAGACCAAGAACCATAACACAAATGAACCAAAATAGCTGATCAAAAAAGTATTTGATGTAATTACATTACATGTTGCATGGAGATCTACTAAGACACAGACAAGAAAAATGGAATCAAACATAGTGCTGACTGGGTCTGTCAGCAAGAATCGGTTAGTTAACTTTATCTTCAGACTGAAACAGGAGTGATGACATCATGATGTGTGTTTCAAGAGCCCCTGATTGCTCTCTTTAGATTGATCTTAGTCCATTGCAAGAGATTCCTCACTAAAATATCCATTCACATAAGCTGTGTATTAGGTTTCAGCTGGGCTAAAAGTGGAACATTTTGAAAACAAATAAGATAGACTATGGAATTAAGGATGAGTTTGACAGAGGCTTGCCTGATATTCCTCCCCAGCAACAAATAAGTGCAGAGGTCAACCTCAACTTTCTGCTTCCTAAAATGGATTTTTGAATCGACCTTTATCAAAAACACTTTTCCTGTATGGTTTTATTAAAATAACTTTATATTGTATCCTGTGTACCTTTGTCTTCATCATCTTCGTGACAGATCAACCAACCCAAAATGGAATATGCAGCCATGTTTGCTGCTGTGGCTCAGGAGAGCCATGCTTTTTTTATGTTCACTGAGAAGTTCGGCCATCTTGCCGTCACCAGCCCCTTTGACAACGAGACCCTGAAGTCACTGTTCTGGATTAGGGAATTACCATCACCGGCCCATAGACCTCCCAGACACCTCTGAACTGAACTGAAGGGACGCTATCATCTGGTGTCTGGAGAGTGTTTACCCCCTGGTCCAGAACACATCCTGATCCAGAGTCCATGGTGGAAGAGGAGCCCCCCCAGTGAGTCTGACCAGGGGTGTGAGCCCACGACAGCAGTGGCCGAGGGTATATTGGTGGAAATTGAGCCTGAGGACTGGCTGATGGACTTCAGCCCAGAGGTATCATCTCCCACCCCATTTCTGGTTTTTCATCGCTGTTTCTGGACAGCACAATGGACTCTTTATCTGTTTCATCTGAACCTTCATCGATGTTTCTAGACAGCACAGACACCTGCATGAACAATGTATTGTTACCGTCGACCCTGTCAAATGTCCATCTGCCTCCGTCACCGCCCTGCTCAGCCAGTCCTCCAGCCCCGCCTCTTCTGGAGTTTTGCAACCCTTCGCCATCTCCTGTAATGCCAAGCAGTCACGTCGAGCCTCAGGTCCTGCAGCCACCATCAGCGCATGAGCGAGTGGATGTTTTGGCTCCGCCTCCGGCCTTATATCACCTTGCCCCATCTCTGCTCGTCGACCTGTTGGCTCCACCTTGGCTCCTCCCACCTTCGACTCCACCAGACATCCTCGGCCTTACGGCTCCACCTGGTTCCCTCGTCCCACTGGCTCCCCCTTGGTCAGTCGTCACTCCACCTCCACCATGAACTTGAGGATCTACACTCCGTTCCTCACCCCTACGGCTGCAGCGTGCTCCTCTTTCCGTTCGGGTACGCCTCTGTCCTCCATCACACCGGCATCGCAGCCACAGCATCACCCAGGCCTACTGTGCCAGCGATGTCGATTGGCTCTCCGTCTGCGCCCAAGGATCCATCGGCTCCAACTCTGTCGATTGTCCCCCAGTTGACGTCAGCCTCCACGCCACCTTCACTCCTTCCTCCCTCGTCTCCACGATGGGCTGTCGTCTCTGAGCTCTGGGTCTGTGCCATCGGACGTAAATGTCACCATTGTTCCACCACCCGCCATCACCATCCCTACACCATCTCCATGCCCTCCTCCTAAGCCTCCTCCTTCTCACCTTAGCGGCGAAGTCGCGCCCTTCCGGGAGGGGGCGTTATGTCACACGCACTCAGTTTTGTTCATCTTTAGTTTCACTTTCATGGACTTTCAGTTTGTTTTCATCAGTCACATGTTCCTTTGTCTTTGTTTGCCGCCACTCATCTGTTCCCATGGACACTAATCTTCCACCACAGCTGCACATCATTTAGTTTGGTATCTCTGTGTATTTAGTTCCTCTGTGTTCAGTCTTCAGTTGTCGGTCGATGTTTGCGTGTTGTGTGTGTCCCCTGTTTCACACACTCGCTGTTAAACCTTCTGTCTGTTCGTGTATTTATTGTTTTATTAAAATCACTTCTGGATCCTGTATTGGATCCTGTGTATTTAAAATGTATTTAAAAATACAATGTGTACTTTTGAAGGGATAGATTAAAAAAACATTTGCATAATGAGAAACAACATTACTATATAAAACAATTGACTATAAGTATAAACTAAAATATATTATTATACTTTATATTTTATAATAAAAGATATTATACTTATTTTATGTATTGAATTATATTAAAATCTAAAATGTTCCTAGAACAGTTTTGCGAGTACAACCAGTGCAGTTTTTCCAGGTTGTTCTTCTAGACGTGGTTTGACTCTAAGCATATATTTGATAGAGTGTATATTTTAAGCACAGTGTTTCTCACAGCACTTCTACAGGTGGTTCAGCGGCACTGACCGCTGGGTCTGAGGTCACACTGAAGCAGGAACAGAGGACCTTCTCAGACAGTAATTATCTGGAATGTCCTGACAGAGACAAGACTGAGGCTCTTTCATACTCTAATGAAAGTCATACTCCCTGTCTTAGAATAGAAAGGACACTTGTTAAACTATAGTGTCATGTCTCTATTCGACTATTCGATGATGTAGAGAGTAAGATAGTGAGGGTGACACATGGGTCCAACCCATCTCTCGCTGTTAATCAGCACTTATGAAACATTCTCGCTTTATTAATATCCAATAATGTCCAATTTATTTATACATTTAATTACTTATTTATTTATTTATTTATTCACTTTTCAATATATACATTTTTGGGTGATTCTCTGAGATGGGTGCCTTTTGGGTCATACCTTTTTTTTTTTTTATACCTCAAATAGTTGTATTTCTGATCATTTCATGTGATAGTGGATTAGTCAAACCTTTAAGAAAATGCATTTTCCCACCTCAGGCATGAAATTCTAATCGATATTGAGTGTTTTTTCTTACTGAAAGTTGTTTTGAAGTTCAACCCCGTCACAGACCACTTGGACCCTGTTTAAATATGGTTTTAAAAGATTTTCAAGTAAATTCTTGTAGAAGCTTTTCAATGAGATGTCCCTTGTTTGATATCATTTATTGCATGTAGAATTTTATTTTTAAATACTCACCATTTGAATACCAAATCAGCTCATGAAAACTGTATCTAACATTGGTCTTCATATCTTATCACAAAATATGCATTAACATTAGGATTTAATCAGGCTTTCGTATTTTTTCCGACTGTCCGGTAAATTCTACACACAGCAAAACAAACATTGACCTAATTTGTCTTCTTATCACGAAAATATTAATAAAAACAATCAAATAACAGGGTTGAACTCAGCATAACGGGGTTGAAAATGATAACAGGGTTGAAGTGATCATCATTATTTCAATATAGAATGGATTTATTTATTATATATTACGACTTATTCTTTCTTTTTCCCTGCCTCTGTGTCCCTTTTCCACCTTTTACGCTCACTCCTGAGATATTTTTCCCTTCTCTCTGCGTCTGCATCCCTTCTTGCTCTGTACTGTCTTTGCCTCTCTGCTGCTGTTTTTGCCATTGCGATGTCTGAAAATAAAATGGCATAATCGATTATTTCTGACAGTTCACATCACAATACAACAAGTCTACAATTGAGTAATCTACTAAGAAGTGTCAAACATTCAACCCTGTCACAACGATTCAACCCTGTTATACTAAAAATGTGACGGGGTTGAATGTGACGGGGTTGAAGTTTTTGGCTAATAGTAGCCATAACTCCTTACTTAGCAAAGACAGTAGCACCACATGGCATTTAGGACATCATAAAATTGTAATGTTTTGCAAAACTATTATTTAATTCTTCTCAAACCGTTGTTTACTATCATTTAGTCATACAACAGAGTTGAAATGTTGAGCCTGACAATCTTAATCTGACAGCGAAAAACATGAAATATAGGTAAGAAAAGATACTGACACTTGCCTTTCTTTGCAGCATGTTCTTTAAGAGACTTGTGTGATGTCACTTCCTGGATGAGATGCCACAGGGATTGATCCATTATTTTTATAGGGGGGTAAATAGTATGGCGTGACGGGGTTGAAAACAAACTGGAGGACGTGTATAAATATTGTAATTTCATATATAATTAAAAAAAATTTTTATATATATATGTATATTTTAGTTAAAGTAGACCAACATATGATTATATTAGCAGCAACATTTTGGTATTAATTGTACTTTTTATTTGTTTGATATGCAATGAAAATGTAATGATGGTTAGTGAGGACATGCAAACTTGCTTGTTGTCTACTACTTAGGCAACCTTATCTTTAAATTAAAAAAAAATTTTAAAGAAATTGTGTTGCATTATAATGCAAAGGCACCTGGTTCTATTAATTGACAGCATTAAAATGCATTTTGTGATTTCCTTCAATTAAAAATCTTTGAAGCAAGTTTGGGGGACTTGAAGGGCACCCAATTCAGAGAATCACCCTTTTATATTAATATCTTCACGTTCGTGTAGGTTTTTATTGTATGTATATAATTAATTAAACCATGAAAAAAATATTGGATTGTAAGAATTGTATGTATACGGTCGGGTCGATGTGTTTAGATCAAGCGTGCCGCACAAGCCCTCAAAAGTGAAGCCAAAACGTCTCGATCGCCCCCCGGTGACCGGTCCTAGTATAGCTCATAAGCCCCGCCTCCCCATGTTATTCAACGGGACGTGAGACCAACTAAATAATTAAATTACACTTCATATATCTTTTTTCTAAAGATAGTTTCTGTCATTTACTGTAGTTTCTATCACATTGATGTAATTTCAAGTGTTTGTTTTTAAAATAAGTTAGTTTTTAGTTAGTTATTTGATGCTATAAAAACGGTGCTGTGACATCATGATTGACAGGTTCTCTGTGTGAAGTAGTCACTGAAGCACCAACGGACTTTTTTTCATAATGTTGACTATGTGGTTAGTAGTTGTATTTACCTTATTTTAACGAGGTACTGCAATCATCAGACATCATTGGAGAGGAACGGAGCAGACAAGGCCACTTAAGAAAAGTGCAGGGCGTGTGCTTGCGATTGATTCAGCGAGAGTGGGGGCGGGGCCTTGATTTCGCGGCTTTACTTCCTGCTCACGACTGCGCATGACTGGTCCCGAAAACGCTACTGCGCAGACTCAAGTTCCAATATGTCAGCGCCATATCGGGACTCTGGCGGCTTCAGTTCTCTCCAATGGAAAAGAGCGAAGGGGCGTCGTCCATCTTTTTTTACAGTCTATGGTTTATGCACCGATACTAAATCTCTCAGCCGATACCGATAGCAGATTATTCAGTATGATATCTGTCGATACAGAGTTTGTTTTTCTTAAAGGGATAATTCACCCAAAAATGAAGCTTTTGTCATAATTTACTCTTACTCAAGTTGTTCCAAACCTGTATGAATTTATTTCTTCATTTGAACACAAAATAATGTCAATGGTCCCAATTGACTTCCATCGTATTTATTTTCCAAATGGAGGTTTGTTGTAGGGAAAACCCTGGCCACCCTGGATTGAACTACGGGAGATTCAGGGTCAATTGCGTTATTTTCGCATTAACTTCAACGGTACTAAAATCAACACAATACATTTTCTTCACACACAGTTGAAGTCTGACAAATTTTTCGACCCCTTTTGATTGACAGGATATGATCGTGCCTGATCATCGTGTGTTTTGTAAAAAACATTGTAGTTTATATTTTTTTTTTATAAAAAAAAAAAAAAAAAAAAGTGGTCAACGACTCGTAAATCCACATAAGTCAGGTTTTTAGGTAGGCTACTAGTTAAAGCTAAGTGTTGCAGACAAAAGACCCTCTCATTCACTTTTTAACTATACGCCTTAGACTCACGCGCCCTGCCCACTGATAGCTTATTGAATTACAGCTAATATTTCAATTGATATCACATGGAACGAAAACGTTTTTTTTTAGTCTTCCCTCTGGGTCTCAAATGCCTTCAGTTCAGTTTAGATGATAAGAATTAACTTGGTCTTGATACCCAGCTGTTCTGCTAAGTCTTGGGCCTCGACTGTACAGAACAGTGACTGGCTTATTGTACAGTATGGGAGAAGTTCAATAATGTAATTATCATATGTAGTTATATGAGCTGTAATTAAGCTACAGAATTTTACTGTAGAGTAAAGAAGGTTCTGTCTTATGTGGAGGGAGGAATATGAACTCTTATTGTTCAAATCAGGCTTCAAACCCACAGTATTGTTTCAGGAACTTGTATTATGAATACTAACAAAATTAATCTCTACCTTTATTTGAAGTCAGAGAATGACAGAGATATAATCTATCATGTTAGAATATAGGATTTTCAGAGTCGAAGCATGATTATTTCACACACACACACACACACACACACACACACACACACACACACACACACACACACACACACACACACACACACACACACACACACACACACACACACACACACACGCACGCACGCACGCACGCACGCACGCACGCACGCACGCACGCACACACACACACACACACACATTGAAGTTTTGAATTTTAGTCTTCTTAATCTAAAATGATTAATATTTTATATAATCTAAAAAGTTGTATATAAAATCAAATCAAAAGTTGTATCTGTTAACATTAGTTAATTCACTGTGAACTAACATGAACATTTTTATCAACTACACTATAAAAATGTATTTTCATGATTTATCACAATTTATTTTCTTTTGTCAAATCAATTTAGATAATTAATATGGTTCAGATACCATTGAGTTTCTGTTGATTAAACTAATCGCCTTCATTGTATTACAGTTTATTCAAATTGCTTAGGCTAAAAGTGGAACTTGAGGCTCACTCAGTAAAACCGTTCACTCATGTACCGAATCTTTAGACCAAGTCTGCAAAACTACAAGCACATTATACACTTTACACTCATTTTGCAATTGAAAAACAAACTTTTTTCAAAACTATAAACATAGTTTTGTGTGTAGTTTCAAGAAATGGAGCCATAGTTTCAGAAATTGCGTGTAAGCGATAAAAAAACTGTAACTAATTAGCAACCAGATTACTATTATTTTTTAGTTTAACATTAACAAAGGCTAATAAATACTGTAAAACAAGGTTTACTTTAGTTAATTCATTAAGTAATGTTAACAAGTGAGACCTTATTGTCGAGTGTTACATAAAAAAAAAAAAAATATATATATATATATATATATATATATATATATATACAGTATATAACAGAACCGGAAGACAATCCAATGCTGAATAAAGTCGTAGTTTTTGTTATTTTTGGACCAAAATGTATTTTCGATGCTTCAAAACATTCTAACTAACCCACTGATGTCACATGGACTACTTTGATTATGTGTTTATTTCCTTTCTGGACAAGGACAGTTTACCGTACATACATTATCAATGGAGGGACAGAAAGCTCTCGGACTAAATCTAAAATATCTTAAACTGTGTTCCGAAGATGAACTTACGGGGTCTTACGGGCTTGGAACGACATGAGGGTGAGTCATTAATGACATTATTTTCATTTTTGGGTGAACTAACCCTTTAAGCATCAAATAAATATTTAAAATATAGTGCAAAATGTAGCACTTATATCTCACTCTTCCACTGCAATGTGGAGCCACCACTGAAAATGGCACATTCTTCTCGACGCTTGGTTTAGATTTATGTTATGGGCTAGTCTGTTAACTGTAAATCATCATAGATGAGGGGCTGAAAGCTGTAAAGTTTAGAGTAATGTTTCTGTAAACAATTACGTATTGTGCAAAAAGGCAGCCTATAGAAGACAGCACAGAAGAACACACTCCATGCAGATTCTGCTATCACACAGAAATGAACTATGGAGATAAAGTGGAGGCTGGAGAGAAAGATGCAGATGGAACAAATAATAGATAGAAGAAAATTCACTAGATAATGAAAAACATTTCTTCCATGTTTTGGACGGGCTTTGGTTTAGTTATGTTTTATCACCCGTCTGTTTATTTCATTTTTTCTTCTATTGACCTGAGCCAGTTTTCTCACAGAACATTTACCCTGTCATTATAGGCTTTGTCAAATTGTTTCATAGTCACATAAAATAATTTTGTTTCCTAATCCACATGTAAAAAATGATACCCGAGAGGTTGCCAGCCAAAAATAATTGCTGCAAATAACAAATCTATGGAACACAATGTGCACATCAATATGGAGTTTCAAAAGACTATATGACAGCACCTTTGAACAAAGCATCAGATCATAATGACCTGCAGATGTACATGTGGATGTTCTATATTTCCAGATTTGTGGGTTTTTAAAGAGAGTACCAGAGCAACCTTATGCTATCTTATAGATCCTTTAGATCTAGGTTTGATCTCAGTATTCAAATTTCAAAAGAACATTCATGCTTTGGCTATCCACATCACACTCACGTCACATGTATGAGGTCAGATATGCTTTTAGGTTCAAGTTCCTCATCAGATTGGAACTATTTCAGTCTTTACTTGTATTGTTCGTTTTTTTTTTTTTTTTTTTTGATCAGTACTTTTATCTGCCATCACGCAAATTGTAAACCTTTTAGATGATGCACACAAGATTCAAATTCTTGGAATCCAACAGGAATTCTGTGGCTCAAATGTTCATGTGCGCCTTTAAAACCTCTAATCTTCCCCATCAGGCAAGGCCTTACAGAAGAAGCTCCAGTTGTTGGGTCAGTCCAGAAACACTTACAGATGTGAAGCATTTCGGGAAAACGTACAACTCCAGGAACACGTGTAAAAGCCACTGATGGAATGGGAGAAGATTTATGTTCCACAGTAAAGCTGCATCAGCATCTCTACTAATCATTTCTCATACAGTAGTTTCATGTAAAGAGACCCTATGGATGTGTGGATAAGGTTTAAAGTAATGAAGACTATTTTGTTGTGTTATTGTCAAAGAAAATAATATTTGATCATGGTTTACACATCTTGTGAAGAAGAGACCGGGGCTAGTTTTCACACATGAAGGTTCCCTCAAGAGCTATATCAATGTCTGAAACTATTGGGGCACGTTGTCACAATATGGGTCTACATATTGAATATATAGATTTTTTTCTCTCTTCCGTTCAATGACACATGAAATTAATTGTTCAATACAATGTTCAGGATAATGACAAAAGAGCCATTCTGTACTGTAATGTCAATGCAAAGATAAGGGATTTAATTTGTCCCACATATAGCCAGATATCTTAGGTCTAGGCTAGGCTACTTTATAATCAAACTATTATAACAGTGTAATTTTAATTACCTCATCTGTCGACATACCAGTGAATTGTAGAGCTGGTGCAAACATATCCACATCGCAATGATCAGCTGCTGTTTTCTCACCGCTGTCATTTTTGTTGTGTTTGTGTTATTGAGGAAAACACAGCACATAATTAGGCTACATATTCATATAAACATCGCTCTCCACAGCGTGGACGGGGTCCGGGTGTTCGTTAAAAAAAAGTATATCGCTGTAAAGGTATTTCCAACTTTTAACTATTAAGCAAAGAACGAAAAAGAACTTCGCCATGAGGATAACGGGGCCTTGAATCACGGTACGCGAGCACGAGCAATAAGTAGTCGCGTCGGGTTAAGTGTTTTCTGAATATGGCCTTTAAAGGGATAGTTCACCCAAAAATAATTCTGTCATTAATTTCTTAAAACTAATCCAAATGAATTGAGCGGTTTAGTCCACATTTTCTAAAGAGACTCGAACACTTTATATGAACCGATTTAATTAGGCTTGTATTCACAAAGACATTTGATCAGGAACATAAACAGAAGCTCAACCGAACCTGCTTGACACACGAGAACAAACCTCATTGTTTCTTGATTTAAAGTAGCGTAGCCTAACAATGATTTACAGTAACAATGTTTTGTTTGTTAAAACATTTACTTTGTCTTGAGGAACTAACATTTTAAGAATATAAAAAAATTCCCTAAAAAATATATATATATATTCAGTAAAAATGTGTAGGCCTACATCTTCAATCATTATACCAACAGTTATGTCATTTCTAGTAAACTCAGAAAACTAATGGAAACTTAATGTGAATCATATAGCCTACATGTAATTTATGTTATGTCAATAGGTTACGCTGTCTTCACTGTGTTCATGCCCATTAGTTTGGATATTTGTCGCCCCCCTCTGTTTATAGCGAGAACACCAATGCCACGG
Source organism: Rhinichthys klamathensis goyatoka (assembly GCF_029890125.1). Lineage (NCBI taxonomy): Eukaryota > Metazoa > Chordata > Actinopteri > Cypriniformes > Leuciscidae > Rhinichthys > Rhinichthys klamathensis. The sequence goes on from NW_026606558.1 coordinate 5,576,307, forward strand.
ATCAAGAGCTTCACGAACAACACAACTTTAGCAGCTGCAAGACAGATTGATTCTCTCACAATTTCCATCAGTGTAATGGTGGCCTGTTTAACTCTTATTTGTGAATGAGTGGAGGCACATAGCCGAGGAGTAGATGTGGTCCGTTCACCCAAGCCAGGTTCACTGATGCTCTAAGACTGCTCAACACTGGCTTCTGGTAAAGCTCAGCATCGGAACTCTTTTAAAGCTGATATAACACATCATTTAGAACCTCTGGCTTTCAGATGTGTTCCTTTGCCAGGACAAGTCTGGTCGCTTTCCCCCTCATGCAGGTCTCCTGAACCCTGTGACCTCCAGAAAGGTATGAATAGAATAGGCTATAGCATACATAGATTATATGAGATTTCTCAGTTGCTTTTTTTATTTTTGGTGGTGGATTAGTCACTGCTTCAAGTCTTTTGAACTGTTACATGACTGGATGTAAATGAGAACCTTCTCTTTATTGCGTCAGACCTAAAGTTGGCTGATGTGATTAATACCAGTTGTTCTTATTTCTCACTTTGAACTGGTGGTGTTTACTTAAGTGAAGTGCATAATCTGAGCATTTTCCTAAACTGGATGATATAAAAAAATATTATCAAACATGACTGAATTGGCCTGAATAGCCTACATTAAATTAATCAACAAAAGTTTTTATTTTCAGGGGGACAGATTAGGTATAAATAGCTTTTTAGGGTAATAACTGTCATGTTTGCACTGCTTCTGAATTAGTCTGCCTGCCGACATGTATGAGTGAATGTTTTTATGAACTGTTTACAAAAAATATATATATATATAAATAATCCTATAAAAAAAAAACAACTACTGGCAGCTGTGCCAGCATCATACCGTAAAAATACGGGGTGTTACTGTTTTTTTTAAATTAACAGCTAAATACCTTTTTGTCAGCTACAGTATAAAACTTTAATTGTAAAACAGTATTTAGCTGTTCATTTCAAAAACAGTAACACACCGTATTTTTACGGTATGATGCTGGCAACCACCTGTTTTTTTTTTACAGTGTATATATAAAAGAATATCATGTGTGAACCTTCGGCCCTTTGATATGCCAGGGAACAATGACCATGGGGAAAAAAAGAAGAAAAAAGAAAATGATCCTTTAAAGAGTTTTGGACCATGAAAATGTGCTTTGTAGATTACCCAGACTAATTTTTCCATTGATTTATCACTTTATAGAATTAAGCAGGGATAATTGTATTTCTTAAATCCATAATTTAAAGTACAGAAAGTTAGTAAAAAAAAAGTTTGGGGTCTGCAAGATTTATTTTGAAGGAAATTAATATTTTTATTTAGCAATGATGCATTAAATTGATCAAATGTGACAGTAAAAGATTTTACATTGAAATTATATTTCAAATAAATACTTTTCTTTTGACCAAATCATCCTGAAACAAGTATCATGGTTTCTACAAAAATATTAACTGTTTCTCTAGCACCAAATCAGCATATTTGAATGATTATGGATAAAGGATCATGTGACACTGAAGACTGGAGTAATGATGCTAAAAATTCAGCTTTGCATCATAGGAATAAATTACATTTTAAAATATACTTAAATAGAGCACCATTATGAAATTGTAATAATGTTGCACAATATTACTGTTTTACTGTATTTTTAATTAAATAAATGCAGACTTGGTGAGAGTTCATTCTTTCAAAAACATTAAAAAGAAATGTACAGAAACCAAACACTAGTGTACATGCAGCAATAAATTAAAATATGAATAATTTTTTGCTTGTAGTGTGTATTTTAAATATAATGCGTTATTGCTGTCTTTTAATGTGTTGTTATTGATAAGCGAGTCTCTCTCAGGTGTATCAGTAGTTCCATTCTGCTTCACATCCGTTTGGTTGAGGGGGAAAAAAAATCCAGAGTACGAGTAATTTTGTTTATTCAGGCTCTAAGAAAGATTTCTTCACATTTTATGGCAGTTGTGTTACAAATAACACTATAATTCATATCTTAATTTCTGTGAAAGTAGCAAAGGGAGTCAGCTTTTATTGCAATTAACATTAGAAACTGTATTTATGCCGTTTTTAAAAATACACTAATAGAAAAACAAGTTTATGTTGCTGGTGGTTATTTACCTCAAGTTTAAATAAAAAATACAGAGATGATATACATGGCGGGTGGCTTCTGGAGCCAGAAAGATAAGTCACCCTCTTTTTTCCTTATAGTTTTTAAGTAAAGGGTTTGTTGCAAATGTTGACAGGATGTTACATTTTGTTAATGATTTAAGCAGAACACTATACCATGCTGCCATTGAGTTTGGTCCACTCAAAAATGTCCTGCTCACACACAATGTCTGAATTGATGAGCAAGTAGCGATCTCCCACGCAGAAGTGTTTCTGACAGGCAGCGCATTTGAAGCATTCCAGGTGATAGACTTTGTCACGGACACGCATGGTCATTTCAAAGGCCCGGATCCTCTTTTCACAGGAAGCACAGAGCCCGTCCTGACCAAACAGTCTGCAGAGAACAAAACATACTTATTCACACACTTGAAAGGTAGTAGGTAGTCACATATAAACTATTCATGATAAATTAAAGTAATACGGTTTGTGTATATAACAGGGCGAGGGATTGTTTTGCACACATTTTTCAACATTCACGAAAGTTTCGCCATTACCGTTTTTTTTTTTCAAAGTAAGACGTGTTTCTGGATCAACATCTTTGTTCATCCTGAAACAACATTCCTGTCCAAAAGCACCTACCCCTAAACCTAACCCTACCATTAGTTGGGAAATTATAGGTGAATATGAATGTAGCAGCCCCTAACCCTTGTTGTAAGCCAAAACTTGACATTAAAGGGATAGTTCGCTCAAAAATAAAGAAATTTGAGAGCTTTCTCTTGTGACAGCTACACAACTACCACTTTGACGCTTCATGCATTCATAAAGAGATCATACAACTCTTCCATAGTATTATGTTTCCCTATATGGAAGTCAATGGGGTCCATCAACTGTTTGGTTACCCATATTCTTCAAAATATCTTTTGTGTTCAGCAGAAGAAAGAAACTCATACGGGTTTGTAACATCTTGAGGGTGATGACAGAATTTTCCTTTTTTGGGTGAACTATCCCTAATGCTTCACAAGAACATTCATTTTATCACTATAGGGAAGACAGACATATGCGTGCAATTCATGTTTATTTATTTACTTATTTATTACATGCAAATTATGATTTGCTGATAGTGCACATCACTATTATTTTTAAATGAATGTGCCCTCATAATCTTTAATCAAAATAACTTCCCCTCCTTCTTAAAACATCTCTTCTCTGATGACGTGTTTACTAGCGTGAGGGCGGGGCAACCTGTCACACGCATGAAATCAACCAATAGCAAACCACAACCATCCAATCAATTCCCAATCCCACCCTACATTGTTTCCTGTTTGAGAAGCCTGATACAGGTCACAATAGGAAAGAAAATATCACAACTTCCGTTTCATGCAGACTTCAAAAGCTCACTTCTTACCTGAGGTAGTCTCTCCTACACAGCTTCCTGCCAAGTTTGTAGTAAAGCCTGCGTCCCACCTCCCCTAAGCGGCAGCCGCAGAGGTCACAGCTCAGGCAGTCTTCGTGCCAGTACTGCTCGATGGCCTTGAGGAAGAACCGGTCCCCGATGCTTTGCTGACAGCCGCCACAGGTCAACAGAGACGGCGGCATCTGAAGCACCTCATCCACGGGTTCCCTGTGGATCAAACATGCGATGCACCATTATGAACACCAGATGTCACTCGTGTGTAGACTACTTTTTTGAAAACACTAAAAACATACCGGTTATGCGTTTTTCATACAGATAAAAATGGCAAGCAGATGCTCTACTTTTTTTTATTTTAGATGTACCTACATTTGTTTTTTTATAAATAACCGTTTGCCTAAGCTGTAACCACTGACACGTGATCCCAAGGGAGAAAAGTGTTTAGTGCAGCAGGCAAATGTGGTGCTTTGGGTCACTGCACACTCAAATTAGCCCATATTCCCACTGGTTAACATTTGTGACTAAATGTTTCAAATGAATTCCTGATGTATTTTATACAGAATTATTATGCATAAGCAAAAGTGCAGACTGTTTTGATTTAATGTGAAATTTTTTACTAGTCACAATGACCAGAGGCGTTTGAGGATGAAGTCTGTGTCAAAGCTTTATTAAAGGAAGCAAGTAAAACCCTTCATGATACAGATATGAGTACCATATTTGGTATGATATTTAAAGGATATAAATGTAGGCCTATTATTAAGATTTAAATCATTAAAATATGTAAACACACAGTACAATCTGTATATGCGGTGTATATCACAGAAAACTTTCTGCATTTTTACATTTTCAAAAAACATCACTTAGTATGATTTATAAGCTGTTTTCCTAATGGGGACCAAAAAATATCCCCACAAGGATAAGGATTTTTGAATATTGCCATCTTTTTTTGGGACATTTTGTCCCCATAATGTAGGGTTTACTAGGCCACACACACACAAAATTGTGCGGTGTCTATTTACAGTCTACATAATAAAAAAAATAGGGTAAGATGAGCCACCCACCTTAACACCCACCTTCTCTTGACCATAGATGACAAGATCTCATCTCAGTTCTTTTGATGAATGACTACACTATTCTAATTGTCATTTCATTTGAATATTTGTGAGATTTAGTAGGCTGAATCAGTTTTGAGGTTAATTGATCTAATTTTGTATCTCTGGAAAATAGTGATCTATGACTATTATGTTGAATATCAAAGTTTTTGTGTCTATTTGTTAATGAGGGATTTGTGGACACATTAATGTTTTTACATTTGTGGAGTAAAAGTTATTTATTTTATTTTGAAGTAAAAAATATCAAATTTGACCCTTGGGGTAAGAAGAGCCACCCAGATCTGTCACTGAAGGCCCCAAGCGTGTTAGTGTCATTATTTTTAAGTGTATTAATCAGGTTGTTATTATTAAGTATTTACATGAACTATGTATACATTTCAGACATATGCTTTCGTTAAAATCTATAGGTTAGTTAAGGGAAATCATTCAATTTGCATTTATGTCATGACATATCTCCAATTAAAATATGGGTAATTAAATATGTAAATATGTAAATATTCACCGCCTATATAAAATTACAGAATCATTTTACCTTTCAGATGAATATCTTATACTGAGATTATATGCTTTGACACTGGTTATTAATAACTTCACTAGCTAAATTACATTGTTAGTTATAGTTTATTTATTTTAATTAGAATAGTTAAATGTATTTTACATTAGGCTATTGATACTAATTATATATATATATATATATATATATATATATATATATATATATATATATATATATATATAATTTAGCAAGAAGAATGATATCAAAGTAATTTATACATTCTGTAAAAGTTTAGCCAGGGGGGCTTCTTCTCTTACCCCAGGGCCTCTTTGAATAATTTTACATTTTGTTCTATAACAACTACATTAGCAAATGTGTCTATTTATTTCCTATAATAACACATTGGCTGATGCATCATCACCCTGCACATGCTAAACTTATATCTAAATAGCCTATGTTACCCTAATGTAGTGCTTATTTTAGTTGTCTAATTGTTGTTTAGCTAAATATCATACAATCAAACTAATTAATTATGGAAACCTAAACAATAAATTACTTACTCATTCGCATCCAGTGTTTTCCGTTCAATTGTAGATGCCATTTTAAATTTGGTTCAGGAATAATTCAGTTCATTTAATATATGCGCGCTTTCCACTCAAATATGTCCCACACTCGCAGTCTGCGGTGCTGAAAGACCATCGACGTCCTGCTGGATGAACGCTTCAGAGATGCACCTGCTCGCTGCCTTCTGAGTGCACTAAAGATCAACAGCACACATTATACGTGCACCCAATCTAGCTTCTTCGGCTGTACAGATCAGATCAGATCTGTCTCCAAGCATGCAATCCTCATGCTGTATGTTGTTTTAGAATAATACGCGTTCACAATTCCTCCAGTGACACTGCGTGATAAATATCGCGTTTGCGTCAAGCGTGTCTCCTCTGCGCGGCAAGTCCTCAGCACCGTCCCACAAGACTGCTGTCTGTCTGTGGTCCCGTTATTGTAGAGGAGCAGGTATTTTTAAATGGCCCTGCCCCCTCAGTTTCTGCTTTCTTTTCCGACTTCCTGCTCACGACGGCTCGACAATGAGAGGAAATAGCGCTCCAGCGTGCGCGACAGTCAATTATAAACCCGGAGACTCGTGACTGGAGGGGTCACGAGCGCAAACAGACTCCTCGTCAAATAGGCTACCTGTGACCTGAACAATAAAGAGATTTGGGGACAGCTCAGCTGGAAACACATCGCTAATTAACATCAGAGCGATAATGTTGACCAAATGACAAGGACACAGCTGCAACATAATTAGCTATAATAAAGGGAGTCCGGGGCTAGTTGTCACAAGGTTGCGTGTCAATAATTAAAATGCAAGTCAGATGTAAACTATGTTGGTTTAAAAGACTAGAACTCAATTCAATTGAATTATTTTCTCCAAGCTATTATAATATTAGGCTACCATAGCACACATTCAAGCTTGAGACAAGTTATCATGTTTCACATGTTATTTATTTTAAAAACAAAACAAAAAACGTGGTTTTTTTACGTGTTTGCTGTTTATTTGTTTCATGATTGTTTAAATATGTTTACAATTGTAATTGATTTTTAGTTTTTAGTTTTTTTTAGCTGCAAAGCATATTAAAAATAATCACATTCTGTAATTGCGATGAAGCTAACAGGCACAGCAAATGCAGCGTTGACTTGTGATGTATCTCAGGCTCATCTCTGCTGGATGTCGTTGGGGTAAACTCCTCTTATCTCCTGCCAGAGCTGCTCGGGCAGTGTCAGCGGTGGGACTGGCCCACGAGATAAAACACCCCGCACAACACTGTTGGGACACTGAATGGGTCCCAGACAACATCAGTGATTAGTGGCAGCAGCTCAGCCAGAAGATGTGCCTGAACAGAGGTCAGTGATCCCTTCAGATGATTTTACTCTTCTGACTTACAACTTAGGCAAACTTCATTTCATCTAATCATATGTAACAATATTGTGGGAGACAATATTTGAGTGTCCAAAATCTTTTTATTTTTCATGAGTTTTTGTTCACTACACATTTAAGTTCAATGTAAACATTTTTTTGTACATATAGGTTATAGGTTCCAACATTTAAAGGTCTAAGAAATATTTTTCCACTTTAAAGAAACTTATGTTCTGCGCTGCATGGATCCATATGCAAATGAATAACCTTATTTTAAGATTGTACACACACACACACACACACACACACACACACATAGCCTGTATATTTTTTCTTACTTATATAGTATAATTATAGTTACTATAATTTTTTGGGGGGAAACAGATTACACAAGAATACAGATGTTTCCATTTTTGAAACATTTACTAAAACGACTTTTTTACTTTTTTAAATGTATAACTGTTAAAAAGTGTACGGCGTCCACAGTTTCCTGTGGATTGGACACAGCAAACCCAGAGGATGTACAGGAAATGAGCACAGATGAAGCATGACAGGGGTGGTATGAGCCATGACTGCTTTCACTTGATCACCCTGCTGGACTCTGATTGGTTGGATAACTCCAGATGGCCCCCCTGATAGGGGAAGGGGTTTTGATACCGTGCCTCGGAAACCACTGACTGTCAACTCATCTACTTGGCAGGAAAAGCTTTCTTAACTCCGAGTAAGTTTCCTTCAAAAATGGTTAGGGATGAAGTGAACATATCAACATGGCTAATGGCATCTGGAAGATATGTTATTAGCATTTTCTAAAAATGATGCATGTCATGCATGCAATATTTCCTTTGTGCATAAAGAGGTGCAGGATAGGAGCAGGCTTCACTTAATGTATACACTAATAAACTTTAAGAGTATATGCATTTAAAAAAAACATATTTTCAAAGAGAACCATGAAAATCTGAGAGCCACAGCAAAATATGGTAAAATAAAAAATAAAATAAATTTAAAATGAGTTCAATTGTTTTATGCGATTAAAAAAAAAACAATTACATTTGCATGTCCCAAATTGTGTGTTTTATAGCACAAAATCAAACGACCAAAATTTTACTGACATCAAAATAGCATAAAATTTCAAATGTGAAATGGGGGAAAAATAGTAGAAAATATTTACTGTAAATAATGTGGTGGGACGAATGGATATTTTCTATTTTGCCATTTTGCACTGACCTTGTTACATTCAACTCATAATTAATGCAACAAGTTTATCTTTTATGAGTTATTCCTTTTTAAATATCAGGTTTATTAGAAGGTACACTAAGGAAAACTCCACTCAATTCAAAGTTTGAGTACATGCATTTCCAACAGTTGTGCAGTATTGAAATGATGTAGCGTTATAGATAAATGACTGTTTACACTTTGCAAGGCTGTAACCACATATTTAGATTTGGGACTATTATGATCATGATTAGCAATCTGAATATTAGGGGACATTAACCCCCTAGTGGCCCATTGTCTATGGTGGTATTTTGAGCCTGGATTTATTTCAAGTTTTATTTAAAAGACTGCCTTTTGGCATACTGAGAAGAAAACAATTGAAATTCAAACTAATTTAAAAAAAATTCATATCAACCACTTTTTATAGCATAAAATCAAATACGATTTGACTTGTCCCTGTAACATTCAACCCAGAATTAAAGTCAAAAGTTGGTTGTTGCACAAGACATGTTTTGAAAAAGATAGTTCAGCATGGATTATTCCTTTTTCGAGGAAATATCTGCTTTTATTACAAATAATCACACTGAGGGTTACCAGAATTCACTTAATCATCTATTAAAATGTTGACACGAATTCCAAACCTACTGTGACAGTGTTGAAATATGTAGCTATAGTGTTAGTATTGATAAATAACCATTGATGATAATTTGCAAAGCTAGGATTTAGGAACCAGCAACAGAATCTTCATAATGATTAACCAGAATTGAGAATATTAGAGATCATCATTCCTCGTAGAGTCCTAGTACTTTGTGCCTGCAAGAGTTGACTGATTTATTTAAGTCCAGCCCTAATAGGAAATGCCATTGGACTGACTGATTCTTGCCGTGTTACATGCCTTGTCTAAATAACAAAATACTCTTACTGTATGTGTTTGACATGCTCTGTTTTAATTAGGGTTCGCCTTTGGAATTCTGGGAACATGATCCATCACAGGCTGAGTAATCACATATGGCGTATTTCCTGAGAGAGAGAGCCTGGATGTGTTGTTGACTCTCTGATAGCGTATATTCTGGAACAGCAATAGCCAGGCTACTGCTTTCTGCCCAATCTCCGCTTTTGTTGGCTTGTTTTTGAGAAGCTTGTGTGTGAACACTCTTATTTGGACATTGCTGTGACTACAAGTGTTCCATTCTACTTGTTAGGATGATCAGTGTTTAAAGGAGATGCTCATGTGTCATTGAAAGAGGTATTAAAGGACTTTAAATGTTTAAGTTGAGGACTGCTGCTGCTGTTGTTACTAAACACAACAGCGAGCGGAAATGAGTCACTCGTTGAAAGGGAGCTTCGTTCTCCCATGAGATCTTCCTCTAATCAGTATTATTCCTGAAAGAAAACACCCTTTCAATAGAACAGCGCTATCAAAGAGCAGAGCAACCATGTTAACTGCTTCCTGTATTTGCCAAACAAAACCTCATGCCACTGCATCCACATTGTTTTAGTTTACAACATTTGAGTTTTACAGAAAGAAAACGAAAACAAGCTTGCTTACAAATTATTAAATAAATTGCACGAAAAGGCTGATGAAAACATAGTTCTGAAATATGAATTTCTTGTAAAGAATGTAATACTTGTAAGTTACAAGTGTTACATTCTTTACAAGAAATTCATATTGTACAAGTTGCACCCCTTCTTTGTAAGGAAAAAAAAATGCTTCAAAACCTTAAACCTATATTTAGCATGATTCAATAGCCTTATCCAATTACATATGCTCAACCCAATACAAATAAAAGAGAAAATGTGAATGATTAAATATTAATGCCCTGATTCATTAAAAAAAAAAATCATTTATTGCATTTACCTCCTGGTTTTTTTTTGTTTTTTGTGAAGGTTTGGTCTTCCTGTTTAGATGGTGGCTGAAAAGAAAGTTCGAGTGACTGCATTTACCTGAATATATCTGGTGCCATCTGCTGACCGATCATTTGATTTACAATAAATAAACGTGCTCTGATGATTTAACAGAATTTGTTTTGTTCGTTTAAAGAGATAGTTCGTTCAAACAAATGAAAATGCTGTCATCGTTTAGCTACTCACCCTCCAGTTGTTCCAAATCTGTATGAATTTCTTTCTTCTGCTGAACACAAAAGACGATATTTTTTAAGAATGTCGTATGGTAACCTAACCAAACAGTTATTGGTCCCCATTATTTTCCATAGTATTTTCACCCATTCTATGGAAGTTATGGTGTCTGGTTACCAACATTCTTCTAAATATCTTTTCTTTTGGGCTTTGCAGAGAAAGAAATTCATACAGGTTTGGAACAACTTCAGGGTGAGTAATGAAGACAGATTTAGCTTCTTTTTTTTTTTAACTATCCCTTTAAATGTGTTCTTCTAATGATGTAACGTAGAATTTGTTTTGGTTGTTTTAAGAGATTAAACCCAGTACCGAGTAAAGAGTTGTGGAAGCCAAGGGGTGATGATTTAGCAAGATGTTAGAAATACTTGTTGTTTATCAGCGAAATAAAATAAAACACAGTCCTGCAATATAATACAGCTATTTTACATATTTAATAATCTGTTTTATTATCCTTTACTTTTTTTTTAAAAGTCAGCCAGTTCGTTTTCACGGTTTTCACCATAGTGTTTTCACACGCGCTCAGTGACAAATACATATGAGGAGGTCATCGCGTGCCTGCTTTTGAACTGAATAAATTATTAGTATTTTCTATCATTTCACGAATCTTGCTTATATGTGTCATTAATTATATGTATTTTAAGTTGTTGTATATTGATTACTCGCAGTAATCGTAATGATAAGCTGCATATAAACGTAATTTGGTCACAGGCAAACTCGCAGTTGCCTCTAAACGGGGCCCTTCTTCATTATAAACCCTTTTCTCTCCTTTCAGTCGCTCTCAGTTGTCGGTGAGGCCGGCGGGGCGGATCCCATAGTAAATTAGAAGAAAAAATAAACGCAACACAATCAACGCTTCGGCTTATTTGACTCCAGACTTTTGTTTTATTCCCTTGTGGACATATTGCGCATAAAGGTGAGAACATATATGGACTTAAATCACTGACGTGAACGACGTTATATACAGTCTGATGATTTGCTGGATAGTTTCTGTGTGAAATGCGGACAATGGGTTGCTATGACAATGTGTTGGAATTTAACAGTCTACTTCTATGTTTACATTTAACAAACTTGATTTATTACATAAAAAACATATATGAGCTAGCAGCTATTTAGATAGGATTTTATTAATCCTACTGCCCTGTCATGACCAGCTGAAAAATCTCGGCTGTATATTTTCGTTATCTAATTATGAGGATGAATTGAATATAACGTTATGATTAGCAGCTACCTAAATATATTTATGATTTTGTTACTGTCAAACACTTGATATAACAATTTGGTCAGTCTGATCAAAAGAGCGATATGTGATATGATCGAAAATTAAACCATCGTCGATTACACATGTTCTGCTTTGAATTATTATCCTCTCGTCATTGCCATTCAAAACGGCTGTTTTCAGCATTATAATTTATTTTCCGCGTTGTTATTGGTTTGTTCAGAATTTTAAATCTGTCCTTTTATCTGTGATTAGATGCCCTCGGCAACAAATGGCACCAGGACTGTGAAGTCTGCCAGCCCAGACTTGGGATCCGCTCCCGGATCAATGAACCAAATCACAGCCAACAACCAGCTGACTGGAACCCAGTCCGAGGCCATGAAGCAGGTGCTGGTGGTTCTCGAAAAGAAAGTGCGCAATATGGAGAAGAAAAAGGTACCAGTTTCCCCTTTACAAGTCTGTAACATGTCAACCCAAGCATATACCCATACAAATTATTGGATGCTTAATAAAAAATCATAGCACCATTGGATACACCAATGGTGTGAACTATTACTAACTTAAGTTAAATGACTATAAATGGATTTCGGTTTTCATTTGTTTAATTTCAATGTCAATAATGTATTATGAACCGTTTAAACCATAGAGAAACCTTCTCCCGGTTAACCAGGCCCATTGAACGTTTATGAAACCATTACGCTACTTGTATGTTTTTTAAATCAGTTCGTGTGAACCAATATCTTAAATGTAAAGGTAAGCTTAAAAAACGTTGCCCCTTTCACTGTTCTTTGTATCGTCGAGCACGGATGCTAACCGGCTAGTGTTCGTAGTTTTAGCACATGCTAGCCACTCAAACGTTATTGCAGTTCTCTCGACAAATGTTATGCACATGATTACTTGTTTACATTGTCTATACATTCCGTGATTGAACGCAAAGTTATTTCCTGCAGGTTTTGTCAGTTGTTTTGTCACTGCGTTTCGCACGCACATGGAGATAAAGATAACATGGCGTCCTAAAACAGGTTCGGCGTGCAAAAAAAAAAAAGGGGGAAACTTTCGGCGTGAATGTTAAGAAATGTGAAGTAGTTTGTTTTGGATGGTCTTAGGCTTGTGTTTGCGTGGGTTTGTGGAGATTAGTGGGTCACAGACAGTTGTGTCCTCAGGACATGCAGCCTTTGGATCCTGCGGGTTTCCGAGCTTCGCAGGAGAGACTTTTAACGTTGAGACAGTGCAGCATATTGCTTTACTTGCTAGCTTATTTTTTATAGAAAGGGATGCTAGTTAGAGTAAAAGAGTAATTTGCGTACCCTCATGTTGTTTCAACCCTGTTCAGTGAAACACAAAAGTAGATGTTAAAGTCCACATGAAATCAAAATGTACGTTTTTTTTTTTTTTTGGGGCTTTTAGTGTGAATGTTTCCCTTAGTGTTACTATAAGCTAGTGTGCTCTAAAACAATGACAAAATTCGCATTTAGAAGATGTAAGCATTCAAAACTTACGCCAATATGAATAAATGGTTTTAATGACATCACTTGGGGCTTGAGCTTCTCATTAGATTTTCTGTCCAATCAAATGCTCTCTAGAATCTAAAGCGTCCAGCCACCTACATTATAAATAGATGCTGAAGCTGTGGGCGAAATTGGTCATTTGTTCACACAATTACTATTTTCCACATGGTGAATTGTACATAGTGCGCTATAAAGGGGATAGGGTATGATTTTTTCCATTGCGGAAATTAATTCTGGTTTCATGCTAGTGTCACGCAAACAGCCGCAGCGGCACACTGTCTACTCCGGTCCAGAGACACTATAGCACAGAGTGGATCATATGTACGAGGCTGCTCAGACCACAGACAGAACGTACCAAACCCGTTTGAATTCTGCACAGAATGCTATCATTTAAAGCGATATGGAGGAGAACAGTTCGAGATTGGGAGGAAACTACAACTCGGCCAGAGGTGTTGAGTTCAGTAAAGCTGCAATGTAAACAAAACGCTATTTGCTATTCAAAAAAGGGGAGGAGCTGCTTGAAATGTCCTGCACTGTCCTCCTGTTTCAGCGGAAATGACGTCAACACATTGAATAATGCTGCGTGTTTCAAGGCACTTCAGTGGGCCTTTATGGAAAACAAAAATCATGACCGTTATCGTGCCTTAAAGTGCATCGTGACTGTCATTGCTTTTTGGTAATTTTATTAATTAACCTGCAGTTATGGGCACCTTTCATTAAATTTTCCAAAAATTGTGAAGTCGTGATTTATCCGTTCTGATTCCGACTTTGTGCATTTGTGGAAAGTGAACTTGACCTCTCCCATGGACCCGGTGAAATGGGATAATCTCCTCGTAACTCGACCACATGATGCAGCTTTGTGGAGTAAAGTCCTCTGTCTTGATCCATGTTAAATGGAAAATTTCATAATTGCAATTGCAAAAATGGTATGTGCACAACTGTTCAAAAGTGTGGGGTTCCTAAGTTTATTTCTTTTATTCTGCAAGGATGCATTAAATTGATAAAAAACAGTAAAGATTTTATATATATATATATATATATATATATATATATATATATATATATATATATATATATATATATATATATATATATATATATATATATATATTTTTTTTTTTTAAATGTTACAAATTTCTTTTTATTAATCAAAAAAAAAAAAAATTCCTCCTGCACACTCCTGGCTTAATCTAAGCCCTGTCTGTGAAACCAGGCCAAAATATCTTTCAGACCCTAAACTTTGAATGGTAGTATATACAAACCTCTATTCTCCTTTTGAATGACCTGATCAGATGGTTTATCTCGGTCGTGTTCTTGTGATGATGACCAATTGTCATTTTATTACAGAACTTTATTTTTCAAGTGTTGTTATATTTTCACTTGTCTTCTTGCAGAGCAAACTTGATGATTATCAGGCCAGGAACAGCAAAGGGGAACGTCTCAACCAGGACCAGCTGGTAAGTAAACAAGGCAAGCATGTTTTGTTGTCCCTCAGTTGTTTTTCAGATTTCCTCAAATCTGTTCTTTTTCTTAACCAATTTAGGAAGCCCTGTCTAAGTACCAGGAGGTATTCCATAACCTCGAGTTTGCACGGGAGCTGCAGAAGAGCTTTTTGGCATTGGGTCAAGAAGTGAGTACATGAAAATTGAATTTGCTCTCTTCATATTCTGAGGTACCACAGTTTATTCACTGGAATTAGGGATGCACCGATACCACTTTTTACAGAACGAGTCAGTTACCGATACTTTGTTTTTTTAGTACTTTGCTGATACCAAGTGCCAATACCGGTATTTTCATTGCATTTTTTAAAATATTGGCCAGAGAAAACAAAAGAATATGAATTAAATTAGTTGGCTTAGCAAATAGAAATTTCCTTTATTTATTTTCATGCCTAATTATGCCTGTTAAAATGCATTGTAGGAGATACTGTTACTTTCACTGTTAATATTATTGCTCAATCATATTTTATCTTTAATTTAATAGCACAGTGAATATTTAGAGCTGCTCCAGCAGGGCTCAACAATAATGCATTTAAAAAAAAAAAAAAATTTTAACTGGTGCACTGACATGTGATTACTGTACTGCCTTCCTGTAATAATGTAAGGAGCCACTCATTATACATAAATCATCTAACAGTCCATGTTGTTACATGCATATACGATTTCGTTTTAATTCAAATGGCGCATATGTGCAGACTGAATGATCAGCAATTAAGAGCATTCTCTCTCTCTCTACCATTCTCTCTACCTCTCTCTCTCTCTCTCTTTACCATCAGTTAGCATTAGTAATATGATCTTCGTTTTACTTTCTTTGCTGTCGCCATATCCGACCGAACTACAAACTTTCCAGCAATGTCTGTGAAAAAGGGATGCGATCAACAAGCTTGTGCCGCTGTGCGCTCAATCCACTCCGTGTGTTTCACTTATCAGCTCGTGCACAGCAGCTATAGGATGAATATTTAATTTGTTTAATATTCTGTTAATTAGATACATTTACTTCATAGACATCCTTCTCTGATAGCCATTGTGCTCTGTTGCCTGTGTTTCTTTGTCTGGACACAAGCACTGTACTGTACATGCTATGTTGTATCGGTTGTTGATATCGTAGCATTTTAATGAGTATAATACATATCAGGCCCAATAATGCTATTGGTATCAGTGTATCATTAACTGGAATGTTTATATCAGGGGTATCCAAACTTAGTCCTGGAGGGCCACTGTCCTGCAAAGTTTAGCTCCTTCTTGCCTCAACACACCTGCCTGGAAGTTTTTAGTAAGACCTTGAATAGCTGGATCAGGTGTGTTTAATTTAGGGTTGGAGCTGAACTCTGCAGGATGATGGCCCTCCAGAAGCAGGATTGAACACCCCTGGTTTATAGGAATCGGTGAGAATGTCTCTCACAATCCATTGCTTTGGATAGATCCAGAAGACTGTTAAGAAAGCAGCACGTCGTGAGCAGCTCCAGCGTGAAGATGTGGAACAGAAAAGGCTGAAACGGGTTCTGGAGCTGCAGTTCCTCCTTGATCGACTCGGGGATGAAAGCGTGCGACAAGAGCTTCTGCAAGGAGCCGGAGGACCTTCACTGCTTACTGAGAGTGACCTTACTTCCCTGGATGAGTTTTACAAGCTTGTGGGGCCCGAGCGTGACCAAAACATCAGGTGAAATAGACTGTCAATTCAATCCTGAATCCAAAAATGCAAACTATGCTGCAAACAAAATCTTGGTGTTCTACCAACTGCAACATGAGTTTTCCTTGAGTTTTATATGCATCGTGAAACACATTTTAGACATTGCATGGGGCACTGCATGTTTTAAAGTTTGCCAGCGTCTTTGTAATGGTAATTGTAATGTGTGTCCAGCAAGATTTTAAAGTAGTTTCTCTTAACTCTAGGCAACCCGGACCAACCTACCAGAAAATTTTAGATGTCTCACTAATTAAATCTTAAAACATTCTTGTGGGGTTGGGTCCCGAGGTCTGGATTTGAGAAACACTGGCTTAAAGGGACAGTTCACCCAAAAATACATTGCAAACCCAAAAGACTTTCGTTTGTCTATGAAACATGAAACTTGAGATTTCTATCCCTATGTTGAAAGTCCAGATTTCACCATAACTTTGAAGTTTGAAATAGTTCATAAAGCCATTTATAAAAGAAATCCATATGAATTGAGCAGTTTAATCCTAGTCTTATGAAGAGATGTTGTAAGGGGTGTACAGTCAAAGACCCAGAACCAGATATGAAGAATGAAGACCCGGAGTCAGAATTATAAAAAAATTAAAGAAAAGTTTTACTGAAGATAGTTTGCATTTTCATCAGCAGAAGTCAGCTTCAAGACTCACACAGGAGTTCGTAGGCCGCCTCCCTTACAGTTACAAAGATCACAGCAGTTATACCATTTCCAAGGTCTAAGCTACGTCATTGCTTACAGGTTGAATGATTCTCATTGGCTAAGAAACATTAAAGCCTAAACAATTTAACACATGTGAGGAGATAGGGGTGCCTATCGCCATTAGTAAAGATAGTTGTCGTCCACTCATTGGATTTAGGCCTGTGGTGGCCTCGCAGGTTAGAGAAGGGCGCCGGGGTGTCTGGTCCGACCGTCCAGAACCTACATAGAATGTCATACACACACACACACAAATAACAGACACTAGCAAATAACAGCTCCCATCAAGGCTGAAGAGAGTCTGAGCTCCTTATTATCAGTTAAGTATACCAAAACATACTGCTAAAACATTCACTCGTTTGGGAGAAAAACAGATCACTGGCATTTACTCCCAAGGAAGGAAATATACTGGACAGAATACATTTTAATACAACAATTCAAGTTTGATAGTAACGCTCAATATAGCTTGACCATATGTCCAGCGAAGAATCATATGTGCCCACGCTGCCTTTAGGACCCTCTAACCTTTCTACTGATCCCAGAGAAAGAGACAAACGGCCTTGTGGGTTCCGTGGCCTTCGTGTCCTGCGTGTACTAAGTGCAATCTCAAAGTAAGATTGGAATGCACCTAAAAGAAACTGGTTACTTGCATCCATGCATTTAAGAAAATATAATTTCACAAGCACAAGAATATAAAAATTATTATGTGATAATGAATATATTTGATTATTGATTTTTATAAAGGAAGTATATAACCATTCAAAATGATATATGATTATATATGTATTTGAAGAGGCAAGGGATTTTGACCAACCCTTCAGTCCCCCGTTTTAGACCAATGTGGGGTCCAATACCGCCACGTCTGGTCTAACCAGTGAGGTCACTACGGAAGGGAGGAGTGGTGACGCATGCTCCCCTGCCGGGTCACACTTGTCTCTTCACCTCGTCATGGACATGCTGGATACTAAAAATTCCAGTCCCCATTAAGAGGCTCTCCCACCTTCCACTCACAACAGGACATCAATGTCATTCTTCCTCAATTTATCAGTCAGGTTAAAATTTTTATAAAACACATAACTGATTACGAAACAAGTACATATTTATTCTCTGGAAGCCAGGCTAAATAAGCAAGCACTATTGCTGTATTCCTAGCATGGGCTAGATCCACAGTCACTACTCAGATCCTAAATAAAGACATTGTCTATAATCATGAATACCAGAATATATGCACTAGTTTTTTTATTTTATTTTATAAAACTATGAGTTCCAAATCCTTTTATTATAAACAAAGTTGGATGGTTAATCCATTATTTTCACTACCCCTTTTATAGACCCTTTAGGTTTAAAACACAATGGTTGTCTAACTAAAAAATAAACAACAAACAATAAAATATTAATAATTAAGACCCATAATAATCGATGTAAGCACTTTAAGTCTTTACTGAAATCATCCTTCAGTTTACAGTCACATAGCATGTACCATTTTAATTGTATAACATCTTATACCCTTTTTTGTTTGTTTCAAAAATAGAAATAAAATAAAACAAATTCACATCATCATTTCAGTCATTATTTTACCACTAAAATATAGGATCGTTCCCCATTCTGCTTAATAAAGCTTTTGTTCATTCCTTATCCTTATATCACTTGAATCCCTGTCAATCATACAATGTCTAACCCTAACCTTTTTCATACCATTTAAACTTAATTTGACTTCCATAAATCCTATCAGAAATTGTATTTTCATTACATACATTTTCTTCTACTATATTTCTTCCATCTTGCCCTACATGCCAGTTCCTTCTGCATCCGAGTCTCTCACCACTGTCAGCCTAGTGACACTTAAAGTTCCCTCGTTAGGGGAATCATGGTATTTTATTAATTCTTCAATACTCTTGTTTTCTTATCATTAACTTCAACTTTATTTTTCATTATAACTACTTCTCACAGTATTTGTCTCAGTTCCACTTATCTTTACAGTTTTACAGAAACCAAAATATTATGTTACTCAGATCCCAGCCCACAGCCATATAGCTGCTTTCTCTTTTTACCTTTATTACATTGTAGTTTTCTTAGACATCTAATGTCATACATACATTCAAGGGATTGAGAAATAAAACCTTTTCTTTTTAGAAGTTAGATTCACTCCTCCTTTATTCGCCCTCCGGCCTTTCAATAAAAATGAGGGAGCTCACTCTGGATAATTTGGATAGTGACTTAGCCAATGTGTCACTTTGTCTCTCTGCCGTCAAGTCTATATATATATATATTTTTTTTCCTACGTTTATCCTTATGATCCCACCTAGTTGTCTATTTAAATTTAGACCCTCAGTTGAATTTAGACAAGAGTTTTACCCCATAATGGACGGCAATCTTCTTTACAATTCCAATTTATATAAAATACTAATCCAGAGAGTAATTCAGTTCAATATCATAAATGACAAAAGCATTCATAATTACCAATAGCAGACAGAGCTGGAAAACCACTCCAATTAAAGCTCGTCCCATGTTCTGCATTGTCTTTTCATCAGATTGTCTTAGAATTATCAACTTTTTTAAAGTTGGTCATTTCACTTAACCCATCTGTAATGATAAAACACTAATTCCAGAGGTTAATGACACAATATCCTCAAAATCAGGAAATAATAGTACCCCAAACTAATACATACAAGACATAAAGTGCTGTCACCATCATACGCACTCATACTAGACACACATATGTTAACTGTTCATTTTCAATGTTCATTTTTCTTTATATTATTGCTAAAAGATTTAAATTTTAAATAAGATTTTAAACTTCCCATTTTCCGGTAGCTTCTACCTAATTTTACATGGTCTCCCAACCAGTTTCAAAGCATGCCTGTTCATTATTCATTAGAATTTAACGAGGTCAGCTGGGTTGTTTTGTTTCATTATCATTATTTTGCTTCAGCTTGCTCTAGCAGGCCAATAATGGAAAGACAGACACAGTTACCATCCCTTCCTCTGCTCAAGCAGTCTCTCTCACTATAAATAAATAATCTTTTTCAACAGCCTTCTAAGGCTGTAACTTAGACATAATGTAATATTAAATTAATTACAATAACCTTTGACCATTCACCTTGTTATCCAGACTTTTCTCAAATCTACAAAAGCTGTCTTCATCTTTAGCCACCACCATGTCTAACGACCTTCAGGAGTTAAAACTATGTCATAGACCTATTAGTTCAAAATCAACACTATGATTTTCCTTGCCCATAAGGCAAACCAGTACATAAAAAGTTTTGCTACTGTCTCCACAACAACTAATGGGAATCACTTCATGGCCTCAGCTGGCTCTTGAAAGCCCACTCCTGTTAGCCCTTTATCTATAATCTCCATCAGGGTGTTTTCCCCTGGCATATTTGCAGACGATAAAAAAAAAACAAGCCATACAATGAATGCGGTTTCTGGTGATTGGTATTAGAGGAACATCACGTTTCGGGGTCAGACTGTCTGTAACTCCTCACAGCTCATCCGCCCTAACGATAAAGGATGCTGCTGGCCTCACAGTCATCCGCTCCACTCTCATACCTTTCTCACATAAACACCTCCATCTTGAGATGCCCAGTGACTTTACGTGATCCACTCTGGCTTAGGTTGCCCCCTGTCTGGCCATTAGAAGGTCTTACCCGTCATTGAGTAGCCACTCGTGCCCACTGGTGACCGCTCTTTCCCATCACAGGCTGTTTGCTTCAACAGAACTCAGCTGTTTTCTAGAGCTTAGGAAAGGCACGTTCAAGAGTCACCAGAGCCATTCGGATTGCCTAATAGTGTTCACATAGGGAGACAGGTCAGAACAACAGTATTTAATCACTTAAATCCATTAACTATCTTAAAAGCAGCAACCTAGCTACTTGGATTATACTCAGTGAATTTTAGATCACAACCGTACATTCAGTGTACTTTTCCGTCGGCCCCTCCCCCGTTTCATGGTGGGGACTAAGATCAGACAAAGAAGTTACGGGTCCTAAAATAACCTAATCAAAGATGTCACTACAAATAGCTTATTATCACTTATGACACCGACTCAGGTAACAGCTTTTAGCTGACATTGACTGAGAGAGAGACATTGAATGAGGGAGGGACTGGTACACTGCACTCTGAACGTCTAACTTTATCTACCATCTTTTAACTCTATCCCAGCTTAAGGCATCTTTGCCAGATATTACATACGGTTTCAAATAAACATATTATTTATATTTGTCTTTTGCCCACACATCAGGAAATTTAGGCATTACAAATTTCCACTCAGATTGAGTCTGTTGCACTGGCAGTTTCAGCCACAGCACACATCAGATTCAGATAAGCAAACTGTTTCATTACAGCCAATAACAAACTTATCTTTTGAAAACTAAACATCAGCGTCTAGTTCTTTCATGGTCAACTTTTCAAGCTGTTTGTTTAATCAGCATTTAGCAACTGTTAATTCAGTACGGCTTCTGCTTATTTGTTTTACATAAAAATAATTATTCTAGTTCTCAATAACGTTTCACATTTCTCAATCTCAATTTTAATTGTCAAGTTCTCAACCATAGTTTAATATTTGACTTCAGTTTTCTCTTGGAGTTTATCAATCTCCAATTAGGATTCACACTAAGTTTGACGAGGCAAGCACTCTCTGCTTGTGATACTTTTGCAGTTATTGTAAATCATCTGTGAGATTAGTCTCTCTATATCATCTAAAACCTTTTTAAAATGTTTAATTACAACACAATCATCCTTTAAGTTACTTTGATATATTTTGCAACTCACATTTGTTGGAGTCATTAATTTTACATCAACCTGTATTCATCAATTCACTAAAAATTAGTATTATAGATCTTTTCTTCAAAAGGATTCACTTTAAGACTTCAATCTTTTGACCTTGTTTTATCTCTTGTTCTTTCTCAGACGACAACTTTAATATCGTCATTTAAACACTGATCTACTTTCAAACTCACATTATTACCAGAAATGTGTTGTCATTTTATCACATTTTTAAACACCTTCTCGGTGGGAATTTAGAGTTACGTATTAAATGGTCCTGATGACCACCATTAAAACACTCTCTGTCATCTGGTGGGTTCATGTGTCAGCCTCAACGGCTCCAACTTACTGCACGCCCTTGAAGCAGTGTGTCCCATTCAGGAATGCAAACAGAGCTACTGATTAAGCAGTTCTCTGTATTCTTTTACAGTCCACCAGTGGCTGATTTAATCATAATAACCCAATCATAATCTTCATCATTATTATTGGCAGAACATTAATTTTCATAAGCTGCAAAATATTGTTTTCACAAAGTGTCTGTTTAACTTTAGTCGCTTGTCGAGGGAAATTATCCCTGACCCAGAATTTCTTTCACTTGCTTCTTGTAATCATCGTAAGCAATACGAGGCTAAACATTTTAATTTTTCAGTTTCTTTGTTTGTTTGTAGCCAGTCAAGTTTTTTTTTTAAATTTCCAATCAGAATCAAAATCCTGACTACCATTTACTTAATCATTTCTGCTAATTTCTTTGAAGTGAGGGCTTTAGAGCACAGCTGCTTACAGCGTTTGCTTTTCCTGACTCACTATTTGTTTCAGGACTCTTCAGGTTACTGATTAAGTTATTACATTTTTCTGCCATATCTTAATCATGGTTCATACTCACCTAAAGTTATTGCAGAAATGGAGGCGGCGATCTTTGAACAACACAGCTTGGCTTCTGCGTGATGAAACTGCAAAGTATACTCCAAAATCACAGTTACATATACTGGTCCATGCCAATTTGGGTCACAACTTTTTAAATTTTTCTCTCGGAATTGTTCCTGATGCATCCCTGGCAAACAACCCTATTATTGTTAGTATCCCTAACTGCCTGATTCACTTCACTAAGTTCGGGGATCCCCTATCTGAGATGGAAGAGATTGAGCAGGTTTACGGTGCCACTGGACCTCTAGCCCAGGGACGTGCTCTGCTGGGTGGTGCTACACCAGTAATGCCCAGCGGGGCCCCCACAGAGCACGCTTCGCTTGCGCTGTCTGCTGCCGTTACCCTTAACGACGCTCTCAGCGACTTCTTATACTGTCAGCAGTATAATTAACTTACTCCTTCACTCGCCTCATCGGAGTGAAGCTTCACTCGCCTCATCGGAGTGAAGCTCTCCCGCTCTCCTTCAAAATCTCTTCCAGTCAGACAGCCCTAACAATTAACAAAAGCTTACTACCTTGTTTGTTGATTTGCCAGGGGTGTCACCGAGAATAATTGCCAGCGCATCCTCCACCATAACTGTAAGGGGTGTACAGTCAAAGACCCAGAACCAGATATGAAGAATGAAGACCCGGAGTCAGAATTATAAAAAAATTAAAGAAAAGTTTTACTGAAGATAGTTTGCATTTTCATCAGCAGAAGTCAGCTTCAAGACTCACACAGGAGTTCGTAGGCCGCCTCCCTTACAGTTACAAAGATCACAGCAGTTATACCATTTCCAAGGTCTAAGCTACGTCATTGCTTACAGGTTGAATGATTCTCATTGGCTAAGAAACATTAAAGCCTAAACAATTTAACACATGTGAGGAGATAGGGGTGCCTATCGCCATTAGTAAAGATAGTTGTCGTCCACTCATTGGATTTAGGCCTGTGGTGGCCTCGCAGGTTAGAGAAGGGCGCCGGGGTGTCTGGTCCGACCGTCCAGAACCTACATAGAATGTCATACACACACACACACAAATAACAGACACTAGCAAATAACAGCTCCCATCAAGGCTGAAGAGAGTCTGAGCTCCTTATTATCAGTTAAGTATACCAAAACATACTGCTAAAACATTCACTCGTTTGGGAGAAAAACAGATCACTGGCATTTACTCCCAAGGAAGGAAATATACTGGACAGAATACATTTTAATACAACAATTCAAGTTTGATAGTAACGCTCAATATAGCTTGACCATATGTCC
This sequence comes from Rhinichthys klamathensis goyatoka, assembly GCF_029890125.1. Lineage (NCBI taxonomy): Eukaryota > Metazoa > Chordata > Actinopteri > Cypriniformes > Leuciscidae > Rhinichthys > Rhinichthys klamathensis. The sequence goes on from NW_026606558.1 coordinate 5,600,248, forward strand.
AGCGAAGAATCATATGTGCCCACGCTGCCTTTAGGACCCTCTAACCTTTCTACTGATCCCAGAGAAAGAGACAAACGGCCTTGTGGGTTCCGTGGCCTTCGTGTCCTGCGTGTACTAAGTGCAATCTCAAAGTAAGATTGGAATGCACCTAAAAGAAACTGGTTACTTGCATCCATGCATTTAAGAAAATATAATTTCACAAGCACAAGAATATAAAAATTATTATGTGATAATGAATATATTTGATTATTGATTTTTATAAAGGAAGTATATAACCATTCAAAATGATATATGATTATATATGTATTTGAAGAGGCAAGGGATTTTGACCAACCCTTCAATGTGATTGCTTTATGTGAACTGATTTAATTTAGGTGTTTATTAACGTATAGATCTAGATCAACGCACATACAGGGAGTGTGAGAATCAATGCGGTTTATTCTCGCACATCATGCAAGAACTGATGAGGTTTGTTTCTGTGTGTCAAGCAAGCTTGATTCATATGGGTTACTTGACTTGAACTTTGAAAGTCCTCACACCAGCTTTAACACTTCAATGGAGGGACAGATTTCTGTCGGGTTTCATTAAAAACTTGTTTTGAAGATGGACAAAAGTCTTTTGAATTTGAAAAAAAAAAAAAAAACATGAGGATGGAATGATAATTTTTGGGTGAATAATTGCTTTATTGGTTTGTTCACCCAAAAGTGAACATTGTCATTATTCTCATCAAATATTGTCTTTTTTCAATGGAGTTTCTTTTTTGATCATCTCTTGGATAAAGTATATTCATAACGGAATGCTTTTCTTATACAGGTTGACTGACCAGTATCAAGAAGCATCACAGCACTTATGGGAACTTTTGGAGGGAAAGGACAAGCCTGTAGCTGGCACAACATGTATGTCAAAAGGAGTTTTTAAACTTTAGAGTCTGAGACCAGTTTTATTTGTTTTGTTTACCTGAACAAAATGCTTGATGTGGCATGCAAACTGGTATTAAGCATATTTAAATGTTTGTACAACTTTTTGCACTGGTTTGGGGCAACAATAGTTTTACCATTTACTGCACTGTCCAGTTATTCTTCTGGTTATTTACCTATAGTGGCTAATGAATCTGAAGTCTTGCACATTCGCAGAAAATGGCTTACTTTTGCATTGCACAATATGGTGAACTTGTGACATGGTAATGGCTAGTTAAAAAGCACATCACAATATTTCTAAATTCACAGGGATGCTTAATTTTAGCCAGTGTAAATGGATCATAAATATTGTATCACTTACAGAAGCCCTGCCTTAAAGCTTCCAGCTTCTAGCACTTTCCTTCCTTGGTATTCAGTGGCAGATCATGTGGCTCATGGCATATAAATACATCCATTTGCTGTGCACCAGCTGGGCTGCTACTATGCAGTATGATAGTCCTCTACATTTAGGCTATTTAGTAACTGCTTTCAAATGTAGTCCCTTTTTCAGGCATAAAAAAAATTAACATCTTTATTCAGCAAGGATGCTTTAAATTGATCAAATGACTAATGCTTTCTATTCATCAAAGAATCCTAAAAAAAGTTGTATTACTATTTCTGTGGAAACTAAGCTGCATGATAAGAAAAGATTCTTGAGCAGCAAATCAGAATATTAGAATGGTTTCTGAAGAATCATGTGACTGAAGACTGGAGTAATGATGCTGTAAATTTTAGCTTTACCATTATCAGAATTAATTACTTTTTAAAATTAGAAAGGTTATTTTAAATTGTAATATTTCACTATTACTGTATTTTTAATCAAGTGCGTGAAGTCTTGGTGAGCATGGGACTTTGAAAACATTTAAATCTTACTGACCCTAAACTTTGAATGGTAGAGTAAATGCTGCTTATTTTTATTTTTAGATAAAGCACTGAACGAGACGTTGGAGCGGGTTTTGCAGAGCGGCTACTTTGACAGAGTGCAGTCTCATCAGAACGGAGTTTGCGCGGAGGAAGAGGAGCAAACTGCTGCGGTGGAAGCGTCTGAAGCAGAGGAGCACCCTCCTGATGCGGGTAAATCTCATTTCATGTTGCTCAGCTGAGTGACTCATTCTGAAACTGCTGCAATCCTGAGTGATCTCTGAGAGATTGACCTTTATGTCTCCTAACAGAGGGTGAAATGACGGAAGAGTATGCAGAACCCATTCCAATCGAGGCGACCGAGGTGAGAAGTTGCTTAAATGCAGGCCTTGTGAAATGCAGGCTTTGAGGGGTTGTGAAATTTTTTCCTCTTCTAAAGTGTTTGAAAACTCAGAAGCGAAGACCAGGAGACTCTGGTGTATCTTTTAAGCAGGGTTTTTTATTGCTGTTGCATCGCTGTAGTATTCCGAAGTCTGCTTCGTCCAAAAATCTTACCCAAGTCTGGCTAAGCCAAAATACCTTGTGTTCATATACCTTACAAGGGGGAGGAGTTACATAAAGGTGGAGACACTCTGAAACAAAGCATGTAAATGAGGTATACAGGTTTAGGAACCTTACTGGAAATTCCCCAGCCCTGATCTCATCAGCATAACATTGTCATGTGTAGATGGTAATCCAATCAGCCTGATCGTATCACCCATACCTTCACATTATCATAGAGCTTAATGGCCAGGCCGTGCATAAAGACAAAAGGTGATCGTCTCAGTGCTCTGATCAATTTAACTTACAATAGAGAGATCAGGAACGCGTAGGTTTGTGACATAATTTACCTTAATTTACCAAAATTCACACTAATAAGCTTCCGCAGTTTATATACTATAGTATTGGAAACTAAATTAAACATTTAAATAAATTTGTGACACTACAGGGTCACATTTGAGGAATCATTTTACTGGATCTTCTGACATAGATGCTTATTGTATTATGACAATGTTAATGTAATTGAGAACTCAAATGTTCCTCCCCAGTCCAAAAAGCACATTTATTGAAACTGAAGGCCTTTTCACGTCAACACAAATTACAAAATGCATTTTTCAGACCGATGTGAAAGACAGGCTGAATGAAAATGCTGATTTTCTCTGACAGTAGGTGGTGCTGATAGAAATACCACAATTACCCCCTACACAAAACCGCACTGCCCAACTTTCCTTTTTTGACCTCTGCTTGTCACGTAGAAGAATAGTCCAAGAGCCAAAAACGGCTGTTCAGATTTTATTATATTGCTTATCAGATGACACCAAATGCAAAAGTACAAAGAGAGTAAATATCAGAGGAAGAACCCAAAACAGACTGTCACTTAGCATGAGTCTCATGACTTCTGAGTGCTAGCAAGCCATAATTTTAATGTAACTTCATCAGCGTCTCTGGGCATGTGTCCAAAAGCTCAAATCTTATTGGTTGTCCGTTTTCTTTGCAGTTAAGCGAAAAAGAGTTTAGAGGGCCTCTACTTAAAACAAGTGACACTGTAACACTCGTTCATTCAAATAAATATGTTTATTGCACTTTTTACTCTGAACATTCGTCTTGGTGTAAACAGTCCTCAAGTGTGACACTTGGGAAGGTAATGTGCATTGCCACAAAGCTGCTATGATTAAGTCATATTTTGCACCTGTGATTTTAGTAAACTAAAACATTAAAACATTTTAATTACTTGAAATGTATTAAATATTATTTTAATTAATGTTTATTTCATTCTATTTCAGATAGTTGGCAAGGCAACGTTTCTCATTTTATTTTAGTTAACTTTATATAGGAGAAAATAAACCAGAGTTTAGACAAGCTGGTTGTGAAAAGCTAAATTACAGCTGCAAAAACTTTTTACACAAGTTGGCCTCAGGGATCTAATGAATGTGTGTATGAGTGAACCCTTTAAATGGATGATCTTTCTCTGAGGGGTACAGTTAAAACGTTTGTTCAATTTCCTCCTGATTACCAGTAATTTTATTGACCCTTTGTTTTCTCTCTCCAGTTTGTAAATAGGCAGTTTGTTTCGGAGAGCACATACAGTACTGGCGATGAGCAAAGGGAGGAATGGAGTGCGGAAACCGAGGTAAGCTGCTCTAGATATTACATTGTATGGACTTGTCCCTTGGTTCATATATTAGGTATGGATTTGTGTATAATTGGTTCTCAACCTTCTTGAGTCCAAAGCTCCACACTGTCCACAACATGATTTTCCATTTCCAATAATTCTAATTAAAATAACTTATTGGTATAATTCCAGAAAATTGGGAGAAGTTTAAGAAACGTATATATAACATTGGTGACACAAACATCTGTGGTATATTAGGCTGCTGTCACTTTAAGATGAATGCACGGACCCAATATAATCATGAAATGCATCTGTTTTCTTGTTTGAGACACACATTGATGGTAAAACGATACCGCGTGCGGCCCTACACTGGATTAGTGCGTAATTGGGCTCATTTCTTGGGTCTGTCACAGGTGAATAACTCCATGCCGCAGCCGGTTCAAACCACCCCTACCCCTGTCGTCCCAGAACCCCACCCACTGACCACAGTAACTCCAACACCCCCTTCAGACCCTGTGATTAGACAGCAGGTGGTTCAGGATCTCATGGCGCAGATGCAGGGTCCATACAATTTCATGCAGGTGGGTTCTTTTGCAGGTTAGTTCTTTTGCCATATGTTTGTATGCATACTAAACAGCCCTTTGTTTCCCAGGACTCCATGCTTGATTTTGACGGACAGTCTCTTGATCCGGCTATTGTATTGGCACAACCTATGAAGCCAGGCTCAAATATGGAGATGCCTCCGATGGTGTGTCAACCAGGTATGTTAATACTTGCACCACATGGTTGTACAGTTTGGATTAATGTCCAGATATACTTAAAGCAAAATCAAATTGAACTTGTCATTTTGAACAAAATCTGAAAAGGTATTTCTAGAACTGCTTCCCCCCCCCCCCAAGCAAACTTTGCCAGGAGTATATCAGGGCCTTTGTGGGTTAAGCGTTTCTAATCACCCTAACACACTGGGCTTTTGTTTTTTTTACAGCTCACCCAGAGTCTCGTCTCGCACAGCCTCCAGCTGTTGGCATTCAGCCCGAATCCACACAAGTGAGTATAGCCAAGTTTTTCTGGATGAAAAAAGGAGTTTGCTGAACTCTCTGGAAATCCAAGATGAGATCAATGGCTTTATATTTGTGTAAAGACAAGTTTGACAGTTTACTTTCTCTGCAGATCTCCATGGTTTCTCCACCAGAAACCTTTTCCACACCTCCCCCAATGTATCAGTCCTCTCACACAGCGGATACACGACCACAGACCGACTCCATGGATCCCAGTCAGGCAAGTTGTTAAACCTCCAATCGCTTCTTGAATTGAAGTGGCACTATGTGGCTACAATATGAGCTTTCTAATGTACCTACGGTTCACTGCACAAAGTGTGCATTAAGTTATTTTTGGCATCAAAACGTGACTTGTCCTCTGTAGGCCTCCATGCCCCTGACAGAGCAGCTCCCTCCTGCCTCCCAGACCCAGGTCATCCAGCCTGGATCCAAACCCTTACACAGCAGCGGCATCAATGTCAACGCAGCCCCGTTCCAGTCCATGCAAACGGTAACATGCCTGAAGGAAAGTGACTAGATGTAAAGAAGACTGTAAACTGGTCATATAAGTAAGACTTAAACTCTGTGGGTTGGATACTCTTTGACCTGGTTTCATAGACGGGTCTTTGATTAAGCCAGGACTAGGCCTCAGTTCAAATACAACATTTAAGTAGCTTTTATAAACGTGCCTTAGAAAAAGACTTTACTGGTGTGCAGCTTGAGATAAAACAATGGCAGTGACATATTTTAAGATATGTCGGTAACACTTTACAATAAGATTCATTAGTTAAAGTCCCCGTGAACTGGAAGTTGCAAACGACTTTTCTCCAGTGTTGTGACGTATTTCAGAGAGAAACGGATTACTAAATGAGGCAAAATAGTGGGCGTGGCTTTTTTTTCCCAACTAGCACTTGATTGGATCTAGAAAAGTAGGTGTTTTCATTCGGCCTGTCTACTGTCAGTTGGAGGGGCGTGGTTACGGATGTTAAGCAGACACCCAAACCGTCAAACCTACGTCATCAGGGAAGGCCTCCAATGCAGAGGGGAGGGGAAATTTCAGAGTTTGATTAAAGGGATACTCCACTTTTTTTGGAAATAGGCTCATTTTACAACTCCCCCAGAGTTAAACTGTTGAGTTTTACCGTTTTTGAATCCATTCAGCCGATCTCCGGTTCTGGCGGTACCACTTTTAGCATAGCTTAGCATACATCACTGAAGTGGACAAGACCATTAGCAGTTCTCAAACAAAAATCACCAAAGAGTTTCGATATTTTTCCTATTTAAAACTTGACTCTTCTGTAGTTACATCGTGCACTAAGACCGACGGAAAATGTAAAGTTGCGATTTTCTAGGCTGATATGGCTAGGAACTATACTCTCATTCCTGCGTAATAATCAAGAAACTTCACTGCCGTACCATGAGTGCAGCAGGCGTAATGATATGACGCAGCGCCTGAAAATAGGCCACCTTCCTTCAACACAACAGAACTATTTTCAGGCGCTGCGTCATATCATTAAATAGGAAAAATATCGAAACTCTTTGGTCATTTTTTTTTTTAGAAATGCTAATGGTCTTGTCCACTCCAATGATGTATGCTAAGCTATGCTAAAAGTGGTACCGCCAGAACCGGAGATCGGCTGAATGGATTCAAAAACGGTAAAACTGAACAGTTTAACTCTGGGGGAGTTGTAAAATGAGCCTATTTCCAAAAAAAGTGGAGTATCCCTTTAAAGATTACGAAGCCAAAACATTTTTTGGTGTGGATTGACTTGCATGGATGAATTGTTCACCACAAAATGATCAATTTAGGCAAACAAAGTAAGTATGGTCAATTTTGAATTCATGGGGACTTAAGTATTAATATAAATGTATTAACTAACATGAACTAACAATGATCAATACATTTGTTACTGTATTAGTTAATCTTTGTTAATGTCAGTTAATAAAAAAAACAGCTGTTCATGTTAGTTTACAGTGCGTTAACAAATACAACCTTTGATTTTAATAATGTATTAGTAAATGTTGGAATTAATATTAACTAAGATTAATAAATGCTGTAGAAGTATTGTTCATTCTTAGTTCATGTTAACTAAGGTAGTTAACTAATTTACCTTATTGTAAAGTGTTACTGTTATGTCAGTACAAGTTGCTTTCTGTTAAAACAATGCAAACATGCATTTAGGCTTATTCACCCTTGTCTGTGAAACCGAGTAATAATCTAATATTACATGTTCACTTATCCTCAATTGGTTCTTCCTGACAGGTGTTCCACCTTAATGCGCCTGTCCCACCAGTTAATGATACGGACTCCATGAAGCTGGCCAGCCAATACCAGAATAGCTACAACCAGGGTTTTAATGGCCAGACGCAGCACCCTGTGGAGCAGACAGACATGCCACCAGAGCCGCTCCAGTCTGGTGAGGAAAATCTCCAGAATCCCTCAGATCATATTTTAATCCCCACAATATAATCCTGTACATCGGCACTACTCAACATGTGGCCCATGGAAGCAAGCGGCCCTGGAGCCAGTAATATGAACTTTTACTATTTCCTGAGGCCTGCATAATGTCATTGTGGCAACACTAAATGTAATAGTATAGGTAATGAACAAAAAAAAATTACAATATATAACATGTTTGATTCAACTCCTTTATCCCTATTAATTAATAGTAATTATTTGTATTAATACCCACCCCACCACCATATTCATGATGTTGTTGATAAAACAACTATCAAACGTTTTTATAGCTTATGTATGTGCACACGTGTATATTGGGGGGGGGGGGGGGGGGTAAAAATTTTTTTTTCCCAACTAAAACGGAAAACTTTTATGCTTTTTTTTTTTTTTTTTTTTTTTTTTTGTTGCCTTTTACATGACGACTCTTTACGGGCCTGAAAATTCAAACTTTTGAAGACTGACAAACTTTTTTTTTTCTTTGGTCTCCGTCTCCCACCAACGTTCATGTACACATGCAAACATGTTTAAGCTGTTTTATTTGTCTATAATACTGGTAATAATAGCAGTTGTTATTTATTAATTTTTATATTATATTTAATAACCCACCAATGTACCCTCATAAACGGTTTAATTTAGCTGTTTTGTTGTTTTAACAAAATAATTACTAATTGTTTACCTTAATGTTCATGTACACACGTTAATGTTTGATTACGCTTTTTATCCATGTCTGTTATAATATAATTGTATGTTATACATGTAAACACTTACATAAACATGTATGATTCATTTGTTTTATCTGTGTCTTATCAGTGGTTGGTGCCTTCCATTCTCAAGACCAGTCACTTCCAAACCCCTCTGGCCACCAGCCCATGTCCCAGCAGCCCGGTGTCCAGGGCAACGGCTTCAGCCGCCAGGCTCAGTCCTTCTACAACAGCAGAGGGATATCTCGTGGCGGTCCTCGTAACGCGCGGGGCATGATCAACGGCTACAGAGGACCATCCAATGGTTTCAGAGGTACAAAACATCGTTGTGACTGCAGTTTCATTGGAAGATCATTCAAATCATCATGGATGAGTAATTGGAGGTTTCCCATTATTTTCAGGGGGATATGATGGTTATCGCCCACCCTTCTCAAATGCTGCAAACGCTGGATATGGACAAACCCAGTTCAGTTCGCCGCGCGACTATTCCAACGGCAGCTATCAGCGGGTAAGATAATGTATATTTAAAAGGGGTGTAACGATACACGTATTCGTATTGAACCGGCTTTTGGTTTGGTTTTCGGTACGCATTTTTAAACCGAACGGTTCGTTGGACCATTTTTCTTGCCGACCAAAATTTTGTTATTTCAAATGTAGGCGCGTGGCAAGTGCGCTCATAATGTAAGAGACGCTGGCGTGACCACAACATTTGCCATTTGATGTTGGGCAATGTAAGCAGAACGAAACTGAGCTACACGTTATTGTGTGGTTGACGGACCGTTTATCAGTTTGGACCAATGCAGCGCGAGCCGATCTGATCATCAGCACTGTTACTACACAGCCAAATCAGTAAAGAAAACATTTGAGTTCGCCACTGAAGTAATAACATCGCTGCGAGATCTAGTGAGAAACATTCACATTTCTCCGTTATTAACGGATCAAGCAGCGCTGGCGTGGAAACCAGGAAGAAACATTGTGCCATGAACGAACTATCCAGTGTCCACAGATCAGCAACATTACAGCAACAACATACAGTAAACAGACCAGGTTTACTGTAGTAACACTACTAACTGTAACCATGGAAGTTTGGCAGGAATAGTCGGCTACAATGCTTTCAAGTAACATTACGTCGGTTTTATTTTGACATTATGAATACAATTGCTGCCCTCAAATGTTAATCTGAACTAAAATAAACCTTTGTTTATAACTAGCCTACTACATTACATTTCATTTTGTCCAACGAGCTGTTTTGTTTTATAAGGTCCTAAGAAAAGTCAGTATAGCTCCATCATTGCTCAAAGTAAAAAAAAAAAAATCATACTTTATGATGTTAGTTTTAATAAAAATATAATTAAAAAAATTAAATCAAGGAAATTTCTCTGGCATTTCTTTCTTTTTGCTGTATCGAAAACGTACCGAACCGTGACACAAGTGTATCGAACCGAACCGTGAATTTTGTGAACCGTTACACCCCTAATATTTAATGTTTTTGTACAGTGAGAAGAGTGAGCTTTACTCTCAACTCATCCTCAGAATGAACCCTTTTCGCAAACTCACATTTCTATGGTTATTAACATTATAAATATAGTAAAAAATTTTTTTTTTAAATATTACATATTTTATAATGATATACTGTGTTTTCTTATCTTTGCATAGTAACAGAGAACTGGTTAACGCTGACCAATGGAATCACTTTCTCAAATCAGTATTTTTTTCCCATCTTTTTGATGGTCGTTGAAACACGATTGTGGATTTATTTTTTGCTATTGGGGCAAACGGCAAAATTATATATTTTTTTAGTTTCCCTTCACCATTATAAGTTTACCCAATTATGATGACTTTCACTTCTGAGAACCCTAGAAATGTGAAAAGGGTCCACACTGTTGAGATGTATGAGATTTCTTGTCAAAGTCTTGTTAATTCTAATGTTTGTGTCTCCACAGGATGGTTACCAACAGAACTATAAACGTGGTGCTGGCCAAGGGACTCGAGGGGTCGCTCGAGGAAATGCTCAAGCCATGCGCTCTTAAGTCTTGTAAACTGACCATATATTTGGACCACAGTGAACATTCAAATACTGAAGTGCTTATGTCCTAACCCCCCCCCCCCCCCCCCCCCCCCCCCCCTCTGTCTCCTCCTTGGAATTGATCATACAATGCCAACTCTGACATGTTAAAATGGAGAAAATAGTTCAGAACGGAAGCTGAAAAGCTGCTGTCAAGATTTTAAAGCTACCCCATGTTTCTAACAGATACCTGTGAACTTGAAAGACGTAATTTATTTTCTTTTTTTTATGAAATAAAACCCAAATCCCTGCCACATTTGGTCCAAGATTGGGAGTTCTCGTTCTGTCCCACTGTTTTGTTCACTCTAATTCATTTTGGTTCTAAAAATTGTTCTTTTGGTACTTTGTTTTTACAAAAGATGCTCCCAGACTCTCAGTTTGTAAAGTGATATTGCTTCAAGAGTTTCAATAAAGATGTTGCATTACCTGTTCTATATTTGGGTGTATTGTGTTTTTTTTTCTTTCTTTCTTCTAAATCACCAATAGTCAAGTTACACATTTGGCTAATGTCAGTATATTAGGCATTCTAATGAATTACGTTTCATAATAATGCACTTATTGGACAGCTGTCCAACCTGAGAGACCTTAGACGAACTACCATTTGGTAACATCCTTCAAAAGACATACATCTGTGCAATTAACTTTTGAAGCACATTCTGTATTGGAGAAGCATTTACATACAAGAAAGATGATTATTTTTTTTTTTTTATCTTTCTGGAAACTTATTGTACACCACCATTTTGAATGTGTCTCTCATTTTCTTTATAGCATTGAACTCCAATAACAAAATGTAAAAGTTTCATTCTGTAGATTATTAATGGTCATAAATTTGAGTTCTGAAAATCCTGAGTGTTTTCAAGAAGTTTAGGGCATCTTATGTAGAACTTGTTTGACACATACATTCAATACATTAAAAACCATGAATGCAACAATGTGTACACGCTATGTAAACAACATGGCATAAATCTATATAAAAAGAATAATCTTAAATTGTATTTTTTTTTCTCCAGAAATTACTTCTGAAAACAGAAATTACTTCCAGAAATTTTCTGTATAAAGTTCTACAGAGGGACTACAACTACCACAATGATACAAAATTACCTGCTTGACGGCATAATGTAGCAACCTTTTTGAAAAATATATAGCGGTTTATGTTTTAAGCATAGACTGTTTAGACAATCTCTTTAGGTAATGTCAACAAGCCTTAATAGTAAATGCAAATCGCGCTTTTCTGTCATTCTGAACAGGCGTTTACAAGGACAGCTATATGTCTGTTTTGGGGTCCATCAAGCCAGGGTCCTTCCGCCGAGGCTTCCCCACGTGAATATACGAGCATGATAGTCTACTGTAAATGAAGCGTAGTTTTATTTCCATAAAGGTGTATTTAGGATCTAAACATTTTGTTTTGCTTTATCGATACAACATTTAAGGTATGCCCTATGATGTGAATAAACATATAACTGTTAGAGCATAGTTTTGTCCGTGCGCGTTGTAAAGTGTGTTGAATTTCTCTGCTCGAACTAACAGTTACAGTGTTTACTTCGTTTCAACATGTAAAACTGATTTTATTGTGTTCGTGGTGACAGGGTGCAGTTGTGAAACAATGGCAACTTTTCGAAAGAAGGTGGACAATCGCATCCGCGTCCAGATAGAAAACGGCGTCGCACAACACCATCGGTCGATGTTCGTTATAGTTGGTGATCGTGGAAAAGATCAGGTGAGGCATGTCTGTGTTTGATGATAATGTAAGTTACTAATGTGAGACGTTTGCAGAGCCTCGCTCATTTGTGCACTCTGCATCCAGGTTGTCATTCTCCACCACATGCTGTCTAAAGCCACAGTCAGAGCCCGGCCATCAGTGTTATGGTGCTACAAGAAGGAGCTGGTCTTTAGCAGGTATGATTACTCAAAAAACAAAACACCTCATTCATTGTTGTGTTCAGAGGCCCAAACTGAGGAAAAATGTCTTATTTATATAGCATTCATATTACATAGATATAGCATAGTACTTAAAAGATGAACTTTTGATAGCTTGCATTTTGCGATGTAAATCAATACGATCTTTATAACAGCGTAGCATATACATATCAGCTGTCACTCTATAACTTCCAATAATGTCTTTTAAATGCTTAGTTTTATTATCAAAGCTTTCATTCTGTACAGTACCGGTCAAAAGTTTGGAAACATTACTATTTTAAATGTTTTTGAAAGAAGTCTCTTATGCTCATCAAGCCTGCATTTATTTGGTCACAAATACAGGGAAAAATTTAATATTGTGAAATTTAAATAATGGTTTTGAATTTTAATATACTTTAAAATGATATTTATTTCTGTGAAGCAAAGCTGAATTTTCATCATTCTTCAGTGTCACATGATCCTAAAAAATCATTCTAATATGCTGATTCGTTATCAATGTTGGAAACCGTTGTCGTGCTTTAATATTTTTTAAACCTCCTGTAATACTTTTTTTTGTATATAAGTATATAAATATATATTTCTTGTGATACAACATTTTTTATTTACAATAGAAATCTTTTGTAACAATATATACTACCATTTAATAGTTTAAGGTCAGTAATTTCTTCCTTTTTGTTTTTTTTTAAAAGCAATAAATACTTTTATTTAGGAAGGATGTGTTAAATTGATAAAAAGTGATAGTAAGGATTTATATTGTTATATACGATTTCTTTTTTGAATGAATGCTGTTCTTTTTAAAGGGTTAGTTCACCCAAAAATGCAAATTAAGTCATTAATTACTCACCCTCATGTTGTTCCAACCCCGTAAGACCTTCGTTCATCTTCGGAACACAAATTAAAGGTGCCCTAGAATGTTTTTTTTTATTATTTTATAATGTTTCCTGGGTTGCCCTTATAATGTTAGTATGTTTTCTAGATCAAAAATAATCATAATTTAGAAATAAATGGCATTTTTCCTAGCCTGCTTTTAGCCTCTGATTTGAACACTCTGTTTGAAGGGGCGTGTCTGCTGTGGGATTCAGTGTAACCGCGGCCACTGCTGTGATTGGCTGACATGCTTGCATGTGAAATAGCTACGCATTACATGTGAAACTCTCTTGAATACTTTTACTACTACTATTATACGTTTTTACTATAACAGCTATCGAGATTAACAAATCGTGAGATGTTTTTAAAGTATTTAGATCTATTCCCATCACATAAAATGTTGCCGTGATGACTGAGCATTGAGCAGATGACAGTGTTGATCGCGAGAATGAAGATCTTATCATTGCAAAGCAGTTTCTGCTCTCTCTCAGCTTTCACCAATGCAAACACGATGATGTAAATACAGTAAGAGCTTCGTTGTGCAGTAATGTGCGTCATTGATTTCATAACGAGTTTGGCAAGTGTCCAGATAAACTCGCGCTGTGTGGAAAGATTGTTCTTTGATCGCTTTCTGTATATAATTTGTTCACAATTTAAATACGATTATTTTCATCCTACTAAAAGAAACGATGTGAAGCTGATATTTTAGTCACTGGCTTGACTTACTGATGCATAAACAGTATTGAACGATTTTGAGAGAAAGATTACCTGTCTGAACTTGAACAATTACACATCAGAAAGTGTTGCTTGGTAGCTCGATCCGAGGCCAGCTCTGTATTGGCCCAAGTTGAGGAAACAGTCGGTGAAATGTTTGGAAATTTCCAGAGAAAATAAAATTAACCCATTGTTTCTTCAGAGGCTCAGATGAAGGAACTAAAAAATACTTTTGTGTTCATGTGTACATCCACACTGAGCAACTGCCATGCTTTGGCTGCGCAGTTCAGACTGGCATTGAGGGCTGGCATATGCAAATATTTGGAGGCGTACATATTAATGATCCCGACTGTTGCGTCACAGTCGGGTATATGTGGAGATTCGCCTGTTTTTCAGGGGTGTTTTAAAAAAACGAGATTTAACTAAGAAGGAGAAAACAATGGTGTTTGAGACTCACTGTATGTCATGTCCATGTACTGAACTCTTGTTATTTAACTATGCCGACATAAATTCAATTTCACATTCTAGGGCACCTTTAAGATATTTTTGATTAAATCTGAGAGGTGGATCACTCCTCCATAGGCTTCCTAAGGGAGTGAAACTTGACGGCCCAGAAAGTCATTGAAGAAAATGTTTAAATATTCCATGTGCCTACAGTGGCTCAACTATAAGTTTATCAAGCGACGAGAATACTTTTTGTGCGAAAAACAAAACAAAAATAACGACTTTATTCGACTATTCCTTTTCTTCCTTGTGGGCCTGAGACGAGAGTTCAAGAGATTTCCAGGACGCATGCGCGAGAACTGAACAAGAAGTAGTAGAAGAAGAACGTCCTCTTCTCAGTTCTCGCGTATGCGTCGTGGAAATCTCTTGAACTCTCGAAATCTCTTGGGATCACTGATAGAAATGCATCTGTGGCTTTACAGCAATCGAAAGAAGAGGATGCGACAGCTGCAGAAGAAGATCAAGACAGGCACACTGAATCTAAAGGAGGATGATCCGTTTGAGCTCTTCGTTGCTGCAACCAACATCCGCTACTGCTACTACAACGAAACTCACAAGATCCTGGGAAACACTTACGGCATGTGTGTTCTACAGGTAATGTCAGTGGCAAACATCTCAGACAGGACCTTCATATTACTGTGGAACCCAGTAAAGCCTTACTTATGAAATAATAGTCAAAATTATTTTTTGAAATGGAATTGTTTTTGATCAGTTAGACCATTTTTTTTGTGTATATGTTTTTGTTTAGTATCGTTTTTGATACACCAGGCTTTTAAAGGGTCATATAGTATAGTATATATAGGACTAGGAGAATATGGAGATCATACTCGGTGAGTAAAGTATGCTGATATTTATATGGTTAACATAAAAAAAATAAAAAAAATATCTAAGCATAATAACAAAAAGCATATCCTCCTGGGACCCAAGAATAGACTTTTGTCCACTGTAGTGGACATTATATTTTAGTGAATTTCTCTGACATGACACAACCTGGGTGTCCTGTAAAGAGCACATTCAGGACTTTTCAGTGATACCAAATGTTTGGAGGTTTCACCATGAAAACAACTTCTCATTGGTCTTTAAAAATGTCTGACATTAATTTAGTGATCAAATGTAGCATTCTTATGGAAATATGATAATATATTGTAATTATAATTTAAATTGGACTACTTTTCAAATTGTATTTCATAAAACAACATCTCAGGAAAATGTTAAGGGGTTTCAAATAAAAAAATTATTACCCTTATTACCCTCCAATTATTACCCTTATTTTTTCATTAAATGTTGCTCCAAGAACACATTAATGTGCAAATTAGATACAGTGTATAGATACATTGCATTGAATGGGAATATTAACTTATGGCCATTTTACCCACATATTGCAAAAAGTAAAATGGTGTATCAATTCATTCCATTATTTCTTTCATAACATAGTTGAGAATAATCTTTATACAAATTTTGGTTGAAAAAATCCTGAAACCCCAAAATGTATTGGTGATTGAAAAAAAAATCCCATTGTTTTTGCCTATACATATAATTTCATGTCATTTTATTTTTTAAACAACTTAGTCCTGGCGTCCACTACAGAGGACATAGCATAACGTATGAATAAAATATTATTTTATATATATGTTTTTTTACCATTTGTTTATTGTGCTCTAAACAGTGTGATGACATGGAAAAAAACTAAATTCAAAAAACTTTTTTTTTCTGGGTCTCAGGAGGATATAAAACATATAAATATAAGTCGTCACTCTATGGGTGTGTTCACACTTGACATGTTTGGTTGGATTAAAACGAACCCTGGTGTGATTGTTCTGTTAGTGCGGTGTATTTGAATAAGTGTGAATGCTGCCGTCTGAACCCTGGTGTGCACCGAGACCGCTGGTCCGCTTCCAAACAAACTCTGGTGCGGTTTGAATGAAATATGAATGCAACACCGACCAAAGATATGTAAACCAACCAAAAACACAATGTCACAGAATGCTCAAGCATATCGTTTTTTCTCATGAAAGTCGCGATGGTGTCCATCACAGTTCAGTACAGGCATCAGAATCACGTCTCCTCGCAGCAGATCTGTGTTTGTGTGTGTGACGGAGGGATTCCTGACGCTGTTTTAACTCCTTTACACATTTTATAAGCTCTTCACGAGTTCTCAGCTGGTCATAATACCATCATATGTAGCTACGCACATACAACGAGCGCATTTAGCCCAGAGTACAGCATAGTTTTGTAAGTTCCGTCGTGAAATATACGTAATAAAAACGATCAGTCAGTTTGAGAACACATACCTATGCCTTTAGATTCTGTATTAAAAATGCTAAGTGGACCAGGACTAAATGTTTTTTTTTTTTTTGTTTTTTTTTTGTCCAGACCAAACGAACCAATCGAACAGAACTACAAGTGTGAACACACCCTATATTGTCCAATAATGTCTAATATATATCATATTTGATACTCACATTTTAGCATGATTTTTCTAAAAAATGATAATCAAGTAAAAGTTACTTTAGTTCAGTAAGTGTTCATTTGAATACTTACAATATAAAAGTTATTCTTAACTTTACTTAAAAACAAAAAAAATCAGATTACACAGCAAAAAGACGTGAACCACGACTTTAAGGAGGATGTTTTTTGCTAAAAAAAAATGATCAGAGAGCAGAAGGCATGTAGTAGATTGTGTACAAGAGGTTTTTCAGCAAAGTTTTAATCATGTTGATCTTTTAGAGGTCTTAGAAATGTATGCATTAAATATGATACAGTTTAAGGTTAAGTTCCTCTGACTTTGTGTTCCAGGACTTTGAAGCTCTCACTCCCAACCTCTTGGCTCGGACAGTTGAGACTGTAGAAGGCGGAGGCATTGTGGTCATTCTTCTGAGGACTATGAAGTCGCTGAAGCAGCTGTACACAATGACAATGGTAGATGGCCTCTGAAGTGCTCGTGTGTCAATATGAAGCTGGTCATCTGCGTGGGAATATACTTTTTTTTTAAAATGTGTGTTTTCTTTCAGGATGTTCATTCTCGATACAGGACAGAGGCTCACCAGGATGTTGTTGGAAGGTTTAATGAAAGGTCAGTCCTGGAATTCTGAGATTCAATTACAAAACACTCATAGAATATTAACTTAGATATTAGTAGTATTTTAATAATTACAATACTAATATTTAATATGTCTTCATTTCTTAATTTTCAAACATTCAGCCATCAAGTTTTTATTTTGTTGGACAACTGGAGCCCAAAATGAAAATTATCCCATAATTTACTCACCCTGAAGTCATCCTAGGTGTATATGACTTTCTTTTTCAGCCAAACACAATCTGAGTTATTAAAAAATATCCTGGCTCTTCCAAGCTTTATAATGGGAGTGAATGGTACCTTAGATTTTGAAGCCCCAAAAAAGCGCATCCATCCATTATCCATCATCCATCATAAATCCATCCGTATGGCTTTGGGGGGTTAATAAAGCCCTTCTGAGGTGAAGCGATGCGTTTTTGTAATACAAATATCCATATTAATAACTATATAAACTATAATCACTGGCTTCCAGTAACGGCCTTACGCAAGTCTATTTCTGATGGAAGAGTGACCTCTGACCCGATGCATTTAAATATTATGTTTTCAATATTTAAAAAAAATTACAAATGCAATAAAAAAACAGGTATCGGTACTCTGAATGTACCAAAAATGAAAGAATCGGTATTAGACTCTGGAAAAAGGGGTATTGGTGTATCCCTAGTACATAACCTGTTCTTGTACTATCCTGTGGGAAAGAAAGAACTGCAGAAATGATGCTTGTCATATTTTCCCCCAGATTCATCCTGTCTCTTTCCTCCTGTAAGACATGTGTTGTGATTGATGACCAACTCAACATTCTGCCAGTCTCCACTCACATTAACAACATCAAACCTGTCCCTCCAAAAACACAGGTACGCCTGGTTCATAACCAGATAGTGTTCTGTTTGCTAATTAGTTTATATGAATTCCATAACCTTTTTGATTTTGCCAACAGGATGAGGGACTTTCTCCTCTGGAACAAGAGCTGAAGGACCTGAAGGAGTCTTTACAGGACACACAGCCAGTTGGCGTTCTAGTGGACGGCTGTAAAACTATGGACCAGGTCAAATCAAAAGATCTCCTAAAAATATTAATGCTGATTTGTTCAACTAGTGTTTATTTAGCCTGTGTTTATGTCTTCAGGCCAAAGCAGTGCTGAAGTTCATTGAGGCTATTTCAGAGAAGACCTTGCGCAGCACCGTGGCTCTCACTGCGGCCCGCGGTCGAGGTAAATCTGCTGCGCTGGGATTGGCTATGGCCGGAGCTGTTGCATTTGGGTATGTAGTACAGTGTTATGATTATGAATGAGCTCTTGTTTTGTTATGTTTGCCTCCTGACTGGATTTTTTGCATATGAATAACTAATTGACTTTGTGTTCTCTTCTCAGCTATTCAAATATCTTTGTCACATCGCCCAGCCCAGACAATCTGCACACGCTGTTCGAGTTCGTATTTAAAGGTTTTGATGCCCTCCAGTATCAGGTAATCATCAATCAACATCATTAGATATGATCTAGTCACAGCCAGACCCAGACTGTATTAAAAGAGTGTATTATTGTAAATAAGACTAATTAAACATTTACAGTAATGCAATTCGGAGGCAAGACATGGGTATTTTTGTTGCAGTGCCTTGCAGCACTACTGTAATTTTTTAATAAACAGAGTAACAAGTTGAACTCCGTGTATTTTAGGATCGGTAATATACTATTTTAGTTTTTATTAATGAAGCCCCTATTGGAATTGTTGGTTTTCTTTACTATTATTCCTCCTGAATGGAAGTCTGTGGCAGCCCTATGAACCCTAAGTAGGAAAATGACCAACTTTAGGGTCTATGGGACAACTCTATAGCGCCATCACCAGTTCAAAAATTCACATTTAAAACCGTTAGATCTTTTGAAACCTTTGATCTAGAAAAATGAAACTTAGGCCCCATCCACACTACTGCGTTTTAGTTTAGAAACGGATAATTAAAATGAATACGACCTCCGTCCACACCAGCGTTTTAGCTGCGTATTAGAATTGATCTTCTCCGTCCACATTAAAACGACTGAAAACGCGGATCACGTGACCATTCACCAACACTGGGCATGCGCGTGCCGGTGTAAACACAACTTCATTGATAAAATTATCCCACCATGCTCTGGGTTAACCCCAAACCGACGCTCCATGTACGGTCAACGCCGCCGCTGCACACGGGAATTGTCACAGATCGCTCGAATAATAGCTTGACTCCGGCGCATGTAGGCAGTTATAGCGTTGTAAAATGCAGAATTTACTTGTACAACAGCTGCTAGCAAAGATATACGCCATGAATGATGACACCCAATCATAGAACCGAGCGTGAGCCTCTACTATCGTTTCTAAAGTCCTCCGTCTTGACCCGTCTACACTAAAACGCCCTCCGGAGATTCAAAACGAAAAACGGATCGGCAGCGTTTCTAAACTTCTCCAATTTTGCCGTTTTAGTGTGGACGGGGGGAGCAAACGTAGCAAAAGGTCTCCGGGGCCTTAGTACACATGATTCCTCTCATCATGCTGATCATTCAATACCCTCAGAGGCTTTATCTCGGCAAAACTTTGATCAATAAAGAAACTATTATAGAATCGAAACGAAACTTGGTAGGCTTCATTGGAACCGTGATCTGAGGGTCCATGCCAAATTTAGGAACAGAGCCATTCAGTGGATATGTTTTTTTTTATATATGTTATGTTTTCATCTTAATTTAGATAAAGTTTTAGCAATTTTTTTTGTTATTTGTAACTTTTTTAATATGTCTATATATTTTTTATTTTTTATTTCAGTTTTAGTTGAAGTAAAATAAATGTAATTGAGAGAAATGTTGCCTTGGTTTTTACATTTTATTTTTATATTATATATTTTATTTTATTTGTTAACATTTATTTATTTTTTCAATTATTTTTTAAAAATAGTTTAACTATAATAACCCTGGTCAGTTAAACGATTTAAACCCTGATCATTTATTTAGTATTTGCTACAATGTGTAATTTTTTAAATAAATTCTTATAGGTAAATATGTTCTAAATCAATGTATCTACTAGTAGGAGAATATAAATCAGACATTTATGCATACATCTGATAGCCTGGGAAAACCTTAAGACAACTTCCGGCAAATTTAGATTTGCTCTGAAAGTTAGTCTGGCAAAGAGCTCATTCAAGCCCATTTCCAATCCGCCGAAATCGAGGCACCAATCAGAAACGTTGTTTTTTTTTTTCTTTACACGATGACGACAGCGCTGGGATTTTGAAGCAGATTTTGTAGCCTACATTACAAAGATGGATGCCGCCGTCGAACATCACTCGTTCGAATCAGCTATCGCGTCTGTTTTAAGCGATTTGAACGTTTCCTTTTAGTTAAAAACCGAGCAAAGAACAACACTCGGAGATGTTTCTTCGCCGCTCTGCATACGTCATCTCCTTCATCGCTCTGATTGGGTTTAGGTCTATCCGCGACGTCCTTTGGTGACGCCCCTCTGGAAATGATTTGTCTATGACGCTTTGCCAGACCATAACTCAGTTACAACTGAGAATGCTCTGGTTTTAACCAGGCTATACATCTGAGGGAACTACTTCAAACCATTTTTAAAATTTTTAATTTTATTTTAGGAACATATGGACTATGAAATCATCCAATCTTTGAACCCAGAGTTTAACAAAGCTGTGGTTCGTGTGAACATCTTCAAGGAACATCGACAGACCATTCAGGTATACCGACTTCCATCTCTGCATTTCTTTTCCATAATTTTCTTTTTTTTTCTTGCAAATATTCGTTAAACAGTGGAGTCTCAGGTATTGACTTTGCTTAGAAAGAATTTATCCCCTTTTAGTGTGTTTTTAGAATATTTGGAAGTTAAGAAACAGCAGGTTCATATGGTGCATTTTGCGTCATTCACAACAATAATAATCCTTGATGTTTTGATGTGCAGTACATTCACCCTGCTGATGCGGTGAAGTTAGGCCAGGCCGAGCTGCTTGTCATCGACGAGGCTGCTGCTATCCCTCTGCCTTTAGTGAAGAAGCTACTGGGGCCGTACCTTGTGTTTATGGCATCTACCATCAATGGGTCTGTATTCGAAGAGCTGCTACATATTCATCTTTTTACAATGGTATATTATCAATGCAGTAATGGTCATGTCCACATGCAGATATGAGGGCACGGGTCGCTCTCTGTCTCTGAAGCTGATTCAGCAGTTGAGACAGCAGAGTGCAGACAGCCAGCAGAACCTCTCGGCTGAGAACAGGAACACCAGCACAGCCAGACTGGCAGCAGGTATCCGCTAACGTCCTTTTACTTCTGAAATGTAATGGAGTGAAACAGTGCCTGCCCGCTTTTTCAGCGGTGTTGTGTTCTGGAAGCACCTTTTCCATTCATTTCTCCTATAGGGATTTTAAAAAGCCACGAACCAAGCCAACCAGATACGAGGTGATTCATAACGTGACAAACTTTAATTTGAAGCAAAAAAGTATTAGAAAATCGGACAAAAATACAAAGGTACAAAATATTTTTTGAGGCTTTATTGAGGGAAATAACTACAATCCCATGAAGCATTGCGAACAACATAGCCAAATATAAAACTACTACATTTAAAAATGTTGTTTATATATACACGCAAATATTTAAGTATTTGGAGAGCGTAGGAGGACTTGATTACGTCATTCACAGTGTTTAATGGGAGCTAAAAAGAGCTAAAGTGGGCGGAGCTTGACTGTTTCATTAATGCGTCAATACTAGTGCTGTCAAACGATTAAAATATTTAATCGCGATTAATCGCATTAAAGTCCCCATGAATTCAAAATTGACCATACTTACTTTGTTTGCCTAAATTGATCGTTTTGTGGTGAACAATTCATCCATGCAAGTCAATCCACACAAAAAAATGTTTTGGCTTCGTAATCTTTAATCAAAATCTGAAATTTCCCCTCCCCTCTGCATTGGAGGACCTTCCCTGATGACATTTGATGGTTTGGGTGTCTGCTTAACATCCGTAACCACGCCCCTCCAACTGACAGTAGACAGGCTGAATGAAAACACCTACTTTTCTAGATCCAATCAAGTGCTAGTTGGGAAAAAAGCCACGCCCACTATTTTGCCTCATTTAGTAATCCGTTTCTCTCGGAAATACGTCACAACACTGGAGAAAAGTCGTTTGCAACTTTCGGTTCACGGGGACTTTAATGTCGTAGTTAACTCACGATTAATCGCACATTTTTATCTATTCTAAATGTCTCTTGATTTCTTTTTGTCCCATTATTTTTTTCTCATTTTAATGCTCTTATCAACATGGAAAAGTGGATCGGCTTGCTTTGTGCAAATGTTTTTTATTGAAAACAACATTGGCATATACAGTGTTCAATTTCACACTAACATTCTCACTTAGAGCAAATAATCTCTCACACAATGTAACACTGTCCATCAATAAAAGGGTGAAAGAAATCCTGACGAGGTTCTGATATTGACGAGGGGGCGGAGAATTCGCATCAGCTGTGTGTGTGTGTGTGTGTGTGTTTGGCCTTCATCAAGTGGTATTTCAGACTGGACGTGCTGCGATGACGATAGCTCAGTTCACAACGACAAAACACACAGATCGCTTTGGTCTCGTCAATGGAACCCTTTGGCAACTTTTTAAAAGTAAACTTTCCATTCAGAATCTTATTGGCATCCATTTCGGCGTCTCGCGCTCTTCATCCACTCAAAACGTAACGTTAACCTACTATTTGGCCGGCTCGCGAGCCCAAACAAGTGTGTGCGGCGTGCCTGTTGTTTTGTTTCCGGTCTAGCTTGATCCGCTTGCGCTTTGGTCGACGAAGCAACAAAACGTCCTCGTGCGGCGCAAGCCATTGAAATGAATGGGTTTCATAGCGCAGCGCCGCGTCCTGTTGCAAAAGCATGTGAAAAAAACTACAAAGTTTGCTAGGCCAAAAAGACCGTTAATCGCGCGATAAATAACGCCGTTAAAATGGGTTTGCGTTAACGCCGTTAATAACGCGTTTAACTGACAGCCCTAGTCAATACCCATTAATACTTCTATTCTATTGCTAATCTTTTTATTTATTTATTTATTAAAAAAACTTTGCTATGTGTAGTGTGCTGGACTAACTGGGACTTGTCACAGCACATAAATATTGTTTCCCTTTTGTCGGTTTAAGTGCTTCTATTGTTCTCCTCATTTGTAAGTTTTAAATGTAAATGTAAAGAGCTCTTTTGGTGCGTTTTGCTTGTCGAGACTCTGATTGGTGGAATTATCTGTACAGCAACTATGAATTACAATGTTTAACATGATTATTTGAAAAAATGTGTTCTGATGGATTCAACAGAAGCAAATATCACCGATTAACAACCTCCGATTATTTAAGTTACCATTAAAAATTAATTTCCATATGGAGAAAACGAATGGAGTTTTTACTTCTGAAACCCAATGTTGCACTCCATATCTCTTCACTTGCCACAAGAATTCATAACATGAAAAAAGGAATAACTTTTTCCCCCCTGACTGATGATGTGTTTAATGTTTAAATGCGCTCTGCAGCACGAAGCCTTCATGAGGTGACCCTCCACGAGTCTATCCGCTATGGCCAGGGGGATCATGTGGAGAAATGGCTGAATGAACTGCTGTGCTTGGACTGTCTGAGTGTGCCACGCATCATTTCCGGCTGCCCTTTACCCCAGACGTGCGACCTGTATCCTCTAAAAGTCAAACGAGACTTCTACATTCAGCACTGGATTTTTATGTTCATGCTAACATTATACTAGTATGGTAACCCATTACTGCCACACAAGAAAAAAAAAAACATGCTTTGGTAAAAATAATTAAGAGATTAACAAGTCAAAATTATGAGGTAAGTCATTATGACATGAAAAGTCAAAATTTGTTGTCATAATTATGACTTTATCTTATTGTTTTGACTGTTATATCTTTTTGACTTTTTGTCCGATTTTTAATCGTTCTCTTATGTGGGCTGCCTGCCTGTCTGTCACATGATTTTATTTACTATCATCATCACCAGACGTGTAAAAACATGCCTGATTTTTTCAAAATAACACAAAACATTGGGTAAACATCTCTCATCTACCTTAGATTTACTCCTCTCTCTAGACATTAGATTTCTTTAACCCCATATTTCAGTTATTATGTGAATCGAGACACGTTGTTTTGTTATCACAAAGCTTCTGAGACTTTCCTTCAGCGCCTTATGGCACTTTACGTAGCATCACATTACAAGGTAAATTAATATCTTGGTTATTAGAACAGTGGTTCTCAATCTTTTTGACTGAAAAACCTTTCATCGTCACTACACAATTTTTAAAGGCTCCCTGATATTTTTTTGTAGTTTTGTATTATTATTTAATAGTTGATATTATTATAACATTATATAAGAATTACATTTCAGTTTACAATTTGATTCTTTTTTTATTTAAGCATTTGACAATGAATGAAATATTATTTAAAAAAAAATATTATTAATATTAATAAATGAATAAATAACAATTTATTAAAGGGGTCATAATATGGATATTTTATCATTTTATTATGTTCCGTTATGTTCACTTTTTATTTTACATTATTTGTCTGAAATGATCCGTTTTTAAGGCGCTGCTCCTTTAAGGCTTGTCAGTAAATGTCCACTGTTATGATTGGCTAAGGTCATTGCATAGGAAATGAGCAGGATATTTTAAGCTATGAATCTTACAGGATGTTTTAATGGTACAAAGACCTTACATGTCAAAATATGAAGGCACATTTTTATGTCATGATCCCTTTAATATTTTTTTCGTCATCTTGGTTGAGAACCACTGAATTAGAGCGTTACATAATGTCACAAACTTTAAACAGCAAAACAATTTTACCTCGATCTCTCCCGCCTCAGAATTCACCCAATGACCTTCAGTTGCTTTCGGATGCTCCTGCTCACCATCTCTTCTGCCTGCTGCCCCCTGTCCCGCCCACACAGAGTTCACTCCCAGAGGTCTTAGCAGTTGTGCAGGTACGGCCACAGATACTTCATTCCAGGACGGCTAAATCTGAGTTGAATTATGTTGTTAATGAAATAACTAATTGCAGGTGTGTCTGGAAGGAGAGATCTCACGCCAATCCATCCTCAGCAGTTTGTCCAGAGGGAAGAAAGCTTCAGGTGATCTCATTCCCTGGACGGTTTCGGAACAGGTAACAAATCCCAATTTTAAATGAAGCTACACTACAGTTCACCAGTTTGGGGCAATTAAGGTCTTTTTTTAAATACTTTTATTCACCAAGGACGCATTGAATTGATCAAAAGGGACAGTAAAGACATTTATTATGTCACAAAAGATTTCTGTTTCAAATAAATGCAAAAAAGTATCATGGTTTCCACATAAATATTAAGCAGCACAACTTTTTTCCAACATTGATAATAATTAAAAGTAATTTCTGAAGGATCATGTGACACTGAAGACTGTAATGATGCTGAAAATGCAGCTTTGATCACAGGAATAAATTACATTATTTAAATTGTAAAAATTCTTCAGTATTTTGATCAAATAAATGCAGCCTTGGTGAGCATAAGAGACTTCTTTTTTAAAACATTGAACATTAAAAAATCTTACTGACCCCAAACTTATGAAAAATAGTGTATAAAGATTATTTATGCCATACTGTCAAATAAATGTTTCAGAGAATGATTCTGATGCTCTTGTGTTTTTAGTTTCAAGACCCTGATTTCGGAGGGCTCTCTGGAGGCAGGATTGTCCGTATTGCAGTGAACCCTGATTATCAGGGGGTAAATTACTTTCTTTTTCCCCTCAGACTCTGTTATGTTCATTGAACAGCTTACATATAGAAGTTGCTTGATTATGGCTTTGTTTGAGCAGTTGTGCCATTACCCATGTGTGGTTCACTGTGCCGTCTGTAGATGGGTTACGGCAGCCGTGCTCTGCAGCTGCTGGAACAGTATTACGAGGGCCAGTTTCCTCTGTTGGATGAGCAAGAACAGACACCGGCCAGCGCTATCACATCTCTGAGCAGTGAGGTAATGCTAAAGTCTGTGTGGCACTTCATGTTTTAGTGGACTTTGCTGTATTGTTATATTGGTCCATGTTGGGGGAAAATATTAAATAAAATAATTCTTCCTTGTGTTCATATAGAGAAAATCGCTTGATCATATTTGACTAGATTTGTTCTTTATTGTACTTTTTTTTACATTAAACATTTTGAAGCCATTTCAGAAAATACGACACTTTTCAAAAGTTGCAAAAAGTTTTCTGTTTGGATATATTTTAATTGTATTTTAATTCTGTGATGCAAAGCTGAATTTTCAGCATCATTACTCCAGTCTTCAGTGTCACATGATCCTTCAGAAATCATGCTAATATGCTGATTTGCTGCTCAAGTTAAACAGTTATTTTTGTGTAAACTGAAGAAAATTCACTTTGATATATAGAATGTTCAAAAGATAGAAAGCGGATTGAAAAGAAACGTGGTCTCTGCAGACAGCCCAGGCTCCACAAACGGCAACAAAAACAAACTGGGCTAACCCACTCCACGAAACATGACAAACTGTTCCAGCCAATGACCGACAAGAAGGACTTGGGGGCGGGGTTTGGGGGGTTAGTGCGCGGATGAGGAGGAGGTAGGGTCTAGCTAGCCTCCGTTTTGTTTGACAATACTTTAAACGTCAACAAGAAGTGACATCACCCAACATCGCTTAGAGCACCTTTAACTAGTTGCTTATTAGCATGCATATTACTATGATATTGGCTGTTTATTATAAAGCACATATGAATGCCTTATTTTGCATGACCATATTCTACATCCCTTAATCCTACCCAATACATAAACCTAACAACTATCTTACCAACTATTAATAAGATGTAATTCGTAGTTTATTGAGGCAAAAGGTATAGTAAATCGTGAGTTAATAGTGAGAACTGGATCCTAAACTAAAGTGTGACCAAATTTAGAATTGTTTGTTACATTATACATTTCTTTACTGTCATTTTAGATACATTTTTGTGTTCTAGCGAGAAGAATATATTTTTATTTTTTTTCTCACTGTTTATCACTCATCTCTGATTTGTTAAGTTCAGAATTGATTAAAATTAATATGCTCTTTTTTTTGTACAAGATCAGAACTAAATTAACTAAATCCTCTGTGTCAGTGATGTGTACAATAATATTTATAATTCAAGATTTCCTTTATACAATTCAGTAGTTATAATTGTCACTTCACTGATAAAGTAGTATAATATCTAGAACCTAAGCTTTGATAAATAAGAATAATGTAAGGTTACACTTTATTTTAAGGTGAAGTAGTTACATTATACTTGCGTACTGAGTAATATTAATGAACTACATGTACTCATTATAGAGTTAGCGCTTGGTTTAGGTTTAGTTACTTGTAATTATGTATAATTTACTGTTATTACTATAGTAAGTACATGTAGCAGCTTCACCTTAAGATAAAGCGTCACCTAATGTAAGTATGGATTCTGAAAGGAGTGTATATTTTTCCTTCATGTCCTTGTTCAGGCTGTCAGTCTTCTGGAAGAAGTGGTGTCTCCCAGGAAAGACCTGCCGCCGCTGCTGTTGAAGCTGAATGAGAGGAGAGCCGAGAGCCTGGACTACCTGGGAGTCTCGTACGGTCTCACTCCTCAACTACTCAAGTGAGATGCTTTATGCAAGCAGATTTTACAGTGATATTCGCACTGTTATACTATTGCAAAACATGTTCTATCTCAATCTCTCTGCTTTCTTTCTCATCCAGATTTTGGAAAAAGGGTGGATTTGTTCCTGTTTATTTAAGACAGACTCCGGTAAGCATCCCGGAATTTCGTTTTTTTAAGTGTTTTTCTGTTTTGTAACTTGTATTCTTATACTGTGGCCTGTAGAACGACCTGACGGGAGAGCACTCCTGCATTATGCTGAAGGAGCTCAATGCTGAGGAGTCAACAGAGCAGAACCAGTGGCTCTCTGCTTTTTGGAAAGGTGAGAATGCACAATCTCTCAGAATAATGCTGCATTTGACCAATCAGAATCAATTATTCCAGAGAGCTGTGTAATTAGTGCTGTCAAACGATTAAAATATTTAATCGCGATTAATGTCATAGTTAACTCACGATTAATCGCACATTTTTATCTATTCTAAATGTCTCTTGATTTCTTTTTGTCCCATTATTTTTTCTCATTTTAATGCTCTTATCAACATGGAAAAGTGGATCGGCTTGCTTTGTGCAAATGTTTTTTATTGAAAACAACATTGGCATATACTGTGTTCAATTTCACACTAACATTCTCACTTAGAGCAAATAATCTCTCACACAATGTAACACTGTCCATCAATAAAAGGGTGAAAGAAATCCTGACGAGGTCCTGATATTGACGAGGGGGCGGAGAATTCGCATCAGCTGTGTGTGTGTGTGTTTGGCCATCATCAAGTGGTATTTCAGACTGGACGTGCTGCGATGACGATAGCTCAGTTCACAACGACAAAACACACAGATCACTTTGGTCTTGTCAATGTAACCATTTGGCAACTTTTTAAAAGTAAACTTTCCATTCAGAGGGCCCTATCTTGCACTCGGCGCAAATGACTTTGTACACTGACGCATGTATCATTCCTATTTTGCACCCGCGCATAGCGGACTTTTCCCTCCACAGACGCACGTCGGTTAACTAAGAAATACACTTGCGCACCCCGGGGCGGTTCAGCGCAAAGAGGAGGCGTGTTCCGGCGCAAACTTTCCCTCATGCTATTTTGCTGTTCTATCAAACAATTGCGCCACTGACCAGAAAAAAACTAGTCTAAAGTCAGTGGCGCGTTGCGCGTTGTTCATTATGCTATTTTAAGGGCGCATGCTTGGCCATAATCAATGTAGCGTGTGCACAACGCGCATACACGTTGATTCTCTCATCTAAGCAGCAGTTTTCATTTTTGCAAATCATACATTATTACGATAGATAGATATAGATAGATAGATAGATAGATAGATAGATAGATAGATAGACAATTTATTATAAAAGCATGTAGCTTACACATTTACCCAAATTATCATACGCCTGTTTAACAGAAGTTAATTTGGGTGGGTTTCTCCATCCCCAATGTCACTTCTCTGTGTTTTACGGCCCTGACGAGAACGCTGCACTCCTCGGCTGTGAATCGCTCCTGGCGCGCGCCTGGCAAATCCGCCGTTATAATAGGAATCCGCTTTAGAACAAGCGCACCTGCTCTTAAAGGGAATGTGAGATGACGCTCTGATTGGTTTATTTCACGTTACGCCCAAACCACACCTATGAATAATGAAGCTACTTCAGGCCAACCCCTTTTAGATTTGCGCCAGGCGCAAGAGGCATTTATCCCGCCGGGAAAATAGCAACAGCACCGGGATCCGCCCACAAAGTTACTTGCGCTTTACGCTTTGACACTTGCGTTTCAGATCGTTAAAATAGGGCCCAGAATCTTATTGGCATCCATTTCGGCGTCTCGTGCTCGTCTTCCACTCAAAACATAACGTTAACCTACTATTTGGCCGGCTCGCAAACCCAAACAAGTGTGTGTGGCGTGCCTGTTGTTTTGTTTCTGGTCTAGCTAGATCCGCTTTCGCTTTGGTCGACGAAGCAACAAAACGTCCTCGCGCGGCGCAAGCCATTGAAATGAATGGGTTTCATAGCGCAGCGCCGCGTCCTGTTGCAAAAGCATGTGAAAAAAACTACAAAGTTTGCTAGGCCAAAAAGACCGTTAATCGCGCGATAAAAAAATGAACGCCGTTAAAATAGGTTTGCGTTAACGCCGTTAATAACGCGTTTAACTGACAGCCCTAGTAATAATATATAATTCTCACTCCGCTATCTTTTCCTGATTTCAAAGACTAACGTTTCTTGTGTTGGACAGATTTCCGGCGGAGGTTCCTCTCCCTGCTGTCCTTCCAGTTCAGCAAATTTAACCCGACCCTGGCCCTCAACATCCTGCAGAACAAGAGCGCTAAGGATGACAGCCCGGCAGGTACAGGCCCGCATCTGCCACCTCATCAGACTAAATGCTGTATGTGTGTGTTGGTTAAAGATAACCTTTCATGCGTCTGTGTGTTTTCAGCTCTCGGCAGTGCTGAGCTCGCTGCCACATTCACTCCATACGACCTGAAGCGTTTGGAGATGTATTCAAGAAACATGGTGGACTATCACCTCATCATGGACATGATCCCTATTATTGCACGCATGTATTTCCTCAAACAATTGGGAAACATCGGGCTTTCTGTTGCC
Organism: Rhinichthys klamathensis goyatoka; assembly: GCF_029890125.1. Classification (NCBI taxonomy): domain Eukaryota; kingdom Metazoa; phylum Chordata; class Actinopteri; order Cypriniformes; family Leuciscidae; genus Rhinichthys; species Rhinichthys klamathensis. The sequence continues at coordinate 5,630,782 of NW_026606558.1, forward strand.
CAGTCTGTAAGTCAGCTATGTGCGTTTTTACGTTTTTAGTCCCAAGTATAAGAATTTTCTTTATTTAAGTCAAAATGTATCTTTAAGAATAGCCTATGTGATTTTACTAGTTATTAAAGATACAAATATATTTTAATTTATGTATTTTTAAAAATAGTAATAGAAGTATAATAAAAAAAATGTTATATATATATATATATACACTCACCGGCCACTTTATTAGGTACACCTGTCCAACTGCTCGTTAACACTTAATTTCTAAGCAGCCAATCACATGGCGGCAACTCAGTGCATTTAGGCATGTAGACATGGTCAAGACAATCTCCTGCAGTTCAAACCGAGCATCAGTATGGGGAAGAAAGGTGATTTGAGTGACTTTGAACGTGGCATGATTGTTGGTGCCAGAAGGGCTGGTCTGAGTATTTCAGAAACTGCTAATCTACTGGGATTTTCACGCACAACCATCTCTAGGGTTTACAGAGAATGGTCCGAAAAAGAAAAAACATCCAGTGAGCGGCAGTTCTGTGGGCGGAAATGCCTTGTTGATGCCAGAGGTCAGAGGAGAATGGCCAGACTGGTTCGAGCTGATAGAAGGGCAACAGTGACTGAAATAACCACTCGTTACAACCGAGGTATGCAGCAAAGCATTGTTGAAGCCACAACACGCACAACCTTGAGGCGGATGGGCTACAACAGCAGAAGACTCCACCGGGTACCACTCATCTCCACTACAAATAGGAAAAAGAGGCTACAATTTGCAAGAGCTCACCAAAATTGAACAGTTGAAGACTGGAAAAATGTTGCCTGGTCTGATGAGTCTCGATTTCTGTTGAGACATTCAGATGTTAGAGTCAGAATTTGGCGTAAACAGAATGAGAACATGGAACCATCATGCCTTGTTACCACTGTGCAGGCTGGTGGTGGTGTTGTAATGGTGTGGGGGATGTTTTCCTGGCACACTTTAGGCCCCTTAGTGCCAATTGGGCATCGTTTAAATGCCACGGCCTACCTGAGCATTGTTTCTGACCATGTCCATCCCTTTATGGCCACAATGTACCCATCCTCTGATGGCTACTTCCACCATGTCACAAAGCTCTAATCATTTCAAATTGGTTTCTTGAACATGACAATGAGTTCACTGTACTAAAATGGCCTCCACAGTCACCAGATCTCAACCCAATAGAGCATCTTTGGGATGTGGTGGAACGGGAGATTCGCATCATGGATGTGCAGCCGACAAATCTGCGGCAACTGTGTGATGCCATCATGTCAATATGGACCAAACTCCCTGAGGAATGCTTCCAGCACCTTGTTGAATCTATGCCACGAAGAATTGAGGCAGTTCTGAAGGCAAAAGGGGGTCCAACCCGTTACTAGCATGGGGTACCTAATAAAGTGGCCGGTGAGTGTATATATATATATATATTTATGTAAGCATAATGCATAGTTGTGCTTGGAGTCAGCTGTTTTATTTGTGATAACGCACTGAAATATGTCAAATTATGCAGCCAATTTTTGGCCAGGCTGTCCAACTAAATATATATAACTGATTACGTTATAGTCAATGTGTACTTCCTGTTTCTATGCAGTTTTTTTGCATATTAAAATAAAACGAATCGGTTACCTAACGTAACCTCGGTTCTCTCTAGAAGAGGGAACGAGTATTGCGCAAGCTAGCTTACGCTGCGGGAAAGATTCATCTTTGCTGAGATATTGAAGGCAAAAAATTATTTCATAATTTGTATCCATTGACAACGCAGTTCCTCTGCGGCAGACCTAGAGCAGGCTAGCTAGCAGCTCATTGGTTCGCTCAGAGAGAACTGCTTAAGCCTATGGGAGAGCGGGGCTGAACCCGCTTCCAATGAGAGGCGCCCGCGCGCTCATTGCGTCATGGCCCGCCAGAATGGGCGTGGCTATGGTGTATATAACAGTCTCTCCCAGGCTTATATGTTGATTTATTTCAGCGTGAAGCGAAACGCTAGTAGCGCAAGCACGGCCGGGAACGCAATACTCGTTCCCTCTTCTAGAGAGAACCGAGGTTACGTTAGGTAACCGATTCGTTCTCTTACGAGAGGTTCTCTCGTATTGCGTAAGCTAGCTTACGCTGCGGGAACACCTGGTCAACGCCGTGCGCGCTATGAATCCACTCATGAATCCCAGGGTGATACCGGGGGATTTTTAACGTGGAGTGAATGTATTATGAGGCTGGCAGAGCGGGCACATGAAGTGTATACATAAGCATGTATGAGGCCGGCAGAGCGGGCACATGAAGTGTATAAGCATTTAAGGAGAGCATAAGGGGCGAACCGGTTGTGTGAGGGACTCCCAGTAATGCAGCTTCTTAGAGAGCTGGTCGTTAGACAGCTAGTAATTTTGCCTGCAAGGCGGGAACTTCCAAGTTGTAAAATCTGACAAAAGTGGACGGGGAGGCCCATCCCGCGGCCACACAAATGTCATGAATGGAAATTCCACAGGACCATGCCCACGATGAGGCCATGCCTCTAGTGGAGTGCGCCCTGATGCCCAGAGGGCAGGGCAGGCATTTAGATGCGTAAGCAGAGGCGATAGCGTCTACTATCCATCTAGACAGTGTCTGTTTAGAGGCGGCCAGACTTTTGGTGCGCCCCCCAAACGACACGAAAAGCTGCTCAGCGCATCTGAACGCGGCAGCGCGCGTAGTGTACAATCTAAGAGCCCGCACCGGGCAGAGGAGATTGGCGTCGCGCTCACTATCGGATGAAGGCAGAGCCGATAGGGAAATAATCTGAGCCCTGAACGGGGTACCAATCGCCTTCGGGACATAGCCATGTCTAGGTTTGAGAATGACAACAGAATCATTCGGTCCAAATTTGAGACACGCGGCGCTGGATGAGAGCGCGTGAAGATCCCCCACGCGTTTTACTGAGGACAGAGCCGTCAGAAAAACGGTTTTGAGCGAGAGGTATTTTAGGTCCACAGACTCGAGCGGTTCGAACGGGGGTGCTTTCATAGCTTCGAGAACTATAGAAAGATCCCAGATAGGAACCGAAGGGGGGCGCGGAGGGTTCATCCTCTTAGCTCCCCTGAGGAAGCGGATGACTAACTCGTCTTTGCCCAGGGACTGAGCGCGTCGGGGTTCAGAGAACGCCGCGACGGCTGCCACGTAAACCTTGAGAGTGGAGGGGGACCTGCCCTTGTCCAGCATCTCTTGAAGGAAAACAAGCAAAGACGGCACCTCGCATGACCGTGGGTCCAGATGTTTTTCGGTGCACCATTTTGAGAACACAGACCATTTAGACGCATAGAGCCTTCTCGTGGAAGGTGCTCTAGCCTGTATGATAGTGTTTCTTATGGGCCTTTCACACAGGACGCGGAAAGCGCTGCGCTGCGCTATGAAACCCATTCATTTCAATGGCTTGCGCCGCGCGAAGACGTTTTGTTGCTGCGTCGAGCAAAGCGCAAGCACAGCGGTGCGCACCATTGACTTGCTCGCGCGCACGCCGCGGTCAAAGTTCAAAATAGTTTAACTTTTGCCGCTGCGCTCTGTGACGATTATCAGCGCGGCCAATAGAAACGGGACATCCAAACAAACACGGAAATCAAAATGGATGAACGGCTAGTACTGTGTGTATCGGAATTTCCTGAGCTCTATGATACAAGTTTGAGGTCGTATAGGGACATCGGCAGAAAAGCGGTGTCATGGAGACATATCTCCATTCAAGTTGGCATGTCAGGTGTGTTTTAATATATATATATAATTTGTTATTTTGTGTCAGCTTTAATGTTTGAATAAATGTTTTATTCTAAAAAAGAACTGAGCTCATGATTCGTGTGTTGATTTCGATGTTATATGTGTGTGTGTGTGTGTATATATATATATATATATAATAAATAGAACTCCCGCTTAAAAGGTTTTTGAAAAATCCGCCTACTTTGCTCTGGCATAGCGCAGCGCAAATCGCGTTGTATCTGAAGGGCAACGCTGAACCCAGCGGCCAGCGCAGCGCAGCGCAGCCCATTCCGCGTCCTGTGTGAAAGCCCCTTTACTCCTTCTGGCAAATCGACGAATAGTCGTTGATCACCCATGCATGTAGCGCCCAGCGCCGTGGATGGGGGTGCCAGATCGTGCCGCGAGCTTGAGAGAGGAGATCTGCTCTGACTGGGATGGGCCACGGGGCTGTCTGTGACAGCTGAGTGAGCTCCGGAACCCAATTCTGACTCTCCCAACGCGGGGCTATGAGGAGCACCGAGTGGCGTGTGTCCCTGATCCTCTGAATTACCTGTGGTAGCAGAGCGATCGGAGGGAATGCATAGAGCGGGCGGCGAGGCCATTCCTGGGCTAGCGCGTCCTCGCTCCTTGAGAAAAATATTGGGCAGTGAGCGTTCTCTTCTGACGCGAAGAGGTCCACCTCTGCTCTGCCGAATAGCCGCCACAGTATTTGGACCGTTTGTGTGTTCAGGGACCATTCTCCTGAGGAGATGAGGTTCCTGGACAGTATGTCTGGACCGTCGTTCAGATGGCCCGGCACATGCGTCGCTCTGAGCGAGAGCAGGCGGCTCTGAGACCAAACTAAAATGCGTTCTGTCAGTAGGAAGAGATTCCTGGATCTGACACCGCCCTGACGGTTGAGATAGGAGACCACAGCCATGTTGTCCGAACGGATCAGCACATGGTGACCGTGAATGCGCGGCAGAAAGCGCGTGAGCGCGTTCTCGACCGCAAGCATTTCCAAACAGTTTAAGTGGAGGAGACTCTCCTGAGCTGACCAGGGGCCGAAGGCCGGTGAGCCCTCGCAGACGGCACCCCAACCCATGTTGGATGCGTCTGTCGAAAATGACTTTTCGGCGAGAAAAAGGTCCCCAAGGAAACGCCCCGCTGAAACCATTCTGTCATGGACCATGGCTGCAGAGCTGCGATACAGGTCTGCGTTACCTTTATCAGCTGGCGGCCCGTGGTCCACGCGCGGTGAGACACACGGCTCTTCAACCAGAACTGATGCGGGCGCATGCGCAGTAACCCCAGCTGGAGCACTGCGGAGGCTGAGGCCATGTAACCCAGCGCCTTCTGAAAAGTTTTCAGAGGTGTGAGTCTGTTCATCTGAAAAGATGCGGCGAGACGCTGCACACGGCGCGCGCGCGCTGTGTAGACAGACGAGCCGTCATTGAGACCGAGTCTAGCTCTATACCCAAGAAGGAGATAGTCTGACTGGGTTGAAGTGCGCTCTTTGTCCAGTTGACAGAGAGGCCCAAACTTTTCAGATGGTCGAGGAGAACTGTACGATGAGACAGTAGCTCCCTCTGTGATTGTGCCAAAATCAGCCAGTCGTCCAAATAGTTCAGTATTCGCAGCCCCTGACTCCGCAGGGGGGCGAGCGCCGCATCCATGCACCTCGTAAACTTGCGGGGTGCTAGGGATAGGCCGAACGGGAGGACGGTGTATTGATAAACCTGGCCTTCGAAGGCGAAACGTACGAATGGCCTGTGAAGGGGATTTATCTGAATCTGAAAGTAGGCATCTTTCAGATCTAGTGAAATGAACCAGTCCCCCTGGCGCACATGCGCGAGGAGTTTTCTGATAGTGAGCATTTTGAACGGTCTCTTCATGAGAACTCTGTTCAGAAATCTGAGGTCTAAGATTGGTCTGAGGCCGCCGTCTTTCTTTGGAACCAGAAAATAACGGCCGTAAAACCCCGACTCGCTCATAGATAGAGGAACTCTCTCTATAGCCCTTTTGCACAATAGTTTTGCTATCTCTGAACGGAGCAGAGTCACTGCTTCTGGGTTCACAATAGTTTCTAGCCGCGCTCGGAAACCTGGAGGGCGGCGGTGGAACTGTAAGCGATAGCCTAGCCTTATTGTGTTTAGCACCCACTGGGAAATTCCCGGAATAGCTTCCCATGCTTGAAGCGTAACGCTAACGCCCGTTTCACACATACTCCGTTTGCAGTGCGTATGCGGTGCGTATTTTTTTACGTACCCATGTTAACAGGTTAGAGCTTTCACACTGCACGCGGATGCGGTCCATCGCTCCGTTCCAGTTGCGGTGCGTATACAGCAGTGCAGAGATCGTTTACGCACCGAGTCTATTTTTGCTGTGCTGCAAACGATGAATTAAAGTGACAGCGCACGGTTCGTGGTCAAAATGAACACAGACTGACCTGAATATGTAGTAATTTCACCATAAATGCAGTTAATTCAATAAAATGTAGTAATCTCACCATCAATGTATTTAATTAAATAAAATGTAACCATAAATGCATTTAATTAAATACTACTTTTTTCACAGTCATCTTTTTACTTTAAGACCGGGGTAAATCAAAGAAGGCTACAATTTACTTCAACAAGGCCACATAAGGAACGACACGCGTCTCATTCGTTGAGGTGGAAAAACAAGTTATTTGTGACATGCAAGATTTATTGTATACAGATTGGAATTATGCAAAAGAAAAGGTATGAGTCTGCTGTTTTTGTCAATTTTAAGTTTTAATTTAAAATGTTTGCGATTTTAATTATAAGTACATGGTTAAAAATGTTACCACTTGCTTGAGCAACTTAATATATAATCTAGGCCTATATAAAAGTAATGCATTGAATAATACGTTGTTTAAATTGTGTTTTAAACGTGAATAGGCCTACAAAGAGAATTGCACTGGAGGCAAAAACTTTTGCTGCTGATAACTTGATTTGATTGATGATTTTTTGAAATACAAATAGTGAGTAAATGTGTTTGTGGTACAGCCGCGGATCAGTTGCGCACTGCAAACGCACGCAGCATATGTGAAAGCACTATAGCGCGTGCTGCTCCTGTACCGCATACGCACCGCAACACGGACCGCATACACACTGCACACGGAGTATGTGTGAAACGGGCGTAAGGGGTGAATGGCTACATGGTCCCCGTTGCTGCACACAGCGGGCCGCGCGGGCGCGCTCATAGTGTTTATGACAGCGGGACTTACACTCAGAGAGGAGTTTAAGGGCCGTGTAACAGAGAGAGCAGAGGTGGGATTGATGCACACGGGCTCGTGGGCGCGCTTATGCACTCTGAAACTCGAGCGGGTTGGAACCGCTTAATGGGAGTGGGCTCTGTGAGACACACGGGAACTGAAAAGCTTTTGTGTATGAGTGAACACAGTGTTGTGGGCACATTTTTTACACGTGAGGCTTTTATGCTCTTTTTGAGCTATCTCTGGGTCGCCGTGAAAACGGTGTTTGTGCACATGCAGTGCTTTGTGTATGAGTGAACACAGTGTTGTGGGCACATTTTCTACACAATAGGTTTTTATGCTCTTTTTGAGATATCTCTGGGTCGCCGTGAAAACGGTGTTTGTGCACATGCAGTGTTTTGTGTATGAGTGAACACAGTGTTGTGGGCACATTTTCTACACAAGAGGCTTTTATGCACTGTTTTTTTTTTTTTTTTTTTTTTTTTTGGATTTCTCTGGGACGCGGTGAAAACGGCGTTTGTGCACATGCAAGCGGGAAAAGAGACCGGCTTGTTGATGGCGGTGTACACTGCTGCAGTAGCCGTGTGAACGGGGACTGACAAAGGGCGAAACCTTGATGGCGGTTCAGCCATGGTGAGAAATAGCCGTCCTTTTCTCAGCTGAGGCTGGTCACGTGAGCGGCCTGCAGCGGGATATATATATAGCCTGAAATCGTCTGCACTTGTGACGCGCGTCGCGTGCAAGTGCGTGTTAGAAACGTGAGCGCTGCAAGCGGGCACGAGACTATTTTTAGCCTGCAGAGGCTGGACTTGTGACGGCATAAAAATTATCTGCGAGAGCCGGAATCGAACGCGGGTCTCTGGCGCGAAAAGCTTTGTGATACACCACTGAGCCACAGGGGTAATGACACAAGCACAGTAGCGCGAGCAGATAAGAGGGCGTGATAGCAGTAACAGGTTCGGCCTCAGCGGAACTAACACACTATAACCCATTTGTCCAGCTTTATGCTCGGAAATGAGAACGTTTCTCATGAGCGTGGGAGAGCGCGGCCGCTTTCTGTCACGTAAGAGAGCTGGAAAACCAAAACCGAGTTTGGGGGAGAGTAGTTCTTAGAACTGTTTAGAAGTGGACAGTTCCTATAACTAAGTTCCTGTAACTACTTGGTCGGAAAGCGGCTTATGTAAATGATGTAAATAATGTTTGTGTGTACTACATGATGTATTCTTTCTTCAGGCTCTACTGTTGGGAATTGGGCTTCAACACAAGAGTGTAGATGAGCTGGAGAAGGCGATCGATCTGCCCGCTTCTCAGCTTATGGGCCTGTTCAACCGGGTCATCCGTAAAATAGTGCAGGTGAGACCAAACAAGCCCTCTCTCCTGCTCTCTCATACACACACAGAAGAATTAGAACCGAACCTTCTTTTCAGAGTGAGAAATAAACTGCATGGATCTACTCTTCTGTAATGTTTCAGTGTGTATTGTTTGATTCTATATTTCCTGCAGTTCTTCAACACTCTTCAGGAGAAAGCAGTTGAAGCAGAGATGGTGGCCACCAAAGACATAAGCATGGAACCGACTGCGCAGACGCTAAATGAAGATCTGGTATGAGACTCTAGATTATTATTTTGTGATCCAAAAAATAACCACAAAAATGTCGAGTCGGTAAGATTTTTTTAAAATGTATTTGAAAGAAGTCTCTTATGCTTGCAAATGATGGGTAAAACAGTTATAATATTGTGAAATATTTTACCATTTAAAATACCTTTTCTATTTTAATATATTTTAAAATGTATACATGGGATGCAAAGCTGAATTTTCAGGATCATTACTGCAGTCTTCAGTGTCACATGATCCTTCAGAAATCCTAATATGTTGATTTGGTGCTTAAGAAACATTTCTTATTATTTTCTGTTGAAAACAGTGCTCAGGATTCGTAGAGGAATAGCAAGTTCAAAAGAACAGTATTTATTAGAAAAAGAACATTTTTGTGACAAGTTATCATATTAAAATATTATTTTGTCCCTAAGAATGATGCAGCCAAAGAATTCCAGGAGAAACACAAAACTGACATGGAGAAGATTAAAGACATGAATCTTTCAGAGTGAGTACAGTCCAAACTATATTTATTTAAACAGGTCTTTTTATTTAGGGTTCTTGCACAGTATGGAAGTATGGAATTTGATTTGAGTCATTTTCAGGTCTGGATGAATATGGAAAAAAGAAAACCGAGTTTGGAGAGAGAAAAAGTGTTTCCAGACTTTTGCGCCTATTCAGTTTTATAAACTATAAAATTAAGAATTTCTAAAAATACATTTATCATACAAGCAGAGTGTTTTCATGTGATCCTTTAGTGATTGTCAAACACGAATGAATTAATTCAAGGCAGATTTTCATTACGCAAAACTGTTTGTCTTTACCACAAGAAAGTGTCTTTTGAACTTCACTGAACGAATGTGCCAGTGCCACTCAAACCAGCAACAGATAAAGGAGCAAAGATCATCCAAATCAGACTGTACTTTGATACTGTAAATGTGTTTTGATGGTGCACAATCACCAAACGGCAAAGTCAGGTGTCAGTGGTGAATATATGAGGTTATAAAGCTTTTTAGGTTCTTCTGCATTTTTAAGAAAACCAATGGGGAAAAAACTGAATAAAAATATTAACAGATGGCTGTACTATATACCAAATATAATGCTGTATGTACCATTTATGTTGAAATGATTTGAAAAGTCAACAGAGGTTTGGAAATTTTAGTCTGGAATGGTATGGAATTTTGAAATGGAATGTGAATTTTTATTGTTACCCCTTGTGGCTCACTTATAATTATAGTTTTGTATATTACGTTTCCTTACTCAAATGGCTGTGTTAACCCCTCTTTTCCATTCTGATTTTTTTACAAAGGTACATGATCCGAGGAGATGACGAGGAATGGGACCAAGTGTTGAAGAAAGCCGAACATACAGCTATTGTGAGCATAAAAGGGTAAGCAAAGATAAATGGAGCTTGGGTTAAGGAGATTTCGTCTTGATTTTTGTCTGAGATCACTGCTATGAATTTTATCTTTGTTTTTTCCCCCTCAGTGACAAAAAAAGAAAACTGGAAGGCTTGAACCAGAAAGAACAATGGCAAGGCAAGAAGATGAAGAAAAATAAGGACAAAAGGGGCAAATTTGGAAAGAAAACATGAAAGAAATGGACTTTAAAATGAAACCTTGAAATGTATTTGTGCTTGTCGTCCTTTAGGTTTCTCTGGTCAATAGATTTATGCAAGTCTTGAGTCCAAATGAGAAGATATATTTGGATAAAGGATTTTAGAATCAAGACCAATTTGTTTTCTTTTTTTATATCTAGTTTTTTTCTTCAGTAAATCAAACAAAATAAAGTTGTACATTTGGTGTTTTTTCTTAAGTTGATTTCAGCAGCCTGACACTATATATTTTAATACTATGATACTATACTGTTAATTTTTTAAGCTGTTATGTGTCTTGAAAAAGCCGATAGGACTACAGAGGTTGTCTGGGAGATTAAACGTCATCACACTGACACTGTAAAGGTAAACTCCGTCCGCTTTTACAGCCTCTGTGTGCTTATAATTGTGCTCTTATAAACTATTCCAAATCAAAATTTCTGGGCAAATGTTTTTTTATTTTTTTATATCTATATAAGAAAAAAAGAAACCGTTGTCGGAAACTTAACCCGTTTAATCCCAAATTTACGTAAGTCTAGATAGAAGATCCAACACATTGATAGTTTCTGGGATACTAATAACTACACTGAACAAAATTATAAACTTTTGTTTTTTTCCCCGTTTTTCATGAGCTGAACTCAAAGATCTAAGACTTTTTCTATGTACACAAAAGGCCTATTTCTCTCAAATATTGGTCACAAATCTGTTATTGAGCACTTCTCATGTTCAGCTCATGAAAAATGGGGGCAAAAACAAAAGAGTTGCGTTTATAATTTTGTTCAGTGTAGGATTAACAGCCAAAACGAATCGGTTACCTAACGTAACCTCGGTTCTCTCTAGAAGAGGGAACGAGTATTGCGTAAGCTAGCTTACGCTGCGGGAAAGATTCATCTTTGCTGAGATTTTGAAGCCAAAAAATTATTTCATAATTTGTATCCATTGACAACGCAGTTCCTCTGCGGCAGACCTAGAGCAGGCTAGCTAGCAGCTCATTGGTTCGCTCAGAGAGAACTGCTTAAGCCTATGGGAGAGCGGGGCTGAACCCGCTTCCAATGAGAGGCGCCCGCGCGCTCATTGCGTCATGGCCCGCCAGAATGGGCGTGGCTATGGTGTATATAACAGTCTCTCCCAGGCTTATATGTTGATTTATTTCAGCGTGAAGCGAAGCGCTAGTAGCGCAAGCACGGCCGGGAACGCAATACTCGTTCCCTCTTCTAGAGAGAACCGAGGTTACGTTAGGTAACCGATTCGTTCTCTTACGAGAGGTTCTCTCGTATTGCGTAAGCTAGCTTACGCTGCGGGAACACCTGGTCAACGCCGTGCGCGCTATGAATCCACTCATGAATCCCAGGGTGATACCGGGGGATTTTTAACGTGGAGTGAATGTAGTATGAGGCCGGCAGAGCGGGCACATGAAGTGTATACATAAGCATGTATGAGGCCGGCAGAGCGGGCACATGAAGTGTATGAGCATTTAAGGAGAGCACAAGGGGCGAACCGGTTGTGTGAGGGACTCCCAGTAATGCAGCTTCTTAGGGAGCTGGTCGTTGGACAGCTAGTAATTTTGCCTGCAAGGCGGGAACTTCCAAGTTGTAAAATCTGACAAAAGTGGACGGGGTTCCCATCCTGCGGCCACACAAATGTCATGAATGGAAATTCCACAGGACCATGCCCACGATGAGGCCATGCCTCTAGTGGAGTGCGCCCTGATGCCCAGAGGGCAGGGCAGGCATTTAGATGCGTAAGCAGAGGCGATAGCGTCTACTATCCATCTAGACAGTGTCTGTTTAGAGGCGGCCAGACCTTTGGTGCGCCCCCCAAACGACACGAAAAGCTGCTCAGCGCGTCTGAACGCGGCAGCGCGCGTAGTGTACAATCTCAGAGCCCGCACCGGGCAGAGGAGATTGGCGTCGCGCTCACTATCGGATGAAGGCAGAGCCGATAGGGAAATAATCTGAGCCCTGAACGGGGTACCAATCGCCTTCGGGACATAGCCATGTCTAGGTTTGAGAATGACAACAGAATCATTCGGTCCAAACTCAAGACACGCGGCGCTGGATGAGAGCGCGTGAAGATCCCCCACGCGTTTTACTGAGGACAGAGCCGTCAGAAAAACGGTTTTGAGCGAGAGGTATTTTAGGTCCATAGACTCGAGCGGTTCGAACGGGGGTGCTTTCATAGCTTCGAGAACTATAGAAAGATCCCAGATAGGAACCGAAGGGGGGCGCGGAGGGTTCATTCTCTTAGCTCCCCTGAGGAAGCGGATGACTAACTCGTCTTTGCCCAGGGACTGAGCGCGTCGGGGTTCAGAGAACGCCGCGACGGCTGCCACGTAAACCTTGAGAGTGGAGGGGGACCTGCCCTTGTCCAGCATCTCTTGAAGGAAAACAAGCAAAGACGGCCCCTCGCATGACCGTGGGTCCAGATGTTTGTCGGTGCACCATTTTGAGAACACAGACCATTTAGACGCATAGAGCCTTCTCGTGGAAGGTGCTCTAGCCTGTATGATAGTGTTTCTTACTCCTGGCAAATCGACGAATAGTCGTTGATCACCCATGCATGTAGCGCCCAGCGCCGTGGATGGGGGTGCCAGATCGTGCCGCGAGCTTGAGAGAGGAGATCTGCTCTGACTGGGATGGGCCACGGGGCTGTCTGTGACAGCTGAGTGAGCTCCGGAACCCAATTCTGACTCTCCCAACGCGGGGCTATGAGGAGCACCGAGTGGCGTGTGTCCCTGATCCTCTGAATTACCTGTGGTAGCAGAGCGATCGGAGGGAATGCATAGAGCGGGCGGCGAGGCCATTCCTGGGCTAGCGCGTCCTCGCTCCTTGAGAAAAATATTGGGCAGTGAGCGTTCTCTTCTGACGCGAAGAGGTCCACCTCTGCTCTGCCGAATAGCCGCCACAGTATTTGGACCGTTTGTGTGTTCAGGGACCATTCTCCTGAGGAGATGAGGTTCCTGGACAGTATGTCTGGACCGTCGTTCAGATGGCCCGGCACATGCGTCGCTCTGAGCGAGAGCAGGCGGCTCTGAGACCAAACTAAAATGCGGTGTGTCAGTAGGAAGAGATTCCTGGACCTGACACCGCCCTGACGGTTGAGATAGGAGACCACAGCCATGTTGTCCGAACGGATCAGGACGTGGTGTCCCCGAATGAGCGGGAGGAAGCGCGAAAGCGCGTTCTCGACCACAAGCATTTCCAGACAGTTTATGTGTAAGGGGCTTTCCTGTGTCGACCAATGGCCGAAGGCCGGTGAGCCCTCGCAGACTGCACCCCAACCCGTGTTGGATGCATCTGTCGAGATGACTTTTCGGCGGGAAAAGGTCCCCATCGTGACGCCCTGTCGAAACCATTCTGCTACTGTCCATGGCTGCAGCGCCGTGAGACATGTCTGCGTAACTCTGATCAGCTGGCGGCCCGTGTTCCACGCGCGGTGGGGTACACGGCTGTTTAACCAAAGCTGAAGCGGACGCATGTGCAGAAGGCCCAGCTGAAGCATAGCGGAGGCTGAGGCCATGTAACCCAGCATCCTCTGAAAAGTTTTCAGAGGTGTGCGGGTGCCCATCCGAAACGAGGCGGCCAGTCGCTGTACACTGCGCGCGCGCTGTGTAGACAGGCGAGCCGTCATCGTGACCGAGTTCAAATCTATTCCTAGAAAGGAAATCGATTGACTGGGTTGAAGGGAGCTCTTTGTCCAGTTGACAGAGAGGCCCAGCGTTTTCAGATGGTCGAGGAGAACTGCGCGGTACGACAGAAGCTCCGTCTGTGATTGGGCCAAAATCAGCCAGTCGTCCAGATAATTCAATATGCGCAGCCCCTGGCTCCGCAGGGGGGCGAGCGCCGTATCCATGCACTTCGTGAATGTACGGGGCGCCAGGGATAAGCCGAACGGGAGAACGGCGTATTGATAAACATGACCCTCGAAGGCGAAACGTAAGAATGGCCTGTGACGGGGATTTATCTGGATCTGAAAATAGGCGTCTTTCAGGTCTAGAGAGATGAACCAGTCCCCCTGGCGCACCTGCGCGAGGAGTTTCCTGGTAGTGAGCATCTTGAACGGTCTCTTCATGAGCACTTTGTTCAAAGACCTGAGATCTAAAATCGGTCTGAGGCTGCCGTCTTTCTTGGGAACCGGAAAATAACGGCCGTAAAACCCCGACTCGGTCATAGATGGTGGGACTCTCTCTATAGCGCCCTTTTGCAACAGCGTCGCAATTTCTGAGCGGAGCGTGCCGGCGGCCAGCGGGCTGACAGTAGATTCAAGCCGAGCGCGCGCACGAGGCGGGCGGCGGCGAAACTGTAGTAGATAGCCGTTCTTTATAATGCTTAGCACCCACGGGGAAATGCCTGGAATGGCTTCCCACGCTTTGGAGCATGCGGCTAGTGGCCGAATGGCTATATCGCCCTGATTGCTGCACATAGCGGGCTGGACACAGTGTGTGGGCGCGCTTTGAATGTGTGTGGCAACGGGATTTGCACTCAGAGAGGAGTCTATGGGCCGTGAAACAGAGCGAGCAGAGAGGGGACACGCGCATGAGCTCGTGGGCGTGTTTATGTTCTCTGATATTAGAGCGGGCTGTGCCCGTTTCATGTGACGGGGCTCTGAGAGAGACACGGGATATGTTATGCTTGTGTGTATGGGTGAGCACATGATTGTGGGCACATTTTCTACACAACTGGCATATTTTCTCTTTTTGAGATTTCTCTGGGTAGCCGTGAAAACGGCTTTTTGTCGCTCGCAAGCGGGCTGGGACACCGGCTTGTTTGTGGCGGTCAACACTACAGCAGTCGGCGAAACAACGGGGACTGGCAGAGGGCGAAGCTTTGACGGCGGTCCGGCCGCAGCGGGAGAGCACCGTCGTTTTCTTAACTTTGCTAGGCAGACTTCTGATGATCAGGCTTCAGCGTGATCTTGGGTCGCGGGCCCCGGGGGGGCGGCGGTCTGCGGCGGCTGTCAGAGCGAGAGCGAGGGCGGCCGCCCTGTCTGCGCTGGGCTGTTTGAGTCTGCGGAGGGGGGCGCTGTGGTGGAGCTCTGGCAGGAGGCTCGCGAGAGCGGCCCGCGGAAGAGCTAGCGCGGCGGGGCAGAAACAAATTCATGGCCTGAGTAGCTTTCTGGACCTCGGAAAAGCGATCGACGATTCCCGTGACCGCAGATCCAAAAAGGCCCGTCGGGGAGAGGGGCGCGTTAAGAAATGCGGCGCGCTCAGAATCTCCCATGTCGGCGAGCGTGAGCCATAAGTGTCTCTCGGCTACACAAAGGCTGGCCATGCATCTCCCCAGAGCTTGTGTGGCGGCTTTAGTGGCGCGAAGGGCGAGGTCCGTAGCACTTCTCAGATCCGTGACAGCGGGGGAGGGGTTTCTTCCGCTTTCGGCCCACTCACGGAGAATATCGCTCTGTAACACTTGGAGGACAGACATAGAATGTAGCGCTGCGGCGGCCTGACCGGCGGCGGCGTAGGCGCGAGCATGAAAGCTCGAGGTCGCTCTGCAAGCTTTCGAAGGAAGCGTGGGGGAAGAGCGCCATCTAGCAGAGGGCGGGCAGAGGTGTGCGGCGACCAAGTCCTCAACGGGCGGCATGGCTGAGTAACCTTTTTCGGCGGCTCCGTCCACCGAGCGCAGCGAGGCGGATATATCGGAGCGGTTTCTAGCCGAGAGCGGGGCATTCCAGGACTTCGTCAGCTCTGTGTGAAGTTCAGGCAAGGCAAGGCAAGGCAAGTTTATTTATATAGCACATTTCATACACAATGGCAATTCAAAGTGCTTTACATAAAAATAAAAAAATAAAAAATAAAAATAAATAGGAATAATTAAAACAGTTAAGAATAAAGAGATTAAAATAATCAAAAGAAATAAGAATAATTAAAGCAGTTTAGAATAAAAAATAAATTAAAATACAGTACAAACAGTCGGACACAGTGGCACAGTGCTCATTCAGTAAATGCATAGCTAAACAGAAGTGTCTTGAGTCTGGATTTGAATGTGACTACTGTAGGAGCACATCTGATCTCCTCTGGAAGCTGGTTCCAGCTGCGGCTGGCATAATAGCTAAAAGCAGACTCACCATGCTTAGAGCGAACCCTTGGTATTTCTAGCTGATGTGATCCTAATGATCTGAGTGATCTGTTGGGTTTATATTCAGTGAGCATATCTGCAATGTTTTTAGGTCCTAGGCCATTAAATGATTTATATACCAGTAATAATACTTTAAAATCAATCCTAAATGTAACTGGGAGCCAGTGTAAAGACCTGAGGACTGGTGTGATGTGTTCATATTTTCTGGTTCTGCTCAGAATCCTGGCAGCAGCGTTCTGTATGAGCTGCAAATGTCTTATGGTCTTTTTGGGAAGGCCAGTGAGGAGTCCATTACAATAATCCACCCTGCTGGTGATGAAAGCATGCACAAGTTTCTCTAAGTCTTGACTGGAAACAAAGCATCTAATTCTTGCAATATTTTTCAGATGATAGTATGCTGATTTAGTTATTGATTTGATATGACTACTGAAACTAAGGTCTGACTCTAGAGACACACCCAGATTCCTCACTTTATTTTTAGTTGTTAGACCCCTAGCGTCAAGGTATGCATTCACCTTGAGAACTTTATCTTTGTTGCCAAACGCAATGACTTCAGTTTTGTCTTTGTTTAACTGAAGAAAGTTTTGGCACATCCAATTGTTTACTTCATCAATGCATTGGCACAGGGAGTCAATGGGGCTGTAATCGTTAGGCGATAGGGATAAGTAGATCTGTGTGTCGTCTGCATAGCTGTGGTAAGAGATTTGTTTCTTTCTCATTATTTGGCTCATTGGGAGCATATATAGGTTGAATAGGAGTGGCGCAAGAATTGAGCCTTGAGGGACTCCGCATGTCATGGATGTCCACTCAGACTTATGGTCTCCTATACTCACATAATAACCTCTCCCTTCTAAGTATGACCTGAACCATTTTAGGACTATCCCAGAAAGCCCCACCCAGTTTTCCAGCCTGTCAAGAAGTATGTCGTGATCGACAGTGTCAAATGCAGCACTGAGGTCGAGTAGTACCAGCACTGATAATTTGCCGTTATCAGTGTTTAAGCGAATATCATTTATTATCTTTATGAGCGCTGTCTCTGTGCTGTGATGCGATCTGAAACCAGATTGAAAATTGTCAAAGTATCCATTCGAGATTAAGAATTTGTTCAGCTGATTGAAGACAACTTTTTCAATGATCTTTATGGTCTTATCCAGATTGCTCTTTTTCAGGAGGGGCTTGACAACTGCAGTTTTCAGGGAGTTTGGAAAATTCCCAGAGATAAGTGAGGCATTTACCACTTCTAGGAGATCAGCTTCTAAACAGTTTAACACACTTTTGAAGAAAGATGTGGGAAGTGCGTCAAGGGCGCAGGTTGATGTTTTAAGGTGCTGTACGGTTTCTTCTAAAATTTTGCCATCAATTTCATCAAAATCAGACATAGTAGCTGCTTTCTCAGGTTGTGGTCTGATCTGTCTGACCCTAGTGCAGCTCAATGATGTGCTGATCACCTTTCTGATATTATTGATTTTCTCAGAGAAGAACGAAGCAAACTCCCTGCACTTTCTGTCTGAGAGCAATTCATTGGGAATCTGGCTTGGGGGGTTTGTCAGTCTCTCTACAGTAGCAAAAAGAGTGCGTGTGTTGTTTAAGTTGCTGTTTATAATATTTGAGAAGAAAGTCTGTCTAGCTTTGCCTAGTTTCATATTGAAAGCATGGATGCTGTCTTTATAGATGTAATAATGGACTACAAGTTTGGTCTTCCGCCACATGCGCTCTGTTTTTCTGCATTGTCTTTTCATATTTTGCACAGCTATTGAGTTTCTCCAAGGTGCTTTTTGTCTACCACTCTTCCTGACTTTCACAGGAGCAATATCATCAATTACACTTTTAACTTTTGAGTTAAAAGAATCAAGGAGAAAATCAACAGAGTCAGCAGATAAGCTTGGTGTTGAAGATATAGCCTTCATAAATAGTACACTAGTGTTCTCATTTATGCATCTCTTCTTGACAGACACAGATCTAGCTTCAATGGCAGGAGAGATCAATATATCAAAGAAAATACAGAAATGATCAGACAGTGCTACATCCTTAATAACAATCGATGAAATGTTTAAACTAGTGCTGTCAAACGATTAAAATATTTAATCGCGATTAATCGCATTAATGTCATAGTTAACTCGCGATTAATCGCATTTAATCGCACATTTTTATCTATTCTAAATGTCTCTTGATTTCTTTTTGTCCCATTATTTTTTTCTCATTTTAATGCTCTTATCAACATGGAAAAGTGGATCGGCTTGCTTTGTGCAAATGTTTTTTATTGAAAACAATATTGGCATATACTGTTCAATTTCACACTAAAACATTATCACTTGGAGCAAATAATCTCTCACACAATATAACACTGTCCATCAATAAAAGGGTGAAATAAATACTGACGAGGTCCTGATATTGACGAGGGGGTGGAGAATTTGCATCAGCTGTGTGTGTGTGTGTGTGTGTGTGCTGGCCATCATCAAGTGGTATTCAGACTGGACGTGCTGCGATGATGATAGCTCAGTTCACAACGACAAAACACACAGATCACTTTGGTCTTGTCAATGGAACCATTTGGCAACTTTTTAAAAGTAAACTTTCCATTCAGAATCTTATTGGCATCCATTTCGGCGTCTCACGCTCGTCATCCACTCAAAACTGGACGTTTTGAACGTTCCTATAACATTCAGAAATAACGTTTTTATAACTTAATGGGAACGTTATGAAAACATTCTTATAACCTAAAATTGTTAGCTGGGGAAGAGGAGAGATTCGCGATTGCACTGAACACGTTTTAAGTGCAGGCATATTCTCTGAGTGAGCCCAGAGAAAATTCTTACAAGGGCAGCGTGTATCTGAGAGCGCGCGCGACTAGAGCAGAGAGATTCGTGCTCGGCACATTATATTCCGCGCGTGAGCAGAGAGAGATTCGCGCTCGCGCATCCGGCTCGCAAGCCCAAACAAGTGTGTGCGGCGTGCCTGTTGTTTTGTTTCCGGTCTAGCTAGATCCGCTTGCGCTTTCAAAACGTCCTCGCGCGCCGCAAGCCATTGAAAGGAATGGGTTTCATAGCGCAGCGGCCCGCATGCCGTCCTGTTGCAAAAGCATGTGAAAAAAAAACTACAAAGTTTGCTAGGCCAAAAAGACCGTTAATCGCGCGATAAAAAAAATTAACGCCGTTAAAATGGGTTTGCGTTAACGCCGTTAATAACGCGTTTAACTGACAGCCCTAGTTTAAACCCTTACTGATAAGTAAATCTAGAGTGTGTCCACGATTGTGTGTGGGTCCGTGTACATGCTGAATCAGATCAAAAGTTTTTAAAACAGTTTTGATTTCTTTTGCCATATTGGTTTCTGTATTATCTATGTGAATGTTAAAATCTCCAGCAATCGCAAAACAGTCAAACTCTGAGGAAATTGTTGATAACAGTTCTGTAAAGTCCTCAGCAAAGGCTGAAGAGTATTTTGGAGGCCTGTAAAGAAAAATAAGTAAAATGCGTGGAACGCCTTTTAACACAATACCCAGATATTCGAAAGACGGGTAATTACCAAATGATATTTGCTTACATTGATAGACATCCTTAAAAAGAGCAGCTACTCCTCCACCTCTCCTTACAGCTCTGCAGACACTCATGAAAGTAAAGTTAGGAGGAGATGTTTCATTGAGGACTGTTGCACTGCAGCTGTCTTCTTGCCAGGTTTCATTTAGAAACATAAAATCCAGGTTGTATGTGGTTATTAAATCGTTGACTAGAAGTGATTTATTTTTAAGTGAGCGGATGTTTAATAGTGCTAACTTAACAGTCTTATTTTTTGTCCCCACAGTAATCTTAGTTTGTCGTGTAATAGGCACCAGATTAGATGGGTTTGCTGTACGGCTTTTGAAGGCCTTAGACTTTCTATCATGTAATCGAACAGCAATAGAGGAAGATACAGGCACACTGGGTTCCCGCTTGTTATGTAAACATTTAAGAAAGTTACTGTTGTCATAGCGGAGACCCGACACATATCACTGAGAGCTGGTATCAGTTGTTTTTGGTTGACCTCGGGCCGCTGGAAGAGGGGGGTGGGCCCTGGCGCTGTGGCAGAGGCCGAAGAGCTCTCACAGGAGGAGGGGGAGGGCGAGCTGGGCCCGCAGGCTTTGGTGGATGTGGGGCCTGCCGCTTTTTGGTTGACATCTGGGGGCTTGCAGCAAAAGAGTGGGATAGTTTGGTTCCAGCAAACACCAGTTCTTCCATTTTCTCTGAGAAGCACAGAAGTGGAGATGCTGGAGATAGAGAAAATGTGTCTGGTGAGACGGGCTGTTGCTCTGGTGTTATCGGCTGTAATATGCTGTCCTGGTTTCCCTGGCTGTTTTCCAGAAAGTCGTCCTTGGGAGCTGAATCTTGGAGCAGTTCTAGTATGTCACATTCTGTCTGTGGTGAGCGCTGTGGGCAGGGCTCAGCAGAGATTGTGTCCGTGAGCAGAAGTTGTTGTGGCTGCATGGTGTTATCATTGTCCTTGTGTGACGTGTCAACCGCATGTCCATTCAGGTGCTGAAGTGAAGTCCTGTGGTCATTCATACTGTGTCCAGGTGTGTGTGTGCCATTCAGGTTGAGTGGTTTGGCACACACTGCAGAAGGATGATTGAGGGAGAAGCAGATATTGTCCTTTAGCACTCTTGAACCAAGTTTGTTTGGGTGGAGCCCATCCTGTTGAAACAGTTGCCTCTGACTCCAGAAAAGATTGAAGTTGTCAATGAAGTTCACTCCTTTTAAATAGCAGGTTTTTTGGAGCCATGTATTAAGCCCAAGCAACCGTGAAAACCTGTTTGTTCCTCTTGCTGGGATTGGTCCACTGATGAATGTTTGAACTTTCAGTCTTTTAAGTGTTTCAAAAAGTTAATTGAAATCCTTCTTAAGGAGTTCTGACTGCTCTTTATGAATATCATTTTTCCCCACATGAATGATGAGTCGATTTGCAGTCTTATGTTTCATCAGAATGTTCTCAAGTTCACTGTTTATATCAGAAGTTGTTGCTTGTGGAAGGCAGCATGTAGTTGTATCCCTGATACTAATGTTTCTGATTATCGAGTCACCCACTATCAGAGTCCTGGGCCCGGCTGCGCTCTGAGCTGAGTGCCGCTGTCTGCTCGACCTTGAGCGCCAGTTAGCATTAGTGTTAGCTACTGGCTGATTCAGTCTGTGTTCGATCACATTCATCACGTTTGGGGATTTCTCATTTACATTCATTAATACTTCAAATCTGTTCTCAAGATGTATAGGCGGTGGTAGGAGACCAGTGTTTGCAATCCTTGTCAGAGCCGTATCTGGGGTAGAGGATGCTACTGCGGCAATATGTGATACTCGTGACAATCTGATGTCTCGAGTGCCTTTGGGTCTTGCTCCCTGTGTGTGCCACCGATTTGTAAGTCGATCGGTTTGTTTCTCTACACTCAGTATGGCCTGTCGAGGAGTACTAGATGCATGGGACTCACCGGCTATATGCTGAGGGCGTCCATGGCTGATATCTGTTGTGTGTTCCGTCTGGTTCGGTGGTCCCACAAATAACTTTGTTTCAAGAACTACAATCCTTTGTAAACGGCCTGTGAGAGGAGGCGCATTAGTTCCTCCTCTATCCCGGCGCGGATCCCCGCCGACTCTCTCGTGGATCCGAGAGATGACCATTCTTCACTGTCTGACGCGAGCAGTGAACAGGAATCCTTCTCCTCCGCGGCGTCATCGGAAGCGACAGAGCGGCCACTCGGCGGCAACTGTATGTCTGGCAGGGGCGGGGAGGGAGAGCGGGAAGCGGCGGCGGCGGCCCGCATGGTTCCGCAGGGGGCTCCGGCGGCCTCTGGGAGCGGCGTTTCTTCTTACGCGGCGAAGAGGGAGGCGGCGCGGGAGCGGATTTTGCTGCCAAAAGTCGTGCCCGCAGGGACGACAACGGCAGGCTCTCACAGAAGTCGCATCCTCCATCCGCGAGGGCGAGTTCTGCGTGCTCGAGTCCCAGGCAGAGAGCGCAGATGACATGGCGGTCTCCGTCCTCGAGAGGAGCGCGGCAAGAGCCGCAGGAAAAACGAGACATCTTTAAAAAGATGCTCGGCTCTTTTAGATATATAGAGAAAAGAAGAAGGATCCAGTCGTCGGATGGCGCTAGCTTGCAGGGCGGCTGAAGGTGGCGAAGACGGCCGGCTTCTTCAGGGTCCGGGAGCTCGCTAGAGTGATGCCTTCTCGATGGCGACGGCTTTTCTCAGGACAGCAGAAGCGTGCAGCTTGCTGAAGATGAAATGAATCAACATATAAGCCTGGGAGAGACTGTTATATACACCATAGCCACGCCCATTCTGGCGGGCCATGACGCAATGAGCGCGCGGGCGCCTCTCATTGGAAGCGGGTTCAGCCCCGCTCTCCCATAGGCTTAAGCAGTTCTCTCTGAGCGAACCAATGAGCTGCTAGCTAGCCTGCTCTAGGTCTGCCGCAGAGGAACTGCGTTGTCAATGGATACAAATTATGAACTAATTTTTTGGCTTCAAAATCTCAGCAAAGATGAATCTTTCCCGCAGCGTAAGCTAGCTTACGCAATACGAGAGAACCTCTCGTAAGAGAACCTGTGTTTTCAATTGAAGCACTGTTATACTAACTTACCGGTCACATTTGTGACCGTTAACAAATTTACACGTTTTACGAGCAAAATATATATGGGATTAAACGGGTTAATGGTGGTGACGTTGAATTCGTGTTGACCGTGGTGTATTTCGTTTAAAGCCTATTTAGCGGTTTACTTCTGTAGACTGCATTTAGGTTTCAAAATTCAAACGAAAATGATCTAGACGTGCAAGTTATCTTGTTGGAGAGGCTTTGGGCTGTTAGGTTCTGATTAGGTGATGGATGAGTAACTATTAAACCCTTCTGGGAACCACAAATTAAAGAGGAGACGTGATCAGATTAATTCTCACGTATGTCACGGACGCATTACTCTGTTCAGATCACGTCTAACACAAATATAATCAAATTGGCTTACTTGGAGGTCAGTGACTAACATCATGATATTACAGCTGCAGCAATCACCACGAACGAACAGGAATCAACAACTTTACAGCTGACAGCTCGCACAGATCACACATACACAGCAGATAGCGGCAGTTCAACCGAGTTAAATTACTGTAATGTTTTACACTGCTCGGCATATAACCATGACTACGGTTTTAGAATAAAAGTCCCGACTGAATGAGCATAAACTTTTGTTGAACAGATATTGACGGTGTTGTGTTGATCATAGAGAAATTCTCTGATAGGAGCAAAGATCTTTTAGCCTAGCCTGGCATACCAGACCAAAGACTGTAAAAACATCAAGATCTTAGATGTTACACTGGCTGCAAAATATTTTTTGCTGCCGCTAGGGTGCGTCTAGATTTCTAGGCTAAATATCTTTGGCTTATTGGGGAGGCAATATTTTTTGTCCATTGGGAATTGATTGGATGGTTGTGGTTTGCAATTGATGGATCTCACGTGAGGTTGCCTCATCAGAAGAGATTGGAGGACGGAGGTTATTTTGATCAAAGATTATGTCACATTAATAATGTGTTAGTTTCGAGCGTCGATTTAATCATGTTATTTCGCCGTATCCTCTCCCCCTACTGGACGTATCAGGAACAACAGGGGCGTAAAACTGCCAGGGGCGTTTTTTAACCACATATAAGTTTAAAAGCTGCCCCTAGGAACTCTGTCGATATAATGGAAACATTCCTGATGTGTGTTCAAAGTGTAAACAATGTAGAGGAACACTGGTTCACTGTATGTGGCATTGTACAAAAATTACACTCTTTTGGGAAGAAGTAAGAGCCATTATTCAAAATATTATTTTCCCTAATTTTCGTCTCTTCAGCGAAGCCCTTCCCATCGCTGGATCTGAGAGAAGCCACCGCCGCCATCGAACAGCGAACAACCAGCTTAGGACAGCGCTGAGGAAGCCGGCCGTCTTCGCCACCTTCAGCCATCCGTGCGAGCTACGCTATGCGGCGACGTATCCTTTTTTACATTGTTATTGTATTCTCTTACTCCTAAAAGAGCAGCGACCATCTTTTTCAAGATGCCTCACACTTCCTGTGGCTCGTGCAGGGCCCCGCTCAGCGTCGGAGACCGCCACGTGATCTGCGCACTCTGCCTGGGCCAGGAACACGCGGAGCTCGCCCTCGCGTCCGGGGGCTGCGAGTTCTGTGAAGTGCTTCCGCTGTCGACCCTGCGGGCTCGACTCGAAGCCTTCAACCCGGAAGCAGTCACTCCGCCCTTTGTGGGACCGCGCAAAAAGAAGCGCCGTTCCAGGAGACAGCCGGAACCTGTGGCCACAGCGACGTGCTCGCCGGAGAACCTCCCTCGAGCCTCGCTCTCTCCTTCCCCGCCTCCCTTCACCGACGCGCAGCTGCCGCTCACGAGCCTCACTGCCGTCACGTTTGAGTATGAGGCCGAAGGACACGCCACGAGAGACTGCTGCTCCATCCTGGCATCGGATAGCGAGGAATGGTCGGTTAGTAGCCGACTGGTACCAGCAGGGAGTGATGATGGGAACCATCTCTTCTCGGAAAGTCATTTCGACAGACGCATCCAACTCGGTTTGGGGCGCGCTGTTCGAAGGCAGACCGGCCTTTGGCCAGTGGTCAGACCAAGAGAAGTGTTTTCACATAAACTGTCTGGAAATGATAGCGGTCGAGAACGCGCTGAAGTGCTTTCTCCCGCTCATACAGGACCAACATGTTCTCGTCCCCTCGGACAACATGTCTGTGGTTTCCTATGTAGACCGTCAGGGCGGTGTCAGATCCAGAAACCTCTGCAATCTGACGGAACGCATCCTTATTTGGTTCCAGATGCACCTGCGCTCGCTGAGGGCGGCGCATGTGCCTGGCCATTTGAACGACGGCCCAGACAAACTGTCCAGGGACAACGTTCCCCCAGGGGAATGGTCCCTGCACCCCCAAACAGTCCAGAAACTGTGGCGCCTATTCGGCAGAGCGGAAGTCGACCTATTTGCGTCAAAAGACAACGCTCATTGCCCGATGTTCTTTTCGAAGTACGAGGACGCGCTGGCCCAGGTCTGGCCCAGCCTCCCACTGTGTACAAAAGGCTAAGCTTTAATGACGCTGGTGCCCTCTGCTGGATATTAATTTTGTTGCACTTTAGGATATACGTATTATTTCTGAATCACCTGACTATCATTTCTGCTATTTCATTGGTTTAGATCAGAGGAACTGAATGTCAATAAAAGATCGTTCATGCCCAGACATGTAACTGTTGCAAAAGTTTAGGGCAGTTTTGTGGTGATCTCCGTGCCGATTTGGTTCGATTTCTAGCGGATTTTTGTTCATACTGTGTGCGTACATCTTAAAAGTAAGTAGTTAAATACTCTTTCATGTATATATTGGTAGATTTATTTGCTGCTATGTTATATTGCAATACTAAAAGTTCGTTTATTTCTTTGAGGTAATCAATGCGCACGTAAGATCAATCGCACATTCATTTCAGCATAAAACACGCTGAATTAGACTTTGAATGTTACCTTTCGAATATTATGTGTAAATATTTAATTCGGTTTCATCTGATTTATTTAAAGTGAATATGTGTATAAACCTGAGGAAATTTACAGCTGCTGGACTTGTGAAAATATGTCCTTATCTTTATGCTATTGCATTACTTTTATATTGTCCGGTTAATACTGTTTCTGCCTCTTTGTACCTACAGTGGTGTGAATAAGTTATTACCCCCATGCTAAAGTTGCCTAAAAAGAGGAATAAAAAAATCATCTTTTGGAAATTGATCTTAATGCCTTAATTAGAAAAATGAGGAAAAATCCAACCTTTAAGGACACCAATTTTCTTTGTGTATGAATAATGTATCATAAATAAATAAATGTTCTTCCTTAAAATACAGGGTGCATAAGTCAGGCCCCCCCTATGTTAAATTCCCATAGAGTCAGGCAGATTTTTATTTTTAAAGGCTAGTTATTTCATGGATCCAGGATAATTTGCATCCTGATAAAGTTCCCTTGGCCTTTGGAATTTAAATATCCCACATCATCACATTCCCTTCACCATACCTAGAGATTGGCATGGTGTTATTTCAGTTAGCCTAATAGCTGGTTTGATTTGCATTGAAAGATGATCTTATGGAAAGTACCCCATGCCAATCTCTAGGTATGGTGAAGGGAATGTGATGATGTGGGTCTATTTTAATTCCAAAGGCCAAGGGAACTTTATCAGGATGCATATTATCCTGGATCCATGAAATAACTGGCCTTTAAAAATAAAAATCTGCCTGACTCTATGGGAATTTAACATAGGGGGGGACCTGACTTATGCACCCTGTATTTTAAGGAAGAATATTTATTTATTTATGATACATTATTCATACACAAAGAAAATTGGTGTCCTTAAAGGTTGGATTTTTCCTCATTTTTCTAATTAAGGCATTAAGATCAATTTCCAAAAGATGATTTTTTATTCCTCTTTTTAGGCAACTTTAGCATGGGGGTAATAACTTATTCACACCACTGTATATTCATTATTGTTATTATTGTTTATTTATAGAACCACACCCATACTGATGTATGAATCGAAAGTCAACAGTAAAAACTTTATTGTGGACATGGACCCAGTGATTTATTGTTCTGCCTGAACAATCTGTAGCGGTTGTCATCTAGTTTAAGATCCGCACCTCAACAACTTTCATACAAAATTTGGTCTTTCGAGCCGGATCGATAGCTACTACAGCATCACCATGTCCAGAACAGAAAGACAGGCTATGCCAGATTTACCAGTGGTTCGACCACGTCGACAACTCATCCCACCAAGATACTTGGATGATTTCTATGTTGATTACACAGTGCCACATCAGTTACTTCATCCTGATGAACAGCTCACAAAGGGTGCCACTGGACCTGAACCAGGTAAAAGGCCTGCATTTAAAGAGTTTCCATGTACTGAAAGCGGACCAGAACCAACGAAAAGTATGAGCACTGGATCAAGTGAAAGGAGTTCGTTCGTGGAGACATATGAAGGTTTTCCGCAGTCACCGCCGCAGCCAATGCCCCGTACTCGGATTTCTCCAAGGCGAATAATTTATGCAGATCAGGGAGTTCTCTCCTCAAGTCAATATACAGCAGCCACTGAGGGCAGGCCAGTTCTGCCTAGAGATCAAGACAATCTTCCTCAGCCCATGAGGGCACTGCCTGTAGATTCACGAGGTGACCTTCTGCATTCTCATTCAGTCAGTCACAAAGAGATTGATTATCTCACTGACAACCTAGGAGAACTGAGATTACCAGGCTCTGCAAATCGGTTAACTTCAAGTCATCCCTTCTCTCCTTATGAACCAACTCAATCCCAGCATAAGCTAGCTCATCAAGAAGATGCTTCATATCCTCAACTTGGTATTAGGCACATAGACAGACCACGTGGTTACTACAATATGGACCACAGGGGCCATAACTATATGTCCATTACCAAAGAGATCGCAACCAATATCCCGCAGCTGTTCAGTTTATGCCTCAGGACTACAGCCAAGAGACAGCAGCTACATATGGCAAGGCAAGGCAAGGCAAGGCAAGTTTATTTATATAGCACATTTCATACACAATGGCAATTCAAAGTGCTTTACATAAAAAAAATCAAAAGAAATAGGAATAATTAAAACAGTTAAGAATAAAGAGATTAAAATAATCAAAAGAAATAAGAATAATTAAAGCAGTTTAGAATAAAAATTAAATAAAATACAGTACAAACAGTCGGACACAGTGGCACAGTGCTCATTCAGTAAATGCATAGCTAAACAGAAGTGTCTTGAGTCTGGATTTGAATGTGACTACTGTAGGAGCACATCTGATCTCCTCTGGAAGCTGGTTCCAGCTGCGGCTGGCATAGTAGCTAAAAGCAGACTCACCATGCTTAGAGCGAACCCTTGGTATTTCTAGCTGATGTGATCCTAATGATCTGAGTGATCTGTTGGGTTTATATTCAGTGAGCATATCTGCAATGTATTTAGGTCCTAGGCCATTAAATGATTTATATACCAGTAATAATACTTTAAAATCAATCCTAAATGTAACTGGGAGCCAGTGTAAAGACCTGAGGACTGGTGTGATGTGTTCATATTTTCTGGTTCTGCTCAGAATCCTGGCAGCAGCGTTCTGTATGAGCTGCAACTGTCTTATGGTCTTTTTAGGAAGGCCAGTGAGGAGTCCATTACAATAATCCACCCTGCTAGTGATGAAAGCATGCACAAGTTTCTCTAAGTCTTGACTGGAAACAAAGCATCTAATTCTTGCAATATTTTTCAGATGATAGTATGCTGATTTAGTTATTGATTTGATATGACTACTGAAACTAAGGTCTGACTCTAGAGACACACCCAGATTCCTCACTTGATTTTTAGTTGTTAGACCCCTAGCGTCAAGGTATGCATTCACCTTGAGAACTTCATCTTTGTTGCCAAACGCAATGACTTCAGTTTTGTCTTTGTTTAACTGAAGAAAGTTTTGGCACATCCAATTGTTTACTTCCTCAATGCATTGGCACAGGGAGTCAATGGGGCTGTAGTCGTTAGGCGATAGGGCTAAGTAGAGCTGTGTGTCGTCTGCATAGCTGTGGTAAGAGATTCGGTTCTTTCTCATTATTTGGCTCATTGGGAGCATGTACAGGTTGAATAGGAGTGGCGCAAGAATTGAGCCTTGAGGGACTCCGCATGTCATGGATGTCCACTCAGACTTATGGTCTCCTATACTCACATAATAACCTCTCCCTTCTAAGTATGACCTGAACCATTTTAGGACTATCCCAGAAAGCCCCACCCAGTTTTCCAGCCTGTCAAGAAGTATGTCGTGATCGACAGTGTCAAATGCAGCACTGAGGTCGAGTAGTACCAGCACTGATAATTTGCCGTTATCAGTGTTTAAGCGAATATCATTTATTATCTTTATGAGCGCTGTCTCTGTGCTGTGATGCGATCTGAAACCAGATTGAAAATTGTCAAAGTATCCATTCGAGATTAAGAATTTGTTCAGCTGATTGAAGACAACTTTTTCAATGATCTTGCCTATGAAAGGAAGATTTGAGATCGGTCTATAGTTGCTTAATATGGTCTTATCCAGATTGCTCTTTTTCAGGAGGGGCTTGACAACTGCAGTTTTCAGGGAGTTTGGAAAATTCCCAGAGATAAGTGAGGCATTTACCACTTCTAGGAGATCAGCTTCTAAACAGTTTAACACACTTTTGAAGAAAGATGTGGGAAGTGCGTCAAGGGCGCAGGTTGATGTTTTAAGGTGCTGTACGGTTTCTTTTAAAATTTTGCCATCAATTTCATCAAAATCAGACATAGTAGCTGCTTTCTCAGGTTGTGGTCTGATCTGTCTGACCCCAGTGCAGCTCAATGATGTGCTGATCACCTTTCTGATATTATTGATTTTCTCAGAGAAGAACGAAGCAAACTCCCTGCACTTTCTGTCTGAGAGCAATTCATTGGGAATCTGGCTTGGGGGGTTTGTCAGTCTCTCTACAGTAGCAAAAAGAGTGCGTGTGTTGTTTAAGTTGCTGTTTATAATATTTGAGAAGAAAGTCTGTCTAGCTTTGCCTAGTTCCATATTGAAAGCATGGATGGTGTCTTTGTAGATGTTATAATGGACTACAAGTTTGGTCTTCCGCCACATGCGCTCTGTTTTTCTGCATTGTCTTTTCATATTTTGCACAGCTGTTAAGTTTCTCCAAGGTGCTTTTTGTCTACCACTCTTCCTGACTTTCACAGGAGCAATATCATCAATTACACTTTTAACTTTTGAGTTAAAAGAATCAAGGAGAAAATCAACAGAGTCAGCAGATATGCTTGGTGTTGAAGATATAGCCTTCATAAATAGTACACTAGTGTTCTCATTTATGCATCTCTTCTTGACAGACACAGATCTAGCTTCAATGGCAGGAGAGATCAATATATCAAAGAAAATACAGAAATGATCAGACAGTGCTACATCCTTAATAACAATCGATGAAATGTTTAGACCCTTACTGATAAGTAAATCTAGAGTGTGTCCACGACTGTGTGTGGGTCCGTGTACATGCTGAATCAGATCAAAAGTTTTTAAAACAGTTTTGATTTCTTTTGCCATATTGGTTTCTGTATTATCTATGTGGATGTTAAAATCTCCAGCAATCGCAAAACAGTCAAACTCTGAGGAAATGGTTGATAACAGTTCTGTAAAGTCCTCATCAAAGGCTGAAGAGTATTTTGGAGGCCTGTAAAGAATAATAAGTAAAATGCGTGGAACGCCTTTTAACACAATACCCAGATATTCGAAAGACGGGTAATTACCAAATGATATTTGCTTACATTGATAGACATCCTTAAAAAGAGCAGCTACTCCTCCACCTCTCCTTACAGCTCTGCAGACACTCATAAAAGTAAAGTTAGGAGGAGATGTTTCATTGAGGACTGTTGCACTGAAGCTGTCTTCTAGCCAGGTTTCATTTAGAAACATAAAATCCAGGTTGTATGTGGTTATTAAATCGTTGACTAGAAGTGATTTATTTTTAAGTGAGCGGATGTTTAATAGTGCTAACTTAACAGTCTTACTTTTTGTCCCCACAGTAATCTTAGTTTGTCGTGTAATAGGCACCAGATTAGATGGGTTTGCTGTACGGCTTTTGAAGGCCTTAGACTTTCTATCATGTAATCGAACAGCAATAGAGGAAGATACAGGCACACTGGGTTCCCGCTTGTTATGTAAACATTTAAGAAAGTTACTGTTGTCATAGCGGAGACCCGACACATATCACTGAGAGCTGGTATCAGTTCTTTTTGGTTGACCTCGGGCCGCTGGAGGAGGGTGTGGGCCCTGGCGCTGTGGCAGAGGCCGAAGAGCTCTCACAGGAGGAGGGGGAGGGCGAGCTGGGCCCGCAGGCTTTGGTGGTTGCGGGGCCTGCCGCTTTTTGGTTGACATCTGGGGGCTTGCAGCAAAAGAGTGGGATAGTTTGGTTCCAGCAAACACCAGTTCTTCCATTTTCTCTGAGAAGCACAGAAGTGGAGATGCTGGAGATAGAGAAAATGTGTCTGGTGAGACGGGCTGTTGCTCTGGTGTTATCGGCTGTAATATGCTGTCCTGGTTTCCCTGGCTGTTTTCCAGAAAGTCGTCCTTGGGAGCTGAATCTTGGAGCAGTTCTAGTATGTCACATTCTGTCTGTGGTGAGCGCTGTGGGCAGGGCTCAGCTGAGATTGTGTCCGTAAGCAGAAGTTGTTGTGGCTGCATGGTGTTATCATTGTCCTTGTGTGACGTGTCAACCGCATGTCCATTCAGGTGCTGAAGTGAAGTCCTGTGGTCATTCATACTGTGTCCAGGTGTGTGTGTGCCATTCAGGTTGAGTGGTTTGGCACACACTGCAGAAGGATGATTGAGGGAGAAGCAGATATTGTCCTTTAGCACTCTTGAACCAAGTTTGTTTGGGTGGAGCCCATCCTGTTGAAACAGTTGCCTCTGACTCCAGAAAAGATTGAAGTTGTCAATGAAGTTCACTCCTTTTAAATAGCAGGTTTTTTGGAGCCATGTATTAAGCCCAAGCAACCGTGAAAACCTGTTTGTTCCTCTTGCTGGGATTGGTCCACTGATGAATGTTTGAACTTTCAGTCTTTTAAGTGTTTCAAAAAGTTCATTGAAATCCTTCTTAAGGAGTTCTGACTGCTCTTTATGAATATCATTTTTCCCCACATGAATGATGAGTCGATTTGCAGTCTTATGTTTCATCAGAATGTTCTCAAGTTCACTGTTTATATCAGAAGTTGTTGCTTGTGGAAGGCAGCATGTAGTTGTATCCCTGATACTAATGTTTCTGATTATCGAGTCCCCCACTATCAGAGTCCTGGGCCCGGCTGCGCTCTGAGCTGAGTGCCGCTGTCTGCTCGACCTTGAGCGCCAGTTAGCATTAGTGTTAGCTACTGGCTGATTCAGTCTGTGTTCGATCACATTCATCACGTTTGGGGATTTCTCATTTACATTCATTAATACTTCAAATCTGTTCTCAAGATGTATAGGCGGTGGTAGGAGACCAGTGTTTGCAATCCTTGTCAGAGCCGTATCTGGGGTAGAGGATGCTACTGCGGCAATATGTGATACTCGTGACAATCTGATGTCTCGAGTGCCTTTGGGTCTCGCTCCCTGTTTGTGCCACCGATTTGTAAGTCGATCGGTTTGTTTCTCTACACTCAGTATGGCCTGTCGAGGAGTACTAGATGCATGGGACTCACCGGCTGTATGCTGAGGGCGTCCATGGCTGATATCTGTTGTGTGTTCCGTCTGGTTCGGTGGTCCCACAAATAACTTTGTTTCAAGAACTACAATCCTTTGTAAAAGTCTCTGGCAGTTAATGCAGCAAGTAGATTCCAGAAGAGGCATTTTCTCTTATCCTTTATGAGTGTAGACAGTTGTGTTTTCTCTTCCCCGGAATGTAAGCTTTCAGTGGGAGGCTGGTCAAGTAAAAAGAATTCTGCTTTTTTGTAGTAATCCAAGCGTTTGAGCACTGTGCTGATTAGCTGAAGTTAAAATTAGGTGATAAAAGGAGATAAAATATAAAAATATAAAAGCGATAGAGCAAAGCGCAGAGCAGTAAGCAAGAGCGTCCGAACAGTAGCTATGATCTTCACATATGGGACTTATGAAGATCATAGTCTGAACTGCAAACCCGTCGGCTATTTCCCTTCCACTGAACCACACGGTTATCAGCAACCTTATCATGGTTATTCAGCTACAAGTCCAGTCTATCAAGATGAGAGACTTACTCTAAGGGATGCATTAGCTCACCATGCACACTATGAGAGACACTCAGACAGCTATGGTAAATCAGCTCCTAATCCTGCAGACAAATCAAGATTCTTGACCCCACGACAGTACACAGATTACGCTCAGCCTGAGACATATCAGCCATACCACCCAGTGCGTCCTCCTTCTCCTTCATATCCTCGTGTAGAGCCTACCTACAGAGGTCCCATTCCCACCATTCCTAATTTTTGCAATGAGGATCCCAGAGAGTTTGCACGACTCAAAATTGCACTGGAGAATTTGCTACCTGTTGAGGCTACAGAACGTTTTAAGTACCAAATACTTGTTGATCATCTGAAACAGGAGAATGCCTTGCTCATTGCAGACTCGTATGTCAACAGCAGGTACACATACACCAACACCATGAGGTCTCTAACTGCACTTTATGGTCAACCACATCAACTTGCTTTACAAAGAATTGCAGAATTGATGGATGGCCCAAAAATCAGGAGTGGTGACATTAAATATTTTAGAATGTTCGCCCTCAAAGTGCGTGCATTAGTTGGAATGCTGGACCAACTTGGAGCTAAAGGATGGACTGAGCTTAAATGTGGGTCACATGTTTCACGTCTTCTTGCCAAACTGCCTCATGATCTTAAAGCGAACTTCAGAAGGTTTGTTAACCCCATTCAAATCCCAGTTCCAACACTGATAGAACTCAGCGATTGGCTTGAATATGCGCTCAGAATACAAGAGGATGAGTCACAGTATGCTAGTAATGTAAGCAGAGCCTACTCTCAGCCACAGAGAGACCAGCAAAGGAACTTCAAGCCAGTTCAATGATTTGCTACTGTCTTGCATGGTAGTGAACAGAGTAAACCGGCAAGTGCTACAGCAGTCAAGGAGGCGAAACCGACAAAGTACTGCCCCTTTTGCAACACTGTGCAGCATTACTTCAATCAGTGCGCTAATTTCAAACTGCTGAATCAAGATCAAGTGGAGTCCTGGCTAAAGTCAAATCAGAAGTGCTTTAAGTGTGGTCGTGATCACCAGATCTCACAATGTAATCTTAAAGCCAAATGCAAAAAAATGTGAAAAGAGACATTTAGAAATACTGCATGACTTCAATGCCAAAGGTAAACATGAAACACAAGCTTCACCAGAAAACAGTTGTCTTGTGAACTCAGAAGTGGAGACTTTGTATCTGGACAGACCAACTGCAAGCAGTAAAGTTCTTTTGAAGGTCAGCCAAGTGATCTTGAGAAATGGAGAGAAGGAACTTGACACATACGCTATACTGGATGACGGTTGTGTTGTGAACTGGAGTGCATTTTCCAGACAATATAGGCAAGAGTTCCTGGTGCCCTATTTGTTGACTCTGTGCTTGCACTGCACTGAAATACACAAGGACTGCCCACCTGGGTGTGTGGGTGATGGCAGAAGCAGAGTCCTGCGTGCATTTTCTTCCGAGAAGGGGGTTGAGAGCTATTGCTCGGTTGATTGTTTTTTCAATGATGGAGGGGAATTTCAGGCTGAGTAGATTGTGTGAGAGTGTACGTGTGTGAGAGAGTGTGTGTGTGTGCACGTGTGTGTGTGCACGTATATGTGTGTAGGTGATTATCTGTATGTGTGCATATCTCTTTACACAATTATTCTTGTTTTGAAATAAAAGTTATCACTGGTATGAGTTTGGTTTTTTGAGTTGGCATGCACCAGTGTTGTAGTCGCGTCACCAACTGTCGAGTCCGAGTCGAGTCTCGAGTCCCAGTGTTCGAGTCCGAGTCCAAGTCCGAGTCACCAAAGAAGAGTCCGAGTCGAGTCCAAGTCGAGTCACCATTACCGGAGTTCAAGTCCGAGTCGAGTCTCGAGTCCCGTGTCCGAGTCGAAATTATATACACTTAAGCCAAATCAAGCAACATTTTTCAGGCACTCTTTCTTGCAGCTAGAAATGTGTATGATATATCACTAGAATTGCCTTTGACCTTAGTTCAAATCATTGTAGCTGTGGCACGATTATATTTATTTAATTGTTTAAATACATTTTTGGATGATCAGTCCAAAAATGGTAAGTAATAAACTTACTATACTTACTTAGTCAACTGGAATGGATAAAGAAAACAAAAAAGAAAGCCTAACTGGACAGAGTAGGAGAAATGCATTCTTCTTGACAAATATGGTAAAAGAAAAACAATTTTGAAATTTTGAAAAGCAAACTAGATCCCAATGTAACTGCGGCAAAAAACAGAAAATGCAGTGCTATAACCCAGCTAACAATTTATGGTTCCCAGAACGTTCTGGGAACGTTAGTTTTTGGTTGCGGGAACGTTCCCTTAAGGTTATGGTTTTGGTTAGGTTTTGGTTCCCATGGAAAGTTTTCTTAACGTTCAGGGAACGTTAGTTTTTAGTTACATTGCAACCTTTAGGCAACCTTTAGGGAACGTTCCCCTAACGTTGCAACCTTTAGGGAACGTTCCCCTAACGTTCTTTTTTACATTCTCCTAACCTTTAAAAAACTTTAACAACAATGGTACCAATTTTATTATTACTTTAAACTGTCTGTGCATGAGCAGGAATTATTTATTATATATTAGCAGGAATGAATGAACAAACAGCAAACTTGATGGGATTTAAAACTTTAATATAAAATGAAAATACAAAAAATATAAAAGGCCTAAAAAATAATACAAGAATCAGAGTCAGTTTTATACAGTTTTAGTATACAACTATGACATAATATCAATACAAGTACAAATGGAGTGGGATGAAGAGTGCAAAGTAATAGTGCAAATGTAGTGTGCAAGATGCATATTGGAATGATAAAGTATGTAATGTGTAGGTGAATGGCCAAAGTGGCAAAAATACAATAATAAAAAAATAGAGCTCCATGGTTCTGAAGGCTCAGTCCATCTCAGCTGGCCTAAAAAGAAAGAAACAAAAGTTTGATATGTCATACTAAGAATGAACACGTTGACAAAAGCAAGACAAATTGCTTTACTAACCCTGTTTTTTATGATCACAAATATTGATAGTTTTCCCATTCCATTGATTATTATGAACATTACATAGAATAATTTAAATTTACCGTCTGTGTGGGGCAAACTTTAGCACTTGCCCAATAAAGTCCTCCGCTTCTGCTACAGTCAGCGCGGGGAAGTTTTTCTGGGAGGCCGCTAGAGTAGAAGTCAAAATGAAGCATAGTTACAAGTCAAATTAAAACCTTCAAGCTAAGAATAATACTGATGTGAACAATAAAATAACACCTGCCTGTAATAACCCTGCAGATTATCAGGTCCTGGAAGGCCTTCTTTGCCTCTCTGCCCCGCAGACTATACTGTTTTAGCACGTCATTGGATGCCACTCGCCGTAGCATGCGACGGATGGCAGTGCCTCTGGTCGAACCTCCAAGGGTTGTCAGGAAAAGTTGCTGTAAAACATACAGAAATACAAATTATACATGTAGAACAAAGTGGAGAGCTTGTACAATCTCATTTTGTAAGATAGTCAGTTCAGTTATAATGATATTTGAAGTTATGCAATTATATAGTGTTAATCTTAGGGCAGGACTATGGCCACTTAATTACCATGTTGTCCCTCCTCTCCTGTTGACCGAGAGTCCTGTCGAACTTCTCCAGCTCTGTGACTGTTGAGCAGGGCGACAGCAACATGTCATCGACTGGAGCAGAGGGAGGTGACTGGGAGCTCCTTAAGAGCATGAGCAGCTCATCCATCTTCTGCTCCATCTTCTCCTCAAATGCGTCCATCTGCTGTGCCATGCGGGTAATGGATGTCCTCACGGCTATGGAAAAATTATTGGTGTTAGTTTTAGTTGTTATACATTATATACTTGCATATGTGAACAACTTAAGTGAGTCTTCTTACCTCTCTTTTCCGTCTCCAT
Organism: Rhinichthys klamathensis goyatoka; assembly: GCF_029890125.1. NCBI lineage: Eukaryota > Metazoa > Chordata > Actinopteri > Cypriniformes > Leuciscidae > Rhinichthys > Rhinichthys klamathensis. The sequence goes on from NW_026606558.1 coordinate 5,667,605, forward strand.
GGCTGAGCCACAACCCTCTGTGTGATGAGTTCTGCTGTTTACAACAACAAAAAAGTCAAGTTACTCTCAAGTTCCTTGTCATGAAATTGTATTTAATTGGAAATGGAAAATTCAAAGCCACTGTACCTTCAGGCTGAGCTTGCGTCACAATAGACCCATTCAATTCTGGGTGACTGGCTGGTTTTTTGTGTGGTGTTGACTCATCTAAAAAGAAAGTAGATATGAATATTGGTCAGTTCATTTATGGCAGGTTTCTTGCACATAAAAATAAAATAAAATAAAAACTAAAAACTTACATGCAGGTGGTGGAGGCATCTGCAGACCTGAAAAAAAGGCAGGAAGAGACAAACACATCAGAACAGTCACATGATATGCACCAGGTTGAATGTCAGTACTCAGTAGTTCCATGGCAGGAAATATGACTCTGGTTTCTTAAATGCATGCATAAATGTTAACTTACGGACAGGGCTTCCAGACACACACTCTGTCCTGGAATGCTTTCTTGCTTGTGGAACAGTTTAATCTGAAATAAAAGACTAAACAATTTGTACAGATTACAAAAAGAAAATTTGAATGGTGTAAATAATTCCTTCTGTACTTTTTTTGAGAGCCAGTAGCAGAACAAAGCAGTATTTCCATACAGAGAAAACTATTATTTATTTATATATAGAATAGCAGCAATAGGTCACCTGTACAGAGCCAGATTTTCTTGACTGTATATTTGGCCCAGAAGTAGGCTACCTGAGTGAACCTCGTGGGTGGTGTTCCTCGCTGCAGGAGTCACTGGTCTCATCCATAGGTTTGTCCATGGGCGTCGTAGCCCAGAGACTTTCTAATGGGGAGACACAGCAGCCATAGAAATGCTAATTAATTAAAAGAACCGGTAGTGCTATTTGTAAAAAGAACGCAAGCAGGTTAACATGATGACACAAAACGAATCGGTTACCTAACGTAACCTCGGTTCTCTCTAGATGAGGGAACGAGTATTGCGTAAGCTAGCTTACGCTACGGGAAAGATTCATCTTTTCTGAGAAATTGAAGCCAAAAATTATCCTATAATTTTGTATCTATTCACAACGCAGTTCAGCTGCAGCAGAGCATGAGCAGGCTAGCTAGCAGCTCATTGGCTCGCTCACAGGGAACTGCTTAAGCCAATGAGGAGACACGAATGAACTCTCGGCCAATGAGAGTCTGACCTGCTCTCATTGCGTCAGAGCCCGCCGAAACGGGCGTGGCCAGAGAGTATAAATTCGCCTCTCAGGCTGTAAATTCTGGTTTTCATAGAATGAAGCGAGAACGCTAGTAGCACAAGCACGGCCAGGAACGCAATACTCGTTCCCTCATTTAGAGAGAACCGAGGTTACGTTAGGTAACCGATTCGTTCTCTTACGAGAGGTTCTCTCGTATTGCGTAAGCTAGCTTACGCTACGGGAACACCTGGTCAACGCCGTGCGTGCTAAGCATCCACTATGAGTCCCAGGGAGGACCCCGGGGAACCCTTATGAGTGGGAATAAAATATGTACATGTGACAAAGGCCAGCGGAGCGGGCCGGGGATTTGTGAAGTACATAAGCACATAATAAGGAGGGACAGAACGAGACCGGTCTGCGTGGATAACTCTCTATAGTGCAGCTCAACCAGAAGAGCTGTAACATACTAGACTGCTAGTAGTTTAGCCTGCAAGGCGGGAACTTCCAGATAGTAAAATCTGATAAAGGTGGAGGGGGAAGCCCATCCCGCTGCCACACAAATATCATGAATGGAAATTCCGCTGGACCAAGCCCACGATGAGGCCATGCCTCTAGTGGAATGGGCCCTGATGCCCAGAGGGCATGGCAGGTCTTTTGACGCGTATGCGGCTGCAATGGCATCAACTATCCATCTGGACAGAGTCTGTTTCGAGGCGGCCAACCCCTTGGTGCGCCCACCGAACGAAACAAAAAGCTGCTCAGCTCGTCTGACCGATAAAGTATAATCTCAGGGCCCTGACCGGACACAGGAGATTAGAGTCAGATTCGCTATCGGATGCAGGCAGAGCCGATAGAGAAATAACTTGTGCCCTGAAAGGGGTACCAATCGGTTTTGGGACATAACCATGTCTAGGTTTGAGAACGACTAAGGAGTCATTGGGCCCAAACTCCAGACAGGAAGCGCTGCTGGACAGCGCGTGAAGGTCCCCCACACGCTTCACTGACGCGAGCGCGAGCAGGAAGATAGTCTTGAGCGAAAGGTATTTGAGCTCCACGGTGTTTAACGGTTCGAATGGGGGGGCTTTCATAGCTTCGAGAACTATGGAAAGGTCCCAAATCGGCACCGACGGGGGGCGTGAGGGGTTCATCCTTCTAGCTCCCCTGAGGAAGCGGATAACTAAGCCATCTTTGCCCAGTGACTGGCCACGCCGGGGTTCAGCGAACGCCGCGACGGCTGCCACATACACCTTGAGAGTGGAAGGGGACCTGCCCTTATCCAGCATCTCTTGGAGAAAAACTAGCAAGGAAGGAACCTCGCATGACCGTGGGTCCAAGTTTCTGTCGGTGCACCACTTAGAGAACACAGACCATTTAGACGCATAGAGCCTTCTAGTAGAAGCCGCTCTAGCCTGCATGATCGTGTTTAACACTCCTTCTGGCAAAGCAACGGGTAGTCGTTGATCACCCACGCATGAAGCGCCCAGCGCTCTGGGTGGGGATGCCAGATCGTGCCGCGAGCTTGGGAGAGGAGATCTGTTCTGACTGGAATGGGCCACGGGGCTGTCTGTGACAGCTGAGTGAGCTCCTGAAACCAAGTCTGACCTTCCCAACGCGGGGCTATGAGGAGCACCGAGTGGCGTGTTTCCCTGATTCTCTGAAGCACCTGTGGTAGCAGAGACACCGGAGGGAATGCATAAAGCGGGCGGCTGGGCCAGGTCTGGGCTAGCGCGTCCTCGCGTTTTGAGAAAAATATTGGGCAGTGGGTGTTTTCTTCTGAGGCGAAGAGGTCCACCTCTGCTCTGCCGAATATTCGCCACAGCTTTTGGACTGTAAGAGTGTGCAGGGACCATTCGCCAGGGGGAATGGGGTTCCTGGACAGACTGTCTGGACCGTCGTTCAGATGGCCCGGCACGTGCGTCGCTCTGAGCGAGAGCAGGTGACACTGGGACCAAACTAGGATGCGTTCTGTCAGCCGGAAGAGAATTCTGGATCTGACGCCGCCCTGACGGTTTTAGATAGGAGACCACAGCCATATTGTCCGAACGGATCAGCACATGGTGACCGTGAATGCGCGGCAGAAAGCGCGTGAGCGCGTTCTCGACCGCCAGCATCTCCAAACAGTTTATGTGGAGGAGACTCTCCTGAGCTGACCAGGGGCCGAAGGCCGGTGAGCCCTCGCAGACCGCACCCCAACCCATGTTGGATGCGTCTGTCGAAAATGACTTTTCGGCGAGAAAAGGTCCCCAAGGAAACGCCCCGCTGAAACCATTCTGTCATGGTCCATGGCTGCAGAGCTGTGATACAGGTCTGCGTTACCTTTATCAGCTGGCGGCCCGTGGTCCACGCGCGGTGAGACACACGGCTCTTCAACCAGAACTGAAGCGGGCGCATGCGCAGTAACCCCAGCTGGAGCACTGCGGAGGCTGAGGCCATGTAACCCAGCGCCTTCTGAAAAGTTTTCAGAGGTGTGAGTCTGTTCATCTGAAAAGATGCGGCGCTGTGTAGACAGACGAGCCGTCATTGAGACCGAGTCTAGCTCTATACCCAAGAAGGAGATAGTCTGACTGGGTTGAAGTGCGCTCTTTGTCCAGTTGACAGAGGCCCAAACTTTTCAGATGGTCGAGGAGAACTGTACGATGAGACAGTAGCTCCCTCTGTGATTGTGCCAAAATCAGCCAGTCGTCCAAATAGTTCAGTATTCGCAGCCCCTGACTCCGCAGGGGGGCGAGCGCCGCATCCATGCACCTCGTAAACGTGCGGGGTGCTAGGGATAGGCCGAACGGGAGGACGGTGTATTGATAAACCTGGCCTTCGAAGGCGAAACGTACGAATGGCCTGTGAAGGGGATTTATCTGAATCTGAAAGTAGGCATCTTTCAGATCTAGTGAAATGAACCAGTCCCCCTGGCGCACATGCGCGAGGAGTTTTCTGATAGTGAGCATTTTGAACGGTCTCTTCATGAGAACTCTGTTCAGAAATCTGAGGTCTAAGATTGGTCTGAGGCCGCCGTCTTTCTTTGGAACCAGAAAATAACGGCCGTAAAACCCCGACTCGCTCATAGATAGAGGAACTCTCTCTATAGCCCTTTTGCACAATAGTTTTGCTATCTCTGAACGGAGCAGAGTCACTGCTTCTGGGTTCACAATAGTTTCTAGCCGCGCTCGGAAACCTGGAGGGCGGCGGTGGAACTGTAAGCGATAGCCTAGCCTTATTGTGTTTAGCACCCACTGGGAAATTCCCGGAATAGCTTCCCACGCTTGAAGCGTAACGCTAAGGGGTGAATGGCTACCTGGTCCCCGTTGCTGCAAACAGCGGGCCGCGCGGGCGCGCTCATAGTGTTTATGACAGCGGGACTTACACTCAGAGAGGAGTTTAAGGGCCGTGTAACAGAGTGAGCAGAGGTGGGACGCGCACACGGGCTCGTGGGCGCGCTTATGCACTCTGAAACTTGAGCGGGTTGGAACCGCTTTATGAGAGTGGGCTCTGTGAGACACACGGGAACTGAAAAGCTTTTGTGTATGAGTGAACACAGTGTTGTGGGCACATTTTCTACACGTGAGGCTTTTATGCTCTTTTTGAGATATCTCTGGGTCGCCGTGAAAACGGTGTTTGTGCACATGCAGTGCTTTGTGTATGAGTGAACACAGTGTTGTGGGCACATTTTCTACACAATAGGTTTTTATGCTCTTTTTGAGATATCTCTGGGTCGCCGTAAAAACGGTGTTTGTGCACGTGCAGTGTTTTGTGTATGAGTGAACACAGTGTTGTGGGCACATTTTCTACACAAGAGGCTTTTATGCACTTTTTTTTTTTTTTTTTTTTTTTTTTTTGGATTTCTCTGGGACGCGGTGAAAACGGCGTTTGTGCACATGCAAGCGGGAAAAGAGACCGGCTTGTTGATGGCGGTGTACACTGCTGCAGTAGCCGTGTGAACGGGGGCTGACAGAGGGCGAAACCTTGATGGCGGTTCAGCCATGGTGAGAAATAGCCGTCCTTTTCTCAGCTGAGGCTGGTCACGTGAGCGGCCTGCAGCGGGAAATATATATAGCCTGAAATCGGCTGCACTTGTGACGCGCGTCGCGTGCAAGTGCGTGTTAAAAACGTGAGCGCTGCAAGCGGGCACGAGACTATTTTAGCCTGCAGAGGCTGGACTTGTGACGGCATAAAAATTATCTGCGAGAGCTGGAATGGAACGCGGGTCTCTGGCGCGAAAAGCTTTGTGATACACCACTGAGCCACAGGGGTAATGACACAAGCACAGTAGCGCGAGCAGATAAGAGGGCGTGATAGCAGTAACAGGTTCGGCCTCAGCGGAACTAACACACTATAACCCATTTGTCCAGCTTTATGCTCGGAAATGAGAACGTTTCTCATGAGCGCGGGAGAGCGCGGCCGCTTTCTGTCACGTAAGAGAGCTGGACGCGAGCTCAGAGCTGCATAAAGATTATCTGCGAGAGCCGGAATCGAACACGGATCTCTGGCGCGAAAAGCTTTGTGTTCCACCACTGAGCCAGGGGTAAAGACACAAACATAACAGCGCGAGCAGATAAGAGGGCGTGATAGCAGAAACAGGTTCGGCCTCAGCGGAACTGATACACTATAAACGCTTTCTGTAGCGGCGTTATATGCAGGCGGGAGAGCGCGGCCGCTTTCTGTAACGTAAGAAAGCTAGCCGAGAGCTCAGAGCTGCATAAAAAATTATCTGCGAGAGCCGGAATCGAACACGGGTCTCTGGCGCGAAAAGCTTTGTGTTCCACCACTGAGCTAGGGGGAAGACACAGGCTTAATAGCGCGAGCAGATAAGAGGGTGTGATAGCAGCGACTAGTTCGGCCTCGACGGAACTTAACGCACTATAAACCCACTTGCCGGTGACGCGTATGCATGGGGCCGGGCTAGCTCTCTTGTAAAGTAAAGAAAGCTAGCCGCGGTTGGCACAGCTGTAAGCGGCTCGTCCCCCATTCAGCGCTCGTAGGCGGTGAGAGGGGGAGGCGGCGTAACGCTTCGAGTCGAGCCCGCAGGGTCAACAACAGAAGCCCATTCGCAGAGGAAACATCCGCCGTCGGCGGGAGAAAACTCTGCGTGTCCCAGTCCCAGGCAGAGAGCGCAGAAGAAGGCGGGCTCTGGCGCTGAGAGGGACGCGGCATGAGCCGCAGGTGTGCGAGGCATCTTAAAAAAGACGCTCGCTGCTCTTTTAGATACACACACACAATACAAGAAGCTTTTGGTAAAGGATATGAACCCGTCGGATGGCGCTAGCTTGCAGGACGGCTGAAGGTGGCGAAGACGGCCGGCTTCCTCAGACTCCCAGATGCTCGCTAGAAGGTGCCTTTTCCACGACGCCGGCTTCTCTCAGGATCAGCAGATGCGTGTAGCCTCGCTGAAGATATGAAAAATCAGAATTTACAGCCTGAGAGGCGAATTTATACTCTCTGGCCACGCCCGTTTCGGCGGGCTCTGACGCAATGAGAGCAGGTCAGACTCTCATTGGCCGAGAGTTCATTCGTGTCTCCTCAAAGGCTTAAGCAGTTCCCTGTGAGCGAGCCAATGAGCTGCTAGCTAGCCTGCTCATGCTCTGCTGCAGCTGAACTGCGTTGTGAATAGATACAAAATTATAGGATAATTTTTGGCTTCAATTTCTCAGAAAAGATGAATCTTTCCCGTAGCGTAAGCTAGCTTACGCAATACGAGAGAACCTCTCGTAAGAGAATATACAGTGCGGCAAAGCATACACGTCGTGCACAGCCGCATACAAAGACTCAAACAAAGCCCAATATATATGCATTACAGATATATATATATATATATATATAATATTATATATGAATTACAGCCATTAGTAGTAACGTATTAGTGAAGTGTAAAATTTACAACAATGTCTGGCTCAGTCAGAATTCACAAGAATATAAGTACTGACAGGAAACGGAGCACGTAAAATTACAAACAACTAGGAAAAGAAGAGTAAATTAAAGTAATAAACAAATAAAAAAACAGAAAATAAAGAAACAGTTATGATACAATAGTAAAGGGGCTTCAATTAATTTTAAGGCATCGACAAAATTAAGACTTTTTTTTGCTGTTTTCTTCTTCATGAACCACAGGGATTTGTAGTAGGCTACAATGCAAATTCTCTCGTTAAGACAGTAAGCTAAATAGAGGCTGTGTTTAAAAATGTACCCAAGACAATTAAAGTGTTTAAAATTATTTCATAGTTTTTGTCTTTCATTATAATTCCAAATGTGATGTTATCTCTAGTGAAACTGGAGATAAGGCTTCAGCCGATCATACATGTCACACCAGAATGTGTTGCTGTAAGAGCAGAAGAAAAACAAATGATCCGTGGTCTCTATGTTCTCATCACAGAATAAACAGTTAGTTAGCTCTAAGTTAAATCTAAGTTAGAGGTTTCAGAGCGATATAGCGCATGAGTTTTGGTTTTTCAACCCCATTTCCTGTTTACCGTGGCGTCGACGTCATTGCTGTGCCACTAACAAATGAGAAGCGTTATGGGCGGGACTGCACATGCAGCCCCACCCCGATCGACGTCATCACTTTGCCACTAACCAATGAGAAGCGTTATAGAGCTGGTAAGTCCCGCCCATCCGTAAAACTCCAAGTGGACCTCTAGGTTGAAAGAGCGTCAATGCAAGTGAATGAGAGAAAATAATTATTTTTTGATTTGACCGTTTGAATTGTGCCATGAATGTGAACATATGTTGTCTGTGATTTTTTTATATAATTTCTCATGTAACGAGTTTGACAGTATATTGTATGATTCTTTGGCTAGCAGTTGTGGAATAGACATAACGAGAAAGACTACACGTCGCATATGTGACGTCACCGCATAACATATTTTCCCTCCACAAATCACGGTGCGATAATCTAAGGAATTAGATCGAGATGCCTGTGTGTTTTGTACCCAAATGTCACCATTCAAACAAAAGGCTTGTTTGAGATGCGCCTTGCCTCGCCTGAAATGTAGTCGAGAGGCGGCTGCAGTGAGAGGAGGAGTGAAAAAAGCGCAGGCAAGCTGGACAGATCGCTCTTCTCGCAGTGGATCTGACACCTGTGAGATCAAAGGCGGATATCGCGGGATTCACAGGATTCACACTCGTGCACGGTGTTGCTAATAAACTGGATGTATTTTAAGTTCCCTTTCGAGAGGTTCCTCCTATTGCGTAAGCTTACGCTATGGAAAAACTCCTTTTCTCGAGAAATATTGAAGTCTTTATGTAAAACGCATTGCAGCTGCACAGCATACAGCAATGAGCGAGGCAGCTCGGTCATTGGCTGTGCTGCGGCAACTGCACGAACCAATGACGGGGCGACTCTGAACCCGCTTCCAATGAGCGTGCTTCGCGCCCACGCGCGTCAGAGCCCGCCAAGATGGGCGTGGCCAAGGGCTATATATTGGGCGCCCCGTCGTCTGAGTTCTTTACATTTAATCTCCTTCAGCAAAGAACCTTCTCTTCGCTGGATCCTCCGGATTTGTTGGAGTCTTTTCGCCGCCGCCGCCGTCGACAAGCCTACAGCAGGACTGCTTCGAGGACGCCGGCGCCTTCAGCCGCCTTCGATCGCCCTTCTGCTAAGCCATCCGGCGCGCATCATCTAATATCCTTTCAAAAAGCTTCAGTGTTCGCCCCCCGCGACACTTTCTAAAAGAGCAAATTTAACAAGGCGTTGTTTCAAATGCCTTCCTGCGCCTCGTGTCGAGGCCCTCTTCAGGACGGGGATCGTCACATCATTTGCGCCCGCTGCCTGGGACCGGACCACGCAGAGGCTGCCCTTACTCGAGGCGGATGTCCCGAATGTGACGCCCTGGGCCTCACCGAGCTGCGCGCTCGCTTCGCCGTTTTCACCGCGAAAGAGCCCACCTCTTCCGTGCTGCCATCTCCTCTGGTCGAGCCGCGAAAGAAAAAACGGCGCTCACAGAGGCCGCCGGAGCACGCGGTTTGCAGTGATGTCACGCCGGGCCAATCCCCGCGTGCTTCACCACCACCCGAAGACTCCCCGCCGCCAGTCCAGTTCACACAGGCGGACCAGCACCCCTCCAGCGGAGCGATGGGGCTCGTCTCGTTTGGCGCGTCAGGGGATGACGATGATAAGGATGACAGTTTTTCCTGTGATACTGCATCCGACGACTGGCCGGGCTCGTCCTTCGACCCCGCGCCATCGACATTAGCGGGCACGAGCGCGGGCTCCAGCATGGACTCGGAGATCGTCCGCATTCTATCTAAGGCCGTGGAAGACCTCGGGCTCGATTGGTCTTCCCCGGAAGAACCCGCCCGCAGCCGACTGGACGAGTGGTTCCTGCAGGGGCTCCGACAGGCCCCTCGACAAAGAACCTCCCCCTTCTTCCCGGAAGTTCACGACGAACTCACGAAGTCGTGGAAAGCGCCGCACTCCGCTCGCCTGAAGCCTTCTTTTTCTTTGTCGCTCTCCTCTGTGGACGCCGCGAAAGAAAGAGGCTACGAGGGGACTCCGCCCCTCGAGGAGGCTGTGGCCAATCATCTGTGTCCACCCTCCAACGCTGGATGGAAAGCTAAAGCTTCTCATCCCTCGAAGCCTTGCCGGTCTACTTCAGCTCTCGCCGGTCGCGCATACGCCGCCGCCGGCCAAGCTGCATCAGCGCTTCACTCTATGGCTGTCCTCCAGGTGTTTCAAGCTAAACTTCTCCGCAGTATGGACGAGCCTGGACCCGATCCTGAGGCATTCAAGGACCTACGCAGCGCCACTGACATAGCGCTGCGAGCTACAAAAGCCACCGCCCAATCCATCGGCCGTGCTATGGCTAACCTGACTGTCCTTGAGCGCCATCTGTGGCTGACGCTAACAGGGATGAAGGATGCAGATAAGGTGTCATTTCCTGACGCGCCTATCTCCCAAAGCGGCCTGTTTGGACCAGCGGTGAAGGAGTTCGCCGAGCGCTTCACCGAAGCCCATAAGGACTCACAGGCTATGCGTCACTTCCTGCCCAAGCGATCTAGCTCATCGCAGAGCCGCCAACGGCCGCCTCAGCAGCAGCGAGCTAAGACGGCGCCCCCCGTCTCTCAGCCCAAACCTGAAACGGATTTTCGACGCCGCTCACGCTCTGCCAACAGGAAACAACCGCCCGAGCGACGGGGACCTCGGCCCAAGATTGTGCTGAACCCAGAGCCTCGTAAGTCCTCCTAGCTACAGGGAGAAAAAGGGAGAGCGCGTGTCTCGCAAGAGCCGGACCGTTCTCTCCAAAACGTTTAAAGCATTACCCAGTCCCCTTACAGGCGGCTGGAAATGTCTATACAGCAGCCAATGTGCCAGCCACACAGCTCGCCCACCTGCAAACAAACGCCGTTTTTACGGCGACACACAGAAATCGGGGAGTGCGAATACTAAATTTTCTCGACGATTGGCTAATCCTAGCACAATCAGAGAGCCAGTTAGTGACACACAGGTCTTGGATTATCAGTCATCTAGAGTGCCTGGGTCTAAAAATTAATTTTGCAAAGAGCATGCTATCCCCCAGCCAGAATATTTCTTTTCTGGGAATAGAGCTAGACTCAGTGCAGATGACGGCGCGCCTCTCATCCGAGCGCGCGCTCACTATCCGGCGCCTTGCAACATCGTTCAGAGCGGGTGCGCGCGCCCCCGTCAAGCGATTTCAGAGGATGCTCGGTCTCATGGCCTCAGCATCAGCTGTACTCCAGCTAGGATTGTTGCACATGCGTCCTCTCCAACGCTGGCTCAAAAGCTGTGTCCCCACTCACGCGTGGCGCTCGGGCCACTTTTTAATCAGAGCAAATCACGGCTGCATAAAAGCCCTGACGCCCTGGAAAGCTGTCGACTGGTATCAGTCCGGCGTGAGTTTGGGCGTGAACACAAGGAGAAAAATGATCACGACAGATGCGTCCAAAATAGGCTGGGGGGCCCTTTACGAGGGCAGGCCTGTCTCCGGCTTGTGGTCAAACCCGGAGAAGCGCCTACATATAAACTGTTTGGAATTGAAAGCGGTCGCTTTGGCTCTCAGAGCCCTGCTCCCGTACCTGAAGGACGAGCACGTCCTAGTCCGAACGGACAACATGACGGTAGTCTCGCATATAAATCGTCAGGGTGGACTCAGATCGAGCTCCCTGCACTCGATGGCCAGGGAGCTCCTCCTATGGTCCCAGCGCAACCTGCGCTCGCTGAGAGCAGCGCATGTGCCAGGTGTTCTGAACCAGGGAGCGGACATGCTGTCCAGAGACAAAGTTCTCCCAGGAGAATGGTCTCTCCACCCCCTGACGATTCAGTGGTTATGGCAAACCTTTGGCAGAGCAGAGGTCGACCTCTTTGCCTCCAAGGAAAATGCGCACTGCCCTCTCTTCTTTTCAAAGAGCACAGACGCGCTCGCCCAAGTCTGGCCGAGCCGCCCGCTGTATGCCTTCCCTCCGGTCGCGATGCTACCTCAGGTCATCAGTCGGATCAGGGAGGAGAAATGTGCAGTGCTCCTGGTAGCCCCACTCTGGAAGAACCAGACGTGGTTTCCAGAACTGATGCAGATGATGCAATCTGCCCCATGGCCGATTCCACTGAGGCTAGATCTCCTCAGGCAGGCCAACGGGATGATCCTCCATCCCCGCCCCGATCTGTGGGCCCTCCATGCGTGGCCTCTCAACGGATTCCCGGGAACCTCCCCAGTGGAGTGTTGAGAACCATCACTGAGGCGCGAGCGCCCTCTACGAGGCGCTTATATGCCCAGAAATGGAAGGTGTTCAGTGACTGGTGTAAATCCAGGAACCTGAATCCTGAGACATGCGAAGTACCGAGTGTGCTCGTTTTCTTACAAGTGCTGTTGGAGGCAGGCCGCACCCCCTCCACGCTCAAAGTATATGTGGCTGCCATAGCGGCATCACATGACCCGGTCGAAGGACGCACACTAGGGAAAAACTACCTAGTTGTTCGTTTCCTGAGGGGCGCCAGGAGGATAAATCACCCACGCCCCCCCTCGGTGCCGATTTGGGACCTGGCCACGGTCCTGGACGCACTTAAGCGTGCCCCGTTCGAACCCCTCCGAACTGTGCACCTTAAACAGCTCTCGCTCAAAACTGCTCTCTTGCTGGCTCTCGCCTCGGTCAAGAGAGTGGGCGACCTGCACGCGCTGTCATCAAGCGCTACCTGCCTGGAGTTTGGACCTAACGACAGCAGGGTTGTCCTCAGGCCAAAACACGGGTATATTCCTAAGGTGCTCTCTACTCCTTTCAGAGCACAGGTGATATCTTTGGCTGCGCTATCGTCCCCAGCAGACGAAAGCGACGCTAATTTACTCTGCCCGGTCAGGGCACTCAGAGTATATTTGGAACGTTCTGCCCTGTTCAGACAGACAGAGCAGTTGTTCGTATGCTTTGGCGGCCGCACTAAAGGTCTGGCTGTTTCAAAGCAAAGAATATCGCGCTGGATAGTTGATGCTATAGCGCTGGCTTATGAAGCCAAGGGCCTTCAGTGCCCCTTGGGCATCAGAGCTCACTCTACGAGAGGCATGGCCTCCTCGTGGGCGTGGTCGAGTGGGATACCCATTCAAGATATTTGTGCGGCAGCAGGCTGGGCCTCACCGTCCACATTTATCAGGTTTTATAACCTACAGGTCCCCTCATTGCACTCTAACATACTCTCGGTCTAACTATGCATAGGCTGGGGTGTGTACATGCTGAGCATTGTCTCCTCCCTCATAGAATCACATCTTTGACTGATGTGGAGGATTTTTCATACATGACAGTACATAAAAATGTGCTTGTGTGTGTCTCTGGACGCCCATCGGGCCGTTCCACGTTGTCCTTTTATAAAGCCCGCCTTCGGCTGGCTCGTTGGATAATTACTTCGCTCAAAGGCTCAGGCACCTGCCTCCGGCTTAATAGAGCGAAGTCAGCACGCACGGCGTTTTACATGGCGTTCCCATAGCGTAAGCTTACGCAATAGGAGGAACCTCTCGAAAGGGAACGACTCGGTTACTAACGTAACCTCGGTTCCCTGAGAGGAGGGAACGAGTATTGCGTAATCTGCCGTGCTTGTGCTTGGTCAGTTTGCTTCAGTCGATTGAACCTAAAGAACTCAGACGACGGGGCGCCCAATATATAGCCCTTGGCCACGCCCATCTTGGCGGGCTCTGACGCGCGTGGGCGCGAAGCACGCTCATTGGAAGCGGGTTCAGAGTCGCCCCGTCATTGGTTCGTGCAGTTGCCGCAGCACAGCCAATGACCGAGCTGCCTCGCTCATTGCTGTATGCTGTGCAGCTGCAATGCGTTTTACATAAAGACTTCAATATTTCTCGAGAAAAGGAGTTTTCCCATAGCGTAAGCTTACGCAATACTCGTTCCCTCCTCTCAGGGAACCGAGGTTACGTTAGTAACCGAGTCGTTTTGTTGCTTGAATATGAAAATAAATATAATGAACAAGACACTCAAAGTACTTATTTAATTCCATTTTAAATAGGCCTATATGTTTATGAATCTTTTTTTTTTCTTTAAAGATATGTGTTTTTATTTTTATTTTATTTTTAAAAATTACATCACATAGATCGCACTGTCAGAGAGTTTGGGGATATCCACACATAATCTATGCACATAAAACATGATATCAGAGTTTTAAAATCAAACATTTTAAAAGAGAACAATACATCACGGTTGTTTAAACCAATGAGCATTAAGCTGTGCCGTCAGCAAGTCGTTTCCCATCATGCTTTTGATCAGCGCAGTCGGTGGAGAGCAACTGCGCGCGACTGCAGAATCCGACACGTGCGCCTTGCGGTCGCGAGAGTTTTTTGACTCACGTCAGCATGACATCAGAGCAAGGCGGACCGCACTCGGACACATTTCTAACCGGCATGCATCTCGCGCTGATCACCGGTGATCGGTTCTGCGCAGATTTTGCTCATCTCAAACAAGCCTAAAGGCATGTTTAGCGGGATCCGTGTGCTAGTGGTGGTGACGTATATCAAACGCGTCGAAAGCAGCGAAGAGTTGTAGTCCACAAAGTGCTCTCACACAAAGTCTAACCGTATGAAAATTCTACCCGCTAAATTGTAGCATTCTTTACACGAAAATTTATATAAAAAATTCACAGACAACATATGTTCACATTCATTGCAAAATTCAAACGGGATTAGAAAATAATTATTTTCTCTCATTCACTTGCATTGACGATTTTTCAACCTAGAGGTCCAGCGGGGTAAGCGGAAGGGGCGGGACTTACCAGCTTAATGGACCTGCAGGCTGCAGCCAGGGGCACGTTCAAGTTCAAAACGGTGCGTAACGTTTTGCTACAGTTTCGTTTCCGGGTTGAACGTCATGTTTCCTGGAAACGGCGTGCAACGGCTTTGAGATGCGTTTTCTCCAAGCGGCAAACTCCCTGGCCCTGGGTGCTTCTCAATATCCCTCCTCGCTCCTCCGTTCTCCATCCTATGACCCGGAAACCGATCGAGCTCAGCCATCTTGAAGGACATCTCAATTCTCTAATTGCACCGCAAGGATCGAGGAGTGAGGAGGCTTCCAGAGGAGCTATGAGTGAGGATACACAGGTGTAGGCTACCCTTTGCGAAGAGTTTTATCGACTAAACATGACGCACGTATCAATTCTCCTCCCCCTTCACATCTGTCACAATCATTTGAATTTATACTTTACTTTTGTAGTTTACATAAACCACACAACTCACATATTTCAACAAGGTATCTTGCTTTATTATTATTTATTATGAATTTCTTAAATAAACAAACTTTAACAACATAAGGGCAGATCCTTTGAGCACTGCTGATGACGCTGTGAAGTGACGTTCGAGTGATCAAGTATTCCAATGTATAAAAAAAGGTTTCATTCAATTACTCCGTCCTCATTTTTTTTCCTTGCAGCCTTCCCTCGCGTCCTACAGGGGGTGGAGCTGAGACGCGAGGAAAGGAAACGAGGATGTGTAACAGGGACAGAACATGTTCTGTTAAAATGTATGTATTGTTTGTTATAATTTACACAAAAAGGTTTATTTTCATATATATCTGATATACTTGTCTGAGAATAAGGGTGTTTTCCTTTAATTGCTGTGACGTCATCATGAGCTACACAATTTCCTGTTTTGTCTCCTCCTCTTCCTCTTGGCATTGTTAATGCACTGAAGAGGTGGGTTATTTTTGGCTCCTGTCAATCTTAATTAATCTTTATTTTAATTGTTGCTTTTGTGTCTAAATCTTCACTGCAATTTATGTCTATTATGTTATTTTACTTATCTGTGTGGTTATTTTTATCATTTTTCCCTAATTAAGTTATATTTTTGACTGGTCTATATATGTGGAGATGAAAGCACATGGTGATTTAAATGTACATCACATTTGTGTTATAGAGCAATTTGAGGGTGATTTATACAGATGCTTCTCTTGTTTGTGTATATCAGGTATGTTTTCTCAGTTTTATGTTCCTCTTGGCATTGTTAATGCACTGAAGAGAGCAATTTGAGGGTGATTTATACAGATGCTTCTCTTGTTTGTGTATATCAGAGTAAACTCAGTGAAACCGACGCCTGTGGTCCAGTGTCTTTCTCAACAACTTTTATAACGGGTGTCGCGAGCCACCGGTTACATGTGGTGCCGTGAACCTTCGCATTAAGCATGATCGGTTGATTGCTGATCGTTGCTGATTCACCAGACGACGGTGTGCTGTGGTAGATCGCTGGAGGAGTGTCTCGCTGGTCGCGGAGGCCGCAGTTCGTTTCTTCTCATCTTCAGCGTTCGACAATCTGTTGCTGATTCACGTAGGATGGTATGAGTTGATCGCTTGCTTTTTGAGTGGTATGATGAAAAACTGTTTCGTTTTTTATTAATGACTATGCGCCGTACATGCGCTTTGATGTGTTGAACTTTTTTTCTTTTTTTCCCCCGCACTGCTGGACGCACATCAATGACGGGATGTTTTTGTGATCGTCACATTTTTTTTCTCCGTGTAACGCTGTACTGGACTGTTCTTTGCGCTGCTGCCAGAACTTTTGTTATTGTCACATAATTATTTTTTGTTATATAATCAAGAACTTTTGTTATTGTCACATAATTATTTTTTCTCGGTGCAACGCTGTGCTGGACTGTTCTTTGCGCTGCTGCACGCTCAATGACAGAGTTTTTGTGATCGTCACATACATTTTTTTTTTCCTCCGTGAATTGTCACAGTGAACTGTTTTGAGAGAGTCTACATGAGTATTTCTGCAAAGTGCTTTTATCTGAATACTAGTTAAGTGATTTTATTGTTTTTATTTCCATTTTCTGAAACTTATTACATTTTTCTTTGTGTTTTCTATTCAAAACTGAGTCATGTTTGAGGACACTGTCAGTCAGGATGATTTTAGCCCTGTACAACGGCTTAGTGCCATGTTCCCAGTAGGCAGGGGTATTGGGGCTGTACTTAATCGTCCTGACAATATGTCTGGAGTTTCGCCTCAATGTTTTGGAAGAGGGAGGGCACTCTTTAATTCAGAAATTGACCATGTGCATGCCTCTGATTCAGCTATTGGTACTTCAGGGAGCCCAGCTGCTTGCTCTACCCCTTTTACACGCCCAAATGCTGATCACGTCATTACCCATGAGTCTCTAGGAGGTATTATTTCTGATTTGGCACAGAAAATTGGTGAGAGCATTCCAGCCAGTCTCATTTTAACGCAACATCCCAGCCCAGTGCAGCCCAAGTCAAATGTGCAGCATTCAAGCGAATGTGTTGATGCTTCTAATTTGAAAGTCATTGTCCAACACGATGTTACACCTCCACCTTTCTTTAGAGGTGATCAAAGTGATTCATTTACTGTGCATGAATGGGAAGACTTGATGTACAGTTATATGAACGGAAAGAAATGCACTGATGAAACTGCCTCTGATCTCATTTTGAGCAGGTTAGCTGGAAAAGCGAGGGATGTAGTCAAAGTGTCCTTGCGCAGCTTTCCTGGTCCGACTGCTGCACTGCTCCCCACCACAGTGTTTGACATACTGAAGCGCAATTTCAGTGAGTTGATGTATTCAAACATGCCCATGGCTGACTTTTATAACACCCTGCCTAGGACGGAAGAGAGCCCAATGGACTACTGGATCAGGTTGAACAAGGCGATTGATGTGGCTGATGAGTGTTTGCGTAGGCGCAACAAGTCTGTTGAGGATCCTGTTACTGAAGCTGTTATGATGTTTATCTCACACTGTCCAGATCCTGGTCTCGCTTTGTCTTTTCAGTTCAAGCCTGCTGAACAGTGGAGTGCCGCTGAAGTTCAAGAGCGACTGGATAGTCATCACAGGAACCTGAAGAGAGCTTTTGCCAGACCTGCACGCTCCTTGCCTGTGTCAGCTTGCCATCAGAACACTGTGACTGTCTGTGACGATCCTGTACCTAGTCCTCCCAAACAGCCTGAACTTTCCTCAAGTCAATTACCATGTTTAACTGGTCAGCTGAACCCCAACGCTGCTCCTTTTACTCCTGACGCTAGTATGCAGCAGTTAGTTGGCATGATGGATAAAGTTTTATCTCTCTGCACTGCCTCACTGTCCTCATCCAACCCAAACTGTCCTGTCAGAACTTCAGACCCCAAGCCCAGTTTGAGCTCAGCATGTAGAGTATGTCGATCTACAGAGCACACTACACATACTCATTGTATGCGGCAGAGGCTTTGTCGTAACTGCTTCAAACCTGGACACTTTAAGAGCAATTGTCCTAAGACGGTGGACCTTGAGCTTCCTTCTCCAGCCACTCAGTTAAACTAAGTAGCCCATGTGCAGAGGGGGATAACATGGGCGGTGGCGTATTTCCCCTAAAAGATGAGTCAGACCCACAAGAGATTTTTGTAAATAGTTGCAAATTGTTGCCACCCGACAAAACAGTGCTGTATGTGGGATCTCAGAAAATTGGAGCCAGTGAACTCTTTTATGCTCCTGTAACTGTCCGTAGCCAGTCAGAACTGCATGGTTTGCTTGATTCTGGGAGTATGGCTTGTACCCTGAGCACGGAAGGTGAATCCAAGTTGTGTGCTGACGGAGTTCTCCCTCAACCCTCAATGATTACTGGTAACGTCGTCCTGGTGGGCTGTGGTGGCCTTACTACTCAGCCTAAGTGCGCGTATGACCTGGAAATCGAAGTCTACGGGTTCAAGTTCATTGTACCAACTTTGGTAGTGCCTGGACAGAGGAATGAGTTCATTATCGGCAGTAACATCATCAAATGTGTGCTTCAGAAGATGAAAGCCGAAAAGAAGTACTGGGAACTGATTTCCTGCCAAAACAGCAACCCTGAGTGTGAGGAATTTCTTGAGCTTTTGAGCTGTGTTTCTCATTGGTCTGGTCCTCAACAGCCCGCTAAGCTCGGCACAGTTAGGCTTTGTCAGGCGGTTACTTTACTTCCCAGATGTGAGCACCTTGTCTGGGGTAAACTACCTGCTAACACGAATGTCTCCCCTGGAAGCTCCTTCATCGTCGAGCCAACTACGACACGTTCTGCACCACGTCATGTTCTTGTTGGACGTGTAGTGACTCCTATGTGGGGTGATCGATGGGTGCCAATGAAGATCTTGAATCCCACGCAGTCTCCAATAACTCTTCGACATAACGCTAAGCTGGCTGATGTGTCCCCTTGTTTGGCAGTGGAGGATGTTACAGTTACACAAGATGTGTGCAGACCTCATCATGTTTCTGATGCTGCTTTCCCCAAGTCTATTCCACCTGTTGACCCTGTGCGGTTACTGCATGAGTATGGTTTGGAGGACATTGATATCGAAGGGTGTGAGGTCTCCAAGTCGTGGAAAGAGGAGTTGAATAATCTTGTCGTGTCCTATCGTGATGTGTTCTCTAGAGACAGACTCGATTGTGGAGAGGTGAAAGACTTTGTACATAGAATTCATCTGAGCGATGAGCGTCCGTTTCGCCTCCCCTATCGCCGAACCCCTCCCGCTCACTACCAAAAGTTGAGGGAAGTTCTTTCTGAAATGGAAGAGAAGGGCATTATTAGCAAGTCTATCAGCGAGTATGCGTCTCCTTTGGTAATGGCATGGAAGAAGGATGGATCGCTTAGAGTCTGTACGGACTTCCGGTGGCTTAATGCGAAGACTATCAAGGATGCTCATTCTCTGCCTCATCAGGCGGATTGTCTTGCTGCTCTTGGTGGCAATCTTCTTTTCAGTTCTGTGGATCTGACTTCGGGATTTTACAACGTCCCGCTCCATGTATCTGATCGTCATTACACAGCTTTTACAACACCCATGGGCTTGTACGAATACAACCGTCTTCCTCAGGGCCTGTGTAATAGTCCAGCATCTTTTATGCGCATGATGATCAGCGTATTTGGTGATCTCAACTTTTCCAGCCTCCTTTGCTATCTCGATGATTTGCTGGTGTTCGCCCGTTCTGAGCAAGAAGCCTTGAAATGTTTGGAAGTGGTGTTTTCACGGATGAGAGCTAGTAATTTGAAGTTGGCTCCGAAGAAGTGTCACTTTCTCAGGCGCTCCATCAAGTTTCTGGGCCACGTGATCAGCGGGTCTGAAGTGTCTGTAGACGAGGGCAAAGTAGCAGTCATTTCGTCTTTTCGGAAGAAGGACCTGATGGAAGGGGATAGTGCCACACCTTCGCCGAAGAAACTAAGATCGTTTCTGGGCATGGTTCTCTACTACCAGAGCTTCATTCCTGGCTGTACGCATGTCGCGAAGCCATTGTTCGATTTGACAGCCGGTCAAAAACGTTTGGTGAAAGGCACAGGTAGTCGTAAAAGATCTGGTACTTACCGGGAGTTGTCTCCTCAGGATTGGTCTCCTGCGTGTGATGTCGCCTTCGAAGAGTTAAAGAGAGCCCTTGTTGAGAGCGTAGTCTTGGCACACTCCGACTTTGAGCTTCCCTTTATTCTCTGCACTGACGCATCGTTGGATGGCTTGGGTGCAGTGCTCTCTCAAGTTGCCAGTGGCGAGGACAAAGCACGTCCTATAGCTTTCGCCAGCAAGTCCTTGAGCCGCAGCCAAGCCAATTATCCTGCACACAGGCTGGAATTTTTAGCTCTGAAGTGGGCAGTGTGTGACAAGTTCAGCCACTGGCTCAAAGGTCATGAGTTTACCGTGTGGACAGATAATAATCCACTAACGTACATCTTAACGAAACCGAAACTGGATGCATGTGAGCAGCGCTGGGTCTCAAAACTCGCTCCATACAACTTCGAGATCAAGTATGTTCCTGGGAGATTGAATGTTGTGGCGGATGCACTCAGTCGTGACCCGTTTGTCAACCCTGTGAGTCAGCGACTTCTGTCCGAGCCTTACTCAGAGCTGTTGAAGCATGTACACAGCGTGGAAGATGATTCTGTCCAGAAGACCTTCCGCCTCACGTGCCAGCCTCAGACGGTTGATAGTGCACTCAATCTGAGTTCTGAGAATAACTTCTCTATGACTACTGAGGATGTGTCGTCTGTCTTGTCGTCTTGTGGTAATTGGGATTCAGGAGCTGTATCCAGAGCAACATCAATGGCTGGTCGTTTGACTTCTTTGATTCCTGACTGTCAAGACGTAACCCATGCCTTTTCATTGTCTGAATTGCAGTGTCAACAGAACATTGACGCAGTTATTTCGAGGGTGGCTTTCTATGTCAGCAGGAAGCGCAGACCTACCAGACGTGAACGTACAAATGAGGATTTGTTCGTTTTGAAGATTCTGAGGCAGTGGAAAAAACTGTTTTTACTT
The DNA here is from genome assembly GCF_029890125.1 of Rhinichthys klamathensis goyatoka. Classification (NCBI taxonomy): domain Eukaryota; kingdom Metazoa; phylum Chordata; class Actinopteri; order Cypriniformes; family Leuciscidae; genus Rhinichthys; species Rhinichthys klamathensis. The sequence goes on from NW_026606558.1 coordinate 5,688,465, forward strand.
AATGGCATCCTGTATAGAGCTGTCAAAGATCCGCTCACTAAACACAAAAAGTTTCAGTTCGTCCTACCTGCCTCCCTGAAACAGCAAGCACTCTCTGATGTTCATGATTTGGCCGGTCACCAAGGTCAGCCACGTACCCTGTCTTTAGCACGTCAGAGATTCTATTGGCTTGGGATGGAAAGTGATGTGCGTAAATACGTTAAGACTTGTACCCGGTGTGTCCTGAGTAAAACTCCTAAGCCAGCAGCAAGAGCGCCCTTAGAGAGCATCAAGACCACTGCCCCGTTGGAGCTTGTCTGTATGGATTTCTGGTCTGCTGAGGATGGACACAATAAATCTTTGGATGTCTTGGTGATTACAGATCATTTCACCAAGTTAGCTCACGCTTTTCCTTGCCGGAATCAATGTGCTAAAAGTGTTGCCAAGAAACTGTGGGATGGCTTCTTTTGTATCTATGGATTTCCCCAGCGTATCCATTCGGACCAGGGAGCAAATTCTGAGAGTGAGCTGATAGCAGGGCTTCTTGATATTGCCGGCGTTGACAAGTCACGGACTTCTCCGTACCACCCAATGGGGAATGGTGGAACTGAAAGGTTCAACAGAACGTTAGGTAACATGCTAAGATCGCTTCCACCCAGATCTAAGCAAAAGTGGCCACAGTTGGTTCAAACAATAACATTCGTGTATAACTGTACTGCCCATGAAACAACTGGGTTTGCCCCTTTTTACCTGATGTTCGGGAGGGTGCCGAGATTACCTGTTGACCTTATGTTTCAAAGCGTGCTTCGTGATGAGTCAATCTGTGATTACAGTGACTATGTGCAATCTCTTGTCAGTGATCTACAGTCTGCTATGGCGCTGGCTCAACAGAACTCCACTGCAGAACAAAAACATCAGTCTGATCAGTACAATAAGAGAGTCAAAGGATTGCCTCTGTCAGTTGGTGATCATGTTCTCATTGCCAACAAAGGCTGTAGAGGTAAACGGAAGCTTGCCGATAAATGGGAACCCACCATGTATTCCGTTGTTGCCTCCAAACCTTCCCTGCACATTTACAAGATCCGTGACAAATCTGGTGATGAGAAGGTGGTACATCGGAATCTATTGTTGCCAGTTAACTTTCTCCCTTTGCCTTCAACTGATTTTTCTGTTGGTGAAAGTGTTAGTGGTGGTCCTTGTTCCACACCATCTCAATCTGTATGTGATGTGGTTGAGTCAACATTTCCTGTCACTGATGATTTGTCACATGCAGAGTCTCTGTCTGTCATTTCTCACATAGCTGTTTGTGATGATGATCGTACTGCTTCTTGGGTTTCATCCCATTCTTCTCAAACTGTTTCTGAAGCACACAATGACTTACCTGTTGACCATGACATTGTAGCTAGTGCTTCTTCCCCTACTGTTCCTGTTTCTAACAGTTCACCTGATCCTATGGTGGTTGATAACTCTGACGATCATTACACTACCAGGTTCGGTAGAGTACTTAGACCTGTTCGTAGGCTGATTGAGTCAATGGTACAACTCGAAACCTTACTTGGTGTGGATTCTGTATCTACTGTTATTCATGTATAGGTTTGTGTATTGTATTACACAGTCTCGGGTAATACGAAGTGTAATTTTCCGTATTTTGCGTATATTAATCCTGTTTATGTACCTGGTCTGAGTTTTTCAAAGTGTAATGGGCACTTTGGTAATGCCTACAAAATGTGTAGAAGTTTGGCCAACTTTCTCCATATTTGTATCTCTTTTGTTTGGGTAGCTTTCTATGTGGAGTCTTCACTGTTTTTATAGTGTCGACCATGTAATTCAAGTGACCAGTGTTCTTTGTTTTTTTGTTATACTCTAAGAATTTTGTGTAAATTCTGCGGGGTGAGTGTAACAGGGACAGAACATGTTCTGTTAAAATGTATGTATTGTTTGTTATAATTTACACAAAAAGGTTTATTTTCATATATATCTGATATACTTGTCTGAGAATAAGGGTGTTTTCCTTTAATTGCTGTGACGTCATCATGAGCTGCACAATTTCCTGTTTTGTCTCCTCCTCTTCCTCTTGGCATTGTTAATGCACTGAAGAGGTGGGTTATTTTTGGCTCCTGTCAATCGTAATTAATCTTTATTTTAATTGTTGCTTTTGTGTCTAAATCTTCACTGCAATTTATGTCTATTATGTTATTTTACTTATCTGTGTGGTTATTTTTATCATTTTTCCCCTAATTAAGTTATATTTTTGACTGTGGTCTATATATGTGGAGATGAAAGCACATGGTGATTTAAATGGACATCACATTTGTGTTATAGAGCAATTTGAGGGTGATTTATACAGATGCTTCTCTTGTTTGTGTATATCAGGTATGTTTTCTCAGTTTTATGTTCCTCTTGGCATTGTTAATGCACTGAAGAGAGCAATTTGAGGGTGATTTATACAGATGCTTCTCTTGTTTGTGTATATCAGAGTAAACTCAGTGAAACCGACGCCTGTGGTCCAGTGTCTTTCTCAACAACGCTACACAACGCAGCCAAGTGCTTTTATAACTGGTGTCGCGAGCCACCGGTTACAGATGCACAAATAAGAAATGAGAAGCACCCCCTGTCTCTCTCTTGAAACCAACACGGAAGTGAATTAAACTGCAATTCATCGACTGGCCGCCTGAGGCAGGCTGCAGAAGTGAGTCAAATCTGCCCCATGTTAAAATGCCCAACTTTACAGCAGAAAAAAACATGTTTACAGCCTGGAGCAAAAAGTGGTTTTGGTCTTTATAGCTTATTTTGCCCTTCATGACAACTGTGAGGGGGGTGAATTTTTTTACAACTCATCCGTTTAAATTATGTTAAGCCTGCATAATTAAGGGCGTGGCCACTTGAGTGACAGGTGGATTGCGGCCGTTTGTCTGTCACTCTCAGCTAATTCCAGCAGCTGCTGTACTTGCCATCTCTGCCGTGTTTGTGCTTTTTTCGGGATTATATCATACAATTTAATACACGCATTATACCTTCGCCCACGCCGTTGGATTCCGTTGTTGTCGTCGAGTATGGAGCATAGACTGGTATGGAGAGAACAACCAGCGCTGTATTTCCAGTTGTTTTCCTCGCATGCACTACGTTAATGAATGTCTGACAATTTCCTTGCTAAAAAAGTCTATAGATAAAGAGACCACACTCGTTATGCGGTACTGTTGCTCTCACGGAACAGATGCTTATTTTACTTTTTAGTGTTAAATAAAAAGTACCGTCAGATGAAATCCTGCAGGTGTCAGTGCTTTCTCTCCGTCCATGCAGTAGATGCACACCCTTGAATGAGCGTGGATTTCTAGTGCATTTACTTGAACTTCTGAGGTAATATCTTTGGTGTAACCCATTTGAGAAAATGAGAGGCGGCCAAAATCAGATTTTAAAATGGACTGAATAAAGCTCTTTACGGACTTGACGTGCGATGCCATGCTGACTGACATGTAGCTGCTAACGTTATGTGCATGAATCACTGTCACACGCAAGCTCAGAGCAATATTGTAAGTTACTGCATGATAATACATTTTTATAGCTGAATAATAATACATCACGATACACAGTCTCACTTTTAGTTATGTCTTTTAACTATTATAATATTTCAAAGGGCAAAAACATGAACTTTCACTATTGGCTTTACTTCTTCAAACAGCTATCACTTTAGCGCGAGGCCAGTAGCATAGCATTAGCACCTCAGCTCCACCCACGCAAAGAGTGTAGAAGAACAAGAGGCGAAACTCCGATGCTTTTCTGGTAACACTACTACTATTATTAGTTACCAACTCCACTAGGCCTGAAATATATTTTGTACGTTTTAATCACCTGGATCATGCTACAAACATGACGATCTTAACATGATGCATTGCTGTGTCCGTAATCATATAATTGCCACTTTGGACAGTGGCTGTGTTTTTTTGTTTACATAGGCTTGCTTTAACGGTCATTAATATAAGATAGTACTGCAAAAAAAAAAAAAAAAAACAGTTTACTGTAAAGCTATTCTATTGCTGTTATATATTTATTGTCCAATATTTACATTCTAGTACAATTACATTTATTTGCTGAATTCATTTATTTCATTGAACTTATTTTTGTATGTAAGGTTATGTGTACCTCCTGGGAAACGGTCTAATGTTATAATTTTACGAACTTACATCACTTTATTCTTACCTGTCACACTTAATGTAGAGAGTAATATAATTGATTAAATCCTTGAACTTCCCTGTCTCAAGTTATGTGGGGGAAAAGCCTTGTAGCAACTTATTTTTAACTGATATAACGTTAACTGTTGTGAGTTAAAATAATCACCTAATTATTTCAACCTAAAAATGACCTCTGCACTGGACTAAATACATGTATATGACTGCCGAGTCGCTTTCACCCCAAAATGGCGGACGCGTAGGGCTGCTGCTGGGCGCTGGTGTTGCAATGGAACGTTCTATAGGCCCTTTTCACAATGACGTCAGATAACTTCCGCTTTTCCGCAAAGCAGTGTAAACATACTTCCGTTTTAACTTGCGTGCGCTGGTTAAAGTTACTTAAGGAAAACGCATAAGGTGATGACCAACAACACGAAAGTTAAAATTAAAATAATAATAATGTTTATGTATGTAGCATTATTGGTTCTTATATTTAGATTATTTTGATGACGTTAATGATCATTTCCAGTAACTTATTGCGTGTGACACCAAGATCGGTCAGCCCGTGTATTGCCAGAAGCTTACTAACAAGTGTAACATTTTTATCAAAGCTAGCACTAAATGTCAAACCATTTCCATATGCTGATGTGATTTATCATTCATTTCATTCCTGTGTCCATTTTCCAACAGTTTCCCATCCAATAAGCATGGCACAGTCATCTTGTAGATGCTATTGTAGTGTTCCTTGTTGTTCAAACAACAAACATAAATTTCCTTATTTAAGTTTCCACGATTTTCCAGTGGACGCTGAAATACGTGCATGTTGGGTTAGGGCGATCAAAAGAGACGAGGGCCCGAGTTTTAAAATCCTCCGTGGGAGCACTTACGTGTGTAGTCAGCACTTTACCCCAGAGCAGAGGATATATGTACATCAACCAGTGGACGAACCAGGATTAAGAAAGGAGCAACGCCATCTAGTTGAAGGGACTGTGTAAACTCCATCGCGTCAAATACTCTTTGGTAGCGCGTTCCACTATGCCGGCGGAGGGGGCGGTACGAAGATGGCGAGTTGAGCAGTCGTGTTTTCTGAAGCTCGTTATAGTTGTTCCCTAAAGTTTGTCTGAAGTAAGTAACTCCAACTGATTTGTCACGCGATGACTTCACAAAAACTAATTAAACCTGCTAAACTAAAACTAGACCTCAAAGGAAAAGATCTGTCGCCTAATATTGAAAAGAAAGTTGAGGCCAGAGAAACGGAGCACGACTACGCAATGGAGGTCTCTGTAAACAGCAAAAGAGGACGCGGTGAGGCCTCTCTTCCTGCAACGCCAAGTAAAAATCCTGCGGAAAAAAAGGTCAAGCCTACAGCTGACAGTGAGAAGGTGGAAATCTCCAACGAAGGAGGCAATTTTAAAACTTGAAAGGAGGGTGGATGAGAAGCTGGCGGATTTAAGCGAGCAAACTAAGCAAAGCAGCGCCATGATTGCAAGCTTAACAAAGGCGATTCAGTTCAACACAGAAGAGGTAAATGAGTGCAAGAAAAGAGTCAAGGACTTGGAGATTCAAAATGAGCTTCTTCGCAAGGATAACGATGATCTAAAGGAGAGGGTGAGAGAACAGGAAAGATATAGAATGAGATGGTGTCTTCGTATCAAAGGCATTGAAGAAAAAAAAGTAGGGCTGTCAAATGATTAATCGTGATTAATCACATCCAAAATAAAAGTTTTTTTTACATAATATATGTGCGTGCACTGTGTATAATTATTTTATATATATAAATATACACACATGCTTGTATATATTTAAGAAATATTTTCTTGTATATACTGTATATAGATTTATATATAATTTATATTATACATAAATATAAATATTTTATATATAAATAATATTTTTTTCTTAAATATACATGCATGTGTGTGTATTTATATATATACAAAATAATTATACACAGTGCACGCACATATATTATGTAAAAAAAACTTGTATTTTGGATGTGATTAATCACGATTAATCATTTGACAGCCCTAAAAAAAAGACGAAGATATCAGATCACGTGTCATTCAGATTCTAAGCAATTTTGCACCTGAGATGGAGGGAAAGATGGAAGAGGCTGTTGACATTGTCCATAGGCTGGGAAGAAGGATAGACAATAAAAACAGGAATGTCATCGTGCTGTTCACTCAAAGACGGGTGAAGGATGAAATCTGGCGTCGAAGCAAAGATTCTCCTATTTGCAAGACGGAAGGAGTTCGTTTCGCGGAGATGCTTCCTCGAGAGGATTTGGAAGACAGACGAAAGCTTTGGCCTCAAATTGATCAAGCAAGGAGGGCAGGAAAGGTTGCGTTCTTTCGCGGTCCATATGGCTTCATTGAAGGACGACGGATCGACGTTGACGGGTGAAATTATACATTTATAAGTGTCAATCAGGTAATTTAGTTGGAAACTTTTCAATGGGATACTAGAGCTCTATTTGAAAGTCGCGGTTCATACAGTGACTGAGTGAGCTTACAAGTGGTTCGATTTTTGGTTTTATAGTTCTCTAATTTTCGTTTTTGTTTTTTTTGTTTGTTTTAGCGTAATGATTAAGGACAAAATAATCTTCGGTTCTTTGAATGTTAGGGGCTTAAAGGACATTGTTAAAAGGAAAGCAGTTTTTTTTTATTTTGTAAAGGGTAGAAAGCTAATTGTGTGTTTCTACAAGAGACTCATTCTTCGGACTCGGATGCATCTTTCTGGACTAATCAATGGGGGGAGAAGATTTTTTTCAGCCATGGGTCTAACCGTTCTGGAGGAGTGGCAATATGTTTCAACAAATGTCCTGGGGAAGTCATCGTTCATAAAGCTGGTGGAAGTGGGCACTGGTTGATGGTGGTACTGAAAATTGATGGTATTTTTTTTTTTCTAATTAATATTTATGGATTTAATAATGCAGCACAAAATCAGAAATTATTAGAAGATATTTCTAATATGATCTCCGAAACTAAAGTAAGGTACCCATCTGATAATGTTTTAATAGGAGGGGACTGGAATCTGGTTCCTGACGAGTGGAAAGATAGATGGCCTCCCAGACTTAACAAGGGGCGGCTTAATGCTAGTGTTGATTTTTTGGTGACAGAAAATAATTTGAGTGATGTTTGGCGAACTTAACGAAACAATACACAATTGCAGTTTAAGTTCACGCTGAAACTATATTTACCTTTTTTGAAATAATCCATTAAACCTGCTGAGAAACGAGGAGCGTGAACTAGAATGAGGAGTTGCACGCGCATGCCCGGGAAACTCATAAATATTAATGTAGGCTCCGCCCACTGCCTCTACAGATGCACAACTCACTTTTGCACCACATTTCACGGTGCACTTGGTGCAAAAGGCGGAGCCTACGAAACTTGTCACTTGAAAGTGAAAAACAGAGCTTGTGATTCGTTGCAGCAGATTCAAGCAGCTGTAGTTATGTACTTGTGTTTGTGCTAGAAAAATATACAAGACCTTTGTGAGAAAAGATTCTACAAGTGTGCAACTCTCATTGGATGAATTCACATACTGATTTGCAGATGAGCAAAAGTTCTCTGTGACTTCACATTTTTTGATGCGGGTGTGTAAATGCGTTTTGCACCATATTCACTGCAGCAACTGTAGCAAAAATGTGAGCGTACGAGTTTCTTAATTTGTGATTTGTAGAATAGGATTTGTGCACCTGCAATGAAGAATTTGAGAAGGTGTAACTGTTGTGTTGTGTTTGTGGAAGATAAAAAAAGTCTACAAGTGTGCAACTCTTAAAAAATTGATCTCTGTGACTTCACATTTACTGATACACATGTGTGGCTATTCTCTACAACTACAAATTCCACTGTCACAGGCGTTCAGTTGTTTTGCACCAAAAATACCTTCATACGTGTGCTTGCGATTGATTCAACGAGCGCGAGGGCGGGGCCTTGATTTCGCGGCTTTACTTCCTGCTCACGACTGCGCATGACTGGTCCCGAAAACGCTACTGCGCAGACTCAAGTTCCAATATGTCAGCGCTATATCGGGACTCTGGCGGCTTCAGTTCTCTCCAATGGAAAAGAGCGAAGGGGCGTCGTCCATCTTTTTTTTACAGTCTATGATTTATACCGACTTCATCAGGCTCTGAAAATTCTTCACAAAGAACACAAAAAGCCTTCTCAGCTGCCGTAGTTGCAACTCTTGCGTCATCACAACAGTGCGTTCAACGCATCACCGTTTCTGTTTAAAAAACGTTCTGCAACGTTTTGTCGGCGCTGAACGCAGCCCTGGTGTACTTGGCTGCAGGTCTGCAGCCTCCTCCTACTCTTATTTTCTTGATTTCCGATAGATTTTCAAAATAAGTTGTGTTTTCTCAATGGAAAGTATGGAGATACCTATCTTGGATTTGGCAAATCCTGACTTGGGAAACTTAGTTCAAGAATTGAAAAAGGCCTTTACCGAGGTGGGATTTGTTTATCTAAAAAACACGGGCATAAATCAGCAAGAGGTTTGTGATTTTTTTTTTTTTTTTTTACTTGTTTCTTAAAGCCGGGCATATGCGATTTCAGGAATGTTTTTGTTAAATGCCAACTCTCATTGTGCGAGCCAAAGCTCACAATTTATGTGCTCAAAATATAGGCCTAGCGCAGATCGTCGAGCTGCGACTTTACTGTTAACACAATACGTGTGAAATACTCGCTTTAGGAGTATTTTTTTACGCATTTTTATCGATTTCGAATGCGTGCGTGCTTGCTTTTCACTTTCACTTTCGGTTTCAGGGACATTCTAAAACGCTTAACGTGAAAAAGGCTTAACGTGGCTTACTGTACTAATGGTGCGTTCACGTGCTATGGAAAATATGATATTTTCCACTTGCGAACTGGTATTTACCAGTGTGTTGCGTTCAAGTGCTTTTGTTGTCGTAATGTGGTAAAAAGATGGAGATCCAGACCTGTTATTTAGCTACAACTATTTTAGATTGCTTAAGTCATCTGCTACAGGAAGAAAATGATTTATCAAAACTCAAACGTAAATAATATATGCTGTATATTTTCTAGATCATGAATAGTACATATTTTTACCATTCACAACTCTTGCGTTGCTCTCCGCCTTTTTGAAAAGGTCAAAGGTTATCTCATCTCGGCAACTCGTGCATCAAAATATTCTACGAGTTGCCCAGTGGAAAATACCACATGAGGGGGTGTTCATGTGCATTTTCCATGTCGGCTTTTGGTATTTACCATAATTACCATAGCACGTGAACGCACCATAAGACAATGATATTAAAAGACCAAACTCGGTAAACATCTTAATAATAAGCTATAAGTTACTATGTAGGCCTACAAAAAAAAAAAAGATATTAATTTATCGCGTTGCGTTCATTATGGGCTCATCTAATTTTTTGTACAGAGTATAGCTTAATAATATGTGTACTGAGTTTGGTATGTTAATATCACTGTTTTAGTACAGTAAGCTTAAGCCTTATCTAATAACGGTTTTCTATGGGAGGAAAATGCTTGTGTAATTAAACGCGTTGCGTTCATATTCTGGGCTCATCTAATTTTTTGTACATACTATAGCTTATTAATATGATGTGTACTGAGTTTGGTCTTTTAATATCACTGTCATTAGTACAGTGAGCCACGTTAAGCCTTTTTCACGTTAAGTGTTTTAGAGTGTACCGTTCAGGGCGAAGGAAAGAGGGCCCCGCCACCCCCCACAAACAAGCAAGACAAAGCTGAAATTCGGCTCGACTCAAAACAACAACAACAAAAAAAAGAAGAGTCTTACGCCTCAGAAACCGGCTCAAAATCTCAGTGTATGCTCAGTTCTGTAGTTGTTTGTAGCGGATTATTTCTCTATTATTTCTCTGTTCACTGTTGTAGGTGGAAAAAGTCATGCATGTTTCAAAGAAGTTCTTCTGTTTGCCAGAAGACATGAAGAAGCCTTTCAGCAGGGGAAGTTTCTCATGTAATGTAAACCATGGCTGGGTTTCGGTTGAAACTGAAAGGCACGTCTCAACATTCAGAAGCATTACTGTAAAACTCACGAATAATGGACAAACATTTTAATGATTTTAAATGCTGTCATTGCAGTCTGAATCCTCGCCGCCCCGGTGATCTGAAGGAGGCGTATAATATAACATCTTTGAGCGGGGATAACGTAAATACCAATTTCTTCTTATCTCTTCACCCTTCTGTCTCTCATAGTGCACATTTATTGGTTATAATTATACTTTTTATTTTTAATCAAAAGGGCAACATTTGGTTTTCTTTGGAAATGGGCTATGTCCGAAATCACATCTCTTGAGTAGGCACTTATTTAAGGTTGTGTTCCCAATGATGCACTATACACTATGTACTCAGCCGTGTAGTAGGGTATATAAGTTTTATAGGTTTTGTCGTTCAGCAGCGGAGTCTCTCCCCTCTCTCCGCTACATAACTAAAGCTGTGATAGTTGAGTGAATGAAGTCAACATTCCGCACTTCATTGTTTTAGTTAATTAAGTGCCATTGAATAGTGCATAAGTACACGATTTTGGACGCACCTTTACTTTGCAACCGCTAAAAAAGAACAGTCTATATAGTATGCATGTGTGTTGTATGAATGTAATCCGAACGCACTACTGTCATGTGACCTACCAGCATTACTGCCATTCACTATACCTCTCCTGTGGCCTCATGGGATAGTAAAGAGCCCATCATATGCACACTTCTGAATCTTGCCAGAAGAAGTGGGTCATCCGGATACCTTTGGCCTACTCTTTTACTGTTTTTCACCTACTATATTTAGTGCCTTGGTTTTGTATGTTCGTTTCATATGAAGCCCCTAAAGGGACAGCATGATGGTAAAAAAAAAAAATATAATTAAATGGGAGGAAAACATATATTTAGCCTTAACATTAAGAAAATATAACCCTAACATTTGTGATTGTAAACTTATATAGTCCTCTACTCTCAATGTGCTCAGAAGTGGCCTTCAGAAGTAGATGATTTTCGAGATGTCCATGTATCATTTTTCCTGCGCTGTAAGGATCTCTCTCTCCGAGTGCTCCGACTGATGGCTCTTGGGTTGGACCTGGAACCAGAAGTCTTCCTCAACGCACATAAGCAAATTGGAAGTAAGAACAAGTATGCACCACTACTTCCTCCCAGTGAGTCAATGGCTCATCAACACCTTTATGCTGTGGTTTGTTTTAAGGTGATGTGAATGCAACCACACTCCGGTCTCTGTACTACCCTCCGGTGAACAGCACATGTGTGAAGGAAAATCAGCTGCGCTGTGGTGAACACTCGGATTATGGGAGCATCACTCTGCTCTTCCAAAGCCCAGAGGGTGGACTACAGGTGAATACCATACCAATATAGGACAAAAGAAAAATAAATAATTTTGACCATGTTTAATGTTGTCCTCTATCATTACGGATGCATGTGACTGTGTGTTTGGCTCTGCATGTCTCTGTGTGTTCTCCAGGTTCTGAACCGGGCTGGTGAATACGTTTCGGCTCCAAGCATTCCTGCAACAGTTCTGATTAACATAGCGGACCTGATGCAAAGGTGGACCAGCGATGTGTACATGTCTGTGGTACGTTTCTTAACTTTATAAGGCATTTCATTTAATAGAGTGAAACAGTCAGGTTTTAGAAGTAAAAACTTTTTTGACGATAACATATAAACCTTTAAAGACATAAGATGTTGTATGCTGTCTTTGAAGCCATCTTTACTTTATTGAAAAAATGTTATTGGTGAAAAACTACACAATGTTTCATTAAAGTTTGGGAGGAACACGTTCAAATGATCCATCCAATCAACACGTCATTCCAATCAGCAATTAACACATCTATCCAATCACACAGTCAACTCACCTATGCTCCTCAATCATTTTCAGCATCCTTCCACCACTCTTGGCTTGTTCCTAACACAGTCAGGAATACTCTGTGTTAGGGCTAGACTAAAGCCCTCTCCTTGGACAGCATACCAAATACGCATACTCTTTACTAAATAATCTATCTGTGAAGTTGTGAAATTACCCATGATGCTTAATAGAAGATTAAACTCCCATGAAGCACCATGAATATAGTAATTGAGTATGTTTCCCTCAATGTATATTCAATTTATAATTTCAATGGCAGGCCTTGTCTGGCCAAACAAATGTTATTTTCTTAATCAGGTTGACCTTACATTTTGAATAGTTATTTAAAATAAAATCATAAAAATATTGCAAATCATAACAATCTACCCACCATAATTGACTAGCAATTAATATAGCCCTTGAGATTAGGTCACTGGAGATAAAATATAGAAGAAAAAAAATGTAGAGGATATTTACCATGTGTTCAAAATATCTACTGTAGAAGAAAATGACATCACATGATGCTGTTCACATGGTTTTGGGATAAACCATTTTTAACTTTGATTGGTAACAAAATAGATGGTTACTAATCTATAGTTTGATTGGTGTTTGATTTGTAACATGGTTGACAAAATTTTTGTGGACATTAATAAAATGATATATTTTCAATATTTGAAAGAAAATGAATTTAAACAATCTATTTTTCTAAGGTATTAAGATTGTTGAAATACATTTAATACAGATAATCTTGACTTTAACATTTTTCCATTATTTTGATCCCAAGACACTCAAAAAGCAGACAATAAAAAACCACTAATTTAAGGGACATAAAGGACATTTTAAAGCTGAAAAACAGTGCGCATAAAATAATGGTGTGAGATTACAGTATTAATTATCTTGGATATGGATAAAATAGGATATTTCTGAAGAAAATTGTTAGAAAAATATAATTATTAATGGACATGAGATATATATATATATGCATATTTACATACATGCATATTTGGGAATACATTTATAATATATTGTTTATATAGATATAATCGACTAAGCCAAAAAATAATTTGGTATTTAGGATTGGGCATTTGGTATTTAGGATTGGGCATTTGGTCATTTAGCCATTTAGGATTTACCAATGCCCAATCCTAAATACCAAATTCATTTTTGACTTAGACTTTTAGTTTTCGACTTAGACTTTTAGTTTCAAACTTAGACTTTTGGTTTTCGTTTAAGACTTTTAGTTTAGACTTTTAGTTTTCAATCTGACCCAATAATCCCTCCATAGGTTTGGTTCTTGGCTTAAAAGGCTTTAACAAAGACTTATAGAAAATCCCCATTTGCAAAAATGAAAAAAAGAAGAAAAAAATCTCCACTGAAATGTGGTCATGCACTAATGAAGTCTATTGCACTGGCAAATGCTTGTTTAAAGTCCCTGTAAAGTAAAACTTAAGTATGTGTTCTGAGTTTGTCACACCACAGAAAAATGTGTTATTAGCCACCCAGACAAATTTGAATGATAAAAAAAGCCGGCAAGTACATAAAATAAGCTATCAAAATCTTGAAAAAATGAGCAGTATTCTCTGCTCTCAAACGCTGGGGGCGTGTCTGCTGGCTGCGCTGAAAGCACGCCCACTCGCGGGAAAGCATTGCAAAGCTGCCGACGGTGATATTTGTGATACTGCTTTCGGGACGCGGAGATGAAGGCCGAGGCGGGAGATAGTCGGTTCGGCCCCATTCACCAGTAACAGTGGATTATCAGTGAATCCCAGTTGTCTCCGACGAAAGTTTATAAAACTATCCCGTGTAAAATGATCGCTACAGAGGCGGGTGTTGGCGGTGATCCTCAGCTCTCCATCAAGGTTGGCTCTTCACAAAATTAATCCACCTCTTCTTGATGTGATCGTTTTTAGGAAATTTAAATAAAGACACCGATCTGTTTTGTACATGATCGCATCCAGGTAGTAGCCTACGCATTTCCGTGAAGGAAGGCATAGCTAGCTAGCAAATTGTAGGCTGTAGTAACTAATAGTACTGACAGTAAGTCGAGATTGAGTGGCCTCAGTGCGTCATCAAGTAGGGGCGTGTCCACGAGGTCAGGGGCTCCAGTGCGTCATCGAGCCCCGTTTTAGCCCCGCCCAAAAAATCCGGAAAATAGCAATGGTGAAAAACTGTTTAACGGTCTAACTCCACAATTCAGTAGTTCACAGTCTTTGTAATATGTTTTAGCAATACATTTCTAACATTTATAATGGGTTTAGAATTTTTTTTTAGAATTGCCTTTACAGGGACTTTAACTCTTTTCTATTATTAAACCTTCAGGCCCACAGGGTTTTGCTGCCCCCTGCAGGAGACTCCAGCACACGCCAGTCTTTGGCTTTCTTTGTACACCCTGATGATGAAGCCATTATTTCATGCTGCGATGGATCCGATAATTATCCTCCTGTTAATTCAGTGGATTACCTTTTATCAAGGTTTAATGATACCTATGGCAAAAAACAGGCTGTGGTTTAAGTGGAAGTTTACAATTGTATGTAAAAAAAACCCCAACAAAAAACAACAACAGCAAAAACAAAAAATGTTGTGGTAATAATCATCATAGCACATAATTGGTAGAGCTGAGATTATTGAATTGATTTTTAAATAAGAAAAAAAAAAAGCACCTTACTCTTGAAATCATAATGTAAACTCAAAAAAGCCAAAACGCCCTCATGTATGCACTATTTTGTGATAAATTGGATTTTTGTATATTTCAATAAATATATATATTTTTAAATTAAAATTTTAATTGAAAACCATGATACTATAATGAATCATGTTAAACAGCCTGAAATAAATCACTGGTCTTGCAATAGTTATTCATCCATCCAAATTTTAAGAAACTGTATACATCTAGGGATTGACATTCGACTGAAGCTAAAGTGAAAAGATATACATCCTATCATTGAATTAAATACAGGACAGATTGGCATTGATTTGTAATATAAGAGTGATGGAAAACAGACTATTCGCTTGAAACAGTGATATGTGTTTTTATGATAGTGTTATTATCTGTTTTTATTCTCTGCACCTTTATGTACACCTATTTGTGCGCAAAAACAAACAAAAATAACGACTTTATTTCAACTATTAATTTCCTTCTCTATGGGCCTCTAGTCAGTTAACTTAGTGTGATTGCGTAGAGCTACGTCACACGTAGGCTCACTATTGGCCAACAACAGAAGCACTGCGCTATTACACTAGTGAACTGACTCGAGGCCCACAGAGAAGGAAATGAATAGTTAGAATAAAGTTGTTATTTTTGGGGGTTTTTGCGCACAAAAAGTATTCTCGTTGCTTGATAAACTTAAGATTGAACCACTGTAGTCATTTGGACTATTTTAACGATGTCTTTAATAACTTTTCGGGGCTGGCAAGATTCAATCCCTGAAGAAGCGTATGGACTAGCCTATGGACTAACTCAGGTGTTTCTTGTTAGTCATTACCCAGACAGTAACATAGTGTCAGCCCAGATACGGGCCACATCTGGTACATGTGGATTCCACTCGTACCAGATGTGGGCTGGATCTGGGCGACACTGTTGCTTCTGGGTAGCTTTGGTGTATAAATGGCCCTCACATTTCCAGGTATTTCTAGCTTTGTTTCTTATAAGCACTGTTGGTGAGTGTTATGCTTTGTTAAAGCTGCTGTCGGCAAATTTTTTTTTTTAACATATTCAGTGAAATCGACACTATAACAACATAAATAAAGTGGTTTTAAAAAAAAACCCGAGCTTCTAACTCCACCTGGAGCGTGTTATTTGTTTAGCAAAAATCCACAGCTCCCGGATCATCGGGTCCAATCAGCGCAGGGGGGTGTGAGATCTGACTGTCAATCATAGGTCGTGCACACGCCACCCCTCGCGCACGTTACAATCACATGCACACGCCTAAAGTTCGCGCAGTAAGGAAGAGTGATGGCGGAAAAGAGAACACCTGTATGACGAGTGAAAAGTGACATTTCTAAGGCTACACTGAAGAAGGAGAAGGAGCAGTCTACCCTTCCGTCGCCGTCAGTCCGTGTCTATTTTTGAATGGGATTGATAGAGACGGCAGACGACAGACCGGGGGCGACTTCACAGTTGGAACGTATACCTTACGGCGACGTGGCGATGACGTATGTGAGAAATGTATAAAAAAATCTGACATCTGAACTAGGCACGTCGCATTATAAGACGCCTGATACACAAGTCGTCCCTATGTATGTCGCATCATAAGACGCCTGATACACACGTCGTCCCTCTGTACGTCACATCATAAGACCTGATACACACGTCGTCCCTCTGTACGTTGCATCATAAGACGCCTGATACACGTCGTCCCTCTGTACGTCGTATCATAAGAGGCCTGATACACACGTCGTCCCTCTGTATGTCGCATCATAAGAGGCCATCATTTCATGCTGCGATGGATCCGATAAATATCCTCCTGTTAATTCAGTGGATTACCTTTTATCAAGGTTTAATGATACCTATGGCAAAAAACAGGCTGTAGTTTAAGTTTACAATTGAAAATGAAAAAAACAAAACTTATTTATGTGGTAATAATCATCAGAGCACAAAATGTGGATCTGAGATCATTGAATTGATTTTAAAGAAATGTACAGCACAGTCACATACTCTTGAAATCACAAAAGAAACTCAAACAAGCTCAAATTGCCCAATGTATGCACTATTTTATGATTAATTGGATGTCTATATATATATAGCCTATATATATGTATATATATATATAATAATAAATGTAGGCCTGCATATTTTTATACAGTAGAATACTGGTTGAAAACCATGATATTATAATGAATCATGTTAAACAGCTTGAAATAAATCACTGGTCTTGCAATACAGGTCCTTCTCAAAAATTAGCATATTGTGATAAAGTTCATTATTTTCCATAATATAATGATAAAAATTAAACTTTCATATATTTTAGATTCATTGCACACCAACTGAAATATTTCAGGTCTTTTATTGTTTTAATACTGATGATTTTGGCATACAGCTCATGAAAACCCAAAATTCCCGTCTCAAAAAATTAGCATATTTCATCCGACCAATAAAAGAAGTGTTTTTAATACAAAAAAAAGAGTCAACCTTCAAATAATTATGTTCAGTTATGCACTCAATAGTCAATACTTGGTCGGGAATCCTTTTGCAGAAATGACTGCTTCAATGCGGCGTGGCATGGAGGCAATCAGCCTGTGGCACTGCTGAGGTGTTATGGAGGCCCAGGATGCTTCGTTAGCGGCCTCAAGCTCATCCAGAGTGTTGGGTCTTGCGTCTCTCAACTTTCTCTTCACAATATCCCACAGATTCTCTATAGGGTTCAGGTCAGGAGAGATGGCAGGCCAATTGAGCACAGTAATACCATGGTCAGTAAACCATTTACCAGTGGTTTTGGCACTGTGAGCAGGTGCCAGGTCGTGCTGAAAAATGAAATCTTCATCTCCATAAAGCTTTTCAGCAGATAGAAGCATGAAGTGCTCCAAAATCTCCTGATAGCTAGCTGCATTGACCCTGCCCTTGATAAAACACAGTGCACCAACACCAGCAGTTGACATGGCACCCCAGACCATCACTGACTGTGGGTACTTGACACTGGACTTCAGGCATTTTGGCATTTCCTTCTCCCCAGTCTTCCTCCAGACTCTGGCACCTTGATTTCCGAATGACATGCAAAACTGAGCAACAGTCCAGTGCTGCTTCTCTGTAGCCCAGGTCAGGCGCTTCTGCCACTGTTTCTGGTTCAAAAGTGGCTTGACCTGGGGAATGCGGCACCTGTAGCCCATTTCTTGCACACGCCTGTGCACGGTGGCTCTGGATGTTTCTACTCCAGACTCAGTCCACTGCTTCCGCAGGTCCCCCAAGGTCTGGAATCGGTCCTTCTCCACAATCTTCCTCAGGGTCCGGTCACCTCTTCTCGTTGTGCAGCGTTTTTTGCCACACTTTTTCCTTCCCACAGACACTCTGGCACTCTGGGAACAGCCTATTTGTTCAGAAATTTCTTTCTGTCTTACCCTCTTGCTTGAGGGTGTCAATGATGGCCTTCTGGACAGCAGTCAGGTCGGCAGTCTTACCCATTGTAGCGTTTATACGCCCGTATAAATATAACTAATTATTATTCATAACGGATTATGATCAATAATTAATAATTTAATTATTTTCAGAATTTACTGTAGCAGAATCAATAGTATGATCATTTTATCAGTTCATCCAATGAACGGAAAGCATAAACAATTATTAATTCTAGGAAATATAATATCTTCATGGCCAAGAAAGACTAATTCCCAGCTAACAGCTAAATTAAGAAATAATCAAGGGTTAAACCATAGGTAGTGATGTAGTACTCGAGTCCGGTCTCGAGACCGATTTCTGCTTTCTCGGACTCGTCTCGGACTTGTTCCTTCAAAGACTCGGTCTCGACTCGGACTCGTCCCTTCAAAGACTCGGTCTTGACTCGGACTCGGCATAGGCGGTCTCGTCCCCATCACTAGTTAAGACTGGTCCTCTAAACAATTACCAGTCTAGCTTAGTCTGTAGGCCTAACTGTTGATTATTAACTGGGTTGATATTAAATCATGAATATCAAAACTGACATGTCGAGACAAAATCTCGACTCGGACTTGCTTCCTCAAAGACTCGGTCTTGACTCGGACTCGACTGTATTTGAAAACCAACGGACTCGGTCTCGACTCAGACTCGACCCTTCAAAGACTCGGTCTTGACTCGGACTCGACTGTATTTGAAAACCAATGGACTCGGTCTTGACTCGGACTCGACCCTTTAAAGACTCGGTCTTGACTCGGACTCGGCATAGGCGGTCTCGTCCCCATCACTAAGCATAGGTAACTTAGATCGCAGTTCAAGACAATAAATCGGTAAGCACATAACACAAGTAATGCTTCTCTTATTGATTATAAGCCTATGACTAACACATTAAACTAATATCTAACAGAAACACACGCACACGCATTCATACAAGTTGCCGAAAGAAAGAAAGAGTTTGGAAAGAATGAGTTTAAGAATAAGATGGTGAAATCCCAAGTTTCTATATGCACTTATAAGACATGACCTGAACAAACCATCAATCATTAATTTAACCCTTCTATCGTTTCTTAGGCAGGTTATTCAATTTTATATCAATATACACCAGTTCAGCTTAGAGTCTGGAGGTACTTGCTTGTCCTTGCATTGCTTTTGGGGATTCCTTTTTCGACGTAAAGGGGGTTTCCCGGTCCGTTCGTTTGGCTGATCTTCTCGTGTGCCTGGATAGATCTTGGACAGCCAGTCACGTGGTGTGTTGGCGCGGATGAATGAAAGTCTTTGAAGTTGGAAGCTGGTTTTGCAGTTGAAACGTTAAAACGAAACTTTGCAGCAAAACTTAACTTAGAACCGAGACTTTTAACGGAAAAGAAAAGAAAGAAAAGTGTGACGAATAGATGGCTTGAATAAATCTGTTTTAACCCTGATCTTGATTTGGGTCATTTGTCTCTGCGTCTACATGGTTACTATAACCGTTGTCTGCTCCACCCGACTTGTTGTTCGGCCGAGACCTTTTTCGAAAGAGAGCCCGCCCGACTTCTGTTCTATTCTTCTAGCGCATTATTCTACTACAGCTCTGTTGGGGTCTAAGGTTTTAAACTCCAATGTTTTGTCCCGCCTCCTGGAGGAATTTGGAATTCGGACAATAAGATACTGTATGGTTATTTGAGAAGGGGGTCTTTTCTACCCCTTCTGGGATGAGTTTTATGGATTTTGATATGTAAAGTGTGTTGGTGTGTAAAGTTTCTGGGGTTTAAGAAAGACATTCCAGTCTGAGGTCACGGATAGTTCCTGCTGAAGTCTGTTTTGTTCACATATCATGAGACCTTGGTTCTTAAAGAAAGGCTAGTCTGTTTAGTCGCAGGGGTCAGGTGACTTCTTGTTAGGGCCTCTTGTTTCACCATTTCTGAACAGATCTGTTCTTGCCAAATTCTAAAACATTGACAACGTTCTTCCTTTAGTTAAACAACAAAAGGTCTTTTGGCTTCAGGGCCTGGGGTGATCTGGAATATGCAGCCTCTTGTGTTTGATTATGTATGAAAGCTTCAATTGTGTTTGGTCCATTCTCGATGTTGCTACACCATGATTGCAGTTTTGAGTAATGAAACAGGCTGGGAGTTTTTAAAAGCCTCAGGAATCTTTTGCAGATGTTTACAGTTAATTAGTTGATTCAGATGATTAGGTTAATAGCTCGTTGAGAGACCCTTTTCATGATGTGCTAATTTTTTGAGACAGGAATTTTGGGTTTTCATGAGCTGTATGCCAAAATCATCAGTATTAAAACAATAAAAGACCTGAAATATTGCAGTTGGTGTGCAATGAATCAAAAATATATGAAAGTTTAATTTTTATCGTTACATTATGGAAAATAATGATCTTTATCACAATAGCCTGGGTTCTCCCAAGGTTTTTTTCTCCATCCAATCTGATGGAGTTTTGGTTCCTTGCCACTGTCGCCTTGCTTTTGGCTTGCTTAGTTGGGGATATTTAATATTCAACAATATTATTGAACTGTGTTGTACTACTTTCATGTTATCACTGTGAAGCTGCTTTGATGCAATCTGTATTGTGAAAAGCGCTATATAAATAAATGTGACTTGACTTGACAATATGCTAATTTTTTGAGAAGGACCTGTAGTTATTCATCTAACCAAACTTTAAGAAACTATTGTAAGGGGTATACAGTCAAAGACCCAGAACCAGATATGAAGAATGAAGACCCGGAGTCAGAATTATAAAACATTAAAGAAAAGTTTTACTGAAGATAGTTTGCATTTTCATCAGCAGAAGTCAGCTTCAAGACTCACACAGGAGTTCGTAGGCCGCCTCCCTTACAGTTACAAAGATCACAGCAGTTATACCATTTCCAAGGTCTAAGCTACGTCATTGCTTACAGGTTGAATGATTCTCATTGGCTAAGAAACATGAAAGCCTAAACAATTTAACACGTGAGGAGATAGGGGTGCCTATCGCCATTATAGTCCATGGGCCCAGGCCACAATTTTCACTAATTGGTACCACCCAAGATGGCAAATTCTAGTTTGATTTTTTTTTTCAGTCCATATCTCTAGATGATATTTTAACATGATAACCTTTTGTAAGTGGTAGCTTTGTCACAGAAATTAGCCTTCAATGACCGTTGAGCCAAAGAACTGTTGAGCCAAAGAATGAAAAAATCTTGTAACTTTATTTGAACAGAACATGTCATACAAAGAAAAACTAAATAATTATACCTTATTCATGAACTTATTTGGCCATTGCAAAATGTTTCTGTTTATTCATCATCGTCATCATCATCATCATCATCATCATCGTCATCATTTTCAAACAGTTTCATGACATCAGTATTCTCCTCCTCCTCCTCCCTCTGATTGCTGCAGGTTTGTAGCTTGCACTTTAATTTATTGGCAAGACGGGAACAGTCGGGAAGCTTGCAGGTCCGTGAACACTTGGGGGTCCCCGCATTCAGTCTAACATGAGCATACCTGAACAAATAAGTGGGAGATATTTCTCATCCATTTCGGTGAGGTGTCCAAATGTCAAGATATTACTTATAGATATTTATATAAGACATAAGACATCCAGAAGGCAGACAGGGGACCATTGTTATCTCTAAGGTAGCTGAGGAACTCATTGAATCGTGTCAGAATGCGTTGACATGAATCTTGCTTGAGGGTTCCCTCAAATCTTGTCTTAGATATTTCTTCACACAGGTTATGGACTGCTTGCAGAGTTGCTTCCAAATGAATAAGATCTTCCTGACCATGGATTCTGTTCTAACCATGGATGAAAACCTTTCCATGCTAGTCTCAGGAAAGCCTCATAGAGCAGCTTGTGTAGCCTTACTCCTCGATTATACCTGTGACCATCAGTAACCCCTGAGATTGAGGCTACGTTTACACATAGCCGGGTATTTAGAGAATCGAATATTTTCCCCCTCTCCGTTTTCAAAAATAACATCGTGCACACACCCGAATAATAACGCCGTCGAGCGCCATCATAACTATGCCAAACCTATGGGCGGCAGTGTAGGGAGAAGGATAAAGCCATGCAAGCCAATCAAAATCCTCAGAATCGACAAGAGAACCTAAAACCCCGTTTCTCCCAGTTTACACGGCAACACATAACCGGCGTTATCAGAAATCTCCACTTTGCCCGGAGTTTTTAGAAATAATCGTTTTCTGTGATAAAAACGGTATTTTCGTGTAAATGAGAGGGCAAAACGCAGAGAAATATCTGCGTTTTCCCATCGTGTAAACGGGGCCTGAGCCATCAGCTATCACTCCTGCCTCTACACAAAGGTCTCTTAGACCAGCATCTGCAAACCGTTTTCCAATTGTTGCCATGAAAGTACAGGTGGTATGGAAGACCCCCATTCTAAGGATGATGTTCTTGAATACCTCCTGGTGTTTCCATGTAATTTCTGCAGCTTTGGCATATAATGCCTGGTCAAAAACAACAACAATGTTGTTGAGCTGCAGAGACTTCATGATGCTTATTGGTTAAGTACCTCATGTACTGTTGAGAACTGTGTAGCAGGAGCATTGATTGTGGGCAAATAGCCTATACTATCTTCTTGTACACTTGTATCATTGTGGGTGAGGATGTTTAACCCAGTCCAGCTGCAAACATCTTTGTTGGAAAGACGAGCCATTAGCCACACGTGGTTTCTGTCTGCTGCATCCTGTAGAAAGGAGGCATGATTAGTCTCAACTGTCTGTATAACAGGAGGATTGGCACGTTCTCCTGCATTGTAAATGGGAAGTACCATCTCTACTGCTTCAATGCTTCTCTTCTTGGTTTTGGGGATGCAAGGCAAAGCTCTGGTCCCAGCATTATGATCAGCAATAGGCTTTGTTTGCACAGCAATTCCGTTCACTCCAAGTGATGTCCCTTCACCACTGATTGTCTCCTCTAGTCTGTCTATATCCACTTCCTTCCAAGCACCTCCACTTGCTGCTTGCTTCTGAAGGCAAAGGTCTGTGTCAATTTCTTCTACCTGAGAATATGAAACACCATGGCCAAGTCTATTCAGTATCTTCATCAGTTCCACATTTCCGATGAGTGACTTGACAGCTCTGGGATGGGTTATTACCTACTTTGGATAAACCTGTTAGGAGTGTCTGGAGAAACTCCACTAGAGATGTAGGAGTGCTGTTCATCATCTCAAGATCTGACGCATGTGGTGGCCATGCTTGACTAATATCTTGGTTCCGAATATCACCTGTGATCTTCAGTGCCACTTGCGATATGATGTCTTCGCTAATGCTTGAAATTTCAACCGTCTTAAACTACTTCGCATCTCCACACACTCATCAATCTATTTTTAATTACTCACAAAGTTCTTATTTTATAAAATAGGTATCAAATGAAAAAGTGGACCTTCTGCTTCACAGTGATGCTAGTAGATTGCTGGTAGAACAAAGATGGTCGGAGTAATCTTGATTTGAAAAATCTAATTAAAATAAAACAAAGTTGCAATCATCGGTCATTTCTTCACTCATTTTCACACTGCAGAGTCATAGCTGAATAAGTTGAGAAGTGCCTGTAGCCTCCAAGGGTAACGCATATCAAAATAAACAGCAGGACTCAACTTTTCAGATGAACATAGTGGCTTATCTGTACAACGAGGTATGGAGGAGTAATCTGAAACTTTTGAAACTAGCACCAGTCGTTGTTGTTGTTGCATAATATTATTTCATATACAGTACATACATATTTTTTCAAATTGCTAGGTCATGGATTGTCCCACCATCATGGTTCTGATATCACCAGATTACAGACAGTCTTGTCTATCCATATCTGAAAAGATACCCCCCTTAACATCAATATCTTTTGAGATAGATTTACAAATATAATAATTTAGTAGATGCAAAAATATTTTTCTTTAATATGAAGGCTAATACAAAACGTATACCACATATATCATGTCAAATGATGGCAGATCTGGATAGCCCTGACTGTCCTGAAAAAATAAACATATAGCATGTATGGCTACCTCTTATAATAGACTTCATACAAACCTGCGGGGCAGATACTGTAGGACGATAATGGCAATAATAATGATTGTCCCAAAATATTAGTAAAGCTACTCATTTGAAAAGGTTATCATGTTTCAAAGTACTTATATGGACTCACCAAACAAACTGGTACCAAAGAGATTTTGCCACCTTAGGTGGTACCAAATTCTGGCTTGGCCCATGGACTATTAGTAAAGATAGTTGTCGTCCACTCATTAGATTTAGGTCTGTGGTGGCCTCGCAGGTTAGAGAAGGGCGCCGGGTTGTCTGGTCCGAACGTCCAGAACCTACATAGAATGTCATACGCACACACACACAAACAACAGACACTAGCAAATAACAGCTCCCATCAAGGCTGAAGAGAGTCTGAGCTCCTTTTTATCAGTTAAGTATACCAAAACATAATGCTAAAACATTCACTCATTTGGGAGAAAAACAGATCACTGGCATTTACTCCCAAGGAAGGAAATATACTGGAAAGAATACATTTTAATACAACAATTAAAGTTTGATAGTAACGCTCAATATAGCTTGACCATATGTCCAACGAAGGATCATATGTGTCCACGCTGCCTTTAGGACCCTCTATAAACCTTTCTACTGATCCCAGAGAAAGAGAAAGAGACAAACGGCCTTGTGGGTTACGTGGCCTTCGTGTCCTGCGTGTACTACGTGCAATCTCAAAGTAAGATTGGAATGCACCTAAAAAAACTGGTTACTTACATCACATGCATTAAAGAAAATATAATTTTACAAGCACAAAGAATATAAAAATGATTATGTGATAATGAATATATTTGATAATTGATTTTTATAAAGGAAGTATAAGCATTCAAAAGGATATATGATTATATATGTATTTGAAGAGGCAAGGGATTTTGACCAACCCTTCACTATACATCGATTGACATTCGACTGAAGCTAAAGTGAAAAGATATACATCCTATCATTGAATTAAATATAGGACAGTTTGGCTTTGTTTTGTAATTTGTAGGCCTAATATAAGAGTGACGAAAAAGTAGACTATTCGCTTGAAACAGTGATATGTAGCCTATTGTTATTGATACCCTGTGTTGGGTGTTTATCTGTTTTTTACTCTCTGCACCTTTATGCCTACACCTAGTTTTTATTATTAAAAGTGCCATATACAGAAGGCTGAATTGTGGGGCGTTTAATATGACTAAATATGAAGAGAGATTTATCCTATGAGGTTATGTTTGTGCAACATTTGGCCTCCACTGAAGCTCTGTTTCCATGTTTAAAGATTAATATTGTGAAGGAATTTTTTAGTGAATCATAACTAACATTTATTTTTCTTACAGGATTAACATTTAAATATTTTTGAAAACTAAAAGTCCTCAACACTTGGGGAAAAGTTATTGTGTGTCGAAACAACGAATGCAGAAGGACAAGAATAGACAGTCCTAATATATAACCTCATGACTTGAGTAACAAGCTGAAGTAATCAAGAAATCCAATTTTGCTTTTACCTAGTAACCGAGAATATGAAGAGCCAATCATATTGGAGGACAAGTAATGATTTTTCATGTTCCTTCTTATTCTGTGAAAACTGTTGTACTCTTTTTGTCGGGGGGATTCTCTCTGAAATTGGTTTGAGATCCTTCCGGCCGTGATTAAAGCATTTTCGAAGGCATTGTCTGAGTCTGTTTGACACTAGAGATCTTACTTCCATTCCCAAGTGATGATAGTAGAAACCTTATTCCCAAGTGATGATAGTAGAAAAACCTTATTCCCAAGTGATCGTGTTCAAAAGGGACCAGACTTCGTCCGACTCGAAAGTGTCGAAGAACTAGTAGAATATAAAAGTCATGCGCAGGGGAAATGCAACAATAAAAGTTTTGCGGTGAGGCAGTGCTAGCTAAAATACCTTTCCATCGTGTTTAAAAAAGGGAGTAGTTTAATGACAAGAATATCAGCATTGGGTAAATCCAGTGAAACAAACCTGTCACGATTTTTTTTTTTTTTTACGTGCATATGATACGCATGGGTAGGTTTAGTGGTGAGGGGTAGGTATAAACCTATGTATTATACGCGATTAGTGTTGTGGGAGCCGTGTGTATTAGGCTACACGCAATAAAATGCACATATGCACGCGAAAACGTACTCGGTTACTAATGTAACCTCGGTTCTCTCTAGAGAGGGAACGAGTACTGCATAATATCTTACGCTAGGGGAAAACCTCTTTTCCTCGAGATATTGAAGCCAAAAAATTATCCTTAATTTTGTATTAATGCAAAACGCATTGCAACAGCAAGCAGACATAGGCAAGGCGGCTTAGCGTGCCTATTGGCTGGCCTGTGGCAATTGCAGCAGCCTATCGAGAGAGGCCATTAAGTGAGAGTCCAATGAGGGCGCTTTGCGCCCATTGCGTCACGCTCCCGCCGAAACGGGCGTGGCCTAGCCTTATAAATACGGCTCGATGGGCTGATATAATCTGATTTTCATCTCTTCAGCGGAGCGTTCACACCGACTGGATCGAGAATGAGAAGCCGCACCGTTGATACAGCTTTCTGCGGGACGAGCCCTTGCTACTGAAGTCGCTTGCCTTCATCTCGCCGCCGCCACCGTTCCTGCTACGCTATCCAGTGTTTCTATATCCTTTCACTGCTCTGTGAAAGCCCCGCGACGCACACTTTACCTAAAAGAGCCGCGTCTTTTTCAAGATGCCTTCCTCTTGTGGCTCGTGCCGAGCCCCACTCAGCGACGGGGACCGCCATGTTATCTGCGTTTCCTGCCTGGTAGAGGATCACGCAGCTCTCGCGCTCGCCAACGGCGGTTTTTATTGCTGAAGCGAACCAGAGCGTACTGCATGCACGGCAAGATACGCAGTACTCGTTCCCTCTCTAGAGAGAACCGAGGTTACGTTAGTAACCGAGTACGTTCTCTCACGAGAGGTTCTCTCGTACTGCCTAATATCTTACGCTAGGGCAACACAATGCGACACCAAAGTCCCAAGGGCATGTGCCCGGGGCCCATATAGTGCACAATCACCAGAGACTCACACAGAGTCTGAGAAGAGAGGCTGGACGCATCATTCTCAATATCATCTAGCATCCGAAGAAGCCAGTCACTTAAGTGTTCCACACAGCCAGGGTGAAGCGCTCAGCCTGAACTGTGCAAAAAATCACAAGTCTAATTGCCCATGTTAGCTTTTTAGTCGGCCGCGAGCCGTGCTCAAGCGAACGCAGTATTCTGAGCCGAAGTTCGGGGCAGATAATACTTATTTATACCGACAACAGCTTGGCCTGTAAGGCGGGAACTTCCAGGTTATAAAACCTGATAAATGTAGACGGGGAGGCCCAGCCTGCCGCCATACAGATATCTTCAAGGGTAACTCCGCTAGACCAAGCCCACGACGAGGCCATACCTCTTGTGGAATGCGCTTTAACGCCCCTATAGGGCACTCAAGGCCCATTGACGCGTATGCCAGCGCTATGGCATCGACTATCCACCTGGATAGGCTTTGTTTTGAAGCGGCTAGCCCCTTAGAACGCCCGCTGAACGAAACGAAAATCTGCTCAGTCTGTCTGAAAGCTGACGAGCGAGAGACATAAGCTCTTAATGCCCTGACTGGGCAAAGGAAGCTCACGTACCTTTCCTCGCTACAAACCGGCAGAGCGGACTGGGAGATAACCTGGGCTCTGAACGGTGTATTGAGAGACTTGGGGACATATCCATGTCTTGGTTTGAGTATGACTTTTGAGTCATTTGGCCCAAATTCCAGACATGTCGCACTCACAGAGAGCGCTTGCAGATCCCCTACGCGCTTCACTGAAGTGAGAGCCATGAGAAACGCTGTTTAGAATGACAGGTGTTTCATATCCGACGAGCGGATTGGCTCGAATGGGGCATCTTTCATGGCTTCCAGAACCGTGGAAAGGTCCCATACGGGGGTCTGGGAGGATTCAGCCTCTTAGCTCCCCTGAGGAAGCGGATGACCAGATAATTTTTCCCCAGTGACCGGCCAGTGATGGGTTCTGTGAACGCCGCTATAGCCGCCACATATACTTTTAGCGTGGATGGGGTTCTGCCCTTATCCAGTAGCTCTTGAAGGAAGGAGAGAACTTCCTTAATCCCGCATTCAGGAGGTAAAAAGCCATGTGCTTTGCACCATCCAGAGAACACCGACCATTTTGAGGGATAGAGTCGCCTGGTAGACGGTGCTCTAGCCTGTGTGATCGTGTTCAGCACTCCCTCTGGGAGGTTTGCGGGTACCCGTTGATGGCCCATGTGTGCAGGGACCAGTGCTCCGGGTAGGGATGCCAGATTGAACCCCTGGCTTGAGAGAGAAGGTCTTTCCTCATCGGTATACGCCATGGGGCAGTGCTCGTCAGCTGCATCAGGACTGGAAACCATGCTTGGTTCGTCCAGAGCGGCGCCACGAGGAGCACCGAGCATCCATTTCCCCTTATCCGTTCCAGCACTTGAGGCAGGAGCGAGATGGGGGGAAAAGCATAGAGGGGGCAGCGGGGCCAGACGTGGGCCAGCGCATCCCTGCTCTTGGAGAAAATCTTCGGGCAATGAGCATTCTCTTGAGACGCAAACAGGTCTACCTGCGCTCTGCCGAATGTCTCCCATAGCAGAAGGACCGTCTGCGGGTGCAGAGACCATTCTCCTGCTGGAACATTGTTCCTGGACAATCTGTCCGGACCCAGGTTCAGGTGGCCGGGCACGTGTGCTGCTCTCAGTGAGCGCAAATTGTGCTGCGCCCACACCAGGAGGCGTTCCGTTAGCCTGTAAGGGAATCGGGATCTGACGCCGCCCTGGCGATTTATGTAGGCCACCACTGACATGTTGTACGAGCGGACTAAGATGTGATGGACTTTTATTCGGGGACAGAAGCGCCTCAGCGCGAGGTCGACTGCCATCATTTCCAGACAGTTTATGTGTAGGAGCTTCTCTCGTTCTGACCACTGGCCGAAGAACGGTCTGCCCTCGAGCAGCGCTCCCCATCCCAAGGTGGAGGCGTCCGTGGACACTATCTGCACACTCGAAGAAGTCCCCAGGTTTACACCTGACTGGTACCAGTCGTTCGCTTCCCAAGGCTTCAGGGCTGAGACGCATTCCTGATTGACCCTGAGGCGAAAATGACCGGAGGCCCAAGCTCGAGGCGGTACTCCTGCTTTCAGCCACCACTGCAGTGGGCGCATGCGGAGCAGACCCAGCTGGAGTGTCGATGACGCTGAGGCCATGAGGCCCAGCATCTTCTGAAATCTCCTGAGCGGGACTATGGTGCCGCAGCGGAAGGATTTCGTGAAGCGCTGAATGTTCAGCCTGTGCTCTGGCGATAGTTGCGCTGTCATAGACAGCGAGTTCAGTTCTGTGCCCAGAAAGGAAATTTCCTGGCTGGGAGACAGCGAACTCTTCGCCCAGTTGACTGTAAGACCAAGATTCTCGAGGTGTTCGAGTAGCATGGTCCTGTGTTCTATGAGCTCTGGTCGAGCCCGAGCTAGAATCAGCCAATTGTCCAAATAGTTCAAAACTCGCATGCCCTGAAGTCTCAGAGGCGCGAGCGCCGCATCCATGCACCTCGTAAATGTACGGGGTGCAAGGGACAGGCCGAACGGTAGGACTGTGTACTGGTATGCCTGGCCCGCACAGGCGATTCTCAAGAATCGCCTGTGACGTGACGCTATTTTAATCTGGAAATAAGCGTCCTTCAGATCTATTGACATAAACCAGTCCCCCTGGCAAATCTGCGCGAGGATTTTGCTGGTTGTGAGCATTCTGAACCGGCGTTTCATAAGCGCTCTGTTCAGATGTCTTAGATTCAAAATGGGTCTGAGCCCCCCGTCCTTCTTTGGGACCAGGAAATATCTGCTGTACCAACCCCCTTCGCTTTGAGCTTGAGATACGGGCTCTGTTGCCCCTTTGCTCAAAAGTGTCGCTATTTCGGCTTGAAGTAGGTGTGCTACTTCTGTTTTGACCGTGGATTCGACGCGCGCCGTGAAACGGCGGGGGCGACGAGCGAACTGTAGCGAATAGCCTCTTTTTATAGTGTTCAGCACCCATTCTGATACCCCGGGAAGCTGCGCACATGCATTCGCATGAAAAGCTATGGGTAGAATGCGATTCGGGCTCTGGCCGTAATGCTTTGACACCGATACTGTGTTTACAGTGTGTGAGGCAGGGGGCGCGCCGATCGGGGCGTGCAGCCTTGCCGCGCTCAAAACCCTTATAGTGGTGTGCTGAGAGAGAGTGAGCGGGGCGAGCCCTGTGGGGCTTAACATGTCCGTGAGAAAATGTGGGCGCGTAACAGCGGGCACATTCACTGCACTGAGAACACCGTCGGCCTGAGCCGACTGAACGTGTGTTGGTTTCGTTTTTACAGAAACTGTGGGACATGTGGTGTGTAGTGTTTGTGGGCACTGGGACGTGGGCACATTCACTACATCTGATGCACAATCGACACAAGGCGATTTTATTTGTGCGAGCCCTCTACTGTGGCGGGCTGTGTTTGTGTGAAGAAATGAGCACAGGTTTGTGGGCATTTTTATTGCACTCATAACACCATCGGCCGAGGCCGGAACACCAGAATTTGCAATCTTTATTTGATTTATCTGGGTCGCCGTAAAAACGGCGTTTGGGTGCAGGCAAGTGGGCTGTGGTGCCGACTTGTTTACTGCATAATACACTGGGACAGTCACAATTCTTGGAACTGAACGAGCGAGAATCTTTGGTAAAAATCTGGCCGCAGCGGGACTTGAACACTGTCGTTTTCCTAGGCGTGCTAGGACGACTTCGAGGCCTCGGGCTTGATCTCAATCTTTGGCCGGGGCCCGCGCGGAGGGGGGCGGCGGCCTGCAGAGCGAGAGCGTGGTCTTTGGTCCCGGGCCTGGCGGCGCTGTGGAGCGGTGGCTGGCGTTGGCTGTGGCTGAGAGCTGCGAGCAGACGGCTGTTTAGGGCGACCTGCTGTGGAGCTGGAGCGCTTCGGGAGGAAGTGCTTCGGAGCCTGTGATGTCTTTTGAACTTCAACGAACCTTTCCGCGAAATCCTTGACGGAAGATCCGAAGAGTCCAGTCGGTGAGATGGGCGCGTCGAGGAACACAGAGCGCTCCGAGTCCGGCATCTCAGACATCGTAAGCCACAAATGTCTCTCGGCGACGGTGAGAGACGCCATGATCTGCCCCACGGCCTGTGCTGTGGATTTTGAGGCGCGAAGAGCCGGGTCTGCAGCGCTGCGTAGATCCGGCACGCTGATAGCCTCCTGGCCTTCCTCGTCCATTTTACGGAGAAGGTCGGCCTGAAGTATCTGCAGCACGGCCATAGAGTGGAGAGCCGACGCAGCCTGCCCAGCGGCGGTGTAAGCGCGGGAGTGCAGGGCTGACGTGGTGCGGCAAGCCTTTGATGGTTGGGCCGTCTTAGGTCTCCGTCTAGCAGAGGGCGGGCAAAGATGGGCCGCTACGGCTTCTTCCACGGCGGGCAGGGAGTGGTAGCCTCTGTCTTTCGCACCGTCCACAGTGGAGAATGCAGCAGAGACAGAGGGGCGCACTCGGGCCGAAAAGGGGGCGGTCCAGGACTTCACCACTTCTTCGTGAAGCTCAGGAAGCTCACCCGCGCTGGGGTGCGGTCGCATTGCAGGAAGCACCCATCTAGCCGGTTGCGCGCGGGCGCCTCCCACTCAAGGCCGAGGCTCGCCACGGCCTGCGAGAGAAGGCGCAACAGCTCCGACTCGATGCTGGCTCTCTTTGATGACGGTGCACGGGCAGAGGGGGGGAAGTCCACGGAGCTCGCCCAATCCTCGCTGTCCGATGCCAGCAGAGAGCAGCTGGCCTCCCCTGCAGAGAATCGCTGGCTCGTCATCATCGATGACGGAAGCGGCGGCAGACCGCGGCCGCTGACCGTCAGTGAGCGAGCAGAGCGACGCTGGCGAAGCATTCGCGGGAACGAGGAGGCTCAGGGACCCGTTGAGCACGGTGCTTTTTACGGCGCGGCACTGTAGCGGGCGGAAGTGCAGTCTCTGTGAAGAATGCCAGGCGAGTCCGCAGAGTCACCATTGGCAGTAGCTCGCAGTGAGGGCATCCGCCGTTGGCGAGCGCGAGAGCTGCGTGATCCTCTCCCAGGCAGCAAACGCAGATAACATGGCGGTCCCCTTCGCTGAGTGGGGCTCGGCACGAGCCACAAGAGGAAGGCATCTTGAAAAAGACGCGGCTCTTTTAGGTAAAGTGTGCGTCGCGGGGCGAACACACACACACACACAACACAGAGCAGTGAAAGGATATAGAAACACTGGATAGCGTAGCAGGAACGGTGGTTGAAGGCGGCGAGATGAAGGCCAGCGACTTCAGTAGCAAGGCCTCGTCCCGCAGAAAGCTGTATCAACGGTGCGGCTTCTCACTCTGGATCCAGTCGGTGTGAACGCTCCGCTGAAGAGATGAAAATCAGATTATATCAGCCCATCGAGCCGTATTTATAAGGCTAGGCCACGCCCGTTTCGGCGGGAGCGTGACGCAATGGGCGCGAAGCGCCCTCATTGGACTCTCACTGAATGGCCTCTCTCGATAGGCTGCTGCAATTGCCACAGGCCAGCCAATAGGCACGCTAAGCCGCCTTGCCTATGTCTGCTTAGTCTCGCGTAGCCAGACCTTCAGACTGACGGCTGAAGGTCTGGAATTCATAGCAGCTTTCTTTGGCCAAGGCCCGCCCATAAGGCCGTTTGACCGACATGTCAAACAACCAATTACAGTTCGTTTCGTTCAGCATCACGTTTCGGGGCGTGGAAATGTCCCCACAACAACAGACCTGCGTGCAACGTCAGTCAGTCAGCATAGAAAATCAAAGGAGAAGAAAACTTCAAGAGTATATGCCGTGAACCTCGCATACTTTTGAGAATCCTACGTTTAGCTGATCTTGATAAATGCTCCTTGTCACTCATGTAAACACAACAGTTTTTCTTCCGCAATCGCACGTCTGCGCTTTGTTTCCCGGCGGACCAAAAATAAACGCAACACTCGCGCCCCCCGGAAATCCGATAAAATTCAGCCAATCAGATGATGACTTCGACATTCCTGAAGTGTTTCCAGTTAAGTGTACCATATGCATCAGACGTTTAGCCAACGTTCCGTGGGCGTGACGTCTGAGGCTGAGACTAATGTCTGCTTGCTGTTGCAATGCGTTTTGCATTAATACAAAATTAAGGATAATTTTTTGGCTTCAATATCTCGAGGAAAAGAGGTTTTCCCCTAGCGTAAGATATTACGCAGTACGAGAGAACCTCTCATAAGAGAACGTCTATCATATGCACGTAAAAACTAATTTTCGCGTGTAAATTGCACGATAAACACTGCGTGTTATGAGACGCATTTGCATGAGATCAGACTGGTTTTTATCATAGACACTCATTTAAAAGTTTAGGGTCAGCAAGATTTATTTATGCTTTTGAAAACAGATTCTCATGCTCACCAATTTGACCAAAAATAAAGTAATATTATGAAATATTATTATGATGTAAGCCTAAAGGTCCTTTCACACTGGACGCGATTTTGACGCACGAATAATTCGCGCGATAGTTTTACTTTTTGGTCAGCTGTTTGTGTAATGAGTGCTTCCACACCGAACGTGAATGTGCTGCGGCGACAAAACGACTTTTATTTTTTTCGCTTCGATGTCGATTTTTTTTTTACTTTTGCGGCGCCAGAAAAGGCTTCAGCCAATCACATACAAGGAAACAAAAGCGAAGCTTGTTGACGCTTTGGCTGCTCTGACATGGCAGCATTATGTGCGAGAGAAGAGATTGAGAAGTGTCACAACATGAAATGTAAACTAAAAACAAGCAAAACATTGAAACTAGAAACCTTTTATAATGACAGCTTTTTTATTTCGCATCTCAACGCACGCATACCTACGGAGCCCCCCTAGTACCACTTTGTCAAAAAAATTTATTATAACTATCTCGTGGCCTCAAGATAAGTAACTTGTGGCCTCAAGATAGTATCAGTTATGACATGAAGTTGTTTCTACCAGCAAAAGAACGAGGCATGGGATAAAATAGCTGGGATAGTTGGTGTCTCCGGTGAGTTGATGAAGTGCTTGCTGATGATTTATAATATTTTTGACTGAAGGGAAATGATTGATTTGGAATATTTTCAACATTCATGGTTGTGTGTTTCATATTATTTGTGCATGCATGTATAGGCCACACACCAGAGCATGTGCGTAAATAAAGCAAAGCGGGGTGACGCTTCAATAGGCCTATAAGTTAAAAAACTCAAACAAAACATACGTTTCATATACACTCACCGGCCACTTTATTAGGTACCCCATGCTAGTAACGGGTTGGACCCCCTTTTGCCTTCAGAACTGCCTCAATTCTTCGTGGCATAGATTCAACAAGGTGCTGGAAGCATTCCTCAGGGAGTTTGGTCCATATTGACATGATGGCATCACACAGTTGCCGCAGATTTGTCGGCTGCACATCCATGATGCGAATCTCCCGTTCCACCACATCCCAAAGATGCTCTATTGGGTTGAGATCTGGTGACTGTGGAGGCCATTTTAGTACAGTGAACTCATTGTCATGTTCAAGAAACCAATTTGAAATGATTAGAGCTTTGTGACATGGTGGAAGTAGCCATCAGAGGATGGGTACATGGTGGCCATAAAGGGATGGACATGGTCAGAAACAATGCTCAGGTAGGCCGTGGCATTTAAACGATGCCCAATTGGCACTAAGGGGCCTAAAGTGTGCCAGGAAAACATCCCCCACACCATTACACCACCACCACCAGCCTGCACAGTGGTAACAAGGCATGATGGTTCCATGTTCTCATTCTGTTTACGCCAAATTCTGACTCTAACATCTGTATGTCTCAACAGAAATCGAGACTCATCAGACCAGGCAACATTTTTCCAGTCTTCAACTGTTCAATTTTGGTGAGCTCTTGCAAATTGTAGCCTCTTTTTCCTATTTGTAGTGGAGATGAGTGGTACCCGGTGGAGTCTTCTGCTGTTGTAGTCCATCCGCCTCAAGGTTGTGCGTGTTGTGGCTTCACAAATGCTTTGCTGCATACCTCGGTTGTAACGAGTGGTTATTTCAGTCACTGTTGCCCTTCTATCAGCTCGAACCAGTCTGGCCATTCTCCTCTGACCTCTGGCATCAACAAGGCATTTCCGCCCACAGAACTGCCGCTCACTGGATGTTTTTTCTTTTTCGGACCATTCTCTGTAAACCCTAGAGATGGTTGTGCGTGAAAATCCCAGTAGATTAGCAGTTTCTGAAATACTCAGACCAGCCCTTCTGGCACCAACAATCATGCCACGTTCAAAGTCACTCAAATCACCTTTCTTCCCCATACTGATGCTCGGTTTGAACTGCAGGAGATTGTCTTGACCATGTCTACACGCCTAAATGCACTGAGTTGCCGCCATGTGATTGGCTGCTTAGAAATTAAGTGTTAACGAGCAGTTGGACAGGTGTACCTAATAAAGTGGCCGGTGAGTGTATAGGCTACGTTTAAATAATATAATGCTATTTTTTTATTTCATCTATGTTGATGATCTATATGAAAAGGGAACTGCATGAGATGAGTAAGGATCATAAGATGCCCAATATATCGAAAACATTTGGAATGGGTCAGAGATAATTTTGACCACTTAAGTTTTGTTTTGTAGAAAGCCTTTCTTTAAAGTGAATTTCGTTTTGTATAAATTGTATCTTAATTTTAATCAATGTTTCATCAACAAATTGCCTGGATTAATAGGAATAAGAAGCAAATATACACTGAAAAAAAAAGTGTGTTGGATTTACATGATTTGATAGTGTACATCGGTTCCACATGAACCAATTAAGTTACACAAACATAATTTATTCATGAAACTTCAACCTCATGGAATTAAGTCATTTTAAGTTAACCAATTAAGTTGTTTCAAAGTGAATTTTAAAATGCTCCCTGATTGGGTGATTCAGGTATTCAAATTCATATTCATTTATCCAATGAAGATTTAATGTATTTTAGCGTCACACAACTCACTTTCTAGTATATAGCAAGCATTTAGCTACCTATAGTACTTATTAGCATCCTAAATGCTAAGGTGTACATGCACCTTCAGCCACAGCAGTTGCTACAAGCATAGTTGAATCGGTCCACAGCCTAACCAAATGCTCCACTCTTCTCCACAATGGTAACCCACTGTAATTTAAATGGTTCTAATAATTCCAATGTAATTGAACATTAAACACAATTACACACTAACTTTTTCTAATTTTCTCAAAAATATATAAAATAACACTTCATTTCAACATTTATTCTCTCGTAATTCAGACATATGCAAAGCATGCTGGGAATTAACATGCACCGCCCAGTTTCAGTTAATGCAACACAAATCATTCATGTAATCCAACACAAATGGATTAAGTAAACTTAAATTGTACATATATTTAAGCAGATTGGACACAATCAAATTAAGTTTGGACAAAATGTAAAGCAATAGCTTGTTTTCATATGACGTCACGCCACTGCGTTGCCATGGCGCGAAATGCAAATGGAGGGCAGGAAGTGATTTGCTGTATTTAGAAAGCACTATAACAAACTCAAAATGCCTATGTTTTGCGTTGTTTGTGGTTACTTAATTCGATCAAACCACAAGGAGTTTTTATCGTGTACCAAAAGTTGTTGTTCATAAGGGGGGAAAATGCAAGAAATTGACCGAAAAACTCCGGGAAAACGGCTAGCAAACCTACGTCTGCGGTCGGGAGGAGCCGAATGGGAAAATGCCCGTGTGTGCAGTGATCACTTCGTCAAAGGTGAGTTAATACAACTTAAGTGGCTATGTTTGAGTAACGTGTAACGTTTCCGAACTTTGTAAAGTCAAAGAATGTCTGTAAGACGACGTAGTTGCTGATATCCACCGCCTCGATGGCAGGAAAATCTTCCAATTTAGTTGAAAAATCGCTCCTCTTCATAACGTAAGGATCACGTCCAACACATGTTTGATTTTTTGTTTATATCTTTCTCTTGTTATAGCGTGTAAAGTAGTACAGTACGGACTTTCCTCCATCTCGTCCGTTGCGCCCTTCACTCCCTGCCCTCCATCTGAATTTCGTGCGTCATCATAATCACGTGACTGAAACCCAGCTATTGTGTTGCTTAAAGGTTCTCTAAGCGATCCTGGGTGACGTCACTTCTTGTTGACGTTCGAACTATTGTCAAACAAAACGGAGGCTAGCTAGACCCTCCCTCCTCCTCATCCGCACACTAACCCCCCAAACCACACCCCCAAACCCTTCTTGTCGGTCATTGGCTGGAACAGTTTGTTATGTTTTGGGGAGCGGGTCGCTGCAGTTTGTTTTTGGTGCTGTTTGTGAAGCATGGGCTGTCTACAGAGATCGTGTTTCTTTACAGTGTGTTCAGGGGACAGGCAGCCAGCGGATAGTGAGGAGATGTTTGCTGTATGTGACAAAAAATGTTTTGGCCTAAAAAACACATGACATCGCTTAGAGCACCTTTAAGCTCATTTTAATTAAGCAATTTGAACAAGCAGCAAAAATAATTTTTTTCAGTGTAGTAGACAATATAATTAGGACACGGAGGCGCCGGCGCGTGAACTGGAGCGCGTCTCATACCGAAAACTGACAGAAAACACTTTATTAATAAACAATCAAATGTTTAATGCATAATCCTTACTTTGGCTGGTTCTTTGTGGCAAAGTTTTAGCTACTTTACAAGATTAGCATACTCCCCTTTAGACTCTCTGTTCTTTAAGATTGGGTGCAGTGCACACAAAACCTTCTTTTCTGTCTTTATAAAGAAAACGAAAAGCTCGTCTTCACTGGATGATGATGATGATGATGATGATGATGATGATGATGAAGTGTCCGTGTTTTCTCAGCTGTCGGCGCGAAAGTTTTGGAATGTTGAAGCTCTGAACGTCGCAAATTCTTGTCGCGGCCGATGTGAATGGTTTTGACGCAAACTATTCGCACGCGAACTATTCGCTTTTCCGTTTCGCTTTTTCGTTACGCGTCCGGTGTGAAAGGGCCTTAACAGTAAATTTATTTCTGTTTTAATGGGCTATATTTGGAAATGTAATTTATGGCAAAGCTTAATTTGCAGCAGCCATTAACGTTTGCTTCAAAAAGTATTAATGTATTTATAAAAAAAATCTTACTGACCCTAAACTTTTGAATGATATAGTAAATAATTATAAATATATTTGGAAAGAAAACATAAAATAAACGGACTTTAAAATGTAACCTTGAAATGCAGTTGTGCTTGTTGTCTTTTGCAGGGCTGTTGAATGCTTGATTCTAATTGGTTGAGAAAGTTCTAAGGTGTGCAATTATTTTCAGGGAAACGCACGGCTAAAGTAGTTCCAGGCAGGTTTGACCGCATTACAGTTCCATATCACTGCGCGTAGTTAACTGTAATAACGGAAAATAGGATACAATTCATAACAAGACAAAAACATGCAGCCCCATGCGCTTGATCTGCAATTTTCGATGTCTAACCAAAGAACGTATATTGACAAGAAGTGAAAGCCAATAGAACGTTCCATTGCAACACCAGCGCCCAGCAGCAGCCCTACGCGTCCGCCATTTTGGGGTGAAAGCGGCTCGGCAGTCATATATTATACATATATTTAGTCCAGTGCAGAGGTCATTTTTAGGTTGAAATAATTAGGTGATTATTTTAACTCACAACAGTTAACGTTATATCAGTTAAAAATAAGTTGCTACTAGGCTTTTCCCCCACATAACTTGAGACAGGGAAGTTCAAGGATTTAATTATATTACTCTCTACATTAAGTGTGACAGGTAAGAATAAAGTGATGTAAGTTCATAAAGTTATAACATTAGACCGTTTCCCAGGAGGTACACATAACCTTACATACAAAAATAAGTTCAATGAAATAAATGAATTCAGCAAATAAATGTAATTGTACTAAAATGTAAATGTTGGACAATAAATAGCCTATATAACAGCAATAGAATAGCTTTACACTGTTTTTTTTTGCAGTACTATCTTATATTAATGACCGTTAAAGCAAGTGTTGTGGCAAAAATTCATCTTAAACAAACATCACTGCGTAAGAGACACTCAGAGTCAAATTATATAAAATATTTATTCTTGCAAGAATAGGAGCAGTCTAATACACAGTTGTTACCCTGTGCAGAAGAGTGACCCACCCCCAGACAGACTGAACTAGCTTCCCCCCAGAGCCTTCCTCCCAGTAGTTTTCCATAGACGTCACTAGTTGGCCCACTAAGCTCCCCTGCACCAAATGGCCTTCTGACATCTAGGTCAGAGGTCCTTGTTCGTCTGTTCTCTGGAGTGTCTCCCTCTTCTGCCTCCCCAGGTACATAAACAGAATCTTCTCTCACTACAAGTGAGAGACACACATGTGACATTCTTTGAATCACCTATATTTAACTAGATCAATGAATATCATTAAAATTGCCACCACACAAGCCTATGTAAACAAAAAAACACAGCACTGTCCAAAGTGGCAATTATATGATAACGGGCACAGCAATGCATCATGTTAAGATCATCATGTTTGTAGCATGATCCAGGCGATTAAAACGTAGGCCTACAAAATATATTTCAGGCCTAGTGGAGTTGGTAACTAATAATAGTAGTAAATGTGTAAAGTTGCATAAAATGGAAATACTCACTAATGCAAGAAAAAACTACCTAAAAAAACTGTTCTCTTACGAGAGTATCTCTCGTACTGCGTAATAGCTTTACGCTAGGGGAAAAACTCTTTTCCACGAGATATTGAAGCCAAAAATTATCCTTAATTTTTTATTAATGTAAAACGCTTTGCAGCAGCAAGCAGACATAGGCGAAACAGCTCGCGCGCCTATTGGTTGCTCTTGCGGCAAATGCAGCAGCCTATCGAGAGAGACTCTGCGTGACGTAATGACCAATGGGGGCAATTCGCGCCCATATCGTCACGTCCCGCCAGAAAGGGCGTGGTCTCACCCTATAAATATGCTCGTTAGGCTGGTACAAGCTGATTTTTATCTCTTCAGCGACGCACACGCATCGCTGGATCCGGAGTGAGAAGCCGCGCCGTCGAAGCAAGCCTTTCAGCGGGACGAGCTCTGGAGTCGCTGGCCTCGCCACCTTCAACTGCCGTACCTGCTGCGCTTTCCGGCGTTCTATATCCTTTTATACTCTGTGTATCTTTACTCTGCTGAGAGTGTTTGCTCGCTTACTTGACGCGACTCACACTTCTCTTCACAAAAGAGCTGCGTCTTTTTAAAGATGCCATCCTGTGGCTCGTGCCGCGCCCCGCTCAGCGACGGAGACCGGCACGTCATCTGTGTTTCCTGCCTGGGTGAGGATCACGCGGCTCTCGCGCTCGCTGACGGCGGATGCCCTCATTGCGAGCTTTTGCCTATGGTGACTCTGAGGACTCGCCTGGCATCATTCTCCGAGCCTTCACCACAGCCCGCCGTGGTGCAACGCCGCAAGAAGCGCCGCGCCCAGCGCGCTCCCGAGCTTTCTCCAGCCCGCCAAAGCTCGCCGGTTCGCCCACCAGCTTCGCTCGAGTCGCTCACTGACGGACAACGGCCGCCGCCTGCCGCCGCGTCCGTCCACGAGTTCGACGAACCCACCGAGGCGTGTTCTCTTCTGGCATCCGATAGCGAGGATTGGGCGAGCTCGGTGGACCTCCCCTCCGCTAGCGTTTCCCGCCAGACCACTGGTAAGAGAACCGGCATTGAGACTGAGCTGATGCGTCTGCTCTCTCAGGCCGTGGAAATCATCGGCCTCGATTGGGAGGCGCCCGCGCAACCGCCGCGCAACAGGCGAGCTCTGTGGACCTCCGCCTTCTGTCCGCGAGTCGTCAAGGAAACGGGCCAGCATCAAGACCGCGAGCCCTAAAACCGCGGCTAGCTTTCTTTACGTTATAAGAAATCTACCCCGCCCCCCATGGGTGTGCGTCACCGGCAAATGAGAAAAGAGTGTGTTTTAGTCCCCGCCGAGGCCAGACTAATCTCCATTTCTCAAACATTTCTCAGCTCCTAGTTTGAGCGGCTGAAAATGTCATTATTGCAGCAATGAGCCTGTTGTATAACACGCACACCTGCATACAAACGCCGACACACACAAAACTGTGATGACGCTCTCTTATCTGCTTGCAGTAGTGTAGTTCTCCCTGTGGCCCAGTGGCGGAACCCGAAGCTTTCACGCGAGAGACCCGTGTTCGATCCCGGCTCTCGCAGCAGATAAAAGTTTAGTCTCGCCGCGGCCAGACTTCCACCGAAACTTTTCGCTCGTTCAGTTCCAGAAAATGCGACTGTTCCAGTGTATTTTGCAATAAACAAGCTGGTACCACGGCCCGCTTGCCTGCACATAAAGGCCGTTTTCACGGCGACCCAGAAAAATCATGTAATCATTGTATTTCTGGTTTTCCGGCCACAGCCGATGGTGTTATAAGTGTAATAAAATGCTCACAGCCCAGTGTTCATTTCTACACACAAACACAGCCCGCCACGGTACAGGGCTCGCACAAATGAAATCGACGCATGTCAATTGTGCATTAAATGTAGTGAATGTGCCCACAACCCAGTGCCCACAAACACTACCACGGTTTCTGTAAAACGAAACCAACACAAGTCTTCCTAGCCTCCTAGGAAATCGACGGATTTTCAGTCTCGCCGTGGCCAGACTTCCACAGAAATTTTCGCTCGTTCAGTTCCAGAAAATGTGACTGTTCCAGTGTATTTTGCAGTAAGCAAGCCAGTACCATGCCCGCTTGCCTGCACACAAATGCTGTTCCCACGGCGACCCAGATAAATCACATAAATGGTGTATTTTCTGGTATTCCGGCCACAGCCGATGGTGTTATGAGTGTATTGAAAATGCCTACAACCCAGGGCTCATTTCTACACACAAACACAGCCCGCAAAAATGCAGGGCTCGCACAAAAAAAATCGCCTCATGTCGATTGTGCACTAAATGTAGTGAATGTGCCTACGTCTCAGTGCCCACAAACACTACACACCACATGTCCCACGGGTTCTGTGAAAACGAAACCAACACGCATTCAGTCAGCTCAGGCCGACGATGTTTTTCAGTGCAGTAAATGTGCCCGCTGTCCTGCGCCCACATTCACTCACAGACATGTTAAGCCCCACGGGGCTCGCCCCGCTCTCTCTCCCTCAGCAAACTGCTATAAGGGTTTTGAGCGCGGCCAGGCTGCCCGCCGCGATCGGCGCGCCCCCCGCCTCACACACTGTAAACACAGTGTCTGCGTTACAGCACGCCAGAGCTCTCTTGCCATCACTATGTCTCGGCCAGAGCCCAGATCTCATTCTACCCCTAGCTATTCACGCGAAAGTGTGGGCACAGCTTCCTGGGGTATCAGAATGGGTGCTAAACACTATAAAAAGAGGCTATTCGCTACAGTTCGCTCGACGTCCCCGCCGTTATACGGCGCGCGTCGAGACGACGGTGGAAAACGAAGTATCTCATCTACTTCGAGCCGAGATAGCGAAACTACTGAGCAAAGGTGCTATAGAACCTTTATCTCAAGCTCAGAGCAAAGGGGGCCTACACAGCAGATATTTTCTGGTACCGAAAAAAGATGGAGGTCTCAGACCCATTTTAGATCTGCGACAGCTGAACAGAGCGCTTGTGAA
The DNA here is from genome assembly GCF_029890125.1 of Rhinichthys klamathensis goyatoka. Classification (NCBI taxonomy): domain Eukaryota; kingdom Metazoa; phylum Chordata; class Actinopteri; order Cypriniformes; family Leuciscidae; genus Rhinichthys; species Rhinichthys klamathensis. The sequence continues at coordinate 5,731,154 of NW_026606558.1, forward strand.
GCGCCAGTTCAGAATGCTTACGACCAGGAAAATCCTCGCGCAAGTGCGCCACGGGGACTGGTTTATGTCAATAGATCTGAAAGACGCCTATTTCCAAATACAAATAGCGTCCCATCACAGGCGATTCTTGAGATTCGCTTTCGAGGGCCAGGCATATCAATACACAGTCCTGCCGTTCGGCCTGTCCCTAGCACCTTGTACATTCACGAAGTGCATGGACGCGGCGCTCGCACCCCTGAGACTTCAGGGCATGCGAGTCCTGAACTACTTGGACGATTGGCTGATTCTAGCTCGATCACGATCGGAGCTCATAGAACACAGGGCCGCATTACTCGAGCACCTCGAGGAGCTGGGCCTCACAGTCAATTGGGCGAAGAGCTCACTGTCTCCCAGTCAGAAAATGTCCTTTCTGGGAACAGTGATAGACTCGCTATCCATGACGGCACGCCTGTCACCAGAGCGCGGACTAAATACTCAGCGCGTCGCGAAATCCTTCCGCCACGGTTAGATAGTTCCGCTCAAAAGGTTTCAGAAAATGCTGGGGCTGATGGCCTCAGCGGCCTCTGTACTCCAGTGGGGCTTGCTTCGCATGCGCCCACTGCAGATGTGGCTGAAAGCGCGGGTTCCACCCAGGGCATGGACAGCGGGTCTGTTTCGCCTCAGGGTCAACCTACAGTGTGTTTCAGCTCTGGAACCTTGGAAAATAACCGACTGGTATCAGTCAGGTGTGAGTCTGGGGACCGCTTCGAGTGTGAAGGTGGTGTCTACGGACGCCTCCACCTCGGGGTGGGGAGCGCTGCTCGAGGGCAGACCGCTAGCTGGCCTGTGGTCAGAACGGGAAAAGCTCCTTCACATAAACTGCTTGGAGATGATAGCAGTCGACAAAGCGCTACGGCGTTTTTGTCCCCAGGTTACAGGCCACCACGTCTTGGTCCGGTCGGACAACATGTCAGTGGTGGCATACATAAATCGCCAGGGCGGCGTCAGGTCACGAAACCTTCACAGGCTGACGGAACGCCTCCTGGTCTGGGCTCAGCACGGCCTGCTCTCACTGAGAGCAGCGCACGTGCCTGGTCACCTGAATGTGGGACCAGACAGACTGTCCAGGAACAATGTTCCAGCAGGGGAATGGTCGCTGCACCCGCAGACGGTCCAGCTGCTGTGGAAAACGTTCGGCAGAGCACAGGTGGACCTATTCGCGTCCCACGAAAACGCTCATTGCCCGGAGTTTTTCTCGAAAAGCAAGGACGCGCTGGCTCATGTTTGGCCCCGCTGCCCCCTATATGCTTTTCCTCCTGTCTCGCTCCTGCCTCAGGTGTTGGAACGAATCAGGGAGAACGTTTGCCCAGTGCTGCTCGTAGCTCCGCTCTGGACAAACCAGATGTGGTTCCCTGCCCTGATGCAGCTGACCAGCACTGCCCCATGGCCTGTACCATTGAGGAGGGACCTCCTCTCTCAGGCGGAGGGCTCGATTTGGCACCCTCGCCCGGAGCTGTGGTCCCTGCACGCATGGGCCATCAACGGGTACCCGCTAGCCTCCCAGAAGGAGTGTTAAACACGATCACGCAGGCTAGAGCTCCGTCTACCAGGCGGCTCTACTCCTCGAAATGGTCTGTTTTCTCTGCATGGTGTCAAGCCCAGAGCTTTTCACCTGTGGAATGCGGGGTTTCGGAAGTGCTTCCTTCCTTCAAGAGCTACTGGATAAGGGCAGGACCCCGTCCACGCTCAAAGTATATGTGGCGGCCATAGCAACGTTTGCAAAACCGGTGTCTGGCCAGTCGCTGGGGAAAAACGACTTAGTCGTGCGTTTCCTTAGGGGAGCTCGGAGGCTAAACCCTCCCAGGCCCCCTTCAGTCCCGACGTGGGACCTTTCCACGGTCCTGGAGGCCATGAAAGGCGCCCCGTTCGAGCCAATCCAGCTGGTGGACATGAAACACCTGTCGTTCAAAACAGTGTTTCTCATGGCTCTCGCTTCAGTGAAGCGCATAGGGGACTTGCAGGCGCTTTCAGTAAGCGCGTCGTGTATGGAGTTTGGGCCTAATGACTCGAAGGTCATTCTCAAACCTAAGCACGGGTATGTCCCGAAATCCCTCAATACACCGTTTAGGGCCCAGGTAATTTCCCTGTCCGCCCTTCCGGTTCTCAGTGAGGAGGAGGACGCGAGTCTCCTTTGCCCCGTCAGGGCATTGAGAGCTTATGTGTCACGCTCGTCTGTTTTCAGACAGACGGAGCAGCTTTTCGTTTTGTTTGGCGGGCGTTCCAAGGGACTCGCCGCCTCAAAACAGAGCCTATCCAGATGGATAGTGGATGCCATTGCGCTCGCTTACTCTGCAAAGGGCCTACAGTGCCCCTTGGGTGTCAGAGCGCACTCCACGAGAGGCGTGGCCTCTTCGTGGGCTTGGTCGAGCGGGGTTTCCCTGCAAGATATCTGTACGGCCGCGGGCTGGGCCTCGCCGTCTACATTTATAAAATACTATAACCTGGAGGTACCCGCCTTACAAGCTAAGCTTTTGGCGGTCTAAAATTCAGTGCTATCTGCCCCGCTGTGCGGCCCAGATGCTGAGTTTACTGCAGCCCCATGAGTGTTGACACACGTATGGCCACCCAGATCAGGCTGAAAGCTTTCACCCTGGCTGCGCGTTTTATTGTCATATGATAGCCCCGCTGGGTGCTTTTTTATAGGGAATGACGCTTCCAGCCTCTCTTCCTCCACTCTATGTGAGTTTATGGTGATTATGCACTACATGAGCCCTGGGCTTCGGCCCTTGGGACTTTGGTGTTTGATCCCTGTACGCACGGCGTGTTGCATTGTGTTCCCCTAGCGTAAGCTATTACGCAGTACGAGAGATACTCTCGTAAGAGAACGTACTCGGTTACTAACGTAACCTCGGTTCTCTCTAGAGAGGGAACGAGTACTGCGTATCTTGCCGTGCTTGGAATACGCTCTGGTTCGCTTCAGCGATAAAAACCAGCTTGTACCAGCCTAACGAGCATATTTATAGGGTGAGACCACGCCCTTTCTGGCGGGACGTGACGATATGGGCGCGAATTGCCCCCATTGGTCATTACGTCACGCAGAGTCTCTCTCGATAGGCTGCTGCATTTGCCGCAAGAGCAACCAATAGGCGCGCGAGCTGTTTCGCCTATGTCTGCTTGCTGCTGCAAAGCGTTTTACATTAATAAAAAATTAAGGATAATTTTTGGCTTCAATATCTCGTGGAAAAGAGTTTTTCCCCTAGCGTAAAGCTATTACGCAGTACTCGTTCCCTCTCTAGAGAGAACCGAGGTTACGTTAGTAACCGAGTACGTTATCTGTGCTGTTGCCCAGTAACTCCAGTTGGAATTTTCACCCCAAAATGGCGGCCGCGCAACCTAGTGGCTGTTACCAGAAAAGCATTGGAGTTAATTGTTCTTCTATACTCTTTGGTCTAACTTCACAATCAACATATGCCTACAGTTTAATTTTAATAAATAAAGTATGTAGTCCTATCTATAGGCTAAATATAAAATTAAATTGAATAGGCTATATAAATAAATTGATAGTCCTGCTGGGTTTTCGTAATTATTCCAGATAATAAAACAAATAAACAATTATTGATAGGCCTACTTGTTAAAAGGGCTTTGTGTGTTTCATTTATTGGGTTATCTACTGTCAATTATAGAAAACAAGAATGAACGAATTAATTAAAACAAATTTAATTAATTAATAAATAATAATATTGACGCACATGCTTTTCTGTCTCATTATTGCAACCTCTCTCTCTCTCTCTCTCTCTCTCTCTCTCTCTCTCTCTCTCTCTCTCTCTCTCTCTCTCTCTCTCTCTCTCTCTCTCTCTCTCTCTCTCTCTCTCTCTCTAATAACGGCATTAATAACCGCATAAAGCCGGGACACACTGACTAAGGCCAGTTATGAATGTAATTTGATACTTATGACTGATCTTGCCCAAACGCGTGTTCAGCGCGTTCAGTTTGTAGCCTATTCACAGTCTGTGTTTAAGACCTGCTACAGTCGATGGAAACAGTCAGTCTTCGAATGTTTCAGCAAGTCGTGTGTCCCCATCATTAGTCTGCTATCAGTGGCTCAAACCTCCGTTACTAACTCTAAAATGACGTTTTGGAATTGGCAACGGAGGCATGGATTAGATGCGTAAGAAATTAGTCCTACATACAAGAGCGTTTTAATGACTAAAACTGCATCATCTGAACAATGTTTTGAGGTGTGGCAACTGTAGTATACGCGGAATAATTGACTTCAGGCCGTTGAATTATTAGAAAAATAATGCACACCCGAGGTGTAACGGCCAAAATATATTTTATGTTTGGATAAAGGATTTTAGAGTTAATACCGACTTGTTTGATTTTTTTTTCATCCAATAAATTGTACATTGTTTTTTTTCTTCTTCTTGTTACCATTTAGTATTTCCATGGTTAAGACCTTTTTTTTTTTGGAAGCATTCTGTTTTTAATATAAAATGCATAGTAACCAATATGATCAATACCACTGCACATATCATTCTATATTGCTTTCAGAAAGCATTCTGGAATCTTTTTCCCACTGGAAAAGGTAGGCTATTGAACGTGTATTGTAGCCTAGACTGCATACTACAAAGTTTAAACAGTAGCCTACACTCACTGCAAAACAGCGGCACGTTGAGAATAGGCGGATCCAGTGATCTTTGTTCCCCAAAGTTTGGTCATATGATGGATCTTTATTTCCCTACATTTGCTCAACTGTTCCATTACGGACTGCGCTGCACTAAAATAAGCGGAGATCCTTTTGCTCACGGTTTCTTCTTCGAAAGAATTTTAATAGCCTAAGTTTTGTTGTCTCGAGAAAGAATGGAGATACCTGTCTTGGATTTCAGTGTCTACGAACTGGGAAAGGGCAATGAATCGGATGTTGACTTGGAAAAGTTAAGTAAAGAATTGAGAAAGGCCTTTACCGAAGTGGGATTTGTTTATTTGAAAAACACGGGCATAAATCAGGAAGAGGTTTGTGATTTTTTTTTTAAACATTCTTGTTACTTAAGAGACGTTCTATTTTGTTTGTAGCGGATTATTTCTCTATTATTTCTCTGTTCACTGTTTTAGGTGGAAAAAGTCATGCATGTTTCAAAGAAGTTCTTCTGTTTGCCAGAAGACATGAAGAAGCCTTTCAGCAGGGGAAGTTTCTCATGTAATGTAAACCATGGCTGGGTTTCGGTAGAAACTGAAAGGCACGTCAGTCTCAACATTCAGAAGCATTACTGTAAAACTCACGAATTATGGACAAACATTTTAATTGTTTTAAATCCTGTCATTGCACAGTCTGAATCCTCGCCGTCCCGGTGATCTGAAGGAGGCGTATAATATAACATCTTTGAGCGGGGATAACGTAAATAGCCTACCAATTTCTTCTCATCTCTTCTTCTTTCTGTCTCTCAAAGATTGACAAAGGCTACACATCGTTATAAGTATAAGTTTTTCGAGTCAAAAGTTCAACAAAAGCTGTGTTTTTTTTTTTTTTTTAGAAGTAGGCGGTGTCCGAAATCACATGCCGTTTCTCAATACCGGCAAACTTCGGACCTGCGTCCTCTGTAGTTCGGACTTGCCACTTTCGACTGAGAAGAACGAACTCCCGAGGACGAGAGTCCGCGAGTCCGTTTTTTCTGCAAATGGAACAGCGGCGTTCTTGATCGCGTCACTCAGCTCGCTCTGGCTACTCGGTTATCTCTTTATATATTTTAGGCAACAATAAAACGAAATATGTTATAAAACACCACTCTGCCTCTTTTTATTAAAAAACAAACAAAACTTTAACATATTAATAGCCACACAAATTTGGTTCAGGCAACGCGTAGGCTACATTGATTATCTTCATTGCATATATTTATAACAACACGAAATATAAAACACAACCCTGCTCCTTTTCTTTTGATTTAAAACTGACATTTAACAAACAGAGACAGGGTTGTGTCATTTTATTTTATTATTATACATGTAGGCTACATACAGTGAAGAGAATGTAGGCTAGCCTATATTTTAAAATATATAAAATTATATTACGCAACCCTGTCTCTTTTTGTTAAATGTCAGTTTTAATGATCAATAATATCCAGTATAAAAGTATAAGAAGCCAATAGCCATACAATAAAAAATAAAGCAAACAATTCAGTCGTTAATAGGCTACAAAGTTAAAGTTAATGCCTAAATAAGTTATGAAACTTCACTTTGACCTCAGCCAAACCGATTTGCCATAGAACAAACAGATTAATGAGACCAAAGATCGACTTACACAAGACAAATTATATCTCATGTTTAACCACTAGACCAGAGCCATAGAGAGAAAGAGTTGTGACACTCCATAGATACAGACGGTTGGTCTGGGAACGCCCCCGGGAACGCCCCGTCACGTGATGTGAATTTACCCCGTGGGGGAAAAATTGCCTTGGCGCTCATTGAAATACACGCGACAATCATGCAGAAAAGTTGTTGTGTAGTTTTCTGTACTGCCAATATAAACAAAAATTATACATTGATCCTATTGCAGTTAATTTTGCAATGTATCGTTGCCTGTCGGCAGGCGTCAATGCCTTGCAATAAGACATTTTTGTCATTCAAATACACACGACGTTCGCGGTGTTTTCCCCCACGCCGACCACGCCCCCCAACTATTACTAGTTGCCGACTGTATGTATGGGAACTTTGGAATGCGGAAGTAACGCGTGTTGTGGAGCAGCCAATAGTTCCAAACACTGATAGTTCCAGCATTGAACCCCATTCATTTTCAGTGCTTCCGAAGTACGCTCGCTGGTAAATTAATTAAATTACTGTATTTTTACTTTTACACACATTAGCCGACCTCTCGTGAATGTAGTCTGTAGTTATATTTTATGTAGCCAGTTTTAGTAAATGTTTATTGGAAGATAATAGGTTAATTGCAGCTATAGCTTACTTGACCAACACTTCACTAACGTTTGCTGAGTCATTCCACGAAACCGGTCGAGTCCCTCTGACCTTTTTAAGTGTATTTTACCTATTGGGTCACCAAAATCTATTATTAAAAGCTTTTTGTATCAATTGAAATGTCTCCTTTAATAGAGTTTAAAAATAATGACAAACATTTTATCTTTATATTAGAAATTATCTTGTTTTTTCAGTTGACACCACCTATTTTGTCATGTCCCTCATGGCCTTCTATGAAAGTGTACTTGGAATATGAATAATACAATTAGAAAAAAAGTCCATACATTTTGCCATTCCCATGAATATCTATCTGTGCTTTTTTGCTGGTAATGTTTTTTTTTAAATAAATTCATTATTATTCATTAAAATCACATTATTTAGTTCCGTACCTCAGTAATCCCTCAACCCCGTTTCACACATCATTCTCCCCCATAAAAATAATGAACAGATCCTTATGTGACATCATCAACAACAGGAAGTGACATCATAGAAGTCTTCTGAACAACATTGTGTGCAGACACAGGCAAGTTACCAACTACTTTTATAACTATAACTTATTTAGAATTGTGATATTGTGGTTGTCAAGCTCAACGACTCAACCCCGTTACATCAAATAAAGATAGAATTCTATTACTTGTGAAAATGATCTTTGTTATTTCAAAAGCATACATGATTTCTTAATATCATGCATTCCATGTGCTCTCCTGTTATTCACTACATATCGAGCAGTGGCCATTTTTAGCAAAAAATCACAACCCCGTCACACTCAACCCTGTTACTTCTTTGCCACGAAGCATGCGCACATGTAAAAAAAAACCACACACAAACAGTGTGAAAAAACAACTACTCATATGTTAAGCTGTATTTGTCTCTTCAACCCCGTTACCATCTTCAACCCTGTTACCCTAGTCTCAACCCCGTCACACCTACATTTTTATGATTTTTTTTTAACGTTTATGAAAAAGTAAATTATTGTTTGTTGAACTCAGTCTAAAATGTTCAGAGCAATCATAAGAATACTGATTTTAATTCAAATTCTGAAGTTAAGCCACATCTTTGATCAAAAATGATGAGGTTGCTGTCACAAAAAGTGCCCATTTCAGGCTTTAGTATAGCATAAGTGTGAAATATGTACATTTTACATTTGCAATTACTGAATTAGTGTGAGGGACATCTGACTAATAGGAAAATGTTGATTTCATTACAAATATATTTTATAATTATATTCAGAGAGCTCCCATATTGTCCATAACGGGGTTGAAGACTAATAGCGCCCATATCTTATAATTACCAATAATAAAAAGTATTTAATGCCTGAGGTGGGAAAATATGTTTTTCTGGAAGTTAAATATGTCATTAATGTTGTGGGGTGTTCAGAAAAGAAATACATGTTGGTAAAAAATCCAAAAATGTGTAACTCCAAATCGTACCGGTTTCGTGGAATGACTCAGCTAACTTACGGTAACTAATATATAATATTTTTAATAATATTTTATATATGCCTATATATAATATTATATACACAATTAATTTATTTAAATGGGTTAGGGTTATGCATATAATGTGCTTATATGTATGTAGTAGACATGAAAGAGTTAATGTTTTTTATTGTCACGTGATCCTAGTGGCGGGTCACGGGATTACGTGGGAATGTGAATATTAGTCACCTGTTCACTGATTAAGTTAGGTGAGAGGGGGTGAGCAGGGCCGATGTATTCTTTGTTGACCACTGAACTTTGTACCATCAAGAAACATCAGCCAGCAATAAAGGATTGCTAGTAAAAGATAATTTGCCTCATCGATGTCAGCGGACACGCCAAACGGTTCACATCGCACCACGGAGGATAGGATTCTGCACAATTACAACAAGGAAAGGAATTCTAAAGCCACCGCGGAAGTTGAAACGCCAGCGAAACTTGATCAGCAAAGCTCAGAAGAGAAGCAAGCAAACAATCACCGCATAGGTAAGCCTGTTGGGCTTTGTTCTAATCAGCTGTGCAGTATTGGATTGCGCGCAGATTGAATTGTGTTCGTCGCTATCTATCCATTGGGGATGATCGCACGGTTGTGTTATTGTTTGTTGTTTGGCTTCAGTGGAGTTTGCACAGAGCTCTGGTGTTTAAAGCTTATCGTTGGCGATCCGTTTGTGTCGAAAAGTAATGTCGCGATGTTGACGGCGTTTGTTTGCGTGTTGCTGACGCTGTGATGTTGGAGGATTTGAATGAATATATGAACATTGTTGAGTTGTGAGAAAACAAACATGAGTGAAGTGAGTGTTGATGACGTCACTGGCTTTGAAATGGATTGCGGTAAAAGAGAAACTAAACTTACTGCAAAGGCCTTGGCGAATAAAATTGAAAGTTTGCAAATGAAACGAAAATCAAATGTAAACAAAATTAAGAGCCAGATACCAGAGATTAAAAATCTGATGAAAAGAAAGGAAAATACCTCCCAGATGCAAATTCAGTTTAAAACTCATGTTCAGCTTTGTGAAAATGCCAGCAAGATGCATGACATGGCGATTCCTTTACTTCCTAAAGATGAACAGGAAAAACAAAATGAATGGTTTTGGAGTATTATGAAATACAGCAACACATTTAAAGAAGTGATTTCAACATTTGTTGAGTGAACCAGAAGGATCATTGGAGAATGTTATGTCTGTTTAGTCTTGTGCTGGTGCAATGCAGGAAGAGTTTCCCAATCCTCAAGTGATAGATCATGCATCATTTTTACAAGATGACATCAAACCAACTGACAGTGTATCAAATGTGGGGAAAATTCAAAGCTCAACAACAGAAAAGAGATCTGTGGCATCATCTACTTCTTCTGTAAGTCTCAAAGCAGAGGCTGCATGGCAGCATTAAGGGCACAACAAAAATTCTTGAAGGATAAGCATGAGCTGGAGGATCAAGAGGAACAGTTACGGAAAAAGAAAGAACAACTTAATTTGTTCTAACTTTAGTATAGCATAATAAGTTATAGCAACTAAAATTGTTAACTTAATTCATTGAACCCGTTCTTCTGTACTGTGCCACCTGCTATTTCACTATGCTTTCACTCACTGATAGAAACAAGCTTCTTAAAATCACTAACACTTCCTCAAAAATAAGAGGCCTTCCCACACCCAATTTGCCGGCTCTCATTGACGCTGCTATCATTCGCAGAGCAAACACCATCATAAAAAAAATCAGAGCCACCCGCTTAACTCATGTTTCACCCTTCTTCCCTCAGGTCGTAGATAGCTACCCCATAAAAAAATCACGGCTAGGGAGGAGCTTTGTAATTTCCGCCATAAGGGCGTTGAATTCACAGAAAGCCTAATTTATGTGTACAATGTGTATAAGTGTATGTTATGAGTGTTGAATGTTGCTCCTGGTACAGCCTGTGGAAACAAATTTCCTCTATTGAGGACAATAAAGAATGAATATGAATAATTTGCATGGAGAAATTACAATTCAAATTTTCCAAATTGAATGTTTTGAAATCTCAGAGTGTGTCAAGCAGTAAATCTGACCGTTCAGGAAGGAAACATTCCAATTTAGAGAATGAACAAAAGAAAACACAAAGTTTTAATGCCAGTGCTAAATCATTTGTTCCTCCAATGCTTCTAAGAGAAAAAAGATCAAGGCATGAGTAAATGGAATCAGGTGCAAGGCCTAAAGAGACAATTGTACAACAACCGGTATTCTTACAGCCTCATCTAGTGAAACAACACCCATCTAGATGCCAAACAGTGGAACAGAGATCACAAGGAAATGTATTAAATTCCCATGATGAATCCAACGATGGAGAGCAAAATAACATATTGGGAATAATGAGAAAGCAAAATGAAATAACAACACTATTGTTAAAACAGCAATGTTTATCATCCTTGCCCAAGAAAGATCTTAACGTGTTTGATGGTGATCCATTACAGTATCATGCATTCATGAGAGCTTTCAAAAATAGCGTTGAAAGTAAGACAGATAACGACAGTGATTGCCTGTATTACCTTGAACAGTATACTGTCGGTTTTCCAAGGGATTTGATACAGAGTTGTCAGCATATTGATCCACAAAGAGGATACATTAGAGCCAAAACTTTGTTGCAGGAACATTTTGGCAATGAACAGAAGGTTGCATCTGCTTATATTAATAAAGCTCTTTCATGGCCTCAAATTAAAGCTGAAGATGTGAATGCTTTGTAAGAATTCAGTCTTTTTCTTAGAGGCTGTGGTAACGTCATGGAGGAAGTGCAGTATATGTATGATCTGGACATGCCTGCTAATATGATGATAATCATAAAGAAATTGCCCTACAGACTCCGGGATAAATGGAGAACAGTGCGTCTATGTCTTTCTTGTAGTTCACAAGCCAGAGTTCCCTTCATTGATATTGTTCACTTTTTAGAACATCAAGTCAAAGTTGTAACCGACCCAGTATTTGGAAACATGCAGGATGTTCCTGTAGCAACTAATAAAGATGCGAAGAGACCAAAATCACAATTTCGGCCTGGAATAAAAGGAACCAGCTTTACTACCACAGTGGTCGCTGCGAGCAAAGAAAATGAATCCGAAAATACAGCAAAGAAAAAGGTTGGATTTGATATGAAAGAATGTTTCTGCTGTAGAGGTGCACACACATTGGGTATGTGTCCTCAGTTGAGAAAACAATCCCAAAAAGAGAAGTTTGGCTTCTTGAAAGAAAGTGGAATTTGTTTTGGGTGTTTGTGTATTGGCCACATCAGCAAAGAGTGCAAAAACCGTCTTTATTGTGATATTTGTGGTCTTAGACATCCTACTTTGCTGCATATCGTTCCCAAAGTAAAGGGAACCGATAGATCAAGGCCAAAAAAGGCAGCAAAATTGTCACCACTTTTTTAGATCAAGGGAGCACTGCTGTGTTTTGTACGGAGAGTTTAATGAGAAGACTCAACCTCACAGGGAACAAAGTGCGCATACTTCTACGAACTATGGGGCAAGAAAAGGTTGTAAGTAGTCATGTTTTATCTGGACTGGAGGTAGCTGGCTTGAATGGTCACAACTTTTGTGAATTACGTCAAGTTTATACACAGGAAAGTATGCCTGTTCATAAAGGGAATATACCAAGAGGAAGAGATCTTCACAGATGGCCTCATTTAAAGTGTTCATTTACCTGAGATTGAGGCAGGGATTGAGCTGCTGATAGGGACAAATGTTCCCAAAGCTTTGGAACCATTAGAGGTAATCCGCAGCGTAAATGATGGACCCTATGCAATCAGGACAATGTTGGGATGGACTGTGAATGGCCCACTCTCTGGAGACAGCGATAACCAAATGGATTGTGCTCAGCCAGAAGTCACTGTCAACAGAATTTCAGTATAAATTTGGAAGACTTATGGCAACAGCAGTTTAAAACAGACTTCCCAGAATGTAGCCAATATGAACAAACTGGCTATTCAAAAGATCAAAAATTCATGGAAATGGTGACACATTCTGTCAAACTTGTTGATGGGCATTATGAAATTGGTTTACCTCTGAGAAAGAGAGTTCAAATGCCAAACAATCAAAAAGTTGTGGAGCAACGTGCCTTTCATCTAAAGAAGAGACTTCAAAAAGATTCAGGTTTTTTTGCTGACTATAAAGCCTTTGTGAAGGATATGGTCTCCAAAGGTTATGCAGAGCAAGTACCTGCAGAGGATATGACACGCAGTGATGGAAAGATCTGGTACATCCCACATCATGGTGTCTACCATCCAGGGTTTCCGTTGTCCGGTAATTACCGGACATTGGCCGGGAAAAAAATGAAATGTCCGCCAAAATTAAATCTCTCCGGTCAAATTGTCCAATTAAAATTGCGTAATAATCCCGCCCCCTAACACAATATGAATTTGAGAATAAGCCTAAAATGTATAAAGCAAAAATACACCGACCTTTTATAGGAACAGGCTCTACCTTAGAAAGTTATTAAATAACATCGCATGCTGCATTTCAAATAAAGCGCACGCCGCTGTAATATAGACCTAAACAACGAACGATTGAGTGAGACGTTTCAAATATGGCCAGGTCCATTGATATTATTGATAAAGTTGATAAATTGATAAAGTTGACGATGCAGACTCGCCATCTTCGCAGTAGTGAACGCGCCTATAGAGAGAAGTGTGCACGCGCCGACGCCTCCGTGTCCTGATTAGCCTATTAGCCTATATATTGTCCACTATATTTGCTTCATATTTATTAATCCAGTCAAATTTGTTGATGAAACATTGATTAAAATTAATATACAATTTATACAAAACGAAATTTTCAAGCAAAAATAATATTCGAAGATCGCTGGGTTGATTATTATTCGAAAATCGCACCCCTCCACCACATGCACGCACACATGCATTAGGCTACACCCCAGAGCATGTGAGCAAAGCAGAGCGGTGTGACGCTTATTATAAGTAAAAAAATTTAAATATAAGTTTCATATTTATAAAAAATATAATGTTATTCTTTTTTTTATTTCATCTATGTTGATTAGGCTATATAAAAAGGGAACCGCATGAGATGAGTAAGATAGGATCATAAGATTACCAATAGGCCTATATCGGAAAACATTTGGAATTGGTCAGACATGATTTTGACCAGTTATTTAGTTTTGTTTTGTAGAATGCCTTTCTTTAAAGTTTATTTCGTTTTGTATAAATTGTATCTTCATTTTAATCAATGTTTCATCAACAAATTTGCCTGAATTAATAAATAAGAATTTATTCATATGAAGTGTGCATTTCTCTCTCTAGGCGCGTTCACTACTGCGAAGAAGATGTCGAGTCTGCATCGTCAACTTTATCAATTTATCAGCAATTTAAATGTTTCATGCATAATCATTACTTTCGCCGGTTCTTTGTGGCAAGCTTTATTTCAGGTGTTGCGTGATATCTCTGCGCCCAAGTAGCAGTGCTTCGCCTGTGTAGAGTCTCCGCAACGGCTATAGATTGAAACGCGCGCCCGAGTGAAGATTGCGCAACTCGCGCAGCGCGTCGTCCATGCAACTGATAGCAGCGGACACGAGCGCTCAGCTTGATTTAAAAAACAACTGATTTTAGCGCTAGATCTCTTATTTAATAGCGAACTAAATGAATGATCTACTAGTTAACTGGAGATTTTTTATTTATTTGTGTTAGGTACATCCGTGCCTCAATGTTTCAAAAAGTGAATGTGTGTGAAACCATAGTAAAAAACAATTGGTGTTGATTGACGCCAATCGGACGTTCATGGTTTTTTCCGTCTATTTGAAAGTTAGGCTAATATAATAACATGTAGCATTCTATAAGGCCTGATTATGTCATTTTTTAAGTTATATAGCCTGCCTCCAGTTTTCCTCAACTTGACTAATTAAGAGGCGATATTTGACCGGCATATCATCAAAATGTCCGTTTACCGAAACCTCTGCCGGTCACTTTGACCGGCACCATTTTTTTCTAGCGGAAACTCTGCTACCATCCTACTAAGAAAAAATCCGTGTGGTATTTGATTGTGGAGCAAGTTTTCAGCGAACATCACTTAATGCTCAACTCTTGCAAGGACCAGACCTTACCAACTCACTCATTGGGGTGATAAGATTCCGAAAGGAACCAGTGGTGATCATGGCAGATGTTGAATCAATGTTCCATCAAGTAAGAGTGCCAGCTGATGATGTTGATTTGTTAAGGTTTCTTTGGTGGCCAGATGGGGACTTTAGGATGCGGGTACACCTCTTTGGAGCAACATCATCTCCTAGCTGCGCAAACTTTGCACTTAGGAAATGTGCACAAGATCATAAAAAGCAGTTCAACATTCCTTTTATGTTGATGATTGTTTGGTTTCAGTTACTTCAGTTGAACAAGCGATAACTTTTTACCAGGAGCTTGTATCCATATGTGCCAAGGGTGGATTTAGGCTCACAAAATGGATGAGCAACAGGCGTCAAGTGCTAGACGCAATACCGGAGGATCAAAGAGCAAAGACAGTGAAAGACTTGAGTATGGATTGGGATTCTCCATCAGTTAAGAGAGTGTTGGGAGTGCAGTGGTGCATTCAGTCTGACGTATTCAAGTTCAAGATTGCAACCAAAGACAGACCTCTGACCAGAAGAGGAATCCTATCCATGATTGGTTCCATCTACGATCCGTTAGGAATTGTGAGTCCTGTAGTGTTGTCTGCAAAAAAAATCTTGCAAGATACCTGCAAAGGAGATTCAGGATGGGATGATGTCTTGCCTGAATTGGTTATTAAAAAATGGACCACATGGCTGCAAGAACTTCACCATCTGGACAGTTTTGTGCTTCCCAGATGTTTAAAACCTCCCAACTTTGGTGACATCACAAATGCACAGTTGCATCATTTTTCTGATGCGAGCCAGGATGGATATGGAACTGTGACATACTTGCTTACACAACATGCATTCTCAAGTACATTGTGCTTTTATCATGGGAAAATCAAGAGTAGCACCAATAGGCTCTATGCACAGCTGCACTACTTCCTGAACTTCAGGCAGCTCCTTTGTTTCCTGTCTGCCATTATTGGACAAACTGATTAGTTCAGGTGTGCCTGACTAATGGCCACTTGTCAGGCACACCTGAACTAATCAGTTTGTCCCCGCCCCCCCAAAAGTGCCGGGGCGTGTGCTTACGATTGATTCAGCGAGAGTGGGGGCGGGGCCTTGATTTCGCGGCTTTACTTCCTGCTCACGACTGCGCATGACTGGTCCCGAAAACGCTACTGTGCAGACTCAAGTTCCAATATGTCAGCGCCATATCGGGACACTGGCGGCTTCAGTTCTCTCCAATGGAAAAGAGCGAAGGGGCGTTGTCCATCTTTTTTTTACAGTCTATGGTCGCACTCAGGGCAGTTGCAGGAAGCGCATATGTGCCGGTCTCCCCCGACGAGCGGGCCTCTACACGAGGCACAGGTGATGCGAGCCATTTGGAACAACGCCTCGGAAATTTGCTCTTAAAATTATTTTCTGTTGAAAACCAGATTTTTTCCACAAAAATCTATTTTTCCCTAAAAATAAGTCTGGAAAATGTGGGGGTCGTCTTATATTCAGGGTCGTCTTATATTCGGGTATATACGGTATTTATATTTTATGTTGGTTGGAATTCTGAACGGACTGCAGACCTCTTTGCGTGAACAACGAAGGGAGGCCAATGACTGAATCGGAATTTATAAGCAAGATCACGGGAATCAATAGCCTAATACAGCCCAGTTGTGCTAAAATAAATATCATGAGACGTCCATCATCAGATGAATGACATGGAAAAGTTAAGTTAGAGCCGCTAAAGCCAGTGCTACTACCCACGCGAACATGAACACTGAGCTTTTCCCTCCAAAAATATAGCCTAAAACTTATCTAAGTTGTCACCCTGCCTCTCCAAATGCAAAACTGACATTAACAAAATGCAATAACTGCTTAAAAATTACTTGTGTGTGTGTGTTTTATTTTATATTTACCGTTTAATAATGCAATCGCTGCTGTCTGTCCATAGAAGAAGAACATGACAGCCCGCGTATGTTTTGGAACGATTGGGGCTTACATTAACCACGTGACAGCCGTCGCGGCGGCATCAAAGCGTGTCGCAACTCTTTCTCTCTATGGCTCTGCACTAGACTAGAGACATCAGAGCCAGCGGCAAACATCATAAGGACTAGCCGAGGAAAAGCTGTTCCAGTCGGGGTTAATGAGCGTTAAACTCCAAAACGTCAGATACATTTTTCAAATAGGCGCTATCTTTATAAATAAACCACAGATTTGAGCTTTAAAAAACTACATTCTCGCCTGAAACACTCTTAAAATTACATTTCGTGACACAATAACAGTATTTTTATATTACGCGGGTTTTCTCCTTTGTTATTGCTTATTGATGCTTGCTGGTTGGTGCGATATGCAGTCTGGGAGACCTGGCTGTCTCAAGTCCGCACAAGCACAAGTCACCTTTCGATGCATCCTCGGTAAAGGGGATTACACATCCGGGGATTTGAACTGGACTTGGCTAGATGTGAACTAGGGCTGGCAATCGCTGGGTACTTCAGGATACGATACGAAATGCGATACATTGTTCACGATACCGATAATATCACGATATGGCGATACTGCAATAATCGGCATATTATCAGTAATAACTCACAATATATAATGTTTTAAGAAATACAATTTTTTTTTAATTAGGAAAATTAATCTCCATTTATTTTTTGAGATGAAACACAATAACAAAAACAACTTGTGTCTTATCAGCTGCAACAAAACAGTCACAGACACTATTTTAGTGTAACATTGCTGCAATCAGTCGTAATAAAAATGTTTACGCCGGGGTGTGTCGGCTTCGAGCCAGCACCAACCACGGCTTTCTCACAGAGCTCCGGGTGATGCCGCGTGAGGTGTCTGTACATGTGGTCGTGTTTCCCGTTTTGCGGACTTTTGCAAAGCCAGACATCCCAAGTCTCCCGGAAGTTCCGGGAGTCTCCCGCATAATGATAGCGTCTCCCTGATGCCTGCAAATTAGCTCAAATCTCCCGGAATCTAGAGCGCGCATGCGAGACAGAACAGCCTACTGCGCGCATAACATACATAGCACGGCAGAGAGGGAGAGAGCGAGAGACTTTGCGTGTGTGCCTCATGAAAGCTAGTCAAATCCAGTCAACTCGGATAATGAATAGAGCGTTTTATAACGGCTTTTAAGATCGATACTTGGCAAGAGCGCATCGAGAATCGATCGCGGGAGTAAATATCGTGAGATATCGCCATATCGATATTTTGGCGCACCCCTAATGTGAACTTTGAACAAGAGTACAGAAGTACCGAGGCGAAACTCTGTTGCAGTTTTGACAACAATAGGGACTTTAAGCAACAGCTGCTGATGGAACGGCAACGGCAGCCGGAAGTAAACGGTTAACTGCCGTAGCTAAAGAATGCAAAAATCACTAAGCAACAGTAAAGAGTATGGCATAGGGGATAATCTAATCATTTGACAAAAAACAAATAAAGAAAGTGATTTTAAAAAGCAGGAAAGGGTTGCTTTGGGCATTTATTGATACATAAAAAATTGCAATGCCACATACCATAAAACATAACATTAACTTTCTTAATCTTTCACGTAGTAGCGACTACGCCAAATCAGCTGTTCTCCCGTTGTAGACGGTTACAGTAGAACGTCGCGAAGTAGCAGTTGTGCAGTGAGTGCAGAGAAGTTGTGTGTGACAAGGAAAAGTGCAAAAACACTCTTGTATACATGGCTATCTCTTAACAAACAAGGATAAAGAAGTATCTTTTAAACTTTTTAAACGGGGGATTATGTGCATCATTGGGGTATTTGAAGTATACCTTTTTGGAATTTTCAGTGTGAACACACTAACGTTACTCACACTAGTTATACTTCAAAATGCCATTGAATAGTGCATAAGTACACAGATTGGGATGATTTTTTCTTTGCAACCTCTAAAAACGTATGATCTGTATAGTTTCAATATGTGTTGTATGAATGTAATCTGAACATACTACCAGTACATTCGCCACATTGTCATTGTCATGTGACTTACCAGCATCCCTTTAATACCATTCACTAATCCTCTCCCATGGCCTCATGAGATAGTAAAGGGTCCATATGTCATCCAGAACCTTTTGCTTACTCTTTTATGAGTACTGTGAATTTGGACATACTACTCTTGTCACTATACAGTAGGGGAGTATGCAATTTCAGATGCAGCCTTGGTTTTGTGTGTTCGTTTCATATTAATCCCAAAAAGGACAACATGATGGTATTTTTACACACACAAAAAAACATAATGATATGGGAGGGACAAATATATTTAGTGTTGTTAACATTAAGAAAATATATCCCTAATATTCGTGATTGTAAACTTAATAATCCTCCATTCTCAATGTGCTCAGAAGTGGCCTTCAGAAGTAGATGATTTTCGAGATGTCCATGTATCATTTTTCCTGCGCTGTAAGGATCTCTCTCTCCGAGTGCTCCGACTGATGGCTCTTGGGTTGGAACTGGAACCAGAAGTCTTCCTCAACGCACATAAGCAAATTGGAAGTAAGTACAAGTATGCACTACTTCTTCCCCCTAGTGCAGGGGTCGGCAACCCAAAATGTTGAAAGAGCCATATTGGACCCCAAAAAAAAAAAAAAAATCTGTCTGGAGCCGCAAAAATTAAAAGCTTTATATAAGCCTTATAATGAAGGCAACACATGCTGTAGCCTAAGTGATATATTAGCTTTATTAGTATCAAAACGATAAGTCGGCTACAAATTAGAGCTTAGATCGGGCCCAAAAAAAATCAAGCCCGGCCCGACACATTAAACGTAATTATGAGCCCGAGCCTGATTTTAACCCGACCATTTTTTAATGCGTGGGTCGTTATAACTGACGTTCTCGACTTTCTTTCTCCCGCCCGCAACATTTATGTTTTGTCCCGCTCCCGCCCACAAATAGACTTTTTTCTGTACCTCCAAATACTTTCAAGTTAGCCTATACGTGTCGCCACCATACATCCTCCTGATAAATTATAAAGCATTAAAACACAAACCACTGTTAATTTAACATAAAAGCAAGCAGTTTACTGCGTGCATGGTTTGCCATGACTGAATGCGCGCAAAGTGCGCTCTCTTAATAATTCCTAAAAAGCTGACAGTTCATCGCGATCTCACACATCTGTTATTATCAATGGAGCTGACTGCACAATGAATCTTTCATAATATCCACACTTTGTTCGTTATAATTAGAGGATTTGCCAGCATACAGAATTCAGCACTGAACAAAAACGTCAGTTTTGAGCGGTGAGGGGAGTCTATCTTAAATGCTTCTGATTGGCCATTGCGTTCAAGAAATCAACACATGTCTGTGATTGGCTACATCGCTCAATGCTGCAAACACGTTATTAATAGAAATTCTGGCCTGTAAATCGTTTCTATTTTGTTTTAGTAGAGTGAGTGCATTACCGCACGCGCCCGCGCTCGCACTCGCCCATCAAATCTAGTTCCGCGCCGCACTCTATTGCGTTGGGAGTGCTCAGCTATCTTTCTCTTTTTCCCCTTGGGGTCCATGGCCCATGACACACCCGCCGGTTTGTTTGTTTGTTTGTCAGCCACCGGTCTAGCATCACGCCGATCTGACAGACACGTGTGTCACAGTCTATGACGTAAATTCTTTATTGACAGAAATGTTGAAATTAAATATTTATTATACACATTTTTACAACGTTGAAAAACTAAGAATATTTGTCATGTTTTTCCTCCTACAGAAATTACATTAAAACAAAAAATATTTTTTCCATTTTCAAATTTTTGAAAAAGCTCAAGGGAGCCACTAGGGCGGCGCTTAAGAGCCGCATGCAGCTCTAGAGCCGCGGGTTGCCGACCTATGCCCTAGTGAGTCAATGGCTCAGAAACACCTTTTATGCTGTGGTTTGTTTTAAGGTGATGTGAATGCAACCACACTCCGGTCTCTGTACTACCCTCCGGTGAACAGCACATGTGTGAAGGAAAATCAGCTGCGCTGTGGTGAACACTCGGATTATGGGAGCATCACTCTGCTCTTCCAAAGCCCAGAGAGTGGATTGCAGGTGAAAATAAATATATCTATATATATTTTTTACCATGTTTGGTACTTTCCTGTTATACGGACCCCACCATATACCATTTCAGAACTATAGTCATCCCTGATTGGTCTTAACCCTAGTGACGGGTAGGTTTAGGGGCGGGGTTAGGGGTAGGCCATCGTGGGGTTCGGATAACAGGAAAGTACCCCATGTTTAATGTTGTCCTCTATCATTACGGATGCATGTGACTGTGTGTTTGGCTCTGCATGTCTCTGTGTGTTCTCCAGGTTCTGAACCGGGCTGGTGAATACGTTTCGGCTCCAAGCATTCCTGGAACAGTTCTGATTAACATAGCAGACCTGATGCAAAGGTGGACCAGTGATGTGTACGTGTCTGCGGTACGTTTCTTAACTTTATAAGGCATTTCATTTAATAGAGTGCAACAGTCGGGTTCCGGAAGTAAAAACTCCCAATTTTCTCCATAGGGAAATTGATTTTTGACGATAACCTACTGTTATTCACCTTTAAAAGTAGGGTAGGCAATTTCAGAGCGGCTAGCAATAGATAGGCTAGCTTTGAAAGCACAAGATCCAAGATCAAGCAGCGCTGACGTGGAAACCAGGAGAAACATTGTGCCATGAATGAACTAGGCTTTAAGTCTACAGATCAGCAACATTCACCATGGATTTAATGTAGCAACACTAACTGTAACCATGGAAGTTTGGCAGGAATAGTAAGATGCTTTCAAGTGTGTCGTACATCTTTTTCCAGCACTTCAAAACAAAAATATTATCATTTTTAAATGTTATTTTTAACGTGATGACCAAAACATTATTTGTTCATCCTTCAAAGATTACCCTCATTTATAAAATAAAAAATTGTAAAGTGTTGGACTGCTAAAACTAATATAATTAGTTGTTTGCCTTAATAATGTGAATACATAAATAAAAACAGTGGTATAATATTAAACCTTGTCTTAAAAAAAAGGTTATAAAAATGTCAATAATGATCGATACCGAACGATATGAAACATTATATCGTGATACATTTTTAGGGCTAGATCGCACAGCCCTAGTCCTGAGAATTCCACAGAAGATATATGTACATGTTTAAATAAAAATGGTTTCTCTCAGGATGAGAAGAGTTTTAACCAGTATAACAAAATGTGTTATAAAAAATATTGCCTACCTTTAGCCTGGCAAGCCAGACCTACATCAAGATGTTAGGTCTTGGAACTCACAATTGGCATACCTCAATCCAAGGGGCGGGATAAACGGTGTCTTTCAATATTCCTCGGATAGCGCTACAGCCAACCAGAGCAACGAACGGCTGTGGCTGAGTGAGTCCCATGCGTTTTCCCACCAGCGGAGCTAGTTGATAAATTAAACTTTTGCCGTATCCGATCGTCAAAACTCCGAACACATCTTCCTTTTTTTAAGAATGACTTAAGTGACATTCTCTAAACTCCAAGTCCTCCAGAGGCCAAATCCGATTCGACAGACCGCTGTTCGCCAGCAGCATCTTCTTTGTTTTCAAGTAAGGTTATCAGGGAAATTCCCTATGGAAATCACGCGGAACCGTCACAACTCTGCCGTCATTGTTAAGCACGCCCACCAACTTTATACACGATGTGATTGGCCTGACCAGAGTTTGTTTTTTCCAGCTCGAAAAGCCAACGGAGAGTTGCTAGACTACACTTTGCTGCAAAATAATTTTTGCTGCCGCTAGGGTGCGTCTAGATTTCTAGGCTAGCCTACCTTACCTTTAAAGACAGACCTTTCGTGAGCTATGAGGTTGTTAATTGATGGTATATGTTTTTGTTGAAGCAATCTTTACCATATTCACTTAATTTCTTATTTCTAAAATAATTGTTTAAAAGTGGATTTCTTGGTGGAAAACTACATTACCCATGATGCTGTATAGAAAATGACACACAGAGCTCTGCAGAAGATAATGTTCACTCCTATGAACACCATGAATAAAGGAATCGAGTCGGTCTCCCTCAATATATATTTAATTCATAACTTCAAAGGCAGGCCTTGTCTGGCCCAACAAATTATATTTTCTTTATCAGGTTAATCTCAAATTTTAATATTTGAAATAAAATTATAAAATATTGCAAACCATAATAAATGTATCCAAAATAATTGATTGTCAATTTAATATACCCAATAAGCCACACAATAAAGTATAGAAAAAAAATTAAGAGGATATTTAACATAATGTGTTTAAAATATCTACTGCAGAAGAATGGTGGTTTGGTTCATGGCTTAAAACGATTTAATGAAGATTTTCCCTATTGGAAAAAAAAAAATCCGGAATCAACTCCGCTGAAAAAGTAGGCAGGCACTAATGCACTCTATTGCACTGGCAAATGCTTGTTTAAAGGGGTGGTTGATTATGATTTCACTTTTCTAACTTTAGTTAGTGTGTAATGTTGCTGTTTGAGCATAAACAACATCTACAAAGTTGCAACATTCAAAGCAAAGAGAGATATTTGCTTTTAAAGAAATCGTTTTTTTAAGGACTACAACAAACGGCTGGTAGGGACTACATGACATTCCTCCCGGGATAGTGACATCACCAATCCTAGAATTTACATTAAACCCCGCCCCCGGGAACATGCAGTCCATATTGAGAAGAGGAAGAGTTGTTGTAGAAGAGCACATTTGTGACTTCAAGCTCAAGCTGTCGCATCCATCTTTTAACATGCAATACAGTACGCAACACAAATGCAATATCATGTCACCCTGTAGGCATCTTACAACAGCTCATTTGCATTTAAAGGGACACACACGAAACGACACGTTTTTACCGACCTTCAAAAAGGGACAACTTTAACATGCTGTAAAGAATTGGGATATTGAGCTAAAACGTATTTTGAGCTAAAACGTCACATACACACTCGGGACAACAGAGACTTATTTTACATATTGTAAAAAGGGGCATTATACCACCCCTTTAACTTTTCTATTCTAAACCCTTCAGGCTCACAGGGTTTTGATGCCCCCTGCAGGAGACTCCAGCACACGCCAGTCTTTGGCTTTCTTTGTACACCCTGATGATGAAGCCATCATTTCATGCTGCGATGGATCCGATAAATATCCTCCTGTTAATTCATTTGATTACCTTTTATCAAGGTTCAATGATACCTATGGCAAAAAACAGGCTCTGGTTTAAGTGGAAGTTTACAATTGAATATAAAAAACAAAGTGGTAATAATCATCAAAGCACATAATTGGTGGAGCTGAGATAATTTAATTATATTTTAAAGAAATGTACAGCACAGTCACTTTTTACTCTCACAAAGAAAACTCAAACAAGCCAAAATTGCCTCATGAATGCACTATTTTATGATTAATTGAATTTCTGTAAAAATAAATTGTCACTTGTGATTTTTTTTTTTTTTAAATCACAGGTGTTGCAGTAGTAATTCATCAATTTTAAGAAACTTTGTACATCTAGGATTGACTTTCAACTGAAGCTAAAGTAAAAAGATGTATTACAAAACAATGCCAATGTAGCCTGTATTTAATTAAATGTTTGTATGTGATGATGTTGTTATGGTTATCCTGTGTTGATATTAATGTGTTTTTTTATTCTCTGCACCTTTATTTTACACCTAAATCTTTAGTATTGGAAGTGTTGTACAGAAGGAATGCTGAATTGTAGTACTTTTAATATGACTAAATATGAAGAGAGATTTATCTTCTGAGGTTTGTGCAAATCAGACCATTTAAAATAGTTAACATCTCTAAACACACATTTCAAGTACAGTCCCTGTCCTCACAAACTGTAGACAAAAGTGTGATTGTCTGATTACATACTTTGGGATACAATTACTAAAGTTTGGTGAATATTGTTTTGTGTTTGATAATAAGGAATGCCAATGTATTTGCTAAGAGACAGTAAATGGTTCTTTTGAATGTGAGAAGGGAAATATTTTACATTACATACAACAGACATACACCATACAGACACAGAGAAGAGCTTGAGCTGCTAAAAATGTGCGGGAAGGTCTTGCTGGTGACCTTGTGACATAGGCCGAGCGTCCCCAGGCATTACCTCCACAGCAGAAGGCACTGCATTTGCCAAAAAACAAAGAAAATGATGATAGAAAATCAATATTTTGTTCCTTGTGACAGGGCATAGGACTTTAACCCCAAAAATGTAAAAGAACTGCACCGACCTTTGGCCTGCACTGGAGTCTCTGTTTTCTGTATTTTCAACCGCTCCATGTGCTGAACCGCCTAAAGGAAACAAATAGGTGAATAATTAATACAATGTTTGAAAGTTTTGCGGTAAGGCAGTACTAGCTTGAACACATTTCCGTTATGTTTTAAAAAAGGTAATAGTTTATAATGACAAGAATGTCAGCATCAGGTAAATGCAGTGCAACAAAATGTTTTTCACTCAATCAAATGTTGGTAAGATTTATGCTTTTGAAAGAAGATTCTTTTGCTTATCAAGGTTGCATTTATTTGATAAAAAATATAGTATTAAATGTGAATTTGTTTTATACATTTAAAAATGTAATTTGTTTCTGTAATGGCAAAGATGAATTTCCACCAGCCATTAATACTTTGCTTTTTAAAATCCATTTACGGTCCCTAAACTTTTGAATGATATTGGAAACAATTATATTATATAGACTAAAGTAAAAAAAAAAATTAAAACCTTTCTTTAAATGGTTGGGGGTGCTTAATTGATTTGGAAATATTGCCAAAAATCATAATGGGGGAACCCGTGTATCTCTCACTCAGTGTCTGGGTGCAAGTTAGGGTCGCTCTTCTACCTGCTGTAGTTCCAGTTTATTGGCGTTAAGCTGGTCCTGTTGTCTCTCCAGCTCCTCCCGCTGTTTCAGAAGGTCATTTGTCTTCAGGTTAAGGTCGTGCTCCTCTCGAGCGAGATGCTCCTCAAACTCTCTCAACTCTTCTTCTGTGTAGACTGGATTCTGCTCCAGAGTCTCCAGAGGAAGCAGACAAAGGACATTTATGTAAAGACAATTTTACTCTACCTCTCAAAAGATTGGGGTCGTAAGATTTTTTAAAACGTTTTATGTTCAACCGAGGCTGCATTTATTTAGTCAAAAGTCAAATCTACAGTAAAATGGTAATATTGTGATTTATTATTATAATTTGAAATAACTTTGTATTTTAAAATGTAATTTATTCCTATTTCTTCAGTGACAATCCTTCAGATATCATTCTAATCTGCTAATATGAAAAATGCTAATGATCAATATTGAAAACAGCCGTGCTGCTTAAAATTGTGGAAACAATAATAAAAAATTTCAGCATTCTTTAATGAATAGAAAGTTCAAAAGAACATTTATTTCATCTGTAACATTATAAATGTCTTTAATAAATGTATGACCTTGTTGAATAAAAGTATTAATTTCTTTAAAAAAAAAAAAAAAAAAACTGACCCCAAACGTTAAAACAGTAAATATCATGAAACCGTTCACAAACAGGGTCGATTTTAATTTCATGTTGAATTAAAATGTTAAATTACCTCCCATCCACCTGGCTCTTGAAATTCTTTCCTATCTGTGGCAGTAATAAATTCATTTAGTGAAACAAGCCTGTCTCTGTTAGTGTCAATCTATGGACAGACAATACATAATAAATAATTACAAGATTTAAAATAATATCATTACCACATTTAATCCCCAGCTATGATTCTCCCACCTCATTCATCACATGCTCTCTCATACGAAGTCTGTCCTCCTCCATTTCCTGCATGTCATCCTCTTCACGTGCGGGATCATAGATCTTCTCTAGCTGGACACGGTGGAGACAAACATCAGAGTTAGCATCCCATAAAGCCACGTCATTGTCAAAGATTCACTATTGTGTTAGCCCTGAACGGAAAGGTTATTAAGTGGAACCTCTTTGGTAAACAGCGCCTCGAGCTCTTGCTCATCGAAGTAGCCATCTCCATTAGTGTCTGTGAGAGCAAACAGATGTCAGAGTCGTGCAGTGATATCATCTACTGTGTTCAGAACGGACAAGCTCAATGATCTCACCATGCAGGTTGAAGAACGTCTTCGGGTCAAACTCACTGGGATCCAACCCATCAGATTCCTGCCAGACCTCTTTCAACTGGTCTTGACTACCCTATTTATGCAGAACAAATCCTCAACAATGACATTTTAAATGTTAGATTTTATGATTCAAATGTAATTTACTCAAAATCTTTAATTATCCAACATTTAAAAATGTGGTGTAACCGAAATAGTGACAGATCTTTCCTTTCATATTCTGACGAAGTGAAACGGGTTATAGAAAAGAAAAAAGTAGGAGAGATCTTGATTCTTATGAATCGTTTTTTGATTGGCAGATTTGAACGCAAACTTGCAGTCGATTGATTGGAGAAGTCTTGCATACATCACATTTTAATTAAAAATTGTTCACAGTAAAGTGGTAAAGGGATGATGCATTTTTGTAGGCCAACCCGGTTTCCCTTGACGAAAAAACTATAGGATTTTTCCAGATTATTGCAGAAAATATAGTCTGTGACAAACAAAAGCTTATGATTCTTCATGATATTACATGATAATCTTCACAAAGTCACATCACTAAATTTCAGTCTTTAAAACATTTTCTCTGAAAGTCCGAGTTGTAAACGCAATGAGGCTGTGTAGATGAGTTTACCTGTTCAGCTCATTTAATCACGTTACCCCACAAGTAAAAAAGATATTACTGATGTATTTTATATCGCAGAACAAAACGTGAAAATATCTTGAGCTTGTGTTTAACCATAAATCCATTCAAAAAACCCATTGACTTCAGGAAGATGGAACTGGAAGTGCTAAAATTCTGGAAGATGGAACTGGAAGTGCTAAAATTCTAACTCATTTCCAGGTTTTAGCCTATAAAAATATGTCATTACTGCACCACTCTCTAAAATCAATAACGTGAATTTAGAAAATAGATTGGGTGAATTTCCATCTTAAGCGACTTTAAACATAAACATAGAAAGTGTTAAAAAAAATGTGGACCACTCGTGAAAATGCTTCTATTTATAATAGAATTAAAAAATGATAATAGAATTAAGCAATATCATAAACTGGCTTATTTGATGATAACAGTAGTTCAAGAAGTGTGTATTTTGCTTACAGGGTGATTGATTTTGGGATGGTCTGCATGTTTCTTCTTCATCTCTTCGTAGTGTTCCTCCTCTTTTTTGCGCGCTTCCTCATCCAGCGTCTTAAGATGTTCCCTCCGATCGAGTTCCTTCATCATCTCGTACTTCTTGAACTCTTCGTGTCGCTCCTTGTCAAAGTTTTCCAGGTCATTAGTGGCCTTAACAAACAAAAAAAAAGAAAGAAAAGGAAACCAGTATAAAGGAAAATGTGAATGTGAAGCAGAGACCAACAACTCACTGTGTAGATCTCCACCCAAAACTGCCAAGTAAACTTAAATTGCACTTGGCAAATAAAACTTCCTACTTGATTAGTAACTTTATTAGAACCTGTAAGAGTCTTGTTAGAAGTCTTCTGTACAACTTTTTCCTTTTTATCTATTATCAGAAATTAATCTTGGACACATTAAGCCACCAAAATTTACATTACATTTACATATCTAAAGCAACTTTTCACTGGCCACAATTTTGACATCGATACAACGGGGGAAAAAACGCCATAAAGATATTTTTAATATCACATAATTTGGCAGCAGGTATATTAGGCTGCTGTCACTTTAAGACCTGACACATGGATCCATTACAGTTACACATGCATTTCTTTCTCAACTGTTTACATTCACTTAAAACATAACTGACTGTTTACGTAAAAACTTGCCAAGACAGGCATTTTGACATTATTTTGTGTGTATTTGACTGTTTAAGCGCAATGCAGCAAAAAATAACTCAATTTAGTACTGAGATGCGGCTTGATGTGCGCGAGAACAAAATCTGCAGAAATTAGAAAATGATGCGCAATAAGCACAATCTCGCCGAAATTTAAACCCTGTAACACCAACAATATTCATCCAGAGCAAGTGTAACAAGTGATTGAGGGGAGGTGGGTTTGTGTGTCAATATGCACAGTTCATGCAGTCCATGGGATTCAAGAACATGACCTCGGTGTTGCTAGCATCATGCTGTACTGTTTGAGCTACAGGAACAATATTGAAAGGTTTTTGTGACAGGTGCAGTTTCACTGAGAGATAGAGATTGGCTTCTCTCGTATGATGCTTGCTTGTGATAAATTACCTGTCATTTTTTTGGTCAAAAATACGGAAGGAGAAACAGCGAAATCAATAAAATCTTTGTCATAGGGGAAAAAAACCTCACATTTTATTTGATCTTTAAATATATAATATAGTAATAAATACTTATGTCCAGAAAATTTTCACCAGCCTAAAATGTAAAATGCCAGCCCGAACCCCGCCCACAACATTTTTTGGTCGGGAAGTTCGGTCTGGACTCGATCCATTGAGGAGTAATTATGATCGGTTCAGAATTAGTCGGGCCAATCAAATTGCCAGGGCGGGCGTTATACGATGATGGACAGATGATCTGCAGTTATGTAATCATCACGTTATCAAAGAGCGCTAGGGTTGAACTGGTTTCCCTCAGAGATGACTGCAGCTGGAGAACTGAGATGTAGAGATCCCGCTATCGAGTCTGTTGTAAAAGAAATCGACAGCGCATTCATTTTAAAAGACGAACAGAAAACTGCAATCTAGGCATTTGTCGATTGGAAAGATGTGTTTGCCGTCCTTCCTACGGGATACGGCAAAAGTTTATTTTATCAGCTGGCTCCGATGGTCACTAAGAAGACGGGACGCAATGAAAGCCCTGTG
This sequence comes from Rhinichthys klamathensis goyatoka, assembly GCF_029890125.1. NCBI lineage: Eukaryota > Metazoa > Chordata > Actinopteri > Cypriniformes > Leuciscidae > Rhinichthys > Rhinichthys klamathensis. The sequence continues at coordinate 5,760,431 of NW_026606558.1, forward strand.
GTCGTTGTGGTTTCTCCTTTGGTCGCACTCATGGAGGACCAAGTAAAAGAAGCAACACTCATTATTTTACTACTTCTTCCAGCGTGCGTGTAGTTGTGTTCTCTTGACAACTTTGCGTAGCTCATTAAAAAAAACACTTACTGCGTTGCTCTGATTGGTTGTAGGTCTATCCGATTGAGTGCAGAGTTTGTTTTTTCCCTGGTTCGGTTAAGACACGCCTCATAATCAAAGCCCTATGGAGCAGTATCACTCACATTCTGACTAGAATATGAGTATGACGAAGTCAGGCTACAAATGTGTGACATTTATTAGTGAATGTAGAATGAAACCAACAGGAAGTCTGATTTAGACCCTACCGATTGAATGAGGCGATCCAAGTCTTCCACCTCGAATGTGTGTGGATTCATGTGATTCAGATGCTCAAACTGTTTCAGAAGGGCCTGGTGGTCCACTGTCGTACCTTGAGGGAAATGGAAAGCATCTCATTTTTCATATGTTTCTTGTCTTTGCAGCAGGCTAGAGTTACTGGCCTATAAAGTAAACCGTGATATTGAGTTTGATGAATGACACTCTCAGATAAAACATTCTGTATCTTTCCATATCTGTGCTCTCCGAGCCTGCCGGCCGTAAATAAAGAAAGGAGATGGTGGAGGACATTTCACGATATGCTACAAGACAATAACAAAAACAGTTGTGCTTGTAATGAGATTCCTGTGCTACCTTTTTCTCCATTCATGTCTTGTTTGACTTTGATTAGGGTGCGCAGTCGGTTCACTTCTTGCCTCTTTAGCTCATCAAGTTTAGTTCTCACGTGATGGCTGACAAAGTCCAACTCTTTAGCCAGCTTCCCTTGCTGTTTTCGCCAAATAGGGAGTGAGAGGTAAGCAACACAGTGTTTAGACAATCTGATTTAACCTCTGCAAAGTAAAATTGGAAAATAAAGTGCTGCAATACCTTGATGTCTTCCATGTCTGTGTTATGAAGTTTATCTCTGAAATGTGGGTCCTTTTCCAGGAAGTCAATAACCTCTCTGAGATATCGATCATAGTGCAATCCAGTGTCCTAAATAAATGTAAATTAGATGTACACATTGAAGTAAAAAGGAGACCAGGAACAATCTTTTTAAACCCACGGGCACCGGATAATGAACGTGTAGCCATTCTGTCTAGGTCAAACACACCCCATTCTCCTTATTGTAAGCATCACATTATACTGTTTATAATACATGCTTACAAAACCTTTCTGAAGTTTTCAAACTGTATGTCAGCAAAAAGCGTCACACCCATTCAAACAATAGACCAGCATATCTCACATTAGTATGAACACTTGTATACTAGTATAAAGTTAAAAACTATTTTTTAAATTAAATCAGATTACTAACTTCACTTTTCGGTGGGCCCAGTTCCTCGACGGGAGGGCTCACTTTGGTTTTATCCACAGCAACTGGCAGTGCATCCAAACAAGCCCACAGACAGAGTATCAAGCAGCAGTGTGACGGTCCCCACATCTGTGAAAGGACATGAACGTCACAGGTCATTTTTGATGTTGATAACTTAGTAGACTGAATAAGTGCATATATATGACTGAATTACTGCACACACACATGCTGTGTACATATAAGTAAAAAAGAAAGACAATTCTGTCATCATTTACTTGCTCTCAAATTGTTCCAAACTTGCATGAAATTCTTTCTTCTCCTACACAGACAGACACACACACACACACACACACACACACAATATTTTAAAAACTAAATTCTGGTAATCAAACAGTTGATAAACCCAATTTGACTTCCCATCAACTGTTTGGTTACCCATATTCTGCAAAATATCTTCTTTTGTGTTCAGCAGAAGAAGAAAAAAAAACTCATAAACGTTTGGAACAACTTGAGGCTGAGTAAGAGTAAATGATGACATAATTTTCAGTTTTAGGTGAACTATCCCTAGCAGCAGGTGTCATCACTAACGGCCAATCATCGTCTTTAGTAAAGTGATGCAAACTAAATACAAACTTGTTATGAATACAAACTAAAACAAAACATTTATACGTCATTATCTTTTTTGTTTTTAAAGGGAGCTTAACTACAACCAAAGCGTGACGTCACTGGCACGTGTTAGATAAACCTTGTCACTCTCTGTAACATGCAAGATATCGTTTTCAATAATTACGAGCAAATAAACCCAAATTATGTGTTCAGACTGAAATCATATCGGTAAACAATAGGTAATAAATGGCGCGAATTTCTTACCTTCTTTTACTTTGAACACAAAACTATATTACCCCCACCATACGTGTCTAAGCATCAGCTGTAACAGAATAGCAGCTGATATTGTAAGACGCAACAGGTGAGCACCTACCCTAAAAGATCCCCTGAGAGTAGTATTTACACACTCTCTCGATGTAGCTGTCTTCGTCTCGATCAAGCCTTACAGATAATCGCTCTGACAAATCATTTGCAACTTGTTTTACCTGATGTGCTAAACACAGTTCCTTAATGGCAACGATTTAGCCACGCCCCTCGCTCTGGTGATTGGAGGAACCGTGGCGCTTCCTCCTTTGATTTTTAAGCGTTGGTCTGTCATTGGGCATGTTATCTGTCTGTCAAAGGTTCCCATGGCAACTTGGCAAGTGCGCTTGTTATAAGAGGTACGTGGCGTTCACTTGTCCACTCCACACAGCTCCAAATTGAAACAGTTGAGTGTCATTCACGCTTCTTTTGGCAAGACGACACAACCATCACTCAACTGTTACCTTGGTTGTGTTTGTAAGGTGGGTTCTGACGTTCAATTCCAGATGTTAAAAGACTGGAACATATATATTAGTCACTGGTTAGCGTTAACAAAGGACTTTTTCACAGACTGTGATGACGGGTTTACTTTGAACTGTCATTAGCATCATAAATCATGTAAAAAGTACATTTTTTTTTTTTAAATGTATGTACACTTATACTACTGTACTTTCTATTATATTACCGTTGCATTTCTTTTTTTAAACAAACAACAACATTATCCTGTGAGGATGCTGAAGTGACAGTACAATTAACATCTTTCTTCTGACTGCCATTCAGGCGCGGAGTTTGCGGGGGGGCAGGGGGAGCATTGCCCCCCCTGGTGGCTGAAACCCGTTTAAAAATTTTTTTGCATTGTAAAAATATATATATATTATAAATATTTTAAATAACACAAAACAACTAAATGGTGGTAGGTAATACACATCTGATTTTATATACTGCTTTAGTAAAAAAAAACTGCAATGGAAACAGGTTTTGCGCATTTACAGTCAGCTGACTTAGAGAAGACGCGGGGATAATAATAATAATTATTATCATCATTATTATAACATTTATTAGGCTACATATGTAGAAGACGCTTATCAAAAAAAAAAAGGAACAAAGCAATTCGTCACGTATCATTCATAATACAGGGCTAAGATGATCACAAATAGGCTAAACAAGATTTTGACGCATATCCAAGTGTGTGTGCGGAATGTGGAGTGCGCACTGGATGGCACGGAGGCGCGGGGCGCGGGCGCGAACACTTGCATTTTCCTATCAACAGTGGAAACAACTTAAAATAGGCTAGCCTACTCTATCATTTCTGGTCAGAAAATAATAATACATTATTCGCAACTACTTTTATTTGTGTACACTCACAATAACAAGAAAACGTTGTGCTTTTGTAAAATAAAATAAAACAATCAGGCGCGCTTCATGGTCTCCGTGAACTGAAGCGCTATAACTGAAACAAAATAGCCTAAGCTAAAGCTTGAAATGTCCACTTTAAAACGAACAAATTCGAATCGAAAGCTAATACCCTCTGATTATGTAATCGGTATGAGAGGTGCATTTCTCTCTAAAGGTGCATCCTTACAGCGGAGATGGAGATATGTTTTAGCCGACACTGATTTTTTATTAATAAACAATTAAAATGCCTTGTTATTTTTTCAGACACATTTATTAATTATTATAGCCTATAACTCACCTATAAATCCCCTTTCTGTATAGCCTGTGGTTATCTTCTCATTCAGCACTACGGGAAAAATATAATTTCCAGGTTCTAATTTGGCCTTAGAAAACCAGTTAAATCTACATTTTTTTTTCATATTAATTTGTCAATATTTTAAATGTTTAATAAAGGGGCAAAAAGTAATAAACAAAAATCTGAAAATTCGTCCATATTAATTATTTTGCGCAGCATTTGGTGTGTAGCAGTTAAAATTAAAATTTTGGTGTTCGACTTTGCGTTTTAAAAATACAACCGTTTATTTTTCGTTTTGCAATTACGGGTTAAATAAGGAAAAACGAATGGACACAAAAGTACACTGACCGTTTGGACATAATACGAGACAGAGTTCTTTATTAAATTCATAAAAGAAACAATAATTACAGGAATACTGGATTCTAAACCTCAAAGAAATGCCACAATCAAGACCTCGGAGCAGAAATGAGGGAGAAACAGCCAGGAACTCTTAGGCTACAGGCTATGTGCCGTTCGCAGTATTAAGGGTCTGCCATTAATGCTTGGATAACACCACGTCTCCTTCCATTAATAATAATAATGTCTAGTGCGGTGGCTGTGATATATAGCCTAGGCTTTAAACCTACCATGCGTTTACCATGGTTTTTGGAATGACTTATCGCGAGAGGAAAAAAATACATTTTAGTCGCATAACATCGGTTAATTAATGGAAACGCCGTCATTTCGCAATAGTTTTTTTATGGACATTTAGAAAAAGTCGCAAGGTTTTGCGCAAATCTGTAATGGAAACGCGCCTAATGATTACTATGAATGAATGAATGCTACAATGATTTTTTTTTTGCCCCCCCTGGCTCGAATGTCAAACTCCGCCTATGCTGCCATTATCGTCTATATTCTCTCTTTTTGAAAGTTGTGAGAACACTGTTTTGGAGTTTCTCTTTTGCTATAGGCTATGAGCAAATGGGAACACGAAAAATATATTTAATGTAGTAGTCTCTCATTCACCATTATAGAAGTTTACCCAATGACGACTTCTGCTTCTGAGAAATGCAACTAACGTCAATCAAATGGGTAAGAACATAATGTAGGCTACCTCAGAAATGAATTGGCCCCATAGGACTCAAATAGAACAATTTAATATATTTTTAAGATCTAAAATGCTGTTGTATCCTAGATATAATTATGGTAGGATTAGCTGCAAATCATGTCTTTACAATACAAGATCGACTACACATTTTTGGCTTTTAAGCATTTTATTAGAAATATTTTCTCTATCTCTTTGCAATGTCTATATCTAGCCATTAGATGGCACTTAAAGTCTATCAATAGGATATGCAGGCCTTTCCTAAACAGTGCTTTTGAGTCAGTGTAACAGTGCTGAACATAAAGACAGACACAAGATTAAGTTCCTATTTTAATACATGAACGAATTAATTGATGTCTTTGTATGTAAGTGTTTCTAACTTTCTAGTTACAGTATAAAGAATAAGACCAGGTAGGTTAGTTGGGAAGATGCTTAAGTATAATAAAATAAAATAAAAAGTATTTAAGGTAATACTTTTTTTGGTGGTCATGTTTGATGCCATCTGCGGATAGATTTAGCTTTTTCTTTTCCTTGTTAATGAATTATTTAAACGTTATATGATGTATTTTCTAGGTAATGTTGTCAGGAAAATTTGCTTTATTAAGTGCAGAGTCAGATCGCCCAATTATATTATGTCTGGATTTAGAGAAGTCAAAGATAATTTCAGGTACTGCTTCTGTAATACAAAACGGCATCATATAGGTAAGCGTCACCATCCTTATTTGTTCCTTTCTTCCTGAGCATATGTTGTTCTCATAACCTTTTGAAAACAGCTGCTGTTTAAAGAAACTTATCTAAAGATGTAGTCAATAGAGCCATCTGGTGGTTTTTGTAGATTTAATCTAAGAAACAACAAAGACATTTGAGCAACATAATTAAACTGGCTGTTCCTGTGCCTGGAAATGTATGAATAAAATAAATGCTGCAATATAAAGTCTGAGACCAGTTAAAAAAAACATCTGTACATATTTCTAAATGAATATATTTAATGTTTTTATTGCAATTGTATTGTCCTGTTATATATATATATATATATATATATATATATGTAATAGGGCTAAGTTAAAAATATTGATTTCTAGATTTTTATCGATTGCTGTTACAGCTTGCATTTCAGCGTGGGATTGCGTGTATTGCACATAATTTTATTTATTCCCTCCCTCATATTTTATACTCCTGCAGTGCACACATAAAGCTGCCTCTCAGTACTAAACAGAGTTATTTTTTGCTGCTTATTGCACTTAAAATACACACAAAATAACGTCAAAATGCCCGTCTTGGCGAGTATTCACGAAAACACAAGTGAGCGTAAACAGTTGAGAAAGAATATACATGTGTAACAGTATAATGGATCCGTGCGTCACATCTTAAAGTGACAGCAGCCTAATATATCTGCTGCCAAATTGTGAGATAATATTTAAAATATCTTTATGGCAGTTTTTTTCTCCATGGTATCAATGTCAAAGTTGAAATGCTGAGAGGCTAGTAACTTTTAAAGACCACTACAACATGTAATATTATTGTAATGTACCAACTGGTGTTCCCATAATATATAGAATTAGGAGACATTTATTTTCTTTGAATATTTACCATGTACTGTACCTGATACTTAGCGCAATTAATCGATATGGAATTGAATCGAAATCGGAATTGAATTGTATCGCATGCTTGAGACTCTAAATCAAATTGTGAAATTTGTCAATACCCAGCCCTACATACAAGTAGAGTGCTTTCGTGGTAAAAGTGATTTATTTGTTTTGATTGTTGAAAATGACTGACTGAATGAATTCTTTACCATAAGCAAGTCTCTTTTGAACTTCACTAAATTAATGTGCATGTGCCACTCAAACCAGCAACAGAAAAAGGAGCAATGATCATCTAAATCAGACTGTACTTTGCTGTTTGGTGATGGTGCATCAAACCACATTTACAGTCATGTGTCATGGGTGAATATATGCAGGTTATAAAGCTTTTAAGGTTTCTTCTCATCATGCAAGCGCATGTTATCACTTTGAGAAAACAATGAAAATAATAATATTTACAGATGCCTGTGCTATTTACTGAAAATAATGCTGTTAAATTTGTTGGGTCTAAACCTCTTTTGGAAGGAGGTCTGGAAAACTATAGCATTTTGAAATGGGAAAATGTGTAGGAAGCCTAATAAGAACTTGATTGGCCCAAAGCAGACTTCTTACGTCAGCACGTTCTGACGTGATCATACCGGTGATTTTCATTCCGTGTTCACACGGAGCACATTATCCGTAAATCACCGGTAATGTTACAACTTTCCTCATTGGTAAATTGCCGGAACCAATTTTCTGGTATTTTTGAAAAGGTCCTGTTCACACATTATCTCTTAACGGTAATTTACCAGTAAAGACTATGTGTGAAAGGCTATTATCAAGAACAGGGCGTCCCTCCAAATTTGATTAGAAGACACAGAAAACTGGTCAGGGAGTCTTCTAGAATAGGTTTTCATGCTTGAATGTTCAAAAATCACGTTATTTTTCAGATATTTTGCATTGTTGCAGCACCTCTCTTCCCAGTCTGTCAGACAGTAACGCTCGGTTTAGTTCCGGTCTCTGTGAAGCACCTCCTTCTGAAAAGTGCAATGTGCTCGAATTGGTTGGCTGGATCAGTGTGTTGTGATTGGTCAACCACTTTGAGCCTGTTTCGTAAATGTCATGCCTCTTACCATAACCGCAAGTTTCAGCATACTAAACTCAACTCAACCAGGTCTTGCCCCCTTTTTTTTTTTGTGTGTGTGTATGAATTTAGTTGAGGAATAATGTGTATGGAGGCGTTTCAGAAACAGTGCACACTGATATAGAGAATAACTCTGGAGTGACTTTGTACTTTTGGTATTTTCCAGACCTTTTTCATGCTCAAATAGCAACTTTGAACACTAAAGAAAGTTGAAAATGTAAAAAATCATGACCACTTTAAAAAGAGTTGATAGAAAGAGCAACTATTTCTGTCAAGGTTGCTCCGTACATGTGACGCTCCCCGTATTCTTAATCTGTTTGGGATATTGAGCACATTTGCACACTTTAAAAATAAATACAAGAAATCACAAGAGAAGAGAATACAATTTATATATTGGAAATAAGAACTTTCAGCATGACAATGATCTAAACACACACCTCCTAAACCAACAAAAGAATGGCGTCAAAGAAAGATAAATGTTTTGGACTGGCCCAGACCTGAATCCTATGAAAATCTGTGGGGGTTCACTTTGGTTTTCAGGTTATTAAAGTCCTTATATAATATTTGTTTAATTTTGCATCACAAAAACCTGCTGTTTTAACAGGGAGTGTGTAGACTTTTTAAATCTGCTGTATTGTATACATTTTTCATTTGAATGCGGAATCTGAAATTATTTAAATATTTCAAGTCATAAAATGTTTTAATAGTGTTAATAACCCTAAACTTTTATTATTTTTAATTGGAATAGTCACAGATTTTTAATGTAATCTCGTGTTGTATTTATTGTTGCCTATTGTGACATATGACCATCATGCACCTCAGCAGTTCAGAAATATACTGTTTTTTGAATGAATAGAATAAAGGCAAACTTTTTCTTAAACATTTTGAACCAAAGAGCAAAAATGGTGGGAGTCTAGTGGGAGGTCTAAGTCCCTGTACTGACATACTTTACTAATACACTGAAAATCAAAAAGTGTGGCGTATCCCTGCAGTAACACTCAGGCGGTGCAACTTTCCATAACTAGTGGCTTCTGTGATGTTGTATGGCTGTAGCAATTTACAACTAAACACCACACTCGGATGCTAAAGGTGCCGTCTGTGCAGGCGTATAAATAAGGCATAAGCCTTTGTGATCGGAATGAATATATACATGTGGGTCTGAGGAATCGCAGTGAAGTGCTGACAAGGCTGTGGGGCCAAACGGCCGGCAAGAACTTCACAATGCAGATAGATGGAGGAGGAGTACTGCTTCAGCTCGGCTTTGATTTATAGCTCCTGAGAGGAGACTGTGCGTCTTTGTCCGTGTGTGTGTGCGCGCTCTTGTGTGTATCCTGTGTTGTCATGAGTGAGATTTATGGATTCTGATTTGATTTCCATGGTTGATGTGACAAACGTTGTTTTTCCCCTCCAACCTTCTCTAATATATATATGTGTGTGTGTGTATGAACTCTCTGGAAATTGAGACGACTAAAAATACGCTTGAGTTTAAAAAAATAATATTGAACAATTTATGTAAAAAATCAAGTCGCACGTGATCCTCAACTGTCTGCTTATTGCAATAAGGTGACAAAAGTCAGAATTTCAGTCTTCTGTGCTCTCTAAAATGTGCAAATCTAGTATCCTCATTAGGACATGCACAACTAAATGAATTACCCGGATTCCCTAAGATTGGCCTATTATAAGTGTATTGTTAAGTATTTTAGACATATCAGGAGTGGTTTTCAAGGGAAATTGTGTACATGGGCCTACTTCACTTGACAGTGCGTGTTTTGTCATATCTGTAAATTTATCCGTAAGTTGCTCTGGCTCCTTTGACACGTGTCTGTTGTGGGAGGTTAGTTGAGAGAGTGTGTGTGTGTGTGTGTGTGTGTCTGGTGTGGGAGGTCAGAGGTTAGTTGTCACAGTGAATGAGAAAGGTTGACATGGAGCAGCTAAATCTCCAACCTCAGGAGAATCACCCGTTTTAAACAAACAGAGGAGAGTCTGCTGGCAAAAAGAAAACGCAACAGAGCTCGTAATAAAACAAGAATCAACATTGGCTTGGCTTTTCAGAGATGGTGAGAACTGAGGGATTTGAAATGTTGTAAAACTGACACAGAGATGGCCTTTTATTACCGGGTCAGCAAGGCATTTTATTGAACAGATAAACTGCCATATGTAGCTCTTTAACAGAGTTCACTGTAAAGCATGATCTATTGTAAAGGGGGATTTCATTATGGTTGTTGTAAAGCTGTGCTAGAATTTATTGTAGGAAGTACCGTGTCTATAGTAACGTCTTCAGCTGTAGTTCTATCTTCAAGGATAACCATATTCATCCGTACAGTCACGCAGAGCCAAAGCACTACCAAAACAATGTTCTAACGCAAAATGCATGAGTTTTTTTTTTTAAGTTTTAAAAAGTTACATAGTGTACCTCTAAGTATTTTCCAGTTAAAAAAATACATTTATACAGAAAAATAACACACAAAAAAACTACTAAAAAAAAGAAGTTAAAATATCATTTAATGAAAATTGTGTGCAGAGATGAAAGTGTCAAATTAAAGGTGCATCTTTAAAATACTTTATTTTTCTATATTTCCATATTGTTTGATTTGTGAATGCTGGTGTGTATAGTGTATTTGTGTTATTTTCGTACAGACGTCAGAAGGTGTATTAATGTTTGATGTGTGTTCACAAAACGAAGGTTGTTATTTTCAGCATCGAGATTTTCCAGCACTGCAGATCTCTTCTTGTGAAATGGCGTCTGTCTTTAATAGACTTCTTTTGTGTGCGAACAGGTCTGTTTTCCCATCATGCATTTGCTGTTCTGTTTGGTGTTCCTTTAAAGTACACCGCTTCTGCTTTCCCAAGCAATACCTCAAACAAGTCAAACTCGATACACAAAGAGCCTCAGTGGGTCTGCTGCTTCAGTTTGTGCCAACCCATGATTGACTATTTAAGGTAATTGACTTTAGGCTACTGTGTGTCCTCTTATCTGGACTGCTTAATCAGCATACACTTAAAATCTGGCAATAAACCGTAAACGCCATGAAAACCAGTGACCTGAAATGCTTTGCTAGCAGGTTAACATCTTATATGAGATTAGATTATCAGATACACACGACATAAACGTAATATTACAGCTAGCATCTGTGCAAAAAGAGACAAATACACAGGTAAATGTTATATGCTTGTCAGAATGTGCAAGTCATGATTGTGCTTGCTTAACAACACACTAAAACGCCATTGCATTAATGTGTGCATTTGATCATTCCCATGGGAACTGAACCTGTTTTTTTTTTTGCATTTGATTCCCAGAGATAAGAGGTTGTATCATGTTGGAGGAACTGGATGAACTTAAACAAAAAAAATATAAATCTACAAAAGCGCATTAACATGTGCTTGATTTCTATATTTAACCCTTAAAATTAAGCTTTACCCTTCATGACTTGAGATGATTGGATGAAAGGAACTCGCATATCTGTGTCTCCAAGTTCCTTAGAATTCGTCATCTGGAGCCGAGAGAGGTGTCTATACAGCTTCAATGAGAATATCAAAGGCTCTCCCAAAAGATCTGGTGTCTTACAATAAAACGGAGAAGCTTTTTGAAGTGTCACTGTTCAAATATGGCACTTGGCTTTCAAATAATATTCAAGTGACTTGGAATGCTGCTCTCCAGGAAAGGGCCGCGGTACATCTCAAATGCACGCCTCGACACTGCTGAAGAGTGATTTCACTTTTAGACTTGGAAATTGGTAGGAAAATAGTCTGACCCTTTTGCCAAATGACAGTTCCCTTTGTCAGACAAGAGACGAGTGTGTAATTTTGCTTTTCTGCCCATGTGCGATTGTTTTTTTGTGGGTATTTTTAAATAAAAAATAAAAACATAAAATCATTAAATGAAGATAAAACTTTGAAGCACCAGGAGAAAGCAATTTTTTTTCTAATCCGGGCAGCTTAGCCCCTTTTGCAAGCCAGTAGCGTGGAATCTGTGGATGTTCTTTAACAGCTATCTTACATTTTTGTCCACGTGTGATTTAGAAAGTCATTCATGCTTTTGTTTTTACAAGGTTAGACTACTGTAACTCACTATACTTGGGTGTTAACAAATCATTACTAAACTGCTTACATTTGGTACAAAATGCTCCTGCGAGGCTCTTAACAGGTACTCATATGAGAGAGACCGTATTACTTTAGTCTTGGCTTCCTTACATTGGCTGCTGATTTGTTCTAGAATCGATTTTAAAGTCCCCATGAAATCAAAATTGATTTTTTTTTTTGGCTTTTAGTATGAATATATTAGCCTTTTTGTTATCTATAAGCTATAGTGTGTTCCAAAACAATGACAAAATTCGCATTTAGAAGATATAGGCATTCTAACTTAGTTTCTCACTTTTGTTAATATGAATCAATGATTTTGATGAAATCAACTTCTCATCATATTTTCTGTCCAATCAAATACTCTCTATAGAGATTAATCTAAAACGTCCCTCCCCCTACATTATAAATAGATGCTGAAGCTGCGGCTGAAATCTGTCATTTGTTCACACGATTACTATTTTCTACAACGATTCAGACAGTGTATGCTTTCCATTGAGGCGAATGAAGTCTGGTTTCACATTAGTGTTATACGAACCAATGCAGCGACACGATAGGACAGAGCGATCATATGATCGTGTCGAGATAAAATGTATCGGACCCATTTGAATTCTGCACAGAATGCTATATTTTAAAGCGATATGGAGGAGAAGTGGTTAAAGATTAGGAGGAATCTGTGGCTTTAGCTCAACGCCTCTGGCCGAGCTGTGATATAAACTAAATGCTATTGGCTATTGTAAAAAAGGGGAGGTGCTGATCGATATGTCCCGCCCTGTCTTCCTGATTCAGCGGAAATTACGTCAACACATTAGCCTGGGAAAACCCAGACAACGTCCGTCAAATTTAGATTTGCTCTGAAAGTTAGTCTGGCAAAGAGCTCATTCAAGCTCGTTTACAATCCGCCGAAATCACGGCACCAATCAGAAACATTGGGGCGGGCTTTACACGATGACGACAGCGCTGGGATTTGGAAGCAGATTTTAGCCTACATTACAAAGATGGATGCCGCCGTCGAACATCACTCGTTCGAATCAGCTATCGCGTCTGTTTTAAGCGATTTGAACATTTCCTTTTAGTTAAAAACCAAGCAAAGATCAACACTCGGAGATGTTTCTCCGCCGCTCTGCATACGTCATCTCCTTCATCGCTCTGATTGGGTTTAGGTCTATCCGCGACGTCCGTTGGTGACGCCCCTGAAATGATTTGTCTATGACGCTTTGCCAGACCATAACTCAGTTACAACTGAGAATGGTCTGGTTTTAACCAGGCTATCAACACATTGAATAATGCTGCATGTTTCATGGCACTTCAGTGGGCCTTTAAAATTGAGATTTTTTTTTGTCTGTAAATCACTAACTTAGCTTCCCCGTATTTGGTGGAATTCGCCTCTGGCTAAGCCACACCCTAGAATGTAGATTGACCAATCACAGCGCAGCCAAGAACGAGCTCCCACAATGGTCCGACACTTTTTCACAGCGCTCCATTGACTTTAACACGGGTGTCTCATATTTTTTGGTCTCGGCCGGCTATTACCGTCGTAGTTTTATCAAAAATATGGTTAAACGTTGTGCCTGGGGCATTTGTAACACAGATACGCGTTCCCCAGAGAGGTTGGAGGGGGGTGTCTGTTTTTTTCCCTTCCCAAACCGAAGTCAAATCCTGACAAGTGTCGTCTAGCACACGCTGCTAATAAATACATTGTTATACTCGCGTAGTCCGTTTGCTTTGTAATAACGATTATAGAAGTGAATAGAGACCTACCCAGCTTTGCATGAACAGTGTTGCTCCTTGATATTGTTAGTCCCAGCCTCCGTCTCGATTAGTAGGATATGCGGTGGTTCATTTTTTTTTTACTGTGACCGGTATGCTTTTGCCTCTATTTGGATGCCTTGTTGTTCCTTGCGTTTCACCTGTATGTCGTGAATATAGCCTTCGAACGTATATTGCAGCCCCTTTTGCCTACTTCTATCGGACACTTTATTTGCTGCTTTATAAAAGTTTGATCAAATTTCAGCTGGAAGAGCTGTCACAGCATAAGCCATGTTGATACCGGAGCCCAGATGAAGTTTGTTTGTCGGACGTAGCAACAGTAACTAAGGGGGGCGGGGCTTAGCCAAAGGCGAATTACAGTTTTTGCCTATTGCTTACACACGTTTTGCTAAATTTGGCTCATTGTGTCAAAACTCTACACACAAGCAAATAAGACACAACACTGGGAAATAAACCATTCACATCTATGTCAAATTTAAACTATCAAAACCTAACAATCCTTTGTCAAAATGTCACTCTGATGACAAAATGATACCCACTTGCATCATATGAATACACTTTCAGATCAGCAGCAACACACTAGTCTACTTTATATAAAAAACTACAGTCTTTTGTTTTCAATGTTTTTATTCAGTTCCATAGAGGGCATGTTTTCACAACTACCAAAAAATTAAATAATGAATTCAAAATCATTACATTAGTATATTTTACAGTACAGTAAATTCAGTTAAATCAAAAATAAAACAAACAATACACTACTGTAAACACAGAAAAACACAATTGTGCGCAAGTGGGCTTATGGATCCTGCCGTCTGTTGGGGTCTGGCCACAGGATCTCATCAACATCACAAGCAATGTCTTCTCTTGCTTCGGGGCATCGGGGAAAATATCCCCTTGTGTGCCGAATCCATCCCTGGATTGACCTCACCTCAATGTCTCCGCAGGCCTGTTCCATCGCCTGCAGAAGAGGCATACGGGCATGTGGTTGGCGGTCATATACGCGCCATCTCAAAGCGGAAAAAAATTCCTCTATAGGATTTAAAAATGGCGAGTAAGGGGGCAAGTACAGAACTTCAAATTGATCATGGTTGGTGAACCAGTTCTGGACCAGAGCAGCCCGATGGAAACTAACATTATCCCAGACAACAACAAACCTGGGCTGCTCTGGTCCATCCTGTACAACTGCATCATGAAGTGCATCTAGAAATGTGATTATGTGTTGCGCATTATAGGGACCCAGTTTGGCATGATGGTGCAGTAGCCCTCGAAGACTTATGGCAGCACACAATGTGATATTTCCCCCGCGCTGCCCCGGGACGTGCAAAATTGCCCTTTGGCCAATTATATTACGTCCCCGTCGTCTGTTTTTGCTAAGGTTGAATCCAGCCTCGTCAATGTAAATGCATTCATGCGGCTGGGCAGCTCCATCCATGTCCAAGATTCTCTGTAACAAAAAATACATGTTGTGGATGGCTTTACTCAAAGCACACACTTACACTACTACATATACAGAATCGAACCGACCCACCCCACCACCCAGATACCGGTGTAGCTTTCTGAATGAATCTATGTGGTACTAATCCAGTGGTACATATTCATCTGTTACTGTGCACCCATTCTTTATTGTAAATGTAAAGGACTGAAACACTTACCTGTACATATTCATGTCGAAGTTCTTTGACCCTGACACTGTTCCTCTCAAATGGGACCCTGTACAGTTGCTTCATGGTCATGTTGTGCTTTACCAAGATCCGTCTGATAGTTGTAATGCTTACTCGATTTATGTTGTTGAATACTTGCCTATCTGCAAGTATTTGTTGCTGTAGCTGGTGGAGACGGATTGCATTGTTTGCTCTGACTAGGTTCACTATGGCAAGTTCCTGCTGTTGGGTGAACAGGCGTTGGCGTCCACCCCCAGCAGGTCTTCTAGCCATTCTGTAGAAAAATGCAACCACAAATTGTTCTCGTTTGCTTCTTTTTTACAGTACTGTGTATACTGAACTTTACTGTATTTACCATATACAGTACTGAAACATCTCAACATGTTATCATGGTATGTTTCACAAAACTACCACTTTTGTTGAAAAAGGAGCTTTAGCCACCCTGGAATACAATACATGTGATACAGTAACGTGATATGGTACAGTACTGTAAATACTCTAGATACAGTCTGAGTAGAGTAGAGAGTTGAAGACATACCTGTTTTCCAGTCGGAATGTCCTTAATATGGATGAAACTGTGAAGCGGCTTAGATTAGGATGGACTCTCTGCCCAGCTTCCCTCATTGTCAGGCCATGGTTTATGACTTGGTCCACCAAAGTTGCTCTTATGTCATCCGAAATAATGGTTCTTGTGTGGCCTCTTTGACCACGTCCTCCTCCTCTCTCTCTCTGTCGTCCTCTCTCTCTCTGTCCTCCTCTTCCTCTTCCTCTTCCTCTTCCTCTGCCTCTAGCTCTCCCTGCCTCCATGCTTGCAAAGTTCTCAAAATGGCTTAACTGAGGCCTTTTTGTAGCTGGCTGATTGGTGTTCATTTTTGTAAGTAAGTGTTTTCAGGTGTGTGTCTGTCTTTTAAATTAACCAATGTGTGTTGTATTTTGAATAGATGTGTTTTCCCAATGGTACCCTGAGATTTAATTTTTGAACTAAGTGTCTATGTATGAAATAGTGTGTAGTGTAGGAGCAAGTGTGTTGCAGAAAGGAGCAAGTGTGTTACAGAATTGCAACTAAAGTGCAAAGCAGCGCTTTTGTTTAAGGTATGGTTACACTTTGTTTAAGGTATAGTAACAACAACTTCAAGTTATGTTACTTTGGTTTAAGCATGTGTCTATAGTGTTCAAGCAACGGGCAAAAACTGTAAGAAATATGAGCCGAAGCAGTTTTTAAGGTCAGCTGACCTTTACGATTCCTGGGACCAGACAGAGAATGAGTGGAGATCGTGCATTTGCAGTGGCGGCTCCTAAACTGTGAAATGATTTACTACTTTACCTCAGATTGGCACCCACACTAACCAAGTTAAAAGAATATTTCCTCGCATTAGCATTTGATGTGGCAGGGTAATCAAAACTGGTTGCATATTCCATCTGTGGGGGTTATTTATTTTATGTAATCTCTGGTTTTATTATGTTTTTAACGGTTGATTTTCCTTGTATGTGGTTTTTAAAATGTACAGCACTTTGGTCAATGGGCTGTTGTTTAAAAAGTGCATCAATAAATATACACAGATGAATTTCAGCACCATTTAACACCAAAAAAGCAGTCGCTTGTGTTCCTGATGAGAAATCTCTGTAGCATTGTCGTGGTGTATACGTTGTCTGGTCCTTTCGACAAACATTTTCTGCTTTCTATCAGCCCTCATCTTGACGTGTGGATCTGTGTTAACTTAATGGGCTGGAGCTCCCCTGCCCTAGAGCACTGACTGTAACGTTTGACTCATGGTACATTAGACCTGGAGTGTTAGGGTGAAGAAAGAGCGAGACGGTGGAAGCATGTGCATTGTTAAGTCCTCTCGAAATGGGTCAGGCCTCTTAAACAGTCTAGCTGTGCGCTTTTATTCCATGTTATTTGTTAGCCTCTAGAAATAGATTTCAGACCTGCCGCGCATCACGGCGTGAATCCTGATTATTCCGGACAATAAAACAATTGCAAACCATTTGCCAAGGTAAAGGGCAGCGGACATGGCCACGTACACACACGGACAGGACACACACCTGTGTTCTATTCATTATTGTACCTCCCAAATGCTGGGAACACATGCAGGATCAGCAGTAGCGGTCACAGCTCCTCTCATTATTATTCCATACAAAAACAACACCGACTTCACATCGTTCCCTTCATACACAGCCAGTCAGCTTATAAAATAGGGTCAGGCTTTGTAAATGGAAGGCCATGTTCTAGTCTCTCCTACACTGCCAGTATCGCCCAGTGCAATTCGCCTGTGCACTTTCCTGGCTGTCCAACTGACTGTTTACACAGGCTTTGAGTTGCAACATCTATAAAACACCAGAGTGATTCTAGCATAAGGGGAATGTAGCTTGGCAGGCACTGTAATTAATTAAGTTTCCTTTTTAATCTACATGTAGTTTTATGATGCTCTATCAGAGATCTTTGCTGAGAAAAATCTGGTTGGCAGAACTTTAGAGGAGCGTATAAAAGAGTGATTGTAAAGGATTTTGTAACAGGCCCTGTGGCCTACATTGTACGTTTAAAAAAAATATATATTCACGGCTCATATTCGTTGCTCTTGATCTTCATTCCACCTTAGTCGGTTATTCACTTAATCATATAGTAAATTAATGTCATTTTTCACCCCGGGTAGGTTCCGTTCTCAATTAAGATAAATTACTTCAGTGATGAGTCAGTTCACATGACTGTCTCAATATTGGTCTCACCATCTGTTTTGAAATGCACAGGGAATGGGTGTGCTCTGGATGGGTGTGCAATCTTGCTCTGAATGGAAGATTGCAATGGCAGTGGAGCAACAGTTTATTGTTGAGGAGGTTTGCTTGGGTAGCCTAATGAGGTGTGTAAAATTATATTGTGTCTTTGTGAAACTCTCAAGGGATGTAGTCTGTCATAGTCAGGGTGCAGATGAGTCACAAGTTTGATTTAGGACACTCGTGACATCTTCAACTCCATGTATCAGTTCATCCAAAGTAGTTCTGTTCATAATTGTGAGTAATTCATCTGTGAGAGAAAGTTTGCAGATAAACAGCTGGCCACCCTTGGGAAGAAGTAGTTCACTTTAGCATACTTTTAAAAAGAGTAATATGGAAATAATATAAAGAATATGCGTAAGGGCAAGCTGAATGTAATGTTTTCAGACACAATAACATTGCATGTTATTTGCAAGTAAAGAGCTCATATGATGCTATTCTAAAAGTTCACTATTTTGTTTATTGGTAGTGGAAAGTTCTACTGTGATCTATGGACGACGTGCAAATTAAAGATTTCCATAATGCCCAACGCAATCTACCAGGTAGCCTCTGGTTTAAGACGTGCTTTTTTTGGGGGCGATAAATGGCGTAAACACCAGTACATAATAATATAATACTCTCCTCCCATAAATTTTGCGCCTGAAAGGGAAACTCCTACAAATGCATATGCAATAAGGTCTGCCACAAAAATAATTGTGTCCATGCCTTTTCAGCGCAAGATTTTCACTGCGTGTCTTTAGTAAATCCTGACAGTAGTTTTTTAATCAAGAGTGTTTGCGCTGTTTGTAAATCTGGCCCTAAAGCTTTTTTTTACATTTATTCAAAAAATTTAAATAAATGCTGTAACAATTTAAACAATCTATTTTATTTGTGAACTGATGTTCAGCTGTACTTTCTAACAGTCAACTTATTTTCAGTTCATTAGTCATCGACCTCGGTAAACACCGGTCACAGACATGTACCTTTAATTGGACAGTAACAAAGTGCATTTACTTGAGTACTGTACTTAAAGGGGTCATATAATGCCATTTTTGTACAAGCTAATATGATTCTTTAGGGTCTAAATTAAAAGTTTGTAATATACTTTAATTAAAAATTCTCATTAGTATTGTAAGAAAACACTTATTTTACCTGGTCAAAAACAGCTCTGTTTTCAGCACGCCGTTTCAGTGCATATGACTTTAAATGATCATGAGCTTTGCTGACTCCGCCTCTCTGTTCTATGCGTACACGTTTGTAACACAATACCATAACGTGTTGTTCATTATAAACGTGGGATTATGAATTATATGGAGAACGTCGTACATAGAAAACATGCAGTAATGTACCCTGAGTGTAAACCTTAGACTCATTCATCGTGAAGCGATTTGCAAAGATATAAATATTAATATAAAGTTTAATAAAACGTTACACTCACTTCAGTTGTTCTAGAGGTTCAGCAGGAACACGAATATCTGGTACCGATTCTTTATTCAGGAGCAGCTGCTTAGCAAAACCAGCTTTATACTGATCCTCGTTTATAAAGCAGTCTGGTGAGAAATGATTCGCGCAAACATGAGAGCATTGACGTTGGTCGTGGTGAATATTCCCTTCGAAAACAAACTCAACCACTGCGTCTTCAGCGGTTCGGATTTAGGAACATTAAAATGACTGCTGTGTTCGTTATTAGACCCAAGAACAGAACACCACAATCGCTTAGACGCCATTCTGCTCATAGACAGTGCTCCAGCATATCAACAATGACCGCGCCGGTCCGCGCAGACTATGATTGACAGCTCTCACGAGCGAGGGCGGGTCTGTGTTGAAACGCGCCTATCAATCAACAATCGCGGGAGGGGCGTCCGACCGTGTGACGTCACACGGTCGAACGGCTCGATTTGAGGCAGGGGAAAACATATAAGGAGATTAAAACAAAACCACTGGATGGATTTTTATCATTATGATGGTTGTGTACAGGCACTGCCAACACACATTTCAGTACAATCAACTTAAAAAAGTGCATGTACCATTATATGACCCATTTAAGTACACTTTGAGTATCTGTACTTTACTTGAGAATTTTTTTTTCTGGAAACTTTTTACTTTAACTTCACTACATTTGAAAAAACAAATATCGTACTTTTTACTCCACTAT
Organism: Rhinichthys klamathensis goyatoka; assembly: GCF_029890125.1. Lineage (NCBI taxonomy): Eukaryota > Metazoa > Chordata > Actinopteri > Cypriniformes > Leuciscidae > Rhinichthys > Rhinichthys klamathensis. The sequence continues at coordinate 5,780,612 of NW_026606558.1, forward strand.
ATTTTTGTCAAGGTCCTTGAGTAGAAAGTAGTAGCGTCAGTCAGGGGATGATTTTGGTTGCAGGGGTTGATGTGAGAACTCGACGTCGGATTGACGTCAACATCCAACGTCAGACAAACGTTGGATTTTGGTTGGAAATAAAAGTCGGGTTGACGTCATAACTCGTCAATAAAACGGACGCCCCTCCCACGATTGTTGATTGACGGTAGCGTTTCAACACAGACCCGCCCTCGCACATGAGGTAGCTGTCAATCATAGTCTGCGCGGCGCGGACCGGACCGGCGCGGTCATTGTTGATATGCTGGAGCACTGTCTATGAGCAGAATGGCGTCTAAGCGATTGTGGTGTTCTGTTCTTGGGTGTAATAACGAACACAGTCATTTTAATGTTCCTGAAGACGCAGTGGCTGAGTTTTGTTTTCGAAGGGAATATTCCACACGAGCAATGTCAATGCTTTCATGTTTGCGCGAATCATTTCACACACCAGACTGCTTTATAAACGAGGGTCAGTATAAAGCTGGATTTGCTAAGAAGCTTTGCTAAAAAGGATCGGTACCAGATATTCGTGTTCCTGCTGAACCTCCAGAAGAACAGAAGTGAGTGAAACGTTTTATTAAACTTTATATTAATATATTAATCTTTGCAAATCTCTAGCTGCACGCTTCACAATGAATGCGGCTAAGGTTTACACTCAGGGTACATTACGGCATGTTTTCTATGTATGACGTTCTCAATATAATTCATAATTCCACGTTTACACTGAACAACGCGTTATGGTTATGGTTATTGTGTTATTGTGTTACAAACGGTGTACGCACAGAACAGAGGGGCGGAGTGAGCGCAGCTCATGATCATTTAAAGGCATATGCACTGAAACGGCATGCTGAAAACAGAGCTGTTTTTGACCAGGTAAAATAAGTGTTTTCTTACAATACTAATGAGAATTTTTAATTAAAGTATATTACAAACTTTTAATTTAGACCCTAAAGAATCATATTAGCTTGTACAAAAATGGCATTATATGACCCCTTTAAATAGGGCACTATTTGAGGGAACAGCCATTTGGGTGTCCGAAACCATTGTGGACGTTATTGAGTGCACTTATTCAATCTCACATTCAATCCCACTACTGGAACTGTTCTAGAAATAAATGTGATATTGATATGAGGGTAGATAGTCAGCCATAGATTCAGAGACATAATGTACTGTAAGTATTATATAACAATGCAACAATAACAAAACAATGCATTGACATTTACTTTTTACTTTTGATACTTAAGTACTTTTAAAAACGAGTACTTCTGTACTTAAGTAAAAATCAGTCTTTACAACTTTTACTTGTAACAGAGTAATATTTGACCAGTAATATCTTTACTTACACTCAAGTAAGGAAGTTGTGTACTTTTTCCACTAAAACCCCCCACAGTCAAGTTCACAGCCGGTTCAAGGTTAATTTTGATGTGACAAACTGATGATATCTAAGTGGGTGAGTTGTGTACTTACTTGCTTTAATTAGTCTTCCCATTAGTGGCATCATTTTGTTCATTCAGAGCGATTCGCGAACACGCATGAAAACAAGAGGTGGGATGTATTGCACGAACCATCATATCCAAGCATAGCACGATGGAGGCATTGCCTCCTCTCATGTGACTTTCCCCCATGCATTCTCAATTACTCCCATCAAACCCACCGCATGCTTTAGGGGGTCATGATAAAACATAATGGGCTCAGGGGAGGCAAGAGAGACACGGCGTCCCGCTGTAACTTTACCTGCTGTTGTTTTTGGAAAAACGAGTGGTTTTGGGCTATACTCAGGAACGGCATTATAAATAATTCTTAACATCTGATTCCCAATTTCAACACTTTTCGGAAGGCCAAACAAAGAGGTTTTACTTTCGCAAAACTTCCTCTTTTCAATCCCTTTTCAGAGAATCATAAACAACTGGAAAAGACATGAGGACCTTTGAATATTCTTGTGAACAATGAGCCTATAGGTGTAAAAAAGATTGAAAACCACTGCCTTAATGGTTTAAATCTTTGTTCTATCATGATGCTTTTAATTTAGTGCTAGATAATGGAAAAAGCCAACTTAATCTTAAAAGTCTGAATTAATTAAATATCAAATATCATTCAATTTAAAGAAAGAGCTAATATTGGCTTCTAACTGATATGGCGCTGATATATTGTGCATCCCAGGGAGTTCTCCACTCATATTGATTGTTGAAGGCATAATAAAATTGGCTAAAAATATGTCATGACATATTCATCAACATTCAAGGAGTGGAAGTGCATGCGGAGGATGTGTAATTTTTTTTTTTTTGAATACTTAGATTTCACAGTGTGGGCCTAATCAGATACATTTTTCATCATCTCCAACAGGCTCTCGTTAAAACACTGAAACAGAAAAGTGGTGCAAAATATAGACTTTTTTTTTTTTTTTATGTTAAAAACAATTCCCCCCACTCCTCCATACAAGGCACCACCTTATGTCACTTCAGGCTCTTTGACAAATTTGTCAAATGTGATGAATCAGTTCCTTTGTGCTAATTAAAAAATGAAAAATTAATTGACAGCGATGCTGTTAATTAAAATACCATAATGTGAACTGAAGTGTACAACTCCAGCCAAGGTTCGCCGCTATATATTGGCTGATGAGGTGCAGTTGAAAGCTAGTGATCTTTTTAAAGAACAGAGACACAGACTTGCGCTTTGATACAGTTTCATATGTAGGTATCAAACCCTCTCAGACTGTTTGATTAGCACTTCTTTTAGAACCTCTGACTTCACAAAAACAAAAGTTTTTAACAGCCGTGGGGGAGGAGGACATTATACTACAGATGAATGAAGCGAGGGTGCTGCAAGGACATGGTAAGCAGGGCCATTCAAATCTATACTGTAAAAAAAGAAATCCCGTTGTTTTTACGGAAAAAAACTGGCAGCTGTGGTTACCAGAACTTTACCGTCAAAAATACGGTATCAACGTTATTGGTTTTACAGACTTAACTTAAAATTTACAGTAATAAACTGTATTTCACTATCTGATATAATGTTAATTTACCAACCTATTGTAGTGTTAATATCTGTTCTGTACCATTGTAATACACTGACAACCAACAATCATCACAGCAGTGATGAGTCACATGATAAATTAAAGCTCATCACAAGCAGTCTTCCAATAGAATGTTAATACTATTATATAGAAGCTGCACAGTGTAATTCGCACAAACATTAAACACCATCATGGTAACACACATGCAATTTTAAAAATGCAAAAACCATTAATTTAACAACATTAAATGTAACCTAAAACCCATAACTGATTAGAAAAGAACTAAGAAAACTAAGAATAAACATAGTATTTCAACAAAAATAATTTAAATGTGAAGTGTCACACAGGGAATTGTGGGAATGTCAATTTACGGGTTTTCACTGAAAAAGAACAACTCATTGTATAATTTACACTTTCAAAAACGGTATTTTACAGTAAATTACATTAAATGTACCGTTAGATCTATCACAGTTATTCACCGTATATAGCAAGGAAACTTTCTGTTAACCAATTAACAGCTTTGCACTGTAGCTCTTTTACCTTTAATATCACGATCATTTATTACAGTGTAGATGTAAGCCTAACACGATTTTCCAATTGACCCAAGCCGAATGAATGCTGCTACAGAAGTGACTCTAATGTTTGTATCGTATCCCGCTGATTTGAACAAAACTTTCCTGAGCTAGTCCAGGATGTTAGTCATCCAGAGCTCTCGCCCAATTGTTTTCTCAGAACTCAGAATAAAATTGGCAATGAATCTATCTTACTATCTTGACTCTTGCTCAAAAGTATGTGACAGATTGGCCAAATAAGCCTGTGTTTGTGCTGAGTTGAATGCTAATGATCTTTTACCTCAAGTATGACAGGAAGAGAGGGCCGCAGGAACTGACCTCACTGTATTGGAGATACTGTGAGTGTTCCTCCGGGAAATAATTAAACTTCCTCTTCAAAGCTGACATGGCACAAACAATCCTGCATCGAGCTGAGCTGTTTCTAATCAACCCTATATAGCGTGCTCTGTTGTTTGACTGGGCAGTCAAATTTAAACACCTTCTTGACCTCCAGTAGTGACCAGATCTCGACCCAAAAACAATTATTAGTCAATGTTATTCAAGTAAACTGGCAGACAATTTCATGCAATGCGTTATTGCGACTAATAAGGGTCACATATTTTATGAATGAAGTAGGAAATGTGAAATATAGTTGAATAATTTATCAAACTTAATGATTCATAAAGCAATCATTTTAAATTATCTTTGTATGATGCCCAGTCAGCGTGCTCGCAAATGTGTTTGAAAATATGGCGTTCTGCTGGCGTGCACTTTTTGTGCAGTTTTTCTGGAAAATTTATTTTCATTCTATTCACGGGGAAGTCAGTAGTGTCCCATTCTCCTGGGGCAAACAAATCTCAATCTGACATTGATTTATCGACTGAAACTGATGGACTCAAATAAAATGGGGAACTTTCAAGGTCTCAGTGCGGAGCCCGGTATAAAGAAGGATTTTCCTGAATCACACTGACCAATAATTGTGTTAAAGCCAGTTTGGGCCAAGGTCTGGTCACTGTACCAGAGGTCCTAGTATCTTTACAGTATTAGTTATTCATTATTTTTAATACAGTTAGATATAGTTTTAGAGACACATTAGATCTATTTGATTGCAAATAAAATAAATAATGCTATAATTTAGGCATAATCTATTATTGAAAGAACTTTCAGGTTTTTTTTTGTAGAACAATCTTTTCATTTTATTACAAAAATGTAATATTTGACCCTTTATTTTGCCATAGACAAAATTAATATAGAAAATAAAATGAATAATATTTAGTTATATATATTTGGCCTCTTGAAGTTGGTATTTTTGAAAAGCACTGTTGATTTTTTTTTTTTTTTTTTTTTATGCATTTGAGTTTCAGGCCCTATATGTACTCTTTCGTAGAATGTGCTCTCTATCCTATGCAAATACTGTTTTACAACCAAGTAAATGTGTTGCTACTGGTTACCATCTACACTGGATAATGGGATTTCAGTGCACTTGTTTGGAGTGAGCTCTTCCTGTGATCTGCTTTATCCCTGTCTCTATCTTCCTCTGGGTTTTCAGTTGGATAGCCCTGACTGTTCTGGCTTTCCATCGTATGTATCTCTGACTCCAATACAATTTATATTTCATGCATTTCACAGCCTTTAAAGCAATAAAAGATAGCATAGCCGAGGTTTACATTGGGCCACCGGATCCCCAGATTTTTGGTGATTTTCATGCTCCCTTAGGTACTTCAACATGTTTAGTGTGAAGGATGATCATTCCCTACACGGGTGAAGGTAGCTTTTAAATTCCACAAATGGTTACACTATCAGAACCTTTTTTATTTTAAGAATGTGTTTCCCTTTGAGAAGAGAAGATGTTAAATCAAAAGAGGATCACCAGCCCATGAACGGACATAAATAACATTTTATGCATACATTTTTTATAATAACATGTCATATTAAATAACACTTAATACGACGGAGCTGAAAGGGAAACATCTATAATCCAACTAAGGAGGACAGAAAGCATATGTATATTTTACAACTTTAATGGAAAAATGGCTCATTATTTTGGGGGACTTATCCTTATTTGGCCAACTCACCCTAGATGTCCTAGATATATCAGCACCGATAACACCATCCGTTGATTTCGGACACAAATCTTGCCCTTTAGGCAATTACAGCCAAAAAAGATTTTATTTATAGCTGTGATCAGTAAATATGTACTGAATGCTCGAGGGACTTCCTCCTCACGAACTGTTTTGCAAACAAATGAGTGAGTAATAGTCATTTATTCTATTAAAATTCTCACCCATTATTGCAATCAATGCATTAAACATAATGGCACATTATTATTCTTTATTTCAGTCAATGCATAGTCATGCAAAAGTATTCAACACTGCCAGATGACTTGCGCTCACATGGTCTAGAAAGATCATTACTCTACCCTTCGGTTTCTAGCAGTTTTGGAAAGCCACTCAAAATAATTATTTTCAGGAAACTAATTATTCAGGGTGTCATGTTCTTTTACTACAATCAGCCATGTATGTTGAGTTTGAGAGACGGGGAAAGGCCTCTGACCGAAACGGCGTTTAATTCCTGGCTTTACTGTAGTGGAGGACTCTCATGTAATGCTGATTGCATTTGCTGCACCTGTCAGAGAAGAGCTGTGCAGCGATGGCTTTAGATTAAAGCGTCTCTCTAGAGGAGCTGAGGAGAGGACTTCATTAAATCATTGACGCGTCTCCTCTCTCCACTGCATGGCATTAGATTCAGACATGCCAACCTTCCTCTCCAACTCTCCAAAGCACTAACCATCTGTTTCTTCTGCCCACTCTGCCTGCCTTTTTTACTGCCACCATTAGAACTTTATCTCCCTCCTACATAAACGGGTGCGTATTTATAACCCAATCTGGTCAGGTTAGGGTAATTAGTTACAAGATGAAACATGATATAATTGTAAATCGTTCATGTTTCATTGTCAGAAAACACACTGAGGACAAAGTTGGCCTTGTCTTGTCCTGCTAGGAATTTTTACTTTGTTTTAGAATTGCGAGGTATTGCTCTTTGATTTCTACTTAAAGTTGGCATGAAACGGAAGTTGCGATTTAGTCTTTTCTTCACTGTTGTTATGCATATCCTAGTGAAATGGATTCTTGAACAAGAAAAATGCATTACTGGACTTAATTGGATCGTTAGATGGTTGTGGTTTGCTATTGATTGATCTCATGTGAGTGACAGATTGTCCTGCCGGAAAACACACCATCAGTGAAGCGATGTCGCTGCAAGAGGGAGCTTTGATTTGAAGATTACAAGGGTTTTTTATGTGGCAATTTTCCATTTAAATACGAATTTTCCAATTTGATTTCATTGTGACTTTAAAGTGTATGAGATGATTTGTACTTTTTTTTGTATAGCACAAAAGTTTTTTTTTTTTTTTTTTGAAGAACAATACGTCTCTTTCACTGACTCTGCATGTGCGCAAAATTATATGTGAAATCTGTGTCCAGACATTTTCACGAACAAATCATAATTTGCCAATACATTTTGTACATTTTTCTGTTGTATTTAAGCTGCCCAGGGATGTTTTGGGGGTGAGGGCGGTTATTATAGTTAAAGTAACTTTCATGGTTTCACTGTATATTGCTTTACTCCTTTCAAAAAAAAAAAAAAAAAAAAAAAAAAAAAGACGTGTACATTTTTAAAAAGTAGGAACAACTGAAACCACATGTACACAAAGTATTTACTCTGGAAGGCCTTAAAATAATTAATATGAAATGTAATCTTGAAATAGTAAAGTTGGTGGAATAATCCACATAGTTATTAGTGAATGAGACAAATCTGGACCCCATTAACTTTTATTGTATGGACATAAAATCAAATACAATTATTAAAATATCAATTTTCAGTTCCAAAGAAGAAAAGTAAAGTTATACTGGTTTGTAATGACATGAGGGTGAGTAAATGAGGACTAATTTTTTATTTTCTGGTGTACTGTCCCTTTAAGAGTAAAGCACACCGTTATCCAATTACCAATGCAGCAGGCCTACAATTCACCTAAATAAACAAACGACAACGTTATTCTGGCACATTCCCACTCAACAGAAGTACAGCACTATACCAACCTATTTACACATTGCTGAGAGATCCAGGGTTAATATAGTGTCAAGTGTAATTTTAATGAAATGCTACATAGCCAGTGATCAATATGTGATTACCCTCGACTTAACAAGGCATAACTTAGACCCCCAAGCAGTCATGAGCCCCTGAACGAAAAATAGTTTAGTGTTTTTAAATTACTCATACATACCAAGTGTTTAAAATCAATAATAGAGCTGGAAGTAACAATGTACACAGGAAAACAGTATATACCTAACAATATGTTAAAGTCAACCAGCTGAAGCGTCAGAAAAGTTTGCTTTTTGAGATTCTACACTGAAATAATACAACAACAAAAAAACCTGGATGAAAAAAAACCCCTCTTCTTCTGCACAACACAAAAGAGATTTTTGAAGAATGTTCAAGTGTTTTCAAAGGACCACATTGACTTTCATTGTGTGGAGATATTTTATAAAAAAATATATCATCTTTTGTGTTTCTCAGAGGAGAAAGTAAAACCGGTTTAGAATGACATAAAGGTGGGTAAATGATGACGTGGAATCTATTTAATGATTCAGGAAATCATTTGACTTCTTTTTAAATTTTATTAAATTTTTACATTTATTTATCATTTCAAGAAAGAATAACATGCATAAATGTTGTGCAGGTTTTTTTTGCACCTTAAAAAAGCCAACAATCCCAAAAAGCATTTTTATGCCAACCAAATGAATAAAAGAAGCTTAAGACAGCTGTGAATACAAGCCATTCAGTGACAAGGTGACCGGGACACCATCACTCATCTAAACGTGTCTGCTTCAGATCTGGTTTTGCATATTTAATTAAATAGCAACTATAGAACAATAGGAAATGCTGCAGATGACACTACTGTCAGTATTATATTATTATCAAAATATATCATATTGACTTCAAAACAAGAGGATGACACTCATGATGCTTGAAGTGGTTGAAGTGCACTGCTCTGTTGTAATGCCGTGGAAAAAAAGTGATTTTGTGACATTTACTTTCTCATATATTATTTACTTTGACTTTGAAACTGTCAGATGCCATTTGCTATAACCACACCCACTTTTAATAAAAAAATAATAAGTTATTTAATCATAAAAATGTCAAAAGAAAATAAATAATTCTAAAATGTACAATACATTTTACAAAATAAAACGCCTACTAAAAAAATAATTTGTTTACCTGCATGTCATTTGACCATTAACAAACTTTGGAGAACTGTAAACATGCAACTTATTGAAATATTAACTTATTAAGATGAGATCCCTTAAAACTCATCTTTGATCACCAAAATTATGTATGTAGTAATAGGCCCTTTTCACATGACGTCACACAACTTCCGTTATGACTCAAAGCAGTGTATGTTTACTTCCGCCAGCATAGTGGAACGCGCTACCAAAGAGTATTTGACGCGATAGAGTTTACACAGTCCCTTCAACACCTGCCAAAAATACATCTAGATGATGTACAGTGACTTGCAGACAAATTTTCCCTTACAACATGTTCCAAGCTTGACAAAGGATATAAATTCTTCATTGAGCAGTACTTGTATGCGTTAGTGTCTTACCTTTACTCCAGTCATTCCAGGGGAATCTAGATGGCGTTGCTCCTTTCTTAATCCTGGTTCGTCCACTGGTTGATGTACATATATCCTCTGCTCTGGGGTAAAGTGCTGACTACACACGTAAGTGCTCCCACGGAGGATTTTAAAACTCGGGCCCTCGTCTCTTTTGATCGCCCTAACCCAACATGCACGTATTTCAGCGTCCACTGGAAAATCGTGGAAACTTAAATAAGGAAATTTATGTTTGTTGTTTGAACAACAAGGAACACTACAATAGCATCTACAAGATGACTGTGCCATGCTTATTGGATGGGAAACTGTTGGAAAATGGACACAGGAATGAAATGAATGATAAATCACATCAGCATATGGAAATGGTTTGACATTTAGTGCTAGCTTTGATAACACTTGTTAGTAAGCTTCTGGCAATACACGGGCTGACCGATCTTGGTGTCACACGCAATAAGTTACTGGAAATGATCATTAACGTCATCAAAATAATCTAAATATAAGAACCAATAATGCTACATACATAAACATTATTATTATTTTAATTTTAACTTTCGTGTTGTTGGTCATCACCTTATGCGTTTTCCTTAAGTAACTTTAACCAGCGCGCGCAAGTTAAAACGGAAGTATGTTTACACTGCTTTGCGGAAAAGCGGAAGTTATCTGACGTCATTGTGAAAAGGGCCTATTTTTTCCTTGATACAAATTAACTTCATGCCTTAAAGTAGCTTGTGTGTAACTCTACACCCGTGCCTCATTTAGTAACGATGAATATGCAAATGAGCACCGCCTTCACTCACTCAGCTCAGAGATCCACTCGCTGACGATCACACGTTGATCTGATTGGTTACAGGGTAGTTTGTGACGTCAGAAACACCAGAGATTTCAAACCAGGTTTTCGAGACGGTCTTTGGTTCACTGCAGTTTTGAGAAAATACTCCGCAATGGTGTTGACTTATGAATTCGCACATGGTTTGTCATATTAAAAACACCACATAGACATATAAACAACTTTTAAAAGCTTGATTTTCAACTTTAAAATCAAGGGGCGCTTTAAGTAAATATGTTAGGTCAAAGAGGCTTGGTTTACATAAGTTTGGAAATCCCTTATATAGAACAATGGACTTTGGTTGACGGTTGAGGGCATCCTTTGGTTTTCTTCAAAACAAAAACCCTTTTACACTTTCAGAAGAAACAATTGACTGTATCCGCTCTTCTTTTAAAAGTGACCCATATCCGATACCTGCATTTACACTATACACTTGGCGAAGCAACCCAAGCTAGACGTTCTGAGCCGGAAAAGCTCAGGCCGGAAAGGAAGTAAAAACGGCAATGGACGCAGATGAAATGATAACATGGCAGACGCAGATGCATGTATCCGATTCATATCCGATTTATTTCCAATATGAATGAGGCCTAAAACTGATCTGAGAATATTGGAATCCATGAGCTTTTTTCCTGCTTACACGTTTATGAGTCACATCCGATCTGCCTGTGTCACATGGAAGGAAAAATCGGAATTGGGACGAGTAATGTAAACGTGGCCGTTCTCGCAGGCACTTCATGTGTGTGTATGTACTGTAAATATAGCCATATATATATATATATATATATATATATATATATATACACTCACCGGCCACTTTATTAGGTACCCCATGCTAGTAACGGGTTGGACCCCCTTTTGCCTTCAGAACTGCCTCAATTCTTCGTGGCATAGATTCAACAAGGTGCTGGAAGCATTCCTCAGGGAGTGTGGTCCATATTGACATGATGGCATCACACAGTTGCCGCAGATTTGTCGGCTGCACATCCATGATGCGAATCTCCCGTTCCACCACATCCCAAAGATGCTCTATTGGGTTGAGATCTGGTGACTGTGGAGGCCATTTTAGTACAGTGAACTCATTGTCATGTTCAAGAAACCAATTTGAAATGATTAGAGCTTTGTGACATGGTGGAAGTAGCCATCAGAGGATGGGTACATGGTGGCCATAAAGGGATGGACATGGTCAGAAACAATGCTCAGGTAGGCCGTGGCATTTAAACGATGCCCAATTGGCACTAAGGGGCCTAAAGTGTGCCAGGAAAACATCCCCCACACCATTACACCACGTCCACCAGCCTGCACAGTGGTAACAAGGCATGATGGTTCCATGTTCTCATTCTGTTTACGCCAAATTCTGACTCTAACATCTGAATGTCTCAACAGAAATCGAGACTCATCAGACCAGGCAACATTTTTCCAGTCTTCAACTGTTCAATTTTGGTGAGCTCTTGCAAATTGTAGCCTCTTTTTCCTATTTGTAGTGGAGATGAGTGGTACCCGGTGGAGTCTTCTGCTGTTGTAGCCCATCCGCCTCAAGGTTGTGCGTGTTGTGGCTTCACAAATGCTTTGCTGCATACCTCGGTTGTAACGAGTGGTTATTTCAGTCACTGTTGCCCTTCTATCAGCTCGAACAAGTCTGGCCAATCTCCTCTGACCTCTGGCATCAACAAGGCATTTCCGCCCACAGAACTGCCGCTCACTGGATGTTTTTTCTTTTTCGGACCATTCTCTGTAAACCCTAGAGATGGTTGTGCGTGAAAATCCCAGTAGATTAGCAGTTTCTGAAATACTCAGACCAGCCCTTCTGGCACCAACAATCATGCCACGTTCAAAGTCACTCAAATCAACTTTCTTCCCCATACTGATGCTCGGTTTGAACTGCAGGAGATTGTCTTGACCATGTCTACATGCCTAAATGCACTGAGTTGCCGCCATGTGATTGGCTGCTTAGAAATTAAGTGTTAACGAGCAGTTGGACAGGTGTACCTAATAAAGTGGCCGGTGAGTGTATATATGGGTAAAATGTTATGGGATCCCATGGGATACTTGGGATAGTATCATGGGATACTTTTGGGGATTTCATTTTAATAAAATTTTATGATCTAAACAGTTCACACACAATTTATCAGTGGAAAAAACGTAAATAACTTGTTAAACATAATCATTTCAGACATTTCTCCTTTATATAGCCTAGAAACTTTCAAATTGAGTCAGAACCCTAGTGTTCTATATTGAACCCCACTGAACCTTTATCCTGAGCATAGATGTAGTAAATAGGGTTACCCATAACATCCTTACTTTGCTCATGAGGGTTCATGTTGTGAGCTTCTTACTGCAAGTTATGGGTCTTTGTTCGTTGTCATGGATACAAGTGATTTCTGAATGGCAGCCTTGCCATAAATGTCAGTTTCGTGAAGCTCAGTGTACAGTTTTTGTGGTGATTGGGTCACAGAGGAGCTTATTTATTCCTGTGGTCATTTTTGAGGCTGTTCTTTTGTGGCACTAAGCAACCGGCGTGTGAAGCTGTCTGTCTGTATTGATGAGCTTTGGATGGCCACCACTACTGCCTTTCACCGCTGCCGGTCCTCCATGTTGGGCTCTCTCACTGGAGGCATTAAGGGATGATTTTCTGTAAAGCTGCTTTGAAACAATATGCATTACGAAAGGCTCTATACAAATAAAATGGATTTGGCTGGTCATTATTTATGAAACGGACATAACCGCATTTCGGGCACAGATTGTTTCTCCTCTTAAGTTGTTTGATAGTTGCCTCATGAGGCTTTGAAAACTTGCATATCAAAGTGTTAATTGTAACACTTTTAAAATAGCTGACACGTACTTCTAATTTGCTAATGAACCTAAAGTAATTAATGTGACTCATCTCTGCAGTTGTAAATGTGATATAATTATTTCAAAGTCAAGTGTTTTTTGTTATCTTGTGAACGTTCTGAATATATATATATATATATATATATTACACAATGCTTTCTTGTTGCCCAATGAACATTAAGTTATCTTTTTAAAGGAACACTCCGACTTTTTGGGACTTTAGCCTATTCACCTTATCCCCCAGAGTTAGATAAGTCCATACATACCTTTTTCATCTCTGTGCGTGCTATAAGTCTGTTTGACGCACCCACCGCTAGCCTAGCTTAGCACAAAGACTGGATGTAAATGGTTGCAGCTAGCATACTAATCCAAATAAGTGACAAAATAACGCAAACATTTTTCTATTTACATGTTGTGATTTGTATAGTCACAGAGTGTACAAAAAACAAAGTCACATGAGACACAGACATATTTTAACCGTATAAATACTGGGAACTATACTCTCTGAAGCCGAAGCACTGCTACTTGGGCGGAGTGATAACCGCAGCACCTGAGACGCGCCGTGGTGAGGAGCAGAGAGCGCGTCTCAGGTGCTGCGGTTATCACTCCGCCCAAGTAGCAGTGCTTCGGCTTCAGAGAGTATAGTTCCCAGTATTTATACGGTTAAAATATGTCTGTGTCTCATGTGACTTCATTTTTTGTACACTCTGTGACTATACAAATCACAACATGTAAATAGGAAAATGTTTGCGCTATTTTGTCACTTATTTGGATTAGTATGCTAGCTGCAACCATTTACATCCAGTCTTTGTGCTAAGCTAGGCTAGCGGTGGGTGCGTCAGATAGAGTTACAGGACGCACGGAGATGAAAAAGGTATGTATGGACTTATCTAACTCTGGGGGATAAGGTGAATAGGCTAAAGTTTCAAAAAGTCGGAGTGTTCCTTTAAGTATTACAGTAACTTGGTGTAGGCTTATTTTTTTATACTTAAAGGTGCAATGTGTAACAACATTTTTGAGTATCTATTAACAGAAATGCAATATGACATCCATAACTATGTGTTCAGTGGTGTATAAAGAACTTACTTAATAAACCGTAATGTTTTTATTACCTTAGAATGAGGCATTTATATCTACATAGGCGCGAGAATCCCCTTCTATGAAGGTCGCCATATTGTGACGTCATGTTTCTACAGTAGCCGACAGCGAACAAACAGCGCTACAGAGCGCGTTTCATCACTACCTTGAAAGAGAAGCCGCAGAAAGCTAGAAGAAGCTAGTCATAAACACCGTGAGTAGTGACTTTTCCCTTGTCAGTGGTGTAAATATGTAGTTGGATTGTTTCATGTAACTTAATTCTTCTCCCTCGCTGTGTTATGGCTTTACTATGTGGGGATAAATGTGCTGGTTAAGTTCGTGAGACAGCTGATTAGTAGGCTACCCTTGTCATTGACCGTAAAACAGTTACAGGAATCACCAACCCGTCAATCTTGGAAGCATTTTAAGTCGATCGAGTTTCCAAAATCAGAGAAAAAAAGCCTATTGTGTGTAGTAAGTGTGTCTAGGGATGCGGAGGCGCGCGCGCTGTTACAATCACGTCATTTTTGCCGCGCGCACCTTTGGGCTCATGCGGAGGCGTCGAGTTTAAACAAGGCTTTACGCTTTAACCAGCTCAGCCACAGTAACAGCTCATATTAGCCAGCTAAACTTTTACTACCCTGTTAAAAAAAATATATAGTTGCATAGTTTCATGTGGTTCTTCTCCCTCACTGTATTGTGGGTTTGCTATGTGGGGAGAATGTGCTGGTTACGTTCGTGAGACAATCAGCTGATTACTATTATTATATTATGTATTAAGACCCTTGATCCTCACCTGAAACTTTATCCATGATGTGGTTTATAATGGACTGTGGTACAGAAACTTGGTTTACGCTGGCTATTCTCTGCTGTCTCAGACGACGATGTTTGTCCCGTTTTAGCCACCGTAGCTTCTTCCAAAGGGAGGGGTGAGCGGTGGGCTGAGCCCTTAGTGTAAACTCGCAACCGAACTGCTAGATGTCGCTAAAAGTCACACACTGCACATTTAAGTATTGTTTGCTTGTTTCTTTATATGATTATTATTGGCACTTGTTATTGTTGAACATTGAGAGATTTGACCATTTTCACAAGCTTACAGTAGATCATCTTTAGCTGTTGTTCTGCAGAAATTCATAGAAACCCTTTTATTGTGGTAGTGCCATTGCATGGATATAGTACTGTATCAGAAGGTTATACTATGGTACTTTGTAATAATGTTTGGGGTCAGTACGATTTTTTTTTTTTTTTAATTTAAAATTGTTTCAAAACCTGCCTGGAACTACTTACCTGTGCGTTTCCTGCAAAAATATCTGCACACCTTAGAACGTTTGTCAACCAATCAGAATCAGGCATTCAACAGCCTTGTATATAAAATGGAATTTCAATGTTCACATTTCCACGCTATCTCAGTCCATTTAGCATTTGGTTAAACTGGATTGCAGGTGGTTAAACAATTGCACAATATGTAACGTCTTATTCTCTAGTATTTTTGGCTCGGAGATGTTTACAGGAAATTTAGAAGGAATTTTTTTCCTTCTTTGATATTACATAATTCATGCAGCACCACAACGGCATTTTACTGTTGTGCCTTCATAACAAAACCTTGTAATGCTCCACTCTTCATTTTGCAACACCAGCTGTTTGGTCTCTCTCAGGGACGTTCTTCTGCATGCCCTCACGCAACTCTTTACATTCTGCTGTCTCTGCTGTCCCTGCATCACTGACACACTCGTGCGGTTCAGAAGGAAGGTTTCTGCAAGGTTATAAATTTGCCTAACAACTCATTAGTCATCATTGCAGTCATTACAGTCTTTGGAACATCAGTTGCTTGCTGATAAAGACACACTGGAATCGTGCGCTTTACTTCAGTCTCACTTCTTGCTTGCTTTCTTTATGGACCTTTCTGCTTAACACAACCTCTACTGCTCAGCTAGAACTGTTCTTTTCCCACCGATCAAAAGGCTGCCATGTTGAAAAATGGTATTTGTATGAAAAATGTCTCTCATCTAGTGGCGCTCAGAGGTTGGAAACCTGACTGCAAACTAGTATTGTGTTTCAGGAAATCTTGGGCTCACAGTTAGAGATTTAAGAGACTTTTGTGGAGTGCCGAGTCCTTTATGGTTTATTCACACCAAGCACAAAATATTCATTGCAAACAGGATTTTGAATAGATCTAGGTATTGGATTCTTGTTCTTGTTCAGGGGGGCAGTTGTGACCTAATGGTTAGAGAGTTGGACTTGTAACTCGAATCGATGCCATCAATCGGCTGCCCACTGCTCAAGGTGTGTGTTCGCGGTGTGTGTGTATTCAATACTCACTTCGTGTGTGTGCACTTGGATGGGTGAAATGCAGAGCACAAATTCCAAGTATGGGACACCATACTTGGCTACACGTCACACAACACACACTCACACACAAGGTCACACATGACAGCAGATTGTAAGCACTGCTAGGCCGTGAATCGGTTTCAAGACTCATACAATCAACTCGTACATGTCACGTCACTTATCTTACAGAAAAAATGCTTTTCATTTTTTGTTGTTATAAAAATTGTAAAAACCTGGTTGTACGGACATTTTGCCTCTCTATAGCAAACTCTGTTTGAAACATAATCGCAAGTTACTCGGAGTTATTTTTTTTTACGTGGGTTGTGCTTCGGGACTGCTCTCACTGCAGAGCCAAGTGACATCCAGCTCCCCCTCTCTGGACGTAATAGTTTGACCTATATAGTCCAGCTTCACCTCTGTGGATGTAATAATGGGTGGAGTTATGTTTAGCTTTAGGGTGTGTTTGGACCGTGTAGCTCCACCCATATTGCATCCAGCGAGGGGGAGCTGGATGTCAAGCTCCACCCATTGGCTCTGCAGTGAGCGGATGAATCTGTAATCACCACATCAGAGTGGATCCGTCATTGTACATCAACATGACAGCAGGAAGAAAAAAAACATCTCTGTGTCAGTCTTCAATCCCTTCAGATTTCTGAGTTGTCTCCATGTTGATATTTACTCTTGTTTTAGCACGGACTCTGTCGCTTTTCCTTTTTGACTGCAGCCTCTCTGCAGTTTGAGGTTTCAAGTGATTCTCCAGATGCCAACGATTAGACCGTTTAGACCTTTCTAGATTAACAGCAGCCATTTAGATGACAAGTTTAAATTCTAAGCAACTGCATCCTCGGCACACGCCAAATAGTAGCCGGGTCGTCTGTTTGCGGATGTGACAAAACCATGCAAAGACGAATGACCGCAAACTGACTTTTCTAGCGAAATAGGACATGAGAACTCAAATTAAAAATCACTTTTATAAGCTTACCGTTGCGAATCAGGGTACAGTAGTGAGACTGATATCTTATAATTGTTTTTTTTTGTCATTTTATTAACCAAAAAAGATACATACTGCAGCTTTAAGCTACTAGTTAAGTTACCTAACCATATATGGTGAAAGATATTTTAAAATGGTTTAACATCCTATTATATGTAATTTTAGGTGGTTTTTGGAAGTAAAAAGTATAAATTACCTTATTATTTACAGTTTAAATCTACACAATATTCATCAAAAAATACATGCATTAATATATTGTAAAAATTTTTTGGGTAAAAATTAGCTTCATTTATAATTCACAGCAAAACCATAAAATGTTGTTCCCTGTGTGATGCATCAAATATGTTTATATTTTACTTTAAAATTTTCTCTTTTTTGTTACCAGTTATGTCACAAGACATTAGTCTTGGCCTTGCTTGTTTGTCTTGTGCTTTATAGTTCTTTGAAACTGTTTAACTGTCATCTTCAAGGAAGCGGGCTGTAATCATCATCTTGAGAGTCGGATGGCAGACCCGCTGAAAGGTGTTGTTGTACCGTCGTGCATTTGCTTTTCGTTTAGCCCGACAGATATTTGTTTCTCTTTGGGTGTGAATGAATAGACCAATCGTCAGCGATTTGTTTCACTTTTTCATTTTGCATTGGATGTGAAAGGGTCTTAATGCTTAAATCGGGATATTTCTGCTTGCATACAGTTTAATTTGTTTATGCAGACATCTGCCTGCCTGTCATGGCTGATTATAGTCCTCAGCAGTTCGCTTTATTTAGATTCCTATATACATTTCTCATTCCGCTGTCACTGGACATTTAATGACATTTCAGTTTTCAAAGGGAAAACATCTCTGGTAAATTGGACTGTTTTTTAAAGCACCATTTACTCTTTTCAGCTCTATATCCTAGGACTCTACATTTCCAGTCATAAATATTCAGTTCTCTGTGTTGTTAATAGAGTGATACAGCCTTCCTCTCTCCATAAAAGTATGTTTGCGATACGGTAAGCAGTGCACGCTGGCTCTTCGCGATCACCCGCCGCCAGCCCTCTCAAAGGCTTTTATGCACTGGGTTCGGAACACAAAATTGCAAACCCCCTCCCACCCTTCCTGATTTTTCAACATGCAATTAGCTGTAATTTGTCCCTTCTTTTTCCCTGCGGCTGTACCGTGGCTGACTAACGGCTACATTCTGATGTTTGTCTATTGTCTTGCGCGAAAGGCCTGCAGCTTGATGAAACAAACATTTCACACTTTGTTCATGACATGGTTGACATCTCCTTTGTCTGCTGCAGTTGATTTTGATGGAATGGATTATTTTCATTTGTACGGCTGCCTGGTTGTGTTGATGTTTCTGTTAGAGAGGAATCTGTCGCGTACTTCAGTATCAGGCTGCGGCAGATGGCTTCAGAAACAAGGCAGCACTGTTTAGAACACAAATAGTTGTGTTCATCGTTCTCAGACGGCGCAGAATTGACTTAAAGGGGTCATATAATGGTACATGCACTTTTACAAGTTGATTGTACTGAAATGTGTGTTGGCAGTGCCTGTACACAACCATCATATAATGATAAAAATCCATCCAGTGTTTTTGTTTTAATCTCCTTATATGTTTTCCCCTGCCTCAAATTGAGCCGTTCGTTTTTGTGACGTCAATAAAACGGACGCCCCTCCCGCGATTGTTGATTGACAGCAGTGATTCAACACAGACCCGCCCTCGCTCGTCCTGTCAATCATAGTCCGCGCGGATCGGCGCGGTCATTGTTGATATGCTGGAGCACTGTCTATGAGCAGAATGGCGTCTAAGCGATTGTGGTGTTCTGTTCTTGGGTGTAATAACGAACACAGCAGTCATTTTAATGTTCCTAAATCCGAACCGCTGAAGACGCAGTGGCTGAGTTTGTTTTCGAAGGGAATATTCCCCACGAGCAACGTCAATGCTCTCATGTTTGCCGAATCATTTCTCAGTGGACTGCTTTATAAACGAGGATCAGTGTAAAGCTGGTTTTGCTGAGAAGCTGCACCTGAATAAAGGATCGGAACCTATTCGTCTTCCTGCTGAACCTTCAGAAGAACTAAAGTGAGTGTAACGTTTTATTAATCTTTATATTAATATTTATATTAATCTTTGCAAATCGATGCACGCTTCACGATGAATGCGTCTAAGGTTTACACTCAGGGTACATTACAGCATGTTTTCTATGTACAACGTTCTCAATATAATTCATAATCCCACGTTTATAATGAACAACGCGTTATGGTTATTGTGTTATTGTGTTACAAACGGTGTATGCGCAGAACAGAGAGGCGGGGTGAGCAAAGCTCATTATCATTTAAAGGCATATGCACTGAAACGGCGTGCTGAAAACAGAGCTGTTTTTGACCAGGTAAAATAAGTGTTTTCTTACAATACTAATGAGAATTTTTAATTAAAGTATATTACAAACTTTTAATTTAGACCCTAAAGACTCATATTAGCTTGTACAAAAATGGCATTATATGACCCCTTTAAATAATCCTCCTTTGTCTCAATAAATGGTCTTGACCGGAATCTCCCCATGTGCACTTGTAGTGTACTTCAAATCTTAAAAGTATATTTTTAACAAACTGCACTCATAGAGACACGCTAGCACGAGCAGAAAACGAATCGGACCCATTTGAATTCTGCAATGCTGTATTTTAAAGCGATTTGGAGGAGATTAGGAGGAGAAACGGTTCGAGATTAAGAGGAAAACTGCGGCTTTAGCTCAACGCCTCTGGCCGAGCTGTGATATAAACTAAATGCTATTGGCTATTTAAAAAAGGGGAGGAGCTGTTCGATATGTCCCGCCCTGTCTTCCTGTTTCAGTGGAAATGACGTCAACACATTGAATAAAGCCCCGTATACACCGGGACGAATATCGGCGCGCGTTATTCGTCAACGTTTTTCAACGCGTTTTTTGTGTTCACACCCAAGTGATTTTTGCTGACGATAAGCCGAGTGAACATGCAAATTCATTCCCTGACATTAGATGGCGCTTAATGTAAACAGAAATAGTCCTATTTTGTAGTCGCTGTCGCGTTTGTCATATAGTTCCTTATGTTCCGACACCAACGAGACCAGCAGTTCTACATTCATCTTGCCTTGCATCTTCCTCGTCTTATTTCTTCCCGGCAATGTAGACGCTACTTGGCATATATCTTCTTCGCCGTTACGTATGTGTGCTCGGCAAGACCGTTTTGTGTTTGAGCGCCCCCAAGTTGTGTTTTACTGTAACGTCAGAAGCTCCAGACGCGTTACCAAAAGCGCCAATCTCATTGGTCGGGTAGTTTTTGACGTGGAAAAAACGAACCCGAGGCGTTTAAAAAAAAAAAGACGCTTTTACGCGTGGCGTTTTTCGTGTCGGTGTGCACACTCACATTGGCACCCTTTGTTTAGTCACGAGGCGTTAAACGTCGGCGAATATCGCGCGCGAAATTCGTCCCGGTGTGAACAGGCCTTAATGCTGCGGGTATCAAGGCACTTCAGTGGGCCTTTAAATTAATTTTATTTTAACATAAATGCTACAGTACATTCAGCAGTACAGTTTAAAGGGATCATGACATGGATTTTTTACAAAAATATTTTAATGTTCCTTATGTGAAAGTTTTTGCACACTCTTTTTGTACTGAAGAGAACTATACAACTTGCTATAACGCTTGCAGTGTTTTTTATGGTTAAAAAATACCTCTTAGAGGTCTAAGATCAAGAAAAATGTATCATGTCATGACCTCTTTAACCATATTTTAAAGACAATAGAAGTTATTATGAATTTACATATAAAGATGTACTTAAGTCCTACTGAAGTGGGTAAAAAAAAACACACTCTAAAGGTTAAGTAAACGCATGACGCAGAATATCTAATTATAACTTCTTTCATCAACTAGGAGAATGCACACAAGGAGAATACACAGGGAATAAAATCACTAACCACACAAACCAAAGGCGAGTACCGACAATGACATGTACAGAGCAGATGATAGTCTCCTTGGTTACTGATTGCGTTCCGCTGTCTAACATAATCAAGACTAAACTGGATAGGAACGAAAGGACATCTAAACAAAACATAATCCTGACATAACTGCATTTAATAAAAATTAAACTATAAAATACATTTTCATTCAATTGTAAATAGCATGCATGTCTGAAAACATTACAGTGCATTCAAATCACTCTTAAATTGTTCTTTTTCACAAGGTGTTTACATGCTTCAAAAATAATCCGAGCCTTTTGCTCGTAAAAAAAAAAATGGTCCTGGGGAACGTGAGCTGGATCGAAACTGCTCCGGCCTGCATTTTGCATGAAGTGAGAGAGTATGAACTGAAGTCACAGAGACCCCCTCCTCAGGGCGCAGATGGCTGTGGAGTCAGGGACGGAGTTTTTATGCCACAAGCCTTTGCCTCGTGAGTCAAGGTCACATATCTCAGGGGCAAATAAACAGGTTAATGTATCGCTGTGGGGCTTTCACCATTGTGAGTTTGGGAAGGAGAACTGGAAGGTCGAAAGGTTTTAGTGTGAAAAGGGGATTATTGAGCTGTTTTGCTTGCTGCATCCCAAGATGCTCTTTTCACTGACATTAAATCCATAATGAATTTGCATGTTTTTTTTTTTTTTTTTTTTTTTTTTTACATGCTGTTCATTGTGCACCCTAATATCTCTTGTTTTAATTGCACAGGAGCCCAGAGACTCCATCCCACAAAAAATTTGCACTTTTTTTCCCCTGTCTGCTCTTGTCATCGTTGCAGAAAGTTGCAGTCAAGTGAAAAGGGCAAAGGAATAAACTACAAGCAAGACTTTTCATTTAAATTCCAGCATTAGAAAGAGGCCTATTCCTTTTTTCCAGAACCCCTACTGAGCGACAGCGCTACTTAGATGTGACTGAGATCCTGGGATACCCAGCTAACCTGACATCTTCTTCACAAGTTTTGTTTGTTTTATTTTGAGAACATTCTTCCATTCGTCAGCCATGTGATGACACGTTACCCTTTTCAGAGCGCTTTAATTCTCTCGCAAGGATTAGAGTTCTTTTCATCCGATGTCATTTTGTTGCACGGATCTCCCTAAATGCCAGATAACCTCTTTGATTGGGCTGTGTCTGATAATGCCAGATTTAACACAATCAGCCCATCATCTTCTATTGCTGGCATAATCACGGCATTTCATGCCCATCTTAAACCTCTTACACCCCAGAGGAGTGGGTGAGCAGAGCTGAGCATGGCGGAGATGCGCCGCACTTGTTTTCTGCGGGTAGAATGGATGACTGCTGTCTTCCACCGTCTCTGAGGGTTGTAAGGGAAATATGAGTAATCGTGGAAGGAGAGGCCAGCTCGTTTTGGGCACGCTTCCTGAAAGAATGAGGTGCGATTGGCTCTGCTTGCAACCCTGCGGCTTAGTACAGATTCTTGCAATCTATAGATAGTTAGACCGCAAGTGGCTGCATACTTGCCATTGATATTAGGGTCATTGGCGTGATGGGTCATTTTTCATCTATTAAAATATAATGAATAAGTGTATATATTAAAGTGCATTAAAAACAATGTTTTTTTTATGAATTTCCGAATCAATTTTGATATTTTGGGGGCACAGAGTAAAAAGTGTGTGTGTGTAAATGTATATGTGTGTAGATGTATATCTCCCGTGGCCTCATGGGATAGTAGTGCCTATCGTTTGCACACTTCAGAATCTCGCTGGTAGAAGTAGGTCATCCAGGTACTTTTTTTCTCTCAAAAAGGGGATTTTTTTTATTTATTTTTCCTTTGTTCCCTTGGTTGTCATGGTTTCTAAGTATGTTTACATTTGTTGTCATAGTTACTCATTGATTGTTAAGATTCCAAAGTAGGGGTGGGAGTCGACGATACTGCAAAATTAGGTATCGATACGATACCAAGTAAATACAGGGCCAGTATCGCCGATACCAATACTGTTTAAAAGCATGCCCTTGAACTTACATGTACTTTCCTGTACTAGAGCAGTGTGTCATGATTTATGAGGTGAATGCATCATTAATATGCTAAATCTGAATACATTTTCATGACCACTAAAATATTTTGTGATTTTTTGCTCTCAATTTAGCTGTAATTAGTCATTTGGTTGCTGTATAGTAAAAACGTTATAAAGGGCTGCCAGTGACAGGCTGTTGTACTTCTAAAGGTTATGCTTTTGCAAAAAAAAAAAATTCTGACAGATTTATTTACAACAATTGTTACATAACACAATCCACTTGAACTTTTACCAAACTAGCCTAATTATAGTAATTGCACTATTGTACACTACTGTTCAAAAGTTTGGGAACTGTAAGATTTTTAAGTCTCTTCTGCATTTATTTGATCAAATACAGTAAAAACTGTAATATTAGTATCTGTTTTCTGTGATCGTAAACTCATTTATTCCTGTGATAAAAGCTGAATTTTCAGCATCATTCCTCCAGTCTTGAGTGTCACATGATCCTTCAGAAATCATTCTAATATGATGATTTAATGCCCAAGAAACATTTTTTTTATCAATGATAAAAACAGTTTCCTATTTTTGTGGAAACCATGATACATGCAGAATTATTTGATGAACAAAGTTGAAAGAACAGCATTTATATGAAATAGATTTTTTTAACAGCCTTGACTTTCACTTTTGATCAATTTAATGCATCGATCCTTGCTGAATAAAAATATTAATTTAAATAAAAAATTGACATCAACATTTTGAACCGTTGTGTACACTTTTAGTTTGTTTATTGTGAAATATCTCCCGATTGTTTCTCTGTCATCTAATAAGCATTGTTCAGGGCTTCATCTTGTATTTCAGATGACTAGGAGAAATCATTCTATCCTACACAATAATTCGCTAAGATTCGCTTATTGTTCCACTTAAATATTTTTTTTACGCACTGAATTTCGTGCTTAATCAAATTACTGGTAAAAAAACAAACAAACACAAATTTGGATCGATGTTTATTTTTATGTGAGGATCGATCCTTTTCGATACTACGTCAGTATCGATACTTCAGGATGGATCCGCCCACCCCTATTGCAAAGTCATTGCCTGATAGGGAAGCGAGGAAACAAGTTTCAGTTCTTTGTCTGTTCTCGTTAGTCCTTTAGTGATTTGGCCTGATTCTACTGCGTGTTTGTATTGGTTTATTGTTATTAAAAGTTACTACTGTGTTTAAATCCTGTCTCAACTCTTCATTCCTGCAATCATTGCTGACATTCTAATATATATTTTTCAACAGGATATGATCTCATAGAGAGGATCCCTGCAGACCCTGCGTGTCAAGGTCAGTACATTTTTTTTTAATCTAATAATTTGACCCAAAACATAATAATTTGATGATTAATTTGTTATACATGTAAAAAAATATGACATTGACCCAATATTAAAGGGTTAGTTCACCCAAAAATGAGCCCAAAATTTATATGAAAGACATGGTTAAAATAGTCCGAGTGACTACAGTGGCTCAACCTTAAGTTTATCAAGCGACGAGAATACTTTTTGTGCGCCTAAAAACAAACAAAAATAACGCCTTTATTCAACTAATCATTTCCTTCTCTGTTCGGCCGTGATATTTCACGTAGTGGAACTACGCAAAGCTTCTAGGTTGTACGTCAAGCATCACACACATGACCAGCGTCGGCCAATAGTGAGCCTGCGTCTGACGTGCAACCTAGAAGCTTTGCGCAATATCACTACGTGAAATATCACGGCCGTACAGAGAAGGAAATGATTAGTTGAATAAAGTCGTTATTTTTGTTTGTTTTTTTGCGCACAAAAAGTATTCTCGTCGCTTGAGAAACTTAAGATTGAGCCACTGTAGTCACTCGGACTATTTTAACGATGTCTTTCATAACTTTTGGGCCGGTCAGTTTCGATCCCTTAAGAAGCCTATGGAGGAGTGATCCAGCTCTCAGATTTAATCAAAAATATCTTAATTTGTGTTCCGAAGATGAACGAACGTCTTACGGGGTTGAACAACATGAGGGTGAGTAATTACTGACAGAGTTTTCATTTTTAAGGCTGTTTTCAATACTCGCACTTAAGTGATCATCTTTATTGTGGAAGGGATTTGTGGGAAGTGTTCAGGCAGTATAACTCCACAAAGGTTGCAGTAACACTATTGCCAGCAGCTGTGGCGGTAGTCATATTCTTTAATGGTCATTTGAATTCCCTCTGCAAGGATCATTGACTCTTTCTTTCCAATGAATTATTAATTCTCCCGTGGACAAGGATGGATGTAATTGTACTGCCTAATAGCGAGCAATAAAAATATAATTTGGAATTGAGCAGCCAGAGGAGTAATTGGCCTGTGATTGGTGCTTGTTCTTGGTAATTAATATGAAGGGGATCTGGAACAGTTAAACAACATATGTTTATTTATTTCCTGCTTATCTTTTTTGGATTGTTTCTACATATTGGCATTTTTCCCTTCTTGGATTTGTTTTGACAGCCTTCACAGTTCCTCTGTTACAAGCTTTTGTGGCCGAGCAGCTTTCAGCCGTCCTCTTACTCATGTCTTAGTCATGCTGCTTTCCTCTCCCTCAGGGCATGTCCAGGTTTTTTTTTGGATGTGCCATGTTCCAGTTTTTGGGGAGGTCTGATTGAGGTGACCCATGTCTAATGATCTGTGACACTTGCAGGTCTGAAGATGAACCTGAAACAGTGTGAAGTCACTTTTTTGTGTGCCTGCAGAAAGTCTAGTGAAGACCCCTTCAGAGTTTATAGTTGCTGACACGTGGAGAGGAAACCAGATGAGAAGGGAATAAGCAGAGAAGTGTAGAAGATTTGATCTTTCTGCGCTGACTATGGAGGACACCTCTTTCAATTCAATTCAAATTTATTTGTATAGCGCTTTTCACAATACATATTGTTTCAAAGCAGCTTTACAAAAAGTGCATTTCAGAAATGTACATAGAAAAATACAGTTAGTTGATCATGTATTAATTTAGGGCATAACATATCGCCGGCGTCGAGTCATCTCATCGCAGGTGTTGGGGCATCTGAAGTCTCCGTGAGAGGCTGGATAAAAACTGGACTTGACGAACACTATTTACCTTGGGAGAGTCGGGACTAGCGTCCTGAGATAACAGCAGAAAAGCAGATGGGAAATAATTAGCATAGCTGCTGTTCATAATATTAATGCATTCGATCTGATTCAACAGTGGTATAGAAGGTAAGCATTATGTGAATGCTTGGCTAAAGAGATGCGTCTTTAATCTAGTTTTAAACTGGGACAGCGAGTCTGAGCCTCGAACAATATCAGGAAGGCTATTCCAGAGTTTAGGAGCTAAATGTGAGAACGCCCTCCCTCCTTTAGTGGACTTATATATCCTAGGAATGACCAGAAGCCTCGAATTTAGTGATCTTAAAGAACGCGATGGATTGTAGGGCGATAGAAGGTCAATTAAATACAAAGGAGCTAAACCATTTAGGGCTTTATAGGTCAAGTAGTAGTACTTTGTAATTGATACGGAACTTAATAGGTAACCAGTGTAGAGATGGGGGAATAGTTTTTGAATTCCACCATATTTGTGCTACATTTGTGCAATTTTTTTTTTTAGACCAGTGGCTCTCAGCCAGGGGCCTCAGCAAACTTCCAAGGGGTCCTTAAAGGGCCAGTTCACCCTCAAATGAAAATTCTGTCAGTAATTACTCACCCTCGTGTTGTTCCAACCCCGTAAGACTTTCGTTCATCTTCGGAACACAAATTAAGATATTTTTGATTAAATCTGAGAGCTGTCTCACCTCTCCATAGGCTTAGGTATAGGGCTGCCACTTTACGATCGAAAATCGATTGCACAATCGATCGGACCAACCAACACAAGTTTCGAAAACAAAAATAGGAATTGATTTAAACTGCCTTTTTTTTTTCTTTTTACCAAAAATGGGTTTTAGGTGGACAGATCAACACAGAACATGTAGGATGTTGGAAAATATAATAAGGATGTTGGATGTTGTCTTTTCTGTTAACCAAATGCTTTTTAATATTCGCTATTACTTCAATGCAAGTGAATAATAATGCAATGCATTATATGTTGCTTAGTGACGTGCGTGTTCAAGTAAGCCAGAAATGCGCAGATTCTGCGCAATACGGTGTATTTAATATCACGGGTTGCGTATTTGCGCTAAATCCGGGCAGATTTGGCTTACACAAACTTCCCCAGAAAAGCGAGTAAACATAGAAACACGCCAAATTGGCTAGTGTTTTGACAGCGTTTCTCGCCAAAGTTAATCTATATACATAAATATATATATATATATATATATATATATATATATATACACAGACACACCAAAAATTAATCAAACACCATATCATTTGTGATATTTTTTTTACTAGGGTGCAGGACTCTATAGTTCATTTATGTAAGTGAGGATAGAAAAATAAAGTAAACTGTGACATTTAAACCCAACAATTCTTCATACAGTGGACTACCAGTAAAAATGTATACAAATTCAGGACCAAAAATTATTCAGACACTTTGACCTGACCATGTTTTGCTGAAGTGTTTTTTCTTTAATTGCTAATGTGACCTTTTTACACACAGACTGAACAACATTAAGCACTTGATAATTGGTTGACCTAAATTGGTATTATCTAATTGTGTACTTAAATGTAACAGCTGACAGCTATTCAACCTAGTTCATTTGTGAGATAGTCTAACAGAAGGAAATATCAACTGATTTGATAACTCTTGAGTTCTAATTTTATTACCATTTTCTAAACTATAGTGAATAGACTCTGATAATGTGAGAAATGTTGAAGGTGTCTGAATAAATTTGGGTTTGACTATGTATATATATATATATGTATATGTATGTGCTGTCAAAATAAACGCGTTAACGACACAGAGAAACAATATCTTTGTAATTACATTCACAACAATTTTTTCTACAGGTAATGAACAACAACATTGACAGCCAATCAGAATCTGTTCTGTATTAAGAGCTCAAGCTTTTAAAGAGGCTGATGACAAAAGAGCTGCGTGTGCATAGAATAAACTGAACAATATCGTCCGCTGTTGTGCACACTATGTTATTGTTAGTTACCTTTATAGTAATCGTTCTTGGTGTGATCGGACCTTAAGTCTAAACCTTCTAGACCTGAAAAAGTAATGTAAATTAATAAAATCTTATAACTCGATTGGGCAGTTATATATAAATATATATATGTCAAGCTTAAAAATGTTTAATCAGGTAGAAATATTTTGTCTTTGAAAAGTCTTTGTCCTTATCCAGTATATCATGAATGACTAAAGTCATGGGGCCAGTGGAGAGCCTTGGAGTCAAAAAGGTACATGTACAGCTTCGTGTGTCTTTGTGTTATGACATATTTTTAAATTCAGGATTTGTTCGTTTGGAAGAGCAGAAAATCCCCCGATCACAGAAACTCTTATTTCTATTTAGCCATTTGCTTCAATAAGGCTTAAGGAAATGTACATAGATTAATCACTTATTCCACATTTCCTTTTATACATGTCATTCACTGACATATCATTCACGTCATCTTCACATATTTTGGCTACAAGAGCACACAAAGATAAAGCGCATGTCAATAAGAAAACAATTAATTAGAACTATTCCTCACGGTTCATCCAAAATGTTGAATGATACAACAGACCAAATATTTATGAATTGCTACAGAAGACACAGAGAGAAAACCCAGTATAGTGTATAAAATGGATTTAGTCATTAGTCTATTTGTTTTCCTCCATTTTTCAACACTAACACAGCAGGCAGCTCGAGAGAACAACTTCTGTTGTCGAACAGCATGCGATTGTGTGAATCACGGTCCCCTTTGATTTGACCCATATACACAATACTTTGTGCTTTACTTTTGTACTTTGCTTTCTTTCGTTTTCTTGTAATCCTATTTAACATACCGGTATTCACTTTCAATGCCCTTATAATATGCACTAAAACATTATGCTAAAATCATTTTCTTAATGAGTATTTGTATCTCGTTTTTATTCAAAATATATCAACATCCTTAAAACAAGATCCGTCTACTTCAGAATTGCATACGATATTAAGAGAAATCAAGTTAAATCTTGAATTAAGATAACCACATTGTCAGGTTTTTCCCATGATTTAAGCATAATGGATGTGGAAGGGTATAATACGATTTCTGCTTAAAACAAGAAACAAATAAACCTAATTCAATATTTATTTGACATCCAGTCAAGTTATCTTATTATTATAAGGTGGTTTAGAAGAACAGAGCATCCTTCTTTTGCCTTCTCGTTGTTCATCTAAAAGCACTCTTCATTTCTCTTAAATCTGACAGGAGACATGTTTTCCTTCACCTTGTCTGTGACACAGACTGCTGGAGGTGTGACTAAGACAAATAAGAGCAGATTACTAAGGATGCGTATTGCATTCCCGAGGGCCAGGACCCCATTCATCTGTGACTACTCCCCGAGTGCCTATGCAACCCATGACGCTCTAATTAGACGCAAATCAAATAGGTGCGGAATTAGAAGCAGGGAGTAGAACTAAGGGACAATAGACTCCAAAGTCCATTAGTGGTCTAATGGAAACCATTCATCATTCTTTTATAACACGACCTCTACCACAGACACATCTTTCTTCCATTTCCACTGTTCTGATCATAGAACTTGAATCAGTCAGCCTTCCATGGCTAAAAGCAATGGCTATCCCTAAATCTTTTATTCCCTTTGAAGACAAAAATAGTGTGAGAGAGACCGGTAAAAAGAGGGATGGGAACACCTCCATCTTTCAGTGTCCTAATGAGTTTTGGTTGTTTTGATTCTCTAGCCCTCATTTTAAAGCATTTTGTTTTAGAAGTTGCCTTTTTCAGAGTGTTTCACAACATTTCAGAATGAAAAAGTATTCGTATTAAAAGGACAGTTCACCTAAATAAAGAACATGTTTTCTGCAGAACACAAAATAAAAACACAAAAGTTCCTTTTCTTTTTACAATAAACGAGTGTTTATGCAACTCACAGGTGAAACTCGAAAAATTAGAATATCGTGCAAAAGTTAATTTATTTCAGTAATTCAACTTAAAAGGTGAAACTAATATATATACTCATTACATGCAAAGTGAGATATTTCAAGCCTTTATTTGTTATAATTTTAATGATTATGGCTTACAGATTATGAAAACCCCAAATTCAAAATTAGAATATTGTGAAAAGGTTTTCATAAGCTGTAAGCCCTAATCATCACAATTATAACAAATAAAGGCTTGAAATATCTCACTTTGCATGTAATGAGTCTATATAATATATTAGTTTCACCTTTTAAGTTGAATTTGTGAAATAAATTAACTTTTGCACGATATTCAAATTTTACGAGTTTCACCTGTATGCAAAGGCAACAAAAAAATAGATGTGTGCGCTATATGCTTTGTGTATTAAATGAACCAAACTGCATTCACTGAAAATCTTGACATTGATATAAATAACATCACAACATTTATTTTCATCTCAAGATGTTGTATTGACAATGCAAGAGTCCAGCACTCTGTAAAGTCTCCTCCAGCACATCCCAAAGACTTTCAATGAATTTAAGCTCTGGACTCAGAGGAGTCTTGAGTCTTGACATTGAGAGTCTTGACATTGTCATCCTGGAATATGGCCATGATGTGTCTTTCTACATGGTTGTTTAAGAAATGAAAAGCTACACACTCCATCAGTTAGGGTTAGAAGAACTGTTGCCAAACATATAGCATGATAAAAAAACATAATAATCACTGCAATGATGATCCAATCATAGACTCTTAAGCATTTGCCAATTGAAATCCAAACAGCTAATTATTTAATTTTTTTTGGCCCTCCTGTGTAGTTATCAAATGCAATTACACTAATATTGGTTTTCAAAGAGGTTTTCTGAACAATACTCCATCTGCAATTCATAGTTTTCAGTCACGTGACTGGCACAAAGAACTGGAGGCCAAAACATCCAATTGCAGCACACCTGTCAGTTTTCCACCTCAGAAGAAAAACTAAAAATTGTGAATAAAATGCAAGTTTTGGAAACTTGTTCCATATACAGCACCTGCCAGCCAGCGGCCCAGCGCAGCATTTTTGATAATTTTCACAAAACTTTCATGGCCCCCAGAATATTTTGTTGTATGAATATCTGAACATTCAATAAATGAAAAGAAAGAATAGAGCCTCTGGTTTTATTCTATCTTCATGCATTCTTTTTTTTTATCAACATTTGAATGTGGGTACTGGGCGTTTCATTAACAAAAATTCGATTTTCTCAGCTTTTTGTTAAAGATTATAATGTGGAACGGATTCAGAACGATGAGCAAAATATAGCGTAGCCCAAAGCTTGCACAGTCCTGTACTTCTTCATGGTTTTGACATTTCATTCTGTAACGTTAGGCAGTTTTGATTTATATGCTGTTTTATGTTTGATGGCTGTGTTAGCTTACAAAGCAATGCTTCAATCACTTGCTATCACAATGCTTTTTCACCCGTGTTTTGATCCGGAGATTCGGTACTCTTTCAGAAGATGTGTAATAGCGCCCCCTACCGCATTGGATTGCCGGAACATTCTGCCAATGGTGAGGAAAGAGTCAAAGTGCCTTAAAAGGGTCATATAATGCCATTTTTGTACAAGTTATGAATATTTAGGGTCTAAATGCAAACTTTGTAATACAATATTAATGAGAATTTTTAATAAAAGTATAAGAAAACACTAATTTTACCTGGTCAAAAACAGCTCTGTTTTCAGCACGCCGTTTCAGTGCATATGCCTTTAAATGATAATGAGCTTCGTTCACTCCGCCCCGCTGTTCTCTGGGGCGTTTTGACACAACGCACGTGGAGTGTTGCCTTGACAACAGTTGAGGGTATATTTTGGAGTAAGAATGGCAGCGGGAGTCTCGACTCTCGAGGACACATCTGTGTGCAACCGTATCAATTTGAACCGGAGACGGACCCGGAACAAGATGACGGTCCGAAGAAGTTCGACAATTAAGGCTCGAACAGGACGTTTCTGAATGGTTGGTTAACGTAATGTCACTTTGATCTATTTTTGTATATACTGGCAGGGTAGAGTAGTGAGATACGAACGCTATGTGTTTACTGATGTATACGTTAGTTCATTGACAGATTGATGTTACAGACTTACATTTAATGGTCCTGAACAACTTTTTTTTCACGATTTGCAAAGATTAATATAAAGGTTAATAAAACTTTACACTCACTTCTTCTGGAGGTGCAGCACGAATAGTTGTTACCGATTCTTTTTTCATGAGCAGCTTCTTAGCAAAACCAGCTTTATACTGACCCTCGTTTATAAAGCAGTCTGATGAGAAATGATTCGTGCAAACATGAACGCATTGACGTTGCTCGTGGGGAATATTCCCTTCGAAAACAAACTCAACCACTGCGTCTTCAGCGGTTCGGATTTAGGAACATCAAAATGACTGCTGTGTTCGTTATTGCACCCAAGAACAGAACAACACAATCGCTTAGACGCCATTCTGCTCCAGCGTATCAACAATGACGGACTTTGATGACAGCTAGCTCTGGGCGGGTCTGTGTTGAAACGCTGCTGTCTATCAACAATCGCGGGAGGGGCGTCCGTCGAACGGCTCGATTTGAGACGGGAAAACGTATAAGGAGATTAAAACAAAAACACTGGATGGATTTTGATCATTATATGATGGTTGTGTACAGGCACTGCCAACACACATTTCAGTACAATCAACTTGTAAAAGTGCACGTACCATTATATGACCCCTTTAATGGACTAAAACTAAATGCACTAAAAGTGATTTTAAATGATCAAATTCAGTATACACATTATTGATGATGCATACTATATACAGTCTTGCAGAATATGAACGCAACGCATTATAATGGTTAAGCTTTTTCTTTATAATGATTTTCAATAGAAAAATGCTTGAGAAACTGTGTTGCATTTATATTCTGGATTCATCTGCTTGCCTGTACATAGTATGCATCATCAATAAGGTTGTGTATTGAATTTGATCTTTTATATCACTGCCTTTGCTGAATTCGGAACCACACTATTATACTATACTTGCACTACTTTTACCACATCTTTCTATGGCAGAAATTGTATGCTAGTATGCGGTTCTGAATTCAGCCCTCGGTTTGTCCTCCAGGAGGGCGTGTTCCTGTAAGGGTGTGACGTCACGCGAAAACTATGAATTGGTTGGATTTGGACCGATTGTCCCACCTGAAACATGCCTTTGGATGTTGTTATCACAAGTGTTACTGTGTCGGGCTGGTCAGGGTGCTCAAACAAACCAGTGTTTTTATGGTAAAATCAACTAATTTCTTCACTTTTAGACAAAGTATTTTAAAGTTGTGATGTAATAGTGACAGATATTTCTTTACGAATTGTAATGTAGGCTACATCCAAGTGAAATGTAGCCAAGTAAAAAAAATGTAGGTCTGGAATTGGTTCTATCCATTAGTTGTTGATTGGATACAGGCATGCGAGCTGAATGAGAGCTTGCAGTCAATTGTAAGA
The DNA here is from genome assembly GCF_029890125.1 of Rhinichthys klamathensis goyatoka. NCBI lineage: Eukaryota > Metazoa > Chordata > Actinopteri > Cypriniformes > Leuciscidae > Rhinichthys > Rhinichthys klamathensis. The sequence goes on from NW_026606558.1 coordinate 5,814,410, forward strand.
AAAAAATAAAAAGGGGTGGGGTTTAAGCAGATAAAATGATTGGAGGAGTCTGGTTTACCTCTTGTCAAAAAAAATAAAAAAAAGAAATATGCATGGATGAATCGTTCACAATAAGATAATATGCATTTAGAAAATAGATTGAGTGAATTTTCATCTCATGGTGACTGATTGATAATTTCATAATTTAGTTTGATGTTGAAATTTTCATATAGGCTACCTTTCTTTTGTTTCCTTCTGTCCAGAATCTGAACACCTGTTTTGAGAAGGCGAATGGAGACCTCAAATGCAGCACGGCAGAAAGGTAAAGCGAAGTGACTTGTGTGACTATTAAATTTATCATCATCGGTTTACCCTCTTAATCTCACAATATGAGACGGTGAGCGGGGAAATGTCTCATCAATTACTTTGACGGACAACAGAGAACAAAATGTCAAACTAATGAACCCTGCCATCAAAGTGTAATCTCCACGAAAATTGATTAATTTGGTCTTTGCGGAGCAACCCTGCTCTCCTCTAGCCCAGATAATCGCCCTGCCCCGTCCCAAGACAGATGGCTATCATGTGGGACAAACCAGCAGGTATTCATCTCGCACTGGAACGCAGAAGAGAAAGACAGGGAGCCACTGGCTGTATTGATGCTGACATCACCTCACCACCTCAAATCATTCTCCAGTCTTCCTCTCCGGATCCCCCCTCCGCCCCGGCACCCTAGTTTCTGTCCATTAATAAATCCGTCCGTCTCCCTGTCCCTGCTATTTGAAGCCGAAGAGCCCCACACTTCCACATTCACAGACCGCTTGCAGCGTTGCATCTGTCTGCCGTGCCGCGCGTGCCTGCGTTAACGCGTGTGTGTGCGCACCACAGAAAGAAAGAAAGAGAGAGAGAACGCGTGAGCGAGCCAGTGAGGAGAGGGAGAGAGAAAGGGAGAAGGGAAAAGCGAGCGATCGAGAGAAAAAGGGGCAAAGAGAAACCGAGTGCATGAGAGCAAGACAAAGCAATGAAATTCATCGGAGCCGTTTACCTCCTGTTCCTCCTTCCTGCTTTAAGCTTCAACAGCAGGTAAGAGCAGATTTACATCTCCGGCGTTATCCTTCACACACACCGGTCTGTCTGTCGCGGACACAATAGCTGATTATGTTCATCTTTGACAACCACAGTGATGTCTGCTACTGTTAAAGCCTCTGTCTGTGCTTAAAACCCTGCGAGGAGAGAAGCACAGTGATTGAGACGGCACGGAGAGCGAGGGGAAAGATGCTTAACAGCTCAACTTTTTCCTGCGTCTGCTCTGGGCTTGGCTTGTGCTGCAGACAAAACCGAGACGGTGGCTTTCTGGCACACGGACTGAGGGAATGTGGCAGGGGCTCGTGGCTAATGGGAAGGAGCAAGTTTTGTGGCGGTCAGAGCTTTGGGATGCCTGTGCAATTGCAGAACGTGCAAGTGTGTGTGTGTTACGCAGTGAGGGGAAGAATCTGAGATGAGGAATAAAGGGAGAAGAAAGGCAAAGCCAGGAGGAGTCTTGCAGAGTCAGGGAGTTTTAAAGGATTGATCATTAATTTAACTACTGATAAAGCTGTGGCTCTTCCTCTCTGAACCCAGAGCACGGGGAAGGTCAGTGAGCATTCAGCCAAGATTTGAACATTGACTTTGTCATCTGTGTGGGGTGTTCTTTATGCTCTTTTTGGGTGAATTAAACCGCGTATTAATATCTTATTTGTTCTGCAAATACTTCTGCCCTTTAGACTTGTCCAGGGAGTGGCCCTCGAGTACACATGCTTGCAATACACACATTGATATAGTTATTGTTTTTGTACACACACACACTTTACCACTAGTATGTAACCGTTATTGTACAAACATAATTTATTAAACAAAAACTGGCAGATGTGCTTGCCAGATATCCAGCATTCTGTTGGAATGGTATGGCCTTTTGGTGCCTGGATGTTTTGCAGTTCATAACCATATATTTTGATAACTGATATAATGTTAATATACCAAGCTACTTGAACAACTTTGTGATCGATAGATAGATAGATAGATAGATAGATAGATAGATAGATAGATAGATAGATAGATAGATACAATTATAACCATCCATTACAAGATATAGCCCATATTACAGCCAGAACACAAGTATTTTCATTACGTTTATAAAAGTAACAAAATGTTATAAATAATTTAAAAAAATTTATTTTAATGTTTTGCATCGTCATATTTTCTGATTTTAATATTATAATATAATTTCTCATCATATGTTGTAAGCCAACTTACATTTACCGTGTTTTTATTGTAACATTTATACATAGTTTTTTTTTCCCCTGTTAAAATTAGTGGCGTTTCTTGTGTTTGTTTTAAATGAGAACCATAGCATGTACTTCTCTGATCAAAGTTTATTATTCAGACTTAAACATTAAACGCTTAAATCAAAGGCGTAGCCTGAATAAAGTATGTTAATGTGGTCGTTTTATAACGTGAAGAGAAATTAATCTCACTTGCTTTTTCTTAATGCAAGACATTTATCAAGGCCAGTGTCTGTGAGTCACATCTCCAGATTCTCATTAGGACAATGTCAAACACACATTTGGCATTACCTTTTCAAATCTGGAGATGAATCTTTCTATACAAACCCAGATGCGACTGCATTGAAAGTCACACTGGATGATGATGTCTGTGTTTACTGTACAGAGAAATCTTTTTGTACTAAAACATTTCTGATACATATTCCTTTTACATTTCCAGACTCTATTACTTGCGGTTACATTACATTTATTCATATAGAAGACACTTTTATCTGAAGCCACTTGCATGGGGGACCAGACATTTGGCACAAGGTCACACACTCAACCATTGAGATACAGTGCAGTGAAGCAGAAAAACAGCAACATAATGACTCAAGTGGTGTAAAAAATAACACTTGCCCTAATTTCCCTTGATTTCCCTCAGACTGAGCATCATTAAGATCATCAGTTGTCTTTGGTGATACTTGACTGCTGTTCTTTTGGGGATTTTTGTGTTTATATAACATCATATTCAGTTTTGTTGCTGTACTAACTAATCTAGCACATTATTTATAGGTATAAGATGAAGATGAGTCTGTCACTTTTGCCCAGTTTTACCTTTTCAAAGATCATGGACTCGGAGAGAAATGGCCCATAAAATCGCATATCAAGAATTAAAGAGTTTTGTAGTGCATAAAACATGTAGAAGAGACCGTTACATAGAACTCATTATAAGTGGGAATGAATGCTAGATATAAGAAGTATAGACATTTTTTTTTTTTAAAATTTTAAGAGCGTAGAGCAATTTTTTTTTTTTGATGTTTCCTTAAATTTTTAAACGACTTCCTTCAGATACTTTGGTGAAAAACATGGTTGTAAAATATGTTTGCGCGGCTCTCATTTAGATATCCAGAATCCCTGCTCAGCAGTAAACCGCTCTCATGCCAACAGCAAAACCGCTTTCTCACAATTTACACCAACATTTCATCAATTCTGCTTACTGGTCTGCAAAGCTCAACAGACAAGTGTATTGAACTACACATGTATAAATCAGCAAAGCTGTACTATTCAGCATTTTATACAGAGAGATGATTACATTATGCTGCATAAGCATTTGATGTTTGGGGAAACCTATTCCAAACAGAACTGTACTGAGCGATTTCATCAGAGCCTCTTAAGTAGCGCAAAAATGGCTATAGATGAAATGAGGTGTTGCTTGTTTGAAGTAATTGAATTCTTCCACCGCTACATGTGCGTGGCATGCCTGTGTACTTGGATGATGAATAGGTCAGGCTATGGCTGATGAATGAATTGGGAACTTCATTTGAAAGGGTAACCATGACCTTGCCACACACTCATAAAACATAGTAAATCTCAGACGGTAAAAGAAAATGACTATTCCTGCATGTATAAATTTTCACCCCCGTAGGTTTGCATAAGCATTGCTGTGTGTGCGTGTTACACTCCATACATCATTGCTTTGGTAATACATCACTGTATGGTTCAGAATTTTTTATGCATTCATACAAGGCCACACACTTCTCACAGAAATCTTGTACCTTGTGAATATTGTGTCAGGTCTGAGTCATTTATTTTCTTTTAAAAAAAAAGGTTTTACAGCTATTAACACAATTAGCTCTATTAATTTCTTTATATTTAAAAGTACACTTTATATACATGCATGCGTGCACACACACACACACACACACACACACACACACACACACACACACACACACACACACACACACACACACACACACACACACACTACCATTCAACTTATATTCAGCACAGTTATATATTGTGATTTCCATAAAAATATTAAGCAACCCAGCTGTTTTCAACACTGATAATAGTAAGAAATGTTACTTGAGCAGCAAATCATCATATTATAATGATTTCTGAAGGATCATGTGACACTGACTGGAGTTATGATGCTAAAAAGTCAACTTTGCATCATTTAAAATGTATTGAGATATGAAAATATATTTTGGTTACACTTTGTTTTAAGGTGACGTTGTTACATTGTACTTGCTCAAGTAATATTAACTATGTGGGTTAGGGTTTGGTTTAGAGTTACTTGTAATTATGCATAAATTACCGTTAATACCCTAGTAAGTATGTAATGTGTAACTACGACACCTTAAAATACAGTGTTACCTTTTTTTATTGTTATATTTCACAATATTACTGCTTTTAGTGTATTTTTAATCAAATAAATGCTGCCTTTGTGAGCATAAGAAACTTCTTTGAAAAACATTTAAAAACCTCTCAGAACTTAAACTTTTGTACAGTTTATGTTCACCTAAAAAAAACAGAGAATTCAATTGTCATAATTTATTCATTATCAATCCTGTATGCCTTTGTTGTATAAAAGACAAAATATGTTTTGAAGAATGTTTTTGTACTTTTAATGAAAGTCAGTGGGGTTCAAAACAGCACTGGACCTCAATGACTTTATATACAGTATGAACACTATAAATCATTGAGTTATTTTAAAATGTCTTTTGTGTTACACAAAATGAAATGAATAAGGGTGAGTAGCCTAAGTGATGACAATTGACATTTTTTTTAAATGACCTACCCCTTTAACACTTTCTTTTATGCCTTTGTTCGAATGATCAATTCCAGAATATGACCGTAAAAAGTTTTCACATCTGCTCGGGTAAGTTGTTAAACGTCTCTTTATCAAATCCTCTATATTGTGGCTCTGGGTTTTGGTTTCCCGGCTCAAGTGGCTTAGTTCACTGTTACAACTGTCAGTGCTTTTCAGTTCTGCTCGCATGCCCGCAGAGTCTCCCTCAGGATCGCAGTCTCTCTCTCTGATGACTCCAACTTTGATGTAGGGAACCGTGGCAGCCTCTTCTACCAAAACTTTGCCTCCAGTGAAGTTACTGAAATGTCGAAAAGAGCATTTGCCAAGGTATAAATGTAAGACGAAAGGTTGGGAACTCCCATTTTAAACCTAGATCAAGATTGGCGGAGGGGTCATGTAATTGCTCATGTGCTCTTTTTTCCTCCCCTGCAGAAGCCTGCATCTTTTGTTTTTATCAGGCAAAGCCTCGGAGGCAGCGGTGTCATGTCGGAAAATGACTGGGAAGACAAACTCATTGCGGTGTGGATCGATGTCACGGTGGCTGGTGGGAGGGGGTCATATGTCTCGTAGCCGTGCTCGATCATTACCCATAAATCTTGTGTTTTAATGGCTTGAACATTCCCGCTTATATCCTTGCGCTCTGGATACTGGGATGCGATAAAATATTCTATTCTTGCTTTGTGTGAGTAATGACCTTGAATGATGCTTTATGTTTGCCATGGCAACCGTGATTGTTCCCTTGATAGGAGTCGCTCTCGTCTGCGAGTGTGTTCTAGCAGGGTTTGCAGTCAACATGCTGATGAGTGACGGACGGTCATGCGCTTGTCTCGTCTTTTGTGCGATTTGTTTAGTAGTGAGAATGACATGTTGCTTTGTGCGTCGTTCCTCTGGTAAACTAAGACAATGTAGTTTCTAATTCAGGTTAACCCAGTTGCATGCGATTGAAACTTTTTGAGTGGTTTGAGAAGAAATGTTTCTTTTGCTCCCATCCCCCCCCCTTATCTTCCTCGGCAGCATCATGGGGGTTAAACCTCTGAAATCTAAAAATGTTCTCAAAATATCCATCCTGACGCAATCGCTTTAATCTGTGTATGTCACTGATAGATTCTAAAGAATAAGAAACTGCCGTGGCTATATCTTGCGCTCCGAGTGGAGAAGAGCATGTGCCAGGCTGGAGAATAGAACAGATTTGTTGGCAGATCCAGAGGTGCCCATGCGTGACCGCGCCCAGAGTGCTTGGCATCGTGAGTAGTATATGGAAGAGGTCCAACATTATTCTGTGCTCACCTGCGTGATGCATGGCAGCCACCTTGCAGACCTCTTTCTCTCCTCAGGTCACATCTGTTATGTGCACTGGGAGATTTCTATTAGAAATTGTGATTACATTTTAGCATTAAAATTTGAAAATTGTTTAATTCATGTTTTACCCTGCTGAAGGAGCATGATTTATGTATATTAAAGGAATATTCAGTGCAAGTTAAGCTCAGTCAACAATTTTGCAATGATGCTAATTACCATAAAAATGAATTTGGACTTGTCCCTTCTTCATTATTTACTTATTTATTTAAAAATCTGGGTTACAGTGGGACACTTACAATGGAAGTGAATGGGGCCAATTGTCACTGTTTTAATTGCATAACCACAAGGCTTACACAATATTGTCCAGATTCACGGACAAGGCTTAAGCCAGTCTAGACTAAAATACATATTTGAGTTGTTCTAATTGATAGCATCTTGCATTAACATAACTTAAAATATGTCAGTGCCAATGTTTTGTCTCAAGATGCAACCAGTAATATTTTTTTCCTAAGGCACATTTATAAAAGCTACTTAAATGCCCTAATTGAACTAAGGCCAAATCCTGTCTTAAAGGTGAACTAAGTAACTTTTTTACCTTAACCGAACAGCTTTGGAGTCATTGTAATGTTTATATTACTGATTTCGTGTTGAATGGTGGTCGTCTCGCACCCCCCTGGTGCCTGTGAGCCACAAAACCACCCTTGCAACTTTAGGCCGGCGGGCCTCAGTGTTGGGAAGTATCGTGTGATATCAGGTCTCGCGAGGTAACGAATTGCTTTACGGCAAAAAACAGATCTGATAAAATTCTGATAAAATGAGCATCAAACAGAAATAACCCGGCGCCGTATACATGTGGTGTTCGAGGCGCACATACAATACAGACTGCCGACAGTTAAACAGGGCGCGCGCAGCTCTTAAAGGGGCCATACCTTATTTCCACTCGTTACAGCGTCCATCCTACTGAACAGGTACCGGTGTACAGGGGGAGGGGATCCGGCCGTGAGTGCGAGCCATCTCTGCGTGAGTGCTATTCACGACAGTACAAGTACTCCACAGCGACTCTAGGGGTCGCTGTTTGACAAAAACAGAATTCCTACTTAGTGCTGCTTTAATCGGAGCCTTGTCTGTGAAACCGGGCCTATGTGTGTTAACTTCATTATAGTGTGAAATATGCTTGCTAAATAACCTTCTGTTTAAAGTTATATCCAATTTCAAACTTCGTCATCATGACAACGTAATGCTTTAAGCACTAAAGCAACTGTAAAAATAGAATAGAACAATTAAAGGAAAGAAAATGAAAATTTGCTGTTAATTTATTCACACTCAGGCCATCCAAGATGTATGTGGCTTTTTTTTCTTCAGCTGAACAGTAAAGATGATGTTTAGCTGAAACCGTGGTCCTTGGTGATTCGTAAGTCAATATTTGTCATCACTTGGAGTCAAAAAACATATAGAGGCGTAACAAAATTGATACCCGTGGCTTCTGACGACTCGTTGAGGTCTTATAAAGCAAAATGATCAGTTTGTTCAAGAAACTGGGGCCAGATTCATGAATATTATCTTAAGAAAGAAGTTAAGAAAATTCTTTGGAACATTCTTACAAACTTCTTAGAATTTATCTTCAGTGCAATTTTCTTAAGAACATATTTTCTTTAAAAGGCTTTGGTGTTATTTAATTGAAAGACGGGTATTGCTGAAGATCCGCCGAGTGAAAAACACCTCAAATCTCGTATTTTTGCACAGACTGCAGATTACCGCAGATATCGTAATATTTTCATACGACTGGCTTGACTGAATGTGTACCACTGAGTTTCATTGCAGGTAATCGCATCGTTATCTATAGGGCACATCTGATTGGTTCCTGCTGTATCAGTAGCCAATGAGCTTGCATGCTCAGCCTTCAAATACTTGGTTAGCATTTGCCTTAGCTTCAGAAACACTTCACCTTCCCCAGCTCCACCTGTATAGACCAAATATATCAACGTTGTCATATCCATTACCATGCCAAACACTCAGAGTTGTCATGACAGGAATGTTTTTTTTTTTTTTACTCCCAAAGTGACGGCAAACATTGACTTGCATTATACGAATCACCAAGAACCACGTTTTTGCTAAAAATTTTCTTTACTGTTCTTCTGAAAAAAAAAAAAACACCTACGTGTTGGATGGGTGAATAAGTTAACAGCAAATTTTCATTTTTGGTTGAATTATCCCTTTGATGTTAGTGCTTTTAGAAAATAATAAGCTTCACATTTATGCTTTAAAATCCTCCAAAAGTGACCATAACCTTATTTTAACCATTATACCAAATCATGTTGATGGAGCTTCACTTGAATCTGTAATATTGCTTTAATGTATGAAGTAAAATATGGCATTACTATTTAGCTTGACCTACATAGTATACATTAATAAGGAATATAACATTTTTTAGCACTTACTTACTGCGGTAGGATCAACCATATTCTTTATGCAAGTGTGATGTTTGAAGTGGGACGGTGGCTTTGATGAGATAAGCCAATCAGAAAGCGAGATTCTCCTGAGATGTTCTGAATGCACAGACAATGTCACAAGTGTGAGGGTATGCATGCAGATGGGGGTAGATTGGAGGTTAGTGGAGAGAGGTGTTGTCCTGAGCTCTTGTCTTGACAGAGAGTGAAAATTGAAATTCGAGAGGCATACCGTAATCAGAACGCCATGGCAACCGAGCAGGCTGTCAAACAGTCACAAAGTAAATTAGCAATATACAGAACCTTGCTCTGCCACGACAATTATAAAACTAATTAAAGCACCTGCATTTCATTAAAAGTAGGCTATGTAAAACATCCAAACATATTATAGTATTGGTTGAATGTTGATTGTCCAAAGCATAATGTAAATGTGTTCCATGTGCATTTAACCCAGAAACCATATAAACATCGCTATGGTGGAACAAATTTACATTGGAACAAAGACAAAAAAGACATATAAACATTGTTTTATGCAGTGTTTGGGACAGTCACACATAATGTAATTTGTAGGATGTTAAATTCATGTTCTGTTCTAACTGGCTTCTGTTTTATAGCATTTGCCATCGAGGAAAAAATACCAGACGGACAGTATGTGTGTTTAAACATACGTTTATTCTCTTTTAACACATAAATAGTTTGTGATCTCGAGATGGGGTTTTATTATGGCATTTTGCTAATTTCCAAGTCAAATCGGAATGTCAACAGTTTATTAATACTATGAAGAGAAACTAAATGCAAAGAATTTACAATATGTTTAACAGCATATTTAATGGAGTTGTGGTTGACATCGTTTCTTTCTGATGAACTCAAATGCTCCAGTGAGCTAGTGACATTTTTTTTATTTGATAACATCAGCTTTATATCTTGCACTTTAAAGGTTTGTTGGATTTTGCTGTGAGTGCAAAGGTTCCCGGGTTCAAATTTTGTGTGATATATAACACATTTTTATCAGTAACATTACAGTTCTGTATGTCGGTAGATGTGTATCCACATAGGGAGCGGTGCTGGTCTGAGAGAATATATAGCAACCTCAGCGAACACACAGCAACACATAACTCACTGGAGGAGGCTATTGCTATTGTTTTTCTCTGGTCAAAGGAAAGGCTTTCATATAGTGCGGACAAAATCAAATACAAACTTTGCCTTCTCATTTTTGAAGTCCAACATTGGTTAGCAGGCTATACAAACAGACATGCAGATGAGGTCAGATTGATCAGCAAACATAAACAGAAGCTCAACCGAACCTGCTGGACACATGAGAATGAACCTCGTTGGTTCTTGTAGAAGCTCAAACGTGCTGCATAACACAAGAATGAACCTCATTGGTTCGTGCAGAAGCTCAAACGTGCTGCATAACACAAGAATGAACCTCATTGGTTCGTGCAGAAGCTCAAACGTGCTGCATAACACAAGAATGAACCTCATTGGTTCTTGCAGAAGCTCAAACGTGCTGCATAACACAAGAATGAACCTCATTGGTTCTTGCAGAAGCTCAAACGTGCTGCGTAACACAAGAATGAACCTCATTGGTTCTCACTAGGCTTGCTGCAATAGTCGTGGCACTGCCCCCCACCGTCATTTTGACAGTAATAAAAATAATTTAGTTTAGTTAGAGTACAGACAGTTCAATTTAAAAACTGAATGTGTCAAGCTAATCGAGAGTTGCAGCACAGATCAGCAGCAGGAGTCCGATTTCATTTATCACATGGCGAGAGTGAGGTGAGCTGACTGACAAGATGATGGCGGAAAATTTGGTTCTAAAGCGAAATGTAAAAGCACCTATTTGGCAATATTTTATACTGTTTTGTTGTTGTGTTTTTCATTAAGGATAATAATCAACCCAGCATTCAAGCAATTGCCGCCCCCGAATTGTAATTCTATTTAAAAGCTAGATGGTGGAAAACAGGGAAACCGGTATTACCGGTGTTGTCACACGTCGCTTAACCAATGGGAAAATGTCCTCGCCTTCGCATCCCTAGTTCTCGCACGATAAGCGAAAATGCTTGAGTTTCCGTTTAGCACAACTGACGTGTGACTTGATAAATGTGTATATGTGAATAAAACCCTAAATTCAATCTGTTCATCTCTGATTTGGACTAAACCAATTCATATGGATTACTTTTACAATTTTTTTTATGAACTTTTTGAAGCGTCAAAGTGGTAGTTGCGTCCATGGAGGGACAGAAAGCTCAGATTTAATCAAAAAGACCTTCTTTTGTTAATGACAGAATTTTCATTTTGGGGTGAACTAGCCCTTGAATATGAGTATGACGAAGCTACATTATAGTTAGAATGTGAGTCTGATACTGCTCCATAGGGCTTTGATTATGAGGCGTGTCTTAACCGAACCAGGAAAAAAACAAAACTCTGCACTCAATTGGATAGACCTACAGCCAATCAGAGCAACGCAGTAAGTGTTTTTTTATGATCTACGCAAAGTTGTCAACAGAACTCAACTGCACGCACGCTGGAAGAAGTAGTAAAATAATGAGTGTTGCTTCTTTTACTTGGTCCTCCATGAGTGCGACCAAAAGAAGAAACCACAACGACCGCAGGGTTTTCATTGCGTCCCATCTTCTTAGTGACCATCGGAGCCAGCTGATAAATTAAACTTTTGCCGAATGGCGTAGGAAGGACGGCAAACACATCTTTCCAATCGACAAATGCCTTGATTGCAGTTTTCTGTTCGTCTTTTAAAATGAATGCGCTGTCGATTTCTTTTACAACAGACTCGATAGCGGGATCTCTACATCTCAGTTCTCCAGCTGCAGTCATCTCTGAGGGAAACCAGTTGAACCCAAGCGCTCTTTGATAACGTGATGATTACGTAACTGCAGATCATCTGTCCATCATCGTATAAAGCCCGCCCTGGCAATTTGATTGGCCCGACTAATTCTTAACCGATCATAATTACTCCTCAATGGATCGAGTCCAGACCGAACTTCCCGACCAAAAAATGTTGTGGGCGGGGTTCGGGCTCGCATCCAGGCTACCTTTAATGTATAGAGGAGGGTGTGCATCATAACCTTTTGTATTTCTTGGTCAACTTCAGAATATGACAATTCTTTGTGTGCCACTATGAAAGGACATGAATGAATATGCAAAACCTCTTAGCGGAATTATAGCAGAAATCATAAAGCCATGTCTTATAAACACTCTAATAGGATTGTAAGGGACATATAAATAAGTAAGCAACGGGAACTGTTTCCGAGGAGGAGGGAGAGCATGGCCACAGGAGATTTGTCAAACAAAGAGATTGGATGAATAGGCCTTTCCCAGTGGTAGAAGTTTTAAACCCTACATCAGCTGGGCTTCATATGATAGAGTGGGTGAGAGAGGCTGACGGTTGAGCTGGTTAAATAGAGGGACAGGGAGCGCCACACTGTGCTTTTGCTTCAAATGAATGCCTACAGGAAGTGAGTGGTGTGAAGCATTGCATTGGGTGTTCTTGCGTTTGTTACGCAGACATTCAAGCATGTCTGGTTCTTGTCGCCATAGGAGTAAATTGAACTGTCAAAAACATACAGTTTAAGACAGCTCAAAAACCTCATGAACCCTCTAACTTGCCCTGAAAAGAACCCAGAACCTGTTATTCAGAAGCGGTTCCATTTTGTAAAAAATACCAGAACCGAAAGACGTTCGTTTGGATCACACACTTGCAGCGATGTGGATGTAATACTCAAACAATCACAATTGAATCTACAGCGTGAATAAGACCAGTGTAGTCCAATTACAGAATGAATGACTCTTATGAAACGGCATTACCAATTTAGTCCGGCAGCTTTTTAGTGAATCAAAAACAGTGTTGCTGTATTCAAAATTGCAAACTCTCTTGAGTAGGTGCTTATTTTGAATAAGTTATTACTTCGTGACCACTAAAACAGTATGTTCTATATTAATGCGTTTATGAATGTAATCCGGACATACTGTTTTTCGCCTACTGTGTAGTAGGGAAGTATTGATTTCGGATGCAGCCTGAAGCAGTGACTCCCAAACAAATGGGAGTCAAAACAAATTTTTGTGGGTGAATCAAAAACATGCAGCGTGACCAGTGTAGTTTAAATCACGAACGAGTTGGATTGTTTTAGTTTGTTTGATTTGAGTCAACATACACAACTAATAAGTGTTTTTACACATTTTAATTAGTGTTTTTAATAGTAAATTAGTAAAATATGTGAGCATGCTGTTTGTTTAGTATTGTCGTTTAATATACGAAGCCAGTTGTTAGATAGCATTTATGCAGCCTCTAAAATGACTGAAAAGTTACTAAAAAGTCTATGTAAGCACACAAAAATGGTTTAAATATGTTTATTAATGATATTTTTCATTATTTGGATTTGATGCTGCAATTCATTTCCAAATATGTATTCATTAAAACGAAGTGAATTCAGAACCGGAACCGGTTTTTAACATTTTCTAGTCCCAAACACGCCCGTTTCTAATCAAACCAGAGTGGAAGGCAGTTTATTTGTAAACGGGAAGCCTTTTCATTTGGTTAAATGAATATAGATTCCCCACCAAAATTGTTTCCCTGCTGACATTTCTAATTGAGATAAAAATGAAAGCACCAAGGAATTGATGGTTACTGGGAAGTTAAGGCAGAGATTTTGCAAGCCAGATGTTTTGGTGAACGGCATGATTGTCAATTTCCATAAACCGAGCATTCATCTGATCACATAAAAGGCACACAGCAAAGCTTGGCCTTGGTTCAGGCTGCTCTGCTTTCTTTTTAATAAGAGCGTTCTTAGAGATGGAAGCATTGGTGAGGCAATTCATTCTTCCTGTCTTCTTTTCTCATCCTCTCAGGATCAACTTCTCAAGCCTTTCCTTGTTGTTTTTGTTCTCTCTTTATTTTTTTCTCTCCAGTAACGTCTGGGTACTGAGATGATTTACATTTTAGATGAACTTAAAGTTCATGGACAGATAGAGGCAGAGAGACCGCTGCTATAACAGAATAACCCTGGGACAGAATGCACTTTGTTTGTCCTGTTTTCCTGGACTAGGTGTACTTCACTTGTATGCTTTATACCCGTTTCTCAGAAGTTTGTCTTTTTTAAAGGATTTGAGGGAAAGACATTGCCAGAGACAACATTAAGGTCACAATATATGACTGAATCAGTTATATCCAAAGCTTTAAACTCATGTTGTTGTTTTTTCCCCATGAAATGCTATACTGAATATTTAAGGTCTTTAAATTATTGACTTAATTGCTAATGATTCCAGAAGAACATTATTTTACAATAATTGAAACAATACAGCATTAAAACATTATATAGATTTTCTAAAATACATTTCCAATTACTACATTTTTCATCATTATCATGAAAGGTCTTACATTTAATCTTGCACACATTACATTATGCTTAAACACATGCAACAAGAACAGTCCTCTTGTTTAAAATTCTCTCTATAACATAAATTATCATGATTGTAAGGATCAATAAGGGTTGGGATAGACCGTATTTTAGACAAATGGACACACAATTGTGTGTGTAGGGTAGATAAATGCATGTTTACATTTGTTTTTCTTAAATTTTAAAAATACGTAGAAAACTTAACTATTATGTAATAATCACAGATATTTCCCTACTTGTAAAAACATCAGATATTTACTAATACACACACAAATATATAAATAATCAGGAATAACATTATTCGGTCTAATTCATGCAAAATAAAATACAAATTGTATAAGTAATTGTGCTTTATAACAAACCATATGCCAATTCTGTCACACAAATTATCAAGAAATTGTTTTGCATTTAAAGTAGCTTCTATATTTGGCAACAACAAAAACTGCCTATTGAATTTAACAGACATGTGTGGTGTGCAAAATATCGGAATTTTCTATGGTTTTCTATCAGTTTGAAACATCTTGTGGTCTAAATTAAACCCATCTTTGAAGGGAATTGGTCAATATTTATTGATGTATCTAGCAGTGTTGACCCATAAAGAGTGATAGGCTGGGGAAAACTCGTTTTGTGAGACAAAAGAAACGGCAAGAGATTGCACCTAAACACAGGTGAATGCCTCCGAGCATTCTGGACAGAAAAAAAACAAACCTCTTCACACAAACCTTTTTTTTTCTCAGTGTAGTTGCCGTTTTGTCCCAGAACTCGAGAATCAGTGCTGTGAATCTAAAGTGACATTTGTCAGAAAATAAAACTTTTCTGATAAAGCTGCAGTTTTCCCTGCCTTGTTTGATCCTGAGCTTTGATTATAAAGTCCTGATTGTAAATTCATATCTCTCGGCAGGACCCTGCGGATCTGTCTGTCTTTTTTTTTTTTTTTTTTTACTTTGTGCATGCTGTAGAGGAAAAGGAAAGTAACCTTGACACCCCCTCGAGAGAAAAATGGCTGGCTGTCAGTCAAACTTGAATCTCCCAGCAGCTTTGCGACCTGAGGTGTGTCAGGACAAGGCCGGAGGGGGAAAGTGTGTGTGTGTGTGTGTGTTTGTGTATGTGCATGTATTGTCATTTGGGGATAGGGCGGATGAGAGTCCAAAAATGTCCGGTCGTTTGTGAGTTTTATTCCACCATCAATCTTGTCACCAAGGTTGATCAGAGTCCAGGGAGCGGATGAGGCTTTTCTCTCTCCCTAGTATCGAGGGTAACAACACTGCAATGCAATGACATGAGCGGTTTGCAAGGATGCCACACGGTTTTACTTGAAAAGGACAAAAGGGACATTCAGAATGATCGACTAACTGACGCTGAAAGAACCCTCTGAATTATTTAAGCCGGAAACTCTTTAGCCCCTTTTCAGATGACGTCCTCTAGCATCTGCAAAGTTTTTTGCATTTATTTGTAGCAAGATGTTCGAGAGCATTAGCTGATTGAGAAGACAAACTGAAGTCAAAGATATATGGACTAGATGTTTCCAATGTTTTCCACAGGCTCTCGGGGTAAATTACTCTGAAACAAACGATGTCTTTTTGATGTCAAACATTGTGCTTTTGAATCTATCTTTCAGTCGGACTAATGCACGTTAATTCTCGTCTTGCATTAGTTCCAGCATTAGGGTGATCAAACGGAGGGTGAAATAAGAGCTTTCCCGAATCTTCACACCCCTGAGCTGTTTTTCTAAGAAGACAGCAGAAATTAGTTTTCCGGCTCTCGAGTCCTCTCTCAGGATCGGTCTCGTAGGGTGTGGTGTAATGGCTTGGCTCTGATGCCTCTATTTATGTTACCAATTTTTAGTGGAGCAGCCTGAATAATTTAAGAGGGAAAAGATGGTAGAAGCAACAACAAACTATATCCGGGTGTTTGTCAAGCAGCCATCGCACCATGAAAGCTTCTTATAAATCACGATTGTATCTCTGTCCCCGCCTCCTCGTGGCTTTGTCTTGTCTCTCTCCCTTAATAGCCTGTAATTGGTCCCCCATGGAACCAAAAAGAAAGAGCAGAGATGCGTAACTCACTAGTGATTTACTCAGATTAAAGTGTGCAAGGAAAGACTTGGTCAGGCATGTACAAAAGATAACTTCATGAATAATACATGCTACAAATCTATGGCTCTGATCATAAAAGGAGGATGGCCCAGGGCCGGAGGGATTCTGCATTTGTGTTGAATGATCGAGGGGCCCGTAACCGGAATCTCTTGGGTGTTGGTAAGAAACTTCAAAGCGGAGCGGTTAGGGCTGTTATTTTAAAGCGTTCATTTAATAAAAAAATAAATAAAGTGAATTCAATTAATAGTGACCCCTGGCTTGTATGTTATTTTCATATTTTTCAGAGCAATTCAAAATAATTTACAGAGAACCATACAGAATCATTGATACCTCGTTTCCACCAAAAAGGAACTGGTTCGGAACTGGTGCTGGTTCAAAGTTGGTTCAACTTGCGAACCTTCTCAGAACCTGTTTGTTTCTCCACTGACTAGAGAGCCCAGCGAACGACGTCGTTACGTCGCCATACGTGTTAGCTTTCCCATTCCCGTCGTGTTGTTGGTCACGATAACCCCTCCCCCGGCCCCCGACGTAAGCATGACGTGGTAAAAGAACGGTTCTAGTCCAGCAAAGAGTTGGTGCCTCTTTGGAACCAATTTTCCTGGCCGAGAACCGGTTCTTTGGCTGTCGAAACACAAAGAACTGGTCCGCGAGTAGGCACCGGCTCCGAACCGGCTCTCAAAATGCTTTGGTGGAAAAGGGGAAACAGAATGGTGTACCAGGTCTAAACTGTTCTTTAGTACTTTATTTAATTATTTTACATAATCCAAAGTCAAAGCCAATTTTTAATTGCATTTAAGTAATAGCAAACTTACAGCAAACTAAAGTAGCCTATTACTTCAAATTCTTCACAGTCTTCACAAATTCAGACACATTCGTTCAGGTGTCGGACTTGTTTTGCAGTATGTTTTTGATTCACTAAAAATAACTTGCTCATAAGATTCATTTGTTTGGGAACTGGACTGCTTTGGTTTTGCGATATGTTTTATGATTCACCTAAAATAACCTGCTCATTAGAGTAATTCTGTCAAGAATCAGAGTTGATTTGTTTTGCTGTATGTGTTGGATTCACTCAAAAGAACCGGCTCATTAGAATCATTCCTTCAGGTATTGGACTTCACATGTTTTGCTGTATATGCTTGATTCACTAAAGATAACCAGCTCATTAGGGTAATTTCTTCAGGAATTGGACTTCACTTGTTTTACTGTGTTGCTGATTCAGTTAAAAGGACCCGGCTCATTGGTGTAATTCGTTCAGGAATGAGGTTTCACTCGTTTTGCTGTATGATTCACTAAAAAGAACCAACTCATTAGGGTGATTCCTTCAGGAATCAGACTCCACTTGTTTTAAAATGGTTTGGTGATTCAGTTAAAAGAACCAGCTCAATAATGCAATTAATTCAGGAATTTGGATTTCACTTGTTTTATTGTGTATGTTTGTGATTCACGCAAAGGAACAACTCATTAGAGTCATTCGTTCAGGAATCGGATTTCACTCGTTTTGCTGACTGTGTTTGATTCACTAAAAAGAACCAGCTCATTAGGGTAATTCCTTCAGGAATAGGACTTCTTGTTTCAGTTTTTTGAAAAACATATTGCAAAGTCCAATCATTCTGGAATGGCACTACACTGTTTGCGCTGTGAATTTAGTGGTGTTGCGGTGCCATTAACTGCCTGTGTCAGTGTATTTTTGTACAGTGTTCCGTCCACATCGGAAGAAGATAATACTGTATGTTGACTTCAAAATCCACTTTCTGTCAATTAATTTGAATTATCCCCAGCAAATATTGATATATGCGGTTTATTTGATTAGTCATGTATAAATAAATCAAACTTTTGAAAGCCTAAGTAACAGTGCAGGTGTTTAGATCATATAGATCCACGAAGCTGTTGAGTAGAATCTGGCACAGAGGCCTTTCCCTTTTCATGATGGCTGGAAAGAAATGCGACAGAAAATTGATTTTGATGTCATGCATTGTATAACAGCCAGTGTAGCACCCTTATGTGGCTATCTTTTGTTCTCAGGCTTACGTTAACCCCCACTGCTTCAACCTTTAAATCTGTCTCTTTTCTCCGCCTTATTTCATTTCCAAAATGTCATATTTGCTCCTTTGGCTCGCTCCCTACATAAATCTGAATCCCTTATCAGGATACCCGCTACACCCCGGACGACACGGGGATGGATCCCGTTATTTTTATCTAATCTCCCTCACCAAGCATATTCTGTGTCTGCCTCCATCTCCTCTGACAGGAAAGCTGCTTGCATTAGTGCTGTATCTATCCAGTGCGATGCAATGTTTTGCCCTGACACCTCTCTCTGATAAGCACCCTCCTCCCCAACCCCCCGCGTGTGCGTCAGTGAAGAACGAGTATTTTGCCACCGATGTCTCTCAAGCAAAAACTGATAAAATACCCAGCCAATAATGCTGCAGGGGAACATTATCTGTTGGGCCGATATTTCATTTCTCTGGGTTTGTTTTTCTTTTTTTTAGGGTGGACTCGAAAGGTCTATTTCCGCCACACCAGGCTCTGTGCTGCAGAGCGAATTCTTTTGTTTATTCTCTGCAAATAAAATGCTGGATCGAGCGACAAAATGGCACTGAGCAGAGCAGCAAATCTAAGCAGTTGTTTATGGGATTGTAAGCACACGCTCAGCGTGAGAGCTGCGCTCGGCTGGTGTTAAGTGTTGAGATATGAGCTGGAATGTTAAATCAAATGCCTCATTTGGTTCCCAAACTTTTCTGAGAAATGATGTTTTTGCGGTTCTGCTCAACAGGAGTTTTGCTGTGAAGAGTGGCTCTTTGAATGCGTGTTATTGGCAGTGCCCTGATGTGCCACCAACTAATTTCTGTATTGTGTGTTGAATTTACACTGTGAATTATAACAGGGCTTGGTAATGGAAAAGCTCTCAGGTGTGTCTGGCTTTAGCAATGTCTTTATCATTGGATTTGGCAATACCACAGTGTGTGTTTGTGTATTTGCATCTGTCTAGCCTTGTTTGTGCCACATACAGTTGTGCCAAACAAGCATTTGGACACTTCGACTATATTACATTATATTAAATTATATTATATTATATTATATTATTGTATATATAATCCTAAGAAATAATAAAAAAAACAATTAGGCCTGTGACAAACTGCTTAAAATAAGCTTTTCTTTCCAATAGTTTTGATCTTTTAAGGAAGGTTTCTTTTATTGATATCAGTTCTCACCCTGACATTTTTGAATTTATGCTCCTCCCAAAAAATATCAGAACCGTACCATACCATTCTATGTGTAAATTGCATGTATTTTGTGAATGAATTAAAAGATAATTAGATAGCTTGGTTAAGTTGGAACTTTGACCCAAGTTTGTGCTATTTTTTTTTTTTTTATATAAATGCCTTTTGGTTTTATTTGATTAAATAAAGCAAAGACGTTCATTAAGTGTGACTGAAGTGTCCAAACGCTTTCTGGGGCCACTTTTATGTGCCCGTTATGGCTGTTTGTATGGGCTTTTGTGCCATTGTTTGACAGTGTGAGCCCCAGGGGTGGTGGGAACTGTTGGTTTCTGTGGTGAGGGTTGACACAGTGCTGGATGCTGGTCAGCAGGGCTTTTGGTGAAAGGCCGTTGTTATGTTGCTGAAGTCCACAGCTTCCATTTTGCCCGGTTTGTCTGTCTGGGATCTCTCCTGGCTGGGCTCGCGCCTGTGACGATGCTGACAGGATGACAGCAGGGGCGCACAGGGTTGAATGTCAATGTAGGCGAGACCAGTTTCTGCATGATCTGCTGCACATACAAACTCACTCACAAACACACACACACACACACACACACACATAGATGCATATTTAGGTTTCTCAAAGGAGTGCGGCAACATCTGGTGATACAGAGTTAGAAGTTTGCATTTTAGCAGAGAATTCAATTGGGGATTTTTAGTGAGAATTCATAAGGCCTTCTAGCAAATCAATAAGATATTATGTAGTATTGAGTTGGTAGAGTTTGAGACAAATATATCCAGCATTTTAATAGATCTAGAGACACAATGCATAACAAAATATTAACAACCTTTATGCACCTGAATGGCTGCAGGCAGGTATACGCTGGACGCAATATTACAAAGACGCAAGAATAAATCCTAAACATAGCTGTAAAATCTTCAGTATTAAAACAGCCATCCACGTGATGTGGATTAGGCAACCTTTCTACTGCTCCAAGGTCCAGTCCCGACACTCGTGTGTCCGTTGTATGCGCTTTCAAAGGTCAACATGGGTCATCATAGGCAAGGGAGTGCGATGAACTGAGTTTTGTGACACATTCCTCACATAACCATCATTAAGTCTTTACCTGCCATAGACGAAATTTTCTGGCATTCCATGTTTTCACTGTTATATGGTAGGGGGAAAGAGTACAGAATCTCTGGATCAAAACACAGGCGAAAAACAAGCAGAAACGAACATCATCAGATGCATATGTAAAATATCGCGATCATCAACATGTTTTGAATAAAATGTTGACCCAGGATGAGCTACTACAGGACTGTGAAGCTTTGATGTTGATGGACTCAATCTACCACATCTATGTTTTGATCATCGTTCTGAATCCAATCCGGGCGTAGTCAGCGATTTTTCTCAGCTTTTTGCTCAAAATGTTGCTTTTTTTTTATGAAGCTTACCCACAAGTGTTGATTTAAAAAATAATGCATTAAGCAATAATAAAACTGCTTTTTTGTTTAAAAGCAGAGGCTCTGTTCTGTCTTTTGACATATTGCATGTTCAGATATTCCTACAACAAAATATTCTGGGGGCCATGAAAGTTTTGTGAAAATTATCAAAAATGCTGGCCTGTCTGGCAAAAAACTCTGGTGGGGAAAGAGTTAAAATTTTGTGTGACCTGTGCCACAGACCTTCTGTTGGCTCGGACCGGACGCGATAGCCTTTGTTGACCGTAAATGACCGAGGCTGACCGAGAGCAACACACAAGCCTCGCCGCTTCAGAGATACTCTGACTCAGTCACCTTGCCATAACAATTTGTCCCTAGTCAAAGTCACTCAGATCTTAATTCCTGCATCCAACACTGAATATGAGAACTTATCATCTAATCTACCCAGACCTTAATATGACCTTCTTAGGAGATTATCAACAATATTCACTTCATCCGGTGACATGATTTTGGCAGTCAGATCAGTGTATTGTTTATATATAAAATCAATAGTTTTACACTCACCTAAAGGATTATTAGGAACACCATACTAATACTGTGTTTGACCCCCTTTCGCCTTCAGAACTGCCTTAATTCTACGTGCCATTGATTCAACAAGGTGTTGAAAACATTCTTTAGAAATGTTGGCCCATATTGATAGGATAGCATCTTGCAGTTGATGGAGATTTGTGGGATGCACATCCAGGGCACGAAGCTCCCGTTCCACCACATCCCAAAGATGCTCTATTGGGTTGAGATCTGGTGACTGTGGGTGCCATTTTAGTACAGTGAACTCATTGGCATGTTCAAGAAACCAATTTAAAATGATTCGAGCTTTGTGACATGGTGCATTATCCTGCTGGAAGTAGCCATCAGAGGATGGGTACATGGTGGCCATAAAGGGATGGACATGGTCAGAAACAATGCTCAGGTAGGCCGTGGCATTTAAACGATGCCCAATTGGCACTAAGGGGCCTAAAGTGTGCCAAGAAAACACCCCCCACACCATTACACCACCACCACCAGCCTGCACAGTGGTAACAAGGCATGATGGATCCATGTTCTCATTCTGTTTACGCCAAATTCTGACTCTACCATCTGAATGTCTCAACAGAAATCGAGACTCATCAGACCAGGCAACATTTTTCCAGTCTTCAACTGTCCAATTTTGGTGAGCTCTTGCAAATTGTAGCCTCTTTTTCCTATTTGTAACGGAGATGAGTGGTACCCGGTCGGGTCTTCTGCTGTTGTAGCCCATCCGCCTCAAGGTTGTGCGTGTTGTGGCTTCACAAATGCTTTGCTGCATACCTCGGTTGTAACGAGTGGTTATTTCAGTCAAAGTTGCTCTTCTATCAGCTTGAATCAGTCGGCCCATTCTCCTCTGACCTCTAGCATCAACAAGGCATTTTCGCCCACAGGACTGCCGCATACTGGATGTTTTTCCCTTTTCACACCATTCTTTGTAAACCCTAGAAATAGTTGTGCGTGAAAATCCCAGTAACTGAGCAGATTGTGAAATACTCAGACCGGCCCGTCTGGCACCAACAACCATGCCACGCTCAAAATTGCTTAAATCACCTTTCTTTCCCATTCTGACATTCAGTTTGGAGTTCAGGAGATTGTCTTGACCAGGACCACACCCCTAAATGCATTGAAGCAACTGCCATGTGATTGGTTGATTTAGATGATTGCATTAATGAGAAATTGAACAGGTGTTCCTAATAATCTTTTAGGTGAGTGTATATTTATCCATCGTTTTATTTCCATCGTTGTCATTTGGAGTGCTTCATTTCATTGTATAGTTATTTCCCTATTAAAGCCGTCAAGGACACGGTCTTGTACATTTTGTCTTATTTTCAAATACTTTTTTGCTTGATCATGTGTCTGAAACCTGCATGCTTTTATTCAAATGAATTTATATTGGTTTCCAGACATAAAAGTACATTTTCTTGGGAGTTGAACCCATGACCTTGGTGTTGCAAGCACCACGCTTTTCAGTTTGAACTATTGCTGTTTCGATAAAACACTGGAGTTTTTGTAAGCTACAGCAGTGCATGCGTTGGAAGTATGTCTCATGGATGCAATGCGTGTCAATGACTTGCATACAAATAAGTATCCTGAAAACAATGTCGGCAAGGGCACATATGATACAGTAATGTGTGAAGATTTGTTTTGAGCTCTGCCAAGCCGAGCGGCACTTATTATTATGAAATGACAAGAGTTTGTGGGGTACGGCTCAATCTGTTGCTGTGGCCTAGTTAGGCTGTCAAAAGATTGCCTGTAGATATGAGGAGAGATGCCATGAATCAGGTGTGTGCTTCAGACTGGGCCCAAGGCACAAATCCAGGGTGTGCTGGAAGCAGGCGGCAGCTGCCCAGTCAGACAGGTGCTCTTGTATGATAACTGATTTCAGACTGGCTTCCAGGCAAAAAACCATCACATCTATCTAGAACCAATTCAAATTAGATGTTGAGATCAGGAAGTAAATATTTAATAACTTTTTATATCTTGGTAGAGATAGAATCATTGATGACACTGACTTTTTTTTATTCGTTCAGTCAAGGCCCCGATATGGTTCAAGCGAATTCGAAGAACAAACGGGTGTGACGTCAATTAGATCAAATTTGAACATTTGTTTGGATTTTCTGGACTTTTCCAGTTGGTAAACACCTTCGAACTACTATTGGTCGGTGGCGTTTTACGTAGGTGTGGCTCTGAGGCTCCGCCTCCTGTGACGGGAAATTCTTCTCCAGTTCATTTCTTCTGTTCAGTCCGTCGTGCTGAGACAAAAGTTGAAACATGAACACTGGTTTATCGTAGAATTTGAATAGTTGTAATTCTAATTCAAAGAGACTTTTTTTATGTTTAGTGCTAAAGCTGCTTGCTTTAAAGGAGAACTCCGGCGCAAAATGAACCTTTGGTCTAATTACACATTGTTACCTAGTCAACCGTTATCTGAGATTTGTTTTCATGATTATCGAATGTAAATAGTTTTATCTCTAAAAACAGTTTAGCCTATAAAGCTAGTATAACGCTAGTATATTGGGCATAGATCAATGACAAATAAAAATAGCTTGTTAATACCACTAACAAGGCTCAAAATAGCCCCACACTAACACGGTAGCATAATGAGGGTCCCTACCTTCAAACCGAAGCATTGAGAACTTTGTCAGTGTCCAGACAGTTTAATAAGAAGATATTTAATACATAGTCAACTTCGCGTATACAGGCAGGAGCCATCTTTGAAATACAGCCTTTACCAGTCAATCTACGAACGCCGATCCAAGTGCGCTGGTGAGATGTGAACGAGCTATAAGTTGTGATAAGGTGAGCGCGAACAGCAGGCTTGGATCGGCGTTCGTAGATCGACTGGTAGAGACTGTATTTCAAAGATGGCTCCTGCCTGTATACGCGAAGTTGACTGTATGTTTAAAATATCTTCTTATTAAACTGTCTGGACACTGACAAAGTTCTCAATGCTTCGGTTTGAAGGTAGGGACCCTCATTATGCTACCGTGTTAGTGTGGGGCTATTTTGAGCCTTGTTAGTGGTATTAACAAGCGATTTTTATTTGTCATTGATCTATGCCCAATATACTAGCGTTATACTAGCTTTATAGGCTAAACTGTTTTTAGAGCTAAAACTATTTACATTCGATAATCATGAAAACAAATCTCAGATAACGGTTGACTTGGTACCAATGTGTAATTAGACCAAAGGTTCATTTTGCGCCGGAGTTCTCCTTTAAAGCAATCTATTGTATAAAGTGCTATATACATAATTGTGACCACTGAAGTGCTGCTGCAAAGGTATTTTAACCCTCTGGGGTCCAAGGTGTTTTTGGGGTCTTTGAGATGTTTTGACATACTCTGACATTTGTGCTTTTTTCAGTTGCTTATAAACATATTACTGGCAAAGGTGTAATTACACTCTATTTAGCACAAACAGGGCTACCATAATGTGTTATCAACATGTATGTACATTTTTGTATTTTTGAGAGAATATTGTTTATGCGAGGTTATTGAAAAAACTCAAACTTAAAGTTTCTGAAATAAGGCCACAAAACACATACTAAATATGTGTCCACAAGACTTTTGACTAATGGATGTTGTCGCCTAGAGTTTTTTCTTCAAAATGATCTGAAAATCATCCTGCCTTATTCACATAAAACAATAGATTGGTTTAAATTTAAAAATGACACTTTTTGTTTGGAAAGGCAATATGCGCAGGGGTGTGACCTGCTGTGATTCACACCTGAGAAGACAATGGCCCGCATAATGAGCGCATAATGGGGCTGCATACTAATGACCCTTTCATTCAGGTGTGTCACTGAGCCACAAGAATGACTATCTATATATATATATGCCTATATAATACAAAATTGGTTCACAGTTCCAATTATTTATTTATTTTTCAAATTGTGCTTGCAAATTGTATAATATCAAATGTAAAAATTTCTAGTAATTGTGCAGTTAATTATCATACTGTTTTTACAGAAAGTTTGGGAATATATCCCAAATGTGTCACTAATAAAACACAATACAAATAATTTAAAGAGGAGGCTTATATTGAGTTTTTAAGATTTACCTAAGATTTATTTATATGTAGCCTACATATATTTTTGCTATTTTAATAAAAAGGTTACAATTACAACAACAATAAAATTTTTAACTATATTTCAAATGTAATCTTTCTTTGTATATACTAAAGTATACATTTTATCATACATATTTCACAGTTGCGGATTAATTAGTTTGAATATAGCCTACAATCGAACAAACACTATAATAACATCTTAGCAAACAAGCTTATTTGATGTGGCAGTATTTTACAGTAAAAACGACATCTTGTCTTTCATATGTAACATCGGTTTTATGATTAGGACATATAAATGTTAATTTGCAGTTTAATACGTTGCTTATACAAAAATATTTTATTTCAACATATTTCAGTCGATTTTTACTCATCTCAGTATTGGAATATAGTTAGGTAAAAGCTGTTCATTCATTCACACACAAAAACGCGATTCAAACAGTCTTTTTGTTTACAGACACTATTCCATATCGCGATTAGCACAAAGCACTTGAAAATAAAGAATGTAGGCCTACCTATTCCTCAGCTGGATCCGTTGCTCCTCCAAATGAAACTACCTGTACTTCTGAGATCATTTTTTCCAGGATTATTATTAAGATAGTACTACTATTCCTCACAGCGTCGTAAATCTGAGGCTCTTTCGGTGGGTTATCCAGCTGATGTGGGCGTGGATCGCCTTTGTGTTTGAATAGAGCATTTGTGTTTGAATAGAGCGCGCGCTCCGTGGGCGTGGTCAAATTAACTTTAATGAGCTGAGAGATGAGAACGACTATCATCTCTCTCTTTTCGTACAGATTACATAAAATGAGAAAATTAGTTTTTTATATAAATTACTTCATTTAAAAGAAGATAATTCAGGCTTCATGCCTGTGTGCCTGTATACTTGTTTGACTGAGTATTTGCAGAGTTACAGTTCATTTTTCGGACGCGTTTCAGAATGGACTTCACTGACAGAGAGAACGCAGAACGCGCATCATGTTTATTTTTCTTTATTAGGCGAAAAGCACAACACTTTGTTTTTATTATGAGGTTCCACAAAAAAAATACAAACTTAACAGGATCGAATGATGTACAACATTTATATGTAAGATCAAAATCAACAGAGTAATTTGAGTCTCTTTTGCACTGATAAGGAAAAAAGTGAGCTGGTATCGCCGGCGAGACCGCCGACCCCAGAGGGTTAAACGTTTTTTTTTTACCCCAAAGTAGAGCTGCACTATGAATCGAGATCGCAATCTTTCAATGATTAAAACACCCACGCGTTTTTTTCCGTAATTCACAGCGGAACATTCAGAGACACCCAGATTGAGTAGTCATGAATGTGTATGAAACCGCTTCACAAACAGTCTTCTCAACCACACAGTCAGTGGCGGATCTAGAAAATTTTACATGGGGGGGCAAAGGGGTGGCAAGAGGTCTTGGCAGGGTGGCAGGGGTAGACGGTGGGAATCCCTTACAAACACAAAAACACAGTAGTTAGTTTAATCATGCCCTTACACACTACAAAGGTTTTTAGGGTAACACTTTACTTGAAGGGGCGTGCATAAGACTAACATGACACCTTCATAATCATGACATGGCACATGTTATGAATATGAAGGAAGTTTTATGCATGTTTATAACAACTGTCATTAAGTGTCATTCGCTCAATTATGAAATTTTTAATGCAAATATGACATTGTTTGAGATGTCTTTGTTATGACACCTTGACATAAACCAATACATCATAACCTGTCAGTGTCTTTGTCATGACAACTTGACATTACTAAGACAACACAACCTGTCATAAACAGGACATAGCAGATTAATTATCAAACTTAAGAAACCACTTTATGGGTTAACATTACATTAAACTGTCAGGTGGTTGGTTTTGACATTGGCTGTCATGAAGCCATTATAACTTTTTAATGACAAATTCAATTTGTACCACTGTAGTCGAGGTCAAGAAAAATATTCATGACACAGTTATAATGGCCTTATGACAGCCAATGTCAAAACCAACATGATAGTTTAACTTAATTTAATGTCAAGTTGTCATGACAAAGACACTGACAGGTTATGATGTATTGGTTAATGTCAAGATGTCACAACAAAGACATCTTAAACAATGTCATATTTGCATTCAAAATGTCATAATTGAGCGAAAGACACTTAATGACAGTTGTTATAAACATGCATAAACCCTACTTCACATTCATGCCATGTGTCATGTCATGATTATGAAGGTGTCATGTCAGTCTTATGCACACCCCTTCAAGTAAAGTGTTACCAAGTATAAAAAGCAAAATGAAAATATAAAAAAGACCAATAATTGTGTCCAAGGACTTTTAATGGTTAGGCTCCAGCTACTTTCTTCAACTACTCTTGCCTGCAAAAGTCAATATGTGAAAACCTCTGGTTATCCTTGTATTACATTACACTGTAGGGCCATGTAGCTAATAAGTAGCCTATATAACAAATATAAAATCAGACAGATTTATCACATACACACAGACCAGTTATGTTTAGAGTACTTAATATAATAATCCTAATTGTATTTGTTATTTCCCCAGTTGTAAGACTGGTTTCATTGCTGTGATACCTGAGAGGAATTGGATTTGCTTAGCTAATCAAATGATCGATCTCCTAACTGGCACTGTATTGTGTGTTGTAACGTAACGTCGGCGTAACGGCGACCATCAGTAAACGTTATGGATACAAACAATTTATATTTTTTATTAAGCTGTTCTTGTCTTTACTAAAATCAAAATTAGGCTAATCAAAGGGAAGAGTGCTCTTACAAATCACGAGGAAGCGATTTGACCGCTGATTTAGGCTAACGTAACAGACACGCTGTTTTTGCTGATACTGAATAGTCTTTAGCATACAATAAATTCATTACAAATGTAACTTTAAGTTAAACGTGTGTTTAACTACACCTGGGGGAAACTCACTTCACCTTCAGAGGCTCGGGGGCAGCTCAGTCTCTCCAGTCGGGTTGCAGGGCCAGCGCACCGCAACAGACTCGCTGTGTGTGTAAACCAGACTGAGCGCGAACGCCGCTCTGCACTTTTGAATCAGGGACGTACTATTTGAGGGGCAGGGGGGAGTCACTTTTGCTAAATGTATCGTTTAGTTCACTGTTTTGAGAAGCTTGCGGGTTGTTTTTACAAGTAGCCTATAGTTTTACTAAAGTTAGGGGGGCAGCTGGGGGGGCAAGGCTCTAGAGTGGGGGGGCACCTGCCCCCCCTTGCCCCCCTGTAGATCCGCCCCTGCACACAGTATCATTATTTCTGTGTTACAGTAATTCAGATTAACACAGAAGTACTGGGATAAAAGTTTACAGTTAGGATACATGTACACTGATGTTTACAGAAGCGATCAAAATAGAGCAAATCACCTTTTGAAAGTAACTTTTTCCACTAACAATTTTTTTCATTTACATCGTTACACCAGTAGGTGGCGACAAGTGACTTAAAAATGTATTTGTCATTGAATCATGAATCATGAATCATTGAACATGAAATGTTCTAAACTCCCCACCACCATTAGTATAATCCTACTAGTATTGCTAAGGTTTTCAGTAATTGTTATTGCAGCACACAGCGCATCTTGTTCAAATTTCGATCGGCTCGAACAGAAACCCGCTAGGCCTGCTGAAATATATTCAAGGACTTCAAGAAATATAATTACTTTGACCCGTGATAGGCGATGCTAAACGGCTAACATTCCAATGCCGACCGGCAGCATGAGCAAGTTGTCAAACTGATAAAAAGCTATTTATGTAACACGTCAGTGTCACACCATAAAAGTATAAATAAATGTTTACCTGCTCAACAAAAAGTCAGCCGTGTCAGCGTCGGTCTTCAGTCCCAGATCTTCCTGAAGCTTCCTCCAACGGTCAATGGTGGACCGTATATTAATCCTACTCAAAGTTCGGCATTCTTCACATTTTTTTTTTAATCTCTGCTCGTTCCTCTAATGACTTTCTCTTTCGTCCTAACTTTACTGTCGGGGAAAGCAGGGGACGCTTGCTGCTGTCTTTTTTTTATCCATTGCTGATATGTTACTTAGCTAGCTACCATAGACTGTCAGCTGCTTACGCGCGCAATTTCATGACGCAGGAGGGGGGCGGGTGTGGTGGAGACGCGAGCGCAAGGCGGAGTTTCAAGTGGAGCTGGTGATTGGATGAGAGAAGTTGACCAATGTAAGCTGTCCGGCCGGACAGCTTACATTGGTCAACTTCTCTGCGGCTGTACAGCCAATAGAGTGAATTTTCATTCTTTTTTCTATTCATATTGTTAGGATTATACTATATAACCATAACCAGCATCTAAACGAGGAT
The DNA here is from genome assembly GCF_029890125.1 of Rhinichthys klamathensis goyatoka. Lineage (NCBI taxonomy): Eukaryota > Metazoa > Chordata > Actinopteri > Cypriniformes > Leuciscidae > Rhinichthys > Rhinichthys klamathensis. The sequence goes on from NW_026606558.1 coordinate 5,844,359, forward strand.
ATTAATAATGAACAATCTTTGAAATCGTATACCATAGCTTTAAGAAATGAGTTCAAACACATTGACTCATCCAGTAATGAAGCAAGTGAAGTCTTTATGAGTGAGTCATTGAATCATTGAATTAAACAATTAAATCATTCAAATTGAAATGTTATTTTGTTTAGTTGTCTGTTCAGAAAAAACAGTAATTCTCATTTTATCCAGAATCGTGCAGTGAGTATATCAGGGCCTTCGATCGCCAAATCGCGAGCACGGGCAATGACGTAGGTTTATTTTTGAAATTGGTGGACACATAAAAGCAGTGCCCCTCCCATCTCTGCAGTTAAGAGAGAATCAACCACAATTTCTTCTTATCTAAAGCCTTTTTTTAAAAATATAAATATGGTGTATCACACTCATAACTCAAAGAGAGTTATGTCAGTATGTTCAGTAGACGATAATTACACAATTTTGATCATGTAAACCAACAACATTAGGTCTACAACTTAGCTTTCTGCAACAGAATCATAATAGAATCATGATAGATATTCATAGCTAAAAAAAAAAACCTTGTAACACTGTACATCACTTTATTTTAATATTAAAAATGAATGAATGAATGAATCTGAAAGAAAATACACCCGGGACCCAACTGTTGCTATAGTAACGAACACATGCACATACACATGTATTGGATAAACCTCACGCTCTTATTTTAGTACTGTTTTTAATTGTGTGGATATTTCAGCAAAAGGGTTGTTTTATACTCTTAAGTCCTCTGTCCATGCAATAAATGTACGACCTTGAAATTTCTATTGCACTTTAACTTCACAGGTAATGTTAACGGAATGACCCATTTCAGATGCAATTTAGTAGTTGATGGATATTGGTGGGGAGTAGGACGTGTCCCTAGCGTCCTTACTAAATTTTCCGCCCTTGTGCACAGGATTGTGGGATATCATAGACAGCGAAGGATCAAAGAAGTCGACCAGATGGAGGCATCTCAGCTGACAGGATGTAATGCGAACATTAGATTCAAACTTGTCTTGATGCCTTCTTCTCTCCATAGACGGTCTGATAAGGCAGTATTTTGAAGGTTTCGGACACAGTCCCAGAGCGCATACTGCTTATCTGTACGCATCAGTGAGCATAGCACACACACATACACATACTGTACTTTCCTTCCATCTTTTTTTCTCTCATTTACAACACCTTCTCTCATTCACTTACAGTACATGCCGTCTGTTGCCACAAGGGTGAACTGATGTCTCTCTCACACACACACACACACACACACACACACACACACGCACACACACAGACCTGCAGGCTAAACACATGCCCATAATCACACTTTCCTTGACATTGATGTTCACATTGCATTATCATTTGTGCCAGTCACGATGCAGGGCATCTCTGTCCGTCCATACACACACACATATAAATGTGTGTACATATATGTATATGCATGTGTATATATGCATATGTGTGTGTGTTTACTTAATATTCCTAGTTTAAAGTATCAAGTATCTTAATGCAGCTCTTCTTTTACAATATACTTTTTTTGTTGTTGTTGTTGAACCTAGGAAAAACAAAATCGTTTTAGTTGTTAATCAGGTTGTCTCATTATTGTCATGCTTATTATTTAAATAATCATAAATAAATAAAAATATTTAAAAAATAAAATAATAATAATACTATATTTTTTTATTTCAATATATTATTTTATATATATTTTTTAATGTATTATTGATTTAGCTATCATTGCCATTAAATTGTGTATGCTTGTCAGAGATCTGTTCGGTACTGAACTTTGCATGTTGTAAGCCTGTCCGTAATATAAATAAATCTCAGTGTTTGATTTTTAAGGACATTTTTATTTACTCTACTATAATCAAAGGGTTTTGTGACAGTTAAAATCTGTTTTTCTGAAGTAGAGATCCACTGGCTCAAAGTCTATAGCTGTCGTGTCTGTAGTGCAAATGTTTATTCTACTAGCTGCTCGCATACTGGTTTTACTGAAGCTGGGCTTCCCAGCATGCACTGGGGCATGAATTATTAATATGATTGCACTGTTTGACTGTTTGCCAGTTTTATTTACACCACTGGTGTTGAATTTGTTGTCACGTTTCATAACTTGCTGTCTTGTGAAGTCAGGATGTGTTTGTTTCTCTAGTAAGTCTCGTTGTTGCCCTTGTCATGCCTCATGTGCCAAGTCTCGAGCTCTGTGTGTAACGAGAAACACTACCTCAATTGTTTATTTGTATTGTGAGTGTGATTTTAAGACAACAAGCTCTTTTTTTTTTTCTTTTTTTTTTTTAGAAGGCATGAAATGAAACGTGTAATATTGAACGGTTTAGTGCCAGGCACTCTCTCAAGAGATGATCTAAATAGGCGATTGTTACAAGAATGGCTCATGTTAAGTCATGGCCACTTCATGTTAAGTAAAAACGTTAAAAAAATTAAGTAGATGAATTCAGCTATATATAAAAAAAGCCATTTAAATCCATTTTAGCCCTCATTTACCCATTTAGATGCTAAGTGAGACATTTAAAGACTGCCATCGCAACATTCTGCATAATAATACTACGTGAATGTGCATAATCTGGCTTTGCATCTTGGCTCATGATTTGCTGTGGTCTGGCTCATCCTAAAAAGCAGACCCTCTGAAATTTGACTCTATACGGTCGCTCAATAAATCACAGTAATGTGAGCGGGATGAAGAATACTGTGCTTTTCTTCTCAATAAGATCTTGTTGGATGCTGGGAGTAGTGTTAACATCTTGATTAACCATAATGGAAATGCAATTTACATGCACAACAGAAGAAGGCCAGCTGTTCTTGTGCCTGTCTTGAGATTACGAACGGTTCTGAGCTTTGGGAAAAGCTCTTCAGAATTTGAATGTGATTAATACAAGGTCATATGGCTTCTTTTTGTTTGTGGCCTGAAAACACAGTATATGAGATATGTAACCGTATCGGGTATGTTTATTGGTTACCATTAAAAAGGTGGTCTTTAAAGAAACCAAAATGCTTTTTGTAAGCCAAATGACATTTAGTTTTTCCTCTTCAAAACTTTCAAAATATCCTGTTCTTCACCACAATGGAACTGCAGTGGTAATTTGTACATCTAGTGGCATCATTTGCTATTACAATTTATTTATTTAAAAGCGTTTATAGATGGGGGTGAATTCAGGTTGATTGGGACACTTTTCCCATTAAACTGACTATGGAAAAATGTCCCAATCAACCTGAATTCACCCTATATAATTGTATTTATGCATAGAAAGACACTTTTATAATTATTATTTTTTTTAATCCACTGACTTTAAGAGCAGTATTACTGGAAAAACGATAATGATTGAGTTCTGTTTTCACAGTGTTGTGTTCCTGTGTTCCCTTGGTAATTTGTCTCCATGGTTTTTGATTGAGTTTGCATGTGTTCCTGGTTTCTTTAAAGGCCGTGTTGCAGGTTAACCACCACTGTCGATTAATGGGTAAATCACTGAAGAAATGTATATCATTTTTAAAATGTCTCAACAATGGTCTTAAATACCTTCTTTTTTTTTTTTTTTTTTTTTTTTTTTTTACGTTTTTTGGTATTAACAGGTTGTTGTTTTTTATGCAATTCGGTAAAAAAAAAAAAAAAAAAGTGGAGGAAAGGTAGCCTCAGCCTAGTATTAGAGCTATGGCGACTGACTGGGATGAGGAAGAGGTGGCAAGAGCCAACACGTATGATGGCCCGCAGCCGTATAATTTCGAACCTGCCAGACGTGAGAGGGCAAATGAGGAATTGCCAAGAACTGATGGCCGTCAAAGCCAATTAAATCATGGTCCGAGGAGAATGAGTGGAGAGTTGGTGAAGTGTCCTGGTGAGTTGCTATCATTTAGCAACGCAGCAATGAGCACTGGAGCTAGTCTACGAGCAGCAGTGCACAATAACGACACATACTTTTTTACTGTCATTGAATAGCACAGAGTGAAAAATCAACGTTTTCTTTATATCTAGTGGCAGTGATCATGACGTTAGTTCAGATAAGTACCGGTAACCTTTGTCATAGTGTCGTATGGTATACTTTGTCTTTGTCATCTAGAAATAGAAACGCCCATATAGCTAGCCTGATGCCTTCTAAGCGTTTATCTCTTCCTCCGGTGAAAATGTTATTGCAAGCGTCCGCGTGTCTGTCGCTGTGTTTGGCAGGTGCTTGTGTGGGCGCTGCCATCCAATGGAAACTGCGTTGGAAAGCTTGTGCTGTAGGGAAGTGAGTGCGTTTTGGTCGCTGGTCGAGGAGCTCATCGACGTGCCTCACTCAGCATCCAAGATTTGAGGCTATCTATTTATCTATCTAGCTGCTAGCTATCTATGCTAACGTTATGCTATTTGGCTGTCTGCCTATCTCTCGCTATACTAGCCTATCTATATCTATCTATCTATCTGTCTATCTATATATCTAGTCTATCTATGTATTTATCTAGGACCTGCGCTATCTGAATACTCTCGTCTACTACTCGTCTCTCTAGTCACTCTTAATGCTCTCAAGGCGGGCTTTGGTAAATTCTCTCCCCAAGGTGACCTAATGCAATGCATTGTGGGGGAAAGGAGAATCGTTGCAAACCGCTGTAAGATAGTACCTACTTTTTCGTATTAAATTCCTTTTTGTGATACCCAACAACATAAAATACAATGGATAACAGTTTAAATGTTTATTACCAACAAGCAAATTGCACAAATTTGTGGAATAATTAACCCTGCAACACGGCCTTTAAATATCCCTGTCTGTATTTAAGCCCTGATTTTCCCTATTGTTCATTTGTCCGGTAGTGTTGTACTTGGTTCTTGATTCTAGCTTCTGAGTTTTCCCTAGTATTCCTGCTGGATTTATTAAAAGACTGTTTATTTTGTATGCATTCGTCTCCGTGCGCTCATTTCAGCCTCAATCGTGACAGATTAATAAATAATATATATATACAGTACCTTAGAGGGTTAATCATTCTTTGTTTTTCAGTAGTATTCATTCATATTAATTAAAATGACCATTTTCACCATCATAAAATTAACTCTCCTAATATGGCTCCCGAAAGGATGTTTAACAACATTATACAATGGGATGATTAATTGGGATGTTCTAATAATAGCCTTACAATTAACCCTCTTCTTTTGAGAACTAATGCCAGCCCGTCTACCATGTTATACCAGAACACATTACTCTCTAAGGGCTTTGTTAAATTTTAATTAAAACCTGCAACCTGCAAAACTGGATAAACAAGAAGCAATGCTCTGTCCAATAGAGATATTCTCATCAGATTACGGAGTATGTGCACATAATCAATATTTATTCCATATTTGTCCTTGAAATATCTGAAATCCTTCAATACCCACTTCAATTCTGATTGTGTTTGTCTTGCGTGTGTGTGTGTGGGGGAAATTTTAGGATATCATCCACATGGAGCCTGACTAAACTTTCATTTGAACACTCATAAAAATGCAATAGGCTAGCAAAACCAAAAGCAAATCCTTGGTTGGCTTTACTTGTAAATTTGACCATGAAGCATTGAGACATTCATGAGACATTCCCTCTCGTAAACCATGGATATAAGAATGCACATCATTGATGCACACTGTAGCTAGTGCCTTTCTCTGGTAGGTTGTATGTTATTCTTCTCTATTCAGCTGTGGTGAGGAAGAAGCACTGTGAACAAATGATTTGTTCTTACCTGTCCGTCACGTTCCCTGACTTGCATAAGAGATCTCTCAATCTGTCACCCGCTGTAAGGTTTTATAACACTTATTACAAAATGATTTCATTATTATATGCTGGAATGAATAACCTTATCACGCCTGTTAACAGATAATAGCTGGCCAACACCTGTTCATGTATTTGAGTTCAGTAATCCATGTCAAAACTGAATGGTAATGCACCTTTTGATTAAGGCAAAAAGGAGACATGCCAAATATTAACAAACTTTTCACTGAAATTGCTATCCCCATGTAAAAAATTACAAAAAAACATATTCATTAGACTTTTTCAGTGGGACTCATATTATGCAAATTATTTTATTTTAACAAACAAATATATATATATATATATATATATATATATATATATATATATATATATATACACTCACCGGCCACTTTATTAGGTACACCTGTCCAACTGCTCGTTAACACTTAATTTCTAAGCAGCCAATCACATGGCGGCAACTCAGTGCATTTAGGCATGTAGACATGGTCAAGACAATCTCCTGCAGTTCAAACCGAGCATCAGTATGGGGAAGAAAGTTGATTTAAGGTGACTTTGAACGTGGCATGATTGTTGGTGCCAGAAGGGCTGGTCTGAGTATTTTAGAAACTGCTAATCTACTGGGATTTTCACGCACAACCATCTCTAGGGTTTACAGAGAATGGTCCGAAAAAGAAAAAACATCCAGTGAGCGGCAGTTCTGTGGGCGGAAATGCCTTGTTGATGCCAGAGGTCAGAGGAGAATGGCCAGACTGGTTCGAGCTGATAGAAGGGCAACAGTGACTGAAATAACCACTCGTTACAACCGAGGTATGCAGCAAAGCATTTGTGAAGCCACAACACGCACAACCTTGAGGCGGATGGGCTACAACAGCAGAAGACTCCACCGGGTACCACTCATCTCCACTACAAATAGGAAAAAGAGGCTACAATTTGCAAGAGCTCACCAAAATTGAACAGTTGAAGACTGGAAAAATGTTGCCTGGTCTGATGAGTCTCGATTTCTGTTGAGACATTCAGATGTTAGAGTCAGAATTTGGCGTAAACAGAATGAGAACATGGAACCATCATGCCTTGTTACCACTGTGCAGGCTGGTGGTGGTGGTGTAATGGTGTGGGGGATGTTTTCCTGGCACACTTTAGGCCCCTTAGTGCCAATTGGGCATCGTTTAAATGCCACGGCCTACCTGAGCATTGTTTCTGACCATGTCCATCCCTTTATGGCCACCATGTACCCATCCTCTGATGGCTACTTCCACCATGTCACAAAGCTCTAATCATTTCAAATTGGTTTCTTGAACATGACAATGAGTTCACTGTACTAAAATGGCCTCCACAGTCACCAGATCTCAACCCAATAGAGCATCTTTGGGATGTGGTGGAACGGGAGATTCGCATCATGGATGTGCAGCCGACAAATCTGCGGCAACTGTGTGATGCCATCATGTCAATATGGACCAAACTCCCTGAGGAATGCTTCCAGCACCTTGTTGAATCTATGCCACGAAGAATTGAGGCAGTTCTGAAGGCAAAAGGGGGTCCAACCCGTTACTAGCATGGGGTACCTAATAAAGTGGCCGGTGAGTGTATATATAAAGGAAGAACTGAAAATTAACTGAACATTTACATTACTCCAAATCTAAATAAAATAAAATGACCATAAAGTAGTTTTAGATATACAGTTTATTTTATAAAACATATGCAACCCACACTCTTAGAAGAAAAGTCAGGCACTTAATTAATTGTATTAATTCATTTTTTTATTCTGATTAAATGTTATGAATTAAACAACACATGAACATACTATCAAAAACTTATGGCTGGCTGTTGGTTGGAATGTTAGAACTAAAAACACAGTCACTTTACAAAATACTTGCCAACCAAGAAATAAATAATTATTACCTTACAATCCATCTGTTTTCAGTAGTGTTCATTCATATTAATGGTAAAAATTTGCATTTTCACCATCATAAAATTAACTCTCCTAATATTATATGGCTCTCAAAAGGATGTTTAACAACATTTCACAATGTTCAAACATTTACTGTAATTGGGATGTTCTAATAATAGCCTTACAATTAACCGTCGTCTTTTGAGAACTAATGCCAGCCCGTCTACGATGTTATACCAGAACACATTACTCTCTACGGGCTTTGTTAAATTCTAATTAAAACTCGAAACCTGCAAAACTAGATAAACAAGAAGCAATGCTCTGTCCAACAGAGACTTTCTCATCAGATTACAGAGTATGTCCATGTGGGGGGAAAAAAATATACACAAAATTAGGTACAATAATGAAAACCAAACCATGGTTTTCCCCTCACGCACAAAACGCTGGCTGTCGGTAATAATATGAACAAAAAATATTTTCGCTTCACTGATTAGTTGCAAACTAAGAAATAAATAATGAATACATTACGACCCATCTGTTTTCAAATCCACATAATTTTAATATCACAACATCCATGTCTGTCAAAAAATAATGTGCGCAATACACCGTACAAGGAGTTTGCATTTCCTGCAAAACACACACTACCGGATGTTTTGACTATACGTCATTTCTTTCCGAGAAGAGGGAGAAAATGGCGGCCTGACACATTGCTGTCTGTCAGAGATGATAATGAACAGTACCTAATACATAACACATGAGAGTATCAATTTGTTCTTCACTCCCTGAAATTGAATGATCAGGAAAGTGAGTGAACTACTTCACCCTGCATGCTGAAGGGAATAAATGCCAATCCAATTGAAAAACTTCGTTGCGTTAGTGAACATCGTTCTACGTGTTGGTTCCTGACGGAAACGGGAAGTTGTACGTTATATTTTGGCGGACATGTTTTACGCACGAGCTACACGTTCCTGATTTGAATATTTTTAATAATTTTCTGTTCTCAACTGATCTTAATTTTGACAATAGTCAACTCAAGTCACCTTAATCTATATTGTAAAAAGCATTCTATAAATACAGTAGTTTCAAAGCAGCTTTACAGTAATAACAGGAAAATAATGCAACAAAGTTAGAAGAAATCTAGAAGAAAACGGTGTCATAGTCTAGCTTAAGTTCAATGATGGTTCATTTCTGTTGTAAAAAAGTTATTAATTTAGTTCATTTATCTATACAGCCGCTCTGGAGAAACCGGTGATATCATCGTCCAGCTCAGTTCAGCTCTCATATGATGGTGTCAATGCAGGCAGATCAATAATATTATGAATATTAAGTGAAGCCAAAGGCGACTAAGGACGACAGTGGCAAGGAACCAAACCTCCATCCGGTGACAGAATAGATGAACTGTTAAATGAGTGATCTTGAGTCCCAGTAGTCGTCTAATTTAACTCGCATGCTGATGTAATATACATAATAAACTTGACAGGTCATCTTTTATAAAAGGTAGTTTTATCACAATTTTCTCATGATGTTTAAAATATTAATGCAATTATCAAAGTTTGATAATGTTGTTTCATTGTCCATTTAAAAGATTAAAAATGTTTACATGATTTGTTACATTTAATTACCCCTTTGCAGATTTTGAAACCTATTTAGGAACCTTTTTTTCCCCTTAATACTCTGTTTACACACATGGTATTAAGATGCGTTGTGGTTGATCGGATCACAAGTGGATGACGCTAAATACGGGAAACGGGGTCTAAAGCGTTTTGAGCCTGTCCACTTCTAGAGGTAGTCGAAAACGGATCCGACTGGATTGCTTTCATAGAGTAAACACTCATGTAGTCGAATTTGTTCGAACAGCCACGAAAGACGGCTACTGTCCTAACTTGTAAACATTTAAGGGAAGAGCTCTAGCCACACGGGATTTAAACTTTGTCTGGAGACCTAAGATTGGTTTGACGATGAAAAACGCACCAAGCACAATGTTCTCTCACCATTCCTAATTTCTAACACACACTCACAGCGTTCTGCTGGTCTTGAGGCCGTCAGAGCAGAAACTAAAGCTGCTGTTCTCCGTGTGTTTTTCCGTTGTCTCTGGTTGCATTCTATGTAAATTGCGCAAGCTTTTTTCGTCCATTAGATCGAAAGATCTGAAAAAGTCCATGTATGTACCCGCCCATAGAGCCTTCCCTCAAGGAATCAGGACAGAAGTGATTTGAAAGTGGACAAAAGAGACGGATTAAAACAGAAGGTAAATGGGAATGTGTCTGCCTCGTCTACTTGTGATCCGATCGACCAAAACGCATCTTAATACCAGGTGCACAGGGCCTAAGAGTGCGCCTATTAAACATGAAAATGCCACAATAATATTAGACTGTGCTGAGAAATTAAATGGTTTAATTAACCTAGTTCAGTTAAGTAATTCAGACTTATTAGTCCAAGTCTTAGTTGCAGGCGAGCGATTAGTGGTTGATCCAAAGGAGCCCTGGTTGCTTTGGCCTTGGCAATCTTATCTTAACCTTGGACAATCAGACAAGCGCTCCACCATTTAAACTGTCATTGAAAACAAGGACATTGTCACAGGGGGCTGTGTAGAATCTAGATTCACCAACTCGCAGGCCTTGTGGGGTTTGGATAAAAGAGGTCTTGCATATAAATAGGGTAAAAGACAGTCTTGTGCCTTGGAATAAGAATCCTATGATCTCATATGCAATGCAAATACTGGCATTTCATAAGTTCAGTTCTTCAACAATGCCTTGAACTTACTCGTGTACTGTAGAGGGTGTTGGCAACTGAAGATAAAGAGAAGGAAAGAGAAAGTTTGTGGGAGTTGAGTTGTAGTTAAAAAAATGTCTATTAATATTCAACGTGTAGGAATAAAGCACATGAAACGGGCTCAGCACGGATGCTTAAGTGCCGCCTGTCAATCCACCAGCTCAGCCCCTCGTGTGTGGCTTTTCTCTCTATATGTGTAGATGACAAAAACCACCCACGTTACCAACCGCGTCCTCTTGAACATTTGAATGACAAGTGATGAAGAAGCTCAGAAGATCAACATTTAAGACTAAGAGTCAACAGTAAGGGAATATTTTAATGTTTGTAGAGAAAGTTGTCTCCCTCAGTCTAAACTAAAACTTTTACTTCTTCTCCACTTCGCCTGCACTCGTGTTGATGTTTAACAGCATTTCCGTGAAGTGCTTCTTGGATTGGCTTTATTAAATTTCCTCACCGGGAAGGTCAGACAGGCATGAATAATCAGCTGTGTCACAGGAAGGTCTCACAGTTTCTGCTTTGCAAATATTGTTTTTATCAAGTGAATGTCATCTAAAAGGTCTATTTTTGTTGTTGGCTTCTGGCAAAAAGTTTGGTTTCATGCCACCATTTTAATATCTCATTATTGCACTTTTGTGGAAACAAGGGATGGCAAAAAACGGCAATTAAAATTAGGGCAAAGTAGAGAAAATTGGTGCTTTGAAAATGAAATTAGGCTCTTGGAAATGAAAAATGATGTGCAAAGAATAACTATTCTACAGCCAGCGTTATCCTCATACTTTCTCCACTATTGAAAAAAAGAGAATGAGTGTCAGTTTCTACTCACTGACCCCTTAAAATGAGTTTCTTTTGAATAAGATTTTCCTGATTAAAACTGAAAGAGACTTCTGTCAAACAAAATATAACAAAATTACATTTGCACATTTATTATAATTTGATCACTGAAGAGACCTTCTGCTGATAAACTGTGTAACACTGTACGAATCTTTAGCTAGAACTAATAAGTCGTGGAAAATGAACCCGATCTCAATGTTTTATGCTCTTAATTTATTCAATCATGATAAGGTTTCAAATCTGGAGGTTTTAAATGAAGTAATCTCTATGTTTTCATTAGGTTTAATGAAAGCAATAAAGTTTCTGAGATTTGCAGAAGGTGTTTGTATTGAGAGGCTTTGATTTCACGAGTACTCTGGGCTTGTGTAATGCAAATTCGATCCATAATGTTCCTTATAGGCCGCCGTTTAAGCGCAGAGTCTGCTAATGCAACAGTGTAAATCCTATTAACCTAATGGATAGGACCAATAATGCAGCATAACCTCCAATGCAACCTGATTAGCACAGATGTTGTATTTGCAGGGATTTGCCAAACTGGCTGTCTATGGTTGGCCCCTGTTAGGTAAAGCCTATAAGCTTCTTTATTTTCAGCCCAGAATTGTGTAGTTTAGCATTGCGGGAGCTTTAAAGGTGAATGGAAATTATGTTTCTTCTAAGTAGCAATTTACAGTTACATCGCAACCCTGCAGGACACAGACCATGATCAAAACAAAGGGTCTTTCTGGGTCCAAAGTAGATTTATGGAGAACTATGTGTGTCTTTATTGCTGCACTGTGGATTCTCTGTGTTCTAATTGGTCTATAACTTATAATGTTAATGTAAGAACACAAAGAAAGCAATGACCCTGCCGCATCAATACATCAAGAGAATAATCCTGAGCTACAGACTAAAAAAACGGAAGTGCCGCAAGCTACGGTCCCTGGAGTCGCGAAATGCCAAGCATCCAGTCCTGCTTAGCCATCTATCTGCATTCCCCAGATGCTCTTAGTACATTGAGCTAACACTTGCTTATGTGACTGAACCCGTGTTGTCACTACTGCACTGAATTTATTATATAAAGAAACAGAATGAAAAGTTTTATGTGATGGAACTGGGTCTATTGTAATGTCTGTTTATCTCTGTTTAGCAACTGGCACTTTCCACAAGTATTGTAGGGTAAAGTGGCCTAAAACTCTTTAAAAAGTTTTAGTTTTTTTTAAAACAAGATAGAAAGAGGCAGCTTGCCAAACTCATAAGGTTGAATTAAATTGTATATGAGGCAAATTACCAAATGTTACCACAATGTGTTTTGTTTTTGCTTCATTCACAAACTAGCTAAATGTATACAGTAATTATACAAACACACACATGTATTTCTTTAATAAATCTTTAATGGTTGACCTTGAGTATAAATCAACACTACAATTGAAGTAAAAATTCAAATATTTATGGGACGTGCCAACTGGTTGTGAAAGCTGAATTAATTACCAGCATTAAAGACCTTGTTTTCCTAGGTATGATTTCATACAACAGCGCTGAATACTGGGTTTATTTGCTGTCAGTCCCTAAAGGGCAAAATTGCATATGTATGCCATATTAGAATTTCAGATTGTTCAGTTCCAGGGAAGTTCCATTTGATTCAGTTATAAGAACACAGTTCAATATAACAGATATATCTTGAGGACAGTATAACAATATGTCAGTCCTGCTTCATTCAACCATGACCTATCATTCTTGACCAGACTCTGCAGTATCTGTATGACCGAATGTTTGCTTCTGTCTGTGAATCATTTCTTTTCTTTCTGTGGGCTGCATAGAAGACCTGTAAAAAAAAAAAAGAGAAAGAGATACAACTAAAACTCCATGTTGATATCTATCCCTTAGCCTCAAGGTCTGGCTAGTGAGCAAACAGGCAGACATATGTGTTCCTTGGCAGGGGTTCGGAAAGGTTGGCGCACGCCGGTTTCCGCTCCAGTAGGTTACTCTACTCAGGTGTTCCCTACAGAAAGGACGACACTACAGGAGAAGTCATGCCACTGTCAGCCTATGGGAAGGTAATCAGGAAGTTCTGTGAGCTGCAATCAGCACTGATGTGTGTGTGTTTCCACAGGAGGGCCTGCTTTCCCTGGCATTTGCAGCTTGCACATAAGCTTGCCAATAAACGTCTTCAAAAAACTATTTAAAAAAAATCATACAGACCCCAAACCTTTGAATCTGTAGTGTACAGTATATATGTCATTACTTGCCCTAATGTCATTCCAAACCCTTTTGCCGTCTTTTGAAAGGAGAAAGCATATTTTTCTTCCATACAACAACAGTTTATAATGTCTGTCAAGCTCAAAAAATGACTACTTTGGCTGCATATTCCAATTCTTCTGAAATGTATCCATCACTCTTAAAAATAAAGGTTCCAAAAGGGAGGTTTTGCAGCAATACCATGGAAAAAAAGTTGTATTTCCCAAAAGATCCTTTCAGTTGTTAAAAGTACCATTTTTTTCTTAGTGTAAAGAACATTTTAATAATCTAAAGAACCCTTTTCCACTATAAAGAACCTTTAGTGCAATGGAAAGGTTTCAAGGATGTTAAAGGATCTTCATGGAACCATCGATGTAAAGAATCTTTGTTTTTGATTTACTAAAAATCTTCACCAGGTTGGACATCATGAAAGTGAAAGTGATGTGTAGCCAAGTATGGTGTCCCATACTTGGGAGTTTGTGCCATTTTTGCTGCGGCGTCCGGGGAGCGATTGGGGGTTAGGTGCCTCAAGTTGTGAAAGAGTGGAAAAGAGCGCTATTTACTATCGAACCCAGGCCCCCCTGTAGCAGGCAAGAATTAAATCACTGAACCACCAATGCAATATACTGTACAGCTCCTGGTATTCCCAGGTGGTCTCCCATCCAAGTACTAACAAGGCCCGACCCTGCTTAGCTTCAGAGATTGGATGAGATCGGGCGTGCTCAGGATAGTATGGACTTAAGCTGTTTCATCATAAGATATACAAGAACCAATGACGTTCGATCATATTGACATGCAGCATACACCATAAACAACATATCTGAGTGCTTTTCTCGAGCTCTGGCTTCAGAAGACCTGGAATATAGTGCACAAGTCAAATGGACTGTTTTATGGTGCTTTGCGAAAATATCCTTTTATGTTTGATGAAAATATAACAGCATATGGGTTTAGAACTAATGGCCATGAAACTAAATGATAGTAAGAATGACAGATTTATGTATTTATTAAGGTGAACTATTTCTCTACTGGTCAAGACATTTTCCATTTTGCTAAATGTGTACTCTCTTGGTGCTGTTCTAATGAGACCGATCATGTCTTGGTTGTCCCACAGTGATTGACAAGGATCTCTGAATTAGTGGGTAACCGCCTGTCAATGCCCTCCCCTTCTGGGAAATCTGAACTCCTGCTGAGCAAATCGGAGCCACCCATTTTGCGTGAGCATTCTAGCCTCAAATTTAATGTGACAGTGAGCTCCCACAGGCTTATTGATTAGATCGACCCTTAAGGTACTCTGAGTACATATTTATATTTCAGGGAGCTGCTGTCTCCATGAATTTGTCAAGAAAGACTGGCAGATGCAGAAGCCCAATCCTTTTGGGTGATCTTTTGACAGTCATATCTCATCTTTTTTTTTTAGATACCAGTGAAAAATCACAATTCTCTCGTTCAATTTCAATACCACAGCTAAAACTACTTGCCTAACTAATATACATTTTTCAGGTAGAGACATTGAATGAAGTAATAAAATGACACTGGATCGTCTTCACTGAATAAATAAACATTGTTTAATCCTTAATGAAGGTACAAAAGTTATTTAGTCAAGAGCAGTATGATTCTTTGTCTTTTGTTGTTTGATTAACATTAAAAACCGACAGTAGCAGGATTATTAGGCTGCTGTCACTTTAAGACCAATGCACAGATCCACTATACTGATACACATGCATTGTCTTTCTCGATTGTTTACGTTCACTTAAGCCATAACTGACTACGTTTACTAGGATACTCGCCAAGACAGACATTTTTGACAATTTTGTGTGAATTTGGCTTAAACATTAGTGACTATACAGCACTGGGCCGTCAACTGTCCCGAGCGTCATTCACGTTTGTTCATGTTCTCACAACATTGAATTGTTATAATTCATATATTATTATAATTCAAAAATACATATATTTTTATATTACAATGTATAATTCATGTATGCAATTTCAGTTTTCAAAACTACACACATTTTCTACCTACATTATGAACTAAAGGTCCAACACGCTTTCATGGCAATTCCTAACATTTTAAAAAGTTGTACTTTTTTGGCGAACTGGTGGAGAATTCAGATCAATTTGTACATTTTTTTATTTGTACAATCTGCTTAAGCCCAGTCGAGGATTAGGTTTAGGGGTGGTGGACCCATGCTTGCTTTTCTTTTCTTTTCTTTCTTTTTTTTTTTTTTTTAAATCTTACAACAATTTCATACACTCAAATCATACGAATCCATACAAATTTGCCTTCAATTAGCCCAAACTTAAAAGTTACTTTTTCTCCTAAGATCGGGTTGTAAAAATCAGATTATTTGTTGTTTCAGTACCTATGCTGGAACCGTGACAAAACCAGCATCTCAGGACTGTCTTAATCAGCTTAACCTCCAACGGCACCTGCTCAAATCCCCCAGCGTGTTATGCATGCTTTCTAAAACCTGCTGATCTTTGTTACCTCACTGGTAGCTGTCAACCTGCCAATGGAAACTTGGCATAAAGTGTCTCTGCTGATGGTTTGTGAGCTTTTTTTGTCTGTTTGTGATTTGGTTTTATGTGTGTGGAATGAGATGATTTATATAGATGTATTTGTGCATCTGTCAGGAGGCTCTCTAATCCCAAAATGATTGTCTTTGTTTTTTGTACAATCCATTAGCTTCCCCCAGTTTGAAAAATGGATTTAACATGCCATAGCCTTCAGCAAGGTCTTGGCTGCCCCGTTTCAAACATTATCAGACTTTTGTTGCATTACGAAAAACCATACAGGTGCTAAACCCTAAGTTGTCTCAAACAAAATGAATGATTCCCTGTTGTGTCCACTCTAATGTGATTTTAAAAGACATTATACTTGCAGAAGCCATGATATTCTTTGAGTTTAAGTAAGAGAGGCGAATCAAATGACTAAAAGGATTCTTTGCCTTACAGGTATCAGATTTAATTTCAGCCACTTTCCCTCAGTTATATCTTTCACAGTTGTACCACATTGAATTTAGTCTCGCTTTCTAATGATGGGGTTGCGTAAGACCGTACGCTTCAGATCTAACTGATGTGTTGGTTGTTACATTTGGGTCAGACTTGGAGGTCATGATTCAGTTTGGATATTTAGCCAGAGTAAGAAAAGACCCGCCTACACTATCCAAGGCACTGCGGGATGCTTTTCTCGTCTTGCTCATGGCAGAACTACAGCACTGATAACTGCACACTGACCCAGAAACGTGCAGGTCACGAACACAACTGCAGCTGTGTGTCACAATCTCTGAGGGCCACGGGTCCAACGCGATGACAATTATTCCAGTTGTTGTAGCGTCCACAAATACGACCTTTGAACTTAGAATAATTATCACCTAGTCTGTGTTGCACCTCATCAGTGAGACACACTTTGGCTCTCAGCCGTCGATTTTGAGGACCGAGTTCAACGCTAGTGGCAGAGAGAAAGGTTTACGTACTGTAGGTCGATGACTAAATTTACACGGCCCCATTGCCATGGGAACTCATTCGCTCTTTCGCTGACCTAGATAGGCGTTTGTGGTCAAATGCTAACCCACGGACCTAGGCAGCAGCATGACATGATCTATAAAAATGCAAAAATATGTAAATGTTTAGGAATATTTTAGTCATTCTTGTTGTGGATTTACTTTTGAGCTCATCAATGTCAATATGCATTGCGTACTGGCTTCTGTACAACAAGCAATACCACACGAATCATCACTGACTGTACTGTAGCATTGCTGTAGGATTATCACAACAGAAGGTATAGATCTTTGCATTTCTCGCTTCCACATCCACAGCTTTGCAACATTAGTCACAGTAAGCTGCAGGAACAGCTGTTGCCTTGGAGCCTGCAGGTCCCTTCGACAGAACTAAATAAAACCCACTCACACAGAGTCCATCTTTAAGACTCGTCTAAGTCGTGATGGTCCTCGAGGCTCCATCTCAAACCCATAAATGTCAGTCTGAAGAGGTGCGTGTGAGCCTGGAGGCAGGGACTGACACAGTTCTGCCGTCTGATTGGCTGAGGTGGAGCACAGCGAGCGAGACCCGTAAATGACCTATTACTGACAGCGTTCAGAAACCCGATCCGAGGCCGAGCCTGAGAGCTGCCGTAATTATGATTCTGGAGAGGCTCTGGTGAAGTGAGAGAAATGATGATATCAATAGACAAAGGCTTGACTAAATGAAGAGGATGAGGATGCACTGCAGGTGAATTTGAGACAAGCTGGGTCGACGGTGGAGAGGACGTTTTCTCAATTGCATTAGTCTACAGCACTCTGGGTGGTGTATGTTTAATTCATTGTTTTTCTTGTGCTCCTATTAGGGTTGTGAAACCTGTATTGTTTTGGAAATGTTGTTTTAGTTTCAGAGCTAACAATAAAAGAAACACTTAATGTACATGTTTAACAATACAAATAAAGAATTTACTGTTACTAAAAAATGTCACTTTGGATGTCAATTTCTGCCAAATAAGAAAAGAAAAAATGCTTTGGTAAGTCATGATTATAACATAATTTAGTAATTAAGTAAAAATTATGAGATACTGACTCATAACTATAAGAAGTCAAATTTGTCATAATTATGACTAAGTACTGTATAATGTAAAAAGTCAAAATGGGGTTCCATACTTCTAATGTAAAACAAAGGATACATGTTGAAACTTGTAAATCCAACATATTTCAAATCATATTTAGTAGTAGCCTTCTGTTGTTGACCGTGATATTTAGACCAACAGGATTATTGCAAGTGAAATGTCTTTTATTCAACGGTTAACATTGAGTAATTTGAGAATCTTACAATTTAACTTAACATTTTTTAACTACCAGTTACGTTACTACTCTATTTTTCCTCAGCCAATGAAAACGCTGAATGAAATGTTCCAAACAGAGTCAAAGTAACGCACAGTAGGTGTGAATCAGTGTTTCGGAATGAATCGGTTGAGTGAATAATTCAATGACTCATTCATAAACATAGTTACTAGTTTTGTTAATTATGACTCAGTGAAACATGGTTGAATTAATGACTCAATGACTCACTCATAAAGATGGTAACTTGTAACCACCCACTGGCGTAATAATGTAACTTGCAGAAATAATCACTGAAAAAACCCTACCACTATACATTTACAGTCTACCTTGAACACACAAGACATTTCAACGAATTGGGGTCATTTAGATTAATTGGCTGGGTCAATTTTCTTTGTATTCAGGTTGTTCAGCAAGGGTTATCTAGAGAGAAACAACTTTTACAATAGTCCAGCAATGGTCGGAATCAATCCGTTTTCCATTTCACACAGCGCAAAAAAAAAAATAGAAAAAGAACAAAAAGCACCACAGCTGCGCTATCATGGAAATCGGCAGGGATGCAATCCAAAAAAAGAATAAATTCCACTGATTTCACTGATGACTTATGGTGGCTGTGTGAGCTTCTGCCTCTGCATTGATGAGAGATGATCTAAATGAGTCAGAGCATGTGCTGCTCTCCTCTAAATCACAATGGTCTGATGAGAATAAGAACTGAAAACAACAGCATGATTTGTTGCGGACCTAACATACCATTATTTGCAATTAACATTGAATCGGCGTGAAAATACCTTTCTGCGCCCTCCATTTTGGCCTCTGATATTTTCCTTATTGCAAGTTGGCTCTTTTGCGGCTGGTCATAGCTTGACTGCTGTTTAGATATTGACTTCCTGTCTGCCATGGACTTGCCAATCTCATGTTCTGCTGCGAACTGCCCAGCTTATATCACAGTACACGCTGACAACAGAGATGTTAAGGGCCAAACTCCGGTTGCATGCAGGTGTGAGCCAGATAATATAAGGTAAAAAGCAGTCTGTCACCTCAATCCTTCAAAACCCTGTAAAGATCTGTCAAAACAAGCCTGAATCCTGCAAATGGTATTAGGTTCATTCAAACTCATTGATATTGTGCTTGTAGTTTCCTTTGTAACCCACTATCATTTGATTGTATTCCAGTGTAGTCGTGTAACTCATTTTCATAAGAATTCGTTTTAATAAAGATGCATTTGAGGGCACTTGACTAATAGATTGAGCCAATATATTGTTAGCTGTCAGGTAAGCCATATTCTTTGCATTTTAAGGAGACTTGTCACTTTTATATGCTATTTGTATTTTGAGAGTATTGTATTTCTTTGGAGGGCAGTGCTGCAGGAACATACACCAAAGTAAACAAACTAAATTGGTGAATGAGTTCATTCCTCTTTCAAAAACAATGGCATTTTTAACTAATAGGCAAGCTATTATTAATCATTAACATTAATTTAGGCACTGGAATCACATACAGTACCGCATATTTAAGCGTTAATGAATGTACAATTAACCATCTTTCCTTTATGCTCATGTGATAATAAATTGAATCCTGTTCCATGCAGTTTTTCTAACCCATTAAACATCTCACAAGGATGAGATTTAGTGTTAATTGGATTTTTCAGTAACCTTTATACAGTAAAAAGAGAAAGTATCTTACTAAATCAAGATAGACAATTCACCCTCTTAAAACAGGCCATCCCAGAGGCCTACCATAATAAATAACTCACAAGCAGATATTCTTGCCAATAGAATTCATGATTAGTTACTACATAATTGATTTAGTCTTCCCTCTCACAGTGACATTAATTAGGCGTCTAAATCAGGCTAAATCTCCTTTTATTTGTTATTTGTTATTTTGGTCTTGCTGCATTTTTTTTTTTTTCTAAAAAAATAATAATAAAACTGAATTTTTTCCAAAAGATCAATGTATAAAATTGCTCAGGAGGAAAATATACTTACTGGGTATTATGGAATAGAATACTAACAAACCACTCTTTCTATTGTGGCAGTATATTCAAAATGCGTAGATGACCTACAACATTTGCCAAAATGAGCAGGTACAAGCACATTTACTGCATGCCCAGTGTGATTTCCCACAATGCAGTGTGTTCGACTTGATCATCAGTTTTCAGTGTGACATGTTTTTTGACTCATTATTTGGTCGAATTGCCAAAAGTAAAATTTTTTTTTTTACCAATATCGGCTTAAAAATGCAAATTAACAAGATGATAACGTAAAATGAAATTAAACCTGTAGGACTGGTTTCACAGACAGGGCTTAGATTAAGCCAGGAGTAGGCCTTAGTTTAATTAGGACATTTAAGTAGCTTTTATAAACACTCTTTAGAAAAAAAGACTTTACTGGTTGCATCTTGAGACAAAACAATGACACTGACATATTTTTTTAGATGTGCAAGTTGTGTTCATTTAAAACAGCTCAGACATGCATTGTAATCCAGGACTAGGCTTAAGCCTTGTCTGTGAATCTGGGGGCATGTGTGACTGTTTATTGTGTAACAATGCTGTTTTACTTACATTATTTTTTAGTAGGATAGGCAGTATATAATACGGTATATGCCCCAAGCTCGTATTGTAACCACAGAGCTCTTTGAAAGCGAAACCGAGGGCAGAAATAAACAAAATGGTCATTACTGTACAGCTTTTATCCCATCAGCCTCTCTTCATTTGCTTTAGATCTGGGTCCCTCTTGCCCTCCATTCTTTACTGTGTCTTTTATCTGATTCCTTTCTCATTCTAATGTATTTATCTGGGCCTTTCAGGCTTCTCCTGTTGAGTACACTCTTCCTTATTTGGTTCACGTCTTTCAATGCGGTGTCTGTTTAATTGGGATGCCGAGTTAATTATTCTCTTGCCCACTGTTGGCAGGGAAACTGCAGCTTGTCTGGATATGGTACAGCACCTGGCACTTAGTCTTGAGAACTCATCAAAGGGGATAATCAAGAAAGGGTGTTAACTTCTCAGGCCATTCATAAGAAAGAAATAAGCAATTATAGATCATGTATAGAGGAGCATCAATAACCTAATCTTTTGAATGATTATTTTATTATTAATTATGCATGCCTCTTCTTCTAAGTGGCTTCAGTCATTAGGTTGAAAGTGAATGTTAACTTGAAAATTAAGCATAACATGATTTTGAAACTCCAACTAAACAAGAGTAACACTGCTGGACATTTTCATCAAATTAATGAAATGCTATAACATTACGCTACTGTAAACATTTCGAGTCACTTAAACTTAGAAATAAACACAGCCCAGTAAAACTATGGGAAGTCGTATAACCCGTGGCCCTTTTTAGTTGTTAATTTAGAGCACAGAGTTTCACAGCAGCTGTACTGGGACAGAGTAGACCACAGAGGCTTTCTGTGTCTGATTTCCACACTATGACCAAATACTGAACAAATGTGCTTGTTCAGAGCCAAATCGTTGAGCAAACTCGTCGTAATCACGATGGGTTTGAGTGTATGTGTGCATCCGTCGCTGCTGAGCTCCTGAAGTTCTGTGACTAGTCTGCATGAGGATGATGAGTCAAATGTATCATGTAAGCGCCACAGAGTAATGCTTTGTTCTGTAGTATAACAGCAATGTTGTTGTCATGCTTTTTTAGTTCAATGCAAATGTGTGCTTATGTTGATATATTCCTGTTCGGGCAATTTAGGATGTCTTGTTTTTTTTGTAATTCTAGCAGTTCACTGAATGTGCTAATATGTAAGCAATACCAAGAGCAAGACTGCTGTAATCGCATTTAGAAAAATAGCACAATTGCGAGTGTGATATTGCTTTTATACAACAGTTTAATAAATAAGACGTTAAAACTGAGTAACCTGGACTTAATATTGGCAATTACTTTGCCTGTTTTATTTTTTTAAAGGGTTAGTTCACCCAAAAGGGAAAATTATGTCATTAATGACTCACCATCATGTCGTTCCAAGCCCAAAAGACCTCCGTTCATCTTCGGAACACAGTTTAAGATATTTTAGATTTAGTCCGAGAGCTTTCTGCCCCTCCATTGAAAATGTATGTACGGTACACTGTCCTTGTCCAGACTCGTGACTCGTAAACGCGGCTTGACAACAGAACCGGAAGAGAATACAATGCTGAATAAAGTCGTAGTTAATGTTATTTTCGGACCAAAATGTATTTTCGATGCTTCAAAAAATTCTAACTAACCCACTGATGTCACATGGACTACTTTGATGATGTCTTTATTTCCTTTGGAGGGACAGAAAACTCTCGGACTAAATCTAAAATATCTTAAACTGTGTTCCGAAGATGAACGGAGGTCTTACGGGCTTGGAACGACATGAGGGAGAGTCATTAATGACATAATTTTCATTTTTGGGTGAACTAACCCTTTAAATAGTTTCCAAATGACACTAAAGTAGATTTAACTGGGGGTATTCCAGAAAGCAGGGTTAACTGAGCATCAGATAACCTCGATCTCTCAGTTGATAAACCTTAACCTTTCTGTCACAGTTTTCCACAGGTTCCAAAAACAAGGACGGGTGTAAGTTCAGTCAACCCACAGCAGGTTCACGGTGAACATCCTAGAATCACCATGAAAACCGACTCAAAGAAGCGTGCCATACTTAACTCTATCCCCACCATTGACAGAATTTCCCTTCATTTATGACAACGTTTCCCCGGCATTGACGGAATTTTCCGCCAATCCGTGTTTTCACTGTTATATGGTAGGAGGCACTGTTACACATCTTCTGAAAGAGTACAAAATCTCCAGATCAAAACAGTTGAAGAAGAGGCAGAAACAAGTGATAGAAGCATTGCTTACATTGCGATCATCAAACATTAAACAGCATATAAATCAAAACGGCCTAAAGTTATCCAATGACATGTCAAACCCATGAAGAGATACAGGACTGTGAAGCTTTAGGGGTGTGGATATACTCGACCTACTCAGTCTATGCTTTGATTATCATCCTGAATCGAATCCGGACATACAGTAGTCCTTGACAAAAAGGTGATTTTCTCAGGATTTTGTTCAAAATGTTGCTTTTTTAAAGGAAGCTTACCCACATTCAAGTGTTGCTTAAAAAAGAATGTGTGAAGCTAGAATAAAATAATTATTGTTTGTTCAGTGATAAATATAATAAAAAGGAAAAGAAAATGTAATTAAAAACAGTCTGAGCCTGCAAAGGTAATATGACTGTTTGAGTTTGTTTGTTTAGACATTTTGCTTCCACATTTGTTCTAAGGTTAGATGTCACATGTGTTTTTTATTATTATATAAATACATTATATAGAAAACATCCTGTTAGGAAAAAGTTGAATGCAGATCCACGATGTGTGAGATGAGAACAAAATAATGTAAAAAATAAACTTTGCAGTTTATTTTAATATTGCAGTTATAATTAAAACCAATTATTTTAGTTAACTACTATTTCAGTCTTTCTACTTCAAAATGTAACGTTTAATTCAAAAACGTAATTGATTATTTGTGAAATTTATCAGCAATTTCTGAGTGAAAATTGTTTCTAAGTTAATCCTACACATTTTTTTCAGTGTGCTTTGTTATAATAGTGCTTTATAATTTTAATATATAATTAGCCTGGCAAGCCAGACCTACATAAAGATGTTAGGTCTGGGAACTCACAATTGGCATACCTCAATCCGAGGGGCGGGATAAACGGTGTCTTTCAATATCCCTCGGCACGCAATAGGATAGCGCTACAACCAACCAGAGCAACGAACGGCTGTGGCTGAGTGAGTCCCATGCGTTTTTCCACCAGCGGAGCTAGTTGATATATTAAACTTTTGCCGTATCCCGTCGTAAAAACTCTGAACACATCTTCCTTTTTTAAGAATGACTTAAATGACGTTCTCTAAACTCTAAGTCCTCCAGAGTCGCGGCCAAAGCCGATTCGAAAGACCGCTGTTTGCCAGCAGCATCTTCTTTGTTTTCAAGTAACGTTAGTAGGGAAATCCCCTATGGAAATCACGCGGAACCGTCACATCTCTGCCGTCATTATGTTAAGCCCGCCCACCAACTCTATACACGATGTGATTGGCCTGACCAGAGTTTGGTTTTTCCAGCTCGAAAAGCCAACGGAGAGATGCTAGACCACACTGGCTGCGAAATAATTTTTGCTGCCGCTAGGGTGCGTCTAGATTTCTAGGCTAGTATATAATATAATATTGAGTGAAATGTATCATGCCTGCTGGAGCCTCATCAGAAGGGAACAGATGTGCTGAATGCCTCAGAAGTAACCTAACCCTAGAACAGATCTTGCTCCAGAGCAGGTGATGTTCAAGTTGCTTTGGCTATAACATACCCTGAAAGTTACTTCTGCTTTTTGAACCTAAAGTTGATTTTATCTGTTTACGTACCTGGGTATGACTCTCAACCTGCTTTCTGGAATACCTCTCTGCTGCCTGGTGTATTTGAGAAATGCATAGCAAGTGGTGTTTTGTTTAATTAATTAATTAATTAATGTTTTTAAATGAACCGGTTGAGTAAACTAACAATTAAAAAGTGACTGGTTTGGATGAAAGATTCCATTAGTCACTCTTAGGGCGCTTTCATACTTGGTTCGATTGCCTGTTCCGAACCCGAGTTCGATTGCTCGCCCCTGCCCCTGCCCCTGCCCCTGCCCCTGCCCCTGCCCCTGCCCCTCCCCCTGCCCCCGATGGACTGTGTTCACATTATATTATTTGTATCCGAACCGCGGTACGCTTGCGTCATCAAGCTGCAGCTGGCGCGTAATCGTGTTGCTTGGTAACCGGCGCCGCTATGAATGAAAAGCCGTCAAAATGGATAGAATTGCTCGCTTCACATTTGTTCTTCTTTTTTTTTTAACCTTTGGTTTTGTTTTCAAAGAAAAGATACAGAAACACGAGCCCATTCTCATCCCAAGGCGTCATAAACTGATGCTTTTGACATTTCGTCTAAATCCAACGCATATGGCACCCTTTAGCGTCAATATGAGACGCAGATATATATGGGCCAGAAGGCGCCTCCTAGTGGTCTAACCCTAACCCTACCCCAGACCTAAACCTACCCATAACTATATTGACGCTAAAGGGTGCCATGTGCGATGGATTTAGACGAAATGTCAAAAGCGTCAGTTTATGACGCCTTGGGATGAGAATGCGTTGGAAACACACTTGAGTCTGTCTGCAGCAAAAGTACTAAAATCGTTCCAAAGACAGCTGGCTGTCCGCCGAAGACAATTTTTGGTAACGCTTCCTTTTACAGTACAGTACTTACAGTGTACTTACCTAGAAAGTACTGGCTAATATAAGGTAAGTACATGGGTTAGGGGTAGGTTCAGGGTTAGTACCTAGTTATTACCCAGTAATTATAATGACTATAATAAGTACATAGTAAGTACATGAGTAACAGAACTGTAAAAGGAAGCGTTACCCAATTTTTGCGGCGGCAAGCATTCGAACCCGGGTGCGCACCAAAAGTGCTAGTGTGAAAGCGCCCTTAAGAACAGTCATTTGTTTTGTTTCTAAATGAATCAGTGTTTTAAAGGAATCAAATGAATGAAAGATTCAATGACTCTCTTTCAATGACACTCATGTTCTATATAATAGAAATATGTTTGGGATGAATGTAACCTGCGTATACTACATTCATCATGTTGTCATTATCATGTGACCATGTGTCAGTTGCGTTGCTTCACTTTCAAATACAAATCCTGGCCTCATGGGATAGAAAAGGATTCATTGGATACGCATGTCAGAATCTCGCCGGAAACAGTAGGTTGTCCGGTTACTTTTATGATTTCAGACATACTACTCAGTTCACATCCTGCTTAGCGCCTGCTTTATAGGTAAGTATTGCAGAATTAGCCATTGGTTTCATTCCTGTATGAGTCAATGGCTTTGAATGAATGATCCCTTGACTCGCTCATAAAGATGGAGCATTGTAACTGCCTGGGCAAACTGGTGTTCAGATGGTTTTGCTGGTCAGATGACTCTCAAAATAGTGAACCTGATCAGGCTTGGAGACTATCTTGGCTGGTGTAAACTGTTTTATCCAGCATGGCTTAGTTGAATCTGGGCACAAAGAGACTTATGATGTATTTCTGTAGAAAAAATTTGATTGAGCACAGGTGTTAATAATTACCAATCACAGCTCAAGCTAATATCCATCCTTCGGGGGGCATGTAATCACAGTCTATTGTGAATGAAAAAAAAAAATGGTCTCAGCAGAAAGAAAAATGCAGTAATGTATAATATGTCATATGTTTTGGAGTGACAGTGGATATGATTATCATGCAGTCTGATCATTACCTGTGCTGCTGGAGGATGACAAATGCAAACTCTTTGAAACAAAGAGGATGTCGATCAAACAAAGCATAGCTTTGGCAAGATGAATCCTGTGCCGAACAAGTTTCTCTCTCCAGGAAATCATTAATATAAAGGATGACACTAGAATCCTGAGGGACTCCTCATAGTCCTTATCTTTAATAACTTGTCAAGGACCAACTCATATGAATGTTTAAATACAACGGTGCATTAACTGTGAAGCGAATCTCACGCATAATTCTTCCAGATAGCAGATCGTTTTTCCACATGTGGACTATATCACTTTTCCCTTTATTATAAAAATACTTAATCTGTTTTAAAATGCAAAAAAACTTTTAATATAAATGACGTTATCCACTTTCAAGTGGGACCGGGTACATTTAGACAGCCAATTTGGGTTGACACTATGGTGAGAATTCTGGTAATGACTTAGCGTAGCCCGTACAAGAAATGAGTCACTGATAATGGGAGCCAATTTAAACGTGCTCCAAATTCTCAGTTGGAATGAGATCATTTGAAGTTTAATGTGCGTTGCTCTTTAGAGAGCCAGGGCTCTCTGTATGCTGCGAGTGTCTGCTGGAGTTTAGGAACACTCAGAATATACACAAGAGCCCTGTTTGCTTACTTGTAGCTTATATGAGGAAAAATACGATTTAAATTGGTTCTCAACCTTTTTGACTCCAAAGCTTGGACCAATTTTTTCAAAACTATATTTTCAAAACAATATCTGTTGGCCCCCTGATGTTGTAGTGTCTAGTAGAACTAAGAGTTGGATCATGTCACTTGGGTGGATAAACTTCTACTCACCGACAAATTCAATCTGTAACATCAGAAGAAAGGGCCCGAACAGCACCTGCTAAAGGTCCCGAAAAGTCTCTTTAGGAATGGTCCGCAATTTCAGTGCTTTACTTTTCCCTGCTGATGTTTTGTCAGGAGAGTGGTGACAAAGCTGCTTGTTTTGAAACTTTTATTTACAGAAACTTTAGGAGTGGCAATATTAAAGGGGATGTCTATTGCTATTTCATGCATTCTGACTTATTTACACCGTTAAAGAGTTGGATTCTCATGCTAAACGGCCAAAAAGTTTCAAAAAATTTGTTGGACGTATGACGTATGAGTATTTCTGTGCCAAATACACTAAATTATTATTAATGTTGTGGCAACAGCTCCCCTGAATTACTTTTTAGAGAGTATATTTTCTAAATGCATCTTAATGATATATTTGTGAACAATTCATCCATTTTTTAAATGATTTTTTTTATGTTATGACCTCAATTTTTAATCATAATGTCAAGATTTCTCACTGGTGACATGCCGGAATCCTCCAATCATTTTGCTCTCATAAATCCCGCCCCTTTCTTATAATCTACTCTGAGCTCACATTCAGTTCTGCCTTTATCCAATCAACTGATGGATAGAACCAAGGTCCCGCCCTACACTCAGATATACGTCACAACACGGAAGAAATGATCCGTCGCTACTTCTGTTACATTGCGTCTTTAAATGAAAAAGAAAATTGTTGAGGGAAAAAAAGTTCAAATAAGAAATGTCAGTTTATGTACTGGTTTTTAGATGTTTTAGTTTATTTTAAAGGGATACTCCACCCAAAAATGAAAATTCTGTCATCATTTACTCACCCTCAAGTTGTTGCAAACCTGTATGAGTTTCTTTCTTCTGCTGAACACAAAGGAAGATATTTTGAAGAACCAGGGCCGTTTGAAGGAATTTGGGGGCCCCAAGCAAAATGGACATGGAGGCCCCCCAAGCACCGTGACACGTGTCGCTCCGCCCATCCCCAATTTAATTGGTTTATAATACCGCAATCTTATTGGTGTAAACGATTCAGGTCTGAGCATGCGCATTCCTTTATGTACGATTTTGTGAATGATTTGGCCGTATCAAAGAAATATTAAATGCTAACTTTAATCGTATCTTATCAGTTTACCATGGTAATTTTTGTTAATATCTATTGGCTAATACTTTATTATACTTAAGAGACAGTATAGATTAAGTTATTGTTTACAAACGAACGCTTGGTGACGTTACTTGTACTTCAGGGAGATGTTTTACATTAGATTAGTGCGTCATTCACTTGGCTTCTTCATATTTCTATCAGGATCGGTGGATCAGCACAAACTCGGGATTTTACGCAAATTATGATAATTGACTGTAAGAATGTAAGCAGCTGATTTTAAATTCTAAAGCATGACCGTTTTTTGTTGTCATTTTTTTTAACGAGATTATCCAATGCTTGCATTATTTGGTACAAAGTGCAAATAAAATGTTTAATGGCAAACACTTTTACTGGTTGATTACCTGTTCATACAATATGAGGTCCTATTGGTTCTGTAAAGACCTATGTTATATTTTTAGCGTACCGGTTATGTACGACTGTCTATCTGTGACTGTGACATCAGGTATATTAAAAATCCAATTGTTTATTCATCCACCATGGCATTGCGTGTTAATGTTCATGTAGACTACTGGATAAAAATGGTTACAAATATTAACACTCACATATAGGCTAGCTGCATAACCATAAAAAAACACACTGCTATAAATCTGTGCAATTATAATAGGCTGTAATAAATAAAACACCCAGCAGAGAAGTGATATGAACATGTAGGCCAATTGCTTAAATACGCTCTTGAGCACATAGCCTACATTGTAATATTTGCTATGGATCAACATAACATCTGTTTTAGTAAAAAAAAAAAAAAAAAACTTTTTTTTTAAAATTTATTTTCACATTGCAGCGCTGCACGGATTTTATTCCCATTGTACGCACATAACCCAATGGCCAGGGCTTGCTATTTGGTAGCCTGTCTTATTTGTCACCGTGGTTTTGCTTTAAAATAAAATAAAACACCTTCGGATTTATCCTTTGTTTTACTGAAATACAGGGAATTATAATAATTTGTGTAAAATCCCGAGTTTGTGTTTATTCACTGATCCTAATGGAAAAACGAAGAAGCATAAACGTATGATGTAAAATTAAGGAGCTCTGCATGACATGCGGAAAAATATTGTCTAAATCAGCCCACATAGAAATGATCTCTCCTTTGATCTGCCAGTAATTTCATGCAGTCATGCTCATTGCCCACCAAAAGTGGCACTGACTTATCTGCAGGGTAAATTAATATAGTATAGGCTAAATCTCAAACAGTGTATTATTTATCAGCAACATATTTTGTGATATCGCCAAGCCATAAAACTGCTCAATATTAAAGCTTACAATATGACTTTTTGTAAAGCTGCTTTGAAACGATGTGAATTGTGAATACATTTTGACAGTAACTTCATCTAACTTGATTCGTAAGTTCATCAAAACATTATCCAATTGATCGTTACTGAAATCGCAATGGTTATCACTTAATATAGTACGATAATTCATAAACTCGTACATAAAGGAATGCGCATTCTCGTGCCTCAAGCTTCTATGCCAATAAGATTGCGGTATTATAAACCAATAAAATCGGGTGTGGGCGGAGCGACACGTGTCGCCCCACCTAAAAGTGTCGCCCCGCCCCATCGTCCAGACTGCACTCTGGGGCTACTCGAATTTATTGTGTGGTTTTCCTAACCCCCATTGGTAAATAGATTATCACGGTGGAATACTTATGCTATGCCACTTTCATCAAGACCTATTAGCTATAGCAATGTCATGTCATTAAATACGATAAACAGTGATTCTGGAACTCCTTAAACCGTTAAAAAACATATTACAGTATGTAACGTTAACCATATTCTGTCCGTTCGAAAAAAATTTGCACTAACTGTTCAATACAAGCAGCATTTGCCGTCAGGCAGGTAGCTAACATAAACATATTTTTGCTAGCCTAATGTTACCTGCTGCAAAATTACACCATTTGTACAAGACAAGTAGAGCTATTTTTATGCAGTGTAATTTATTACTTTACCACTATCTGGTATTTTTCTTAACCTTCTCCTTTCTCTTCTTTCTTTTCTGGCTTCCTGAAGCATAATTCCGCTTCATGATAACTCCCGAGGAGGTTTGTATTTTGCCGGCAGCAGAGATCGCGTGGTTGGCTGGCTGCTGTCAGCGACTACTGAGGGGGCCCCCTTGAGGGGGATTCCGATAACAGTGTCATTGCACTTTACTGCATTGACTATCAAAGGGGCGCTCACAGTTTGTCATTGCATTTTATTCCTAAACAGTCGTTGTCTTGGGGCCCCAGTCCAGCTCGGGGCCCCAAGCAATTGCTTGGTTTGCCTGTCCTGTTCCGACGGGCCTGTGAAGAACGATTGGAACCAAACAGTTGTTTGGCACCATTGACTTCCATAGTAGAAAAAAAACAACGTGATCTCATGAGAATACGTGTGTATTTTTACGTAATGGGTAGTTCTATCACACGTACATTTATGTACGTTTTATACACGCAGAAACGTATAATACTGACGTATTTACAGCACTAAAACGTAAAATATTTACGTATTGACAGCACAAAAACGTAATGTATTTACCGTAAAACTTCAAATAGTAGCCCGGGCTTTTATTTTCCCAAACCGTCGAATTGCACCGGGTTGTATTTGAGACAGGCGTCTATATGAGACAGGCCTTTATAATTTAGTGTTGAGATGTTGTTCATTGAGTGTATGTCTCTAATCTCTAAAAATCTCCAAATGCTCCACGTTAAACTGCGGTCTTCCGACCTTTTACTATCGCGTCAATTGATTTTGATTAATATGAGCGAGGGAGAGAGACCAAGACAGCGCTCATGTTGTTTGAAGACGTGAGAGTGCGCGCGCGCGGCCGGGGCTCTCTCTCTCTCTCTCTCTCTGCTCGTAACGCGCCCTGTCAAGCGCAGCAGTTATTCTAGTCTACATCACTCATCGTATAAAATGGATATGTTTAGGTTTTGGGAGTAGGATTAAGGGATCTTAATTACATTTATCTTTAAAATTAAAGTATACAGATATCCTTGTGATATGAAATATACGTAAATAGTTTACGTTTTGTAGCTGTAAAAACGTAATAATGTTACGTTTAAATGTTGCAAATACGTCCATATTATACGTTTCAGCATCCATCCAAACGTACAAAAACGTACGTTTTCTATCTTTGAAAATAACGTATAATACCTACGTATTAACAATGAGACCAGGCTGAAAAAAAAAAATACTATGGAAGTCAATGGTGCCAAAGTTCCAATCGTTCAAAATATCTTCCTTTGTGTTCAGCAGAAGAAAGAAACTCATACAGGTTTGCAACAACTTGAGGGTGAGTAAATGATGACAGAATTTTCATTTTTGGGTGGAGTATCCCTTTAAACCTGGTTTTGTCTTATGTAATATATAGCCATCAAGTGTTCTGAGCCTCTCAAGTGGGTCCCAGCTCCCACTGGTTAAACCGCCGACTTTTCCTTAACTATGCCCGAGTTTCTGGGCCATTTTTCCTGGGGCCACCTCATGAGCACATCCGACAAGAGTGTTGAAACTGCATTCAGAAAGAATAGGACATCAGCGTGAAGAAAATATCCCCAGATCGATAGCGACATGACTCCCCCCGAGGCTGTTCATGCTCGGTACAACAGAGCAACATACGTACGAAGAGCCTGACATTTACATCAGACACACAGTAAACAGGACCGGCTCCCAGAGGACCAAGGTGGGCTGATGCTCTTCTGTGAACAAAAAATACACCCCAAAAACAACGGGTGCATTACTGAATGCTCCCATTGTTGATGCGACACTCAGAAATGTCACAATGATCCCGAAGATGACTAAATAAACCTTTAAATAAAAGGTAAGGAGAATCTTTGTTGCCAAAGTGAGTTCATATTTAGTGTTGTCTTTCTAAAAGCATCCAATTATTTGGTTTGATGCTTTCCAAATGCCTTACTTACAAATTTACAGGCTTTACTGAGAGTTTAATTGGACTTATAAAAGGATAGAAAACAAAGCGAGAGGTACGTGCCTGTAAAAAGTAAAGCTGAAAAAATAACCACCCAAATTTTTTTAAATGTTATTAGACGAAATATTGCAGTTTTATCAAAAACATTTGGCTCTATCTAGTTTGCTTGGCAGGTGATAGAAGAGACATTCTGCTCCTTCATGACCTACATGACAGCTAAGGACTCACTGATGGATTTTAATATCCAAAGCAGGTTGCATTGCGAGGGAAGCTCAAACGAATGCTGTTCATGGAACATTACTTACATGGTTCATACAGCCATATATTCCACAGAGGCCTAACTTTAAAGCAGAGTGCAAATTAAAGGAAATTCATTTAGACGATATAACGTGTCGAGTTGTGGACACCGGTGAAAACACATCAGTGCAGTCAACCGAACTGCCACATTTAAGCCCTAGAAAATATCTTTAACTAGCCAGACCTTCAACAAATTCTATGATTTATATAGAGTAATCAGGTTGTTTGTGAGAAAGCTGAAAACCTGGACTCGATATCTGTCTTCCTAGCACACCATTTTAGAGTTAGGCAGCATACACTTGTGTGCTTGCTGCAAAGCAATTTCTTGGACAAAACAACAAGAGTAAATTGTGAAAAGAACTGATAACTGCAATTTTTTTGTCTGTGTGCTGTCACATGAAAAGCTGGGGAAAAAAAGATATTGCAACTTTTTCAATAAATGAAATTATTTAAGGTAATAAAATATAGGGGAAAGATGTCAAAAATATATACATGTCTTTTTTGAAGTCCTGTTGTGCAAAATGAATGTTGAGTGAAATACTGAGTGAAATATTAAGTAATAATCCAACTTACCCACCTAACAGTCATGAAATTCTGCTTCAGTGATACATTTCCGTTCTGTACGAGTTTGATATGAAACCATCAGAGTCATTTCTATTTCAGCTACGATTCAATATATCAGAGGAATAACTATGCAGTACTTTTGCTGCTCTGAAAAAAATTGAAAATAATCATTAAACATGATTCTTCTTGAGAACATAATGTATTATTGATGGTAGGGAGGACTGCGAGACGGCTTCTGTAATGGTTTCGGTTAAGTGATTTTTTAACAGTTATATCACCAGTTAGTTTGAAGCTTTGGATCAGCTAATGAACTCATGAAAATGACAAACTACAGCTTTATGGCTACAAAGTGTGGATTGGTTAACTCTTAATAGTAGAAATGCAAAAACATATAGATTGATTTATTTATTTTTTTGGTCTAAATTTTCAATGCTGTAAGTAAACCCAACAGAACACAGTTCAATCGTTTCCTGTTTGCTCGCATTCGTGCAATTGACTTATAGAATTGCGCTTCGAGGAAAATTAGCTGCCTACCTCTTGGGGAAACTGGGATTGACATTCCTATTCTACAGGGTTTAATCGGTGGCTTTCAGAGAAGTGTACCCTGTCAAGTAATTCAAGCGTTTTAGAGCCTGTGGATCTTGCAAATGTTCCCCCAACTGTTAAAGATTACAACAGGGATTCCACTCATTATTTTCCTATCAAACTCCAAACCGGAAAAATTGCTGAGCTACAGCCACTGGCCACAGAAGTCCATCACAACGGCAAGGTTAATGGCAAATCACTTTGAGGAATTGATCGTGGGGTGGATGATGGGCCATCTGAGATGGAAGAGCACTGAGGGGGACAGCCATTACTGATAGGGGCAAACACAACTCAAGAGTGGGGTGATAGAAGTTCAACTGGGCCCTCATGCAAAACATATTGAGTAGACTGACTCTGATGGTTGTTTTGGCCAATATTTCCAAGATATTGCGCTTTTATTTGACTTCCTTTAAACAAGATTCTCTCATTAATAGTGCTGCTTTTTGATAAAGGCATAAAAAGGTCACTTGGAGGTATGTTAAGCACCATACTAATTTATCTCAGGTCATTCTGTCACAGTGGAAACATCCACAGAGGGCAAATTATCAATCAGTATTAAATCACGGTGTCAGACTTTACTTCTGAAAACGGGTCAGAAGAAATCGTATCTGACTGAATATGAACCCAGGAATATTCATTGGAATTCATTACCGTCTATGGGAGAAATTTAGGCAGGAATTTAAATAGGCATTCCCTCAGTTTGTTGATGCAAGAGCATGAAGCGAGAAAATCCTCCATATTCATGCATGAACAAATCATCACATTTTAAAAACATCTTAGAAAAGCTGCTAACACTACAGTTTTAAAATATCGCCTCAATTACTTTCAGATGCGCTAAGCAAGTCTTCTGAATTATATTGAAATGGACGCGCAATGCCGGAATGATAAGTTCCCTCGAAGCCAATTAAAAGTCTGTCTAGTCTGTTTCTAATCGTTTAGGCCATTACTTAACTAATTAGATTAATTGCTCAATTTCCATTAATATATTTAAGGATGCTTTAGTCCTCTGCACAACCAAAATGTAGCCATGTTGGGCTGAATTTAAAGGCATGTATGTGATTCCCTTCCCTTAACGCGGGTAAAATATAGATGCATCACGTGTGCCACAGGATCTAAGGTCCATTATTAGCTTAGAAATATTGTATAAGGTATTATTTATTAAAACCCCAAGACTTCAGGAGCAATTTTTGCAATACTTCTCATCTCCTGAAAGAAATAGTCCAGCAAAAGTGGGCTGCCTTTGTGGAGGGACACAAACAAAGCACCGGGAAGGGGTGATTCAATGTCACTGGAGATTTCTGTGCCTGACGTCTGTCCTCTGAAAGGCTGCAGACAGAGTCAGCTTAAAATAGATGTTTCAAAACATAAAGTGCATCGTCAATGTGGGTTTAGTCACCAGGATGTGGCCCTCACGCCATGCTGTGTTTTACATAATGAGCTTAGCTCAGGGCCGGTGACGGGGGGGACCTGAATGAAAAGCCGTCCTGATGCCAAGATAAGGTCTGAACCCCTGTCATTCAGCATCCTCTGTCTTTGAGAGATGTTGATTCATTCTGCGGAGGAGAGAGCCAAGACAGGTGTGACCTTACATGCATTTCATGTGTGGATCTTAACGGGAACTGATGCAGTTTTTGCTCCCAAGGGTGAAAATGCTAGACCAGTTTAAAATACATTTCTCTCTATGGTTTGCTGGTTGTTTTGTAAGAATGACCAACCGTATGATCTTTCACGTCCCCTTTTGGCATGTTCAGTTTTTATACGTAATATTGTAATATGATTGTTGTCAAGACAGATTCAAACGTATATTTTTTTGCGTGAACACAACGGCTCGACACATCAATTATACTATTTCACTCCCTTTCCACCCTGTGGAATGAATATAAACCATTTCAATATTTGTAAAGTGTACTTGGTTACCAAAGAGACAAGAGTTAGCTTGAGATAAAAGAAAAATCAAGGTTAAATATCACTAGTGAATAGAATTCAAATCAAGATGTAATTGTCAAATAATGCAGGTATTGAGAAATGTAAAAATATTTTTTTAGGTTATAAAATGTTTGCTATGAAATGACCCTTTTAAAGTTTAACCTAAAAATGTTTTAAACGCAATTTCCACCACTGTCATTTCCCTCACATTATGCTGTTAAACACAATCCATTATGTGAGATTTCAGGTGTTTCGAAAGTGGCGTTTATATATCCAATTTTGGACATTGTTAATAGACTAAAGCGGTTTTAAGTGCTTCAATATACAGGAAAAAACGATCTCATCCTAGAAAGACTAATTGGGTATGTGTGTGCATGTGCATATGTGTTTGTGCACATTAAGTGTGTACTTTATTATATCCACCTAGTGAGATATAGTGGAATGAATGGAGATGGAGATTGACCTTCACACTGTCAACGTGTGTCAGCATGCTCCAAGAACCCAAGAACCCGAGTGAATGTAATGCAGAGAGACAAATGCATCACTCTAGCACCTGAACTAGCATGACTTTAAACCAGTCCCTGTCCAGTGTAATAAGAGGAGCTAGTTTTACCTCACCACTGTTTCTGCAGCCGTTTGAAGCTAGCGGCCTCTAGCTGAAGGGTTAGGCTTTGTCTTAAAGCGAAGCCCTTAACTTCTTATGCTGAGTTTGGTGGATTTTTGCATCTGAAGTAAAGCTGCACGATTCTGGATGAATTGAGAATCATGATTTGTTTTTTTTTGGGGGGGGGGGGGGGGTGTCATTCTGTTCAAACAGAATGACAATTCTCCCACAAACAGAATAACATGTAACTTACTGGAGGTTCTGACTTCTGACAAATGTTAGTTGCTGCAGTCTATTTAAAATGTCTAATTTGAATGAATTATATATATTTTTTTTAAAAGAAAATCAGATTCAATGACGGACTCATAAATTCTTCACTTGTCACTTGATGAATCAGCATTTCTTTTACGAATCTCTTGAATGAATGATCCAATGACAAACACATCTTTTAAATGACATTATTGCAAATGCATTTGTAGGAGTTTCCCTTCCAGACACAACATTTATGGGAGGAGAGTATTTAAATGAATCACTCATGGTGATTTACTAAGGTTTGCTCTCGTCAATTTACTGGTTGCGCCATTATTTACCGGCCTCTCAGTCTTAATTGCGCTCTCATGCTAATTTGCCCTTTTTAGTAAATCTGACCCTTAATCTGAAGTATTAGATCGTTCTTTCTTTAGTTTTTTCTTTCTTTCTTTCTTGCTTTCTTTCTGTCTTGCTTTGCTTTGCTTGCAGAAATGCTCTGTGGGATGTACTCCTGGTCTTGGGGGAGTTGTGAAATGTCTAATTATTGTCCTTGAACACAACATCTCAATTCATGGTAAACAAATTCTTCGAAAGTAAGTGCCCTTGAGGAAAAAATAACAAAAGCCCTCCTCCGCTCTGAAAATAATAACGCTTTTATCTCTTACTCTCTTGAAATGCAGGATTAAAACAGGCCACGGGCTTGGCTTAAGCATATCTGATTACATCAAAAAACATGGGCGTTTCTTTTCTTTTTTTTTTCTTTTCATTTAATGTAAGCAGTTCTTGTGAATATGCTGAGCATGTGATTTTTTTTGAAAGCTCAAAGTGTATTGATTACTACTTGTTAATGTGAAGCGCCACTGTGAATCGAGCACTGTGATCTCCTGTCAGGTTTTGATTGGTTTCAGGCAGACATTTGAACAGGTTATAGCCTACCCTTAACACACACACACACACACACACACACAGACACATCTGGTATGACAGCCTGAGTGTGAATGAACCCAAAAGGTTGGTACACTGTTAAACCCTAATGAACAGCTGTCAGATGACAGTGAATGCTTATCGGTGACACCCAGGTATTGCCCGTTTAACACACAGACCATTTTTGAATCCAATGGCCACATAATTGAGGGTACATTCAGACAGACTCATTGACTGTGGTGAGTAGAGCGTCAATTAAAATGCCTCTCAGAAGTTTCAGAGTTCAGAAGTGATCAAAATGACTTTTGAGTTTGATCAGTTTCTGAACAATTCATGCATCGAATTGCTTTGAATTTCCTTTCCAAACAGTCTCTTAATAGGACTCACCCCATCAGCATCTTGGCGCACACTCGCATACACCAAATGACAAAAGTAATTCTGCCTACAGAAGAGTATTGCCTATCTGCCACACGTCTAAATGTCAAGCCTTTACCTGTGGTTGACACCCAATTTGACCACACAGTTTTTTTTTCTATCTTTCTTAGACACCAGCAGATAACCTGAAGAGATATTCTCATTTCTACATGTGAAAGAACCTTGACACCTGCTTTGTGTGGCTCTAAGTGGTCACTGATTGTTCCCTTGACATCTTGTCCCTACAACTTTAATGGGATGTCTAGCACGTACAAGATTAGTGAAACCATTACCCCTTCCTCCAACATTCCCCCCGGTCCTGACACTAGCTTTAGTGGCGATGCCTCCACAAATATCAGCCTTTAAAAGTCTGGAGATCACTTAGAGTCACTCCTGCCAATGGCAGACCTGTCAGGTATTTCAGCTGGAACGCTGGACATGATTGTAGAGGAAGAAAGAAAGAGAGAGAATAAAAAAAAAACATCAGGTCACAATCGTTCTCCAAATCAGTTGTTCTTGTTTCGACTGATCCTTAAAGATTATCACGGATCTCATTCCCATTTCTGGTTTAGACAGTGAAAGTGAACAATAAGAGGGTACACGGCACACTGATGGTAAACAGTTAAATGTCACAATTAGCATATGTGCCATTTTTCACACTACATTTAAATAAGGCAGTTCGTTCAGTAAACTAGCGAGCTACATAACAATGCAAATAATTATCCACCCTTGGGATTGTAGATATAAAACTTTTTTGCAACGTTTGCAATGGGAACGTTGCTAAAAACAAGCATGCTATTTTTTTATATATTAGTTCCAGGATAATATAGCCGCATATGATATTAATACACATACTGTATATACACTGGTTGGGGTCATACTATTTTTAATGAGTCTCTTATGCTCATCAAAGCTGTGTTTTTGATTGAAAATACCTTAAAACAATAATATTGCGAAATATTACTACAATTTAAAACACTGTTATAATGTAATGTATTTCTCTGATGACATTTTCAGCATCATTACTCCAGTCTTCAGTGTCACACAGGGCTCTCAAGTGTCATGCATTGAGCGTGACAGTCACTCATTTCTGTCTTTTGTCACGCACTCCCGCCACACATTGTATTTCTCACGCTGAAAAACTATTTATAATATATTTAATATGCCGCAACGCCCCAAATTTCTCTGGACGCGTCGCTCTCACTATGGAACCGGCAGGAATCAAGCGCGTCTCCCCTGCAGTTCTTACTCGAGCCTGCCAATCAAAAAAAAGAAAGGGTCCACACAATAGCCAATCAGAAAATAGCACTATTGTATCTGGGTATGATTCAAGATAAGTCATGATCTCCTGTTTTAATGTTACAACAAATTCACAACTTGTTTGACACAAACAATGACAACTTGACTGCTGTTAGAGAACGTTTCCCAGATGATGGGATGTCACTCTTGCCCGTCTTTAAAACTTGAGAGCCCTGGTCACATGATCCTTCAGAAATCATTCTAATAAACGGATTTGCTGCGCAAGAAACATTTTTTTATTATTATTATCCTCCTCTTGAAAACATCTGTGCTGATGTTTGTGGTTTGTCATTGTAATTAGTCAAGTTTAGTTAGAACTATTTTATTATCATTCCTCATTAATGCTAAACTATTGCCAACTGATGGCTTTTTTAGCATTTGAGTAAGGAAAGGAAAATGAGAATAGAAAGATTTGCTATAGAAATACATTTCTCCCTCTCCCTCTCCCTCTCTTCCTCCCTCCCTTTACATAAATGTGTAGACACACTGATGCAGATGGAT
This sequence comes from Rhinichthys klamathensis goyatoka, assembly GCF_029890125.1. NCBI lineage: Eukaryota > Metazoa > Chordata > Actinopteri > Cypriniformes > Leuciscidae > Rhinichthys > Rhinichthys klamathensis. The sequence goes on from NW_026606558.1 coordinate 5,884,168, forward strand.
CAGTAGAGGTTGACTGAGGTCTGTTCAACAGCGACATCATTGGTTGGGATCAACACTTGGAATGATTCCATTTAGCAAACATTGGCAAATAAAGAGGTTGGCAGCTAATAGCACAGAGTCCGGCCCAGAGCTCCACTAAGACGGATGAGGGGTCAGAGCTGCAGAGAGACCTTTAGCAGTCTGTATAACTTAACAGACGACTGCCATTTGACTGGAACAGGACTTGCGAGGTTTCTCGCTCCTCTTGGCATGCATACATTGCGAAGATGACATGACAATTAATAATGCAGGCGGCGAGGGTTAATAATCTCTCCTCACAAAGGAACCAGGTGCAAGCCCGAGGCGAAAAGCGAACACAGTGAGCCGGCTACACTGAGAATAAATAGCCAGTACTGCCACTTCCATGAGCACATATGTGCTAAGCAGGGACGTTTGATTCCCTATTTACACTGAATTAAAGCCTTGTGAGAAAACATTGCACCTGAGACCGATTCCCCTTGGGAAGCTGAAGATTGGCATGCTAATTTAGTTCGGCTCCCTCTCCCTGCTACTGTACGTGACAATAAACAAAGTCATTCGAAACCTGATTCCCACATACACAAATAATTGCTCTTATTATCTGATACGTAATCAAAACATATTATTCCTGAGCAGAAAGGTCTTAAGTTTTCATCTGTCATTTAACAACTTCTAACCATCCGCTGAAAAGGTTTAATTAAGGAAATGACACATTTCGTTCTCGGATTTGACCCCAGTGTTTCACATAACGCTTACCTTGGGCAGCGGCTCGGTAATGAGGCGCCACACGACACGAGGAGACAAAACACTTCATTATGGGCTGCGGTGAATCATTTTTACTGCTCGTGTTCATGTGGGCTTGCAGTCTGAGAACACCTTATCACTTTTATTTAATCCAAATTGATGTAAAAGGATTGAATGCTACTTGATACTGTGCATCTTTGAAATGCAATTATGGCCCCGATGGACCAATAATAGTCTAGTCGGGGTAACATCGGCACTTATGATTATGAACTGATTTTAATACCACTCTTTCTGTTCCCTAGTGTGAAAGAAGAGAGCGAGAAAGAGCAAAAGAAAACCCATTTGGGCTTGTTTTGTAACTGATTAAAACTTGAGTTTCCGCATGTTTTTGAATCTTAGTCACACTTTAGATAAGAGTCCAATTATCCCTATTTACTAACTATTAACTACAACTTTTGCCTCAATAAACTCCTAATTACTGCTTATTATTAGTTAGCATAAGGTAGTTGTTAAGTTTAGGTATTGGGTATGATTAAGGGATGTAGAATATGGTCATGCAGAATAAGGCATTCATATGTGCTTTATAAGTACTAATATTGCCAATATTGATTTTAGAACTTGAGAATTGGATCTAAACTAAAGTGTTACCAAAGTCTCTTATGCTCACCCAGGCTGTATATATTTGATCGAAAATAAAGTAAAAAACAGTAATATTGTGAATCATTACAATTTAAAACTTTTTTTATTTTATTATATATTAAAATGTCATTCATTCCTGATGACAAAGCTGAATTGTCAGCATCATTACTCCAGTCTTCAGTGTCACATGATCCTTCAGAAATCATTCTAATATGCTGATTTAGTGCTCAAGAAACATTTCTTATTTCAGAAGAGCATTTAAACCGAAATCTTTGTGACATCATACATTTATAAATAATAAAAGTAAAAACTTACTGACCCTCAACTTATGAACTGTAGTGTATGTCTCTCAAACCTTCTAAAACATATAGGCGTCAGAATCTTCTTATTACTTTCTCCATTCAGGAAAAAAAAAACTAAAAAAACTTGACATTTCAGGAGCGGATTCGGTTATGTAGAGGTTCATTTGTCGCCTGATCGTTAAACGTTTTTTCGTCTTCTTTAATAACACAAAATGGCAAAAAAGAAAATCAAATTAAATTTCCAAGAAGGCTCATTGAACCAGGGCAGTGCTCCTAAACGCTCCACTGGAGAAAGTGTGTACACCGTGTCCCGAGCTTTTGAAAATTGCCTTTGGAGCACAGAGGCCCTGAACCATCCCACAGCGACACTTTACCCTTCCTCACACTAAACCCAAAAGGTCATTCTTTTGTCTTAGCGGGCTCTGTCAGATTGCTGTCTTTTCTCATATGTGAGAACGCTGAGACGCTGTGAGCCAGTCAATACAGGTATCTGAGGGTAATGGAAAGAGATTGATTTTTAATGTTTCACTGCCCTTTGGAATGAAACAAAGACTCTTCTCAACATATTGGTAATCCATGCGACATAATTAAAATGCGTACCCAGTGAATTAACCAGGGATACTTACTCTTGCCTAACAAGATTACGATTTTAGTCAGTTTAATATTGTAACTACGTCTCAGGTGTTCGAAAATATGAGATGAGGGCAATCATACTTGAAATTTATTTAAATTCAATCCAAATGAAGATTTTCTAGGAAGTCAAACATCACAAGTTGTGATTTGTGCACCTCCTGTGACTTTTCCCTCCTTAATGTTAGTGGAGCAATCTGTCAAGTCTGGTCAGTATGGCATATTGAGTTGTGATTTGTAGGATGAAATTGCAGCATTGCATGCTGAACTGCTTTTGGCTCAGAATGGGGCTGGATGATTTCCAAGCATCGCTCATTCTTTTTTGCTTTTTTTGCTGATTGATCACCGCTACAAACACCTTTGAATTGTGAACATATAGCATTCCAGAGGCTTTTTTCTTTAAATGAAACAGCCTTTTTCAGAGCATCAGGTTATGTAAAGCTTGCATTTGCTGCCATGACAGATTTAAAGCTAATTGTGATTCTGATAAGGAGATTATTTGGAATCTGTTAATACACTGAAAGCACAAAAATTCTGCATGGGTGAACAGGTATGTGATGAAACGTAAAACATTGCTACTAAGCAAGATTACTGATAGTATAAAAGCTCCTCTGACTAAAACTAATATTTTACATAAGTAATGTGCATTTTGTATTTCAAAACAAGTCTTTGCAGTAACTATAACGTTTTAATAAGGATTCTAATTCTATGAATGGGAAAGTCCACAACACAGCCAAAATGAAAACAACACAGAGGAACAATTTCATTGGACTCGTTTTTAGAATGATTTTTTTTCCCAGCTGATGAACGATAACAACATATACAGTCAATCAGAATCCACCCTGCTTTGACAGCCCAGTCTCATCCCAAGACGTCATATGACTGACGCTTTTAGGGTAACATCAGACGTTTTAGGGTACCCCCTACCCCAGACCTAAACCTACCCCCGTCATCTAACTGACGCTAAAGGTAAAGCGTCAGTTAGATGACGCCCTAGGATCGTCATCTAACTGACGTTAAAGGGTACCCTAAAACGTCGGATGTTGACGTATGGTCAAAAGCGTCAGTCATATGACGTCTTGGGATGAGACTGTGTTAGCTTTGAAGAGCTGGAGCATTTACACCGCAGTACGCGCTTATAATAAACAGGGGTGCGTTTCCCGAAAGCATCGTTGGTCAACTATGATCGAAATTTCCATTGAACTCTATTGGTAACGACGGAACTTGCGACCATAGTTGGCTTTGGGAAACACACCCCAAAGTGTGAATTGGCCTTTGGTGGTGGAATTATTCAATGGCTCTTTCTGCATATTACAGTAAATCAATATAGGGGTCAATATAGCGTCAATATAGTATTTTACTCAAATGACCTGGATGATACCCAGGAACTAATTCTGTTTATTTTAGTCAACTGATTCATTCATCATTAAGGAACCAAACAAGTGACTATATCCATTTGAAATTGCATACATAAAGTGTCATACATACATTAGATGTGCACTTGAGAATCTCTGTGGAAGTATCAGGTTATCCAAATGTCATTTCACCTTCTGTTTTATGAATACTATGAATTTGGATATACTACTTTTTTTAACAACTGTTGTTCGCCCTGTTATATACAGTAGTAAGGAAGCAGGCGTATTTAGACATGAGTGAGTTATTGAATCGTTCACTCAATGATTTATTCAAGAATTAAATGCACCAACTATATGTGGCTCGGAGGCGCACAGCATTTAATTCTACGTTTACTTCCTTTGGAACAGTCGTTTGGCAGAGCAAAAACAGACAAAGTAACAGGCAATGTTGTGTAATTTACTTAATATGAACTTCTTGTTCTTTATACTACATGTTCAATTGCTGATTATTCAGAGCCACAGCTCTCCTGCTCATGTAATATGGCCTAATTGTTCGCAAACTGACAATTCAAATGACTGCTGTGTACCACAATAATAGGCTTTATTTCATCTTTGATTCTAGCTTTAGGTTTAATGACATATTTGTGTTTTAAGTGCAGCCTTTCCAAACTCATTGAAGCGCACTGTGTCATCAGGCTCTTTATTATATAACATATATATGTCCACCCTAATCCTACGAGGGAAACAAAAATAACAGTGTTCGACAATGTAAAATAGAGTCACAGAGTGCTTGTCAAGGGCATAAAATATTGCATTAGGATACACCAGCTAACTGACTCACTGCATGTATCCTGCCATATATTTAGCAGTGTGCAGAGAGGTACAAAATGTGTTCCAGGTATTAAATTGGCCTAATAAAAAATAAAAAAATCCTCAAGATCCTGTGACAACAATACCAGTCTGGCTGTAATACTGGGAGCTCTAGACACTTCCAGCTGGGCATTATTAATAAGCTTAACATCCTACCAGACAAGAGAGCAGCTAGAGAGAATCATATCACATTTCTAGAGTTGGAGTCAAACACGTATGGCAAACAACCCCTGTACCTCCCAGAAAGACCTCAATTAATTTGTTATTTTAAACAGGATTTAATAGGACATGCAGGCTATGGCTGGTACATATCTAGTCACGTCTGCATGTCTAAATGAAATGCTCAATAATGCATTATGGATTATATTTCAATTTCAAGATTACGCCTGGGACAAATTATTAATGAGATATCCGGCAATTATGAGTCTACTCTAAAGCTCAATCTCAAGTCATTTCCAGCAAAGCAGAACGACGGTGATCTGAATACCAAAACAGAGACAGAAAAGAGTGCACTGGCCGCAGGTTTTCTCCAGATGTTAGCATGCTTATTGTGTAGATGAGCATTTCATTACAACTGCAATTGGGAAACAACAAAATACATGAATCGGAAATTTCACGCCCCCTTTAAACTCAGTCTCATAGAAACAGATTATATGTCCACAGTATATGACGAGCCCTAATTTTAGCTTTAACCGCACTAATGATTTTGGGCAACCGTGTTTTTCAAAGCATTCTGGCATGTTGCTTCTCTTTACAGTAAGTGCAGTGTAATCTTATCAAACTCATTTCATGTGTTTCTACTCAAATATATTCACATGTGAATTGTTTTTTGTTGCGTTTGGCATCGCACGCTGTTATCATTCAGTGGACTAATATAAACTGTATTGTGTTTGTTAAAAGCATGTAAACGGGGCTGAGGTGCCTTTTTCTGTTTATTTCCTCCCTGTGGCATTGAATTCTTTGTGCATGCGTTTGTACGAGCTGTTGCATATTTATTTGGAACTGTGGAATGGTTTTATGCAGATGAATAGGCTAGAAAGTGAGGAATTTAGATGGGCAGTTGCGTTGCCAATATAATTTTTTTTATTATTACTGTACCTTTACAGTGTTTGTCTATGGCCACAGTTATTCCTGCCAATTGCTTGCCGTCACATTTATCTGGCTCAAAGAATGACAGCGTATAAGAATTGATATTCAAGCAAATGGATATGCAAGACACCCGGCACACGGCACTAACAGGTTCGTTTAAAAGGAGTAATGCTGCGTTCCCCGCAATTTTCAATTTAGTCCTTCCCTTTTTATCTCTCTTTTCTCCTCCTTTTTGTTCTCATTCATATTTAATGCAAAATTGACATAACCACGACTTTCAAAGCATGCAGAGATTAGAGGACTTTAAATCGGACACAGCCGAACAGGACGTTTAGTGGCAGATGTTTGGTCATAATGCTCGGCAGCTGCAGGATGCATTCATCTCTGTTTCAGCACAGCAACTAAAGTATTTAAAAATGCAGTACAGAAGTTACTTATTCTCTATTGCATTTAAAAATAAACTGCATAAACTTGTGCACTTTTAGGTAAGGTACTATATGTGCATTTACTGTTTTTGAAATCGACTTCAAAGAATAATTACAAGTGTGACAGCTAATCTTTGTCTAGTTTTATGGCTACAAATTTTAAATGCTAGGTGTGTTTTAATTGGTTGGTCATATAAAACACACAGTAGTGGCCAACATTCGTTTTTTTTTTTTTTTACAAGTTCGATTAAACCATCAAAATATGAGGAAGATATTTTATATTTTTAAATATTTTAAATATGAGGCAAGAAAAAACACTAACCTTAGTTAAGGTATTTATCTGACTAAGTTATTTGGCAAAGAAATAGGTCAACTACAGCTACAGGTTTTATTTTACTATGCAAAAAATAATAATAATACATACAAAAACAAAAATCTCACAAAAGCATTAATTGACAACAACATAATCAATCAGTTATTAATAGTTCCCTTTTGTTTTTGCATGTTCATAACTTCTTTGTATGACAACCTGGCTAAAAATTGTCTGCACAATTTGGCATTATTCATTGCGTTGCATCACAAATAAAACAATTGACTTGCATATATTATAAACATACACTCACCTAAAGGATTATTAGGAACACCATACTAATACTGTGTTTGACCCCCTTTCGCCTTTAGAACTGCCTTTTCAACGTGGCATTGATTCAACAAGGTGCTGAAAGCATTCTTTAGAAATGTTGGCCCATATTGATAGGATAGCATCTTGCAGTTGATGGAGATTTGTGGGATGCACATCCAGGGCACGAAGCTCCTGTTCCACCACATCCCAAAGATGCTCTATTGGGTTGAGATCTGGTGACTGTGGGGGCCATTTTAGTACAGTGAACTCATTGTCATGTTCAAGAAACCAATTTGAAATGATTCGAGCTTTGTGACATGGTGCATTATCCTGCTGGAAGTAGCCATCATAGGATAGGTACATGGTGGCCATAAAGGGATGGACATGGTCAGAAACAATGCTCAGGTAGGCCGTGGCATTTAAACGATGCCCAATTGGCACTAAGGGGCCTAACGTGTGCCAAGAAAACATCCCCCACACCATTACACCACCACCACCAGCCTGCACAGTGGTAACAAGGCATGATGGATCCATGTTCTCATTCTGTTTTCGACAAATTTTGACTCTACCATTTGAATGTCTCAACAAAAATCGAGACTCATCAGACCAGGCAACATTTTTCCAGTCTTCAACTGTCCAATTTTGGTGAGCTCTTGCAAATTGTAGCCTCTTTTTCCTATTTGCAGTGGAGATGAGTGGTACCCGGTGGGGTCTTCAGCTGTTGTAGCCCATTCTGACATTCATTTTGGAGTTCAGGAGATTGTCTTGACCAGGACCACACCCCTAAATGCATTGAAGCAACTGCCATGTGATTGGTTGATTAGATAATTGCATTAATGAAAAAATTGAACAGGTGTTCCTAATAATCCTTTAGGTGAGTGTATATGCAATATGCTTACAAAATCGTTTAACATATTTTTAATAATTTGAATAAAGGGAAATGTCGTCAAAATTCCTAGGCCGGACATGATATATTCTCTCTCTCTCTCTCTCTCTCTCTCTCTCTCTCTCTCTCTCTCTCTCTCTCTCTCTCTCTCTCTCTCTCTCTCTCTCTCTCTCTCTCTCTCTCTCTCTCTCTCTCTCTCTCTCTCTCTCTCTCTCTCTCTCCTTATGTAAATACAATTCATAGAGTCCCTCTAATATTCAGGGTGCTACGAGTTCTTTATGGGATTATATCATTCTGAAAGCACATAAAACTGCAGGAAATGTTCAGTCCAACAGTGGCTAATGGGAGATGAGGAGGTATGGGTCCTGCCTTGTTGGCTAAAGCCCAATCACACTCCATCTGATCTTTACTTCAGCGAAGGCCTATATAGATCCATACTGAGCTGTAGCAGCAGCCTGTGCTCTGGACTTGTGAAACTCAGCACTTTCCACTTTAATGACCAGGCCTCAGCACTTCTTCATTACGGAGGAAGATCAGTTTCATATAATTCAAAGTCGAGCGCAGAAACGTACTGGGTGGGTAGGGAGGTTCTGTCTAATGAGGCTGTGTGTGCGTATGCTTGTTTCTCTGCCTGTCGTGTGCTGTTATTCAAAGCTCCCTTCATCCTGAACAATCACTTTTTCAGACAGCATCACCATTCATGTGTGCAGATTGTTTCTGGCAGATCCTTACAGCTAAGCAACTTTTCTTCAAGGAGGGTTGTGCTTTATCGTCAGCCTTCACATGGTGTGGCTTTAATCAGAATTATGCGATCGCTGGCGATGAGGAGCTGTGGAGTACAGCATGCGATTATAAGCCTGTTTGTCTGACAGGCTGATTCTCATTAGAACACGTTCTGTGGTCTCTCTCGTATGAGAGCCTGCCAAAACAGCTGTGTCAAAAGAGGTCACAGCATAATTATCAACCTGTGGTAGTAATGACCAATTTATTCCTCATATTCCCGACTCTGTGGTTATCTGTACCAGTGTGACGATGAAGCTGTTCGTATCTTGAGCCAAAGAAGGTCGATGATATTGGGAGAAAGTTATCCGGTAGCATTCCCGGTCATCTAATGTCAGCTGCTTGGCATTTATCGTAATAAGCGACGGTTTTGTTCTCTTGAACACGTGGGATGGAAACGCTGATTTATTCAAAAATGTTTTATGCAATAATCCAGTTTTGCACATCAGTTAAATTTAAGTTAAGTGCAACTTTGGATGGAAACATAGCTTTATGTGGGTCATTTATCACTGCTTTGGCACAAATGCATTCAATGTCATTCAAATCACTTCTCTCACTTAGCCACAACCACTGCCAAAACTCTGTGGACCTACAGGCCAATTATACTCTTTTCTAAAATGTTAAACTTAAGTTCAAAACTCAACATAATACAAAACTGAATAAGACATTTCTACAGTAACGCCATGTTCAAATATATTCCGAAACATTTCGATTTAGCTGAACAACTAGACGGGTGTTAGTCTTTAAATTGTATTACCATCTATACAAAAGGGGAAACTTAAGAATACTTTTGCACTGTAATGTAAACGTGTTTTTTAGTTTTCATTTACATGTTATGAGTGCCAAAGTGTGCTAGTCTTATGTAAGAATGAGTGGATTTGAGACTAGCTGACAGTTGCTTAGAAGAAGAGTTCTGTGTGAAGGGTTTTGAGAAAAGTGACACAAGTATTGAGGAAGTATTGTCCTAGAAAAGGTTATAGTATATATACTATATATGCTGTTATATACACTTATAAACTGTATATATGTCAAATGTCAAATTAAAAGTTTTAAAGTAAATCTGAAATCATTGTTTTAAAAATCATGCTTTTTTTGTCATGCTAAAGAAGTACACTTTTAATATGTTGACTACTAAAGCATGCATGCTTGATTATAATTTTAACTGTGGTGTGGTATTACATTTAAAGTTAATAAATGTTTTATTTTTAATTTTATATGTAATAAATTGCAACTTCATTTCAAAAATGTAATTACAAATACACTCACCGGCCACTTTATTAGGTACCCCATGCTAGTAACGGGTTGGACCCCCTTTTGCCTTCAGAACTGCCTCAATTCTTCGTGGCATAGATTCAACAAGGTGCTGGAAGCATTCCTCAGGGAGTTTGGTCCATATTGACATGATGGCATCACACAGTTGCCGCAGATTTGTCGGCTGCACATCCATGATGCGAATCTCCCGTTCCACCACATCCCAAAGATGCTCTATTGGGTTGAGATCTGGTGACTGTGGAGGCCATTTTAGTACAGTGAACTCATTGTCATGTTCAAGAAACCAATTTGAAATGATTAGAGCTTTGTGACATGGTGGAAGTAGCCATCAGAGGATGGGTACATGGTGGCCATAAAGGGATGGACATGGTCAGAAACAATGCTCAGGTAGGCCGTGGCATTTAAACGATGCCCAATTGGCACTAAGGGGCCTAAAGTGTGCCAGGAAAACATCCCCCACACCATTACACCACCACCACCAGCCTGCACAGTGGTAACAAGGCATGATGGTTCCATGTTCTCATTCTGTTTACGCCAAATTCTGACTCTAACATCTGAATGTCTCAACAGAAATCGAGACTCATCAGACCAGGCAACATTTTTCCAGTCTTTAACTGTTCAATTTTGGTGAGCTCTTGCAAATTGTAGCCTCTTTTTCCTATTTGTAGTGGAGATGAGTGGTACCCGGTGGAGTCTTCTGCTGTTGTAGCCCATCCGCCTCAAGGTTGTGCGTGTTGTGGCTTCACAAATGCTTTGCTGCATACCTCGGTTGTAACGAGTGGTTATTTCAGTCACTGTTGCCCTTCTATCAGCTCGAACCAGTCTGGCCATTCTCCTCTGACCTCTGGCATCAACAAGGCATTTCCGCCCACAGAACTGCCGCTCACTGGATGTTTTTTTATTTTTCGGACCATTCTCTGTAAACCCTAGAGATGGTTGTGCGTGAAAATCCCAGTAGATTAGCAGTTTCTGAAATACTCAGACCAGCCCTTCTGGCACCAACAATCATGCCACGTTCAAAGTCACTCAAATCAACTTTCTTCCCCATACTGATGCTCGGTTTGAACTGCAGGAGATTGTCTTGACCATGTCTACATGCCTAAATGCACTGAGTTGCCGCCATGTGATTGGCTGCTTAGAAATTAAGTGTTAACGAACAGTTGGACAGGTGTACCTAATAAAGTGGCCGGTGAGTGTATATTGAAATACATTGGGGATTCATGTGCATTATTTTAACGTTGTTTAGTTTTTATTCGCGCTAATTCAGCATTAGTAACTTAATTTTCGCGGCATCAGTCGCGCGCTCACTGTGACTCACTCTCCCGTTCATTTAATTATTTTACTTGTGAATTCAGTGAATTGCTAACTGGAGACTTGCTCCGACCAGGAGTGCGTTTTCCGAAAGCATCGTTATCCAACTATGATCGCAATTTCCATTGAACTCTATTGGTAACGACGGAACTTGCGACCATAGTTGGCTTTGGGAAACGCACCCCTGATCATCTGAATTAGTGAGATGTTGACTCGAGAACAGATGCAGTCAAATCAGTCCAATTCACAAATGAATCTTTCAGTGTTATTTGCGAACCAATTTAACAGGTTAATTGAAAATAATCAACTTGTTCACGAATCGGACATTGCTATCATGTGTAGGAGCGGGTGACTGTTTCTTCAGTTCAAAATAACAAGGAACGACATGTTTTTATGAAATGTAGAGGAGTAATAAGTTATATTACGCTCTGGAATGTAATGAAGTGATAGTAAAAGTTTCTGTCCACCATGTAACGGAAGTGAAACTGCTTCTTGAACGAGAAGAAATGTAGGGTGGGACTTGATTTTGTCTTTGGGGAATTGATTGGATCGTTGGATGGTTGTGGTTTGCTATTGGTTGATCTAATGTGAGTGACAGGTTGTCCCGCCCTCATGCCAGTAAACACATCATCAGAGAAGAAAACAGATGCTACAAGAGTTATTTTGATCAAAGATTACGAGGGCACATGCATTTTATAAATGATAGTGATGTGCACAGATAAACACCATAACATACTATCTTTGGTTGAATGGCCGTCAATGAATAAAGATGCTTCTTGCTGCCAGATTGTATAGCTGCACCATTTATCAGTGGGGCTAACTGGGTCACACTAACCAGCCAAACCTTGACCCCTTTGAGCCAGACTCTATTATTGACCTCTCAGTGGTCTGCCCTAGATGAGTCCAGCTCCATTGAAATCTAGTAGAGGGAGCGTGATGTTTTTTCTATCTCTATCTGTCTCTTCCAGCCCACACCCTTGATCAGTTTCACAGACATCACACTGTGGGAGTTTTATAAGCATGATGCCTTCCAGCATGATTTATTTATTTCACAGGTGTTGCTTTCCTATCATGGAGATTAGTATGACTGTGCTTTGGTTTCCCTGACATATAAAGGTTCAGCTACAGCAGCTCAGGATGCTTTGGCAAAGAACCCTTTGTTGAAAGCATTTGACTGTACTCTACATAACTTATTTATGATTTGTATTTGGGACAGAGACAAAAGAAAATCCTGGCACATATTTATTTCTTTTTTGTGCTATGCACAGCTGCGTCTGTCTTTTTGGGTTGGCAAAGTGTTGAAATTCTAACAGAGAAGTTCAGTATAAATATATATATATGTGTGTGTATTTATGTGGGTGAGGCTGGTTGTTTTGTAGCTTAGCGTTCCAGGGGATTGAGTTTTGACTGGTTAGTAATGGGCCCTGCTGGGAAATATTGACATATTTAATGTAATTCAATTGCATTTTATATCGTTCCAAGTAAGTTTTTTTTTTAAATAAGAAATTCATACCTTTATTCCGCAAGGATGCATTAAATTGATAAAAAAAATCAGTTTTTTTTAATAAATGCTGTTTTTTTTACTCTTTTAAAAAAAAAATTATCCAAAAATCCTGAAAAAAGTATCATGATATATCTAACAATGAACAATACTTCTACAGCATTTATTATTGGTAGTTTCACCATTTGCTAATACATTATTAAAATCCAAAGTTGTATCTGTTAACATTAGTAAATGCACCATGAACTAACATGAACATGAATACTTGTATTAACTTACATTAAATATAATTACATTACATATAAAATGCTATTGAATAAAGGCATTATCTAATCTAATTAACAAAGGTTAAAGGTGTTGTATATAATTTTTTTACTGTGCTGAAGCATAAAAATACCATCATATGATTGCAGAGATTTAGGAAACAGGCTATGTTCACATACTTGTTCCTTTGAAAAACAGTGCAACAGCCAGTGATTCTACTTTGGAATGCGTGTTCCGTGTCAGAATGTCTGTTTTTGTTTTGGTCTGTATGATCCCGCCCACTGCCAATTTACCCAATAGTATTTCGATACCCCGGGTTGCCAGTTGGCGTAAAACACAGCGTATGGCAGTCATGGAAGCCAGCAAATGAATTGGGTCAGAGAATCTACTCAACCTAAAGAGCCTCGACATCCATCTAAAAGTCTCTATGAACGGGAGCATATTAAAACGTGGGTAAATCAACTTGCAGTGTGTAAATCTGCTCGCCTTCCATTGCCAATTGCGCTCCTGTTTCGTGTCCTCAATGTGGCAACCCGCACCTGTGAGGTGGAGTGGGGAAATATTTTGCCTCTCAATATTTTGAATGTGGACTGCAGTACCCATTTCAACCAGTAGCTATCAATATTACATTCTGCACCTTTAATAATTGCCGTAAAAAGATATTGCTCATTGTTTGTTAATGCATTAATTAACGTTAACAAATTAGACCTTACTGTAATGTGTTACTGATAGGCTTTTAAAACATAAAACATTTGTATATTTTTCTCTGTCTGCTACCTTAGACGTCACGAAATCCTTAAACAGACCCTGACGTGACTTTGAGGCGAGGTCACAAGTTCTTTTTCAGGGTTTTCGTGATGAACTATTGGATGTTTTCTTGAGTTCATCATCCACTCACAATGGCTTGAAATCCCCCAGGCCGCTGTAACCTGCCGTGCAGAATGAATTTGCCAGGCATGCCGTAGATTTAAAGAAGTCATCTTTCTATTTCTTTTCTCTTCCTGTAGCTATGAGGGGCTGGAGAAGAAGCTGAAGGAGGTTTTCACAGAGAGGACAGGAATTTTACGACAACTCTCCAAAACATCAAAGGAGCTGGACAGCATCAAGGGGAACCTGCAGGTAACACTCTCCGGCCTGCACTGTGTGCTCGCGGGAAACTTAAAGGGATTTGTGTTCCTTTCAAAATGTAAATAATCCATATGAGTGCATCTTTGTTACATGATTTAATGCTTGCAGATGGAGGAAGATTTTTCTTCAGTGAGAGAGGCGTCTCATTTAATTTTCTAACTCTCTGTGGCTGCTCAAGGTTTTGCACTAGCTGTAATGCTACTCAGATCTTTCTGCTTTTATCATGTGTTGCTTTTGCATTTTATGTTTTCTTGATATTTTAACTCAATGCCTTTATGAGGTGTAAACATTTTCTACTATACCTTAAAGAAGTATTGAAATATTAGTATTGACAAATAAGTTTGTCTCTTTGTTTCTCCTTTTTTAACATATTTTTGTGTTCTTGTGAATATTTCTGACTTTGCAAAGGCTTAAAACAAAAAAGAACATAACATTTCATTGAAAAACATACACTATCTTCTAGTTTCTAGTAGATAAAAGGGTAACACTTTACAAAAAGATTCAATTAGTTAGCATTGCATTAATGCAGTATTAAATGCATTAAGTATAAACAACATTTTCTGCATTTATTGTTATAGATTAATATGAATTTATGAATATAATATTGATTTATTGTTATTTCATGATTGTTTTAAAATATAAGTGCATTTTGGAGAGAAAAAAACAGAATCTTTAACAATAACTGTATAATGTTTTTGCTGAAATGCATGCTGGGAACCTTTTAACAAAACCTCAAAATTAATTAGTTAATTGGTTAGTCAGTCAGTCAGTCAGTTTTTGGCTATATTTGAGGAAATATTAATATGTTTTTATGACTTTGTAGTATTTGTGTCCCAAAAAAGATTGTTCTCAGCCTCAATTTTAAAAGGGTAGTTCACCCAAAAATGTTAATTCTGTCCTTTACTCACCGTCACATCGTTCCAAACCTCTTTCTTTCTCCTGTGGATCACAAAAGAGGATTTTTTTTATTTATTTTTTTTACCATGCAGTGGAAGTTTGGTAACTGTTTGGTTTGGTCAAAATATCTTTTTTATTCCGCAGAAGAAAGAAAGTCAGAAATGACATGAGCAAATTTTCATTTGTTGGTGCACTGTCCCACATATTCACAACCTACAAATAAGGCTTGTTTCTTGTACATTGCGATGTTAGCTAGCCCAAGATGGGTAAACTTGCAGGCTGAACTAATAATTGCAAATGAAAGCACCCTATTACATGCGATTGCATGAGCGATCTCTCAGAAAATCACTGAGAGCAGAATTATCTGTTGGATTTTGTACTGTGGACAGGACACAAGAAACCACTAAACCAATACACAAAACACATAGTAATTTTTAAAATACATTAAAGTACAACCAATAGTCAGCCGCTATAAAAAACTGAGCTGCATTAGTAAGCCTGGCGAGCAGACATGTAAAGCAGTGCTGGCGCATATGGAGACAGATTAGCCACAAAGAGAATGCATTATTCCAGGCATCTGAGCCAGTCAATCAAATACTTGATTGTCTTGTCCAATGGCAGTCAACCAGGCACTGGTGCCTGAGAAGGAAAAAAACATGCGCTCCAAATGCATTCAATCTAATTCATAGAGTGATTTATTGTTCTGCTGAAGTGCTTGGAGCGTTAATGGATGAGGACAATAACGGTGTAAATAAAACTGCATAGTTTGAAAGAGCTTTTTTTAATATATGTATATATTTAAAAATATATCCATCACTGGAATGGATCATCATGATGATTTTGATGCAGTTGTGTTTCTGTATGATCTGTTCATTTGAGATTCAGTGTGTCACTCTTTCCTGCGATTCCTGCATGTGAATGCATTGCGAGTATATGTGTAATGGTTCTGTTGGGATGTTATGTGGTGTTGGGTATGCAAGAGTCGCAGAACCTCAAGGGCCCGACTGCTGAATCCCTGGCCCTGCGCCGAACTGCTAGATCCCTTGAGTTTAAGGCCGGGATCTCCAGTGGATTTGTACAACCATGATCAACTTTGACCTTTTTAGTGTGATCAATTATGTATATGTGACCGGTTAACCTTTTTGTTGAGCAGATTTACTGTCCATACTGTTTATTTTTATAATGGGATCTCCCCAGAGTGCTGCTCATCATCATTAAACTTCGCCTGATGGAGCCTGTAGTCTTGGCAGGGGTTTGTGTGTTTGTGCCGGCACATTCCTGCCAGCTTGGCCTGAAAAGACACTGCGATGCCAATCTCAATACAACTCAACAGCTGCACAGATGGTCTTCCCCTGACAAAGCTTTGCTGCTGTTAGTTTCTGGAAACACGGAGGAGTCCGAGCGGGGCGACAGAGCAATAGTGATGACCGATGTGTTTCATGCCAAAGAATGTCAAGTGGAGTGATGTTGTCTAAGTGCTGCTGCCCCGTGATCAGTGTTGGGACTGACGAGTTATATAGGAATGTAATTATGTTTCTAGAAGATGATCAATGATTGCATCTTTTTTGTGGGATATTCTTTAGGGGTCTCAAACTCAAATTAACTGGGGGCCGCTAGAGGTAGAGTCGGGGTCAGGCTGGGCCGCATCAAGTATTCCACAAAAAAATAGTATTCAAGTATTCCAACAAAGGAGCACAACTGATCCAATCTTCTCAATATTTATTAACGTTTCTTCTGAACTGTTCCTCTGAATTTGAACATTCCTTTCTGTACATGATTGGTTCTTCATGAGCTGTCCTTCTGACAGTTGAAGTTCATTTTACAAACTTTCTTTGTCTATAACACATATTTGTGATATTTATATTTGCTTATGTCCTTTTTATTTTCTTTATACAACACATTAATGATATTGAATGTTTTTTTTGGAAGGCACATTTCCTTTTATTATACTTAGAAAAACAATTATTGCTTTTGAAATACAAATATTTGCAGTCATGTCTGCCCGTCTTATTGAATTCTTTGTATAGTGTCTCAAATTACTGACTGCACAAATCAAAGCAAACCTTCTTATGAACCTGTTGGACACATATTACAAGCTCAAAGTGATTATTCTCACATTGTTTTAGAGCAGGGTCTCTCTCCAACACGTCGCTCGCGAGCTACCAGTAGCTCGTGGCCTGATTGGTGGTAGCTCGCCAAGGGGCCGTTCACATATCGCGCTCACATATTTTGCGCGCTCAAGTTCGTAATTTCAAATGTAGGCGCGCGGCAAGCGCGCTCATAATTGAAGCGACGCGCTCATTTTTTCCAGGCGCAGTATGTTTGTACTTCGCGGTTGTCTATGACAACTATTGACAACAAACCCTCCGTAAGCTGTCACGAGACTATCTATGGTAGCTCATAAGGGATACATTTTTTTTTTTTTTTTTTTTTTGCGGCACACGCAACGACGGGCCGCACTAACATTAAACTTTAATGTCAAGTAGGGGGCCACAAAATATCACCCCGCGGGCCGCAAATGGCCCGCGGGCCGCGAGTTTGAGACCCCTGGTTTATACTATTTTTTTATTTGCTGTCAGAGACTAGAATAATCTTGTACTGTGTTGACGAAAATAGTAAAGAGAACAGTTTTAAAATGGACCCCAATGCTGAAATCATTTTTTTTTTTTTTTTTTTTACAAAATATAGATTTTTAGGGCTGTCTAAGTTAATGTGTTAACTTTTGATATCAAGTGTGATAAACCCATTTTTTCATAACACTTTTTTATTTATCTATTTCTCTGTCTGTACTGTATCTCTGTCTATATATTCTATCTATCTATACACATCTATATATTCTATCTATCTCTTTGTATCTATATATATATTCATTCTATCTATATATCTATATATGATATCTCTCTATCTATATATTATATCTATCTATCTGTCTGTCTAATATTTTATAAGGAATGTTTACGTGGATGCAGAGGTGTATGACACATTCAACACTTTTATTATTTTTTATTTATTTAATTTTTTTAATTTTATATCATTAGTTTCATTCTGTTTTGTAATGAAAACCTGGTTGTAACTTTATGTATATATATATTCGAATATCCCACAAAAACCGTTTCACAGTTTGTTTCACTCCACTTGTTTCTGCCGGATCTATACTGGCTGCATTTTTCACGGCGAGCGTCAATGGCGGAGGAGCAAACCCACTATAATTTTACAAAAACTGTTATTGTTTCACAGAAGGTAATTTTAGGATTTTTTTTTTTTTTAGGCAAGAATGTAGTTGTTCAGACATCAAATATGCAATTTAGATATAAACATAGCTCCCATTTCAAAATGTGTTTAGACATTTTTGGAGATGTGAGCTCCAGGCCGTCTCCTAATCGTGTAATATTGCTCATATACACAGCCGTGCCTTTTTTTACAGTAAGAAAAAAAAATCTGCCTACAGTGAAAAATATTATACTAAAAATAATGTGAATTGATTCAGCTCTCTTTCCTTGTGACATTTCTTTCATTTTGTTTCATTTGTTTAAATTAGTTAATGTATTAATAATGTATTAACATGAACTAACAATGAGCAATACATTTGTTACAGTATTTTTTAAAAAACCCTGCTGTTTATTTTTTGTTCATGTTAGTTCACAGTGCATTAACTAATGTTAACAAATACAACATTTGATTTCCATAATGTATTAGTAAATGTTGAAATTAACATGAACTCAAATTAATAAATGCTCTAGAAGTATTGTTCATTCCAACGCCATCTCACGACCTATTCATACGAGTGATTAAAAGGTGGCTTATTCGTACGATTTGTCTAAACCCACGTGATGGGTAGGTTTAGGGGCGGAGTCAGGTGTAGGTCATTCGTACGAATTCGGGTTGTTCATTCTTAGTTCATTTTAACTAAAGTAGTTAACTAACCTTATTGCAAAGTGTTACCCATTTAATAATATTAATTATGATAACTGATTATGTAATCCAGAGTACATGTCATATTTTACTACTCACCGCAACCCATGACTTCTTTTTGACAGTGGATAAAAATGTGCATATTTTAATGAGAAAAAAAAAACCCAATGCTCATAATAAACATCAGAATTTGTCAATGTACAATTCTAGGAATGATCTGAATGAGAAAGGTTTCATATCGTTCTCTTTCAAGGTTTTGCATTCCATTATTCATGGGTGTATGCTGATTGAAGAAAATGGAAATGAGGCTATAATGAGAATTAGTCAGATTTCCTCCCTCTGATCTCGCTGATGTTTCTCTGAGGAGGGAAACAGATGCTTTGGAACGGCCCCACCAAAGCATCATTTCTCAATTTGGTAAAGCTCTGTTTACTGGGTTTTCCAGGCTTACTGGAAAAACAGCATATAGGAGGATGTCATATCTTTACAGATGAACAAATCTGACAGTGTCAGCATTATCTGCCATGTCAAATCCAAAAATAAACAGCTCAAACACTCACATACAGATATACAATGTCGTAAAGCATACATCACAGCTTTTCTATTCTTTCTCCACAGTCTTTTAAGAACGAAGATGCCGTGCCTAAGAAGGATGTGCAGAGGATCCTGGAGCTCAGTCACAAGCAAAGGTAAAGGCTTTTATTCTTTTTCCGCAGCTCCTCCCATGATCTGAATCACAGTATTAAGTAATGACTTTATGAATCTGCAACTCTCAAGGCCTGTTCACACCAAGAATGGTAACTATATAGATAACCATAATAGTGTGCACATCTAATATGCTGATTTGCTGCTCAAGAAACATTTTATATTATTATCAATGTTGGAAACGGTCGTGCTGCTTAATATTTTTGTGATTTTTTGATAAATAGACAGTTCAAAATAACGGTATTTACTTCATAAACATCATAAATGTATTTACTGTCACTTTAATGTGTCCGTGCTGAATAAAAGTATCAATTCCTTTTTAAGAAAAAAAATCTTTTCAAAAAGTTTAGACAAGGATCTCAGCCCATGCGGTGTTTCAGTCAACTTTAGATGAAATGAACCGTGAAGGAAACAGTGCTGTGAGAGACTCTTTAATGAATTACTCACTCTCACACACCAACATCGGTAATTAGAGACTGTTAGCAACTGTTTACATGCAGACGGCCATAGACAGATGCTCCGCCATTTGTCGTGTACATCTCTAAAGCTCTCTCAGCGACGGTTATTTCCCAGTTTCAAGAGCAACAGGGTTTTTTAACGCAGCTTTTACGACCTTCTCGCTTTAAACCAGATTGCATTGTCGTGGGGTTTCAGTGATAGAAAACTGCAGAACACTCCAGAACACTCTTGGTGGCATCATGGCAACAGACTGGATCCATCAACTTTCAATCCATGTTGGCTGTGGAGAGTTAGTGACAGAATTCAATTCCCCCCTGTGTCAGGTGTGCGTAATGGCTTCTATTTTTAACCCCAATCAACAGCAGACAGATATTGAAATTCAGGGCAGATGTGCTGAAGTTTCTGACCTTCACTCTCTTGATTAAAATGACAATATAAGCACCTGGTAGAAAAAGAAATGTCCCATGAACATTTGTGATTACGCAAGTCAGGAGAATGACAATGGATGCTGTATTTCGCCTGCGAGTTGGCACACAGAGATGTTTCTCAGAGCTTTATGATTTTGAATGAGTAATAATGTTTCTTTTGGGAAAACGTGCCTTTATCTACATTTTACAATGGCTAAATGCAATTCACTGCGGTTTCCAGCTGAAATGAACATTCGAGGCAGTAAAACATCAATGACTTTTATTACTTTTCACACAAAGTATGAATAAAGGGGCAGATTATGGATTAATAAAGACTTATTTTCTAGTAGTTCCTTGCACAATACTATATTTTGAAATCGCATAACCAGCTTCATATGTATGTCTCTACTAAAGAAGTAAATGTGCTCAGTAACACACTTGGTACAGCACTGGACAAACAGCACTCGGTTAAAACCTGTGAAAACCCGATTGCTTCAATCGGGTTTGGTTGCTTCAGCAAAGTGTTTTTATCTCTTACTTTCCTACACTTTTGGTTGGGTTTAGGGTAGTCTTGCGTAGCCAGATCTTCAGACTGAGAGCAGAAGGTCTGGAATCCTTAGCAGCTTTCATTGGCCAATGACTGCCTGGGAAAACCCAGACAACTTCCGGCAAATTTAGATTTGCTCTGAAAGTTAGTCTGGCAAAGAGCTCATTCAAGCTCATTTCCAATCCGCCAAAATCGCGGCACCAATCAGAAACGTTGGGGCGGGCTTTACACGATGATGACAGCGCTGGGATTTTGAAGCAGATTTTGTAGCCTACATTACAAAGATGGATGCCGCCGTCGAACATCACTCGTTCGAATCAGCGATCGCGTCTGTTTTAAGCAATTTGAACGTTTCCTTTTAGTTAAAAACCGAGCAAAGAACAACACTCGGAAATGTTTCTCCACCGCTCTGCATACGTCATCTCCGTCATCGCTCTGATTGGTTTTAGGTCTATCCGCGACGTCCGTTGGTGACGCCCCTCTGGAAATGATTTGTCTATGACGCTTTGCCAGACCATAACTCAGTTACAACTGAGAATGGTCGGGTTTTAACCAGGCTATGACCAAGAGGCCTTCTGACCGACATATAAAGCATCCAATCACAGTTCGTTTTGTTTATCGTTATGTTTAGGGGCGTGAAAATGTAATGTCGATGTCCCTACTATAACAGACCGGCGAGTAAAGCTCTTGGACGTATTTTAAAGGGTCTATGCCACAAACTTTACATGCTTCACTTACTTTTGGAAATCCAACATTTAGTTGATTCTGATAAGTTGTAAACACGTCAGCTTTCTTCTTCCATAAGGGGGTTTGGCGTCACAACGGCTTTGCTTCTAGGCAGACCGTTAAAGAACGTGACGCACGTCTCCCGGACATCCTGTAGAATTCAACCAATCAGATGAGGACTTTGAATCTCCTGAAGCGTTTTCCCATTTTGTGTGCCACATGCATCAAGCGTTTAGCCAACGTGACGTGAGAGGCTTGAGACTAGGTTTAATGTAGCTGGTACATTATTTAAAAACAAAAAATTGATAGAGCATTAGCACCACTCACCATTTCATTTCTGAACTGCCACGAGATTTACAACAACCAGCATAACAAAATGTTGCCAGATTCACATTGATCTATTTTGGATCAAACTGAATGTGCTTATGCATGTCTCTTCACTTTGAGGTGTGTCGTGAAACGTGCAAGAAGTAGCATCATTTTTAGCAGAAATGTCATTTTTACAAAGAGCCCGGGTTAAATGTTGCAGATTTCTAGCAGAAGGGATTAATAAAGAAAAAAATCTGGAATTCTGTTAATTTGTAATTTTATAAAAAAAAATTTAAAAAAAATTTGTTGTAATGATAATATAATTTAAAATAAAAAAATACATATTAGGTACATTATATAAATGCATTTTCACTAGTGGTCTCAATATTTTGGATCCCACTTTAGATTATTTCTTTTAGAATTTACATGCTGATATAAATGAGCCAATTAATAAGCAATTCATATGACTTACTAAAAATAAACTATAAAAATAATCCAGTCGGTATAAGAAGCCGGCTGTAATGGGAAAGGCTCCGAGAAGGAGGCAGGAACTGACGAACATTAATTACGAAATAAACATAAACAACAAAATGAAAGAAAAGTTACAGACGACTGCCACATAAACAAAACAACAACATAATGTCCTGGCCTAGTCCTCTCTTGTCCTTCACTGTCGTCACTCCTCTTTTTATCATTCCTCCGTGGGACTGGAGACCGGTGTGGCACGCAGGTGACACTCATTAACCCTTGCGCCACCGGCCTCGCTCCATTCACACGGCTCTTGTCCCCGCGCTGCTTGCCAGAACATCATAAAGTTGACGAAAGAGAAATGTACATGATCTAAATTGATCAGGCTTGCGGTCTTGTGACCTTCACATGCCTATGTATGTTAAGGCAACACAACTTCAGGGTGTCCTTTTTGTCATTACATGATTCAGAAGGTCCTCGTGAGTCTACCCCTTTTTGGCTGCTTTACACCCACAGTGCCCTTTTGTGAAGATGAAGTTCCATTGACAATCCTCCCAATATCTAAATTGGGCCATCAAAATAAAGTGTTGCCCTTTAAAATATTTAGCAATTGGTTTTGCCTGAAATGTCAGATACTGAAAAACATCTTAATGGTGGAACTTGGTGGTCCTCGAGTCAAATTTGTGTGACTCTCGTGTGAAATATTAAGTCTTGAGCTCAAACAGTGTAGTGGTGCTGATGTTGTGAATATTGCAAAGTTATCCACTAGTTGCTAGGCAACCATACATCCCATCCATCCTAAAATTACAGAGAATGCAATTAGCCACAGACCTCGCATGCATGCGAAGTTTGGTGAGTTTTCACCACAGGGAAGAAAAGTTCAATTTTCTATCACCATTAAATAAAACATTGAGACACAACAATTTTTTTGTTTTGCGATGCACAATGCAGCTGATTTTATTTTAGTCTTTTTTTGTGTGTGTTTAGTAAAGGGTATAGCATATCAATTCACATTATTTATCATTCGGCATCAAGCGGACAGTGTGAGCAATCCCTGCTTTATGGTAGGGTGTATTGATTTACATATTTGTCATTGCTCAGATATTGGTAAATTTTGGTTGTGCTCATGTGCTGATATGGCAAGGACTGTATGTGTGTTTTAGAGTATATCACACATTTAAGATGGCCATTGTGATCGCTATTCCCCTGTGCACTCTTATTCACTGTTTTTCATTTGTTTTTCTCTGTGCCTCTATCTCTCTCATTCACAGGGATGAGATGAAGTCGCTCCAGGCAGCTCTGCAGAAACAACTGGATGATGCAGCTGAACGTGCAGAGAAACAGCAGGCCACCGTGAGACCCTTTACACTGATGTGTTAAACTATATAAATACAACCTGCTGAAAAGCTAAAAACATGAACTTGGCTTTTGGGGACTGTCAAAATACTAATGATAATAGCCTAATAGCCTATAGCTTTTGCAGCTTGCATGATTACTCATGACATTACTGTCCAAGGCTGAGTCTTCAGTTAAAGGAACATGCCGACTTTTTGGGACTTTAGCTTATGCACCGTATCCCATAGAGTTAGATAAGTCCATACATACCTTTTCATCTCGGTGCGTGCTGTAACTATCTGACGCACCCACCGCTAGCCTAGCACAAAGACTGGAAGTAAATGGCTCCAGCTAGCATACTAATCCCAATAAGTGACAAAATAACGCAAAGATTTTCCTATTTACATGTTGTGATTTGTATAGTCACAGAGTGTACAAATAACAAGGTCATATGAGACACGGCCATCTTTTAACCGTATAAATATTGGGAACTATATTCTCAGAAGGCGAAGCACTGCTACTTGGGTGGAGTGATTACCGCAGCACCCGAGACGCACCGTGATGAGGAGCAGAGAGTTCGCTCAGAGTTGGAGTAATAGAGTCAGCAATTACTAGATAGTAAAAGCATAGTTTACAATCATAGGTATTCGCTGTATTGTAAAGAGCTGCGACAATAAACAGTGAAGATAAAGATAAGACAATATCCTGGAATAAAGATCTGATCATGGCCTTGATCAACTTTCAACAGTATTGTGGCAGAATGTGTGATGGTAATGACATTTTTTCACTTTTTGGAAAGAAAAAAAAAAAGCCTTGGGGTTGCTGACACACCAGGTTAGATAACAGTCAATAAACTTTTATTTATAAAATTAAAAAACAATAATAATTTATATTTTTAAATACAAACATGGTAAATGGACTGCATTTAGATAGCGCTTTCAACAGACCCATGGCCACCAAAGCGCTATACATATTGCCTCACATTCACCCATTCATTCGCTCATTCATACACCAACGGCGGTGTCAGCCATGCAAGGCGCCATCCAGCTCGTCGGGAGCAGCTGGGGTTAGTTGTCTTGCTCATGGACACCTCGACACTTGGTCAGGTGTCTTGCTCATGGACACCTCGACTGGGGTTAGGTGTCTTGCTCATGGACACCTCGACACTTAGTCAGGTGGAACCGGCGATTGAACCATCAACCTTCCAGTTTGTAGACAACCAACATGAACCACTGAGCCACTGCCGCCCCTGCATGTAAAATATAAAAAAAGATGCTTTCAAATCATGATGGAAAAGCTTCAGATTTAATGACATTTCTGATTTTCAAATCGTCATTCTGTCATCATAACGGAAACAACAACAACTGTTTTTCAAAATGCTTTGCATGATAGTAGGCCTAATGGAAAATTGGAAAAACCTTTCTGGATATTTGAAAAATTACATTGTAATTGTACATAAGAATTACAGAAAATACAGTATGCTTTTTACTTGTACTTTTAGTACTTTTAAAGTTATTATAAAGAGCAAGTTAAAAGTCTGTGTACTTTACAATACAAATAGAATACTGGCAAATTCATTTTTCAACACCCTTAAAAAAATATACATATATATATATATATATATATATAAATATATAAAGGAATTAAAGAGAAACAAAGAAATTTATGTTACACTTTATTTTGATGATCCAATTTAGACATTTAACCAACTATAAGTAACTTTGCAACTACATGTCAACTAACTGTCATTAGAGTATTACAGTTGTCTGTAGTAGTCTGTTAGTTATTCGACTGTTAGTTAGGTGTTAGGGTTCGGGTTAGTAGAATAAATTGACATGTACTTGCAAAGTTACTTATAGTCAGTAGAATGTCTGTTGGGAGCTTCAAAATAAAGTATTAGCAGATATTAAGCAGACAGTCTACTAATACTCTAATGATAGTTAGTTGACATGTAGTTGCAAAGTTACTTATAGTAAGTAAAATGTCTAAAAGTGGACCATTAAAATAAAGTGCCACCAAGTTTTATCCTTTAAAACTAGAATGATTTTAAAAAAATCATAGTACTTTACAAATAGATCTCTCTAATTGAATAATCCCTTCTATAGATCAGTGCAGAAATAGAATTGTTTAGGTTTGTTGTTGCTATAGCATGTTCAGACTAAATATCATGACTTCTCCATTTTGAATGTTTGCTGTTTTTCCACTGCACCCTCCAAACGAATTACCAGGAAAACACTAGAATCCTCATTGAAGTCAGTGAGATGGCATGGAGGGTCCATAGAGAGCCTCTGCTATTTTAGGCATTTACCTTTAGGTATGGAAGAGTTATGTTACAGTAATTATGGAAAACTGGAGGAAGCACCTTGCTGTCTCTGGAAGAGATACACATTTATCTGCATGCAACTTTTCTTGTTTCATCTCTGTGTGTGTCTGCGCCGTACTGCGGGGGATAGAGGCACAGGGGCTCGTGTTCGGAATGAGAATGAATCTCTCAGAATTAGCATTTCACCAGCTCTGGCCATTCTTTCCATTCTGTGAATAGTCACCACCAATTGACACCAATTACAGAGAGCAAAGCTGATTCAACCCCAGATATATTCACAAGCTGCAACAATGTGCCCGTTCAGTTCGGGGAATGTTAACATTTTGCACTGCAGTTGAAACAGCCCAACGAGCTGTGACCTTTTGTTTGTCTTTTTATGCCAACCTTTATATTAGCGGGTTATTATGTTGAGCTGTTAGCATTGTCCTGAGTTTTGGCTAAATAAATTAGGTCCGTATCAGCTTATTTTAACTGCATATTCAAAACTTGTGCAGTGAGAGACTGGTTTAGCATCATTTATTCACCCTCATGTCAATGACTTTCTTCGATATTTTGATGTCTTAGTGTTGTTTATTTTGTTTGTTTTTGGTCCATACAATGAAAGGCAATGGGGTCCAGTGTTATGTTGGACCCCATTGACTTTAATTATATGGACAAAAATATAATACTCTAATGATTATATGGACAAAAGTTCGTTCGTTCGTAAGTCAGTTCGTTCGTTCGTAAGTCAGTTCGTTCGTTCGGAAGGAAGTTCGGAAGTTCGTTTGTTCGGAAGTTCGTTTGTTCGGAAGTTCGTTTGTTCGGAAGTTTGTTTGTTCGGAAGTTTGTTTGTTCGGAAGTTCGTTTGTTCGGAAGGAAGGAAGGAGGAAGTTCGTTCGTTCGTTCATAAGGACGTTCGCTCGGACGTTCGTTCGTTCGTTCGGACGTTCGTTCGTTCGTAAGGACGAGGAAGGAGGGAAGAAAGGATTTTGAAAAGACATGAGAGTGTATAAATTATGACAGAACTTTCTTTTTTGCACGAAAGTTTTAGTAAACTATCATTTTAAGAACACAAATGTAATTATTCATGGACCTTAATCTGATATAAACCCTTTGAAGTATTCGACGAATCAAAACATGTTTAGTGAAGACATTCAGGATAGAAAAGACTCAGGATGCATGTTAGTTCACAAACAAAGCCGCGTGAAACCAGGAAATGAGAAACAAGATACCGTTCTTTTGTATTCCAAAAAAATAAAATAAAAACAAGATTGAAGAAATATCTATGCATTGACTGCATCATATCAATATAGGAACTTGGACTGAATTCAATTAAATTGCTAATCAGAATGAATCCACCTGCAGCTACGCGGGCGTATTGTCTGGAAATGCGCACAGCTGCTCGGCCTCAGTATTTAGATGTGCTGTTGTTTTTCCACAGTGTCTGCCGTGGCTGGAGGGAGGAGAGAGAGAGTTTGCGAGATGAGGTAGTTTGACATTCAGGGCTGAGCTGGGTGAATAAGGAATAAGGAGCCATAGTGGAACGTTCTATTTGATTGGTGTTGCGGTTCACCCTCAGGGCTGTAAACACTTCTGATTCTTTTTTGGCTGTTTGTACCACGCTCTGGATTGTTTTGGGAACTCTCACTTCCACACTTGTATTCTACAAAGAGACGTGTTGATTTTTTTTAAAATGGTTCTCTTTTCATTTGAATTCATGAGGGGTAAATATGATTGAGGTTTTCATGAATTTACATTGCGGTTATACAGGAAATGTACAGTAAGATGTGATCTACCTTTGTTATTCAATTTCCTTCTTCCTTTATTTTAATCTTTAAACCCCCAAACCAAGCCAATAAACCAATAAAACAAATACAAAATATATATGGCTCAGACTAGTGCTGGGCAGATTGCTTACAAATAGATGCTTACGGATTCCTAATTACAGGACAACTTTTAGTTTAGGTAATCCATTACACTACACTTTTAAGGTAATGTAATCTGACTACTGTTTGATTACTTTTAGATTACTTTTGACTTGACTCATTAATCACATTGATTTGAAAAGGATAATCTTAAGGACATTCTATAAAGAGAAAGAAAAAATATATATTTTTAAATGTATTAACAACATGAAGTGCATTAAATATTATGTTGTGTTTCCCTGACTGAGGTTTGTGAAGGAACTGCAAGTGAGTTTAATGGGAAACCTATTAAGTAATTAATTCATTCAAAAAAATTTTTAAATAAATAATTTAAAAAAAATGTAAATAAAACACTTAAAATATCTGGATTACATATTGCATGTCATCAGTTACTACCCAGGACTGGCTCAAAATAATCTCAGAAATTAAATTATGAAATAGATGTTTCTTGATTTTCGTTTGCCTTCACATATAGATACTGTAAAAGTGCAGTTACATTTCTGTACATACTGTACACTACCGTGCAAAATGTGTGGCCGTAATATTTGTTAAAGAAATCATTGCTTTTATTTATCAAGGATGCATTCAATTGATTCAATTAATATTAAGCAGCACAACAGTTTTCAACATTGATAATAATAATAATAAATGTTTTTTGAGCATCAGATCATCATATTAGAATGATTTCTGAAGGATCACGTGACAGTAATGATGCTGAAAATTCAGCTTTGCATCACATAAATAAATGACCTTTTAAAATATATTAAGCATAAAAACAGACATAAGTAAAAAAAAAAAAAAATTACATTGTAATAATATTTCACAATATTATTTTTACTGTAATTTGATAGATAAATAAATGCTGCATGTGAACAAAAAAAGACTTTAAAAATATTTTTAAAAAATCATACTGTCCCCAAACTTAACAGCATACTTTATTCTTTGTTAAATCAGTTTAAAAATATGATTTTTCCTGTATAAAATGTTACTGTGGCCTTAACATGCAAGTTTTGTTCCCTTCCATAGATAAAGTTTTTAAAGATGGAGATGGAAAAGAAGACCAAAATCATCAAAGACCTTCAGCAAGAGGTACTGAGCACCAAAATGTTTTTCTTTATCATTTTTAAAGAGGAGGAAGTGTTATTAATGTATTCATTCTGAATATATGCAATAATGCCTCAGAACATCAAATAAAAAAACCTTTAATCTTTAATAGTCGTAGCATTTACAGGATATGTGAGATTAAATGCAATTAAATGAAACAACGTTGAATGTTTTCATTCATCAAGAAGAGAACGATGCAGCCATAGCAGTTGTTTTTGCCAACGGTCATAAATGAATGGAGAAATTATGCTATGCAATATGCTGTGTTATTCAAGGTAAAGTCTACGGTGGAATGGTCTTTATTTGAACATAACATTTAAATCGTCAACTGAAGGCAAGGGAATGTGTTAAAGTACTGGTGAAAAGCTAATCACTTAAGTTAGCTTTATAGATTTACAAAATAATAACAATACAAAATAAAGATTTAAAGGGATAGTTCACCCCAAAATGATGTCATCATTTACTCACCTTCATGTCGATCTAAACCTGTATGACAACAAGTCTGGAACTGTAAGGACAAACAACAAAAACCCTTTTTCTTTATAAAACACCTTCTTTTATGTCCCACGGAATAAAGAGTCATACAGGTTTGGGCCTGAATAAAGTCTGACAGAAGTCTAATTTTTGGGTGACCTGTCCCTTTAAGGCTGTGGTTAATGTCTGAAGTGACTCGACTCTGATCTACTTGGGTGGATCCCTGTGTCATCGCAGTCTAGCAGGGCAGCCTCGTGTCACTTTTAATGACAGCTGCCATTTTTCTTGCAGACTTGGGCACTCGTTCTTCTTCAGAGAGGGGTTGAGATGCAAGTGTGTGGATTTGATACTCAGCCAATTCCACCTCATTGAATCGTATTGCAATGCTATTCTGCTTCATTACCTCAAACACCCTTCCACTTGCTCTCAGAACGTCCCTTCCTTTCTTTTCTTTCTCCTTTCCCATTCTTTCTCGTTCACGCACAGTCACTTTAATGTAACACCTCTGTGACCCAGCAGCTATTATATATTCCCCAGTCAATCTGTTGGTGTGGGCCACTGTGACTCGTTACACAGCAGGTGTTGTAATTACAGTAAAAGTGGAAAAGAGCCTGTTGAACTCCCAGCGTTAATTTAATGACGGAAGCACCGGACATATGGCGTGCAAAGCAAGTGTTCAGCTGTGATAATAGCTGTGCCATTTTTAGTTGTTTTGAAATTTCCTGTCAAACGTCACTTGGTGGAAATGAGTGAAACACTGACCATTTCTGCACCCAACATGAAAGAATTTCACAATTTGGTGCAATACAGTGAAAACTGCACTTAGTTAGGCTGATGCAATCAAATGATGCAAATTCAACCAAATTTAGCCCCCATTTTATTTGTGCTAGCATGCAACTTGGTCTCATTTTCCAAAAATTGTCTGCCAACGAACACAAACTTGAAAAGGGAATCAACACTCTGAAGGGCGTCTCATTATGTCTTGCATGCGTCTACAAAAAGCCTTCACTGCCACTTATTTTTTAAACCATTTTGGACCCACTTTATATTAAGTGTCTTTAAATATATGTACTGTCACGACCGGCTCAAAGCCGTGGCAAATGAAATGGAGGACATAGTGATTGAGTTGCAGAAATTAACATTTATTAACATAAATAGAAAAATATATAAAACGAGTTAACATGGTCATCTGTAATGTCTGTCAGGTGTATGGATATAAGTGAATCACTAAATACTAAACCAAATAACAAAAGCAAATTTTACCTAAGAACAAACCAGAGCCCAACTCAAACTCAAAGTAACCCGGAGAAAGACCTCTTCTTCCAGTTTCTTCGAGCAGTTTGTTTTGTTCATTGTCATGTTTAGGGGTGTGAAAATGTGAAGTCGATATCCCTATACGATAACAGACTGGCGTGCAAATCGTTAAAGTACATCATGCATGTTTACTGCAACAATGGTTCTGTGAACTTCACACACTTTTGGAAATCCAGCGTTTAGTTGATCCTGATAAGCGCTCATTGTCACAGTTGTAAACACAATGGCTTTCTTCTTCCATAAGGGGGCTTGGCGTCACAACGGCTTTGCTTCCAGGTGGAGTGTAGATTTGAAAATCATGCTTTCCCCATTACTGTTGAATCACGGAAGCTACACCAGATATTTTGCCAAGAGATCTCTATTTATTATGTACCATGAATCAGACATAGGAGAGAAACAGGCGAGAGAAACTGGCATTTAATAATAAGGCTATAGGTGAGGTGGTCTTCATCATAGCAGCTGTAAATGGTTCCTTGGTGTTTCTCCTCCCTCACCCCCTCATGCCTTTATTTCTCCTTCCTCTCACCCCATCATGCCTCTGTGTTTCTCTGAGGTGGTACAGTAAGATTGAGCTTATATACATCCCAGAGAGACTTACAACTTCCTTGTAAGGTAGAAAAACATGTTGCTTATGTATGTTTAAAACCTCATGCTTAGACATGGGACACTCCACTATACATGGAGTACACTATACACTATACTCTGTGTATACATTAGTGGTGCGTTTGCATCAGTGGAAACATTCCTTTCCTTGTAAAGAACATGCCAACTGAAGTATCATCCTCAGTTGAGTGTTGCATTGCACACATACCTCTAAGCAAAATACAACTCATCCCAGATCTCTCGTCAGCACACATGTATACTCTGACTTCACAAAATACATTATGAAAACTATTTTGAAAATGAATAAAGAAAAACAATGCTAAAAAATAACATTAAACAGTAGATTTTAGTCTTCAGGAGTGTTAAAGAACGCGACACACACATCTCCTGGAAATCCTGTAGAATTTGAAACTCCCGAGGTGTTTCCCATTTGTGAGCCATATTCATCAAGTGTTCAGCTAATATCCTTCATTAAGTGCTCACTGGTTTTTTTAGAGATTTTATTTCTACTTTTTTGTTTAAAGGATAATTCCGGTATTTAACACTTTGAGTCTATTTTCTAGTTTGTTTTGGATGAACTAGAGTGGTGGACACAGAAATGTTGACGATGGGTCCTGTCTCGACTTTTTGACTATTTTAGAATCGCCTCTGAGCGCTTCAGAGTGGCTGTCTACGGGCATGCTCAAACTGTCCTTAAAACAACCCTTAACGTTCGTTTTCAAAACTGTGCAACTCACCGAGTGGTTAGTGGTGTTCGTTGATGTTCCAAAACAAGTAGCGTAGCGAAATACAGTTTCTGTCGTGTTTTATTTGTCATTTTTTAAAATCGCATTGATGTCTGCTGGAGGACTCAGTGCTCGTTGATATTACTGCGCTACCGGAAACGGAAAGGGGTCTGTTTACATTTGGTTGTAGCAAAGCCCGTCTACGGAAAGCCTTGGCACTTCCTATTAGCCCCTTTGTTTATCATCTTGGTTGCAGTTCCATTAGAATTCCACTGGAGGTGATCAAGGGCGAGTGCAGAATGAATGGGAGTCTATGGGGCTAGACGGCTAAATGTATCTCTTTCTCCTGCTTGTCGTTGAATCAACATATATTTTATTGTTGATTCCGCAAGTTCAATATAGATTATAGGCCAAAAGTCGAATGAACGAGTACTTATGTCCTTTCGATTTCTTACAGGTTAGGCCGTTGTTGGCCGGAACACGCTAGCATTCTGCTATTATGTGACGTCATCACATTTTTGAACGGGTTTTTAGAAAAGATAAGTGAACTTAAAAATGCAATTTTCAGCTGAGTGCATTATCTTAGCCCTCCCTTTTGAATGCAACTTTCAAATTACTTGACAAAAAATTACATCCTGAGAAAAGTGGATTTCTGGGGGTGAAACCCCATAGACTCCCATTCATTCTGCACTCGCCCGCGAGCGCCCCCGCATGGACAGAGACGTGTTACTGCAGCCAGTCCAGTAACCGGAAGTAACCAGACAGTGCCAATTCTCTTCAATTAGACATTCTCTGGTTGTAGTCTATTCGCTCGTTCTCCGTCTCTCAGAAGGCTAGCGTGAGCTGAGCAACTGCGGCAAAGTGGTTGTCGCCATCAAGTGGTCGGAAGTGTGCTAACGCTTCAGACTCAAATATCGAGCGGAAGTTTATACGCGGTTGTGAGGTATCTGAAAAAATAGTTCCACTATGGCAAATAACATGGATTGAAAGCATACATTGCGCCGATATATTTGTTTTAAAACGAACGTTAAGGGTTGTTTTAAGGCCATGTTTGAGCATGCCCATAGACATCCACTCTGAAGCGCTCAGAGGCGATTCTAAAATAGTCAAAAAGTCGAGACAGGACCCATCGTCAACATTTCTAAGTCCACCACTCTAGTTCATCCAAAACAAACTAAAAAATAGACTCAAAGTGTTAAATACTGGAATTATCCTTTAACATTTTGAATCTGCTTAGAAACAATAGCTGGACTATCAAAATCATGTTTTTTATTTATTTAATTGTGGCAAACGAAAATCAACTTTTTCTTAATGATTCTATCAAATGCAAAAATATTGATATTGAGGCCTACAGTATATCAATTATCGTCCACATTTGGAAGACATTGAGATTTTAGGTATATCACCCAGCCCTAAACAGGGACACAGGTCGCTCCTGTTGTGAGATTCAAGTTTTTATTGTTGTTTATCTATATGGTGTTTTTAAAATGCTTAAAATAAGACAAACCATGTGCAAATTCATCAGTCAATTAATTGCTGCTCCTTAAAATTGCAGTAAACCAAAGACAGTCTCAAAAACGTGGTTTGAAATCACCTGTTTCCTATTGTCACAAACATGTAATCAATCCCATCACCGTGTGGCCGGGGCTTTTCTCCACGAACTTATGATGTTCTGATCCTGGTTTTTAGAAGGCAGCTGTCTGACTCTTGAGGTGGTGAACAGTATGGGTTGTGTAACATTAGCAACACATTATTAGCTGTTTGATAACGTAGTCAAGCCAAAGGCAAATCATATCAATTACCGTTATTTGTCTGATGTTGTAGTAGAGAATGATACATAAAACGCATTATCATTCTGATGCATCGACTTAGACGACCCTGTATAATTCACTCTTCTTCTTCTGAATCAGTTTCTGGTTCAAATATACACTCACCGGCCACTTTATTAGGTACCCCATGCTAGTAACGGGTTGGACCCCCTTTTGCCTTCAGAACTGCCTCAATTCTTCGTGGCATAGATTCAACAAGGTGCTGGAAGCATTCCTCAGGGAGTTTGGTCGATATTGACATGATGGCATCACACAGTTGCCGCAGATTTGTCGGCTGCACATCCATGATGCGAATCTCCCGTTCCACCACATCCCAAAGATGCTCTATTGGGTTGAGATCTGGTGACTGTGGAGGCCATTTTAGTACAGTGAACTCATTGTCATGTTCAAGAAACCAATTTGAAATGATTAGAGCTTTGTGACATGGTGGAAGTAGCCATCAGAGGATGGGTACATGGTGGCCATAAAGGGATGGACATGGTCAGAAACAATGCTCAGGTAGGCCGTGGCATTTAAACGATGCCCAATTGGCACTAAGGGGCCTAAAGTGTGCCAGGAAAACATCCCCCACACCATTACACCACCACCACCAGCCTGCACAGTGGTAACAAGGCATGATGGTTCCATGTTCTCATTCTGTTTACGCCAAATTCTCTAACACTCTAACATCTGAATGTCTCAACAGAAATCGAGACTCATCAGACCAGGCAACATTTTTCCAGTCTTCAACTGTTCAATTTTGGTGAGCTCTTGCAAATTGTAGCCTCTTTTTCCTATTTGTAGTGGAGATGAGTGGTACCCGGTGGAGTCTTCTGCTGTTGTAGCCCATCCGCCTCAAGGTTGTGCGTGTTGTGGCTTCACAAATGCTTTGCTGCATACCTCGGTTGTAACGAGTGGTTATTTCAGTCACTGTTGCCCTTCTATCAGCTCGAACCAGTCTGGCCATTCTCCTCTGACCTCTGGCATCAACAAGGCATTTCCGCCCACAGAACTGCCGCTCACTGGATGTTTTTTTCTTTTTCGGACCATTCTCTGTAAACCCTAGAGATGGTTGTGCGTGAAAATCCCAGTAGATTAGCAGTTTCTGAAATACTCAGACCAGCTCTTCTGGCACCAACAATCATGCCACGTTCAAAGTCACTCAAATCACCTTTCTTCCCCATACTGATGCTCGGTTTGAACTGCAGGAGATTGTCTTGACCATGTCTACATGCCTAAATGCACTGAGTTGCCGCCATGTGATTGGCTGCTTAGAAATTAAGTGTTAACGAGCAGTTGGACAGGTGTACCTAATAAAGTGGCCGGTGAGTGTATATGGCTGGACTAAACCAATATTTCCACATTTTAGTGTAGCGTTTACTATAAAGTTGAGCGAGTGGTTCAGGAAGTCCGAGCTGGTGTGAGTGAGTGGAGGCGGGGCTAATTTGCATATTCATGCTTCCATATATACTAAAGTTACATTCAAGCTATTTTAAGGCAGGAAGAAATTATTCTTACAGGAAAAAACATGTCATTTTGATAATCAAAGATGATTCTTTAATCATTGACTGCAGGGGGACTTTAATGACCCTAACGGAATGATAATGAATGAGAGTGGATGTATGACATTAAATTAATTATAACTGTTGTGTCTACAGAAAATAATTTCCAGAACTCTCACAACCTAACTGTCAATTTGCGTTAAAGACTGAATTTTTTGTGTCAATGACTCAAGGTTTTGTTAACATGATCTCTCTGTTTACGCTGAATACAGAATACAGAAATATAAAGGCTAATGCATTGTTGTCTTAATATTTCAATGTGTACTGTTATTATACTCTAAAACAATTAAAGGTAATTGTACTTCAACTGTCACTAACTCTAATTGCATGGTTGCTGATGGGTTTTCCCTGCAAAACAACACCAAAAATACCACATAGGATCACAATTTAGGAGAAAAGCCTCTGGAAAGGCAGAACATTGTTTGTTTTTTTGGTTCTGCAATTATCAGAAAAAAAGTCCTGTGAAATACTGGTAGGTCTGAATCTGGGTGACATTGCCAGTAAAAGCATGTGCATTTGCATCTGAGAGCAACATAGACAAAGGAAGTGAGAAATTGAAGCCGAGAGAGAGAGATAATGAGAGAAAAAATAAAAGCAAAAGGACCCGAACAGTGAGGAAAACAGAAGAGGAGGTGGAGAAAAGCACTAGATTAAACTCAGCACCACCATCATCTCTGTATTGATTCTTAATCTACCATCATCTATTTCCATAAAGACATCCACTGCAGGTTATTACAGAAATGAGGCATATACTCCTGGGTCACCTTGAGCTTCAATAAGCTTGTGAGGGAACTGTCAGAATGAGCTCTATGGAAACAGTTGAAGCATGGCTTTTGTCTGCAGGGACAGGGTACCATTAAACTGAGTGTATTTACCTAGATAAAACAAGACGTCGGGGCTTGTTTCATGCTTGATGTTACAAAGCCGACTGTACAGTATATCTCTGTTTATTGCCTTTTCCTGCCTTGCAGAATAAAAGCTTGAAGAACAAACTTCTGTCGGGGACCAAGCTCTGTGACATACACGCAGAGGAGGTATGTTGCGTCGGACTGTTGCACACACAAACACCGTGGGAAATATGGCAGCATTTATACTTTATCCATCAAGCTTCAGGCCAATAAGTAATATTGCTAGTACAAGGCCTATTTACACCTATTCACATGACACCCTCAGATTTATGAGCTTGATTTTGAATGCAAGTTCCAAAAATATAGAAACATATTATTTTAGTATTTATATTTATAGTACGTTTCATGATTACGATTAACAAAATGTTTTTCTCTTAAACGCAGTGGCCAAAATCTTGCATTCCCATCATTTGCTTAAAAATGAGACACACACACATACATGTACAGAATAACACACATACATACATAATGTCAATAAGATTTTTGAAAGAATTTTCTTATGCCACCAAGGCTGCATTTATTTGATCGAAAATACAGTAATATTGTGAAATATACAATTTAACTAATAACTAATATTTCAAGAAGAACTGTTCTCTCTCTCTCTCTCTCTCTCTCTCTCTCTCTCTCTCTATATATATATATATATATATATATAATGTATATTAAAAAGCAATTTATTTCTGTAATGTCAAAGCTGAACTTTCAACACACACACACACAAACATTCTAGTTTGGTGCTAGATTCAAGTGCAACCAACTTGATATTATAAATTCAATCTTCCAGTCATTCCAAGCAAAGGAAATTGCCAAGGTAGACAAATAAACGCAAGTGTTATTTTGGTTCTCTAAGGGGAAGAGAGTAATGAAATGTCATTAGTTTTGTGGAGGTGTTGTATACTTCAGTTACTAAGAGATTACTGAAGACACTGGGGCTATAGAGAAAGAGGTGTGTGTGTGTGCGTGTGTTCCTGTGAATGTTTACAACTGTGGCAGCAATCCACAGGCAGCAAGCCAAGACAATGCCATAGCATGAAGTGAGTGTGATTGTGCGAGTGTGTGTTGATGTGTTAATGTGTTCGCGTGGTCGCGTGGTCCCTGCAGTCCACTGAAGGGAAGAGTTTTATATTTTCTTGCTCAGTGACGGTCTCTGCTTTGAATTGGAGCTTTGCCCAGCAAGGGACACAAAGGAACACTTCGGCACGGCCACAAAGAGCCCGCTACACAATCTAAAACCAATTTTACTATTTGAATAAGCTAACGCACGTTCTCTCTTATCTTCTTTTTGCAGTCCAAAAAAATCCAAGCCCAACTGAAAGAGCTGAGGTATGGCAAAAAGGATTTAATTTTTAAGGTAAGAACCAAACAAAGAGGATGTGTCATTACTGTACCCTTGCATGATGCGCAGGGGTGTAAAAGATGATTTTACCTGAGCAGTTTAACCACAGGTCTGAAGCTTAACGCTATTGTGTGTTGTCTTGTTACTGTAACCATTCATAAGATATTTATGTCAGGCCACATCACCAGATGTACCGCATGTAATCTCTTGATGAGGAGTTTTCTGAGTGTCCACGTGTTTACTGTACTATTGAAACAGGAATTTTCAGCTTGTCCTTAGATGAAATATCTCCAAAGTTTGGGATCAGGAAGATTTTTTTTTATTTTGAAAATCGTCTTTTATGCTCAATAAGGCTGCATTTATTTGATCCAAAATACAATAAAAAGAGTAATGTTTCTATTGTAATGCATATTAAAATATATTTTATTCCTGTGATGCGAAACTGAATTTTCTGCATCATTATCCAGTCTTCAGTGTCACATGATTTTTTTTTTTTTTTTTTTGGAAACCGTGACACTTTTTTTTCAGGATTCTTAGATGAATACAAAGGTCAAAAGAACATTTATTTAAAATAGAAATCCTTTGTAAAATTATATAGGCCTATGCCCTTACTTCCTGCTGAATGAAAGTGCTAATTTAAAAAAAGGAAAGGAAATCGTACTGACCCCAAACTGACCCCGAACAGTAGTGTATATTTTAATCAAAGGAAAAAGAGAAATAAAGTCAAATACATTTGCTATAAGTTCCACTTTTATGAGTACAGAAGCATTAAGAGCTTCCACAAATGATCCGAAAGCCAAAATCCTCTTATTCCAAATGGGGTATTTAACCTCTTTTAACCATTCTGACTTCTGAGGTGCTTTTGAAAGTGCAAACAAAGCAATGTGAATGTCACCGTCCCAAAAAATCACACGCAATAATCTGCATTTTTGGCCAAAATAAAACCGATTAGGGGTAATATGTGCACTCCTAGTTGAATGGTTTGACCTTTTTTATGTGAGATGAGAGTGAAGTTTCATGGAAAAAACAGCGACCTTTCCTGCCATGTCGGTTGACCTTTCCTCTCTTATTTGCAGTGTAAGATGGGAAAATGTCAGCTGATATTTCCAGCACATTGCCCTTTGGTACCATCATACAAGCACTGGGTTTTCACACAAAGTGCATCACTTTGAAACCATTGCTTCTTAATCGGGAAGACAGGCTAACACGTGTTGTCAAATATGTCTCGTCTATTTTTAATTTCTAATTTTGTTGGTCGAGGCGCCTGCAAAACGTATTCAAAAAGCAATATCCAATCTGGGCTTACTTTCCTCTGTGTTGTTATCTGCGCTGTACATCAATTCCTGCCTCCCCCGTTTGAAATCAATGAAGGAAGATTATCCTTTCTCCTTTTATATTCACGACTAAAGAAGTTATTTTCAGAGTTTATTTCTAGAGTTGCCTTTTTAAGTACGAGTCGGT
This sequence comes from Rhinichthys klamathensis goyatoka, assembly GCF_029890125.1. Lineage (NCBI taxonomy): Eukaryota > Metazoa > Chordata > Actinopteri > Cypriniformes > Leuciscidae > Rhinichthys > Rhinichthys klamathensis. The sequence goes on from NW_026606558.1 coordinate 5,923,291, forward strand.
TTGAAGTGGCTTTGTTCGGTAATGGGAAGCAAAGGTAGAATATTCAGAGTCTCAGGATTGCACAGCAAAGCTCGAGAAGGACAATGAGCAAGATTGCTTTGTCGAAGTATTTTTCCCAGATCTAGCCAGCATTAAATGGATTTTTTTTTCTTATTCAAAGCACTGCCATTTATCACAATCATTTTTAGTTGTGAATTACCTGAACGATGCACATGTACTGTATGTGTCAAAAGATTCACAGGAACAGACTGTTACGTATTATTCAAACATGTTAGCATTTGCTTGGTACTTGTCCTTTATCACCTGTTTTACCATCATTCTTACATACTTGTTTAAGATTTGGCAATTTCTTTGGTGGCTCTTCTCTGGCATGCTCGAAAGATGTCTGTGAAAACAATTATACATAGATTAAAGATGAAATAGATTCAATTTTGATGGCAGTGACATAATAGCTTGTTATAACACAAATTCAGAATGATTGCAATTTGTTCTTTGTTTTAATTATATTTTGAATACAGTTTTCTTTTTTAATAAATCGGCAGCTGCTTAACAAGCAATTAAGGATATTCCACAATCTACTGTGATTATGGTAATATTACATTGATTGAAAACAAATCCCATTACAGAATATCCTGCATTTGTCAGTCATTGTATAAATAACAATGAATGGACATTTATTTAGAGCCGTGTTTTTCAACCGGTGGGTCTCGAGACCTTTTTAATTGGTTCTCGGAGTGTATCAAAGAAACGACAACATCAACAAAAAATGTCATTTTAAATGCTTTTCTGATGCGAGACTTTTATTTTGAAAGACGTGCTTGAAAGCTGTTGACTCTTCTGTCAGACGTATTTTAATTAAAGAGTGCCTGAGAAAAATGTGTTTTCCTGATTCAATATCTACTGTCAGATTAAATGTTGTCAGGCAATATGTCAGTGTCATTATTCTAATGTTATTTTCGTAATTTGTTACGGAATAAAAGTCTCCCACCTCGGAAAAACAAACTTTCCTGTCCTGTCAGACGTTATACTGTGCTCTTCAACGGCACGCATTGTATTCACTAAAGAGCTAATTAAATTATGAGCATGCAACAAGTTATGTTGTTAATTAGGAATAGGATGTCATGGAATTATCAAAGTACCAATAAATTATGTAACTGGTATGCGTGTGTTAGCTGGGAAGGTATTTTATTAACAGGTCATGTTAGTATTGGGCATTTACCATGCTTACTGTAGTTTACGTATAACCTTAATCCAAAATAACACTTTATTTTCACTTTGTGATTTTGTTTCTATATTTTTGATAACTGTGGTGGCTCAATGCCAACTTACTAATGAACAAATAGTTTGGGACTGCTTTACCTTATACTGTTTATTCATCAGTGTTAGTTATATTTTTACAATTTATGTGTGTGTGATGTAAAGTGGGATGGTACTTATGTCAACAGTTTTTTGAGTAATGCGTTTGCTTGATTTAAATTCCTAAGAAATTGGGTCGCAGCTTAAGGTTTCATGGCCAAACCAGTTGTGAACCACTGATATAGAGTCACCAGTGCATTTATAATGTGATATGAAATGAAATATTAAAGATTTGTTTGGTTTATCTAGCCAGCTGCATTAATCCGTGTGTGTGTGTGTCACAAAACACTATCTTAGAGCTATTTGTCTTTATACTGATGTGTCTTCCATTGATTTTGTTTCATGCTCAAAACCAAAGGCTTTAGTAGTTTCTAAAGGTTTAACCTCGTTCCCGAAAAACTATTCAAAAGCGAATGGCTTTTTAGAACAAACAAAATGACTTCATCTTTTTTCATGATTTCAGGAACCTTGAAACTCGTGAAAGTGCAAAATCATAGCTTGTTCATTTTAGATTTTAGATGACTTACTCATATTTAAGAAACTAAGTGAACATTTAAGTCCATTCTGCAAAGAACGAATACCTAAATGATCTCTTATATCCAAGCTTGTTAGTTTTCATTGCCCAGATAACGTGTGCTAATCATCCCAGATGGGCAATCTCTGTTACCTATTTAGATCTCAACGAGTCCCTTGTTGACTGCACACACAGCGTCACAGTCACATAGCAATATTTATGAAACTAAACTAATGACGTACTGAAGGCAGGTCATTATGTAGTTCTGCCTGAATAAAGAACATCATGCTCAATGATATAAGGATTCACAGTAGAGTTCACAGAACCAAATATAGAAAGTGTGCAAAATGAGCAAACTAATCTAAGAACCGCATTTTATTTTAGCAAGATTTATCTTTAAATCTGCAAGAAATATTAATTTATATCTAGCTAAAAAATGGGTTCTTTGGTTAGTTTGCTCATTTTGCACACTTTCTATGCACAAAGTCTCTGAACACAATATAGGATTCAAATATAATTTAACCCTCTGGTGCTCTTGGGTCAAAAATGGTTTTTATGTTGTTGTTTTTTTTTTTTTTTTTTTTTTCAACGGAATGGTACAAAACTTGTTAGTTAAAAGTTTTGGCACTTGCTATCTGAACACACACGCATATAAATGAGTGCATTGGAAATGAATGATTAAGACAGAATTTCATCTAGTGGAAATGTTTGGTACTGCACTCAAACAAAATCTTACTGAAAGCTCAATTTTTAAGATATTAACCTCAAATTTGGAACACAGATTTTTTTTAGATTTATGGGGTTCCTCACAGTTATAGAGGTTTATATATACATATATATATATATATATATATATATATATATATATATATGTTTCATATAAAAATTTAAAATAGTATTTTTGTGCATTTTTCATAACAATAAACCTAAAATTGTTTAAGTAGTTTGAACTAAGACTTATGTGAGTTTGGTAAGATGATAAGAGGATCAAATGTATCTTCTGTGCAGGGACAGCAACTGATGGACTTGGAGAATAAACTGAAAGTAGCCAAAGATGAACTGGAGAAGGCAGCGCTGGATAAGGTGAGACATGAGCCGATCCGCTGCGTCATTCCAGTTCAGCTTTACTGTTTTTCTCTTCTGCCATCTTCTAAAATGTAAACTTTGAGAATGAATTGTATTATCTCTTTAGACCAGGGATTTTGCAATTTCAGCAGAGAGCGAGGAGCAAATGAACAGATAAATGGTTTGAGGACAAAAGGATGAGATGACAGCGTGATAAACATTTGCCCATTAATCTCATGTGTGTTGTCTCACTTAATCTGTCGCAGGAGTCACAGCTGAAAGCCCTGAAGGACACCGTACATATCTGCTTCTCGTCCGTCCTACACAGCCAAACAGGGAGTTTACACAGATTCCCAACAACACCCTCCAACCTGTTGAGGTACTCAGCCCTGCTCAACAACTCAAGAGTCACCTTTCAGCAACCGCACGCAAAGGTACGAACACACACCATTCTCTGATGTGATGAAAACGCAAGATTTTAAATGACCATCAGATGTAGTATGACCAAGACAGACTTTTTTATTTTGGTTTATGCATGTCATAGACATGCAATCAAATATTAAAGGAATGGTTCAAAATAATTCGGCAACGATGTACTAAAAACGGAAACGTTTTTCCTCTGACAACTAAAAGTGCTGTATTCTGGTCAGGCCAGTAGTTGGCGATGTCACTTTGTAAAGAAACACCAGGCCTGAAGACTGAACACGTAATGCACGTGCGCACGACGTCACCATTTTTCACAAATTTGCGTTTTTGACGTTTACATGGAGATGGTATAGTTTTCAAAAACTTGCACTTTGAAACTTGTTTTAAAAGTTTTGGTTTTCAGGCCCTCAAAGCGCTGGTGTTGTGTAAATGAATGGACAAAACGCTTAAAGTTTTCTGTTTTTAGTTGAAAACAGCAGGGCTGTGCACAAACATTTTTGAGGAGGAGATGCTCAAGTGGCAGACTGATCTCATGAAATGGCGTATGTATGACACGCCAATTCGTATTTCCATTTTTGGCGTGCTATCAACACGCATAATCGCTTTTCAGCGTGTTTATCAACGCCTTTGACTTAACGTTATATTACTGTATTATGTATATATAGATATATGACCTACCCCAACCCCGTCCCTAAACCTACCCGTCACTGGGGTTAATACCATTTATGAGTCTTCTCCTACCATCCTAGGAAAAGAAATATCGCTCTACAGATGTAGATATAGATTTTGCTTCGTTTCGCTCGGACATTTAACGGCGTACACATACACGCGGAATCACTCGGACGTTTAATGGCGTAGACATACACGCAAAAGATTTCGGCGTAGACATACACGCGGATAGCTCAAAATGAGTATAGATAACACGCCACTTGACTTGAAAGTGGCGTGTATGTTTACGCAAAGTCATGATGTCATGTTGCAAGTGGAATAAAAGTTGTTACATATTGTTGATCATCTTTTAATTAATGGCACTATTTAACACTATACACAATACGGCATTTCAGAATGTTTGTAAACAATAGGCACCGAGATACTTCCGGGTGGCAGAACGCGAGCGGCTTCTATTGACCAGCTGAAGAGATCCAGCCGGCTACTGTAACAGTTACATCGTTAAAAACATTGCTGTTGATCAAAGTTGAAACGCTGCTGAAAACGTGTTATGTCTGGGGTTGCGCTGCCAGATATACAGCAAAAGGTGTCGGGGTTTTATCGATTTCCTGTGGGTGAGGAGGTTATAGCGAGTGGACATTGTGTCGTCATCAACATAGACTGTGGTCGTCAATAGGAAATCTTAATGATCCCCTAAATTATATGATTCCTCCAACGTTTACATTTCTGCTGCCAACCCTGCTTGCCCTTCAACTCTGCTTCGTGTATTCTCAAAACGGTCCATCTACAAAATCATAGAGCATTTATCTTCAGCCGGGGAATTTCGAGACTAATATTAGTAAACTTGTCTCTTTTGAAGATCAGACTCATTGCCAGTCACTGCCTGAAGTAAAAGAGGGCTGCCCACTCTTACGCATTGACCGTGACTCTCACGCAATTGTCACTTTTCACACGCTTTTCACACATCCATTTTCTCACGCAACTTACCGAGATGTATATTCCTCATACATAATATGTGTTTTTCAACCGCGCAAAGAGGTCAATATGACAGCTGGAGAACAATTATGTCACATAACATTTACCTCAGGAAAGCCATTTAATGACCATGATAGGCTATATAAAAGAGCAAGAGAGTATTTAGCTAATTATGTGTAGGCCTACTATATTACTTTTGTATTATATTTTTTACTTATATCATTAAACACAGTTGTTATTATGATTAAAAAAACACATTATATTTAATTAAATGTGTTATTTTTATTATATTTTTACTGTCGACGGTGGGTCTCCCTTCCAAGCAATTTACTAGCGTTGCCATAGGAACTCTTCGGCTTTTGCCACCCGGAAGAACGCCTATTACTGTTGTGACGTCATGGTGGATTGTCATATAGGGCTGTTATACCAATTAAATTAAGTCAGTATCAACAAAATCCATCTTACCATTCATCAAAATCCATTTACACTGCAATTACAATTGCCCAAATAATGTTATGAGATTAATGTTCTAAATATAACATTTTGAGTAAAGAAATATGAAATGTTGGTGGAAAATGAAATGATACTATTATATGTGAAACTAAATTGACTCACCTGATTCGTTTAGCAAAAACAGTCAAAATCAACAATGTTGTGTCGAAATTCTCAATTCATATAATCAAATTATTGTTTCTTGAACTGTTGCATAAAATGAATATCACATTTTGCAATCGTGGTGATATTCAGGAAAATGGCACTCTTGCTCGTATTATCTATGTCTATGTATATGTAGTAGTATACACTCGCCGGCCACTTTATTAGGTACACCTGTCCAACTGCTCGTTAACACTTAATTTCTAAGCAGCCAATCACATGGCGGCAACTCAGTGCATGTAGACATGGTTAAGACAATCTCCTGCAGTTCAAACCGAGCATCAGTATGGGGAAGAAAGGTGATTTGAGTGACTTTGAACGTGGCATGATTGTTGGTGCCAGAAGGGCTGGTCTGAGTATTTCAGAAACTGCTAATCTACTGGGATTTTCACGCACAACCATCTCTAGGGTTTACAGAGAATGGTCCGAAAAAGAAAAAACATCCAGTGAGCGGCAGTTCTGTGGGCGGAAATGCCTTGTTGATGCCAGAGGTCAGAGGAGAATGGCCAGACTGGTTCGAGCTGATAGAAGGGCAACAGTGACTGAAATAACCACTCGTTACAACCGAGGTATGCAGCAAAGCATTTGTGAAGCCACAACACGCACAACCTTGAGGCGGATGGGCTACAACAGCAGAAGACTCCACCGGGTACCACTCATCTCCACTACAAATAGGAAAAAGAGGCTACAATTTGCAAGAGCTCACCAAAATTGAACAGTTGAAGACTGGAAAAATGTTGCCTGGTCTGATGAGTCTCGATTTCTGTTGAGACATTCAGATGTTAGAGTCAGAATTTGGCGTAAACAGAATGAGAACATGGAACCATCATGCCTTGTTACCACTGTGCAGGCTGGTGGTGGTGGTGTAATGGTGTGGGGGATGTTTTCCTGGCACACTTTAGGCCCCTTAGTGCCAATTGGGCATCGTTTAAATGCCACAGCCTACCTGAGCATTGTTTCTGACCATGTCCATCCCTTTATGGCCACCATGTACCCATCCTCTGATGGCTACTTCCACCATGTCACAAAGCTCTAATCATTTCAAATTGGTTTCTTGAACATGACAATGAGTTCACTGTACTAAAATGGCCTCCACAGTCACCAGATCTCAACCCAATAGAGCATCTTTGGGATGTGGTGGAACGGGAGATTCGCATCATGGATGTGCAGCCGACAAATCTGCGGCAACTGTGTGATGCCATCATGTCAATATGGACCAAACTCCCTGAGGAATGCTTCCAGCACCTTGTTGAATCTATGCCACGAAGAATTGAGGCAGTTCTGAAGGCAAAAGGGGGTCCAACCCGTTACTAGCATGGGGTACCTAATAAAGTGGCCGGTGAGTGTATATCGTTAACTGTCACCCCCCTTTTTTTTGCATAGACATAAAAATCACTATCCAAACTTAAATGGTTGTAATTCAGGAATGCTTTGGAATATAGACCTATGGCTGGTCTTGTTTTAAAGAAGACATTTTCCAGATTATTGTAGAGGTCTAGAAATTATAAAAAATGAAACAGAAAAAAAGTTATATAAGTTTGAGTTTATGAAATTGTGTAATGTAAAAATATAATGATTAATATTTTATATAAAATATATATATTACAAAATATATTTTACTCTAAAACTGCAAGAAAATTAAAGACAAAAATCTGAACAAGTTGTATTCCAAATTTTAGGTTGATATCTCAAAAAATGAGCTTTCAGTAAGATTTTATTCGGGCACAGTACCCAACTTTTTCACTAGGTGAACACCAGACTCCATTACTGCCCATATAAGGGCGCCTCCATTTTCATATGTTTTGAGTGATCTGAACCATGTATTTCCATAATTTTCATAAAATTTATGAAGTAGACATCCTATTCAGAAGTAGTATGGGTGGTTTGGCCAGCGCAGTCTCATCCCAAGACGTCATATAACTGACGTCTTGGGACGTCTTTTGACCATACGTCAATATCCGCCTTTTTAGGGTACCCTTAAACGTCGGTTAGATGACGTTATCGGATCCTAACTCTACCCCAGACCTAAACCTACCCCTAAACCTACCCCGTCACCTAACTGACGTTAAAGGTAAAGCGTCAGTTGTATGACGTCCCAGGATCGTCATAAACCGACGTTTAAGGGTACCCTAAAAAGGCGGATATTGACGTATGGTCAAAAGACGTCCCAAGACGTCAGTTATATGACTTCTTGGGATGAGACTGTGTTAGTTTGGCAGTATTTGATTTGAATTAAACCTCTAATAAATGCATAAAGACTACGTTATAGCGTTATAGCTCGCAGCCGCATCACAAATCGAGAATCCATACATTTTTCTTTATATTTAAAACATTTTCAGACCTTTTTTTCTCATAAAATGGAATTGGTGTTATCTTTTGAACTCATGGCATGAAAACAAACTGAGGTTTCTACCAATCTTTCATGATTTTTCATGTTTATTGTTATTTCAAAATAAAGGCCTAAATACTCCTAATGAATATGAAATATTCTTGTTGCAAATTGATACATTTCTGCTCCTCTGTAATGTATTTTAGATAACAGCCATTTTAAGCTTTCAAATGATATATAGTTTGGCAATATTACTTTAGGTTTTTACTAAGATATTATTCTTTTAAACATGCAATGGCAAATGGGCCCGCCGGCGCCCATGACAGGTTAAGAGGATACATACCTAGTTCTGTCATGAAACTCTATGCGAAGATTGTTATTCACTGAAAATCTAAACATTATAAAGTAAAAACGTAGCGCACTTGCGTGTTCTATCCAACTTATTTTGCAAGACATTTGACCAATATAAATATACATCAGCACATCATATTTTACCAATTGTATTGTTATCTCATAAGCATAGTGTGATTTGTAAATTGACGATAAGAGGTTTGGTACTCTGAGGCAACATTTTAGGATTAAATGTCATAATCCACAAAAGACATACTGTCATCCAAACTGTAAAGTAACAACTCTTTCAGTGCATACAGTACTTCTGAGAACACACACATTAACAGTGCTTGATTTATTTAGCAGACAGTGTGGGAGAATCTGCGTCTATTTTTTCCCCTAGATGACGCAAAAGCACTCAGCCTCAGTGAGAAGTGTTGCTCAGAATCTCAATGCTTATATGTACTAAACCCAGAGGACAGAGCAGTGCTTTTTGATTACGCTCCAATACTCTTGTCCATAAGCGAGAGGTCTCCACAGAACCATATTAGAGAACATCAAAAGACCTCATAAAACAAGGCTTTAGCCTTCAGCTTTTTTTTTTCTCGAAAAAAGCTTATTTTTATGAAGGAACATTTTAGGTATTGAACATGGTATTCAAAATGCATTATTATTGAGCGCTCATAAAGACATGAAAGGAAAAAATATGCCTTATCTTCTCATACAATGTCATATTTGTTTAATTTCCTTAGAATCTTTATCTGAAGTGTCTCACTTTGAGCTTTTCAGCAAGACTTTCATTGGAAACCGGACACATCTCAACCCTGAAAAGTCAAAATGTGTTCTCTTAAGATTAAATATGTCATTGTGAAATAAGTAAAAATCACTTTCTTCCACTCAAATTAAGTGGATGAGCAGAAGACATTTAGTCCTTCTTACAGTGTCCTATTCAGCATTTCATTACAGTCCCTATCAACTGTTGGTAACATAATGAGCCTTAATCCATTCCAAACAGCCGTGCAAAACCTATACTGTCAGCCAGCGCACACTAGTCCCTGCTGCTGAAAGATTCATCAGCGTGAAGTTTTAACAAACAGACAGTTTTAAATGATAGTCGCTTCATGTTTAACAGCCGTTGATAGATGTCTTGTGCTGCAGCTTTAGTCGCATGCAACATTCATGTGTTTGTGCTATTTGCCTGTTAGCAAATTCTGTGTATGTGAAATAGATTTAGATCAAAAGATCATTATGCAAGTATTAATGCAAATTCATTTTAGAAGTTTATAATTTATATAGATCCACAAACAGCATAAAAACATAAGCTTAGGTGTTTCAAAAATGTTGTATCTATTATATATTTATCAATATGTTTTAATTTGCCTATTTTAATAAAGTATAAATATATATATATATATATATATACTGTATATATATAATTAAAATTTGATTCATCACAAATACACAGGTCACTAAATGCATGCAATAATGGCTAAAATGGCTTTAAATGCAAATTATATAATATAAATCATATAAATATAACTTTCATATAGGGAATTTATTGCATCTGAAATATATCACTTTGTTCCCAGCTGATTGGTCCAGTATCTGTTTACAATCTATTTAGGACTTTACAATAAAGTACCATTAGTTAACTTTAGTTGATGCATTAACTAACACTGAATAAATACTGTAACAAATGCATTGCTCATTATTATTGTTCTTCACATTAATAAAAATACAACTGTTAGTGCATGCAAGCTTTGATTCATTAAATATTAATAGAGACTTTTTATTGTATTGATTAGTTCATCTTAAAATCAACATTAAAGGTGCAGTAAGCGATTTCTGTCAAACGTTGTCGAAAGTGGATCGGACCGAGCAGCACAACACACTTGTAGCCAATCAGCAGTGAGGGGCGTGTCCACACATGATGGGGGAGGAAAGAGAGTGAGCCAATCAGTAGTAGGGGGCGTGTCCACTCATGATGGGGGAGGAGAGAGAGTGAGCAATCAGTAGTAGGGGGCGTGTCCACTCATGATGGGGGAGGAGAGAGAGTGAGCCAATCAGCAGTAGGGGGCGTGTCCACTCATGATGGGGGAGGAGAGAGAGTGAGCCAATCAGCAGTAGGGGGCGTGTCCACTCATGATGGGGGAGGAGAAAGTGAGCAAGAGGGAGATTTGAAGAAAGACTGTTGAAAGAGAGATGGCTGAGAGACATTACAAAAGAGAAAAGCTCGTTAGAATATCTCTGGAGAAAGGATTATGATCAGGCAAGAGCTTTAGGACCCGTGTTATATTAGAAAAGCTTTCCAGCATTAGACAGGCCGTTTTGTGCTGTTGTTGTTTGTCTGAAGCTGCTGGCGACTGACAACAAACTCCTTCTTTTATATACTCGTGTACTGTATGCTAATTTTTTATGCTAATGCTCGCTTTTTTGGGCAGGAAGCATTATTTTGCTTTGCTTCAGCTATGATAAAGGGACACCCAGTCCATGCATTTTGGGGGCGGAGCAATGAAGGGAGGGGTGTGTTTGTTTAGGCTGATTTCAAATATCAACAGTGTTTCTCAGAAATTGTTTACTGCATCTTTTAAAGAATTGCTTTACAAGTCATTTTAATTATTAGATAATGCTAACTAGTTATCTAATGTTAAATGGAGTGTTATAAGTGTTACCATAATCTCTTTTCCTGAACAAAATCTGCCCCGGATCAGGTTAGGCGTGCAGCGTTTTTTGGTTTTTTTTTTTTACCACGGTAATGAAAATTGTTTAAAAAAAGATCTACCTTCAAAGCCAGAGTTCGCTCAAACTAATTTGAAACGTAATTGAGAAGCCACTTAGCCTGCCTCTCGAGATAGACCTCAGATTGCTGCTGAATGCTGATGGTTGTTGCTGCTGCTGTATTTATGTGTATGTATGGCATACTAAATATGCTATCTGGAAATTATTTAAAGGTAAAGCGTCTGGCAAACCTATTTGAAAACTATTTTAGCAATTCCGCTCTGTGTCTGTTGTGGTGAAGTAATTACATAATCTTTAAAGACCGTATATAAGTCATATTTCAAGTAAACCCCAAATAAAAGCTAGTTTGTAGATGCATTAAATTGACAATAGCTGAGAGGTCCAAAGTTTTGATCTCTCTATCTCAAGCCAACAGAAGCTGACAACAACAGAACTGAATGTGATGATGCTGGAAATCATGGAAATTGATCATGTTAACTCTGATGATTCACTATGTACAGTTAAACACAGTTAATTAACTGACAAACTAAACCAAAATATTTTTACCCCTGCTTTCCCTGCAGGTATTTCTACCCAACATCCGCTAATTAGCTCATCTTAAACCAAGGAGGCCAAGCCGATTAATTAAAGCAGGTGTTCTGAACAAGGAACTCAAACACGAAAGACTCATTTTAATAACTCTTTACCGCAGTCGCCCGACGGCATCTTGTCTTGATGCTGTTGGTCTTCTCATGAGAGTTGTTTTGAATTGAAATACAGCACAACATTTCTCATGTAAAAACAAGAATTCTGAGGGCTTGATACAAGATTCATGGATATGTCCCGAAGTGAAATGTGCTGACTCAAAGCCTTCATAACCATGATTTTATCCAGTCTACTGTGTACCTGTGCAAAAGATAGTAATTTGATTGTATAAGCACATTTTCCTTTCAAATCTGGACATTTTAGTAAATAATGAGAACTTCAGTCGATAGCAGATGACCATGTTCAAAACTGTCTTGCCAAAAAAAAAAAAAAAAAAAAAACTGGGCCTCTACGGATATCATGCTGATTTGCAATGGAGAAGCAATAAGTGTGTCATATTCCATTTCATTCACTCTGAGGAGCAGAGAGTCCCTAAGCTGATTATTGCTATATCATTACTTCTCCAGAGAGACGCTTCAGAGACTGGATGAAGTTTGTTACTGTAGTAACATTTATCTCATCTGTCTTTACTCAGTAAATGAGTGATAGGATGTGTGAAAAGCTTTTCTAGAAGCTTCTCTCCAGCCAGAGCTTTTTTTCTTTACGCTAACTCTCACACATTGATTTACCTAGAGACGCACATATACGGTAAGAGACCAATTTACCTGCTGGTTCTGAGTGTCTTAGGATCAATAATGTAAAAAATGCACATTATTTGATCATTTTTTATATAGTTTTATTGCTATTATTACAGACAAAACATACACAATGTCAATCCCCCAAAATAGAATAAACTAATAAAAATTAAAAAAGTCAAAAAGTCTCTTCTGCTCACCAAGGCTGCATTTCTTTGATGAAAAATGCAGTAAAATGCTAATATTGAGATTTTTAAAATAACCGTTTTTTATATTTGAATACATTTTGAAATGTTATTCCTGTGATGCAAAGCTGAATTTTCCGCATCATTACTCCAGTCTTCAGTGTCACATGATCCTTCAGAAATCATTCTAATATGCTGATTTGCTGCTCAAGAAAAATTCTTATTAGTATCAATGTTGAAAATATTGAAACAAATGACTTGCCTTAAAGGGACTTTGATAGTATTGTATTGTTTTCATGTATGGTTTGTATACTATTACAGACAAACATTTACATAAATACCCCCCTCCACCCCAAATGTTTTTATATAAGGTATACTGGTATACATTTATAAGGTATAAATCTCTATAAGCACAGAACCAGCAAAATACTTAGCATTCATATTTGTGTTATTAGGCTAACAGATGCCGTTTACAGTAAGTCTCTTTAGATTAAAGCATTTGCTGACTGGAAAACAATAACAAAACATTTGAGTAGTAGATCACAATAGAGAGACAGAGAGTTGATAACTGACTTCAAATTAACCTAAGTGGAGAATTGTATGTGCTTTATAATAAACCGTCTGGAGAATTTAACCTCAGCACTCTCATGTTTTTCCTCTATTTCTTTCTCTCTCTATTCCTTTGTGTCTTTCATAACATAACATTCTGTTTCTTTATGCTCTCTTCCTTAAGGACATCCCGAAAGTTCCCCGGATCACAACAACAAGTAAATTGCCTTTGAGCAGTGCGGTAATGAGGAGAGAGAGCACAGGACCAAAAGACTGCCAGATGGTGAAGGTAAATCTTTAGTGCCCCTTATACTCTAATGGCCACTTCCTTACCCTTTGGACTAAATGGGACGACTTATGTTCATTGCATCTTAGGGTATCCCTTAGCCATTTAAGATCATTTACAACTTTGCATTCAATTTCGTTCGAGAATAAGATTTGAGGCCTCGCGAAGCAGTTTTCTCCTGATCAATGGTTTATATTGAACCGCTGCTGTTGGATCCATGACAAAATATCGCTGCTCCATTCAGTTAAAGGTGAAGTGTGTAATTTCTGTCCCTTTATGGCAGCAAAATGGAACTAATAATAATGATTGTTACCAAACAGGTTTTTTAATCACTCCCCTGTCTTCCATTGGTCAGCTAAACCGATAGACCCGCCTCAAAATCACGCCGTTGGTGAGCCAATACCGCTTTGGGCCAGTCAAAGGGGCTTCCGCACCGGAGGAACGTTTTTATATTTCCTATAACTATTGGTGGAAGCTCCCGCTTTATGGCGTGGGACCCCACCTTTTGGGGGGACTAAATTAGCTCCCACTTCAGAGTAGGGTCTAACACATCACAATAGAAACTACCAGTGATGTAAGCGTGCGCTGATTGGCTAAATGCACGCCAGATGAAACACCAGCACAAGCTATTTAAAAAAAAAAACAACATTGTAAACACAGTTTAGGTAGTTTTCTGTGCGCACACACTGAACCGCACGAGAACAACACAATTCCCTTCTCTTCGGCATCGTTGTGGGACACATACACGCAAAATGATGTCAAAATGCGAGTATTATCATAAACAGTCGCTTATGGCTCACGTGAACGTGTACAATTGAGAAAGAAAGCAGATGCGTATCATTATATTGGATATTGAAGTGACAGCTGGTTAATACTACTGTCTGTGTCATGAATGTTAATCAAAGGACAAAATCTAAAGCTTTCGTAGCTTTAACCAAGATTAATTATATTTAATTTATACAGTTACTTTACATTCGATTATTCAATTCCCGTACCTGAATACTGTTAGACTTACCTGAAAAACAGAAAGCACTCTTTGTCATGTGTATCTTTGTTCTGTTTTATTTATCTATGTTTGTAATTTGTTTGCTTTTTTCTGCAGATTCACTCCCCTATAAAATCACTCCAATCATTCTAGAATTATTAATTATTTCCTAATAGAGCCTATTCAAGTCATCTGGTGGATTTGTTTTCATATGGCAATATCACAGAAAAACTAAATATCACAATGCCAGTTTTTCCCCCAATATCATGCAACTATACTTAGTATCTCTTAATCACTCACACAAATGCTGTTAATGTTGTTGAGGGTTTTTTTTTTTGTTCTGTATCATACTCAAAAAAAGCCTGGGTCAGTGTTGCCAGTTTTTGGACAAACCAAACACAGCACAAAAGAAATTCAAGGTGCATGTGCGAGCTGAGCATGCAGAGAACACGTTTAGAATAATATGGCTGATGATGAAATTTACATCACAAGCACTGTACACATACAGTAGTTATAAAAAATGCATAAAAAAGAACTATGCCTTGGGATTTACCCTGATTCTTCCATAATAAATTGACCAAGATGGCTAAAAATGACCCCAAAATGATTATACTCTATCTTTGTAATTGAATGCATGTCATAGATCTTTGGAGGTATTTAAAAAAAAAGTGCAGATTAAACAGATTACAATCCCATTTTGAGAAACGCACTCATTCTTACGGTAAGCATTAGGGGTGTGCCGTTAAGGCAATATCTACTAACAAATAAAAAAAATTATTCATATCTGTATTCGGATAAAAGAGAAGTGAACGGGGCTTTACTCGGAAGTTCATACAATTACTTGAGAAGACTGTTACGTCTGTACTGTTTTCTTTGTAGTTATCATTAAACAAATATGCCTTGTGTAACTGATAAAATCATATATTTTTTTACCATACTAAATATCTTCTAACTGTCGTATAGTTAATGCTTTGAGGTGTAATGCGGTCGTGCTTCAGGCGACCAGACACACACACATATATATATATATATATATATATATATATATATTCCAGAGGAACTCTGTGTACTGAGTAATGTCAGGACAACCCCAACCTCAAATAAGAGAAGTCTGACTCTATAAATAGCTGATTAGAGAACAGAGAAGTTGAGGAAGAAGACAAGAAAAGAAACTAAACACTTTTACTATGCATACAAATACAAATCTGAACAAATTATAGCCTATCATATCATACAAAAGTTTAAAACATTTTAATAGACATATCAAGTAGTGGAAAATGATTATAGGCTCCTCTTAACAGTCAGCTGGTTTGGTTTCTGAGAGACGCTCAGAGATCTTGCTGTGCTTGTTCCATTCATTAGTGTATAATATCATACTTTAAAGCATGTAAATATGCATATCAAATAGTAGAACGTGTGTGATATAGTATTTTAGTTGATTTGTTCTTGCCAAGCTCTGATTTCTCATTATCGTGTTGTGATTTTCCAGATTTGTGTATAATATCGTGCTTTCTTTTGGCTGACCTGTTATCCAGCAGACACGAGGAGTGACTGTGTAAGCCTTTCAGGCCAATATTATTCGGCAGAAATATTCGTTATTCTTTTTTTGAAGCCATTATCCTAGCTTGATCTCTGGTCGTCATCAGCTGACACATGATGTGGGATCCTGTATTCTGGAAGGTTTGAGAAAGTGCTTCACAGATATCAGCATGGCAGAGAGCAGAACTGTAAGCCAGGCGAGATACATCTCACTGACTGCTGACATGCGCTTATCAACTATAATGACAGCATTGTGTGTGTGTGTGATTGCGAGTAAGTGGCTGTGTGTTAGCTGAACGTGTGTGTGTGTGTGTGTGTGTGTGAGGGGAAGATAGCCACGTGAAGAAGAGACAGGAAACAAAGACAGACAGAAAGAGAGAGAGAGAGAGAGAGAAACCCAGGATCCCATGGAGAAGGTGTCATATTCGGTAGATGACACGCCATGAAGATTGTCTAATGAAAATGTTCCCGAAGCAGATCTCGCTCTGCTGATGGTCGTGATGACAGCAGTGTGACGGAACCGAGATAAAACACATTACTCTGACTTTCTCACCAGTGCCAGCTTATCATTTATGAATGCTGCTCAATTTTCTTTCTTACTAAAGACCAAGTAATTTATCATAGAGTAGTGTGTGTTTGAAGACCAAACCACAAATGAGTTTTTTTCATTGTTGTAGTTTTTATTATTATTATTATTATAAATAATGTTTTAGTGTGTGGTTCTTATGATCAGGTTCTCAGCACGATTTGAAATGATCAAAGAGCATCTTGAGCTTCAATGGAAGAACAACAGCTGACTGTCTGTACAAAGGGTCACATGACCAGTGTCACATTAAACTTTATTTATTAACCTATAAATAGTGCAGAATCTATAGATTTATCAGTAAGTTTTACATTTAAAAAAAAAAAGCTAATCCCAGTTTTAAATGTTTGTCTCATATTTTGGACTCCATACACTACAGTTCAAAAGGGTCAGTAAGCTTTTTTTTTTTAAATATATTTTGAAAGAAATTATGAATTTTATTAATTAAATTGATGTTACAGTAAAGACATGTATAATGTTACAAAAGATTTCTGTTTCAAATAAATGTTGATTTTACTTTATTTTACTTTTAAAAAAATCATGAAAATGTATATCTGGTAAAAAAATTATACTAAACAGTACAACTGTTTTCAACATTGATAATAATAAGTAATGTGTCTCGAGCAGATCATCATATAAGAATCATTTCTGAAGCATCATGTGACACTAAGACTGATAATTCAGCTTTGCCATCACAAATAGAAAACGTTCATTTTAAATTAGAAACAATTATTTCACGATATTACTGTTTGTAATGTAGTTTAGATAAAATAAATGCAGCTTTGATGAGCATAAAAGACTTGCCAACTAAGGTAAAGGGCTGACATTGGGCAGAATGCAAATGTGACGTAATGATGTCATGAAGGAGCTAATTAGCATATGACGTTATCTAGCGACTGAAAATAGTGGGCATCGGTGGTCCAGAGGCCTGAGATTTGCTACTCGTTTCAACCTCGATCATTTTGAGGAAACAGCACTTGAAGCAGACCTACTGTAGACAGAGGGAAAATGAACAAGAGTTTTAGATGGTTAATCTTTACTGCCTATATATAAAGTTGTTCTTTTGGCTGACACCATTCTACAGCACTTCCATTAACTTAACCTTCCTGTTGTTTGTCCTGTCAGAATAAAAAAATGAGGGTGTATTTTCCAGTTAAACACCGTCTCTTGTAGTCTTGTACTCTTCTATTTAATGTGTTGATCCAGAAACATCTTTCTAGCTTGTTTCAGAGCTCCTATAGACACGCATATAAAACATTTCCTGAAAAAACTCCATACCTTGAGCAACGTGATTAATGCAACATTGTATAATATAATCTCATAGCTCAGGGCTTTTGTGGGAAATGTAAACCACAAACAATTATAGCCTATAAGGTATCTCTGCTCCACTGTGGCCACAGACTTTTTATTTAAATTTTTTGTCTATCCTCTCCGCTCTGTGCTCGGTTGTTAGAGGTTTGTTTGCTTTTTAAATAAGCATGTTCTTTTCTGTCTCTCTCTTTGTACCTTCAGGTGGGAGCAGAATGTTCCAATCAGACCGAGAGTTCATCTGAGATGAAAAAGACATTTGGAAACAGTCGAGTGAGTGTTCTGTGCCCTTTTGAAAGCATTAAAGAGAGAAAGTTCTATCATCAGTTACTCACCCTCAGTTACTCACTTTCCTTCATCTGTGGAACATGATCAAAAGAAGATGAATTTAAAGAGTTTTTGCCCATATGCAAAACATCATTGAAATTCAAAATATCTTATTTTGTGTTTCGCAGAAAACCTTTAAAATTGCAAATTGCAATAGAAAATGTGCAGAAACTGAAACATTTCTTATTCACTTTACTGCACATCGTCATGCGTCTTTGTTAAAAATTAAACTAAAATTATCATACTATTTTCAGATTTAAATCATTTTTTTAATTCCACATTTTCAATTCAGTCTCAGACCTTTTGACTCCAATACAAATTTGACAAAATTCGCATAATACATTCATATGTGTCTCTGAGCCTCCTTGTTCCCCATGTTATATACAGTAGGTACTCAACCGGAATGCCTGTTACCGCCGCAAAAATAAACCAGTCACATTTCAAAGTCGTTCGCGAAATGATCACCAGGTGGCGCAAAGGGACATTTAGCAAAACAGCAGCAATTGCCACATTTTGAAACGTACGCTGGGCTAATGTCAATTAACAGTAAGGATGAAATACTACAACTATGGTAATTTCCAAATAAGCCTACAACAAACATGAAAAATCAAAACAAGAGCTATTGATATTTTCTGTACAATAATGAAACAAACAAAGATTTGGTGGAGTTGAAACTGTATGTTAAAGTAATAATTTTATTATTAATAAAAGAAAGACAATTTGGTTAATGTTATTTAAACAAACGGTCATACAATTTATAGTATACATAGTATACATGTAGTAAACATATAGACTTTTTTATTGTACGAACAGTGAACTATTATATATCTCTGTTTGTAGGCTATCTGTTTGTTAAAAAACACAGCACAAGGTCACAAAAAAACAAGAATGAGACTGATTGAATATGTAGAAAAATAAAATAAATAAACAAACGAAACAGAATAGAACAAACTTTTAGAACAAAAAAAAATAAATACAACTTTTTTTAAATAGACTATAGGCTACTAGCCTGGCAAGCCAGACCTACATCAAGATGTTAGGTCTGGGAACTCACAATTGGCATACCTCAATCCGAGGGGCGGGATAAACGGTTGTCTTTCAACATCCCTCGGCACGCAATAGGACAGCGCTACAACCAACCAGAGCAACGAACGGCTGTGGCTGAGTGAGTCCCATGCGTTTTTCCACCAGCGGAGCTAGTTGATATATTAAACTTTTGCCGTATCCCGTCGTAAAAACTCCGAACACATCTTCCTTTTTTTAAGAATGACTTAAGTGACGTTCTCTAAACTCCAAGTCCTCCAGAGTCGCGGCCAAAGCCGATTCGAAAGACCGCTGTTCGCCAGCAGCATCTTCTTTGTTTTTCAAATAACGTTAGCAGGGAAATCCCCTATGGAAATCACGCGGAACCGTCACATCTCTGCCGTCATTATGTTAAGCCCGCCCACCAACTCTATACACGATGTGATTGGCCTGACCAGAGTTTGGTTTTTCCAGCTTGAAAAGCCAACGGAGAGATGCTAGACCACACTGGCTGCGAAATAATATTTGCTGCCGCTAGGGTGCGTCTAGATTTCTAGGCTAATAGGCTACAACAGATTCGGTTAAATTTAACGAAAGCGAAACGTAATTATGTAAAAGTACATTTTAAACAGAACATAAACTTTTAGAGCAGAACATTGTATGACTCAAAAGTGAAAATAGGCCTATCTCGCAGTCAGCCAAAATAAATTAGGTGCAATGACGCTAAACTATTGAGGAATGAGTAAAAGGCAGCAAATACACACCCGCAATTTACTTATTCTGGTTAAGTACCAACTGTAAGTGAGCTGTCAAGACGCGGTAAGCATAGACGTACACACACACTTTCACAGATAACTATTTGCTCCAGCGCTAAGAAGAAGTGTTAGCCCTGGGCACTCCAGCAAGCGGTGACAGTTTTTGTCAAATTATAGGTCAGTCTGACGCGACGGGAAACGGAGAGCAAGGTGTAAATGTCTAATCACCGGCTCTGTTTGTGCCAGACGTCACTACCATATGCATGTATTCTCTTGTCATCTCTGTTCTCTAGTCCGAGACCCCAGAGCAGATCGGACAAGGTCAAGAAAGGACAGCAGAGGAAAGCGGGAAAACAGACGGAGACCTAAAAAAGACACAAATGGACAAACACAACTGAAAGGACAGTGGAAGACTTGGCAGATTTTCTGCATGGTAAAAATGATGTCATATCGGTTTAAGCCCCTCTTCATCACTGAGCTTATAAGCACACACACACTGTAGGCAAACACAAACAACGACAGACACAAACACAAAATACTCCGTCTAACACTGCTAATGTAGAAAATCAAATTCCCAACATTCGATTTTGAACTTTCTTAATTAAAGAAAAAAAGTAAAGAAAAAAACAACCACATAGTATGGCATGCATTATAGAGTTTTAGATATTGATTTTACAAGGTTACGATGGTACTGGTGGTTTTTTAATAACTGTTATTCTTTTTTTTTTTCACTATCTATTTTGATTCTTTTTTTTTCTCTCTCTTCTAAATTGAGGACACAATGTTCTTTGATTTGTGTTGTTTGTAATTAAAGACTATTTCTGGCACCGCAGACCAGAATTTCAGTGTTAAAGGTCACGCTGGGGGTCATTTGAGTTCTGTAAATTTACACATGAGGTCAAATTCAAACTTTTGTCAAAGCAGCTTCTGAAAATATTGAACTATTGAATACTGTATGTCCTGAATGCAAAATAGGGCTGCACGATTTGTGCAAAAAACTGAATTGTGATTTGTCTGATAAATTGTGATTTAAAATATGATTTTAATTTTACAGTACAACTGTAAAATTACAATAATAATATTTTAGTCTTAAATTTTTAATTTTTCAAACGTTAAACCATCATGCTTTTATTTTGTCAAGAAACCACAGAGTTTCTTTTTTTTTTGACAACAGCCGGTTTATAAGCACTTCTCACTTCTCAGCCGGTTTCATAATATTTCTCAAGTTTGGTGCGTTGCATTTTTTTAAATGCACGTAATAAGCGACCCAAACTGAGATGAGTTTGTGTGTTAAAGGGATAGTTCACTTTGAAATTAATTTTTGGTATGTTTTAGCTTACCTCAAGAGCATCCAAGATGTAGGTGTCTTTGTTTCCGCAGTAGTTTCAATTTTGATATTTTTAGGTCAAACCGTTCTTGTCTGTCAGTCATATAATGCAGGTCTATGGTCACCACCTCAAAGAGCATGCACAGAGAAGTCCAAATTAAACATGATTTAATGACTCGTAAATGTAAGTACACATTGATGGCCTAAGACACGAAACGAGCAGTTTGTGTGAGAAAACGAACAGTATTTATATCGTTTTTACCTCTTGTAACACCAGCCACGTCCAAGTGATCTGAGGGTGCAGGCGCTTCGGTCTGCGCAAGCGCCGGAAGGCGCCGGAAGCGATCTCTCGCGAGTGTACGTCACTCATTGTTTACACAGAGATTTCGGAAGTGTTACCTTTCACTGTGAAGATCTAAACATATTTAGATATACAGGAAATCGCAATGGAAGACGATTTCGATATATCAACAGACAACCTTGATTTTTTTTTTTTTTAAATTGGAAGAGATCACTTCCGGTGCTTTCCGGCGCTTGCGCAGACCGAAGCGCCCGCGCCCTCAGATCACTTTAACGTGGCTGTGGTTACAAGAGGTAAAAACGATATAAATACAGTTCGTTTTCTCACACAAACCGCTCGTTTCGTGTCTTAGGCCATCAATGTGTACTTACATTTACGAGTCATTAAATCATGTTTGATTTGGACTTCTCTGTGCATGCTCTTTGAGGTGGAGACCATAGACCTGCATTATATGACTGACAGACAAGAACGGTTTGACCTAAAAATATCAAAATTGAAACTTCTGCGGAAACAAAGACACCTACATCTTGGATGCCCTTGAGGTAAGCTAAAACATATCAAAAATTAATTTCGAGCTGAAAACACCAGATCATAAGCTGCTCGCGAGTGCTGCGCTTCACTCTGAAACACGCAGTGCATGCACTTATTTAATTCAATCGCAGCCTTTGCTATTCGATAGTCACACTAAGCCATATCGCATTATCGTTTTTATTCCGATTAATTGTGCAGCCCTAACAGAGACCGAATCAATCCCAATTCAGCTGAAATGACGAAAAGAACTGTTTAACGTGAAGGTACGGTTTGTCTCGTGTAGTAGCAAAGATTAATTTACTCCTCCTGCTCCATATTACGAGGCTCAAGTTGGCTGGCCAACTATCACTGTTGAATATTTCGGAGCTTTTGGTGCCAGAATTAAAGAGAAAAACTCGACTCACAGTGAGTCGTCTCCCTAAGAATGATGTGCCATGCACCGAGTACTTAATCTACTGCTACATCTCTCTGTTTCTCTACCTTCTTGTGTCCTTTACAATAAACCGTGATTTTCGCTAAATGTGTGAAGAATAAATGGTTATTTGTGGAGTAAAACAACCGTGCATTTCCTGCGTCCTGACTCTGATGCTCCGTTTAATTAACACCTCTGGTGTTTCAAGAAAGGCACTGATATACTGTTAAAGTGCAAGGTCAATAACCTAGATCCCACGGGATCAAGGGAAAGTCCTCATTGGTGTGTCCTGTACGTGAGCAGCACATCAGAATAACTTCAAAGCTTTGGTTCTTAGCTTTTTCAAAGACCTTTGGACCTTTGATCTCCGTCCTTCCTCTCGCTGCCCACCACTTTTCCCTGCTAAAGTTTCTATTCTTTTTTTTATGTCAACACTTGACTGAAAGATATAAAGAGACTAGGAGAATAGAAGTTGAGGTGAGTTGAGTCTTGATGGCAGCTTCTTCTTATTTTGGCCTTGACATGACAGCTTTGTCTTGGAAATTAAAGCTGTTCTTTAAAGATTATGACAATTAATCAAGGCTTTTTTTCCTCCTTATGTTGTAGATTGTTTTTTGTCACATGTATGTCCGTGTAAAAACACAGGTACAAACTTAATGAGGCAACAGCATCTTTTTCTCGAGTCGGAGGTGGTAAAACACTCTGCCAGTAGAAACGTCCACCTGCAGATTATGATTTCAGGCTATTACTACCTTGCCAATTATCATCAAAACTTCTGACTCATGCCAAGTGTATCCCAGAAAGAAAGAGAGGTTCCTCATGACCGTTTGAGCTGGACATCTCCCTGACGGACTACATGCTCTCTCTCAGATCGCTTCACAGGAAAATGAGACCGATAGTGACAAATCTGTGCGAAGAGTCAATTTACATGTAGCTACACTGTGGCTTCCAAAAATATGATGTTCTCTTCCCTTGAAAAACTTGCCTCTACAAGATCTTATAAATAAAAATGAGCCGTGATCAAAACCTGATTTATATCAGCCTCTCTGAAAAAGCCTTGCGGAGAGGCAGAATATGCCTGATTACATTCGCTTCGAATCGAGGCTGACTTGTTACAAACTTTTCAAAGTCAAGTGCTTCATTCAGCACCGGGAATGAGACATTAATTTTGGATTTACATATTACCTCCAGTCTTTGGATCCAAAAACAACCTTCTGTTCTGCCATAACTGCGAAAACACTGTAAAAGCAAAACAATGCAAAAAATGAGGCGCAATATTATTATTTTGACGCTCTTCAGAGTCCAACATGTTCCATTCTACTCTGATCTTGGAAACTCCAACCATTTCCTTGCCTTCAGCCTCCATTAACGCTGATATGGGGTTTGGATGAATTCGAGAAAGGCATTCTGATAGGCTAATTACAGCTCAGAAAGCCAATTCCCCCCTCTTCATAGCATCTAACCCACTCCAGTCAGGGAAAAGGTGTAGGAAATAGAGCCCATCAGCAACTTCAAAGTGAATTTAAATAGCTCCATCAATACTTCTATTCAAACTCACTCTGGGTGTACAGACATCTCTATTGGTTTGGCTCTTTACGTGTTGAGTTATGAGGAGGTAAAACAGTATTTTCAGGAACAACAACAGCCATCATCAGAGGAGAAAAGGAAGCTGAAGAATCTGGGCCAGCCGCGAGAGTGCCACTGGATTCCTGGTTGCCAAAAGCAGAATTACACGGTCAAACACACACATACACACACAGAGAGAAAAAATGCTTTTGGATACTATGCAGACGGTGTATCTTAAGATAGAAACAGCCTGGTTTTTAAATCTTATCTGGAGATATATTATTGTATGGATTTTGTGTGCGGTGACGCAAAATGACAGCTTCACCCTGCAGATATGTTGACAACATTTCCAAACATGACATCAATGAGTAGCATATTTTCTTCTGTATACCTGGACAGTGATAGATGATTCATTAGGTTCATTTGGAGGCGAGCTACTCCTCAAGGATGGAGGAAGTTTTCATGGCAACAGTATATTCCCACCTGGTTTAAGACAAACTTTAACTTTGTGCGAATCTGTGCACACGGATATAAAAGTGTGGCGGCGGGCCAGCCGTAAAGTCATTGCGAGGACAGATTTTACAGTGAACAGCTGTGGGGCTTTGCAGTAAAGTTTCTCACTGCCTCCCACACAGTGCATAAAAACACAATTATTCACCTATTATCTTTCACCTCGTCACATTTGTACTCTAGAAATAGTCCTTCTTCGTTTAGTTAGTGCACTTTTTGCTTGGACATTCCCTCTGGAGTGGACTTGTAAATACAGTATTTGAACTAGATTACAATATAAACTGTAGTTGGAGATGTTAGTGACACTTTGTTTTAGCTGATCTTTAACCACAGCCCATAACACAGACTTATGATATCACTGCACATAACTCTTACTAATAACCACTTTAATATAGCGGAACTATGTTGGATAATTTAAAAAAAAAAGTATGATAGAGTGCCATGAAATGTAGTATTGATTTTTCTCCTTATATTGAGTGAGTGTCATTACTGGCAGTAGGCCACAATCTGAAATATGCACTCTGCTGTACTCGAATTGAAACTACATTGACGAAACATCTCCTGCAGCTAATTGATCTATAACATGCACACAGCTTGACGATGTCAAACTATTTCAAGGTGTTTAATCTTAAAGAGCAAACCTGCTTTAATATTCATAAGGTAGCCTGCCAACATATGCCGGTCCTAACTAAATCATTCATCTTCTATTAGGCTCCACCGTTTTTTGAGATGTTGTGGCTTAAGTCAATTTAAGCTGTAAAGGTCAACAATGCAAAGCATTTAATAGAACTCAGAGCAACCCAAGCCTACAACCTAATTAAATACTCACACTAATTACCTATCATGCCCTTCTCTTCCTCCTGTAAAGTGGGCTGCTCATTAAAACAAACAGTTCTGATGGATGAGATGTTGACATTACTATACCATCTCTCTCTCTCTCTCTCTCTCTCTCTCTCTCTCTCTCTCTCTCTCTCTATATATATATATATATATGTATATATATATATATATACACGAAAATCGTTGATGTGCTTACAATGTACCGGGTATTCCCAGTTTAGATGAGCTAAAGCCTTGAAAAACATGAATGCTGTGTCTTTCAGAAAGTTATTCAGCTGTTTGAAAACTTCTACAGCCTACATCAAGTGTATGGTTTAATATGACAACTTCATTATGGCTGGTCTCAGAATAGTAAATGTTAATGACTAACTTTTCAAATTGAACAAAAAAAGAACAAAATAAAAATTGAGGGTGAACGTTGAATAGAATAAAATTGGATCAAATTATTGACCTGACATAACATTATTTTTCTGCTTATCCACTTTTTAATTAGTGATACTTTAGCATATTGTGGACATTCGCCATAAGTGCCCCACATGCCGTTTTTATTTTATGTTTACCTCTCCGTTAGCACCCCGAGGGCCCTCAAGAGCCCTGACACAATCTGAATACTGATTCATATTACATCTAAATGTTAAATTGTGTTTAAAAAAAATGAATAATGTGCAGTGAATTTATTTATAATACATTTATTAGACATTAGTGCTTGGAATTTTCATGGTGGTTCTATTTTCTCCACATTTTCTAATCAGAGGACAGAAGAATCTGCATCTTCTGTTCCTATATAAACAGAAACTCATGCACTGAATCATTGTGTGGGGTGTAGGCATAAACTAGGCAGCAGACCGCAGTTTCATACCTCATAATAATTCCCATTGCTGCATTTCTGAAGTCATCAGCAGTTCAGCCGCTTACGTCGTCTTCCTGAAATACACACCACCAAATTAATATGATCAGTTAGCAATGAATTGGAAAACTTCTTTATGTGATAATGAAAATGGTATAGGAAATAAGAGTCTTCCAGGAGAACACTGCTGAAACTGTTATCTCCAGCTGAGTTGATTTAATAAACACAGAGGATGGTGTGATGTTTAATCTGTCTAATAGCACCTGCTCTTCCAGAAAAATACATCTCTCTCTTCCTATCTCTCAGAGAGTGTTCTTCTAAAGCCATCTGGGGATAGTGGCAAAAACAGTGGGTATCATTATTTGGTTTAAAAGTGGTTTCTGATGGGTTTTACTTTACAAATAACACTGACTTGTGAAGGGTTGACAAGAGCCACTCATGACCAAATGTGAAGGTCCCAGAGGCTTGAGACATGAGGGTGGAAAAGAAATTAGAGATGTGCTATTGTAAAGCACTGGAACTATAAAAGCTCGAATGCACTCCTTTTCATCTCTTCACAAAAAAAAAAGAATCTCTCCAGAATGAGCAACGCTATCTCACGACCAATTCGTACGAGCGAGTAAAAGGTGGCTAATACGTACAAATTCGTACGACCTCACTCATAGGAATTCTTACGATTTGTCTAAACCCACGTGATGGGTAGGTTTAGCGGCGGGGTCAGGTGTAGGTCATTCGTACGAATTGGGCAACTCGTAAAATATGTACGATTTAGCAAAAATCGTTCGGATTCGTACGAGTGAGGTCGTATGAATTAGCCAACTCGTAAAATTCGTACGAATTGCTGGGTTGGAATGAGTCTAGTACCATCATTGATGTTGGTGTGCATTTTCTTTTCACTGTATTATGCATGCCGTCCATGTCTTGTCATATCCGTCAATAGACGTGTGTCTGGTGTGGGAGGTCAGAGGTTAGTTGAGTGTGTGTGTGTGTGTGTGTGTGTGTGTGTGTGTGTGTGTGTGTGTGTGTGTGTGTGTGTGTGTGTGTCTGGTGTGGGAGGTCAGAGGTTAGTTGAGTGTGTGTGTGTGTGTGTGTGTGTGTGTGTGTGTGTGTGTGTGTGTGTGTGTGTGTGTGTGTGTGTGTGTGTGTGTGTGTCTGGTGTGGGAGGTCAGAGGTTAGTTGAGAGAGAGTGTGTGTGTGTCTGGTGTGGGGTCAGAGGTTAGTTGTCAAAGTGAGTGAGAAAGGTTGACATGGAGCAGCTAAATCTCCAACCTCAGGAGAATCACCCGTTTTAAACAAACGCAGAACAGAGGAGAGTCTGCTGGAGAACGAGACAGAGCTCGTAATAAAACAAGAACCAACATTAGCTTGGCTTCTCAGAGATGGCGAGAACTGAGGGATTTGAAATGTTGTAAAAGCGACACGAAGATGGCATCTTTATTACTCAACAGGTGAGTAAGGCATTTTATTGAACAGATAAACTGCCATATGTAGCTCTCTAACAGAGTTCAATGTAAATCATATATTGTGGAAGGTTGTTTCATCGTTGTTGTAGCGCTGTACTGTAATTTATTTTCAAGGAAGTACCATGTCTTTTAATGGCTAAAGCTACAGTAACGTCTTCAAGTCAACTAAAGATCCTTTCCATCTGAACTGGTTATATCTATTAAGCCTGTTAGTGAATGTTTAATGAGCAGAAGGATTATTAACAATGTGTTAACCGCTAAACACAGTGTACCTTTAAAGGAAAGCTACACTAATAAAAATGCATGTTTTATTATCATGACTAATGTGAGAAATCAGGGAGATTTCCAAATAGATGGAGATGTGCCTATAGCATATAGACTCAATAGACCTCTTAGATAATTAGAAAAGTCAGCTGGAAATACCTTATGTTCATTCCAAACATGAGACAGCGTTTAGCTGTTATGCCAACGACTGCAGCGTCCAGAAGAGCTCAGATGTGCCCCAACTGGAGCTTTATTCAAATCTGCAACTAAAAACAACTTTTTCTGAGAATTCTTTAATTAAAGCACAGTACTACACTTTTATATCGGTTCACTACATAATTTCAATTGATGTAATTTTATGTATAAAATTGTTCCTCTTTTTATACACATTAAATCAACTTATTTCATTTGTTCCATATTCATTTTGCACTACAGAGGGAACTCCTGATCCCCTGTGGCATTGCTTGATATCCATAGTGCTGATGGAGGAAATATACTGGCCCTCTTACAAATCAGAGATTTCAGAATATGATATGCATTATGTGGCTCTAATTTTATACCGTGGACAAGCACAATATAATGGTTCAAACTCTGATAATCTATAGAAAGTCTCTATCCTCTGTTTATATTTTCAAGGGATGTTTTTTTTTCCAGGAAAATGCATCCATTTGCATCCAAAAGCGCCATGAGACTGTAATATTGACGGGCAATTGGCGTTCTTAGATTTCAAGCTTTCCATTTCTGCTGGTATACAGGGAGCAGTAATGCAATTAGTAAAAACATGAATTTTAACATTCTGTAACACTTCTACTGTTTTCCAGAAGGCCGGTTTGTGCTAATCATATACTGAAAGACTGTTTGGGGATGGACTAATTAAAAGGGAGATGAAATAATCTGAGGTCAAATAGCTTGTAGCATCAGTGATTTTTCCCAAACTGTTGGCTTGATTATGTGAAGATTAGTGATGGCTGACAGAATTTAGTCAGCCATTGTTTATTTAATTTTTTTTGAGAGAATTTTTCAGATAATTTTGTTCTCATTCCAATTCAAATTGCAGAAACTTCCCTACAGGGGACACGACTAAAGAAAAAGGATCATTAAACTCCAAATAGCTAAATAATAAGTCTATATTCTATTATAAGACAAATATGCATGCTGTTAAGGCACCAGCTGACAATGCCCGGGATATCTGTAGTATAAGCATTGCTACTTTTTCCAATTTACTTTGTGCAGCCAATTTACATTGCTTCGGTAGTGTCTAGTGTAGGCCAGAAACTGGAATTGTCTTTCCATTGACAGACCTAGTGTTATGTGTTTACTAAAGGTTATCAATATAAATCAATAGTTGAATACATTGAGCTAGTTAGCTCTGCTTGAAGAGATTTGTTTAAATCGTTTCAGGCAGATTGCAGATTCAGCTGGACTCCACTGGGTCCACGTTTGACAAAGTCCTCTGTAATGCAGCGTAGTCTTAGACAGGATTAGGATCCGTGTTCAGACTAGTGGTGTTAAGATCTTAACGTCCATGCAGCCAAGAGCAGAAGCATAGAAATATGCTTCAGAGCATTTTGCAATAGTGTCTCATACTCATACCCTCATTTTTGTGAAACTCCGATAATGTACATATACATACAATTCACCACAGTTTGCAGCTGCATTGAACATTAGTAGCAACACAACAACAAGGTTTAGTCCTTTTCACACATATTATGTTTACAGGGGCAGATAATTTCAGTTTACAGGGGCAGATAATAAAAGATAATCAGTTAATTTCCCGCAGTTTCTTGCACAATGTCCACATAAAACAAAAAGGGCATAAGGACATAAACAACTATGGAATATCTGAGAACTGTATGGTAAAAATTTGTGAAATTTGGCACAGAAGATAGGAGAGAGAGAGAGAGTCGAAGGTATAATCTCACAAGTTTTGGAATCGGACCTTTAAAAACCTTGTATTGCAAACAGAGTTCGCGTTATCCGAACATTTTCTGTAATTGATGGAATATTTTAGCAGTGATGGAAGAATCTGAAAGCCATCTGACATTTTGACAGATACACTGTGGGTGATGTATTGTAACTTGTAACTGTAATTGTCATCCTGTCCACTTGGTAGCGAGTGCGCTCTTGCTGACTATCAAGTTTGGTCAACGAATGGCTTTTCTGAGTTACGTGACTGTTTACAAAATGTTTTATTGGGATCTTTCTGCACTGATTGAGCGATTACATGAGAGACATGATGCGGATTTTAGTAAGTTGGACTGTATTTTTCAACATATTTTCTGAAGTTCATTCATGCGTATTTCGCGTACACTTGCGCTCTGCTTCACTTGAACTGATCGCTACAGTGATCTCTCGCCACATTAAAGAGCGCCGAAACGGTATTTATTGTTTGAATTTTGTGATAAAATGGACAGAATTTGAAACCCGAGACTTTGTTTCATATCAAAAGTAACAAAGCACAAAGCTAAATTGCGATTTATTGGACCAGGGCCGGACTGGGACCAAAATTCGGCCCTGGCATTTGTGGTTTTCACCGACCCAACTAATTGATGACGTTAAAAAAAACGTCCCCAGAATCTGAACATTTTTCCCACTGAGACACACAATGGCAAGCAATGACTTTCACACTGTAGGCATACATGTCATGATATAAGACTGAGGCGCATAGACTTTAGTCCATACACATTCACAGCACACACGAACATGGCACAGCGGCCAAAAACACACGCACACACACGAGCATGGCACGGCGGCCCGACGCACACAACACAACTGCTTAATAAAGAAAAAGCACCATGACCAAATCACAATAGAATATATATGATAAAAAGAAGCATGGCCTACCTTATTAAAGTGGGAATGCTTCTATATATAGTTATATAATCAGTTATTTTATCTTGGGACATTTTTCAGCATGGGCCTCAAGACATTTGCGTTTTTTGTCCCTTATTTTTTCTGCACCACACTTTACTTTCAGAAAGTTCGTCTTTTTATCCATTTTGTAGATCGGCAACTGAAATGCTAGCAAGATTTGTTTTACTCTTTCCCCGCTTTTGGTTGCGTACTACTCTTGACGTGGAGCATATTACTTTGGGCAGAGGGGAGGGCCTCTGCCTATCACGTCCTCATGCACGTCCTGCCATATCACTTGCCAGTAGCTAGGGGGAGAAACCCCCCTATAAATATGGGCCGGCCCATCTCGTTTTTTCCGGGTTTCTCACGTATTTTAGCTCTTTTCCCGCTGTCTTCCCGTTTTAGTATTTTCCCGTAAAATATCCCGTATTTTTACGCTCTGATTGTGTGTTAACTCAGAACACGCAACTATCTGTGTCTGTGAAGTGGCGGCTTGCACTTGGGTTGCTAGACCTCCAGTAAAGCAGGTGGCCGTATACAGACAGTTGCTGCGTCCCAATTCGCATAGTATCCGTCCTAAATAGTATTCGAAAATAGAATTAGTACGTCCCAAATCGTAGTATGTTGAAATGAGTGTCCCAAAGAGACCCGGATGGTCTACTGTAGTATCCTCAGTACTAATCAAAACACAGCAGACATCGAGGTAGCTTTATCTGGGAGTTTACTGAACACCGGACATCCATACAAACAGTACCAGCCAGTACAACAACATGAGCCTGCAGATTCTTCCTCGGCTATATACCCCCCCATACTCCTTTGACTGAGCTACTACTGCCACCTAGTGTACAATTCAAATATGACCAAGATAACTCTCCCCATCTACCACATTCCTTCCCCCTTAAGCTCTTGCCTTCCAAACCCCCAACATCACTTTAACATGTGTCAGTCATATTTAACTCTAACACTTCAATCGAGGATAGTGACTGCCTTGGAGTACCTGGAGGTTGAAAGTCCATCACTACTGGTTTGGCCTTTTCTGAAACAGGTTTTCCCACACTTTGAGTGATTGTCTCTGGAACAACGCAGGTTTCCTCGGGAATGGATATCTCTGATGCTGCCACAGCTGCCGCTGAAGATTCAGACAACCCCAAGGGTTCCATAATCTTTGGTTCCATCCAGTCCTTATCCTCAGAACTGGCCAATATCTGGTCGACATGTCTGCACACAATGTTGCCACCTCCTAACATGACCTTGTAAGAGACAGGACCTGTTATCTTGATAATGAACCCGGGAATCCAATTCCTTGTGATCACTGCATCTCCCTCCTGGAAACTTCTCCCGGAACCTTGCTTATCATGATGTTTCTTTTGAAAGCTCTGTTGCCGTTCCACCCTCCTTCGGCGGTCCGGATGAATAAAGTCTAATGTCGATCTCAACTTCCTGCCTTGTAAGATTTCAGCAGGCGACAGCCCCGTAGTGGACTGTGGTGTAATGCGATAACTAAATAACACCCGTGATACTTTAGTGGCTAGGCTTCCCTCACCTGCCTTCTTCATCATCGCCTTGAATGTCTGGACTGCGCGTTCAGCACAACCATTAGAGGAAGCATGATAAGGAGCAGAAGTGATGTGTTCGATCCCATTCTTCTGCATGAACTCTCGGAATTCTGTACTCACAAAACATGAACCGTTATCGGACACCATTGTCTCCGGTATTCCTTGATTGCTAAAGCTCTTCCTTAGACATTCAATCGTGCTGGCTGAAGTTGAGGTCGTTACCGGGTACACATCCATCCATTTGGAATGCGCGTCCATCAGAACCAAAAACATGTGTTCCATAAAAGGTCCTGCATAATCAACATGTAACCTTTGCCAGGGTTTGCTCGGCCACTCCCAGGGATGAAGAGGTGCTGGAGCTGGAGAATTACGATGTTCTTGGCATGCTACACATCTTTTAACGACCGCTTCAATGTCCGCATCTAACTTGGGCCACCAGAAGTGGCTTCGTGCTAATGCCTTCATTCTAGTGATGCCGATGTGACCGTGATGTAGCTGCTGTATCAAGGCGTTCCGGCCTGGCGGCGGCACCACTACTCGTGAGCCCCACAGTACACATCCACCTTGCACACTTAACTCGGTTTTCCTCACAGCATATGGTTGGAAAACGTCTCAGGTTACTACTGTAACCATAGTTCCCTGAGAAAGGGAACGAGACGATGCGTCAGGAACGCCCCCAGCGTGAATGCGTCTGAGCATCAATGTCAACTAGTCCAATGGAAAGAATGAGCGTCACGGGCGGGTGACGTCATGACCAGGAAGGCATAAGAGCACATCCGGTGAAACGCGGCATTAGCTTCAAAAAGTCGAAGCAAGCCGATCACAGGGATGCAGGAAGTATGGCAGGGTGACGCATCGTCTCGTTCCCTTTCTCAGGGAACTATGGTTACAGTAGTAACCTGAGACGTTCCCTTTCGAGGGAACTCGCGATGCGTCATCGACGCTTTGGGAACGAGAATACCCAAAACGCCAGAATTCCAAGTACCTGAGTGTCCAGTATCCAAAGTATCCAGGTCCAAACTGTAAAACCTGACGAATGTGAGCGGTGAGGACCAGCCTGCCGCATCACAAACGTCTTGGAGGGAAACCCCAAATAACAAGGCTTTAGAGGCCGCCATACCCCTCGTAGAGTGAGCTCTGACCGCCAAAGGACACGGCTGGTCAGAGTACTCGTATGCAAGTGAAATAGCCTCAACTATCCACTTACTAACCGTCTGTTTAAAAGCAGGAAGACCCTTCTTAGGTGATCCAAAGCAAATAAATAACTGGTCGGACTTCCTCATTGAAGATGTCCGATGAACATAAGTATCCAGGCTCGCACTGGACACAAGAGGTTCAGCCTTTCCTGGTCCGCAGATGTAAAAGGAGGACAGAAACCTGCAGCACAATAGGCCTCGGAATAATGGTAGGCACCTTTGGAACATATCCATGTTTCGGGTAAGATTGCCTTGGCCATCCCCGGTGCACTCAAGGCAGGTGGGGACCGAAAGGGCCTGAAGGTCTGACTCTAATAGGGACGAAATAGCTAGCAGAAAATAGTCTTAACCCTCTGGGGTCCAAGGTGTTTTTGGGGTCCTTGAGATGTTTTGACATACTCTGACATTTGTGCTTTTTTCAGTTGCTTATAAACATATTACTGGCAAAGGTGTAATTACACTCTATTTAGCACACACAGGGCTACCATAATGTGTTATCAACATGTATGTACATTTTTGTATTTTTGAGAGAATATTGTTTATGCGTGGTTATTGAAAAAACTAAAACTTAAAGTTTCTGAAATAAGGCCACAAAACACATACTAAATATGTGTCCACAAGACTTTTGACTAATGGATGTTGTCGCCTAGAGTTTTTTCTTCAAAATGATCTGAAAATCATTCTGCCTTATCATTCACATAAAACAATAGATTGGTTTAAATTTAAAAATGACACTTTTTGTTTGGAAAGGCAATATGCGCAGGGGTGTGACCTGCTGTGATTCACACCTGAGAAGACAATGGGCCCGCATATTGAGCGCATAATGGGGCTGCATACTAATGACCCTTTCATTCAGGTGTGTCACTGAGCCACAAGAATGCAATGACAATATATATATATATATATATATATATATATATATATATATATATGCCTATATAATACAAAATTGGTTCACAGTTCCAATTATTTATTTATTTTTCAAATTGTGCTTGCAAATTGTATAATATCAAATGTAAAAATTTCTAGTAATTGTGCAGTTAATTATCATACTGTTTTTACAGAAAGTTTGGGAATGTATCCCAAATGTGTCACTAATAAAACACAATACAAATAATTTAAAGAGGAGGCTTATATTGAGCTTTTAAGATTTACCTAAGATTTATTTATATGTAGCCTACATATATTTTTGCTATTTTAATAAAAAGGTTACAATTACAACAACAATTAAAATTTTAACTATATTTCAAATGTAGCCTAATCTTTCTTTGTATTATATACTAAAGTATACATTTTATCATACATATTTCACAGTTGCGGATTAATTAGTTTGAATATAGCTTACAATCGAACAAACACTATAATAACATCTTAGCAAACAAGCTTATTTGATGTGGCAGTATTTTACAGTAAAAGCGACATCTTGTCTTTCATATGTAACATATCGTTTTTATGATTAGGACATATAAATGTTAATTTGCAGTTTAATACTTTGCTTATACAAAAATATTTTATTTCAACATATTTCAGTCGATTTTTACTCATCTCAGTATTGGAATATAGTTAGGTAAAAGCTGTTCATTTATTCACACACAAAAACGCGATTCAAACAGTCTTTTTGTTTACAGACACTATTCCATATCGCGATTAGCACAAAGCACTTGAAAATAAAGAATGTACCTATTTCCTCGGCTGGATCCGTTGCTCCTCCAAATGAAACTACCTGTAGCCTACTTCTGAGGTAATTTTTTCCAGGATTATTATTAAGATAGTACTATTATTCCTCACAGCATCGTAAATATGAGTCTCTTTCAGGGGGTTATCCAGCTGATGTGGGCGTGGATCGCCTCAGAGCATTTGTGTTTGAATAGAGCGCGCGCTCCGTGGGCGTGGTCAAATTAACTTTAATGAGCTGAGACGAGAACGACTATCATCTCTCTCTTTTCGTACAGATTACATAAAATGAGAAAAACATTTTTTTATATAAATTACTTCATTTAAAAGAAGATAATTCAGGCTTCATGCCTGTGTGCCTGTATAACTGTTTGACTGAGTATTTGCAGAGTTACAGATGATTTTTCGGACGCGTTTCAGAATGGACTTCACTGACAGAGAGAACGCAGAACGCGCATCATGTTTATTTTTCTTTATTAGGCGAAAAGCACAACACTTTGTTTTTATTATGAGGTTCCACAAAAAAAATACAAACTTAACAGGATCGAATGATGTACAACACTTATATGTAAGATCAAAATTAACAGAGTAATTTGAGTCTCTTTTGCACTGATAAGGAAAAAAGTGAGCTGGTATCGCCGGTGAGACCGCCGACCCCAGAGAGTTAAAAGAAAGGAACTTCTTCTTGAGACCAAATCTAAGGGCTCAAAGGGAGCCCCAGATAGGCCTTCTAGAACTATTGCAAGGTCCCAAGCCAGCACCCTAGTGCAAGTTACAGGCCTCAGCCTCAAAGTGCCACGAAGGAAACGAGTGATCAGGGGGTCTCGACCCAAAAATGTACTACCCACCAGGGCGTGGAAAGCCGCAATGGCCGCCACGTATACCTTAAGCGTGGAAGGACCTAGACCTGATACAAAGCGTTCTTGCAGAAACTCGAATACTGTGTTTACTGAACAGTTAACCGGATCCCACTGACGCTGTGAAATAGTGAATATAGTTTCCTCGTAGCGGGAGCTCTGGAGATTAGAATGGTCTCAACAACCTCGGTTGAGAGACCACTCTCTATGAGTTGGGCCCCCTCAGAGGCCAAACCCACAGTTTCCAAATCCCCTGCCGGGGGTGCAATATTGCATCCCCTGCCTGAGACAGAAGGTCTCTCCTGATCGGGACCTCCAAGGGAGGTCCGTCGAGGAGAAAAATGAGGTCCGCAAACCAAATTCAGCTCGGCCAGGGTGGTGCTACTAAGTAGGCTTATTCCATCCTGGCGGAATCACTCCAGAACTCCTGGGAGCAGAGCAACAGGGGGAAATGCATACAGACGTAGCCTCAGCCACGTCTGCACCATAGCAACCAGCCCCGAGGGGACTGGTTGAGTGAGGGATAACCAGAGTGGACAGTGCGTCGTATGCTGAGAGAAGAACAAATCCACTTCTGCCTGGCCATAAAACTCCCATATTTGCTCCACCGCCTCGGGGTGGAGTCCCCTGGCCTCAGCCCCTGCCTCGACAGGGTGTCTGCTCCAATATTCTGGCCCCCCTGGAATATACACTGCCCTCAGACAGCGTAATTTCCTGAGGGACCAAAATAATAGGCCACCAACGTGTTGTCTGTGGGTCAAGAACCAGAGTTTCCTCCATATAACCAAGGCGCGGGGATACTGCCGCGTGATCTTGATCGTACGAGTGGGTTTCCCCTCAGGGAGTACCCTCTGG
Organism: Rhinichthys klamathensis goyatoka; assembly: GCF_029890125.1. NCBI lineage: Eukaryota > Metazoa > Chordata > Actinopteri > Cypriniformes > Leuciscidae > Rhinichthys > Rhinichthys klamathensis. Next base: position 5,960,259 of record NW_026606558.1, read on the forward strand.
TCCTGAGCCACCACTGTAAAGGTCTCACGTACAGCAGGTCAAAGGGTATCACATTGAACGCTGCTGCCCTGAGGCCTAACAGTCACTGTTTCAGAACAACACATGATGGCCCCTCAGGTCTGGGAGGAGATGTCTCAACGCATTGAAGACGACCATCATCTCTAGGCAATTCATGTGCCAAGCGAGATGATGACTCCTCCCAAGCCCTGAGCTGAGCGGCCTTCCAATACCGCTCCCCAGCCGAGGGAAGCATCTGTCGAGATAGCAACTCGATGGCAAAGAGCTCCCAACACCGGACCCTGGGTTAAGAACCAGTGTTTCCTCCATATAACCAAGGCATGAAGGCACCGCCGCGTGATCTTGATCATACGAAGAGGGTTTCCCCTCGGGGAGAACCCTCTGGTCCTGAGCCACCACTGCAAAGGTCTCATGTACAGCAGGCCAAAAGGTATCCCGTTGGACACTACTGCCACAAGACCCAACAGTCTCTCGAACTGTTTTACAGTGCGTGACTGGCCTAGCCTCAGCTCTTTTGTGGCTGTTAGGATAGCAGCTACACGAACGGGCGACAGAGTGGCCCTCATCGTCACTGAATCCCATACCACACCAAGGAAAGTGGTTCTCTGTACTGGAGAAAGCACACTCTTCTTGGCATTGAGCCTCAACCCCAACATCTGCATATGAGCGAGAACGACACCTCGGTGCCGAACTGCTAACTGTTCTGATTCCGCTAGAATCAGCCAGTCATCTATGCAATTCAGAATGCGTATACACTGCAGCCTGGCAGGGCTACACACTTCGTGAATGTGCGGGGGGATAGAGCTAGACCGAAAGGAAGTGCCTGATACTGGTGTTCTTTGCCCCAAAGAAAACCTCAGGAACCTCCTGTGCTGAGGGAGGATGGAGATATGGAAGTATACGTCTTTTAGATCTATCGTGTCAAACCAGTCCTCGGATCTGATTTGAGTCACGATCTGTTTGAGTGTCAGCATCTTGGACTTGAGTTCCAGCACCAAACACTCCAACAGACGAAGATCTAGTAAGTGACGCAGCTCTCCATCCTTTTTTGGAGAAATGAGATAACGACTGTAAAGACCCGACGCAATGTCGGGTGAGTACACCTGCTCTATAGCTTTTTTTTTTTTTGCTAACAGGGCCTTTACCTCTTGCTCCATTACCAGAGCCTGCTCGGAATGCACTAACGTGAGCAACACCCCGTTGTAGCCTGGAGGACGAGAACCAAATCTGCCTCTTACTACTAACTGCAGGACCCATAGAGATATATTTGGCAGTAGCTAATGCGCTGCCAGAAAATCTACCAAGGGAACCAGCCCCTCGAGGCTGGCCTCTGATGTAATAAAGACAGCCAGCTCGGGGACCTGAAGCATACTGGCAGGAACCACCCGAACTGACCGTTTTCGAACCCCCCTCAGAGGGCGCGAGTCCGACGCAACGTCGAGTTGACGCTGCGCCAGAAGCTCGCTTGGAGACCGCTGCGCCCCGAGCACCAAGGGTGGCGGGTTGGCAGAACGATCCCCTGAGGGCACCGAGATGGAAAGGGCACCGTATAATGAGGTGTACACCATTCCACCCCGATTGGGACTGCCCTCACCGGTCTGACGCCGGTGGCGCCAGACCTTTTCCTTCGAGCCGAAGCTTTCTCAGCATGAAGAACGGTCCTCGGATCCGGCTTCTGCTTTGAAGGCTTTGGCTGCTGTGTTGTGTATGAGAAACTAGACGGCTGGAGCTGCTCACGCCCAGCAGCCCCAGGGGGTTGGACATAGCGAGGGAGAGATTATATTGTATCTTTCTCCATGACTCCCATCAAATTGAGCCAGAGGTGTCTCTCAGTGACCACAAGGGCTGCCCTGAGAGATAAATCTGTGGCCCGACGAAGTTCTCAAACCCCATCGGGCCAAACTCCCTCACTTCTGTCCAAATACCACAGCAGGTCAGCCTGAAATGCTTGTAGCACTGCCATAGTGTGCAAGCAGGCTCCAACTAGACCCACTGCCATAAATGCTTTTCCCACTAGATTAAAAATAGTTTTCATTAATGGTTTAGTGAGAGAAGCCGACGCCTTCAGGGTCGATACTGAACCGGGAGACAGATAGCTCGCAAGCGTCTGTTCTAATCGGGGTATTGCCCCATAGCCATACTCTCTTAACCCCCTAATATCTGAATATACATGAATGTGGGGGCTAAAAAACAAGAAGAGTAAGGCTTTTTCCATGATCTAGACAGCTCGCTGTGCAGATCGGGAAAAATGGAAGGCCCCGTGATGGAGGTGAACAAATAGAGGGAAGGAAACTCGTTTTATTTTTTAGAACGAGTGCCCCCTTATTTCTGCTGGCCATAAAATATTTAATTTATCTACAGCCTTACTAAACACCTCTACCAGCTTATTTTTATATATATATATTTTATATATAATATATAAACTATCATATATATATATATAGGCTTATATATTTCTCATACGCTGGAGAAAGAGATGGCAAATCCACTTCCCCCATGATTGTGTACACTTTCAATGCCCAGCACATCTACCTCCTCGGAGGTAGAGCACTGAAGCATTGATTTCTCTCCCCGGGCGGAAGAGACCGCAGCGCGGGCTTCCGAGACCGGAGAGAGAGCACTGGATCCCTCGTGGAAAGGGAGGAGATAAGATCCGCGGACCCGTCTCCAACCCCGTAAAGAGATCCTATTCGCGATCCACAGGAATGCATTCTCCGCGCTGCCTCGGCAGACGCGTGTCCTGCACCCTGAGGATCGCGAGCCTGGCCACTTTCCTCGAAAAGTGACAGGCGGGAGTGGAGCATGCGAAGCGAAAGCTTCTCACAATGTTGCAATCAGCCCCCTCGGAGGCTGATACCGCATGCTCCACTCCCAAACAAACTACACAAAGCTCGTGTGTGTCCCCACCCGTTAAGTAACGCGGGCAGGGAGAAGCACAGAGTTTGTAAAGTTGTTTCGCCATAACTCTTCCAAATAATATCGAACAGACAACAATAAATAGACAGAGACAGAGTAACACAGATCGCTTGCTGAGACACAGAAGCTAATGCCGCGTTTCACCGGATGTGCTCTTATGCCTTCCTGGTCATGACGTCACCCGCCCGTGACGCTCATTCTTTCCATTGGACTAGTTGACATTGATGCTCAGACGCATTCACGCTGGGGGCGTTCCCAAAGCGTCGATGATGCATCGCGAATTCCCTCGAAAGGGAACTGGATTTCCGTCTGGTGGCGGCCAACCATGTTGGACGAATTGCGCCACTCTGGACAACACAGGATCTCTGCTTGTCCATCTACTCATTTCTGCTGCTGAGACGAGGGTCACGTTCTCCAACATCAGCACTCACTCCTCCTGCTCTTTCGTGACAGGCGGCTGAGGTAGAGGAAGTCGACTTAACGCATCCGCATTGCCATGATGTTTTCCGGGCTTGTAAACAATCTCATACTCATACGCTCTCAAGGCAACTGCCCAACGTTGTATACGAGGTGAAGCCATTTGAGGTACAGCCTTCATCTCATTAAAGAGAGCCAGTAGCGGTTTATGGTCCGTGCAAATGACAAACCTCCTTCCATATAAATATTTGTGGAACCGCTGAATGCCAAATATCACTGCCAGACCTTCTTTGTCCAGTTGGGAGTAGTTTAATTCAGCTGACGTTAATGTCCTAGACAGGAAACTGATTGGTCGTTCCTGCCCATTTGGCATGCGATGCGACAGCACCACACCCACACCATAAGGAGAGGCATCGCAGGCCAGGATCAGATCTTTTTGGCTGTCATAATGTACTAACACATCAGACGACAGCATGAGTCGCTTGGACTCCTCAAAAGCGTGCTCCTGTTCGCCCTTCCATTTCCAAGTGGTTTCTTTCCTTAATAGTTCATGTAATGGCAACAACAATGTTGACAGGTGTGGCAGGAACCTGTTGTAATAGTTAAGCAGTCCTAGGTACGCTCTCAGTTCTGTGACATTAGTCGGTGCCGGTGCTTCTTGTATTGCCCTGACCTTGTGTGGCAAAGGATGAAGTCCAGCTGCGTCTACCTTATGACCAAGGAACTCTGCTTCCTGTTCCATGAACACACATTTGTTGCGCTTCAAGCGAAGACCAGCTTCCTGCAGTCGTGTCAACACCTGGTTCAGCGTTGCAAGGTGACCCTGGTCACTCTGGCCCGTCAGCAAAATGTCATCCAGGTAGACGGCCACATTCGGGATGCCGGCCACCAGACTCTCCATCATTCGTTGGAATATGGCTGGACTGGAGGAAACACCAAATGGAAGACGATTCACCTGAAACAGACCCTTGTGCGTATTAATAGTGACATATGGCTTAGATGTCTCATCAAGTACCACTTGCTGATATGCATGGCTCAGATTCAGTTTACTGAACCTTTTTCCTCCTGACAACTTCTCAAACAAGTCCTCCAATTTCGGTATTGGATACTGCTCAAGCTTCGATACCTGGTTGACAGTAAGCTTATAGTCACCACAAATGCGCACAGAATTATCAGCTTTTAACACAGGCACGCTCGGTGCTGCCCACTCTGAGAACTTCACTGGCTCAATAACCCCCTGCTTTGTGAGTCTCTCTAACTCCACCTCCACCTTTTTACTCATGGCATAGGGCACGGCCCGGGGTTTATAAAACTTTGGACTCACCCCTTCGGTAATGTAAATTTTTGCTGGTGGACCTCTCCAAGTACCCAGTTCCTCCTTGAACACATCTTCATTTTTCCGTAGCACATACTGCAATGTTAACTCTAAACCTTCCAGACTGCTTGTGCTTCCCTCTTCCCTCCCCCTTAAGCCACTGGTCAGCCAGAGGTGAGGATTTGCACACTCTCTTCAAATGTCCCTTTTTACCACAGCCATGGCACTTTTCATTGACAAAACGACAGTCTCTTGCCATATGTTCACCCCCACACCGGTAACATGTCAATGGTGTTGCTTTTCCTTGCCATTTATGGCTTGGGTTTGACTCCACATTATGCACTAGCAGTTGATTACTGACATTACCCCCGACGCCCTCCACAATTTTCAATTGCAAATCACGGACATCCCTATTTGCTGTCTCAATGGCCAGTGCCACTTTTAACGCTTTTTCAAATGTGAGCTCAGGCTCCGCCAACAATCTCCTCTGCATGCGATCGTCCGCTATGCCACACACGAGCCTGTCGCGTAGCATCTCTTTTAACTTATCCCCATAGTTGCAATGTTGCGCGAGCTCTCGCAGCACTGCCACGTACTCCATCACAGTTTCATTCATGGCTCTAGTCCGCGAATTAAACTTAAATCTTTGGACTATTTCACTGGGCTTTGGGTTATAATGCGACTGCAGCAGGTCTGTCAAATCTTTATATGATTTTTCGCCAGGCTTATTCGGCCTCAATAAGTTCCTCATTAAACTGTATGTCCGACTGCCAACAGAGCTTAACAATATTGCCCTCTTTTTTTCCTCATCCTCAATCCCATTCGCCACGAAAAAATGTCCCAATACCTCGACGTATTCCTCCCATGTTTGGGACTGATTGTCAAAAGCAGTAAGTGTTCCTACCATCGCCGTAGCCATCTCGACGTTTTGGTTAGCGTTAGCTGCCTCGTCAATCCACTTCCGTCAAATTTCCGCGTGATTGACTCACAAGCTTCTTCCGAGCTCAACCGCCATCCTCGTCGCCAAATGTAGTATCCTCAGTACTAATCAATACACAGCAGACATCGAGGTAGCTTTATCTGGGAGTTTACTGAACACCGGACATCCATACAAACAGTACCAGCCAGTACAACAACATGAGCCTGCAGATTCTTCCTCGGCTATATACCCCCCCATACTCCTTTGACTGAGCTACTATTGCCACCTAGTGTACAATTCAAATATGACCAAGATAACTCTCCCCATCTACCACATCTACTATATCCGGTTAGAATCCGAAGTGCAGATCGATGCGCACTCTAACGGCTGATATTGCCCAGTCCCCACAACCCATCGCGCGTTGGACGAGGATTCGGTTAGAACTACAAACACGAATGAAAAGTGTTCAAAAACTACAGACATGGAGGACGCGCGAGTCCGACGGTTATGTAGAGAGGTTTAGATAAAGGGGTTTGAGTGATTAATTATCAGTGTCTAACCTGACGAAAATGTATTTATTCAATGTTGTCCACATTATATTGCATCTGCAGCAGCATTGTGAACTTTTTGCAAAGATACGTTAAGCCATTAACTTTTAAATGCATTATTATATTCAAACTCCAAACACATGAGGAGAGTCTCCGCATGAAAGACCCATGACTGGCAGATGAACGTGCGACAACAATTCTCTCCGAAATGGTAAGAAGTTATATTAGATTGAATGGAGGATTTTAACTGTGACGAGATGATTGACAGGGCAGTTTACGGTGATATGATTCACGCGACAGATCTGTCCGTAAAAGATGACGAAGTAGTTTGTCCCAAAGCTTGCCTACTCTTTTGCTACACACACTCAAAAGTATGTACTTTTTCTTCACAAAAAGAGTACATACTTTTAGGGCGTAGTATAAGTAGGCGAATTGGGATGCAGCAAGTAGCTTAGTCTACTATCGAAGAAGAAGAAGAAGAAGAAGAAGAAGAAGACAGTCGCAGCGGCGCGGGCGCGAGCGCGAGGAACATAGCGAGGAAGAGGGAAAAGCATGGGAAAAAGTAGCGGGAAGTGAATTTTGAAATGATCAAGGAGAGTAGAGTAGATGAGTGTGATGTGCGATGATGGATCAGGAGGACGCCGATGGCCAAAATCACAGAATTAACCACCAATTCTTTGAGTTCTTTCTCACTCTGTCTCCCAACATTAAGCTAAAACACGTTGTAGCAAAATAAAAATGTGTAAGTAATGTTTACTTTGTTCATTAATAAAGCTCTTTAAACATATTCATTGGTCTGTAATTAATATATATTGTGTAGTTATAAACTCTTTAGACTGTTAATGATTAGTGCTTTTAAAAAAAAAAAAAAGTTTTTGGGTAAGAATCGTGTAAAAACAAAATCCCTTATTTGGGGGATGGATTCCGGGAAATCTCCCTTATTTTCAATGTTGACAGCTATGCAATGGGTAGATAGATAGATAGATAGATAGATAGATAGATAGATAGATAGATAGATAGATAGATAGATAGATAGATAGATAGATAGATAGATAGATAGATAGATAGATAGATAGATAGATAGATAGATAGATAGATAGATAGATAGATAGATAGATAGATAGATAGATAGATCTGCTGGTGCGACCAACTGAGAAAGTTGGTAGCACCAGTGCAACCAGTGGAAAAGTTAGTCTGGAGCCCTGCCTTGTCCTGTAAATTCGTGAATAAACATGAAATGTGAACAAAAACAGAGCCTATGATGGCTTATTATCATTAAAATATGAAAAGTAAAATGACAGGTAGTAATAATAGATTATGACAGAATTTGTATGACCCTGTCCTGTCCCTGTTTCACTGCTTCTTCAGTCAACCTCTCAGGCTGACAGAACATATTTAAATACAGTTTTGGGTAACAGACAAAACTGAACAAAACATGAGCCTGATGGACTTGTTCTCAAGCCACTATTTGGTTGTTTTTGCTGTGTGGGCAGGAGGATTGTCCTGTTGAAAAATAGCATCTGATCATTTCTCTTTAGATAGCATAGCAACTGTTCATTTGTGGGAAGCAAGTCATGTAATATTCTCCTGTATTCCAAAGCATTACATGATAGTGAAGTAGCTCACCAATACCAACAGCTGAAAGGCTCCTCTTCCTCCATGCTTCTCTGTGGAAGAGATGCATTTATTATTATATTTCTCAGCAGATTTTTGAAGACGCCGCTCTGGAGCATCACCATGCGTGTTTCATTGTGATCCACACACAACTTCACATATTCTGGCAAAACCTTAATTCTGTCTTTAATGCTTTTCTGAGACACCAATGTCTTTTTAAGTAGCATTTGCTTAAATGTAGCTATTTCCTGAGTCCTGAACAATAATTAGTGGTTAAGACAATTGAAAGCTTAGTGTTTAGCCATTTTGGACTTGGCCCATTTTTTTTTCGCCCTGGAGTGTATCACATATTTCTGCCATTTATATTCAATCTAACAGTCCTCATAAACTTTTTACAGCATAATTCTTCCATCCACTGATTCTTTGGAGATTGGTTGAACTGTAATATACTGTATGATCTGTGTCATACTGTGTCTTTTTTCCATAATTGCTGCTTGAAGCTATATTTTCCACAGTTATTATGCATCCTAAAAGCAGACCCATTTTCCATATTCCTAGTTAGTTTCTAGGTTCACACCATCTATTGCTGTGGTATGTCCTGGATTTGTAAGTCTAGCAGCTCGCTCAAATACTGTGAGCATGGCTAGGAAATGTACAAGGTCAAAGGTGAAGACAAAAAAAGCGTACCTCTGTGTAAAATAGCATGTTGAGGATGTCGGGCTTAACCGAGAAAAAACACTTTATTAGTTGCATAAAAATAAATGAATGTTCCAGCCAGGCGATGCACGGAAATACTTGCAGAAAACTGGAAACACTCATTTTAAATTCTCTTTGGAATAATTACCAATTCTGCTAAAAGGTCAAGTTATTTATCAACCTTCAAGAGATTTCAACAGCTTTCATTAATTGGTGTCACAACCATATAGAAAAAAAAAAAAAAAACAGTTTACAGTCGGTGCATGTATCAACAACAAACTGGTCTATTTTTACATTATTATGAGATTATGTGCATAACACAATAGCTCTGTGAGCCACAGCAGGTCATAACCCATGCATCTCTATACTTCACCTTTTTATTAGCAGAAATATGCATGAACATTACCCTCCAGCACTCATTATTTCATACAGCTACATTATGAAGTTCTCTTCTCTCATAAACTCGGTCTCAGTGTAACCCTAAACAGAACAGAGAACAATAAAACATTATAATGACTAGAGCATTGCAACAATGCAATGCAACCACTGTGTGTACCGCTCAGTCCACAACTGCAGAAGAACGATCCATTTTTCAAAAATGTTTTAAATGATCTCAGAAGCTCAGCTGCTGAAAATGGAATCCCAGAAATATATATTTTTTTTTAAACAGCTACTGTAAATATGAATGAATATGCTGGAAGCCGCTGCCGTTGGACTGTGTGCCATGCATGGGGCGATGGGTGATTTACAGTAAGCAGAACATCCTCAGGACTCACAAGAGTGTGTATTCTCCTCTCAGATGTGTTTTCTGTGGATTCAATTTTACTGCTTTAGAGACACGGGAATCGCCATTCATAACAGGCCTAGGACTTGAGCGAAAAAGCTCACATTTGCCTCTCTTTCAAAGCATGTAAGAGTTGAAGTTGAGGTGTGCCAGTTGGTTTACATGGAGAAGAACTGTGGTGTGGCGGGAGATGTGGAGCAAACCTTGCATTTCATGGCTGCCTTTCACCCGCTGCAGTTTGAGACTTGAGAGATGTGAATAAAACAGCAGCACACGTTGCTTACTTCCTTACAAGACATGTTTGCTTGTTATGGGTTATGTTGTTTTCAGACCCAGAGATGTATTGGTTCTGTTAAATAATTCAAATCATTTGTAATTGCATTGTGTCTAACAAAATTGTAGTTCACTCATGTGAAGTCTTCAGCATTTTTGAATAACAAGTGAGATTTGAATGCATTATTAAAGTTGGCATGGAATTGAGTTACAATCGTCTTTTCTTCCCCGTTGTGACGTATATCCGAGTAAAAAGGCTTCTTGGACGAGAAAAAAATACAGGACGGGACTTGATTTTGTCCATGGGGAATTGATTGGATGGTTGTGGTTTGCTATTGGTCCATCTCCTGTGGGTTTGCAAAGTTTCCTTTTTTGGAATTTTTGGAAACTTTCCAGGACCTTTGGGAAAATTTCTGAAACTTTTGGAAAGTTGGAAATTTTGAGCCCCTTTGCAATACTAATCTCATGTGAGTGACAGGTTAGAGAAGAGAAAGAGGAAGAGGAGAGAAGAGTATGTGTGTGTGTATATACAGTATATATATATATATAAATATATATATATATATATATACACTGTACATATATGTATATATATATATATATATATATATATATATATATATATATATATATGTACAGTGTATATATATATATATATATATATTTATTAGGGGTGTAACGGTTCACAAAATTCACGGTTCGGTTCGATACACTTGTGTCACGGTTCGGTACGTTTTCGATACAGCAAAAAGAAAGAAATGCCAGAGAAATTTCCTTGATTTAATTTTTTTAATTATATTTTTATTAAAACTAACATCATAAAGTATGATATTTTTTTTACTGTGAGCAATGATGGAGCTATACTTGACTTTTCTTAGGAGCATATAAAACAAAACAGCTCGTTGGACAAAACGAAATGTAATGTAGTAGGCTAGTTATAAACAGGTTTATAACTAATAAGGTTTATTTTAGTTCAGATTAACATTTGAGGGCAGCAATTGTATTCATAATGTCAAAATAAAACCGACGTAATGTTACTTGAAAGCATTGTAGCTGACTATTCCTGCCAAACTTCCATGGTTACAGTTAGTAGTGTTACTACAGTAAACCCATGGTGAATGTTGCTGATCTGTGGACACTGGATAGTTCGTTCATGGCACAATGTTTCTTCCTGGTTTCCACGCCAGCGCTGCTTGATCCGTTAATAACGGAGAAATGTGAATGTTTCTCACTAGATCTCGCAGCGATGTTATTACTTCAGTGGCGAATTCAAATGTTTTCTTTACTGATTTGGCTGTGTAGTAACAGTGCTGATGATCAGATCGGCTCGCGCTGCATTGGTCCAAACTGATAAACGGTCCGTCAACCACACAATAACGAGTGGTTTCGTTCCGCTTACATTAAATTTGCCATTTGATGTTGGGCAATGTTGTGGTCACGCCAGCATCTCTTACATTATGAGCGCGCTTGCCACGCTCCTTCATTTGAAATAACAAAATTTTGGTCGGCAGGAACAATGCGTACCGAAAACCAAACCGAACGGTTCAAATACGAATACGTGTCGTTACACCCCTAATATATATATATATATATATATATATATATATATATATATATATATATATATATATATATGTACAGTGTAATATATAAAACAAACAGGATGTCGCTTTGTCACCCCGGTTTCCTTTCCGTGAAGCTTGTGGAGCCTGTCACAAAAATGTATCGAAACTCAGCGTATGGGCTACTAGCAAGCTCGCCTCTTGTGTGCCATCTGAACTTGTTTTGGGTTAGTGCATAGATCGTCTCTTCTTCTTGAGCTCTTTTTCCTGTTGAGGCGGTTAGCAAACAGTGTTGCATATCCGCATGCGCCCCCTTCTGGAATGGAGTGGAGATCGCCTGTGAACTGTGAATATATATATATATACGTTTTTGTTATTATATGTATCCTGTATTGATCCTGTTTGACGCCACTACTGAGACGTTGTTAGCGAGGAGGAAACGTTGCAGAAGATTACATCATCGTATTCCTGCTGTGCTTCAGGTATTCGGACGGCCAGCGGTGTTGGTTAACCAAAAGAATGGTGTGTGTTTGAGCTTGCCAGCAGAGCAGAGAAGCGTGTTTCTGAGTTAGCTAGTAGCGCGGTGTGTGTTTAAGCTAGTCGTCAGTGTGCTCTGGGTTTGAGTATTGATTCACGTGTTCTCTCTGTCAGCCCTGTTGCTCCTCTGGCCGTGCACGTCTGTGGCACGCTGACAGAAATAGGAGGAGGGGAAAATGTAGATCCTGCTGGATAAGAGGAAACCAGTTGTGTGAATTTGTGTCAGGTTACAGTTTAGATGGTGACTATTCTTTTAATTGAGACCATTATCAAACTCCTTTTTGAGTCTGTTATTTGAGGCAGATTAGCTGATTTGAAAAATCTAAATCTTTAGCAATTATATAGAAATTCGTTGCGCATATAAAATATGAAAAATTAGACTTTCTTTCCACTGCTTTTTCGTGTTCAGTGTCCTTCAGAAGTTAACATTACAATATCAAACATTATAGAGGAAATTATAAGGTCACACAGCAGTAATCTTCAATTACCTGCAAGTCTGACTTTTTCCGTGACATTTGACATCTTGAACTAACTTTAAAAGTCAAACAGCTTTGTCAAACTCCTCTCATCTCCATGGAAACAAGCTTGTACAGTGCTTTAAGCCTTCACTGAAGTGAGAAACCCTGTCCTCCCTGCCAAAACCACAAGGCTGTAATGTTGCTTACATGTATCATCATCTTTGTTATAATGTATGAGTTCATTATATGATGATATATATAGTCCTAATGATATTAGGTGTGATTTCATACTATCAGAAGGTAATTACAGTATGAAGCATCATTTTGAAGTCTACAGTTTGCAAGAAATTACAAATATAGAAGTGACTAATGCTGCGGAAAGGCTGAGGATTTCATTAGAACAGACCCTGATTTCTTGCATGTTGCCGTCACATAATAACCCCGGGGGGAAGTGACCCTAAAGACGTGTCTTTCTCACTGCAGGGTTAATCATTAGAGACCAGTAATAATTTGAGTGATTTGATAATGAAACTTAAGTCCCTGAATTGGCTTAACAAATTGATTAGATATCCATGCAGTAAGATATTGTGCACATGTTAATGAACTGCTCTGCGAATTTGGAGAACATACAGAACAGGGTAAGAACGGTGTAATTATAATGACTGTATGGTTCTGTGCATGATAGACTCTGTCTCTGTTCTGAAACCTAGTGAGCGGTCTCACTGCCTACAGAAGGTCACTACACTACACGCTCACTGAACCTTGTTTGGGTGATGATGAATTTGGTCTACATAAATTGTTACATAATTTGATGTTAGCATGTTGCTAAACAAATGATGCAATGCTCTAAAAGGCATGATGATTAGTATGCACACATAATAAATCCCGAACTAAGCTTATATACACACTTACGTTACTGGGTGCAGATTTGTTATATTTATATTCTTGAAAGTAGACTTTCATGCTCAACAAGGCTGCATTTATTTGATCAAAACTATGGTAAAACAGTAATATTGTAAAATTGTTACGATTTAAAATAGCCTTATTCCTGTGATCAAAGCTGAATTTTCAGCATCATTACTCCAGTCTTCAGTGTCACATGATCCTTCAGAAATCATTCTAATATGCTGATTTGCTGCTCAAGAAACATTTCTTATTGTTATTATCAATGTTGAAAACGGTTGTGCTGCTTAATGTTTTTGTAGAAACTGCGGGGGAAAAAATCAGGATTCTTTGAATACAAAGTTAAAAAAAACTTTATTTGAAATCTTTTGTAACATAAATGTCTTTACTGTCAAATTGTATTAATTTAATGCACACGTGCTAAATAAAAGTATTAATTTATATATATTCAAAATTAATATTCATTTTAGATTTTTTTGTGCTGCCTAAATGTAGCATTTAAAATTATTAATTGTAGTTTTTATTGTGTTGTTGTTTTTAGTATTTTTAAGACAACAAATTGGATAGAATTCGAATATGGACCATTTATCAGTTATCGGCCATTACATGAAAATAATGATCTGCTAATTGTAATATCAGTGAATGCCTAATAACAATTGAACATACAAATAATACAATTTTCATTACTGTGAATTATTTTAATGGATATGTTTCAGAAATGTTGAATGAAATTTCATGAAGGATACATATGAAGGACGCTCATTTGCCCGGCGGTATCTGTAGCTCGACCTCCTGAGACGGGTCAAGACAGCACCTACAGTGCTTTAAAGTGTTTTGAAACAGTGCACTGAAGATCTTGTCAAAGGGAAAAGAAAGTGTTGTCGTGGCGCTTGGCTTTCTCCACATGCTTGGTGGCTGGTGCTCTTTACAAATGGCTCTCGATTGAAGCCAAACCCTTTGTTACCTTGACTGAGCTCCAGAGAGACTGCCTCTCCGCGACCCTCGGGTCATTTGATGTCCTCGGCAGAGCATGAAAGCAGCGCTGCATCTCCTTCATTTCATTAGATCTGGTGCTGGCGAGCCTCACCTTGTCTTTCACTTTACCCCATGTGGAACTCTTCTTGCTTTATAGGAACTAATAACAGATTCCTTTTTATATGCCTTTTTTTTTTATTATTCAAAGCAGCCTTCAAAGCTGCTGTCGCCATCTTGCAGGCTAACTGTAAAAGTGAGGATAGCAGAGATGCTGTAAGGCATGACAAACAGATTGCCCATAACAATCACACATCTTTCTGAGCATGTGTCTGTGCGGTTGCATCATTTCCTCCATTTATGTTTGGCCAGGAGGAAGAAAGGTGGATTACCTCTCCTTTTCCTCACAAAACACAAATAATGCTGTCAGATGAACTGAAAAATTGATCAAACCCCATATGGGGTCAGGCTATGTATCATGATGCAATTATGATGCCTTTATGGGCTCCATGTGTTTTCTTTTTTGTCTGAAGGCGAATGCTCTGGAAGTTACAAAATATCGGACGATCTGACAACAAACTCAAGCCAATATCCTCAAGGTTTTTTTTTGGGGGGGGGGGGGGGGGGGGGGGGTGTTAATGCTCCAATATGAAACATCTGGGACATTTTAATGTCAGCCATCACAGCACTCTGTTCCAATCTAATAATTTGCTGATGAAAAAGTATTCAACAAGCCAAAGGAATTAGCAGTGGTGCCCGACACAATGCACAACATAATAGGAATTTGTCAGAGCGCCTTCTGCTTTGTCAGTGAATGAATCCAGATCTATTGTGATAATGCCATGATGAACAGCTCCACGGAAACCTCATCTCTGGCACTGATCTTTAAATTCTCTCCTGGAAAAGAAACTCAAATATTCATATTCAATTCAGTTTGGTATGGATTTTCAGCTTCTATATAGGACTGTGATTGGATTAAATCTCGCCCTCCCTGATTTTTTTATCATTTTTAGCATCTATTTTAAATGAGTAGCTAATATGACTTTAAAAGGGACCGTGTGTAATTAAAGAAACACTGGAGTGGATGAGGATTTTTGCAATCGCTAAAGATATTGGAGATTGTTAAAGGTTCTCTAAGCGATCCTGGGTGACGTCACTTCTTGTTGACGTTCGAACTATTGTCAAACAAAACGGAGGCTAGCTAGACCCTCCCTCCTCCTCATCCGCGCACTAACCCCCCAAACCCTTCTTGTCGGTGATTGGCTGGAACTGTTTGTCATGTTTCGTGGAGCGGGTTAGCCCAGTTTGTTTTTGTTGCCGTTTGTGGAGCCTGGGCTGTCTGCAGAGACCGCGTTTCTTTACAGTGTGTTCAGGGGACAGGCAGCCAGCGGATAGTGAGATGTTTGCTGTATGTGGCAAAAAAAGTTTTGGCCTAAAAAACGTGTGACCTCGCTTAGAGCACCTTTAAACAAGCCACGGTTGTCGTTCCGTTTAAAGGTGGCTGTGGAAATCTAACATCCAGATCACATCCACGCATGCAGAGTGTGACTTGAATCTCATTTTCATGAAAAACACTTAAGAAACAAGAGCTACTGCAAAGTAAATGCTACAGGGGAGAATATATATTCTTCCATAGATACCAGGGAATTAATTAGGCAAAACTCGCACGAGCCAGACATTTCGATTTAACTCTTGTGAAAATTAAGATATGCCTACACATAAATGAGAACAATTCTGGAGTGAAATTCGACAGGTTGCATAAGTTACATTTATATTGGTTTTTGCACATAAATCAGCTCCTAATATAAATGTCAGTGCTGTCGTTTTAAAGTGTATGAGCTAAAGTGAGTTCAGACCTCATTCAGGTTATTCATAAAGGACGAGCCTGAAAGATTCTCATCTTAGACAAAAGACAGATTACCAATGTTTACAAGTAACATGGGAGAATACATTTTGTTTATTTTGAATAAAGAAATGAATTTTAGTTTTTTTTTTCATTTATAGCTGCAATTGGATCTTGAGAATAACAGACTTATAATAAAACTGTCTCATTGCATTTTTATGGCTGTTTGGAGGGATTACCTTTCTTCACTTGCACGATAGGAAAACCTCCAGAAAAGCACACAAGTCTCCTCTCGTTCAACATTGTTAGTGTGAAAGTGGCTTGTAGAAAGCAATTTCAGCACACTAGACTTTGATCTTGTTAGTATGGGTATTATGGGCGCAGTCTTATGACGGAGCACTGAGCCTCTCTGTACTAAGAAGGATGAATTATGCATTTTGCCCTCCTGCAGTAAGTGTTTTCTTTGGAGACTTCACATCTGTTGAACGCATGACAGAGAAGAGACTGAATCTGACCTTTTATTCTGCTTGCACAGCTATTGAAATCTAACTTTGCTATCAATATTAATGTCAATATCAGGCTGCTGTTCTCAGAGACCATATTACTCAGAGACACTTGGAAACCCCAGATCTGACAAACTGAACCAAACTCAATTCTGAATGATAAATCTTGCCTGCAATTCAAAGTGCAGATCTGGATGTCACAGACATCAACCAAACAATCATATCACAACAAATGAAAAAGCATAGCTCGTGGTATCAATCGCCTCAACGTAGCTCATCGCCTATGTCAATATTAATGTATTTAAAGCAGTGGTTCTCAACCTTTTTGATTCCAAGGCTCCCACTGCCCACAACAATATTCAATATACCCCACTGTCCCTTTTAATTTGAATCCATGGAACATTAATAAAAAACAAGGTTCTTTATTGGCATTGATGGTTCCAGGAAGTTCCATGGAACCTTTCCGTTCCACAAAATGATCTTTATAGTGGAAAAAAAGGTTCTTTATGTGGCAAAGCGGGAGTGTAGGGAGCCACTGTCTCCTCTAAGAGCAAAATAAAAGTTCCAGTAATGGCAACAATGGTCGACTACGCCACCCCAGAATACTGGGGACTAACCGCCCTAAGGGCGCACAGATTCGTTATCGCCGTGGGCAGAGAGACGTGGGTTAAACACATGTGCAAAAATAAGTATTTTTATTTCTCATATGCATTTACATAATAAATAATTAAAAAGGTCACATAATCTCAGGCTCAACTTCACAGTAACGTGTACCATCTGTATCATACAACAACAACATACTCACAATAAACCCATTCGACCGGAGTGGTGGTACCTGGAGGTACAGGCTAGCCACTAATTTAATATGAGCCCCTATCCCCATACACGCGCTCCCATACACACGTGACGATTAGCTGCAAACAGACACACGGCACAGGTGTAACCACCCCACACACAATGGCAGCTAGCCACCCCTCTCCAGGAACCTCCAGCTCCTACAAAAAGAAGAAATCACACAAAAATGGATCAGCACATTTAAAACACAATATAAACTCACCATAACACACAGAAAACATACAAAATCGCCGTTCTCCTAAGAGAAAACATATTCAACACACACAGTTCACTCAATCAACAATAATCAACACAATGCACAGAATGCACGGCAAACTATAACGAATAACAAGCAATCATAAACATCAATTCCATTCACAACTATAGTATCACGGTTGAAACGGTGGCCGCGGGTAAAGGCAGACCAACCAGCACACAGTATCTGTACGGCGTGCACAGTCATCCGGAGATTAATCGTAAAAGCAAGACATACATCAGAGTTAGACAGGTGGCCGCGGGTAAAAGCAGACCGACCAGCACACCGGATCATCACGGCGTGCGCAGTTACCAAGAGATACCCCATAGAAGCAAAACAGCAACGTAGTCCCACTCAACCGTTCCCCAAGTTAGATTTGTCGCTCGATCCCATTAAATACAACAGGGGAGCCCTCAGATATGCCGATAACCCTGCCGAGCATAACAATATGTTAATGAAAGTAATATAACTAAGGTCGACAGATATAATTATACATACCAGAAGATGTAATCGGCCCATTCATGGCCACGCGCCATGCGGGGATACAGGCGCTCAGTCGGAAACATGCCGCTGTAATTGACAGACTATGAATATCTCGCTGAGAGCAGCGAGGCATAACACACGTAAACAAACTAATGTTGCCTGAGACGAATCAGCTGCACGTGCCCAGCAGACAGGTAGACCAGACCGCGGTTAACCCCTAGGCGGCCACGGATTAAAGTGACATCCGACGCCGCCAAGGGCCAAGGCACACATCCGGTCGCCCAAATCCTCTTCTTTTATACGCCATCCCACGGCGCCCAATCAACTACTCGCATGTGCACGCTCTCAGTAGGTGGAGTTAGTCCACCCTGCTACATTTAGATTGTTAAAATGTCCTTTACACTAAAAAACTGTCTACTGAAAGGTTCTATGGGGAACCAAAATGCTTCTTCTATGGCATAACTTTTGGAACTTTTATTTTCAAGAGTGTAATAGTTTGTCAATTAAATTTCAGAATTCCTGAATTCCAGAATTTTAAGAGCAGAATGCACTCGGTAAACTTGTGAAACACATTGCGGTTTTTTGAGCCCGTTCTCATCCCAAGGCGTAATATACTGACTCTTTTGCCAAAGCGTCTATATCCCACGCACATGGCACCCTTTAGCGTCATATGAGACGCAGATATATGGCGCCTCCTAGTGGTCTAACCCTAACACTACCCCAGACCTAAACCTACCCAAAACCGAAGCGTGTTATATTGACGCTAAAGGGTGCCATATGCGTTGGATATAGACGCTTGAGCAAAAGAGTCAATATATTACGCTTTGGGATGAGAATGCGTTGTTTTTTTACATGTCGCCACGGTTGTCGTTTCGTATATACTGGTGGCTGTTGAAATCTGATCTGGGTGTTAGATTTCAACAGCCACCTTTATACGAAACGACAACCGTGGCGATTAATAGGATTAACAAATTGTAGAGGTGGTTTTTCGGAAATGTTGTACTAGGGGTTTTATGATTTTACAAAGACCATATGTAATGTTTTGAGATTAAGAGCACTTTCTTGAGAGCACTTTACTAAGTATGACTATTTATTTTCTTGTCTTTATGTGTTGTGAAGTGTTCTGTGTTGTGTGTTTTTATACTGGATGCCATAGAATGTCATCGCACTGTAAAACAAATTTACCTACGGGTACAATAAAAGTAATTTGATCGAAATGAATGTACATTTTTCACAATTGATTGCACTATAATTTTAGTTTGTTAATCTTCCGCTTGCACTTTTGGCACCAAAAGTCAATACTGTATCTGTGTCAGGTTCAGCTCGGCAGACTCCAAAGGAGGTGAGGAAGCAGAGGAGCAGGGCTAGATTTCGGTATGCACGTCGTCTTTTCAATGAATCCCGAGAAGTTTTCCCACGGAGACACGGAAGCCTTATCACTGATGCTCTTTCAGTATGCGATCGTCTGTAAGATTTCATTAAACATGCTCTTTGTCCGCAGCCTAACTCGCTCTCTCTGTCTCTCGCTCTATGCATGTGTCACTCTGTTTCCCTCTACCCCTTACTGTTTTTCTTCTGGTGTGTGATGTTCTTTATCTGGCAGCTCTGTCATTGTCTTCTGCCCTTCGACTTTAATGGGAGCCCGGATCTGCATCAAAGAGAGTCATTGATGTGCCCCTTGGAAGCTCTGACAGTATCAGACTGTCCAGAAGAGGAAGAACCAATGGGAGGACAGTGACTTTATGTGACCCGACGACCATTGTCCATAAACAGACGGATGAGAGGATGTCCTTCACGTCGTCATTCAGAAGGGATTTACAGTACTACCCCTTTCTAGAGTCATTTCAAGCAAACCTCACCAAAAGGTGAAGGGTGATGTCGCGGTGGTTAGTCACAGATCGCCTCTCGGAGAGTCTAGGCTGCGCATGTCCACTCATTTTTTAAGCCTTTAGCGATGGCCTGTTCATTTTTCATGGTCACGTCTGATGTCAGTCCTGACTTGGCTTTGTGTAAAATCCTCCCGGCTGTTTGTCTTTGGCGGCCCATCAGCAGGGACCTCGATTAAAATCCTGATAATACCTCTTAATGCCGCCTCTCCTTCCCTTGAGCGAGCTGTTCTCACTTCTCAAAGATTAGGATGGACAGATTGTGAGTCCAATTCACAAAAGATATTCACCACTTCAGAGCTTTATTTCATCAATGTCACAAAGCACGATTAAAAAGTGGATAAAAGAAAGTGCCCTTGTAGACTTTGTTCTCCTTCTGCACACCACGCATGGAGATGCACACCTGCATTTATGCTGAAAACATGCTGTTTGTGCTTGTGTGTGTGTGTGTATTTATCACAGAGGGACTTGAAGATGCTGACTGGTGCGTAATGACGATAGAATGTGGTGTAATTATACACAATACACATAACAGGAATGAAAGACTGTACTGTTTAATTCATCAGTTTGAATCCCAACACAGAGAGAACCATTCAGACCGACCGTGATGTTCTCCCAATGCCATTTAAAGCAATTATTGTGTCCATTTCCTTTTTCATCAATGTCTTACATGTGAGCAGCTGTTGCATGCATGAATGTTGTGCTGAATGACTAATTAGTCCAGTAATTCACAGCCAGTGACATGTGTGGGAGCTGGAAATTCAAAACGGCATAATTAATAATTTCCATTCTTTTTTTGGTTGTTGTTGTTTCTTGTTATTAGTGCTTACATTCAGTGCAGGAATAAAACAAAATCATCCAATTGATTTGTCATCCAATTTGTGTAGAACACTGCCGTTCAAAAGTTTGGGTTTGGTACGATTTTTAACGTTTTTGAAAGAAGTCTCTTATGTTCATCAAGGCAATTATTTGGTTCTCAAGAAAAGATTATTATTATTATTATTATCAATGTTGAAAACAGTTATGTACAATTTTATTTCAGGATTCTTTGATGAATAGAACATTCAAAAGAACAGCATTTATCTGAAATGGAAAGCTTTTGTAACATACACTACCTTTTCAAAAGTTTGGGGAAATAAAATAAATCAAGACTTTTATTCAGCAAGGATGCATTAGAGACTTCTTTTAAAAACATAAAAAAAAACGTACCGATCCCAAACTTTTGAACATCAGTGTTTGTGTGTGTGTGTGTGCTTCAATGTAAGCAGTACATTAATATAGAATGGTGATTAAACTGACTTGGTACTACCAGTCCATTAAACAGCTTTATTCAGTATTCAGACAGACCATGATATAATATAAATGAATCAACCTGACTACATTAAACCAACAAAAGTAACTTTTCAGATAGAGAAAGGACTTCTATACATTATAACTGCAGTTTCACTTCTTACAATATAATAAATGTCTGTTTGTTTCATGATTTATTAATTTTTGGACATGAAACCCGCCTTTATCAAATGAAAAGCTGCTTGAAAATTCCCAAACAATCATGAGTCACTTCTGTGTGAGCGGAAATGTTGTTCTCCTGTTCTTCTTTACAGATTATAGGAGGATATCTGTGTTTACATACAAGGCCTGGTGTCGGGCAGATTAGTGTTCTATTTCATTTAAACATCTTGAGCTTAACATTTACGAAGCAATTATGCCTCTAAATGTTCCCAGCCCCTCGGGGAGTCTAACATAATGCTGAAAGATTGAGAGGCGTGAGGTATAGAGCTAAAGCACCTGTGGGCTCCAGTCTTTAAATTAAACCTGAATGTTGTTAGATCTTTCACTGCGGTCTAATAATGAACTATTAATTATTGGTAAGCCTAAACCTATTAAGATTGATGTTCGACACTTGATGATTTGATGAGCCGTTAGGGCCTAATTTGCGATTTTACAGGTAAAACATTCATTATTCACTCGTTATGTATAAAACGCTGCTGTGTCAATATATTGACAAGACGGTGCGGATGCAGCGACAGGTGGTCCCGGCTGCTGATGTTTTCTGAGTGAGCGGAGACCCACCTTGAGCAGATAATTAGCTCTCCTTGGTGAGAAAGAGGAGGATGTAATTCAATCAAAGCTTGATGCTGACAGCTGTTAAGAGTCTTCGAGGACATTAATGAACGTGGACGTGCACGTTAATATCACATCAGCTCTCGACTGTCCGGTCCTGGTCATTGATTGTTTGTTCATTTGTAATAATTAATGATGGCACCTTATGCACCGATTCAGGTGGACCCTGTAAAACTGCCAGGACTGTCCCGTTCTCGAGGCCTGCAGACAGAGGGTCGATGGGATGATACATCTCTAGAGGACTGCTCTGTCAACACTGCCTGAGGTAACGCTCGCTCCTCACCTCCACGGGGGAGATCCGCTGCTTTGACCCTCACGGTACTCCCCAGAAAGCCAGATTGATAATAGCAGTTTAGCCCCTCGGTGTGCAAGTCACATTAGACCTTCGGCTCGTCGCACACATCCTTCCTCTCGGTCTCTCTCCCAGACAGAGTGCTGGAGGGAAAACAACCCCATCAGTTTAATTACAGTTCTCGAAGGGCTGATGATCTGATGAGTTAGTTACACTCGCTCATGAATTAATGATATCCCTCCCTTCTCACGTTATTTAGGCTGTGGTGTCAAGGGGAAAGCCATTCAAAGACTCAATTTGGGACTTCTATGGTGAGCCACAGCTGACATCCAGTCTCCACACGAATGATGTGAATTGAGCAATATTTCGATATGTATCGATACTGTAATATCTGAAATAGTTGCAATACTCCTTTTCTGCAGTTTCATACATATAGCCGCCTCTCAAACAGCTCCCGAGTGCCAAATTGACTTATTTTTTGGGGCTTATTGCGCTTAAACAGTCAAATACACACAAATTATGTCAAAACGCTGCATGTCTTGGCGAGTATGGTAAATACAGTCAGTTTTGGTCAAAAACGTATTTATTTAGCAAGGATGCATGAAATTGATTAAACGTGACGGTAAAGACATTTATAATGTTGCAAAAGAATTCTATTTCAAATAAATGCTGTTCTTTTGAACTTTATAATCATCAAATAATCCTGAAACAAAATGTATCATGGTTTCCGTGAAAATATTTAGCAGGACAAATGATTTTAACATTAATAAGACATGTTTCTTAAGCAGCAAATCAGCATATACGAATGATTTCTGAAGGACCACAAGACACTAAAGAAATTGGAGTAATAATGCAGAAAATGCAGCATTGCGTCACAGGAATAAATTACATTTTTGCAATACATTTAAATAGAAAACAGTCATTTGAAATTATAATAATATTTTGCAAAATTAATGTGTTAACAGTATTTTTGTTAATAGAAATGCTGTTAATGAGGATAAGATACTTAATATAAATTATGTGTATATAAAAAATGATTACGGACCCTAAACTTTTTAATGGTAGTATTATAGCATTGTATTTTAATGTCAAAAACGTATAGACTATTTCTTTTTATTTTATTTTAACATCCCTTTCTTTTCTTTTTTTAATATCCAAGTTCACCTTACTAAATCTTATATAATACTAATTAAACATGCAGTTTTTAAGACCTCATTAACTATATTCTTCAATTCTTTTATCATATTACAGGACCATTAAAAAGAATCTAGTCAAGGCAAAAAAAAAAAAAAAAAGTTTTAAAGATTACAACCATGAAAAACTTTAGAGGAATGGTGAACAGTAACAGGATCTAAAATATACACTTTCTCTTACTCATTCATAAAAAATGTATCCTATTTTAAAATCTTAATTCCGGTAAAGCTTGTGCTCATGTTCCACCCCATATATCTACCCTTAAATGATACATCATGAGTCGTATCTGTTATTGTCTCTCAAATGCCCCCCAGTTAAGCTGTAAAGATTTATGAGGGCTTAATCCAATACAGATGTGTAATCATTCATCACCTGATCCCTTTTACATGAATTATTCAAATTCGCATACCATATCAAGATGTTCTGATTGCGACCACCATGCCCTCAGATTCCTCATTTATAATAAGAGTCCAGTAGGACTACTGAATATCGCATTGCAATTCCTTCCTCCCCACCTCGTGTGTGATGGCTGCTCGCCATGTGAGAATGAGAAGTGGCAATCGGCACAATTCCCTTGTCACTTATGCATCTGCCACTAACATTCTCTCTCCCTTTTATTTGATTTGTTTTACTGACTATCCAGTAAGCTCAGATTGGATTGTTTATTTAAGCATGAGATGTAGAGCTGAAGATTTAAAGTCACTCTTCTCTCTGTGTCTTCTCAAGGAATGCTTGGGCTTGTACCATTTATCTGGGTCTTTATTGTTATAGAGATCAAAGCAAGAAATAATCTCTTCGATTTCATCTGATTTCACAAAACACGTCTATGTACAGCACGCACAATATGATTTTGTCAGATTTGTAACCGGTACTGTAACAGCCAATTTTACGCTGTTTTGCGTGGTACGCCTGGAATGTATTTATTTAAAAAAAATGTTTTCACACATTTGGAAAGTGGCACCTCGAGCATGTCTTTTGGAAGAGCTTGAGCTACTCACATTAAATTAAAAAGCAGAGACTGTGCAGAAACACAAATGTGTTGATGCGGCCTTGATGGCCAATTATGTCACCTACTTCAATATTAAGCTGTTGAAAAGAGATAAGTTGGACTTTTTCACCTTCTCCAAAGCTGCTAAAAGAGGGTAGTCACAAGAGGACTGTACCGATAACCAGTTTTATTTATCCCTACCTAAAATGTGACAAAATATAATTGAATTTATACTTTTTTTTAATATCACTTTTTATCAGTGTTTGCCACCTTTAATGAAGTAAAACAAACATTAATTTGACAATATTGACTAAAATTGACTTGACAAGATTATTAGTCTTGCAAAAGTTGACTTTTGACTCGATGGTAACCGGTCCACATCGCAGGTTATCAAAAACAATAAGAGTGTATTTAAAGCAGGTCAGCTGACTCTGCATCCATACAGGGAACCTAAACAGTATACTTTAATGGGTAAGAAGCAAAATCTCTGAAACTTTCGGTCAAAATTTCACGTTTTAATAACCTCTTTCAAATGAGAAGTAAAATCTGACAACAATGGTGTCATAAATGATGCTTTTTTAGTGATAAATCAGGCTAAATAATATTTTAAAGGCTGGTCCAGCTAATGCAAATGTGCATTATAGAGTATACAAACAATTTCTTGCATTCATACACTACCTTTCAAAAGTTTAGGTTGGGTTAGATATTTAAATGTTTTTGACACTAATGTTTTTGAAAGAAGAGGAAGAAAAAAAGAGGACATATTATTAAGAATAAAAAGTGTTTTCTGTTAAAATGCATTTTAAAAATGTAATTTATTCCTGTGATGGCAAAAAATGTAGCATCATTAGTCCAGTCTTCAGTGTCACATCATCTTTCAGAAATCATTCTAATATGCTGATTTAATGCTCAAGAAATATCATTATTATCAATGTTGAAAAGAGTTGTGCTGCTTAATCTTTTTGTTAAAACTTTTTTCAGGATTCTTTGATGACTAGAAAGATAAAAAGAACAGCATTTATCTGAAATAAAAAATCTTTTTATAAATGTATAAATGTCTTGACTGTTTGATCAAGTTAATTTCCTGAATATAAAATTGTACGGACCCCAAACAGTAAATCCCTTTATAATGTCTGCTGACATGAAAACTAAAGCGCCCAACCATGGATTTTTCTATTTATTTCAGATTTGTCTGAAATCGATTATACCACAATAAGTTGCCATGAAAACTATTTTAAGATTTCATCGGAGCTTATTAATAGCTTGTGCTGAGGCTGTCAAGAGTATCACTTGTAGATGATAGATGAGTCCACCATTAGTTAAACTGGCACACGATGTGTCTCCCAGAGAAGTTCAAAAAGCCTCTGTAGAGAAGACGCCATTTTAATAGATGACTGGCATCATCCATATTAGGTGTGGCTTGCTTTGCATTTGTAACGACATCAATAGTTAATTAGAAATGTCACATCTAACATCCCCACGGTTTTTCTCTCGCATGTTTATCCGAGTACATTCTCTCGAATGGCTGCACAGTTTAGTCACCTACAGACTAAGAGAGTGTAAGCATTATTCTCCATCTCTTTCACTGCGCATTCGGCTGAATTAAGACCGCCTCGGGGCGTAATAGTAAAAATGGCAGGCAAGTAAAGCTCTCTTGCTGTTCAGATCACAAACGTGAGTCTGAGAAAATGTGTGTTTGACGTGGTGTGAAATGTGATGACTTTCTCTTGCTCGCTCAGGTGCCAGTCCAGATTTTGGGGCTTCAGGGCATATTTTTTTTCCAATGCTTGTTGACTACTTTTGACTCACACAGAAAAATTATTTGTCTCCACAGTTATAATTTTTTCAATACCTGAGAGTAAATACCGACTGTTTTGAGCACTGTACAACATCTCTAACAGTGCCATAAAGATTTGGAGATCTCTCACACTGTGCTCAGTGTGTGTTTAGTGTATCTTGTACATTTTGGTAGGCCTATGTGTCTATGTGCACTTGTTTATTACGGTATTGCTTGTGTTTAATTGTCTTATCTTCAGTGCCTACAAAAAATGCTTTAAGTTTAAGTCTGTTATTTTTGTGCATAATTGCCAAAGTAATGGTCAAACACATTTGTCCTTCCCCCAAACTCTCAGCATTGATTAAGCCAGTGTTTCCATGTGATGTTTTTAACACCAGAAATCGCACAGTTCTGTGTTAAAGTCTCCCGTTGGTGAAAATCAAGCTTTTAATGTTGTTTATATGTGGTGTTTTTAATATGCTTTAAGAACAAACCATGTGCTAATTCATAAGTCGACACCATTGCTGAGTATTTTCTCTTTAGTGAACTAAAGACTGAAAAACGTCTGCAGTTTCTGACGTCACAAACTACCTTGTAACCAATCAGATCAACGTGTGATCGTCAGCGAGTGGATCTCTGAGCTGAGTGAGTGAGTGGAGGCGGGGCTCATTTGCATATTCATAGAACCGCGTATACTAAATTAGGCAAGGGTGTAGAGTTACATTCAAGCTATTTTAAGGCATGAAGTTTTTTTTGTTTTTTAAGGACAAAACGTTTAAATGTCATTCTGGTGATCAACGGTGAGTTTTAAGGGATACAATTATTGACTACAGGGGGACTTTAAGAACAGTGTTTTAAAAGTCACAATAAATTATTGACGTTTTACATGAGAATATACAGTATACTCAGCATCTAGTGTAGTTATAGACATTGCGTATAAAATTTTATTGTCTCAGTACTACTTCTTATCATCATGTGCTATAATATTCCTATAGGCCTATAAAGAAAGACCTTTTCAAATAACAACTAGGACATTTTATTTCAACTGTAAAAATGTAACGTGAGCTTGTAAATATAATGTGGAATGTATTGCACGTGATATGCCTGTGGTATTCAGAGCTCGTATCAAAGCCCAGACGCCGTGTGAGAGTGTTTTGGATCAGTTTTACATTCACTGATCTTGGATGTCCATTTCAATACCTTTTGATTTTCTGTGATGAATTCTACATTGATTGCCATTGTAAATTCTGCTGATTTGTCACCAAAGAAACAAAGTATTAGCTGTCTAACACAGATGAGGTTTTTATCACAATGACAAAAGGATGGCTTTTGATAGTCTTGAATACATCAAAGAAGAATGTGTTAAATCTAAAAACCTATCAGTAATGTTTTGCGCCATATGCATCTGTTACAGAATAGGTGTATAATTTTTGGCTTGTTGAACATTATATGGCCTCACTTTTACACTGAAAAAAAAAGAGTTTTCACTTTCACAAACAATTACAAAGAAATGACAAGTAACTCGTTAAATTAAACATGACATTTTGAAGTTGCAGAACTGAAATAGTATTTTCTTGTAAAACGCACTCTAATAATATTTGCTTGAACTTTTTTTTTTACAGTGTGCATTACAGAAGGATTTGTAAACTAATACATGTTGACGTTTGCATCACGGCACATTGCGCAGCACTCAGGTTCGAGTGCCATGAAAAAACTAGAAGAGCTCAAGATAAAATGCCACAGTTGCTTCAGCAAATGCATTCATATTTCATGTTTTCTTTTTCTAACATTATTTCTTTAGGCTTAGGATAGGGTTGGTGTAATTGGTATGTTATTTCCAAAGGCTTTATAACATCTTTTGCAGAAATGTCACCACAGGCATGTTTTTCCAATGAGCTTGTGTTGAAAACATCCTTTATGTTGAGCCCTACAGCATCTGTTTTGTCATATTGAAAAATTGATGTTAGATTAAATGTTCAATATACATTCACTGGCCACTTTATTACATACACCTTTCTATTACCGCGTTGGACCTCTTTTTGCCATCCGAACTGCCTTAATTCTTTGTGGTATAGATTCAGCAAAGTGCTGGAAACATTCATTAGAGATTTTGGTCCATATTATTGACATGATAGCACAGTTGCTGCATATTTGTCGGCGACCATAGACCTGCATTATATGACTGACAGACAAGAACGGTTTGACCTAAAAATATCAAAATTGAAACTACTGCGGAAACAAAGACACCTACATCTTGGATGCCCTTGAGGTAAGCTAAAACATACCAAAAATTAATTTCAAAGTGAACTATCCCTTTAAGGCCTATCTGATGTAAATGAAGTCCTTGCATGGTGCAGTTGAACATCATTTTTAGAGGTTGTTGGGTTATTGAACACTGACCGGGCGGTCTGTATACAGTAGGTATCAAAATGTTTTAGTATGCAAACACAGCTGTGATATTTATTGCTGTAGTGAATAATGATGTAGCGTCAGCATATTTAAATGCTGAGAATTCACCCGAGAATTAATGACGATGACAAAATCGTGACAGGATTTCGATAGGGTCTGCGTTAAATCAATTTACAGACTATATTTCAAACCTTCCTTGGTTATCAAAAATACAGACAAATCATCAGTGACACATCGGAGTGGAGTCCACATAGATACGTACACTGTGTGAGTTAACCTGAGTGTACGCTATAGTTGCAGTGAAAGTAGAGCATAACATTTACAGGATTTCCATTTCAGATATCTCTCAAACATGGAAGTCTTTTGGGAAACGGCAAGTATAAGGCATCTGCACTGAGACAGTTAGGCAGAGGAAAGAAGCCAGCGGTCTCTGTCATCATAATGCAGACCTGAATTCGACAATATTTTATTGTTGTGGGTGACAAGGATGTGATATGAGACATCTGACGTAATCAGTCACAAAGCGTGCACACAGACGCTCCAGCATGAAGCTTTCTGACAGCACTCTGCCTCCTGTTGGTAATGCAGTCTGACAACAACCAAACCGCAGACTGATTACAGAAGCCATTCTATATATATTCATTTCAGATTTTTGATGTTTTTGTTTATACACTGAAATTATAAAACCATTTGTATGGTAGAGGTTTTTGCAAGGCATTGTATACTGCAAGCATCAATATATTTGCATCTGATATAATCATTTAAATATGATGTATTAGTGTCCCTGATTCTTCCCTTTCAAAAATGATTTGAATCCCATTTTTATGATCATTACAAGAAAATGCTGGATGCATGTTTGTTGCAGTTACACATACATGCTTCTTTTCACTGGCACTATGAAAGTTTAGTCAAGGTTATTCGACCTGGCTGGGCACTCTCTTCCATTATATTTGTGTTTTGCATTCATTATACACTAGTGTTATAACTGGCCTTGAGTCTAATTCTTCTTCCAAATGACCAGTGGTGCATACATCTCATTTAAAATTCAGACGGCCACTTTGCACACAGTGCAGTGATCCATTTATTTCACCAAATTGAAAAGCCAGATAGATTGCACATTAGCTCACTTAGGTTTAGTTCGCCAGCACAAAATGCTTCCAATAAATATTTAAGACTGTTTGTAATGTCATTTTTGAGGTGAATTGGCATCACACACACCATTGTCTTTATAGCTTTTTAAAACAAACTAAGCCTGACAAAGTACTGTATTGTCTCTGTGGAAACGGAGTATATACTGAAGATACTGTATAACGACCATGTACAGTTTAGAAGCAAAGCTATATTACATTAAAAGATCCTTCAGTGTGTTTATTTAAAGTCCCCCTGTAGTCAATAATTGTATCCCTTAAAACTCATCGTTGATCACCAAAATGACAAATGTAAACGTTTTTTCCTTGACAATTTTTTTTATTCATGTCTTAAAATAGCTTGAATGTAACTCTACACCATTGCTTCATGTAGTATACGCGGATGTATAAATATGCAAATGAGCCCCGCCTCCACTCACTCGCACCAGCTCAGAGATCCACTCGCTGATGATCACGTCGTTGCCACCTTAATTTTTTTAAGTATAATCAACTTGGATGTTCAAGTCATTTCAACTTAAATTACATTAAACTGACTTAAAAAAAAATATTGATCATATAATTTGTTCAGTTTAGTGTTATGCCCAGACTGTTATTAGAGAATAGACTGTTATTAACTGAGATTGCATGTGCAACTATTTATATAGTTTAGAAGTTTTTGTATATATAAGTATTAAACTGCAATACAAATAACTATTTTTATAAGTTGGGAAAAGCCCATAGATTGGAACTTTTAGGATATTTTGAAGAACGTTGGTAACCAAACAACATTAGAGCCCATTGACTTCCATTGTATGGATAAATTAAAACATTTCTCAAAATCTTCAAAATAATAATAATAATATAATTGTTTCATATTCCACAAAAGAGAAAAAGTCATAAAGGTTTGGAATGACATGAGGGAGTGTAAATAATGAAAACATTTTTATTTGTGTGTTTTTAAAGTGATGGCTGATGCTGACATTTCTCTGATCTTGCAGAGATTACATGCTTTCTGAGTCTGATTTGTAATATGAATATGAATCAATAAAACAAAGTCAGATCTATGTGAACAAGATTCAAAGAACAAAAGAAAGAACAGGAACAAAACAAAAAGCAGTTTGTCAAAATACATATTACTGCACATAAACATTGCTGATTATTTACACTAAACTAGTGTGTGATGCAATCTACTATATGTAATAAAATCAGTAGGTTCATGATTATGGTAAATGGCATCGCATTCCATTACATAGGATATATTTTGACTGAATAAACTGCAAAAAACAATGTTGGCCAAACAGTACACTCGTTCTTAACCGAGGTTCTGCTGCATTGAGAGATGCCCTTTATTGTTCATGCTTGAAACCTGTGACGGAGGAACTTTAAATGTCAGTATGATACAGAGAGGGGAGTAATTCCCTGTCCTGAATCTACTTGTACATATTAGTCTGCTGGAATTTCACATTTTACTGTCGAAAAGAGGAACTATCTGACCTTGCACTACTGGACCATGATTCTAAAGAGATAGTTCAGCCAAAAAAAAAAAAAAAAAATACTGTGGTCAGTTAGTCACCTTCATGTCTTTCTAAACCTGTATTACTTTCTTTTTTTCTCTGGAACACAAAATAATATATTTTGGAGAATGTTTTGTGTGTGTGTGTGTGTGTGTGTGTGTGTGTGTGTGTGTGTGTGTGTGTGTGTGTGTGTGTGTGTGTGTGTGTGTGTTTGTTTATGTCCCTTTTGGGTACATTCACCAGGATACACACCAGTAAACTGAGGACCACCTCAAAAATTGAGGACATTTTGTATGTCCTCATTTGTTTGACTATATAATGGCATTCAGCATACTCTAAAATGGTGTCCAGACTTAAAATCTCACTTGTCCCAAAAAATCAGTTTTAAGTGATTTGTGTATGTGAAGTGTGTATGCCCCCCCACTAAAGTGTGTATAACACAGCGCCCTCTAGGAGTACTGCACTTCCGGAAAAGATACACACTTCGGGGATTCTGACCAATCAGAGCGCAGGAAGCCACTATGAGAGCGGGACTTAATGATCTGACCAATCTGAGGCCATCACGTCATCAACAAAAATGGCGGAGCGGAGGCGATATCATTATTATGAATGAATTGACAGATAATCCACATTCAATAATAGATAAATTCGCAATAATTATTATTTAAATAAAAATAGACTAATTTACCCTGAGCAGCAGGAGCTCTCACGATGTATATGGGCATGTTATTAAACTTTAATCCTCGCAGTTTTGCTCTCGCATCGGAGTCTGCTCTGTGTAACGTTATGTGTGTGTGAAGATCGCGCTGCTGCGCGTCACCGAGACTATACAGCTGTACAGTAACTTACATAGGAGTTTATTAATCATGTAGGAACGAGTTTGAAGCGGGGAAGAGACAGAGACATTACGTCATGTGAATTTACAAAGTACATATTTTCTTCCAAAAGCGGAGGAACAGCTGTTTAAATCTGTCAATATGGATGTGATGATTTATTCATCCAAGTTTGTTTAATAAAAACACACAAGCCACCAAAAGATGTGAAAACATGCTAAATCGCTTGCTTTTATGAGTGATTTTATTTGTTTGAAGTGTTTTCTCCTACTTTGCGTTCTGCCGTTTCCTCTCATAATATCAGTGATTTCCCTGAGTGGCCACCGCCCCTCCCCCACCCCCCGCACGAGCAGGACAGGACTCCGTTACCAGTTACCACAGCAACACATTCACTACAGCAAACAAGCTAACTTTTTTCTTTATATATTATATTATATTATATTATATTATATTATATTGAGGAGAGCAGTTACAGCAAACATTATTCTTATTATATTATATTGCATTGTATTATTTTATATTATATAAAGAGGAGAGCAGTTACAGCAAACATTCTCTTTGTAGTATATATTATATTATTTTATATTATATTATATAGAGGAGAGCAGCTGCATGAAACATTCTCATATTATATTATTATATTAATTAAATGTTTACACTAATTACATACGTTTTTTTAAGGCGCTTTGGTGCATTTCTCAAATCACAACTAAAATTCTTGTTCAACCTCCACATCATCTAGTCACTTGTGCACATCATGAAAGCAGTTTATCATTCTTTTGAACAAATTGCAAATGCTTTGGTACATTCATGCAATAAATGTAAGTGTCTGCTGTTTCTTACATTATCAATTGCTTATGTCATGTTGATCAAAATGTATTATACTGGTTCTCTGTTGAATAGTCTTACCCCTCAAAACATATAGGCATTAAATTACTAGTTGTCATAAACTGTCAAACATATTTTCTATACAATTCTATTATACTTTTTTTGTCCTGAATTGCAGATGTGAATTTTGAATTTCACTAATGAAGGGGAATGTAAAGCATTAGATCAATCAATGATCACCAGTTCTCTATAATCGCTCAGAGTGCATCTCATGAAGCTTCCTCTGGAAGCCATATAGACAGAGCACAACACATACACACTCTGAGAATGGAAGAACAACAGGGTAACAGCCGAGAAGAAGAAGAGGAGGAGTAAGGATGTGTGGTGGAAGGATACAGAGGTAAAACAGAGAGATTGTAGGTTTCTGAAGAAATAGGGGCCAATATTGTAGATCATGTTCATGACCTCATGGCCGAGGCGGGTTGAAAGCTGAGCTGAATGTTGGGAGAACAACCGTGTGTGTCCTCAAACATTCAAGTCTTTATAGACAGAACATGCGTGTAATCAGACAGTGTTCACTATACTGTACTGTTCACCATAAGCTGTAGACTTACTGTATTACAGTGGAGTCTACTTGCATTTTACATGAGACAGTAAAAATACGTGATAGAGATCCCTTTCCCACTAATTAGATATCTTAAATGATGTTGTGTGCACTTCTGTATTTGTCTTCATTGTTGTACAGCCTTGATGTTAATATTTTGTTGAAAAATTGTTAAGACCCCAGGAAGAATAGCTGCTGCTTAATGGAGTAGCTAATGGGGATCTAAATAATAAACAATAAACAATAAACTCTACAGATAAAGCGTTGTGAATCTAGTTTCGCGTACCTACCCCGAAGTGATAAAATAAAACAAAATTATGTATCAAATTTATAGACAAGTAATTTGTTCAGGCATGGTTTTCTAGGGAAATACAAACCTACGCACATATATTCAAACGCACATAACTATAGAATCAATTCTTAATGCGCATGTGAACGCCATCAGCGTTAATCACAGGTTCACGTTTAAAGTCTGTTTAGAGACATTCATATACATTTTTACCTTGCAGTTACTGTAAATCCGGCCTCTAGTTCATAAACGCCAGAGGAGAACTGGCCCCCACTGAGCCTGGGTTCTCCCAAGGTTTTTTTCTTCTCCATTGGGTCCCTGATGGAGTTTTAGGACACCATCGGGTCACTTGATGGAGTTTTTCGGTTCCTTGCCACTGTTGCCTTTGGCTTGCTCAGTTGGGGATATTCAAATTAATTAACCAATCATTAATACCATTGATCAGCTCTACCAAACGTGGATGTTTTTCCACTAAGAAACGAACATTGTTATTATGTTTTGATTGATACTGTGAAGCTGCTTTGATGCAATCTATATTGTGAAAAGCGCTATATAAATATACTTGATAGAGACATAATGTAACACACACACATATACAGTATGTGTTTGAATAGTCTGTTCATCGCAATGGCATTGTCATTTTTTAACAGACCAACAGTGTATCTGTGAGTCCAGTCTCATAATGGGTACATGTGTTTATGTGTCATACAGATAATGTGCAGTCTTTTCATTGTCATCAAAATCGTAGCCAGTGTTTACTTCTCAAAATACTGATACAGTTATATTGACAACCATCAAAAGCCTGTAACTTGTTAAAAATCCTTAGTACAATATATATCAATGAACATATCAGTGCCTTGTGTCACAAACAAGAATGTCAAAATGCTGTCATGTAATCCTATTGTGTTCTGCTGTTTGTACGAAATGCACTTTCCTTGTTTGCAAATCTTAAGGATGATTCAAGAAATGTACCAAAGCGACTGATAAGAACTGTTTATAGAGGAGAGCAGTTACAGCATACATTCACTCTCTCTCTCTCTATCTATCTATCTCTCAATATATATATATATAGCCTATATATATATATATATATATATATATATATATATATATATATATATATATAATCGATAGATAGATAGATAGAGAGAGAGAGAGAGAGAGAGAGAGAGAGAGAGAGGGGGGGGGGGGGGGCAGAGCAGTTACATATAGTCATACAAAAGAAAAAAAGTGTTTAAAAGAATCATGAATCAAGCTGACACGTTTAAATGTTTGTTTACATAATTATTTTGTACTTAATTTGATTTTAAAAGCCATTGGATCTGCACTAACCCTAACCCTAACCCTAGCTCTGCCTGTGACTGTCAGTCTGACTGAGATCTGCTCACACTGTGATCAGCCGCCCTTCCCCCACAGCACTGAGACTGATCGCGCGCGCGCCCTTCCCCCACAGCACTGAGAGAGACTGATCGCGCGCGCGCCCTTCCCCCACAGCACTGAGACTGACTGGAGTGACAGAGAGTTGAACTTGTCTCTGGCTGAACTAACAGACTGACAGTTACAGGTAGATAGCTAAGCAGAAGTGCTGCTCAAAAGATCACAAACTGTCGTGGCTATGCGTTTTTAAAGCACTTTTACAAGGTCTATTAGCTTCTCCGCCCTGTAATGTAAAATACCATTAATTTATGAAAGAAATACAAAGAAGATAATGCTGTTAAAGTACTTGTTAAAGTTTAATTTAGAGCCTCGAAATAATCCACACCCATCCCCCATCTTAACTCGAATAAATTGACAACAACACAGACTCCAAAAGTAGAGACATATTATACCAGCTTGAATATCAGCCCTGCTGTGTATTTGCATACATCAGTTTACTATTTTGATTAATAAATGCTATTAGTAGAAAATAAGATGTCTGTTCAAGATATCTAGGTTGCTCATTTTGCATTTTTTGCTCTTTTAAACCTGTGCTTGTTCGGACATGCGCACTGGTTCCTAGTTCGAGTCGGGTGAGTTCGTTTACAAGTGATCATGTGCTCTGTCCACTAGAAAGACTTGATCCACGACAGTTTTTTTTTTTTTGAAGAAGAAGAAGAAACACTACTGCGATTAAAAAAAAAAAGATTCTTGTCATCAGAGAGTTTTCTATTCGGTCAAATAAATAGTCACAATTGCAACGTGAAATCCAAATACGTAACTACGTCATTTACGCACGTCTGCGACAGTGGATGTATTTTCCCGGGAAATGCAGACACGTGACAATGGGACGCGAAACAGTCAGACGACAGCCCTCCACCCTCCACCACGCAGGAAAGGTGAGATGAAGTCTTGTCCTGAAAATGCATGATAACTAAATACATTGTGAAATATGAAAGTTAGTAAGATGTATGTTTATTTTAGTGGTTTAATTATTTTTTGCTTAGGGTTTTATTTACTTCTCGATTGTATTTTATTTGTTTCTCATTTGATAATTTGTTGCAATAAGGAAAAAAGTATATTGCCTACTTGTAGGCATTGACCAGTAAATATAATTTTGTTATTTCTTATATAATAGTACTTTAGATTCTACAAATTAAAAAAAAAACGAGTCAGTGATAGCCTACTATATCATTGTTTTTCTCAAGTGTTGTCAAATTGCAACTGTGATTTAAAATATTAATTATATATTTTTATATCATTATTATTTGATATATTTTTAATTTTATGTAATACAATATTTGCCCAAAAATCTTTTTTTCAGTGGAATGTTTTTTTCTAGATTTATTATTTATCTTTTTTATCTTTTTTTGCCCAATGATGGTACATAGACACTTTATAGTATTTTTATTGTGTGTTTCAATGTCCAAAGCAGACAAAAAGCACATTAGAAATAGTCCATATAAATCTAGCTGGTTATTGACTGAAAATATCCTGTATGCTGTAGCTAATCAATATAGTAGATTCATGTCAATTGTGGTCACAAGACACACAAGAACCAATGTTTTTTGGCATCATTGACATTGCCTTTTTTTAATCTAAATTCCTGTTGTAGACTGGTCACACGTGCTGTCATTGAATAGAGCTCTGTGATATAATATAAATATATACTTAAGTGTTGAACAGAAAAAACACACGTGTTTGGAACAACATGAGGTTCAATTGGAACACTTAACATAATTGTATGTTAATTACGTATGTTTTTGGGTGAACAATTCCAGTAAGATCAACAAGATTTTTTAAATATGCTTGTTTATTTCATTCACATTATATATATATATATATATATATATATATTTTTTTTTTTCCCAGTCATTTCAAGAAAGTAAGTCGCCATGCTGGGAAATAAAAGACGTAAGAAACCTCTGCAGGACGCTGAGCATCACATTACCTGTGAAACCGACAAGCCTGAGCTTCAAGAGCAGTTCATCAGCAAATATAAAGGCAAGTATTTATGAATAAGCAGTAATAACGTTACTCTACAAAACTGATAATTTAATATATAATTTATTTTTATTGTGCAGTCAAGATTTCTGAATAGAGTTCTGCAGGCATTAGCCCGAAAACAAAAACAGTTGCATTTTTGCATTTCTGGTTCCATCAACCCAAAGTCAGTGTTTATTTGCGCATTCTTAGCCCAATTATGCACAATAAGCCCATAGTGCGTGTGGTCATGTAAACGCAGACTAAGGTCATCATAAACGGCATAAGCATAAACCAATCGACACCGCTAGATTTTTGCCCCTTATTCCAGATTTGCCCAGCATGTAAACACATTAACCTGCGTTCTGTGGCTTATTGAAGTGAGCATGTGTGACTGGAAAGTGTCCTTATTGTGGATTTAAGCACATCCAGACAGAGCGAGCGTTTTCTTGACCCAAGAACATCTTAAAAAGTGTTCTCAAAAAGTGTTCTCATCTCATGCAGAAGTGGTACAGTCAAAATCCTACTAAAACTTCTTTGTCATTGTGGAGAGTGCAGTGCATGGTTGCATAGCAACAACAGACGCCACGGGAAAATCAGACTGTTATTTTACTATTAATAATAAAATATAAGCTAATATGCATTAACACTAGGACTCCCAGAATTCTATAACTACTATAATGGCCATAGCAGTCATTCTGACTGCTCATACATTATTTGCATATCATTTCAAAAAGCTATATCAAATCTAAGAATAAATGGATCTGTTATGTTAGGATAGGTAATAATAAACATCAGAACACTACATTTTAATTATGATGTATGTAAAATTGTATTAGTTAACCAACAACCACTCAGCCTCATCAAGGCTCTGAAGCATGGCTAAAGCCTCTGTGGCAGTCATTCTTCTTGCTGACATTGTTCTGATATTCTCTTTTCAATATTTCAATTTGGTTTTAGCTCGAAGCTAAAGCTAGATTTCAGCTTTGCAATAGACTAAACAAACAACAAGAGAAATTGTTGCTAGTCAACGGTGATGCATCTTCAAGAGCAGGAAAAAGGAGCAACCGACACACGGTCTGTAATGCATACGGTCAGTATGACTGTTATGACCATTCAAGGTAGAAATACTCAAAACTCAGTCTTTTGTGTCTTGTAATTTTAATAAAATAACAATGATAGAATAAAATATAGACACATTTAGGAAAAGTCAGGGTCCTATAGTTACATGGGTTTTATTTCAACAAAGTTATTACATTGCAAAATTTTAAAACAGTCAAAATGACTGCCTTGGGAGTTCTAGTGTTAATGTACATGTCAAGTAATTTGTCTTTTTTTACTCGTATATTTCAGCCTTTAAATCATTTTTATAAAAAGAATGAGGTTTATCTTTTTATAAAACCTTTTTTGTCAACTTTATTCGAATTTAATTTTACTATATGTGCCTATAGGGGTGGGCCGGGGATGGCAGGGGTTGGTGGCAATGTAAGTTTCTGGATATTTTCTATAAGAAAATTTGCGGGGCGAGGGCTTCGATTACCTCTCTCTTTTTGGACCATACATGTGTTTGCATCCCTGCATATGCGCGAGGGAGGGAGAGAGAGAGCAAGACAGTTTGAAGGCGCGCGCGCGGCCGGGGCTCTGCTCGTTCTTTCAGTAACATGCGCCCTGTCACACTCATCTACATCACTCACCGATCAAATAAGGCTTTGGCGGCAGGGGCGTGTCTAGAAGGGGGGCACGGGGTGGCACTGGCCCCCCTGGAATATGATTGACCCCCCCCTGGTGCCCCCCCAACATCATTGGGCTAGATTTACTGTCAACCTGACAATGCCCAACGCCATTGGATCAGAGCGCTGTCAATCACTGCTTGATTTGCGATTCGCAAAGCGAAATCACAGGTCCGCGTTTTTAAAACAGTAGGAGAGAGAGAGAGAGATACCTCGACACGTCATTGTAAATATTGCACCGTATGTTAGTCTGATTACTTTCATGTGTGACTGATCAAGCCAGTACCGTTAGATCAGCTAACGTAATTTCGGCAGACTGAATAGAGATTCCGTGGCAGCGCACGACCACATAAATATAAAATAGATAATTTTTATAGATTTTTAATAGATTACTCTATCTGTTGTTTTAAATACTAAAGGCACAATAATCTTTTTCCAAAAAAGTCGTGCCGTGGTGAACATTAAAATGTGAGAATGTTAACTAACACCATAGCTACATGCAACTGTGTAATTTAGATACTTAATGGGTTTTTGTTTATTTATACACCGCAACAGGACATCCAAGATTTCTTTAAGAAATCATTTTAGAGACCGATTTCATGCAGAGAACGTTCACCGACACTCACACACACATTCAATGTTTGTGTTGAGAATAATGCATGTTAGATGACTAATTAATGCCTAGGTGATGTTTTTTTTATTTATAAGAACAAAACTGTGTGGTCCAATCCATGTTAAATACAAAATGATTTTCAGGCTCTTGTTCAGTGCCACATTTAATACCATCTATATTAGGGCACTGGGCATTGCAAAGATTTTTTAATTCGTGTTTAATATTTTCTAAACAAGTATTTATTTCTAGTTGAATTTTCTAGCTGATTTCCCATGGGCCCCCCTGACTGGTCCTTGGTCCACCCTGTGGCCCCCCCATTTATAAAATCCTAGAATCACCCCTGTTTGGCGGGGCAAATAAACTGCATCCAACTGCTTTCCCTGACGCCTGGATCGTTCGGTGGCGTATTCAAACATGTTGTTTGTCCGCAGCCAGGAACAGCACGTCTGCGTGGCATCGCAATCTTCTTGTAAACAGACCCACTCGCTGCATGACAACGCATGCGATGATGCGAAATGAGGCATAGTTGTCTTGTGCTGGAGGCGGTCATATGCAAACGACTGGTACGTCACTTCGTACCGTGACGTCACCTCGTACCATGGATCCACAACGAGCTGTATTTAGAGCTTGATTAAATAAATGCTTCGTTTATAATGGGGGGGGGGGGGGCATCTTAAGCTATTAAACTTGCAGGAAGTTTTAATAATACATAGATCTCTTATATACCAAAAGATCAAGGCAAATTTGGTCTCATGTCATGACCCCTTTAAAAGTATAATGTAAAGTATAAAAAGCAAAGCATACTTTGAGATTAGCCTGGCTATTGACTATTTTCCTACAGTAATTTCCCTTTTACATCATATAATGTACATCATATGGTTAAGAACTTTTAGTAATAATCAAAATAATAGTTGACATTAAAGAAACTGCTGCTAATGAATTTCTCCTCTTCAGGGCGTGGAGTTTTCACCACTGGAGCTTTCTTCAGAGGGGATTTTGTTCTTGAATACAGAGGTGAACTTCTGAGTTCAGAGGAGAGTCTTGCTCGAACTGAACACTACACTGAAGCTGAGAACACGTTCCTGTTTGATTTTCAGTGGCATGGCAGAAATTGGTGGTGAGTAAAGAACTGTTGGATTGATGTAGTAGTGATGATAAAATATCTGGAACTGTAAAATACTCAGGGTGTGTTCATGCCTGTAGTTCTGTTCGCTTGGTTCGTTTGGTCCGGGTCTGCTTAGTGTTCAGATTGGCATTTCTATCGTCAAACCTGTTATGCTTGACCAGTTTGTCCTTTTTAGGGTCACATCTTCCTGTTTTTGGTTCGTTTATATGTCTCTGGTCCATGTTATGCTCATATTTCATTCAAACCGCACCAGAGTTTTTCTCTGTATTCCCTAAAGAGAACAAAATGGTTAAAGGGATAGTTCAGGATTTAGCATTAAGCTTTGTA
This sequence comes from Rhinichthys klamathensis goyatoka, assembly GCF_029890125.1. Lineage (NCBI taxonomy): Eukaryota > Metazoa > Chordata > Actinopteri > Cypriniformes > Leuciscidae > Rhinichthys > Rhinichthys klamathensis. The sequence continues at coordinate 6,001,170 of NW_026606558.1, forward strand.
TTAGTAGAAAACCTGTAGTATTTTCGAATTACCATGCTTTCCACCCTCATATCCCCCTGAGACGAGAGATTTATGTATTTTTTGTCTGGAAAAAATCCTCCGATGAAGCAAAATTCGTCATTTTGCGTCATCGGAGGATTTTTTGGCCAGAGGCTAAAGACTACAGCCAGTAGTAGGGGCTGTCCCGCATGTTCTCAACCCGCCCATAGAGGGTGGGATCTCACTCACACAATGTACACATAGTGTCAGACATCTTTTTCTGGAAGCTAAGCTAGCAGGTTCTTGTTCTGTGGCGAAAGCTGAGTAGTAGGGGTTACCATCCTCTTTTTCCCGGACATGTCCGGCCGTCGATGTCCGGGATTCAGCTTTTGCTTTCTGCAGTCGCCATTCATTGTTTACATGCACACCTTTTGTTTCAATCTAACTGAATTCATTCCGATTGGTGAATCTGAATGTAGTGTTTACATGAAAGCTAAACAAGTGATCGGTTGATGTGCATTTTAACATTGCTAAGAAAATTTCGTCTCACAGGTGTCGCTCATCAGTAATCACGCCACCGGCCTCGCGCCGTTCTCCCGCGGCCCTCACTCGTCCTGCTCGCCACAGTAAACATGACTCGTGTCGTTCTCCCGCGGCCCTCACTCGTCCTGCTCGCCACAGTAAACATGACTCGTGTCGTTCTCCCGCGGCCCTCACTCGTCCTGCTCGCCACAGTAAACATGACTCGTGTCGTTCTCCCGCGGCCCTCACTCGTCCTGCTCGCCACAGTAAACATGACTCGTGTCGTTCTCCCGCGGCCCTCACTCGTCCTGCTCGCCACAGTAAACATGACTCGTGTCGTTCTCCCGCGGCCCTCACTCGTCCTGCTCGCCACAGTAAACATGACTCACACCGTTCTCCCGCTGCCCTCACTCGTCCTGCTCGCCACAGTAAACATGACTCGTGTCGTTCTCCCGCGGCCCTCACTCGTCCTGCTCGCCACAGTAAACATGACTCGTGTCGTTCTCCCGCGGCCCTCACTCGTCCTGCTCGCCACAGTAAACATGACTCGAGCCGTTCTCCCTCTGCCCTCACTCGTCCTGCTCGCCACAGTAAACATGACTCGTGCCGTTCTCCCGCGGCCCTCACTTGTCCTGCTCGCCACAGTAAACATGACTCGCGCCGTTCTCCCGCGGCCCTCACTCGTCCTGCTCGCCACATTAAACATGACTCGCGTCGTTCTCCCGCGGCCCTCACTCGTCCTGCTCGCCACAGTAAACATGACTCGCGCCGTTCTCCCGCGGCCCTCACTCGTCCTGATCGCCACAGTAAACATGACTCGTGCCGTTCTCCCGCGGCCCTCACTCGTCCTGCTCGCCACAGTAAACATGACTCGCGCGTTCTCCCGCGGCCCTCACTCGTCCTGCTCGCCACAGTAAACATGACTCGTGCCGTTCTCCCGCGGCCCTCACTCGTCCTGATCGCCACAGTAAACATGACTCGTGCCGTTCTCCCGCGGCCCTCACTCGTCCTGCTCGCCACAGTAAACATGACTCGTGCCGTTCTCCCGCGGCCCTCACTCGTCCTGCTCGCCACAGTAAACATGACTCGCGCCGTTCTCCCGCGGCCCTCACTCGTCCTGCTCGCCACAGTAAACATGACTCGTGCCGTTCTCCCGCGGCCCTCACTCGTCCTGCTCGCCACAGTAAACATGACTCGTGCCGTTCTCCCGCGGCCCTCACTCGTCCTGCTCGCCACAGTAAACATGACTCGTGCCGTTCTCCCGCGGCCCTCACTCGTCCTGCTCGCCACAGTAAACATGACTCGCGCCGTTCTCCCGCGGCCCTCACTCGTCCTGCTAGCCACAGTAAACATGACTCGCGTCGTTCTCCCGCGGCCCTCACTCGTCCTGCTCGCCACAGTAAACATGACTCGCGCCGTTCTCCCGCGGCCCTCTCTCGTCCTGCTCGCCACAGTAAACATGACTCACGCCGTTCTCCCGCGGCCCTCACTCGTCCTGCTCGCCACAGTAAACATGACTCGTGCCGTTCTCCCGCGGCCCTCACTCGTCCTGCTCGCCACAGTAAACATGACTCGAGCCGTTCTCCCTCTGCCCTCACTCGTCCTGCTCGCCACAGTAAACATGACTCGTGTCGTTCTCCCGCGGCCCTCACTCGTCCTGCTCGCCACAGTAAACATGACTCACACCGTTCTCCCGCTGCCCTCACTCGTCCTGCTCGCCACAGTAAACATGACTCGTGTCGTTCTCCCGCGGCCCTCACTCGTCCTGCTCGCCACAGTAAACATGACTCGTGTCGTTCTCCCGCGGCCCTCACTCGTCCTGCTCGCCACAGTAAACATGACTCGAGCCGTTCTCCCTCTGCCCTCACTCGTCCTGCTCGCCACAGTAAACATGACTCGTGCCGTTCTCCCGCGGCCCTCACTTGTCCTGCTCGCCACAGTAAACATGACTCGCGCCGTTCTCCCGCGGCCCTCACTCGTCCTGCTCGCCACATTAAACATGACTCGCGTCGTTCTCCCGCGGCCCTCACTCGTCCTGCTCGCCACAGTAAACATGACTCGCGCCGTTCTCCCGCGGCCCTCACTCGTCCTGATCGCCACAGTAAACATGACTCGTGCCGTTCTCCCGCGGCCCTCACTCGTCCTGCTCGCCACAGTAAACATGACTCGCGCGTTCTCCCGCGGCCCTCACTCGTCCTGCTCGCCACAGTAAACATGACTCGTGCCGTTCTCCCGCGGCCCTCACTCGTCCTGATCGCCACAGTAAACATGACTCGTGCCGTTCTCCCGCGGCCCTCACTCGTCCTGCTCGCCACAGTAAACATGACTCGTGCCGTTCTCCCGCGGCCCTCACTCGTCCTGCTCGCCACAGTAAACATGACTCGCGCCGTTCTCCCGCGGCCCTCACTCGTCCTGCTCGCCACAGTAAACATGACTCGTGCCGTTCTCCCGCGGCCCTCACTCGTCCTGCTCGCCACAGTAAACATGACTCGTGCCGTTCTCCCGCGGCCCTCACTCGTCCTGCTCGCCACAGTAAACATGACTCGTGCGTTCTCCCGCGGCCCTCACTCGTCCTGCTCGCCACAGTAAACATGACTCGTGCCGTTCTCCCGCGGCCCTCACTCGTCCTGCTCGCCACAGTAAACATGACTCGCGCGTTCTCCCGCGGCCCTCACTCGTCCTGCTCGCCACAGTAAACATGACTCGTGTCGTTCTCCCGCGGCCCTCACTCGTCCTGCTCGCCACAGTAAACATGACTCGCGTCGTTCTCCCGCGGCCCTCACTCGTCCTGCTCGCCACAGTAAACATGACTCGTGCCGTTCTCCCGCGGCCCTCACTCGTCCTGCTCGCCACAGTAAACATGACTCGCGCGTTCTCCCGCGGCCCTCACTCGTCCTGCTCGCCACAGTAAACATGACTCGTGTCGTTCTCCCGCGGCCCTCACTCGTCCTGCTCGCCACAGTAAACATGACTCGCGTCGTTCTCCCGCGGCCCTCACTCGTCCTGCTCGCCACAGTAAACATGACTCGCGCCGTTCTCCCGCGGCCCTCACTCGTCCTGCTCGCCACAGTAAACATGACTCGCGTCGTTCTCCCGCGGCTCTCACTCGTCCTGCTCGCCACAGTAAACATGACTCGCGCCGTTCTCCCGCGGCCCTCACTCGTCCTGCTTGCCACAGTAAACATGACTCGCGCCGTTCTCCCGCGGCCCTCACTCGTCCTGATCGCCACAGTAAACATGACTCGTGCCGTTCTCCCGCGGCCCTCACTCGTCCTGCTCGCCACAGTAAACATGACTCGTGCCGTTCTCCCGCGGCCCTCACTCGTCCTGATCGCCACAGTAAACATGACTCGTGCCGTTCTCCCGCGGCCCTCACTCGTCCTGCTCGCCACAGTAAACATGACTCGTGCCGTTCTCCCGCGGCCCTCACTCGTCCTGCTCGCCACAGTAAACATGACTCGTGCCGTTCTCCCGCGGCCCTCACTCGTCCTGCTCGCCACAGTAAACATGACTCGCGCGTTCTCCCGCGGCCCTCACTCGTCCTGCTCGCCACAGTAAACATGACTCGTGTCGTTCTCCCGCGGCCCTCACTCGTCCTGCTCGCCACAGTAAACATGACTCGCGTCGTTCTCCCGCGGCTCTCACTCGTCCTGCTCGCCACAGTAAACATAATGAATGGTGACTGTAGAACGCAAAAGCCGAATCCCGAACATTTTGGGCGATCTCAAAACACATTTTCGAACTCACTAGTAGCCTATACTTGTTGTTTAACTACTGCGCTCTGTTACCGGTAGGCGTGGCCTCCTAGGGCAGCGAAGCAAGTGCATTCTGGGAGTTGTTGTCTTTCATCCACATAAGCCAAAAATACATTTTCTGGCTTTTCTCAGTCTACAGTAGAAAGCTCCAAATTCAAAAATAATTTCACATTTCTTCTACATAAATGACCCATTTTAAATACATATTCATCTTCGCAGAGGTGAAGTATCCCTTTAATTTGAGATGGCTTTATCTGAGAGCTGAGAGGATGTTGCAGTACACTATCATATATATCAGTGGTTTTCAGACCCTCTCTGCAGATTCTGTATGTCTCCTTCACCAGACACTCAGTTGAGTTCATAGAGCCGTGTTCTGATGATAAACTCCTCATCTGAATCAGCTGGATTAAAACACGAGACATACAGCATATGCAGAGCGGTGGGTTCCCAGGACTGGGGTTCAGAACCACTTATAGAAAATAACTGTACATTTCTATCATGTATACTAAGATTACAAGTATTGAGTGATAATTGGATGTCTTTATAGCATGGATGCATCTAAAGAAGACGGGTTGTCCTTGGGAAGACTTGTAAACGATCAGACCAGAAATCCTACTTGCAAAATGAGAACCGTTGAAGTGAGCAGAAAACCTCACCTGTGTCTCTTTGCTGTACGAGACATTCTACCAGGAGAAGAAATCACTTACAATTATGGAGACTCAGATTGGCCATGGCGAGTCAAGGTACTATCAAGAAAATGCTAAAGAGATTGATCAGTAATTCATGATAATCTTTTACTGTCATTCTGATTAGTTACCATGTGATTGTGGTCTCATATTTCTGAAGCCTTTAAATCAAGCATCAGCAGAATCCACTGATAAAAAGCCAGCCAGCAGTTTGGGCCCGCAGAAATCGGTAGGTCCACTTTAAAACATCTGTATCATTATATTATTGACTATTTCAGCTTAGAGATGTGTGTGAAAGAAATGATAGTTAAAGTGTAGGACAGCTAGAGAAATGAACATAAACAAGTTTTTCTGTCCTTCACAAATATTTCCTGCTTTCTTAGCCCCATTGTGCAGCTTCTCTTCCCTTTCCTGAATTGGACAAGGTGAACAGCAAGGGTCCACATAAGCTGTCAGGCAAAGCAAGAACATCAAGGAATAAAACGGTAACCATCTCATACATGCAGCAGCGATCTACTGATGTTTACTGCCAGCTAGTTAAAAGTGCAGTCAGTGATTTCTGATAAACACTGTTGATATTTAAAATCGACAGCCAAACAAACACACACCTCCCTTCATTGCTCCGCCCCCAAAATAATGAACAACACAGGCAACCAGTTGACTACAGGTGCATATCCACTTCATCCAGCACACGTGTGTAATAGTTGTGGCACGTTCGGATCATTTTACTGACTTGGATCTTTGAATCTCGTTCATCAAAATTAACAAATCTTTTTTCGAAAACCTTTTGTTCATTTCAGTAGAATGTATTTAAAATGGTAGCCAAATTCCCCAAACACATCAAATGTTGATCGCATTTAGAATAAGAAAAAAAGTGCGATGCAAGGAAAAGGCCAAATTATGAGAGACGGAAATGATTCATTAATTTATTTGGGTCTTCAGGCTATGCAGTCTGTTAGTTACCTCACCTCCCGATCTAAGCCGTTCGTTCATCCTGTGACATCCTCATAAACTTAACTTTGCAGTCTGTAGTACCGGATACGTACACGTTTCGAGTCTATCGACTTCGGGTTCAAGTCATTCGTTCATCACGTGGCAGCCCCATTGAGCTATGCAGTCTGTAGTACCGGATACGTACACGTTTCGAGTCTATCGACTTCGGGTTCAAGTCATTCGTTCATCACGTGGCAGCCCCATTGAGCTATGCAGTCAATACTGGATGCAGAATTGATTAGTTCATATTTTGAGTCTTCGAGGACTTGAGAGGTGAACTAATCATTTATCTTTCCAGTACTGACAGCATAGCCTCAATGGGACTGATGGGAAGAACGAAGGACCCAAAGACTCGAGTGATTTAACTAATCATTTCTGTTTCCAGTACAGAACCTATAGGATGTTGTGTGTGCGCAGTCAACACAAAATTAAAGAATCACTCTCTGAGACAACTCAGTAGTCACGAGTCATTAAAGATTGTTCAAAATGTCTATCACACAAACAAGCCCCCCCGTTGGACCCCATTGAAGTCACTATATGGAGAAACACCTGGAGTGTGTTCCTCAAAAACCTTCATTTCTTTTACACTGAAGAAAGAAAGACATGAACATCTTAGATGGTGTGATGATGGCGAGTAAATTATCAGGAAATTTTAATTCTGAAGTGAACTAATCATTTAAGTAGTTATTGGTTCAGAGTTTTAATGTCTGAACCAGTGTAACTATTAATTTGACTATTGTCACAATTTTGTTGTTTTTTATTTTATTAATGATCTTTGCTTTGAAGTGTGCAAAACACGTTTCTTTATTTTTTGTTTACCCCTACAGTGTGTTTGTTTTGTTTTATATGGGTGCCACAGTTTTCAATATTTTTAATGTCATTTTATTCTTGTTTAAGCTAAATATCTCTTTATATATCTGCAGAAGCGGTTTCAATCAAGACTGTTACAGTCATCCTCAGTCGCATCCATATCTGGTGCACCCTCTTCATCAGCACCCTGTGCTGTGTCCACCTCTATAATGGCCTCATCAACCTCATGCCCTCCTGCCCTGTCCTCATCAACATCAACACCTCCCACGTCACCTTCATCATCCTCGCCTGTGCAGCCTTCATCATCCTCGCCTGTGCAGCCTTCATCATCCTCGCCTGTGCAGCCTTCATCATCCTCGCCTGTGCAGCCTTCATCATCCTCGCCTGTGCAGCCTTCATCATCCTCGCCTGGGCAGCCTTCATCAGCCTCGCCTGGGCAGCCTTCATCATCCTCGCCTGTGCAGCCTTCATCAGCCTCGCCTGGGCAGCCTTCATCAGCCTTGCCTGGGCAGCCTTCATCATCCTCGCCTGGGCAGCCTTCATCAGCCTCGCCTGGGCAGCCTTCATCAGCCTCGCCTGGGCAGCCTTCATCATCCTCGCCTGGGCAGCCTTCATCAGCCTCGCCTGGGCAGCCTTCATCAGCCTCGCCTGGGCAGCCTTCATCAGCCTCGCCTGGGCAGCCTTCATCATCCTCGCCTGTGCAGCCTTCATCAGCCTCGCCTGGGCAGCCTTCATCAGCCTGGCCTGGGCAGCCTTCATCATCCTCGCCTGGGCAGCCTTCATCAGCCTCGCCTGTGCAGCCTTCATCATCCTCGCCTGTGCAGCCTTCATCAGCCTCGCCTGGGCAGCCTTCATCATCCTCGCCTGTGAAGCCTTCATCAGCCTCGTCTGTGCAGCCTTCATCAGCCTCGCCTGGGCAGCCTTCATCATCCTCGCCTAGGCAGCCTTCATCAGCCTCGCCTGTGCAGCCTTCATCAGCCTCACCTGGGCAGCCTTCATCAGCCTCGCCTGGGCAGCCTTCATCAGCCTCGCCTGGGCAGCCTTCATCAGCCTCGCCTGGGCAGCCTTCATCATCCTCGCCTGTGCAGCCTTCATCAGCCTCGCCTGGGCAGCCTTCATCAGCCTCGCCTGGGCAGCCTTCATCAGCCTCGCCTGGGCAGCCTTCATCATCCTCGCCTGTGCAGCCTTCATCAGCCTCGCCTGGGCAGCCTTCATCATCCTCGCCTGGGCAGCCTTCATCAGCCTCGTCTGTGCAGCCTTCATCAGCCTCGCCTGGGCAGCCTTCATCAGCCTCGCCTGTGCAGCCTTCATCAGCCTCGCCTGTGCAGCCTTCATCAGCCTCGCCTGGGCAGCCTTCATCATCCTCGCCTGTGCAGCCTTCATCAGCCTCGTCTGTGCAGCCTTCATCAGCCTCGCCTGGGCAGCCTTCATCAGCCTCGCCTGGGCAGCCTTCATCAGCCTCGCCTGGGCAGCCTTCATCAGCCTGGCCTGGGCAGCCTTCATCAGCCTCGCCTGTGCAGCCTTCATCAGCCTCGCCTGTGCAGCCTTCATCAGCCTCGCCTGGGCAGCCTTCATCATCCTCGCCTGGGCAGCCTTCATCAGCCTCGCCTGGGCAGCCTTCATCAGCCTCGTCTGTGCAGCCTTCATCATCCTCGCCTGGGCAGCCTTCATCATCCTCGCCTGGGCAGCCTTCATCATCCTCGCCTGGGCAGCCTTCATCATCCTCGCCTGGGCAGCCTTCATCATCCTCGCCTGTGCAGCCTTCATCAGCCTCGCCTGGGCAGCCTTCATCATCCTCGCCTGGGCAGCCTTCATCAGCCTGGCCTGGGCAGCCTTCATCAGCCTGGCCTGGGCAGCCTTCATCATCCTCGCCTGTGCAGCCTTCATCATCCTCACCTGGGCAGCCTTCATCAGCCTCGCCTGGGCAGCCTTCATCAGCCTCGCCTGGGCAGCCTTCATCAGCCTGGCCTGTGCAGCCTTCATCAGCCTCGCCTGTGCAGCCTTCATCAGCCTCGCCTGTGCAGCCTTCATCAGCCTCGCCTGTGCAGCCTTCATCATCCTCGCCTGTGAAGCCCTCATCGCCTTATGCGCAGCATTCATCATCCTCATCCTCGCCTGCTCCACCCTTATCTTCACCTTGTGCTGTGTCAACACCAGTGGTTCACTCATCACAGGTGTCTGAGACACTCTCATGGGAGGTGGGTAGATTCATTTGCTGAATTATTGGGATGGTCGGGGTGTATTGCACTGGTAGAACTAACAATAGATTATATGAAATTATATATCATTTATATTGGTTTGTATTCATCCTCTTCCAGATATCCTCTTTAAGGCCATCAAGAAAAAGACAGGTATGTGACTTGCCATGTGATACTTTATATGCAATTTTTTTTTGCATAATTATGAATTGGCTTGCATAATAGTATCCGCAATATGATGAAACGTAATGTTACAGCAACCACTGCCTTGAGTAAGTGTTAAATTCTCTCATTCAGTATTCCGGAAGTTCCGTCTGTGACACAGACTACAGCGATGTCACAGACTACAGCGATGTTGACTACATACCAAAAATCAGCTCCGATGAATCGGATGGTAGTTCTTCTGGACATGACATGGTCAAAAGTGCTTTGATACATCCAACATCTCCCAACGAGGCAGGTAGTTCATCTGATCAATTTATGACCGCACCATCACCAAAAAAGATGAAATGCCAATCTAAAGAGACAAACACTTTGTCTGGTGAAAAGACTTTTATTCAGTCAATGCCATCACCAAAGCAGGAACGCAAGGCGTACAACAAGAAGCAGTATTGCCTTTATTGCTCTAAGCCATATTCAAAAATGGCAAGACACCTTGAATTTGTCCATCGCAACGAAGTGGGGGTTGTAAAGGCAATAGCATTTCCAAAACATTCCAAAGAAAGACAAGTCCAGTTAAACCTCCTTAGAAAAAGGGGCAACTTTGCCCACAACACAGATGTGGTGAGACAAGGACATGGGGAGATGATTGCCTGCTACCGTCCAAAAAATAGACAAAGAGCCAAAGAATTTATTCACTGCATTTACTGCCAAGGGCTTTACAACAAGCATAGCCTTTGGAAGCATATCAAAAACTGTCCCCTTAAACCTAAAGAGGATGATGCCCAGGGCAGGAAAAGAGTTCGATCTCTGTGTGCTTTAAACACACCAGTTGGCTTAGAAGTGAGCAAAGGTTTCAAGAAAATACTGTCCTTTATGAACTATGATGAAGTTTCGCGTGTAGTTCATACTGACAGATGCATCATGCAGCTGGGGGAGCACATGTTCAACAGGATGGGGTCTGATGTGACCAAACATGACTACATCAGACAGAAGATGAGAGAAGTAGGCAGACTTCTTCTTGAAGCAAGGAAGATTACCCCACTGAGAACAATGGTAGACTTCTTCATACCAGCAAACTTCAAACATGTCATAGCAGCTGTTAAAGTTTTATGTGGCTACAATGAAGAGAAAAACTCCTACCGCATTCCTTCTTTAGCTCTCAAACTTGGGCATTCTTTAAACAAGGTCTGTAGCATTGTTGAGAGCAATGCCATGATGTATGGAGATCATGATCGTGCTGAATGCGCCCGAGACTTCAGGAAAATACACCAGGCAAGGTGGAATGAGTACATTTCTGCTGGTGCTATAACTACATTGAAAGAAGCCAAGTGGAACACACCACAGATCATTCCTTTCACTCAGGATGTCAAAGTCCTGCACACACATCTTGAAAAGAAACACGATGGGCTCCTAAGTAAGCTCAGAACTTGCCCTTCTGCTGACAGCTACTCTGCTCTAGCCAAGGTCACACTGTCCCAGGTCATCCTGTTCAACCGAAGGAGAGAAGGTGAGGTATCCCGGATGCTTTTGTCAGCTTTTAAAAGTAGGGATTCTTCTGAGCTACACAAAGACATTGCCATCTGTCTGTCTGAGTTTGAGAGGAAGCTGTGTCTGCACTTCACAAGAGTTGAGATCCGGGGTAAACGAGGCAGAAAGGTTCCTGTGCTCCTCAAGCCTTCCATGGTTTCTGCCATGGAGCTGCTCGTTGAAACGCGGGAGCTTTGTGGTGTTCCAGCAGAGAATCCCTTTATGTTTGCCAGATGTGGAGCAATGTCAGCCTACAGAGGTGGAGAGTGCATCAACAAAGCTGCTTGCGAATGTGGCATAAAGAACCCTGAAGCACTGTCATCAACTAGGCTCAGGAAACACATAGCAACCATGTCTAAAATTCTTAACCTTGATGAGAATGAAGCAGACCAACTGGCTGATTTCCTTGGTCACGATATCAGAATCCACAGACAGTATTACCGGTTACCAGAGGGAACACTGCAGCTGGCAAAAATGAGTAAAGTCCTAATGGCCATGGAGAAAGGAACACTGTCTGACTACAAAGGAAAGAAACTTGATGACATTGAAATTGACCCAAATGGTATGAGTATATTTAGTCTGTGTGTATCTGTGCTGTACTTATTTGCAAAACACATCATGTCACAGATACTAAGTATAAGCAATATAGTGTTAATTTTATTGTCATTTAATTATTTAGAGCAACTTGAGGCCCAAGGTGATTCCATGTCAAGTGATGAGGAGGACTACAGTGACCTATCTCAGACAACAGCACCAGCAGAGACTGATCGACCTGTTCAACCTGTTCAATCTGATCAACCTGTTCAACCTGTTCAATCTGATCAATCTGTTTCACAGGTGGATCAATGTAAGAAAAATCTCTAAACTGCACAAACAACAATAATCAAATAAACATGAATTAGCTCCAAGCAGCAATATCCAGCCAAATTCAAATAATCAACACATGAGGACACAATCTTGATTTGGTCTTTACTCACCGATTTAGTTGTAATGAGAATTTACTTTTTAACTATTTCATAGGTTCTTCACACGCTCCAAAAAAGAAATGGGAGGACAGTGAGGTAAAAGCAGTAGAGAGACACATGATGAAGTTCATCAAGACATGCAAAGTTCCTGGTAAGCAAGACTGTGAAAGATGCATTCACGCAGAGCCAGAAGCTTTGAAGCAGCGAACATGGACTGGTGTGAAAAATTATGTGCGGAACAGGATCACGACTCTTAAAAGAAAGGGTGGTTTGTAGGGAGCCATCAACACTTCAACACTTTGCATATTATGCTCTTTTTGTAAGAAATTGAGCTTAATTAAAAGAAATGAGGATAAAGGTGTAGAAATATTCTGAGGATGGAATGAAACAGAATATAAAGTGAAAAGTTAGAGTATAAGAAAGCTAATGAAGAAGTAGAGGATAGTAATATAGTCTAATTTCATTTATTCAGTTTTCTTTGTTCAGTTGCAATGAAGTTGGATGGAATGTCATGTTAAACTTTTTGATATTTCTGTTATAGAGGGAGGAGAGAATGTAAAGATGATAAAGTGAAGAGTGATTAGCTGTGTTGGACATGGGCTGTGGCTGGATGTAACCGATCGGTGAGAGTTGCCGTGTGGAGGCGGGAGGAGCTGAAAACTGAGACGTGAGTTTGACACTTTCTGCTTCCCGTAGTGACGCTTGCGCTGTGTTTGCATACTTTACCACAGCTGAAGTGGAATAAATGCATTATTTGCCAAATACACCGATATTTCAGAGACATTTTGATTCAATACATGTACTGCTTAATACAGCGTCTGTTTGTACAAGAATATAGTTCAACATAAGCCTAAATCCCAATGAAGTGGGGTCTACATTGTATCAGTTTTATTTTGATAACCATGACAATATAACATCGCGACTACATGAAAAGAGCTTTCACTGTTATAAAAAACAGATTTGTGCGGTGGATTCGGCAAATCGTGGATCAGTTGTGTCGTCATCAGAGCTCGTGAGTCGCTCTGGAGAAAGTGCTCTGGCTGAGTCCTGCTCTCGAATCGCTCTCGCCGTACTCTGAGACCATACGTCACAGTCACGGGGCGTCGCTGTCTGAAGCCGTACACAAGCTCTAACCGTCATGCACTGCTCAAGTCAGCCGTCTGTGCAGCGCTGTCCAACAAGTTCAACAAGCATAAAGCTCTCCTCCCTCTTTACATCATCTTTATATTCTCCTCCCTCTTTACATCCCCTTTACATTCTCCTCCCTCTTTACATCTGTAAAGTAAAGGGGATGTAAAGAGAAGGAGTGAATGTAAAGAGGAGAGAATGTAAAGAGGATGTAAAGAGGGAGGAGAGAATGTAAAGAGGATGTAAAGAGGGAGGAGAGAATGTAAAGAGGATGTAAAGAGGGAGGAGAGAATGTAAAGGGGATGTAAAGAGGGAGGAGAGAATGTAAAGGGGGTGTAAAGAGGGAGGAGAGAATGTAAAGAGGAGAGAATGTAAAGAGGATGTAAAGAGGGAGGAGAGAATGTAAAGAGGGAGGAGAGAATGTAAAGGGGATGTAAAGAGGAGGAGTGAATGTAAAGAGAGAATGTAAAGAGGATGTAAAGAGGGAGGAGAGAATGTAAAGAGGATGTAAAGAGGGAGGAGAGAATGTAAAGAGGATGTAAAGAGGGAGGAGAGAATGTAAAGGGGGTGTAAAGAGGAGGAGTGAATGTAAAGAGGAGAGAATGTAAAGAGGATGTAAAGAGGGAGGAGAGAATGTAAAGAGGATGTAAAGAGGGAGGAGAGAATGTAAAGAGGATGTAAAGAGGGAGGAGAGAATGTAAAGGGGATGTAAAGAGGGAGGAGAGAATGTAAAGGGGGTGTAAAGAGGGAGGAGAGAATGTAAAGAGGGAGGAGAGAATGTAAAGGGAATGTAAAGAGGGAGGAGATAATGTAAAGGATGTAAAGAGGGAGGAGAGAATGTAAAGGGAATGTAAAGAGGGAGGAGATAATGTAAAGGATGTAAAGAGGGAGGAGAGAATGTAAAGGGAATGTAAAGAGGGAGGAGATAATGTAAAGGATGTAAAGAGGGAGGAGAGAATGTAAAGGGAATGTAAAGAGGGAGGAGAGAATGTAATGGATGTAAAGAGGGAGGAGAGAATGTAAAGAGGAAGGAGAGAATGTAAAGAGGGAGGAGATAATGTAAAGGATGTAAAGAGGGAGGAGAGAATGTAAAGAGGGAGGAGAGAATGTAAAGAGGGAGGAGATAATGTAAAGGATGTAAAGAGGGAGGAGAGACTGTAAAGAGGGAGGAGAGAATGTAAAGAGCATGTAAAGAGGGAGGAGAGAATGTAAAGGGGATGTAAAGAGGGAGGAGAGAATGTAAAGAGGGAGGAGAGAAGAGAATGTAAAGAGGGAGGAGAGAATGTAAAGGGGATGTAAAGAGGGAGGAGAGAATGTAAAGAGGGAGGAGAGAATGTAAAGGGGATGTAAAGAGGGAGGAGAGAATGTAAAGAGGGAGGAGAGAATGTAAAGGATGTAAAGAGGGAGGAGAGAATGTAAAGGATGTAAAGAGGGAGGAGAGAATGTAAAGGATGTAAAGAGGGAGGAGAGAATGTAAAGGGGATGTAAAGAGGGAGGAGAGAATGTAAAGAGGGAGAAGAGAATGTAAAGAGGGAGGAGAGAATGTAAAGAGGGAGGAGATAATGTAAAGGGGATGTAAAGAGGGAGGAGAGAATGTAAAGGGGATGTAAAGAGGGAGGAGAGAATGTAAAGAGGGAGGAGAGATTGTAAAGAGGGAGGAGAGAATGTAAAGGATGTAAAGAGGGAGGAGAGAATGTAAAGAGGGAGGAGAGAATGTAAAGAGGATGTAAAGAGGGAGGAGAGAATGTAAAGAGGATGTAAAGAGGGAGGAGAGGATGTGAAGAGGGAGGAGAGAATGTAAAGAGGGAGAAGAGAATGTAAAGAGGGAGGAGAGAATGTAAAGGGGATGTAAAGAGGGAGGAGAGAATGTAAAGAGGGAGAAGAGGATGTAAAGAGGGATGAGAATGTAAAGGGGATGTAAAGAGGGAGGAGAGAATGTAAAGAGGGAGGAGAGAATGTAAAGAGGGAGGAGAGAATGTAAAGAGGGAGAAGAGAATGTAAAGCGGGAGGAGAGAATGTAAAGAGGGAGGAGATAATATAAAGAGGATGTAAAGAGGGAGGAGAGAATGTAAAGAGGGAGGAGGGAACGTAAAGAGGGAGGAGAGAATGTAAAGAGGATGTAAAGAGGGAGGAGAGAATGTAAAGAGGATGTAAAGAGGGAGGAGAGAATGTAAAGAGGGAGGAGAGAATGTAAAGAGGGAGAAGAGAATGTAAAGAGGGAGGAGAGAATGTAAAGGGGATGTAAAGAGGGAGGAGAGAATGTAAAGAGGGAGGAGAGAATGTAAAGAGGGAGGAGAGAATGTAAAGAGGGAGGAGAGAATGTAAAGAGGGGGGAGAGAATGTAAAGAGGGAGAAGAGAATGTAAAGAGGGAGGAGAGAATGTAAAGAGGGAGGAGATAATGTAAAGAGGATGTAAAGAGGGAGGAGAGAATGAATGTAAAGAGGGAGGAGAGAATGTAAAGAGGGAGGAGAGAATGTAAAGGGGGATGAGAATGTAAAGGGGATGTAAAGAGGGAGGAGAGAATGTAAAGAGGGAGGAGAGAATGTAAAGAGGGAGGAGAGAATGTAAAGAGGGAGGAGAGAATGTAAAGAGGGAGGAGAGAATGTAAAGAGGGAGAAGAGAATGTAAAGAGGGAGGAGAGAATGTAAAGAGGGAGGAGATAATATAAAGAGAATGTAAAGAGGGAGGAGAGAATGTAAAGAGGGAGGAGAGAATATAAAGAGAATGTAAAGAGGGAGGAGAGGATGTAAAGAGGGAGGAGAGAATGTAAAGGGGATGTAAAGAGGGAGGAGAGAATGTAAAGAGGGAGAAGAGGATGTAAAGAGGGATGAGAATGTAAAGGGGATGTAAAGAGGGAGGAGAGAATGTAAAGAGGGAGGAGAGAATGTAAAGAGGGAGGAGAGAATGTAAAGAGGGAGGAGAGAATGTAAAGAGGGAGAAGAGAATGTAAAGAGGGAGGAGAGAATATAAAGAGGATGTAAAGAGGGAGGAGAGAATGTAAAGAGGGAGGAGAGAATGTAAAGAGGATGTAAAGAGGGAGGAGAGAATGAATGTAAAGAGGGAGGAGAGAATGTAAAGAGGGAGGAGAGAATGTAAAGAGGGAGGAGAGAATGTAAAGAGGGAGGAGAGAATGTAAAGAGGGAGGAGAGAATGTAAAGAGGGAGAAGAGAATGTAAAGAGGGAGGAGAGAATGTAAAGAGGGAGGAGATAATATAAAGAGGATGTAAAGAGGGAGGAGAGAATTTAAAGAGGGAGGAGAGAATGTAAAGAGGATGTAAAGAGGGAGGAGAGAATGTAAAGAGGGGGGAAAGAATGTAAAGAGGGAGGAGAGAATGTAAAGGGGATGTGAAGAGGGAGGAGAGAATGTAAAGGGGATGTAAAGAGGGAGGAGAGAATGTAAAGGGGATGTGAAGAGGGAGGAGAGAATGTAAAGGGGATGTAAAGAGGGAGGAGAGAATGTAAAAGATGTAAAGAGGGAGGAGAATGTAAAGGGGATGTAAAGAGGGAGGAGAATATAAAGATGATGTAAAGAGGGAGGAGAGCTTTATGCTTGTTGAACTTGTTGGACAGCGCTGCACAGACGGCTGACTTGAGCAGTGCATGACGGTTAGAGCTTGTGTACGGCTTCAGACAGCGACGCCCCGTGACTGTGACGTATGGTCTCAGAGTACGGCGAGAGCGATTCGAGAGCAGGACTCAGCCAGAGCAGTTTCTCCAGAGCGACTCACGAGCTCTGATGACGACACAACTGATCCACGATTTGCCGAATCCACCGCACAAATCTGTTTTTTATAACAGTGAAAGCTCTTTTCATGTAGTCGCGATGTTATATTGTCATGGTTATCAAAATAAAACTGATACAATGTAGACCCCACTTCATTGGGATTTAGGCTTATGTTGAACTATATTCTTGTACAAACAGACGCTGTATTAAGCAGTACATGTATTGAATCAAAATGTCTCTGAAATATCGGTGTATTTGGCAAATAATGCATTTATTCCACTTCAGCTGTGGTAAAGTATGCAAACACAGCGCAAGCGTCACTACGGGAAGCAGAAAGAGTCAAACTCACGTCTCAGTTTTCAGCTCCTCCCGCCTCCACACGGCAACTCTCACCGATCGGTTACATCCAGCCACAGCCCATGTCCAACACAGCTAATGTAAAGGATGAAAGAGGGAGGAGTGAAGGTAAAGAGGGAGAAAATGGGGAGGAGTGAAGGTAAAGAGGATGGAAAAGAGGGAGGAGTGAAGGTAAACAGGTTGAAAAGAGGGAGGAGTGAAGGTAAACAGGTTGAAAAGAGGGAGGAGTAAAGGTAAAGAGGATGGAAAAGAGGGAGGATTGAAGGTAAAGAGGGAGAAAATGGGGGAGGAGTGAAGGTAAAGAGGATGGAAAAGAGGGAGGAGTGAAGGTAAAGAGGGAGAAAAGAGGGAGGAGTGAAGGTAAAGAGGATGGAAAAGAGGGAGGAGTGAAGGTAAAGAGGGAGAAAATGGGGGAGGAGTGAAGGTAAAGAGGATGGAAAAGAGGGAGGAGTGAAGGTAAAGAGGGAGAAAAGAGGGAGGAGTGAAGGTAAAGAGGATGGAAAAGAGGGAGGAGTGAAGGTAAAGAGGGAGAAAATGGGGGAGGAGTGAAGGTAAAGAGGATGGAAAAGAGGGAGGAGTGAAGGTAAAGAGGGAGAAAATGGGGAGGAGTGAAGGTAAAGAGGATGGAAAAGAGGGAGGAGTGAAGGTAAAGAGGTTGAAAAGAGGGAGGAGTGAAGGTAAAGAGGGAGGAGTGAAGGTAAAGGAGGAGGTAGAGATTTTGATGGGTGGATGGAGGAAATATCGAGGATGGTTGTGCACTGAGAATCATTCCCACCTCCAAGTTAATTGATTTTTCATTGTTCTTTTTTTTTTTTTTTATGTTTTTGAATTTCTGTCATTAACTGCAATGTGTACTTTCAACACAATGTGTTCAAGACTGTTAATATTAAAGAGTCATTTAATTGGAGTGTGTGTCACTCGAGTCCCCAAAGAGTCATTTAATCGGAGTGTGTGTGTCTCTCAAGTCCCCAAAGAGTCATTTACTTGGAGTGTGTGTCTCTCAAGTCCCGAAAGAGTCATTTAATCGGAGTGTGTGTGTCTCTCAAGTCCCCAAAGAGTCATTTAATCGGAGTGTGTGTGTCTCTCAAGTCCCCAAAGAGTCATTTAATCGGAGTGTGTGTGTGTGTGTGTGTGTCTCTCAAGTCCCCAAAGAGTCATTTAATCGGAGTGTGTGTGTCTCTCAAGTCCCCAAAGAATCATTTAATCAGAGTGTGTGTGTGTGTCTCTCAAGTCCCCAAAGAGTCATTTAATCGGAGTGTGTGTGTGTGTCTCTCAAGTCCCCAAAGAGTCATTTAATCGGAGTGTGTGTGTCTCTCAAGTCCCCAAAGAGTCATTTAATCGGAGTGTGTGTGTGTCTCTCAAGTCCCCAAAGAGTCATTTAATCGGAGTGTGTGTGTCTCTCAAGTCCCCAAAGAGTCATTTAATCGGAGTGTGTGTGTGTCTCTCAAGTCCCCAAAGAATCATTTAATCGGAGTGTGTGTGTCTCTCAAGTCCCCAAAGAGTCATTTAATCGGAGTGTGTGTGTCTCTCAAGTCCCCAAAGAGTCATTTAATCGGAGTGTGTGTGTCTCTCAAGTCCCCAAAGAGTCATTTAATCGGAGTGTGTGTGTGTCTATCAAGTCCCCAAAGAGTCATTTAATTGAAGTGTGTGTTTTTTTTGTTTGTTTTTTGGACAATTACTACACTTTACAGAAGAACATGACTAATGTGTTAAAGCCCCAGTGAGTTAGCCTGGCTCCGCCCTCCTACGCACTTCCGCTCAATTTTATTTTCCTTCAGTACTACGTCTGGGATTGTGCTGTAGACTTTGGTTTCCAGAAATAATTTTTTTACCGGTCCAATCAGCGAACAGAGGGAGTGGCTGAGAACGATGACGTTGATGTAGCGCGTCAGTTTGAGTTGGAGTTCAGTAATGGCAGCGGAGAAAGACGTGAGAAAATCTATTCGGTCCGTTGTTGCAAAACTGCCGAATATCCAGAAGTTAAAGCCGGAGCAAGATCAATGTTTGCTAAGTGTTGTTGGTGGCCATGATGTTGTGGCCCTCCTCCCCAAGGGGTTCGGGAAAAGTTTAATTTTCCAGCTCACTCCGCTAGTGGTGAATGAGTTAGCTAAGGCGAACGATAGGATGCAAAGCCGATAGTTGTTGTCGTCTCCTCTTGTTGCACTAATGGAGGACCAAGTGAGGGAGGCAGAAAGGTTAGGAGTTGGTGCTGGGCAGCTCGGCGTGCACGATGATCACTGTACAGCATTTGCGGCAGATCCGAAACGACCGCAGCGGCGTATTGTTAATGATTACACCCAGCTTCGACAGTTGACTGAATACATCACTGTCCTTAGTGTCAAATAAACATTTAGAATTTAGAATTGTTCCTTGAACTCTTAAATTCGATGAACAAAACATGCAGCTCTCGTTGACAGACATCTTATTCTAAACATAATCCTCTGATCATTCGGACTTGTTTTTTTATTGCTTAAAACAATACACAAGTAATAACAGAAAACATAATACAAAAACAAACAAAAAATAATAATAAAAACAAAACAAAAATAAAACAGTAGGAGGATAATATAAAATAAACATGAACAAGTTAAGAGAATTACATGACACTGAAAAAGGAAAATAATTACAAACAGTTAATGTTTTTAAGGCTTTTTTTGTTCTCAGACAACTTAATTGAAAAGAGGTATTTTTAAAATTCTTTCACAAATATAAGAAAGAGAGGTTTAGCATTTAGATATTTAGATTTATGAATATGGAATTCGGACTTGTTGTTTCCAGCCGGTTACGGCGCATGACATACGTCACGACCACACGTTAGCGATTGGCTATGGCAGATCCTGAGTGACGCTGGGCAGATCCAATAGTTTTGAACTTTAACAGAGAACCCGCCTACAAGGAAGTAAACGTTTCTCAATGGAGCGAGGCCAGACTCTCTGTACAAATGAAATGTACGAGAGTCTGGTAGAACCAGGCTACCAGTGAGTAGCCAAAGACTCAAGATGTTTTTGTGATAATGATTATTTTGCAGTCGATGCTAAATTAACTAGAGGGATGCAGGCCGTGGTCTTAGAAAAACTATTTAGGCTATATATATATATATTAGTTTGCGTGCCGTGTGCTCGGCTGCTTGCTGTGTTGTGATCGTAATTATACGATCACGCGAGAGAGAAAGTAGATGTGTGCAGTTTCAGCCGTCCTCCTCTGATTGTGATGTGATCGAAATAACAAACAAAACAATTTTGTAAAATGATATATGAATCATTTTTATTTTATCATATATCATTTTACAAAACTTTTTTGTGCATGTGCTCCCGCACACACAATTTCAGTCACAACACGCAGTCAGAGGATGCGCTGAAACATCAGCTCGCGATGCTGTTCCCTTCATTCATAACTCGGACTGAGAAGGATAGGCTATATTTGTGTAAATAGTTGTGCAACTGCGCAAACTTTATGAAGTTTAATGTTTGGGTTCCAGGGGAATTTATGACTGTTTCACCTTTTCAACCTCATCAAAGTTTCGTAATTAGTAAGTTCTGTGCTTTTTCTCTTTTTTTTCTTGTGTGCTGACTGATGAGGGGCCGATGTGCCTTGGTGAAACGGTGTTTGTACATGTAGCTTATTTTTTTAATTATCGTGGCAAGCAATCATAAAATACAGCATATTGCACAAAAAAAAAGCAATTTACTGAGAAACGGACCTCGGGTTTGGGTCGGGCTCAGGCTTAAAATATAACCGTAATGTTCGGGTCAGGTTAAATGATTTCGGGTACGGGCCGGGTTTGGGCTTAAGTTTAAAGCCTGTGCTGACCTCTACTTCAGGCACATAACTTGTAAAATTTCAGCAATTATTAAATGACTTCTGTAGAGCTGTTTTACAGTTGAAATAGAATTGAGCTGAATAATGACACTATTGTCTTCAGTTCCATCTTTGGTTCTCTCTGATAGTCAATCAATCAAATACAGTCAAATGAATAATATTTCTGAATGTTAATTGTCATTCCCCAACTGAGCAGTGAAGGACACTTCATCTCAAGCTACAAATCAGACAAAAATGTTGGCTACCCATTTTCTGTGATCTTGACGAAATAAAAATAAAAATAAAAAACTGTTTACTCACTAAATATATACCATCTCAACAAAGTCCTGATATTATACCTTTACCAGAATCTGTGTATCACCATGGTCCTCAAAGTATGACTTAACCAGAGTCTGTGTATCACCATGGTCCTCAAAGTATGACTTGATCAGAGTTTGTGTTTAATGTCCCCAAAATGGACATAAAAAATACTGTCCCTAAAGTGAAGGCAAAATGTCAGGTCTTTAAGGAAGACTTTTATTAATAAAATCAAGTGATAAGTGTGATGACAGCTTCTCCAGAAGTGCAGTCATGTCTTTCTTTTGTCTCTAGACCCTTCAGAAAGGGGTGTCCCTAAAGGTAGGGTTCCCAGTCATACGTCCTCACATTGTGGTTAAGTAGGTATGTGTGTGTGTGTGTGTGTGTGTGTGTGTGTGTGTGTGTGTGTGTGTGTGTGTGTGTGTGTGTGTGTGTGTGTGTGTGTGTGTGTGTGTGTGTGTGTGTGTGTGTGTGTGTGTGTGTGTGTGTGTGTGTGTGTGTGTGTGTGTGTGTGTGTGTGTGTGTGTGGCAAAAAAAGGCAAGTCATAAAGTTTTAGGAAAAGGACTTAATATTTAGCACTGACCTTTTTGGGTTACTAAAAGTAATTAAGTAGCTACAACTTAAGTTTTCAACATTTCATTATTGTACTAATTACTAAATCTAAAATTTATTGCATTACTTGTTACTAATTACTTTCTAAATCCCATATCAACCTCGA
The DNA here is from genome assembly GCF_029890125.1 of Rhinichthys klamathensis goyatoka. Lineage (NCBI taxonomy): Eukaryota > Metazoa > Chordata > Actinopteri > Cypriniformes > Leuciscidae > Rhinichthys > Rhinichthys klamathensis. Next base: position 6,022,812 of record NW_026606558.1, read on the forward strand.
CCAAGTTGAACAACACAAGGATTGCCATGAAACTGCTCTTTTAATTCTTTCAAATACATATAAAATATTTTTGAACTGACCAAAGTATTTAAAGGGAGAAGGTTACATTTAAAAACATACATTTTAGCATTAGATGTTAAATTTTGATGTTAAATCCACTGTTTTAGATATAATTGTTCTTTACAGTATTTAATGCAATTACATCAGAAGTAACTGTAATTGAATTACAGGAAAAAGTAAGTGTAACCCCCAATTCAATCCCAATGTAAAAGAAAATTTCATTAAATTACAGTAATTAATTACTTAGTAATGCATTACACCCAAAACTGGGTTTCTGCTCGCATATGTTAAATGAAAATATTCAGACATAATAAAAATAAATGTATTGTGATCTACAATAACGACCTAAAGCTCAATACGTGAGAAAAAAAATGTTGACATGAGAAAAAAAAAAATCTCACATAGAAATGCATCGCTATTCTAAATCTTCTTAGAAGTAAATGTCACCAACAAATTACATATTATCATTGAGGATTCGGTTTGGACAGGAAATTGCCACTCGTCAGCATTCTCCACTTAGCCTCTATTACAGTGTTCAGCAAAATAAGCAAAATACTGCTAAAGTCTATTGGTTGCATCTTAAAAGTCCTATGTCCTCAAGGAATGCTGTAGGCCTAATGAAAAATGAAGGATGCTGGTCATTAGTCAAACTTCCTGAAACTACTTTTGAGGATGTGAAGAAAATGACTAAGAGAGGGTGAGGGTGGGGAAAGAGTTTGAGAGGGTTACTTTAGGATTAAACGATGACAAGTAATATTCTTAATTCTCACTAAATATAATCCCATAAGTGCTGATGTCATGCACATTTCTTTGCATCAGGGGTGAAATTGTACTAGTCCAGTTATCTTATTTTTGGAATAAGATGTGCTGCAAGTTTCCTACAAATACAACTTTTGTATTTACTGTACATAGCGTTTCCAATAATAATTTTGAATTTTAAAACGATTCAACACACTGGTGTCCCAAATTTCAACATGGTTATAGGCATATGCAAATACATTTCCTCCACCATGGGATCCTCTTGAGGTTTAAAATATTTCCGTTTTCTTTCAATTTCACCTCTCATTTGCTTTCCACACTTGATGACTAAACAATGCTCTTGCTTGAGGCATACAATAAGAGGCTATCATGCTGTGCTGCAGATAAGGTTATACTCCAACTGTCCTTTACATATTTAGTACCTCTCTTTCACACCGCTGAATAGTCGTTTTGTGCATGTTTATCTTTTGCTGTTTTTATTGCATGCATTTGGTCTCAATGTTTTGTGGTGTCACTGTTACAGAGGTCAGGTGCAGAATGAATATTTTATATATTGAACTTTGGTTCTTTAAAGAGCCTTTGCTCATACTGAGCATTTGATTAATTACATTTTTCTACACAGAATTTGGGGGGAAAAATACAACAAATGTAGTAATAGTGTATAGTCATTTAGCATGTGCTTATACAGTACATTAAAGGAGCTGTATGTAAGATTGTGGCCAAAATTGGTACTGCAATCACTTTTAAATTACTGTAGAGCTGTGTATCCCCTCCCCCTCCCCCTGACTCAAGGTTGCCAGATAGGCTGCAGGATCCAGCAAGAACATAGGCTGCTACAAGGAGCTTTCAACTAGAGCAGAGCTGGCAACCCGGATGCCGAAACACTACTGACTTCGTGATTGGTAGATAGGTGGAGGGTGGGGCTTCAGGCCAAAACACAAGATGACAACATCAACATCAGTTGAGGGCTGCAACTTCACTTTTTAAATGACAATATCGTGGCCGTACTACTGTTGTCAGTGATATAAGTATTTGAAATGAACATGATTTCTTAATGTCTAGAGACACATCAGGGCCATTTTATGATTAATTGAAATACATTTCTTACATACAGCTCCTTTAAGCTTAGGCTATATAAGCAATCTGACAATAAGTGACAAAGTGAGATATTTCAAGCCTTTATTTGTTAGATTTTTGGTGATTATGACTTACAGCTATGAAAACCTTTCCACAATGTTCTAATTTTGAATTTGTGGTTTTCATAAGCTGTAGCCATAATCATCATATTTAAAACAAATAAAGGCTTGAAATATCTCACTTTGCATGTAATGAGTCTATATAATATATTAGTTTCACCTTTTTAGTTGAATTACTGAAATAAATGAACTTTTACACGATATTCTAATTTTTCGAGTTTCACCTGTATATATGTATGTATATATAAATATATTCTTCTGAAGCCATGTGATAGTCTGTGTGAAGAACAGACCGCACTTTAAGTTGATGAACATTTTTGATTTGCTCCTTTGGAATTTCTGATCCTGAAATCTGATGTGTTTGGTCTTACTGTATTGCTTAGATTTAGAAAGCCTTCAGGATTACTGACACACAGACACACAGCTCGACGTGCACAGTGTGCATGAAGCTCTCTTTGCAATACATGAAACAATTGATTTAAAGTCTTAACATCTCTGATTTTATTATACAGTAACTCCATGTGTGGTTGTTCTCGTAGTGTTAATGCTTGCCTGCCAGTTCTGTTGTTTTTGCTGAGAGATTTATCTTGCTTCTCAAAATAAACATCATTTTCTATGCGTTGTGCTTCCTGCTTAAATCCAATGAATTATAACTATGCCAGATAGCATAACAAACAGAAGAAGAATCCCCCTTACAGTACGCACAAGATCACAGAACGATGTTCAGAGAGCCAGAAAATGAAACACGGTAACTAAAAATTCAGTGTCAAGTGCGGCAAGTATGCGTCAAATATCTAGAACTGTCAAAATATTTACATTTACATTGTATCTTGTACATTTGACAGACACCTTTTTTCCCAATCGACTTAATGTATTTTCATAATAATGGCTCGACTAGAGTTACATTACATCACGAATCCATGAATGTATACATACACACACACACACACACACACACACACAAACTCTCTCTCTCTCTCTTGGCCTATAATATGGTGACTACACTGAAACATGACAGGTCTCCATATTTTTAACAGTTGTTATATAACTAGCTATGTTTGCCAACAGACTGTAAGAGCTTAGCTAGCATGTCAGATTTGCTTACAGTCCTGCAAAACCATTGCGCTGCAAGCTTCATGTGAGCCCATTTGGCTATATACATTTTCACACCTCTTTATCAACACGGCTCCTTGCTAAGTTGTTTTATTGCTTCTTCTCTGGGAATTTGTGTTTATGTGGGTGAAATGGTTCTGCGCTCGCAGAAATTGACAACGCTGGCCAAGTGTAAACAAAGCGACTCATGTTGTATACAGGAACAAGGAGATGCATCCTCTTTTATTCAATCATGGAAGACAACAGATTGTCACTTGACTGGGCTGGTGGAAATTCTTGTACAGTATGTATCCTTTAAGACAAAAATGTGTTTAAGCCATTCATTAGCAGTCACATCTTAGTGGCACTTTCTCATCTGGCATTGATAGGACTCCTCGATTTCCACTCTCCATAACAGAACTACAGTATATCCAAAAAATACTGATTTTGGGGTTACTACATAGAATATTTCCTTTAATAACCACCATAAATTCTAAAATAGTTATCAGGAATGGGTCATTGAGAACTATAACAAACTTGAAAAGTACCATCCTAAGTTTCCAGATAAAAAGTTTCAGGATTCCCACAGAGCACTTCATCACATGAAATTATTCCACCCTCCATAGTTTAATAGAAGCGGTTTGACAAAGAGGTGAAATATTAGCTCTGGCTGGTTTGCTATAGCTGCCAGGGGTAGCTCATTTAGTAGGAGAGCATGCATCTCAATGATGGCAGGGGTATTCGGTTGTTGCTTCGGGACAGTAGAGCCAATTCTTCCTCCCTGCAATAGGAGATTTTAATAAACTACCATGACAGCACTGAGGCCGATGTAGACCTCACCAGACCGAGGGAGGTTTAAATGAGCACCATAGACTCATGTTGTTGGGAATAGTTGTTGTAACACTTTTTGGTTACACTTTATTTTAATGTGCCCCTGTTATAGTGTAATTATACATTTACGTAGAGTAATAATAATTATCTATGTACTTACTATAGGGTTAGAGTAGGATTAGGGTTTGGTTGAGAGTGAGTTGAATGTAATTGTGCATATTACTATAGTAAATACTTGTATGGACACATCAAAATAAAGTGTTCGCCACTTTTCTTCTACATTATTCCCATTCATTTGATTAACTGGGAGGACAAAAGCATGTTGGGTTTCATGGTTTGCTTCAGCACAGTTTACTTCAGTTTATTTGAAATATTTCAGATGTTCATGACATTGTGACACCTGATCTGCTTGCATTAAAATATTCTATTATATAGCACTACATACTAGTATGCTATTATATAGTGTTATAGTAAGAAATCATTTAGTTGCTGTTAAAATGCATTGAATAGGTGATTAAATACTTTATGTGATATGTGCATGTGGGGCAATGGAGCGATGTCTGATCAGTCTGCTGTTTAGGTTTTTTTACCACCATATTTAAGGTTTTAAATAAACCATAATTAAAAATTACAATTATGCAATGCAAATATTTTTAGTTTTATATACACCGTAACTTTAATGTAAAACATTCTATTTTTTTTATCCTTTTAATTTGTAACTTTTATATTTGAATCTATTTTTTGCGCACACAATCTATAGCATACTTTATATAGATGTCAATTTGCACATTAATTGTTTGATGGAGTAATTGCAGAAATAACTGACAGATTAATTGATCATCAATGTAGTTGCAGATCTACTGCAAATCATTTGTCAGCACAGGCCACTGTTCCTCCTCATAACCGGAGCAGGGGGCTAAAAAGAAGGATGATAAAGGAGGGGAATGATAAAGGAGCCCTGCTGACAGTGCAGAAGGATACACACCTGATGCTTATTGCGCCATAAATCCAGCTCCATGCCTTTTCTTCGCATCTGTTCATGTAGGCTATACGTCCTTGAGCTCAAGGTACGTCCACCTTTCCCTGCCGGCTCCTCCAGCACGTCCCGTTCACTTTCCATGATGACGACGCCACACCTTCACATTTTGTTGGATTGCCCCTGCAAAGTAAATGTAATAGCTTGTGCTTTTAGCTATAACTAAATGCAACTCGGTCTGCATGGATAAGATGTAATTATACTACCGGTATTCTGTTCCAAACCCGAGGGGGTGATTTGGCCAACTCTGACCTTGTCTGTTTAAGACGGATTACAAACAGTTCTCCCTAAACCAATTAGTCGGACATTATCATGCAAATGACTGTTATTTCTCTTGGCGATCCTAAACACAGATGTGGAAAAGGAGTACACTAGTGGTGATTTCCCTTGAGATCCTTCCAAGATGAACCACAAGCATACAGTGTGTTCCAGCACGCTCACATCCCTAAAACACATGCTCCTCTCTCTAGATGAATCATAATGAGAACTAAACAAGACACATAATTCATGAGTGTTTTGTAATAGTAGAAACAACATCATCTAAAACACCAGGCATCCGATCTGCTTAAGTCACCGTGCCGTGCCGTTCAGTGGCGGAGCCAGAGAGGTGTCCGGGGTGGCCAATCGGACATTTCATTTCCTATCTTGTTGAAAGAAGCATTTTATTTTTATGTGCGCATTGTTAATGTAGAATAACGTTGAATATTAAGAGAATATTAACGTTAGTCGCAAGATACCGAAGAATAAGAATAAGGGAGGTCGAACACTGTACGAGAAGCTATGTTCAAAATCCTGCTGCGCCACAGAGAGCGATTCATATAGTTTTCCATTAAATTACATTATATTTGTCCCAAATCGTTAATGCATAATGACTTCACCCTTGGCTTTTATAATATATTTGTCTTTCGGTGGATTGAATAAAGTCTATGCTTCATATAGAGAGATATAATAATATAGATTTCCCATTCTCTCTCCTTTTGCACTTTTTTTTTACTGCAAAACTCATCAACGCCACATTTTTAACTCTGAAAGTGAACTATTTACCTGGACCGTGATTAGATTCACTGTTTTGGACTATCGCCTTAAACCTGAGAATGTGCCGCGTCTGGTGTGCATTATAGCCTACAGTAAGTTTGAGGTTTTCTATCAGGTTTAGGTTTCCTGAGTCATTGTCAGTTTTGGGGGTAACGCATTACATGTAACACGAGTTTGCATGTGAATGATGCTTAAAAGGTAAAAAAAAAAAAACACTTTCCTTTAATATTCAACTAGAATTGAATATTTTAAGTAAAAGAAAAAGGGTTTGGGGTAAAGGATGAGATCACAGTTATTCAATTATATTAAGTTTTGATAAATGGACCTTGCTTTCAGAAAACTGTATTATTGTTTGGGTTATTTGATAATAGAATGGAATTTGGTGTCTAAGCAAATGAGAGAAAACTACAAATGAAGCAAATGCACTTAAGCACCAATAGGGAGAGAAAAGTGTGCTCTGTCAAGAAGAAGAAACAGAAGCATAATGCAACAACATGGACAAAATGCTAGACATGATATGACTCAAATTTGTTGTGTTGTCACAAGCTTTTATATGCTATCACTTTCACAGTCTTGCTAAACTCCAAGAACAAAAATCACTTTTATCTAGAAATGTATCAGTGGCTGAACTAGAGTTGTATCAAGGTGTGGCCAAAGCTACTTTACGGTCCATAGAACATGAAAGAAAATGAGTGTGTAAAAAAAAAAAATAGCATGAATGATTCCAATGATTTCTGATTAGAGGTAGAAGTGATACATATCACTTCTGAATTATCGACGAGTTCTTCAGTGTGGCCCGACATGAGCTAAACATTCAACAGCAACTTACGACATCGTGACTGAACTGTGTGTATTAATATCACAGATGTAAACATGATTATCCGCAACTCTCTTATCTCTCATCTGTTAATGGAGAAAACATTCATTTACACTGACCAGTGTTGGGGAAAGCTACTTTTAAAAGTTATAAGTTACAATATTGCATAAAAAACACACAAAAAAAACCTAATCTGATTACGTAACTTAAAGTATTGTTTTTTTTTAGAAATTGCCTATAATCAAACTAGACTGTAAGTACGTTTTATAATATTTCTTGGCAATACTGTACAATAAGGTTAAATTTGTTACCATTACTTAATGCTTTAGATTTCTTGAACTAACAATGAACAAAGTTTTTACAGAATGTATTAATCTTTGGAATGTTCATTTCTACATATATTAATATATTTTTAACATTTCTAGTTGTTAAATTAACATTAATGTATTATGGAAAAACAAGACTTAATGAACAGTATATGTTTATGAAGTAGCATTAACTATTAAGACAAATGCTATAAAAATGTGGTTCATTGTTAGTTCATGATACTGCATCAACCATGTTAACAAATTGAACCCTGAATGTAAAGTGTACCTATTGCTTTTCCTCCCACTGTAATTTATGTAGATTAGTGGTATTTTGCACGAATCAAAAAGTTTAGAGGTTGCCCTGAAAACGTGTATAATGAGTGTTCAGTGCATCTGTGTGTTTGATAGTTTTGTGAGCCAAAAGCAAAGTTTCAATTACATGAAGATGACTTTCAATTTTAGTCTGAAAAGTTTCAGGTTTGTACAACTGAGTTGTACTTTTGAATTTGTGATTATAGTTTTGAGAAATGTGACTTAGTAATTGTCTTTCTCAATCTCCATTAATTCCGAGCCCTTCATAGTCACAAAACCATTCAGTGTACCTCGACTTTTGACTGCTCTAAAAGCAGAAACTCTCCACATGACCCTATTGAAGCTGAATTGGTGTTGATGCCCACAGCCGAAATCTGCTCTGCTCATTAAAACTCCCTGCTGTGTGCCCATGGTGCCCTTGTGCATTGTAAAATTATCATAGAGAAACAACCATAGAAACACACTTCCCTTTAATCAACAACCCAGAGGAACTGTCTATCCCTCACATTATTCAAAACAACTCGATGCACATGTAGTTGTTCACACCGCATTCCTATTTTTAAGTCAGCCTTTAACACTGAATATTGAGTTTTGATTGGTGAAAGAATGAGGCTTATCTCACAGTATAATTTTGATGCTTACGTTGTCAAATAATGCCTGGCATTGAGCAAACAGAGTTCAGTGGTTACACCAAGGAGATTTGCAATGCTCCTACAACCCCTATAATGTATGACAACCGTACAATGTCAGAGATGGATCAGGCATTCAGAGATATTCTTTCCCAGGTGCGTTTGCCAGAGAGAACATACGGTGTAATGTAAATGTGAAATTATGGCCAAATTGAAAAGTTGGCTCACATTTCTGTTGTTATATTTGTAAGTTTAGAGATGGATGTGTTATATGGATACGTTGAGGCACTTCTTTCTATTTTTTTTTTTTTTGTAATTAGAGTTATAAAGTTGCTTCTTTTTTTTTGTTGGATTGAAGTAAATCATATTGAAGCATATGTAGCAAGTGCATGTGTATGCATGCAACACAATAAATGCATGTCGTGCTTGTTTTGTAAAAAAAAAAAAATTATTGGTCTATTATGATTCAATGAAGATCTTAATGATATAACTAAAGCAGAAATACATGGAGTAATTCATGTAACACATAACTCACAAAACTACATGTGCACTTGGTTTCAAGTCACTAATGAAAGGCTGGATATAGAAAAAATATAGTTTTTTCTCTTTCTTTCTATTTGTAATTAGCTTTTTCTTCAAGTAATTTTTTTGTTCAAGTGAGTACATGTTGCCCCTGAGCAGTTGAATTTGCTCTTTAAGACAAACAAAGGTCATTACTGGACATTTAAACAATCAAAGTGCAGTTGTAGTCTTACACATGACTACATACACATCCACACATCATTTATTACTGAATATAAAGGTTGTTAAATATCACTAATTCTCAATTGCCCAAAGCCAGAACTCATTATGAGGCATTTCCATCTCTCCCTGCATTTAGTTTTGGTATCTTTTCATCTATGGTTAATTAATGTACAAAGTTATTTTGCCTGGATGCATATGATCAGCTTCGAACTGCATAATTAGGTCAGGCAAACATTTGAACCACCCAAGGAGTGTGGACCTCTGTCCCCTAGAGACAAGTACAAATTCTGAATCATCATTTTTCTCATTATTTGGTGATCAGATTAGCATGGCATTTAGTATTAAATCTGAAAGTCTTAATTTACTTTCAGCTTTATTAACAATTTCGCAAAATCTTGAGACACCTTAATGACTAATAACTTGACAAGGGTGTGAAATAACCCATTCTAGTTTTTCTGCAGGCTTCAGATCCAAAACTATGCAGAACGTGAATAGTAGAAGCAAGTGGAGACGTGGAATCATTTTCAATGGGAGGCTAAAACCAGAGCCTCCTCGTGTCACGGTCTCCTCGCACCTTATCCCCTCCTTTAACCCTGATTTTATTAAAACGTTTGGGTGGTATTATTCTAACGGCCACCGAGGCTGGTCCCTTGCCAGCCATGGCTCTCAAGCCCCAGGTCCTATAGTCTCAGCGCTCCCAAGCATGGTGGTCGCAGCACTCCATGTCCGGTGGTCCCAAATCCAGTGGTCCCGAAGGCTGTCTATGGTGCTTCTGGTAATGGCCACCATAGCAGCGTCCGTGATAACTTCCGTCGAGATGTCTGCCTGCACTATCATGGCCATGGAGGTAGTCTATGAACTCACTGCCCCATGCCATGGCCACAGATGTCATCCAAGAACTTTCTGTGCTCAATGTCATAGAGGCCGTCCACACTCCACATCCTCTTCTGCTCCGCCGTGGCCTCCTAATCCACAGTGGTCTTCTGCTCTGCTGAGGTAGGTATCTCTGCCGGCTGTGCCATGGTGCTCTCCATGTCCACTTGCTCCACCACATTTACCTGATCCTCCATGGTCTCATCCACTGCTCCACGGTCCAGGTCCACCTGATCCTTCATGGTCTCATCCACTGCTCCACGGTCCAGGTCCACCTGATCCTCCATGGTCTCGTCCACTGCTCCACGGTCCAGGTCCACCTGATCCTCCATGGTCTCATCCACTGCTCCACGGTCCAGGTCCACCTGATCCTCCATGGTCTCGTCCACTGCTCCACGGTCCAGGTCCGCCTGATCCTCCATGGTCTCGTCCAGTGCTCCACGGTCCAGGTCCACCTGATCCTTCATGGTCTCGTCCAGTGCTCCACGGTCCAGGTCCACCTGATCCTTCACGGTCTCGTCCACTGCTCCACGGTCCAGGTCCACCTGATCCTCCATGGTCTCGTCCACTGCTCCACGGTCCACGTCCACCTGATCCTCCATGGTCTCGTCCAGTGCTCCACGGTCCAGGTCCACCTGATCCTCCATGGTCTCGTCCAGTGCTCCACGGTTCAGGTCCACCTGATCCTCCATGGTCTCGTCCAGTGCTCCACGGTCCAGGTCCACCTGATCCTTCATGTTCTCATCCAGTGCTCCACGGTCCAGGTCCACCTGATCCTCCATGGTCTCGTCCAGTGCTCCACGGTTCAGGTCCACCTGATCCTCCATGGTCTCGTCCAGTGCTCCACTGTCCAGGTCCACCTGATCCTCCATGGTCTCGTCCAGTGCTCCGCAGTCCAGGTCCACCTGATCCTCCATGGTCTCGTCCAGTGCTCCACGGTCCAGGTCCACCTGATCCTCCATGGTCTCGTCCAGTGCTCCGCAGTCCAGGTCCACCTGATCCTCCATGGTCTCGTCCAGTGCTCCACGGTCCAGGTCCACCTGATCCTCCATGTTCTCGTCCAGTGCTCCACGGTCCAGGTCCACCTGATCCTCCATGGTCTCGTCCACTGCTCCACGGTCCAGGTCCACCTGATCCTCCATGTTCTCGTCCAGTGCTCCACGGTCCAGGTCCACCTGATCCTCCATGGTCTTGTCCACTGCTCCACGGTCCAGGTCCACCTGATCCTCCATGGTCTCGTCAAAGGCTCCACGGTCCAGATCCACCTGATCCTCCATGGTCTCGTCCAGTGCTCCACGGTCCAGGTCCACCTGATCCTCCATGGTGTCATCCACTGCTCCACGGTCCAGATCCACCTGATCCTCCATGGTCTCGTCCAGTGCTCCACGGTCCAGGTCCACCTGATCCTCCATGGTGTCATCCACTGCTCCACGGTCCAGGTCCACTTGGTCCTCGGTCCAGGTCCACCTGATCCTCCATGTAGTCATCCACTGCTCCACGGTCCAGATCCACCTGATCCTCCATGGTCTCGTCCAGTGCTCCACGGTCCAGGTCCACCTGATCCTCCATGGTGTCATCCACTGCTCCACGGTCCAGGTCCACTTGGTCCTCGGTCCAGGTCCACTTGGTCCTCGGTCCAGGTCCACCTGATCCTCCATGGTCTCGTCCACTGCTCCACCGTCCAGATCCACCTGATCATCCATGGTCTCGTCCAGTGCTCCACGGTCCAGGTCCACCTGATCCTCCATGGTCTCATCCACTGCTCCACGGTCCAGGTCCACCTGATCCTCCATGGTCTCGTCCACTGCTCCACGGTCCAGGTCCGCCTGGTCCTCCATGGTCTCGTCCAGTGCTCCACGGTCCAGGTCCACCTGATCCTTCATGGTCTCGTCCAGTGCTCCACGGTCCAGGTCCACCTGATCCTTCATGGTCTCGTCCACTGCTCCACGGTCCAGGTCCACCTGATCCTCCATGGTCTCGTCCACTGCTCCACGGTCCAGGTCCACCTGATCCTCCATGGTCTCGTCCAGTGCTCCACGGTCCAGGTCCACCTGATCCTCCATGATCTCGTCCAGTGCTCCACGGTTCAGGTCCACCTGATCCTCCATGGTCTCGTCCAGTGCTCCACGGTCCAGGTCCACCTGATCCTCCATGGTCTCGTCCACTGCTCCACGGTCCAGGTCCGCCTGATCCTCCATGGTCTCGTCCAGTGCTCCACGGTTCAGGTCCACCTGATCCTCCATGGTCTCGTCCAGTGCTCCACTGTCCAGGTCCACCTGATCCTCCATGGTCTCGTCCAGTGCTCCGCAGTCCAGGTCCACCTGATCCTCCATGGTCTCGTCCAGTGCTCCACGGTCCAGGTCCACCTGATCCTCCATGGTCTCGTCCAGTGCTCCGCAGTCCAGGTCCACCTGATCCTCCATGGTCTCGTCCAGTGCTCCACGGTCCAGGTCCACCTGATCCTCCATGTTCTCGTCCAGTGCTCCACGGTCCAGGTCCACCTGATCCTCCATGGTCTCGTCCACTGCTCCACGGTCCAGGTCCACCTGATCCTCCATGTTCTCGTCCAGTGCTCCATGGTCCAGGTCCACCTGATCCTCCATGGTCTTGTCCACTGCTCCACGGTCCAGGTCCACCTGATCCTCCATGGTCTCGTCCAAGGCTCCACGGTCCAGATCCACCTGATCCTCCATGGTCTCGTCCAGTGCTCCACGGTCCAGGTCCACCTGATCCTCCATGGTGTCATCCACTGCTCCACGGTCCAGATCCACCTGATCCTCCATGGTCTCGTCCAGTGCTCCACGGTCCAGGTCCACCTGATCCTCCATGGTGTCATCCACTGCTCCACGGTCCAGGTCCACTTGGTCCTCGGTCCAGGTCCACTTGGTCCTCGGTCCAGGTCCACATGATCCTCCATGGTGTCATCCACTGCTCCACGGTCCAGATCCACCTGATCCTCCATGGTCTCGTCCAGTGCTCCACGGTCCAGGTCCACCTGATCCTCCATGGTGTCATCCACTGCTCCACGGTCCAGGTCCACTTGGTCCTCGGTCCAGGTCCACTTGGTCCTCGGTCCAGGTCCACCTGATCCTCCACGGTCTCGTCCACTGCTCCACCGTCCAGATCCACCTGATCCTCCATGGTCTCGTCCAGTGCTCCACGGTCCAGGTCCACCTGATCCTCCATGGTCTCATCCACTGCTCCACGGTCCAGGTCCACCTGATCCTCCATGGTCTCATCCACTGCTCCACGGTCCAGGTCCACTTGGTCCTCGGTCCAGAGTCCACCTGATCCTCCATGGTCTCGTCCACTGCTCCACGGTCCAGATCCACCTGTGCCTCCATGGTCTCGTCCAGTGCTCCACGGTCCAGGTCCACCTGATCCTCCATGGTCTCGTCCAGTGCTCCACGGTCCAGGTCCACCTGATCCTCCATGGTCTCATCCACTGCTCCACGGTCCAGGTCCACTTGGTCCTCGGTCCAGGTCCACCTGATCCTCCATGGTCTCATCCAATGCTCCACGGTCCAGGTCCACCTGATCCTCCATGGTGTCATCCCCTGCTCCACGGTCCAGGTCCACCTGATCCTCCATGGTCTCATCCAGTGCTCCATGGTCCAGGTCCACCTGATCCTCCATGGTCTCGTCCAGTGCTCCACGGTCCAGGTCCACCTGATCCTCCATGGTCTCATCCACTGCTCCACGGTCCAGGTCCACTTGGTCCTCGGTCCAGGTCCACCTGATCCTCCATGGTCTCATCCACTGCTCCACGGTCCAGGTCCACCTGATCCTCCATGGTGTCATCCACTGCTCCACGGTCCAGGTCCACCTGATCCTCCATGGTCTCATCCACTGCTCCAAGGTCCAGGTCCATCTGATCCTCCATGGTGTCATCCACTGCTCCACGGTCCAGGTCCACCTGATCCTCCATGGTCTCATCCACTGCTCCACGGTCCAGGTCCACTTGATCCTCGGTCCAGGTCCACCTGATCCTCCATGGTCTCATCCACTGCTCCACGGTCCTGGCCTGCCTCTAAACCACGGTTTATGCTCGCCTCTCCTCCACAATCCATTGTCTCGTCCTCTGCTTCACAGTCCAGGTCTGCCACCGCTTTGCTGTCCCGGTCTGCTGCCATGCCATGATCCAGTTCCTGGTCAGATCCTCATTGGTTCTTTTTTTACTAGTTCTGTCTGACTGTTTCACTTAGAGCCCAAGTTTTGCCTTGTTTTAGCCTAGACATCAGGGCTGTGTTTGGATGACTATTAGACTTCTTTTAAATGCAAAATTGCTTGCTGGGTAGAATGTCTAAACTGAACCATTGGGAAAAAAGAGTTAATCTAAAATGCATTTTTTCACAGTTCAAGAGATGACTATTATATAAAGTATAATTTAACATTTGACTATAATTGTAATGTAAAAACGTACTCTGTCTGCAGTGCATAGATCAAGCTATATCTCCCCCTTTTATTATTTATTTTTCTTTCAGGCTCTCAGGATCTCAAGTGAAATACACATAAGAACGTGTTAGAATATTGCTTGTGTCTCTGAATTAGCACAAGCTCCTTGCTGCGCAGGTGAGAGATTAGCGCATGCAGTGTCAGGTGTGTAAAGAATTCCCAAGTGACCTGTGTTACATAGCCTGCTCATGAATAATTGAACGTGGATCATTTCCCTGTGGTGCACAGTTGCATCCACAAGCATACCTAGACAATGATTTAGAGAATAGCAAATAAGTGAGTTGCATAAGTGTCTGTATGTCATATTAGTTGCCATCCCCTTAAGCTGTGGTTCATGCTATTTTTAGTCCTCACAGCAACAGTAGAAACCCTAATGGGACAGCTGCCAAGAACAGTAAACATCATTCAGTATGCCACCTTATGAACATCTAAATACTCTGTGCATGCAGGCACAATGTGAATTTAGCTACTGACAATTTCCAGATTAAAAATACAGTGACCTTTTTCCAGTCAATGTTGTCCAGTTTAAGACCTAGTTGCGGAGTGTACAATCTCCAAACACTGCTGCTTTAACGTTCACAGGCAAACCATCGGAAGCCCAGTGGTGCGAATAGGCAATCAAATGTCAGGCTGGTTAATTCCCTTGTGTCTCTAAGATCTGGTCCGTCGATCTCTGTCTGTACGGTTCCACCAAACAGAATGTCATTCTGCAAGTCCAGCTCAGACCAACCAATTCAGCCATGAATGTCACCAGGAGAAAGACTTTATTTTGGCTTATACAAGATCTCCACAAGCACTGATTTTATTTTAAAGTAGCCTACTGCTGTATGCACTGATGATCACAAATTTGATTTATTCCAAGCACATGTGTCACTAAAAGGTTTTAAAGGTTCTGTATTTTTTTTTTTTTTTTTTTTTTTTTTTTTTTGGACTACCATAAAATGTCTCCTCTACCTGACAGATATCAGTGGAATAGGTGTCCTGAGAAATCACACCTGTCTCTGTGTCAGCCCTACTCTCTGAAAAAAGAGTCAGGGGAGCAGTCCATTCTTTTCTTTTCTTTTTTAGCCAACCGTGAACACACTCTGCCTGTGAATCAGTGTGTGAGTTGGTCGTTGACGTGTTTTGGATAAGGTGTGGAAATGAAGCAGGATCATTAGATCAATATCATTAGAATTGAAGTGAATTTGATGAATCTATCTATCTGTCTATCTATCTATCTATCTATCTATCTATCTATCTATCTATCTATCTATCTATCTATCTATCTATCTATCTATCATTCTATTGTTTTATCTATTGTTCTGTCTCTGTCTGTCATTCTATCTATCTATCTATCTATCTATCTATCTATCTATCTATCTATCTATCTATCTATCTATCTATCGCTCTTTCTGTCTGTTGTTCTGTATGTCCATCCATCCGTCCATCCATCCGTCCGTCCATCCATCTGTCTTTCTGTAAGTCCATCCATCCATCCATCCATCCATCCATCCATCCATCCATCCATATATCCATCCATCTATCCATCCATCCATCCATCCATCCACAGCAGAATCTCTATCTGATTTTTCAAAAAAAAAAAAGCCCCACAAGCCTTTTATTTGGGGAAAAGGTTTTTTATATGCATTATTTATTTCACTTAATGAGTCCCTGGTGTATATTATCAAATGGAATCTCAAAAGGCTTTTACAATGGTGCATTTAATAACTGTAGGTGTATTTTAAATTGGTCTTCTGTAGGTATAAAACAAGTTAATTATGCGGAGGTTTAAATGTAATATGACAACCCAGAAATTAGTTATCGAGGTGAGTTGTTTGTGTCAGTTTAATTTTGTTCTCAGAGTATGTGGGAGCAAAGCTGGATGTTGGCAAAACCCATGTCTGGTACTTTCAATTCATTTCATGGACACAAAATATCATGCCTTGGCTATCACAAATGAATTCTTTATTTAGCAGCACCAATTTGAGAGCAGTGCTGCCAGATGGATAAAAAAAAATCATCTAAATTATATATTTCAGTTGATTGGATGAAAACATGCTTGAATGAAAAAATAACCACATTAATTTTTCTCTTTCTGATTCCACCATGTCAAAACTTTGCAAGCCAAATGACAATCTGAAACGACCTGTATCGGTCATAAACCCTTACATCCTTGAACATATAAAGATAACTTTTGAAATACATCATCTGTACTTTTAATGCGTATTAAGTCTATTGCCTACAATGAGCAATGCCAGTAAGAAGAGTCACATTATAATCCTTTGTTGATGCCAGCAGCAGGAATATGACTTAAACTCTTAGAACCTGTTGCTCTGACATCTTTCATATATCAGGTTTCAAGTTATCTCCTGTCTCGTTGGTGTGAGGGGCCTTGTGTTTCTCACCTAAGGCTCGACAAAGATTTTACATCATCGAGACAGCTGATTAAATTGTTTATTAAATGACTCCTGGCAGACTTTGATGGAGAAAGGCCAGAAGCCTATTTAAGACATTTATGTTAGAGACAGACACAGAAAAGAATTTCGATTTGAAGAATTATGCTGCACAAGGGAAAAAAGTCAGCTTTAAAAATTCACCCATACAAATTGAGCATTATCGTTTCACTATTATCCATTGAGAGCCTATAAAGTCCACTTTACCACATGGTGTCAGACAAGAAATAACCATAATACAATCTATCTCAGTGACCCATTAGATGTAAGTGGTGGCACCATTGTTCACTAATCATTAAGTTATTTCCCTGTCATGTGTCTGCACAGTGACAGAAAAAAATTATTTTATAAGTATGTATAAAATGTGTATTTAGAAATAAAATGCCATGGATCACTTTTTTTATCTCAATGCCATCGCTTCTTATTTTAAATGTCTTTCCCTCAGTATGCACTTACAATATTTACATACACCTGTAAAGAATTCTTCATAACTAAATTACGCTGAAAAGAAATTACACTCGAACATCATCGCTAGTAGGAAATACTGAAAGGATTTCTAAGTCAAACCAGCAAGTAGAACAGTTGATTCGGACTAATGCATTATAGTTCAAATAGTCCTACACTAAAATAAAATAATTTTGTGGTTCAGTACCATCTGCCCTTTTCCCAGAGTACACTGGGGCGTGTATAATGAATATGGTTGCATTGTTTTAGAGTTTGACATTTAACATTGTTGTCATGTTTAACGTTGTCTTGTGATGTCAGGATGAGTTTGTTCCTATAACTCAGTTTGTTGATTGTTCCCATGTGTGTGTGTGTGTGTGTGTGTGTGTCCTGGGTGTTCATGTGATGTTGCTGAAAGTTTACGACAACAAGTTGTTATCATTAAAAATCATTATCATTGAATAATTTAAACCTACATAAACAAAAGGAACACTAGCTAGTGTTATCTACCTACATTTTTATGATGATGGCAGATTATAAGACATTTAAACATGTACTCAAACATTTACTGAAGTAAATAAATTCAACTTGGAAAAGCCGTCATTGTAGCTTTCATTTTAATAAGAGAATGTTTTAGCAAGTATCCAACATTCGACAGGTCTGCCAAAAGTGGACTGTTTTTCATCACAGCTCAGTTTTTTCACTCTCTTCCACGACCGGGACACTGTCCTCTTTAATACGGGCCCCTCAGTGATGAGTGGGACACTCAAGTGAACATTAACTCTCAGGAGTACTTGTGACATTTTTATTCTACTTTCAAGCTGGAAAACCACTGTGGATGCTCATAATTGCTATCATTACTGTTGGCACAAGCACAAAATAATAATGCTTAAATAGCAGGTGAAAATGGGAGGAATAAAAGCAGGAGCCAGCTGTTTTCGTTATCCTCCCATGTAATCCTGTGTGCCCAAAAATGCAGATATCTTTGTCGCTGAAAGGTTATTTAGTAACAGGTAAATACAATTATCATGTGATTACAGAACAAAGGCATTTGCTTGTACACAATGCACAGTGGACAAACAAAAAACATAAGGTGCATGGGAAATACGTAAATTATTTCAAATTATTTTGCTTTGTCCTTTTTATCTTTTGGCATCCATATTTCTGAGTGAGCCATATGGGCGTCCCATTTCAGCTGTTTTCTGCCCCGTAATGCTGTGGGAGTGTATGCAGCAGGATAAACAGCAGCACTAATGAGGAGAGCTCTAAGCCATGCAGCAAAGACTCTGATGGATCCTTTCTCACCTGTTGGCCCATGTTGCTATGGTAACTGATATGACAGGGGAGAACAGTAAATACATGTGCTAATGGGTTAGAGTTGTGGGTTTTATCATGTCTGGTTAATGGAACCAAACAGGCTATGATAATTTGGTTGGTTGGTTGATTGGTTGGTTGGTTGGTAGGTACACTGTAAAAAATAAAAACCTTAAAAAAACGGTCAATGACTGGCAGCTACGGCTGCCAAACAAAAACCGTAAAAATAAAGTAAAATATCCTAATTTAAATTGAGTGCAAAAAACTTTTCAAAACTTTGTCCTTAAATGTTTTACAGAAAAACACTGTTATTTTACAGTTATTTCCTGAATTATTATGATCAAATACCTTCACTGTGAAAAAAAGGTAAAATGACTGTCAGCAATGGCTGCCATACAAAAACCATAAAATGCATGTAAAATATCCTAATTTAAATAATAAATACTATTGCAGAAATCTTCATTAAGCTTTTTAACAGAAACACTGTTCTTTCACATATATATATATATTTACTGATTTTTTACTAAAAAACATATTTACTGTAAAAAGTAAATATCTTGCTATAAACTACACGCATGATTTACTGATTATATGTCATCAGCAACTACACAGTTCCTGTCTGTTAAATAAAGCAACACACAGCATTCATCAGTGTTACTCTGCTCATCCTGGACTGAAGCTCAGGCTCTACTGTTCAACACAATGGTGACACACAAAACACACCATACAGAAACACTTTACATCCCAGCAGAACATTAAACACTAACAGATCTCTCAAGATCTCAGCATCTTCACTTATAACAAACAAGACTTCTTTCATACTAACATTCCCATTGAGAAATAACAGAGGTTTAGAAGTTGATATTTTATTGAAAATAATAAAGTTTGATGTCACCATGATAGAGGTCAGTGTTTGCTTTAGTTGGGCTCTTGACCCTTTATATATTAACATTAGTTTTTCTCTTAACTGTGCATGTCTTTGATGCATGTTTCTTATTGTAGGAAATCGAGAGAAACTCAGATCAGATGATGTTGGTCACTTAATAGTGATAATATTCATCAAGCAGTTGTCTGCTGCATTGATACCACCTGATTGGTATGACTTTTTAATGACTGAATAAGTTGTAAAATGTTAATTGTTAATTTAGAATGTCAGTATTGCTATAGAAGATCCTACAATGCTTTAATATAAGATTTTATGAAGTCATTATGCAAAAAATGTTTTGACAGTATCATACAGACTCACTCAGGCATCAATAATTATCGTATGAATCTCAACAATGGTGACAATGAAAAAAAATTCTGACCTATTATAAAGTCACAAAAAGGCTTTGTTGATAGTCACCATTGTTGAGATTCATATGTTGATTCTTGATGTCTCCATACTCCTAACAAAATAAGCCAACTCAAAAAAATATATGTAGAATATATATATTTTTTTATTTGAGATTGCATTAATACTGATCCCACAATATTTCAACAAATCATGTGAAAAAAAGTATAACTTTGTATAACACTAAAGTCCATCTATATATAATGTATTCACAGCCAATAGAGATTTGACTGTCATATCAATGAATCAGATCAGCATATGATGACTATAAAATCATCAATAAATGACCAAGATCATCTTATATTTTCTCTTGCAATTATTGCCATTATAAATGTGCATCAAAACACAGTTAAAGCAACTAGAGAAAAAGTAATGTTGAAACTCAAGAGTCATGAGCCCAACTAAAGCAAACACTGATCTCAATCATGGTGACATCACATTTCTATTAAAGTTTTTTTACACTTTATTTAAATTAGGATATTTTACTTTAATTAAATGGTTTTTGTTTGGCAGCCGTAGCTGCCAGTCATTTGACCCTTTTTTTACGATTTTTTTACAATGAAGGTATATGATCATAATAATGCAGGAAATACCTGTGAAATAACAGTGTTTTTTTGTTTTATTTGAATTAGAAGATTTTACTTTAATTTTATGGTTTTTGTTTGGCAGCCGTAGCTGCCAGTCATTTGACCCTTTTTTTACGATTTTTTTACAATGAAGGTATATGATCATAATAATGCAGGAAATACCTGTGAAATAACAGTGTTTTTTTGTTTTATTTGAATTAGAAGATTTTACTTTAATTTTATGTTTTTTGTTTGGCAGCCGTAGCTGCCAGTCATTTGACCCTTTTTTTACGATTTTTTTTTTCCACTGAAGGTATATGATTGTTATTTTACAGGTATATCCTGAATTATCACAGTGTTTTTCAGTTTATTTAATTTAGGATTTTTTACTTTAATGTTACAGTTTTTTGGGGGCTGCCAGTCATTTGACCGTTTTATCATTTAACTGTTTTGTTACTGTTTAATTACAGATTATATTTGTAATTTTACATACATTTTTATGTAATTTAAGAAAACAGAAAAAATACTGTATGAAAAATACAATCAATTTCCTGTATAAAAAATGTCAATTACTGCAATTTGTCATTAATGTCACAATACCTTAAATAACAGCTGAATTTTTATTTTACAGATATTATTTGTAATTTTACAGTGTGTTGAGTACAATTTAAAATGAAAGAGAATGATCGTCAAAAAATCACAGTTATTTTCTGTAAAATTAGGATTTTTTTTTTACAGTGTAGGTTGGTTGGTTGGTTGGTTGGTTGGTAGGTTGGATGGTAGGTTGGTTGGTTGGTTGGTTGGTTGGTTGGTTGGTAGGTAGGTAGGTATTGGTTGGTTGGTTGTTTGGTTGGTTGGTTGGTAGGTTGGTTGGTTGGTAGGTTGGATGGTAGGTTGGTTGGTTGGTTGGTTGGTTGGTTGGTTGGTAGGTAGGTAGGTATTGGTTGGTTGGTTGTTTGGTTGGTTGGTTGGTAGGTTGGTTGGTTGGTAGGTTGGTTGGTTGGTTGGTTGGTTGGTTGGTTGGTTGGTTGGTTGGTTGGTTGGTTGGTTGGTTGGTTGGTTGGTTGGTTGGTTGGTTGGTAGGTAGGTTGGTAGGTAGGTTGGTTGGTTGGTTGGTTGGTAGGTTGGTTGGTTGGTAGGTTGGTTGGTTGGTAGGTTGGTAGGTTGGTAGGTTGGTTGGTTGGTTGGTAGGTAGGTAGGTTGGTAGGTAGGTTGGTTGGTTGGTAGGTTGGTTGGTTGGTAGGTTGGTTGGTTGGTTGGTTGGTTGGTTGGTTGGTTGGTTGGTTGGTTGGTTGGTTGGTTGGTTGGTAGGTTGGTTGGTAGGTTGGTTGGTTGGTAGGTTGGTAGGTTGGTTGGTTGGTTGGTTGGATGGATGGATGGATGGATGGATGGATGGATGGATGGATGGATGGATGGATGGATGGATGGATGGATGGATGGATGGATGGATGGATTGATTAAAAGTGTGTGGCTCTCATCCTGGAATTGCTGCAGAGTGAAGGATGGATGGATTAAAAGTGTGTGGCTCTCATCCTGGAATTGCTGCAGAGTGAAGATGGGCGAATGTTAAATTGACACTTGAGGCTTGTTTATGCTTAACCATTGCTTTCTGGTCTGATCATCATTAGAATATCGGACATACTGGGAAAGATTTTTTAAATTTACATTTCATCCCACTTTGAAGGGCAGAGATATTTTAAGGTTGTGATGTAATGGAAGTAGCGACAAATCTTTTCTTCAGTATTGTGACGTACATCCACGTGAAACAGATCATAGAAAAGTAAAAAGTGTAGGACAGGCATTTGGTTCTGTCCATCAGTTGTTGATTGGATGGAGGCAGATTCAAACGCCAGCTTTCAGTCAGATGTAAGAAAGGGGCAGGATTATGCGAACAAGATGATTTGAGAAGTCTGGCATATTCCACCGGAAAGAAGTCTGTCATTTAAGAAGACCGAGTTATGATATTTTGAAACGTTTTGAAAAATGAAACGTATGCAGGGATGAATCGTTCACAATAAGATCAATAACGTGCCTTTAGAAAATAAATACTGTAGGGTGAATTTCCACACTCCATTATTTGCAAATACTGATTAAATAAGGCTGAATCTGCAAGTAGTACTGGTTTCATTACTACTTGCAGATTAGTAGTAATGAAATTAGTAGTAATGAAATTAGTACTAGAAATTAGTACAGTAGAAATTAGTACTACTGCAAGTAGTACTGGTTTCAATCTTCAGTAGTACTGGTTTCATTCACTCAATGGTCTGTTGTTTACTCAGAGTTTAATGATCTCATCTAGCTCATTTCTATTCGATTGCAAAGACAAATATAATCATTTTACTCCTCTGCACCAAAGTGAGAAACTTTGTAGTAACCGCCTTATCGTGTTCAGCCAAAGTCCCAGCCCATAAACCTCTAATCAAGTAATAATAAGCAAATTAAAATGAAGTAAGACCTGAGATTACTGCACCACTCTATCACAGTCCTGCACGGTTTTAATTTAAGATGCTACTTGTAAAATTCAGGGTTTTTTTTTTTTTTTACCTTAACAGTTTCCCTATACACATGTGTTGTAACATTTGCATTTATTGTCCAATTTCCTCTCATTAGTTCAAGAAAAGGAGTAAAGCTTAAACTAAGCACTTTAGAGATGATGTTATTCCACATCAGAGATCTTGTTACAGGTGCAGAAAAACAGAGATTGTTTAAGGGAAAGCGAATTCTACTTCTACACGCTCATAAAGATGACTGGCATATTGCATGGCTCCTGGGTGTGGAGATAAAGTGCCTCTTGCTCCTTTACTTCAGAAGCCCCGGAGAATCATTAAATCAGAGAGGTGATTCAGCAGCCTGTGTAAGTATAGCACCGCATCTCTATTTCACCGGGCAATCATTCGACTCCGTTGGAAACCAAGAAGTAAAACATTTTGTGCTTGCGATAAGAATGAAGGCAACATTTGCTATTGCAAGAAAAGGAACAGATGAATATTAATGCATGTTAAACTCTTCCCTGCTCCTTCTCTCTTGTTTCTCAATAGAACAAGTAAGTCTTATTACGAAAGCTGGTTGATTGAGTATTAGAATGTAGGTTCAATATCTATGGTTCCATCTAATTTGCTAATTTAATTTATGTAATTTATGTAATTGTAATATAAATTAACTGTATGTAGTTATAGGGTTAGAATTGGGGTTGCATTTAATTTTACAGTACATGCACTTACAGTGTACTTATAAGAAAATACTGGTTAATGTAAGGTAACTACATGGTAAAGGTTAGGTTTAGGGGTACTGTAGGTTCAGGGTTAGTACCTAGTTATTACCCAGTTATTGCAATTACTATAATAAGTACATAGTATGTACATGGGGAACAGGACTTTAAAATAAAGTGCTACCTGATTTGGTTTAGGGTCAGTTGTGTGTAATAATGCATAATTTACTGTTAAGTAATTAAAAGTACATGTAAAGTGTAACAAGGACGCTGTAAAATAAAGTGTTAAACAAAACTGTAATTTGTGTGAAAATGTGTGGAAATAGAAATGGAAGTTGAAGCTACTGTGGCTCTTTTAACGGAAAAAAAACTCTTAGCAAGTGTATATGTTTTTTTCATTGCAGAGTTTATCTATTTTATTCTAAAATGATGATTTGGTGCTGGGGTTTTTTTTGTTTGTTTTTTGAGAATCAGATTTTTTTGCAACAATGTAAAAGTCTTCATTGTCAGTTTTCATGGATTTAAAGGTACAATATGAATGAATTTTGCACTCCGACACTGCTTCATCAAGCTACGTCTTTGTAATTATTTTGAATAAGCGTCCTCTAGCGGCGAAACTTGCATACTGTACATTTAACCCATCCTTGCTGAATACAAGTATTTATTTAGGGGTTTCCATTCTGGAGGGCCAACGTCCTGCAAAATAGCTCTAGCTTGCTTCAAACAATCTCCTGGAAGTTTTGGTGTGTTCGAATCGTGTTGGAAAGATTGTATTTATGAGTTGAACGCACTTGAACACCACCCCAAAGTTGCAAATACAAGTGGGAAGCTCAGGATTTTCTTTTAAGTTGAGGCAGTGAGACATACCACAATACTTATAGGTATTGAATAGGCATTGTCAGGTTTTTTATTTACAACAAAATAAATTCAAAAATATAATAGCATTGTATATAACAATATAATATGTAGCAAAGTTTAGAACTTTATTAAATAGATAATTTAAAACATAAAGAAACAAAACACACATGGAAATAGAGTTTTAAAAGCTGTGTTTTTGTGTAGTTAATTAAGAGTAGGTACACCGCCATCTTGCTTCAACGACGTAAAAAACACGACTTCCTCCCTGCTCGTAAATACGAACTTCCCAGAAGGACTTACGCACCAATTCTAGTAATCCTAAAACTGGTTCAGGTGCATTCAATTAGGGTTGGAGTTAAACTCTGCAGGACATTGGCCCTCCAGGAGCAAGACTGGGAACCCCTGGCTGGCTGGTCTATTGCAAGCCTCAGACCAGAGGTTTAAAAAAAACAAATCTGTCAGCAAACAGTTCTTATGGATTTTACAAAACTTCCACCAGGAGAGGAACGTTCTAATAATGTAGGCTATACGTATATCTCTAATACCACATCAGCATACAATCCATAAAGGGCCACTGCTGATTCTTCCTAAAGCACCGGAAGGGATTTAAAATAGCATGTCGTGGCAGCTCATAAGAATCCTTGTCAATATCTACTTCAAACCCTACGTGAAGAAGTGAGGATTGCAGTGTTGAACTTTCTATCTCAACTTGCGGAATTGATAGCTGTTGTCTTTGATGTTGATATTGATTTTTCAAGCCAGCAGTCTTTAACGAGTGTCAATTTCAAGGGATGTTGCTGTTTAGCTATGCAAAGAGAGCACTTAATCCCACTGTAGATTAAGGAGGGTTTCTCATTGCATTCCAATACAGCAAAACACACACTGTAAACCCTAACACTCAAAATACTTAATTGGTTTGAGTAGGAAAAACTTAAATTACACTAATTAGTTCAGTCAAATTAACTTTTATGAGTATTTAGCACTTTCTTTTTCTTTCAAGTTCACAGAATGGATATATTTTAAGTAAACTGAACTATTTCATTGTTTTGAGTTTTATGAAATTATTTCTTTTAATTTAGACGAACTTAAGTTTAACTGAAACGGCTGGGATGTATATTTCCCAGCATGCTTTGCCGATGGCACTCGAAAGGGAGAGTAAATGCTAAAATTAAGTGTAATACAATGTTTTTTTGTGCAAGATTAATGTTAAGCGGGTGATTTAGTAATGATTAATGTTTCGTTATGCTAATTTAGAAGAATTTCTGTTAATGTTATTTTTAGGATAGTTACCATCATGGTGACAAGTGGTGCATGAGCTTGATTTGAGAGCAAATAAAACCTTTATATTGCTGCAAGTGTTGCTGTATAGCATACTATTGTTAAGAAGTTAACAAAATAGTATGTTAGCAAACTAGCTTGTTAAAGCTAGCTAAGTTTATACTAATAAAAGTGTTCACATTGAGATTCCATGAAATTTTAAGTTAAATGTATGAATTAGTGTACTCAAACATTTCAAGTTAAGAACAATTCAAATGTACAAATACAAAATAAAAATATGTCAGTTCTGCTTACTTAAACTTTGAATTTCTTTACTTAAAAAATTTGAGGCAATTTATTGCCTTAAATTTTTTGAGTTGTGCCAACTTATTCGGGTTTACAGTGCAGCAGTCTGCATGATTGGAATATAGAGCAGCAAATGATATTGAATGAAAATGCAAAGCTGCTCTCTGAGCTCACTGTGAGCATGCCGACTCTCCTCGAAGAGGAGATCGATCTTGTAAAACAACTCACCCATAAGTAAGCGATGATCAGGTTTCCAGGGTTTAAGAGGAAAACCATTTTTCCAAACCAAAAAAGCAATTCAATCTAGCTCAGCAAATGCAGAAAGTCCAAAGGATTTTCCATCTTCATACGTTGTTTCAGTGTAGCAGGGAAAGGCTCATATTAGCTAATTCCTATAAGTAACGAATAGGATGATGATACTCGACAAGTCGCCACAACAAGAGCTATTAGAAAGCGTCTAGCTGACAGACATGGTTGAGGTCATTATCCCGCCATCAGCTGGTCAATATTCAGGTGAAGGAGCCATGACACTG
Organism: Rhinichthys klamathensis goyatoka; assembly: GCF_029890125.1. Taxonomy (NCBI): domain Eukaryota; kingdom Metazoa; phylum Chordata; class Actinopteri; order Cypriniformes; family Leuciscidae; genus Rhinichthys; species Rhinichthys klamathensis. The sequence goes on from NW_026606558.1 coordinate 6,049,213, forward strand.
TATCAGGAAATCAATTAAGATGGACATCTCACATCCTGCCGCTAGTTAGACCACCAACCTATTTACTGTAGTAGATTATCTACTGTAGATATCTAGTAAAGGGACATTTGAATTGTAGTGGGAATAATGAAGTACATCAATCACCTCATATACCTGCTGTATCATATTTTACACTTTTTCAATATGATTTTTCTATAAACAATGCATTCAATATTAAGCATTAAGGCAGGACATTTTGGAAATTATATTAAAAGTAATTCTACGTCTTAAATAGTATATGTCACCAGGGTGGAGAAGACATGCTGTAGATGACATACAGAATTTTTTTATTTTTTTTATTTTTTGAAGTATTGATAGTAGAGACCTTAAAATTCCATGTATCAAACATTTCTAAGGTTATCTTTGAGGCCATCAACATGCGATTGCGTTTCTTTTAGCAGATTTAAAATGTACAGTCTTTCCTGGGAAAATGGACCAAAATGGCCTTGTTCTTGTTAAACCATTTAATTACGTGCTTAAGACGGATGCAGTGGTTAAAACTACATTGGAACATCAACTACTTTGCTGTAATTTAACTGGGTACATGTGACAGTGGGGGAAAAGGCGTCCAGCTGGGGCGGCATACAAATTCAAACAGCAATTTACAAAGAATAGTGTCATGTACAACAAAAAGAACCGCTTAAATACCAACATAAAATACTCTTCACACTCCAAAGAAAAGCTGAGAAAATGAGCAGTTGCAGTCAATCAGGAGCCTACATGCTTTGTCAAAACATTTAGCGAGATTTTGGAGCATGTCTCATTTGAATACAACAAAACAGCCAAGCTTTAAAAGCAAAAACATGTTCATTACCAGAACCTAAACTTTGGCTTTATAAACTGAGTGATATACTGTAGGCAGTTGCTTCACTGCACAACTTGAAAATCTCAGCTGTCTCTCGATTAGGAGAGTAAGATTTGCGGTCACCGAGGTAGATATGAGTAGGAATCTATAAACTAGAAGGATAAACAAGGTAAGGCTTGAGCCCATCTTCCAGGGAGTGATGAACTTGATTGCTTTTTCCTCCTGAGTGGCCAAGGGCACAGAGTCTGTCCTCACAGTCAGTTTATAATCCTCCATTTTTTAATACTTACACACATCTCTTCAGTGCCTCTGTCCTGATGGCTGTTTTGAGCCAAAACTTCTGGATGGAACGCTTGTCTGAGCGAATCAAGTTGCAAATGACATTGTTCAAAGTAGGCAGTCAGTCAGAGTGGGCACTACGAGCTAAGCTGCGTTCATGCAGAAGTACACTCAAGTGTGTTACTGTCAGGACTGATGACTGAGAATGGCAGGATGATGAAGGGGAATAGATAAACCATAACGAGAGGAATGAAGCGTTAGTGTTATGGCAGCAGCGGGACATCTCACGGTACAACTGGGACAGCAGAGGTGACAGAAACCATTCGCCCTGCTGTTACTTTAAGGCAAAATTTGGTGTTGACTTCAGTGAAAAACTGCTTTCAAGACACATACATGGTACTGTGACTAAGAGTGTCATCCATTTTTTTGTTTTTGAGCAGGCACCAGTGACACTAACTGTGATAATAATAATAAGAAGAAATTATTTGATTAATAAGCATAAAATGGCTCTTTTAGATGTCAATATGCTTCAGCGTCTATCCAAACTGTGTGCTAGAACCTGACTACACAAATGCCTACGAATACTACTTACAATTACACTGCCTTTTTTAAGCTTGCAGACAATGTTTCAAATGATTACATCAGCGATTTTAGTGATTAAACCATGTTATTTAGATTTCACCTATCTTTTAGCCATTTAGAGTTACACAGACCAAAACTGTCCAGCCTACTAAGTTGCTGTCATTAGCAGTGAAGCCGCATGGGATAAAGTGATTTCATGGAGAGTGAAGCACAGTCTCCGAGAGATCTCAGTGCTCCCCTGCGGGAGAAGCACAGATACTACTTGCAGTTATTTTGCTGCCCTGCTGACTCACTTGTGTTGATCAATAGCTAATTCGCTTACATAATTAAGAGGCACAGCAATCAGAACCTTCTAGAGAATGTGATAATTAATCAATGTGTTTCAGCGTTTCCCGTCTGGTGCCCTGTCGTTTTCTCTCATCCATCCTGCATACAGAGCAGTGCAGAGCAGCACACCAGCATCAGAAATTCAGGCTCTCTTTGTTCTCTCATCACTGCGACTGTCATCGCCACACTTCTGAAATGCACATGAATATAGTAGTAATCTGAATAATCAGTTTGATCATCCATTCATTTTATAATAAAAAATTACAAATTTTGCAGATAGATGGATAGATGGATGGATGGTGGTAAGAAGGAGGGTAGATAGATGGACGGATGGGCTAGGACTGACACATAGATAGTGGTATGCGCATGAATGGATGGATGGACAGCCGAACAGATGGGCAGATGGACGGACGGACTGAAGGGTGGACTGATGGACGGATGGATGGATGGATGGATGGATGGATGGATGGATGGATGAACAGGCTGATGGATGGATGGATGAACAGACTGATGGATGGATGGATGGATGAACAGACGGATGGATGGACAGACGGATGGATGGACGGACTGATGGACGGACGGACTGATGGACGGATGGATAGATGGATGGATGGATTGAGGGGCGGATGGATGGATGGCCGAATGGATGGATGGACGGACTGAAGGGTGGACTGATGAATGGATGGATAGATAGACGGACTAATAGGTGGACTGATGGATGGATAGACGGACTGATGGATGGATGGATGGACGGACTGATGGATGGATGGATGAACAGACAGGCAGACAGACAGATAGACAGTTGAACATGAATCTGGAAATGTTTTATAATGTGGGTGTAATGCTGGGATTTATAATGCTGGTTATGTGATGCAAACATGAAAATGTATTTGTTTACAAATTATGCACTATGGTAAAAAGTAGGGCTGTTTTCGACTAAGGATTTTCATAGTCGAATCTGATTCGTTAGATTTTGTCGTAGTCGACTGATAGTCGAACCTTTTTTTTTCTTTTTTTTAGATAGCAGCTAGATTTTTTCCATTTCAAACAAAATAACTAAAAAACTAAAAGAAAAACATGGTGTGTAACAAATACCTTTTATTCATTTAAAGCCAGATGAACAAAACATATCACACATATATCAAACATCAGAAAGGTTCACATAAAATAGGAACAAATTGGCTTCAAAAACAGCGTGCTTTGTTTTAAATAAATCACACACAGTAAACAAAACCTTAACAAAAAAACTTTGCAATGAACTTTGCAATTTAGACGCGCAAACTGCGTGCCGGTGCGGTGAGACGTAGCCTACATGCTCGGGCAGATTCGGCTTGAAGTCGTTCATCCTCGGATGCGGCGTCGCGCGCGCTGTTACAAAAAAAGCTGTGCACATAGCCAAGCTAAATGGGGTCTTGCCGGTCTTGTGCACCCAACGCGTCATTTTTTGCCGTGCGCACCTTCGCTCTCGTGCGGACGCGTCGAGTATAAACAAGGCTTTACTCCGTGTCAGCACGCGCTCTGATAGGTAAAGGGGCACAGACAGACCTCTCCCGAATCATCTCCAGCACTCAGCCTCCGAAGCACCACTAACTCCGCCTCCGTTTCCCTCGTAAGATGATTTTAGTATTTAAACATTCTCTATGATAAAACATGTTTGTAAAAAATATTTTAATAGCACGGTTTTGGCAGTTATAGAGTTCTAATGACGGTGTTCAACTATAACCGTCGGTCTCATGGTAACGCCACACCCCTATTGGTTACATAAAGGCCTGTTCACACCGGGACGAATTTCGCGTGCGATATTCGCCAACATTTAACGCCTCATGACTAAACAATGGGCGCCAATGTGAGTGTGCACACCGACGCGTAAAACGCCACGCGTAAAAGCGTCATTTTAAAAAAAAAACGCCTCGGGTTCGTTTTTTTGGTTTGACGCACCGCGTCAAAAACTATCCGACCAATGAGATTGGCGCTTTAGCTCACGTGTCTGGAGCTTCTGAAGTTACAGTAAAACACAACTTGGGAGTGCTCAAACACAAAACGGTCTTGCCGAGCACACATACGTAATGGCGAAGAAGATATGCAGCGTCTACACTCTGCCGGGAAGAAATAAGATGAGGAAGATGCAAGGATAGATGAATGTAGAGCTGCTGGTCTTGTTGGTGTCTTTATAAAGAGACACCAACGACAATAAAGAACTATATGACAAACGCGACAAACTTGCTCTCTTCTTCTGAGTGACAAGCGAGTGTCAGAAGCGTAGTTGCGCAGCGCCACTTTGTGGACCGGGGTATTTCTGTTTTACATTAAGCGCCATCTAATGTCAGGGAATGAATTTGCATGTTCACTCGGCTCATCGTCAGCGAAAATCGCTTGGGTGTAAACACAAAAAACGCGTTGAAAAACGCTGACGAATAACGCCAGCCGATATTCGTCCCGGTGTGTACGAGGCTTAACACTTCCCTACTATTCTACTATGAGGTTCATAGTCGAATCAGACCTCTCCGAATCGAATCGTCGAATCCTCGACTATTAGAAGTCAGCCCTAGTAAAAAGTGTTTTAAGGTCATAACATGGTTTGTGCAGATAGATAGATAGATAGATAGATAGATAGATAGATAGATAGATAGATAGATAGATAGATAGATAGATAGATAGATAGATAGATAGATAGATAGATAGATAGATAGATAGATAGATAGATAGATAGATAGATAGATAGATAGATAGATAGATAGATAGATAGATAGATAGATAGATAGATAGATTACCTATGGCTTGGCCCCTCGCTTCCTTCAAACCTTCATCAAAGAGTACATCGCTGAAATCTGCTGCTTCAGATGGTCTCACATCCCAACTCCCCCAGCTCTCCATGAGTGCTGGAACAAACTGCCAGAAGACATTATCTGAAGAGCTACCTCAACACTTGGGACAAAGCCTTGGGACAGACTTCTCATTGTACGCACACTCATCTCATCTGAGAAAACTCATCACCTCCACATTTTCTACTTGACATCCTTCCCCCACTATCCAGCACAACAATCCAATTTGCACTGAGCTGACAGAGGCACCCGAAGGCTCGACGACTCTTACTTTAAGCAAACAGTGACATTACCTAGCACTTTGACAGTATTGACACTATTCACATGAGTTGTAGCACTCTTGTATCATGTTCTTGAAGTTAATCCTAGCTAAATATATAAGTTCCTTTGCTTAGAAAGCACCTTCTGAGAGAAAAAATGTAGATCTAAGAATGTAAAAGAGGCAGTGGTGAGAAAATTAAGACCAGAAACAGAACTACAGTTACTTATTCTAATTATAAGTAATTCTAATCTAATTACTTAGAATCTATCAGTTTCCTTCTGTGCATGGCATCGTCATATAGTCTGTCTGTCAGCTATAAATCCCAATGAGATGTTTGGCTGCCCACTCTAAAGTGCAGTATGTGACAGTTACAAACCCTGTTCTCCTTCAAAAATGAATGTCCGATCCCCCAGCATCAAAACATTCAATTCTGGTTTCTGGTTTCAAGAAAATGCGTATGATTAAAGATGATGCGCAAGATATTTTTGCTTCAGCTAGCATTACAAGAAGGGTCTGTCTGCATCCCGCAGTATAAACCCCGTCTTTATAGTTACGCCTATACAAGTTACGCAAATGAAACAAGCGTGGATGTCATTGACTGAAATTATTTTATGTTGTGTATGTATGAAATGTTTAAGGTAAACTTATATTGAAGTATTGCAGTATTGTAGTACTACAGGACGCAGTCAGACACACTTTACAATCAGCCTTCAGGTTTTGAATAATAAAAAGATTGTAAATGATACCGTTTTAATTAACAGGAACCCCTATTTTCAGACATATCTCTCTACAGTCAACCTACCTTAATCAGACAATGATTTGTCAGGAAAATTGTACTCGTGCCCCCCGTAAAAAGACCCAGTAACACTTTATTTTTAAGGTCCCTTTTAAACATTCTGTTGACTATAAGTAACATTGCAACTACATATCCACTAACTCTCATTAGAGTATAAGTAGACTGTCTGCTTAATATCTGTTAACTCTTTGTTGTGATGGTCATCTAACAGACATTCTATGACTATAAGTAACTTTACAAGTATTGTTAACTTATTCTATCCCTAACCCTACCAGTCTACTAATACTCTACTAATACTCTAGTTAGTTAGTTGGCATGTGGTGCAACATTACTTATAGTCAACAGAATGTGTTAAAGGGGCTCAGAAAGAAGCCATAGGAGCTGATGTGGAAATGCATGGCTGATGAGTGGAAGCCAGAGTGGGAAAGAGGCAGCAGATGGTCCAATCTTTCTCATTTTAGGTGCTGGAATTTATTTCCCAGGTAATTGGGGGTAAAATGAGGCAATGAGAGCTAGCAGGTCCACATTTGTCATTTAGGTATACACCATAGACTGTAAAAAAATATGGACGTAGTATTCGTGACGTCACCCGTAGGTTTTTGAAGAGCGTTTCTGAAGCCTAAAGTGGGCGTCGCCGACCGTCGCCATCTTGGCAGCGCGTCACCTCTCGTCACTCCCCCGGATAAAAGAGGTGCTAATGCTATATGCTACTGGCCTCGCGCTAAAGTGACAGCTGTTTGAAGAAGTAAAGCCAATAGTTTAAGTTAATGTTTTTGCCCTTCGAAATACTACAATAGTTAAAAGACGTAACTAAAAGTGAGACTATTACTTTACTTTTTTATCAACTTTATTAATCCGACAAGGGACATGCAATTCAGCAACATATGGAAAAAAAAAACTATGAACTAGTTCATTTTTTGAAGTTTGAACTATGAACTGAACTAGTTCATTTTAAAATTTGTGAACTGAACTTTGAACTAGTTCATGTAGAAAATGAACTTTCCCAACAAAATGAACCTTCCCAATTAGTTAAGAGCAGCATGTATACAACAGTAGGCTACATAACACAGATCACACACATTTCTCACAACATACAAGCAGTCAACTATGTGTATCGTGATGCATTATTATTCTGCTAGTTAAAAATGTATTATCATGCATGCAGTAACTTACAATATTGCTATGAGCTTGTGCGTGTGACAGTGATTCATGTGCATACATGTCGCATGGCATCGCACGTCAAGTTCGTAAAGAGCTTTATTCAGTCCATTTTAAAATCTGATTTTGGCCGCCTCTCAATTTCTCAGATGGGTTACCGTTAAACCAAAGATATTACCTCAGAAGTTCAAGTAAATGAACTAGAAATCTGCGCTCAGTGTGTGCATCTATTGCATGGACGGAGAGAAAGCACTGACACCTGCAGGATTTCATCTGACGGTACTTTTTATTTTACACTAAAAAGTTAAATAAGCATTTCTGTTCCGTGAGAGCAACAGTATACCGCATGACGAGTGTGGTCTCTATATCTACAGACGTTTTTAAATCTAAACTCCAAAAAGCAATGAAATTGTCAGACATCCATTAGTGCATGCGAGGGAAACAACTGGAAATACAGCGCTGGTTGTTCTCTCCATACCCGACAACGACGGAATCCAACGGCGTGCATGGGCGAAGGTATAATACGTGGATTAAATTGTATGAAATAATCCAGAAAAAAGCACAAACACAGCTGAGGGTGACGCTAACAGACAGCAGACAAACGACTAGCAGTGACAGCAGTGGCAATCCACCTGTCAATCAAGTGGCCACGCCCTAAATTATGCAGAACTTTAAAGTCGGCATGAAACAGAAGTTGAGATTGTCATTTTTTCCTTGTTGTGACGTATATCCGAGTGAAACGGCTTCTGAAATTAGAAAAAAATGTAGGGCGGGGCTTGATTTCGTCCTTCGGGAATTGATTGGATCGTTGGAGGTTGGGCGTTGCAAACAAAATGGAGGCAGATTTGAATGCCAGTTTACATTCAGTTGTGGAGGATTTCTCTCCGCCTGAGAGGCGGTGCACCGATAGGCGCACCCTCATCGGCTCTGGCCGGACCCTTTCCCCATGGCACGTGACCCAAAGAGAAGAGAGGTCGTTTCGAGGGGGGAGGGTAGGGTAATGTGTTTGATTAAAGATTATAAGGGTACATGAATTTTAAAAAAATAATGAAGTGCACAGACAAATCATTTATAATAAACACTACAATATTACATTAAAAAAAGAAGATTTGTCAAATTTGATTTCATGCCGACTTTAAGGCTTAATATAATTTAAACGGATGAGTTGTAAAAAAAATTCACCCCCCTCACAGTCGTCATGAAGGGCAAAATTAGCTATATAGACCAAAACAACTATTTGCCACCAGGCTGTAAACATATTTTTTTCTGCTGTAAAGTTGGGCATTTTAACATGGGGGAGATACAGATTTGACTCCCTTTTGCAGTCAGCCTCAAGCGGCCAGTCGATGAATTGCAGTTTAATTCACTTCCGTGTTGGTTTCAAGAGAGAGACGGGGAGGTTGCCGCTTGGTATACACACAACTAATTTTTGTACTGATTGGTCAGTACAAGTATCATTCTGATTGTAAGATGTACAAGTATCATTCTGCAGAATGAGAAATGCGAGCTTGGTGTGATCAGCTAAATGCTGGTGAGCAATTTTATGCAGATTGCATGTCCACATACAGATTTCTTTGGTCTTTCAGTGACGTTGCTACATAGTCTTTATATAGTTATAATTAATACTTGTATATTTTAATTGTACCTAATATTTCCTGGTGTTAAATAAAATCACATCATAGCATTACAATAAGGAGTGCAGGTATCATGGAATGAATTATAATAAAATTTTAGTAGAAATAATCAGTGCCTGGAGGACACACTACAGCTTTTGATCACAATTTCAGTTCAAAATCAAAACTTCACACTCAATATATTCATGGTATGAACCTAGCAGCTCCTCTGCACTGATGAACAGCATTAGAGAATCTAATTACTTAGAATCTGTCAGTTTCCAGTAGTTTCCATTTGTCATAATCTCATCACTAGCTATAAGTGACTCAGAGAGGTTAGTATCAGGCCGCTGGAGTCAAGAAGGATGAGCTTTCAATGATGGCCAGGTCAGATTTCAGCTATGACAGGAATAAGTCACATAGCAACAAAAAAAAATGTAAACGTTTTAACATTTTACAATAATTTCCTAACATTAGTTAATACGTTAGGTCTCATGAACCAACGATAAACAACAATGTGCAGCATTTATGTATGTACTATTTTCCATTGTGATTGTTTTATTTTATAAAACTTGAAATGTTTATAATATATTCGTATACACTACTGTCCACATGAACCAGAATGAAATATGCTGATTTGCTGCTCAAGTAACATTTTTATATTATTATCAATGTTGAAAACAACTGTGCTGCTAAATTATTATTTTTTCTGGAAACGGTGACTTTTTTTTTTACAGAATTCCAAATAGAAAGTTCAAAAGACAAGCATTAGTTCTTTGTAACATTATAAATTTCCTTACTGTAACTTTTGATCAGTTCAATGCACCCTTGCTTAATAAAAGTATTAATTTTATCCATTAATTAATACAAATATCTTTAAACAACCATTCCTTTGTCATGACATGGATTTTTTATATAAAAAAATAATAATGTTCGTTGAGGTTCACAAACTGTTATTTACATTTTTTTTTTGCACAAAAAGAACAAATATGTATGCGGAAAACCCGTCATTTACAGACATAGCATGAAATCGTTTACTTGGGGTTTGTGATGCAGCTGCTGTCATACATCTGTCAACAGAAGTTTATTTGCGAACTCTCCATTACACTGTGTCTCGTTTACAACACAATCTGTGGTCAAATAGAGTGCCGAAGTTATGACGTCACTTTGTAGGACAACTCGGAAGCTAGCGGCGCATGGGTTCCCTCGATCGAAAAGCTATGCATTTTCCCCATAGACTTTTGGAAAAATCGGAAAAAAATAAGATCTGTGTTCAACAAAGAGTTGTGACCCTTACACGTTTTGCCTATCAAGATAATCTTTACAAGTTCATCCAAAATGTATACATTTTGAAGCCTAAATAAAGCCGTCAGATATTTTTAAGCGAAAATAACGTTTAAAAAACCACAAGCAGGTTATAACTGGTGTGTTTTATGTCATAGATCAAAACGTAAAAATATTTAGAGGCTTTGTTAACCACAGACCTTATTTCAGGCGATTTAGCAAAAACCCATAGACTTTAGGGCGAGGGAACCGGAAGTGCTAAAATGCTAACTCACTTCCGCGTTTTGGCCTACAAAGTGACGTCATAACTTCGGCACTCAATTCTCCAAACAAACATAAAATCCTCCAACACGATCCATTAAAAATAAACAGCACGATCTCATCCCAAGGCGTCATATACTGACGCTTTTGACATTTCGTCTACATCCAACACACATGGTACCCTTTAGCGTCAATATGAGACGCAGATAGATATGGGCCAGAAGGCGCCTCCTAGCGGTCTAACCCTACCCCAGGCCTAAACCTACACTGTAAAAAAATTGCTGTAATTATGCAGCTGTTTGCCAGTAACTTACTGTAGATTTAAATTGATGTATATTTACTGGCAACAGTTTGTTCAAAGTTAAGTATACATTAAACATTAATAAGTCTTTGTCTTTACAGAATAAAATTATAAAATAACAATCTAATGCAAAGCATTCTGGGAACCAGAAATCTTCACCAACCTTTGTCTGTTTTTTTTCCTTCAGATTTTGGTTCCCAGAATGCTTTGCATGAGGCTGTTATTTTAGTTTTATTCTGTAAAGATAAAGACTTGTTACGTAATGTTTAATGTTCATTTAACTTTGAACAAACTGTTGCCATGTAAATAACATCAATTTAAAACTACAGTAAGTTACTGGCAAGCAGCTGCCAGTAATACTGTAATTTCTACAGATTTTTTTTACAGTGTACCCATATCTATCTGCGTCTCATATTGACGCTAAAGGGTGCCATGTGCGTTAGATGTAGACGAAATGTCAAAATATGTCAAATATGACGCCCTAGGATGAGAATGCGTTGAAATAAACCACGTCTCGTGTTCCTGATGCTGGTATCCTCCTGAAGTCTCTACACAAATGAGCAAACGAGCTGTTTAAACTGCGTCAAAGCCAACGTTATTTTACGCTTCCATTACTCTTCTGTTTGTCCTGTAGCCAGCAAACTCGAGTGTGTGGAGTACAATAGAAAGTTAACAGGCATCTGTATACTGTCTCAGTGTAGACAGCATCAGTGATTATAATGGGCTCTATTTGCTTTTGACGTGACGCTTACATCCAGCGTAGGCAAAGCCGTCAGCCGTTACATGTCAACCGTTAAGCAATTGAACGCCAGTGGGCGTTGCGTAATGTGTGATATGTAAAACTATTAGTTGATATCTTCCTCTAGAGGCGGCCATATGCAAATGTAATTGGCCTTGTGACATCACAGATCCCATAATATCCAAACGAGCCGTTTTTCGAGCTTTATTAAATAAATGCTTTGTTTTAAGCATGTTAACACAGGAGGATGTGTTAAGCTCTGATACGTGCAGGATATTTTAGTGGTACAAAGACCTCTTATATGTCAAAAGATAAAGACAAATTAGATTTTTCATGTCATGACCCCTTTAATGCATATAAAATAAGCCCTAAACCTGGCTAGGATCAGGGCCAGATCCGGCCCACATCTGGTATGCGTTGAATCCACATGAACCAGATGCGGCCCGGATCTGTGCCGACACTATGTTGCTGTTTGCGAACCAGATCTCATGAGAAACCTCAGCTATTTCACGAGTTTCAGATTTCGTATGAATTAGTATGATTTAATTAGTATAAAAACATCTTTTTTAGAAGAATAAAATGTGTGAAAATGTGTGAATGAAAATGAAAATGTGTGAATAAGATTAATTTGAACAAACTCATACGAATTCACCAAAGATTGAGAATAAATGTGAAATCCTCACATAGTTGTCATCCAAAGATTATAGGAAGATAGAATGAACGTTTCCCTCTCTCTCTCTTTTCTTGTGAACTTGTAGTAAGCATTGCTACCTGTTCTCAGCAGATGGGTCACAGGCACTAGTTTTGATAGGAGTGACTCAATGTCAGTGGAGATTTTTGCATCCCGTGTCTGTCCTCAGAGGACAAATCCAGACACAGCTTAAAATAGATTTTGCAGGCAGTATATCAGTGTGAGTTTAAGCAGCGGGATGTGGTCTGCACACTGTGCTGTGTTTTACATAATGAGCTTAGCTCAGAGGCCTGAATGCAGAGTGATCCTGGACCAAACCTCTGTCACTCAGCGCCACCAGACACCAAAGCTCATTACCGGAAAGTGATTATGAAGCGATTTTTGCATATTAGGACAATGATTTTGAATTCGAAACAAGAATTCAGTGAGCCAGAAAAAAACATCTAGGGACAGTGAGTCAGCGAGCTCCCTTAATGTTTAAGTTTTAACGGATGAGTCATAGTTTTTGATTTAGTTAGCCATACATTTTATGGAATTATTGTGGAAAAGCGGTGAGACATAAAACTTGATGTCATGTCCCATGTTCGCGGCAGGCAGCAGATGGGCGTAATAAATGAAATTCTTTGTTGTTTGGGGCTTTTTTCGCATCCCCAAAAAACATTGTGGATGAGTCTTTGTAGTCCTGCTAAACCGTTTCCTTGAAAGCACAAGGAAAACGGTGAGCACCTCACTAGCCGTAAGGCTCAATATGCAGAAACTCTGCTTTCAATAAAAACCTTTTAAAAAAAAACATCCATTTCAGTAGGTCTATTTAAAATTCTGTATCTCACCACACTCAGTTAGAACTGAATGGAAGCTTTTATCTATTAAAAAAATATCTCCTCTCAGTCAATATCTTTCCATTTATCTTAAATCTATCAAGCTACGTTTACATTAAATCAAATAATCTGTTAGTATTTGGATTGATGGCTCAATCAGACTGAAAAGATGTCATGTAAACACCACAGTCGATCCAATTGAGCTCTATCCGAATGAAATTGGTGGTGGAAACCTGAAAAAATTTGATCAACAAAAAAAAAAGCATGTAAAGCCTTAAGCATGTAATATTATCCTCTTGTTTTCTCAATCACAGTGCTGTATATCACAGCATATAGATAATTTTTTATGTCTAATGACATTTATGTCTTAAATCTGGTCAGAGGAGACTGAATATTTACTAAGAATTTTTATTTAAATGCATAGAAATATATAAAAGCTCTTCTAAGAGGTGAAGATCAAGGCAAAATTTGCAATTATACTCATGATAGCTCCGGTGACATTATCGTGAAATATTATTCTGCAATAATATTTTTAACATCACACACGTTCTTAAAAATAACTTGAGTTGTTTTTAAATGTGCTACACAAATAAAAAAATTAACTAACTAACTAACTAACTAACTAATTAACTGCTGGAGCAGTTTGTTAAAATGCCCACTAGTCCTCTGATCACCATTTCTAAACTGCATTTTGTATTTTAAACAGTAAAGAAGAGGACAGCAAGGTAGAGTATTTGACCATGAAATCGGAGTAAAGTATAATATGTACTTGTGAAAGATTTCTGACTGCATTATAGCTTCAGAAATATCCTCTTTTATTCCTCCTTTGGCATCTGACTCTCTTGTAGAGATCGAAACCACCATATAAGATCTGAGAAAGCAGTGGCTCTTGTGGAGATATTCATGTAAAGAAAATAATATAAAACTTGGACTTATGCTGTGTATATTTTCCATGTTACACTTTATTTTAAGGTGTCCTTGTTACTGTGTAATTATGCATTTAAGGACTGAGTAATATTAGGGATAGGATTAGTTTTTGGTAGCTACATGCACGTGTAACAAGGACAAAATAAAGTGTTACCATTTTCCATTCACTGATACTACAGCAATTGTTGTATTCCAGCATGGAGCTGTTCTTCATATATGAATGTGAAGTGCATACAGGCGACACAGAATCTGTCATTATATTAAATTCAACATATTGTCACAGTCGGTTGCAGTAACGATGATGAGAATGGATCTAAATGCAGCAGTGTAAAGATTTATTTAACAAAAAACTCATGAATCAAGACACTGACAGAACAACTGCACTAAAATTTGATGAAACTGAACAAAACACAGGGCTTAAATACTCAACCAAACCAATTACAAAATCAATCACAGATAATCAAACAATGAATAACCATAGAAACTGAACTAAAACCAAAGCAAACACAGATAAACCCTGAGTCACATGTATAAGTCCATTCCACAGAATTCTGCAGAATTTCCCTCAAAATCAGCACAAAAATTGCAGTCGGCAGTTTTCGTCCAGGCCTTGGCATTACTCAAAACCAAAAGTGACACATTCATCTTTTAAAAGCAACCAGCAAACAAAATTAAACAAGCTTTCAAATAAAAAGTGAATCTCATCTGCTCTTTTGAATTACTGTCTGCTGCTTCCTCATATGGTCAATTAATAATTATGTCTCAGGGTAAGAATTTTTATTTTATTTCATTAATATTCATTGATCTTTTTTCAGGACAATCTAAAATGACGGATGAACCCATTTTAAACCTGCCAGAATCGTAACGAACAACGAGACCTAAAGTAACAACAAGACAAATGGTCATGTTTAAAGTTAACTCAAAGTGTGAATTATAATCCCAATATAACTGCTTCTGCATTTTACTCATGAAAACAATCATACATCATATACTGAACTTGTTCATGAAGGAACATTTCCAGACTCATTGTCCGTTAATCACGTTGGACATGTATTGTATCCAGAACACCTTATATAGTGACAATACTTTCAGAGGAACAGTTGACCTGGAGAAAGCAGAGTGCATTACTCTTCACAATCTATTTTTATTTCTCAGGAACTGAGAGTTTAAGACTGAGGCATGAATCGGCATGAAGACCTCAGGCACAGAAGCTTTTAAGACCACCTATAAAGAAGAAACGCTACTGAATGATACATCTCGGGCTTGTATTTCCCCATGTTTACAAAGGAACTCTACCTCTTTTCAAACCACAGATAATGCATAATTCATAAGCACATGAATAATGAAGTTCTGTTGATAAGAAGACCCAGCTCTGTCTCCTGCCGTCCGTCTTCACAGGATTCCTTTCTGACATCAGTAATTACAGTCTTTCTGGCAGAAAAAGACAACATTTGAGGATGGGAAGTTCGGTCTGGACTTGATCCGTTGTGAAGCAAGTATGCCCGATCCAAAGCTGTTCGGGCCAATCAAATTGTCAGGGCGGGCTTTATACGATGATGGACAGATGATCAACAGTAACGTAATCATCCACGTCACCAAAGAGCGCTTGGGTTGAATTCGTTTACAACAAAGAATGGCTGCCGCTGGAGAACTGAGATGTGTAGATTCAGCCATCGCGTCTGTTATAGAAAATCTAGACAAAAAAGAGGAACAGAGAACCGCGATCAAGGCATTTGTCGATCCAATTGAGTGCAGAGGGATTTTCTTTCCTGGTTCGGTTGAAACACGGCCCATAATCACAGCCCAATGCGCAGTATCAGACTCACAGTCTGACTAGCATCTGAGTATGACGACGTCAGGCTAGAAAAAGCTCTAAACAATTACCTTCCTTGATCATATGCCCTTTATCCCTGAACTAACTCTTATTATTATGAATAAGTGCTCCATTCTCAATAAATACAGTCATAGGAAGGAAGGGTGAGCGACAGGAAAAATATATATTTTTTTGTTGCTTTTTTGCGTTTTTTTTTTCATTCTTGCAATAAACATCAGTGGATAAATGTTGTTATCGTGATAGAGCCAGATGAACATTTCTTTTTAAAACCCTAAAAGAACAAATATGCAATACGCATTTATGTTCTGACTGTGTTTCTAGAAAGAGAAATGTTCCTAAGTGGCCTTTCAATAACCTCTAACTATCGTTCCATGCAGGCCCCCCCGCTTAATGGACAGGACTATCGACGTGTGTTCATGAGGAGTGGAGGAGGTCCCTGGGGTGTGTATAACAGGAGGACTCTGCAGGACGTCTCACAGCGGGACGAAATGCAATCTGACTGCATCACACAATAAAGTGTTTCCCTATTGCTCTCATGCTGGAAACAAATCAGCACTGTCGCTGTTTGACTGTGCCACTGGAGAAAGAACGCTGCAAGCTGCAAACATAATACTGCACTATTGTGCGTCTAAAATAAAATAAGAAGAATTACACTTACGCCACCAAATACTACTCCAATCCCTTTGGAAGCTCGTTTTTATGGAAACTTGTTTTTGCCGCAGAATAAAAAAAAACGAATTGCTACTTTTTTTTTGCAATTTTTTTTTCTTGCAATTGTGAGTTTATATCTCACAATTCAGACTTTATAACTTGCAATTGGGAGAGAAAAAAAAGTCTGAATTGTGACATAAAAAGTCGCAATTACTTCTCTTTTTTTTTGTGGCGAAAACAAGCTTCCATAAATCCCTTTTCACCTTATTTATAAGTTTAAGCTATGATCATGTACAATTTATTGAGTAATGTCTAGGCCTACTATGTAAAAAAATAAATATATATTTAATTTATAAACATAATATAAAAACATAATAATTAAAAAATGAGAAATATTGCTTGGCAACTGACTAAAATCAAATAAGTAGCGTATGAACCGAAATAAATGATTTAAGCTAATTTATTTATTATAAAAATGACAAAATGACGTATGACACGCGGAACGAACAGTTGTTGTCGTGTCAATCTAAAATTCTTTGGTCTATGTCGAAAATAAAGAAAAGAAGCAATCGGAGAATGGTTAGTATGCGCAAAACAGCGGGAAACTCTGTATAGTCGTGCAACCCGATCACTTTAGCGTTTGTGTAAACACTATACTGTAATACGGTTCAAAGTAGTGTGGTGGGAAGAAGAAGACAGGGTCGGCGAAAATGGAACTCGTACGGGTTTTATTACTCAGAATCATACAAAACAAAAAGGCGCGCACACAGCGCATTCACCGTAGCGTGACTACGGCACAACAAAGTCCACAAAACTCTCTTCACGTCCGTATCCACCTTATTCCTACGCCCCATGATGCTTTGCGTGAATTATGGGTGTAACTTCCGTTAAGCTGTAAACAATCAATGAAAGGCTCGCTCTATGAACGCAATAGCCTACGTTAAAAAAGTGTCACAATGAGATGACATTAATCGACACCCTTCAACGATCGAACATTAAAATGAAATTTAAAAGTTTAAAAGAATCAACAGACCAAAAATAGCCCCAAAAGCGCGAGTCTTTGGTTAAATATCACTGTATATCTGTATAACAAAAATGTTCATTAACTTCAGCATTACGTGACACTATATCAAAGTGATTTCCGTCATTTTTACAGATTATAAATTGCGATTACCTGTGAAAACAAACCTGGAAAGAGACGTGAGGATTTGAGGAGAATAACGAGATTCTTCGTGCATTCCAGTGAGTTATTAATGGAATATCGTAAATTAAATTCGGGAGAACAGAAGTGCGGTATATGTTGTCCTTTTTCATACTTTTACAGCGGATTGCAAAGGAAAAAAAGAAAACCATCATGAGGAAAAGAAAGCAGCGACTGAAAAGAGATTGTCATAGATATTCTTGATATAACATGTCACGTTAAAATAGGCTACTAAGTATAACGTTATTCTCTTAATGTCTGAAAATAAATCATGAAGTAAAATTGACAGCTCATCCAGTCAAACTGACGGATCAGCTTTATTTGTAGGGCAACCTTATGATTTGAAATGATTCGTTTCAGCCTTTTTGAATGGAAGTTTCCCAAACCGGAAGTGCCACCCATAATTCAAAACGCAGTAAGCTCGTCAGGAATAAGGTGGATAGGTCTCAGCTTCTCGGTTGAACAGCTCTCGCACGAGTTCCAGTCCCTTCTCTCTCTCCAGCATTCTCCCACTGTGTGGCTTTTATCGGTCTCCCCACGCCAATCACTGCAATCAGACACAGGTGTTCATCATCTGCACTTGACCTACTTAATCACCGCACAGCTCATTGACTCGTCTCTCACTACAGACGCTGCGAGAACCACGCCCCCCTCACCACATATACGTTCGGATTCGTCAATTGGAATGAATTCATTCGACTGAAACAAAAGGTGTCCATATACTGTAGCTCCTGATATACAGGATGGTTATAAAAACAATGGTCATGCAAAGAAGGTTCCTCGTATCTGCTGTTGCTGGAGAGAGAAGAGGAAAGGCCAAATCTCTTAGCAGAAGGCCAGAGCATTGAGACCCAATTAAACTGGGGGTTCATGTGAAATCACCTTTTCATGGCGTGCCAAACACCTGCTTATCCCTGCTCGGTAACACTCTTAAAGCATTGCTCTTGTTTGGTGCTTACCTTTAAAATTAGATTCTTTTTTTCTTACCATGCTTCACCTCTCGCGGTTATGCCTGGGCATTTGGACTGCAAGGGGAAGATAAGGAAATGTGTGTTGGCTTACTCTAACAGTGAAATTGGTTTTAGATCACATAGCAGGGCTTTTTCAGCCATGCTGAAGGACCCTTTTGTGATGCTTACCAGGCAAAACTGCACCTGAATGAATCAGAGGGAATGTGAAAAGCCTTTCTTCAGTCTGACACACAGAACGATGCCTATAGAAAGTCAGTCACGGTACTTACTGTAAGTCGAATGCAATGTCCAGATTCATGTGCAAATGTAAATTCACTTTATCTGTGTCACTTTAGTGGCTATAAATAACTAGATTAAATGTATAGTATCAGTGCTCGGTAGAAACTGATTAAATGCCATCTGGATTTCGAATCAGATTCCAAAAATGCATTTACTATGCTATTACTATTAAATTTGTATTCATTACATGATTATTTAATATTCATAAAATGGCAGACAATTATTCAAAATTTATTGATTTTCACTAATGATTTCACTACTTCCTTTCTAAAACAGCATATTGCTTACAGTATAGTCTTCCAGACTTTATGCAATTGCACAAATCAGAGACCACACAGCATAAAATATTTTTGAAAATATTTGAAATTTCACATTTTTATGGTTTAATGAATTACTTTTTCATCAACTTACCTGAAACCCCTGCAGTTCCTTTCAACGCTATCTCACGTCACGACCATTTGTACGATTTGTTCAAACCCGAGTGATGGGTAAGTTTAGGGTCGGGGTCAGGGGTTGGTCAATCATACGCATTCACGAATTGGGCAACTTTTTGCTTAATCGTACATATTTTACGAGTGAGGTCGTATGAATTCGTACAAATTAGCCACCTCGTAAAATACGTACGAATTGGTGTGAGATTTGGTTGGTTCCTTAATAAACCCCAGTTTTTTTAAACCCTGACGCATAATGTTTAAAGCACTTCATGTTGTTGATCACATATTTTCTTTTTTCTTTCTCTTTGTATCTTTATATCACATTCACAATAGTACAAGATGTGATATAATAGACTTTTTCTCTCACAATTCTGAATTTATTTCTCAAATTCCGATAATCTCAGAATTGTGAGATAAAAAGTTGCAATTACTTTTTTATTGTTTTAGTCCATGGCACAAACAAGCGTCAATAGATAAATGAGTAAGTTTAAAAGTAATCTAAAAGTATATTAAAAAGTAGTCAGATTATATTACCTAAAATGTGTAATGTAATAATTACATTAATAACTACAATTTTCATCATGCACTTTGTATTCAGTAACAGACTACAAATTGTAAGTAATCTACCCAGCACTGTATATTATATTATAATTATAAAATTAGTTTTTAACACTGAATAAGGTTGCATTAGTTAACATGAACTAAGAATGAACAATACTTCTACAGCATTTATTAATCTTAGTTAATATTAATTTCAACATTTACTAATACATTATGGAAATCAAAGGTTGTATGTGTTAACATTAGTCAATGCACTGTGAACTAACAGTTGTGACTGCAAGAAGTCGTATTATTAATATTATTTATATTAATTCAGTTCTTGTGCTTGTGAATGTTGCTCATTTACACCTACCTGTGTCGACATGAAATGATTTGAGAAAGCAGAATGAACCGGTAATGCATTCCAAGCATGCAGCGTTATGTTCTTTAAAAAATAAAAGATAAATAAAATGATTTTTTTTAAGTTCTCCAGCTCTGCACAGGTATCACAGAAGACAAAACATCCCTTCTACTTTGTTCAAATGTTAAACTATTTGAAACATTATTATACTTTCTTCTTTAGCCACAAAGGCAAAACAATTTATTAAAGTAATTTTGTAAAGTAGGGATAAAAGCATGCACTCTTTTATTATACAGTAGGTTGAACTATAATTTTTTCTCAGGTTTAATGAAACAGCACTGGCTTCAAGCCACTTTAAAGTCTGAGGTAAGTCATTCACAAATTAACTGTTATATTCTCTTAAACGTCCACTAATGCTAGAACTTTCTGACCTTTCTTTAAATGAGTTTCATGTCATATTATCATATTACTTTTGTTTTCACTTGCACACCACAGTATTCTCCTGTACTGCAGTTAAAGTGTAAATGCGTCTCTATAGCATGCATTGTGTTTTATCGTGCAATTTATACGCAAAAATGAGTTTTTACGTGCATATGATACGCTGTTTTCGTGTGCATTTGATACGCAGTTCATTTGCGTGTAATACACACGCACCCCACACCACTAATTCTACCCAAACGTATAATACACACGCACCCCACACCACTACTAAACCTACCCTAACCAACCCATGCGTATATGCGCGTAAAAACTAATTTTCGCGTATAAATTGCACGATAAACACATTGCGTGCTATAGAGACGCATTTAGTGTGATCGGGTTTCACATGAACTTATCAATGTCTCGGGTGTGTGTGGCGTGACAGTGAGCAGATGCATAGTTTCGCCTGGAGTGTGGAGCGTGTTCTTTAAAAGTCAGAGCAATAGCGCTCCATCGTCAGCATAACACACATTAGCTATCTTAAATTGGTGTTTGGAAGTATATGGAAGTCAATGGCTGCCGTCAACTGGTTACCAACATTCCTCAAAATATCTTCTTTTGTGTTCAACAGAAAAAAGAAACTTAGGTTTGGAACAACTTGAGGGTGAGTAAATGATGACAGAATTTTCCTTTTTGGGTGAACTATCCCTTTAAGCTAACCATTATGCCCAGATGCTTGTGATATACATTTTTGCACATTGTTTTCTAACAGTGAATTTGCCACAAACACTGTAGGTAAACTCAGATAAAAATGCAATCATTTTCCTTCGTATCCATGCCTTAATACACTGCAAATGCATAAATGATGACAGTATTCTGAGAAAATCATAACAGTGTCAAATCTGATAATTTCATAGAAGCAAAATCCATCATCTAGCCAAATGCTGTAAATAAAACATCTCTTTACTGATGATCTTGCTATCAAAAGTGAGCTATGAGTCGGAAAATCACTTTGGTTCATCTCCTGGCACAGTTTCAATCATTTGTTATCTTACAAAATATACTTCTGTTTCCCAGAAGTGAAGTCTAAACAACCACAATCATCATCTTCCCCACTATAGTGACTTTGACTGGTGTTTGGTTATTCATTTTACTCCGGCAAGATGAACAACAGGAAGAAATGTGAGGAAACTGAGCAAGAGGAAATGACTAGTGTGATTCCTTTGTCATTCTACACATGTCTCCCAAAGATTCCCTTCACAACATGTCAGGAGAAAGTGAAGAGAAAAGGATCAAACATGCAGATGTCTCCCCGTCAAACTCTTTCTATTGTTCAAAGAGAACAAAGTAAAATTGGAAACACTATTTGGCACAAATGTAACTTTAATTAGTTTCCTTATTTGTGTTTCCTTGTAATGAGTTTGGCAGGTGCAGTAAATGAGACGGCTGAACTTTGCCACCAGATATTCTCACAGGTACCGAGACATGTACTTGAAAGAGAAGAAGACGCTTAAGATCTAGAAATGAAACTTTGATGCCTTTTGGATACCAACAGTTTGTCTGAACCAAATCTTGTGAGGTAACCTAGCTTACTCTGTGAAAGAACAAGTTCACTGAAGACATCTCCTTTTCCACGTATCCAGCAGAACTGCATCTGTAGGATCTCAAGTACAGGTCTTGACCCCCTAGTTTAAAATTCAGTGCATGCTGTGTTTGCTGTAACTTTTTTTTTTCTGCTTTATAGTACAATTCGGTATCCTACTTTAAGTTTCTGAGCCCACGGCACTACCATGCTTCAGGCCTTCCTCCAGAAGAACAGGCAAATAGAGGAAAAGCCCGACTGCAGGCTACAGTACACTGCAAAGCAAACAAGAGAGGATTTAAAATCACCTGGGGCAAGATCTCTCACGTTCCCTCTGTTTCCTTTTGACCAGCGCACATCCATCTCTTCTTCGTGTGTTTGCATTGCAGAACTTCTAGAGCCTCTATTCTAACGCTATTAATGGTTTCCACATATATGCTCGGATCTCTTTATACACTATACAGACTGCTGTGCCAGTCGTCAGTGGATTATGAAGTGTTGTAATCACTGGTTCCACAAAGTGCATGAGGAAAATTGTAGTTATTAATGTAATTAATACATTACACATTTTAGGTAATATAATCTGACTACTTTTTAATATACTTTTAGATTACTTTTAAACTTACTCATTTATCTATTGACGCTTGTTTCTGCCATGGACTAAAACAATAAAAAAGTAATTGCAACTTTTTCTCTCACAATTCTGAGATTATCGGAATTTGAGAAATAAATTCAGAATTGTGAGAGAAAAAGTCTATTATATCACATCTTGTACTTGCACATCTATGATTTAGGGTTAGTTCCTGCTTCTGCTGGAGGATTAGAGATCCACAGTGGAAAATAGTGAAGACTAAATTGAATGGCAAAGAAAAATCCAATTTATTACTGTAAAAAATGATCGTGATTTTAACGGTAAAAGACTGTAAAAATGCTACAGTGCAAAACTGTTAATTGGTTAACAGAAAGTTTCATTACTATATACGGTAAATAACTGTGATAGATCTAATGGTACATTTAATGTAATTTTACTGTAAAATACTGTTAGATTTAGAGTTTTTGAAAGTGAAAAAGAACAACTCATTGTATAATTTACACTGAAAAAAACGTAAATTGACATTCCCACATTTCCCTGCGTGACACTTCACATTTGATGTTTTTTTGTTGTAATAATTATGTTTCTTCATAGTTTACTTAGTTTTTTTCTAATCAGTTATGTACATTAGGGTTTTATGTTACATGTAATGTTGTTAAATTAGTGTTTATTGCATTTTTTTCAATTTCATGTGTGTTACCATGATGGTGTTTAATGTTTGTGTGAATGACACTGTGCAGCTTCTATATAATAGTATTAACTGTCTTGTGGAAGAACTGCTAGTGATGAGCTTTGATTTATCATGTGACTCATCATTGCTGTGATTAGTGGTTTTCAGTGTATAACAATAACAGATTTTAATACTTCAATATGGTAAAATAACATTATATCAGATAATGAAATACAGTTTATTACTGTAAATTTTAAGTTAAGTCTGTAAAACCAATAACATTGCTACCATATTTTTGACGATAAAGTTCTGGCAACCACAGCTGCCGGTATTTTACCGTAAAAATTATGTTTTACTTTTATATTTACATAAAATGAATGATTTTTATTAAATAATTCTTATTTATTTTTTTTCTTCTATGTTGTGTAAATCCTAAGACTACAGCACAATACAAGACCTACGTACCTCCCCGTCTTTAACTGCGGTGCCCATACAGAACATCCCATAGAAATGAGCTTGAGATTTCAGCGTGATTTTCAGGAACATGTGAGAATGCATAGCATGTTTATTCAATTCATTTCAATTAAATTCAAGTTTATTTCACAATACATATCGTTTCAAAGCAGGAACTATTCATTAAGGAAGTATTCTGTTATCAGCCAGAGATGAATTTGTATAGTACGCGTTATGTGATTAGTTAACTTCACGTTTTCAGTTAAGCTAACACAATGAACTTATTAGGGGGCGTTCACACACAACATGTTTTTTCCATTCAACTGCACTACGTTTCCATGATTTTTCAATGTAAATGCAATCTCAAATGACAGTTTTTATGGCGTGAACGCAGCATAAGCTCAGTGTTTTGGTTCAGGAGGAAATGTAAAAGGCGGCTGCTTTTTTGGTTTCGGTGCTCGTTGACTGACGTCTGTCTAACTCTGCATAGCATGAAACGTGCCGATGACGTGTGATGTCTGCGCGAGCAGGGTGTGTGGAGAAGGAGTGGAAATACACACGTTTACAGGCAGGTAGGACATCGAATCATTGCATTCAGACCGCATGCAATGATTGGACGAAAATGTTTTGGTCCTATGCCTTCCACAGATGATATAAATACATTTAGACCACTTAACTTTTCTGTAAAAAAACAATTCTGGAACAAATCACCTGCCCTTAAAAGTGTTCTGTGTGAACCGGCCCTTATTAGTGATACGTCTCGAGACCGGTCTTGGTAAAGTGGTCTCTGTCTTGTCACGGCCTTGACGGTCTTTGGTCTTGGTCTTGTCTTGGTCTCGGACCTCTCGGTCTTGTCTAGGTCTCGCTGTCTCAGACCGACATAGTGGTCGGGGGATTTAGCAATACAATACTACAATATCCACGACGATATCCACAGCGGATTGAAGCACGCGTCCGAGTGAAGACAGTGCGGTGTGCGCGAGCCACACGAGAAAAACACCGGATCCGCGCCACTGATCGCAGCGGCAACGAGCACTTTGATCACTTGATTTAAAAAAACACATATCGTGTACAGTTTTTGATGTATTAATTTTTAGTAAAACACATATCAGTGGCATGATGGGTTTTAACTTCATTCAGGAGATTTTGGGTAACTGCACAACTGACAGATGACTTTGAGCGCACCGCCAACGGTGTGTGTGTGTGTGTGTGTGTGTGTGTGTGTGTGTGTGTGTGTGTAACCATAGCGACAAAATGACCAACTTTCGGATCCTGCACTTAAGCCTACAATTTCGTTTTTAAAAATATAATTATGTATTTAAAAGTTGCAGAATGGATTCATTTGGAGACTTCGAAATCGGCAGAGATAGGCAGGCAATGCAAAACAAAATCTTACAAGTTATTGCTTAGCTTCAACACTAGTCTGTTTTTTTTCCCCTCCGGTCTCGACTTGGTCTCGGTCTTGGTCTCGACTTGGTCTCGACTTGGTCTGTCTTGGTCTGTCTTGGTCTTGTCTTGGTCTCGATACCCTCTGGTCTTGGTAGTGTCTTGGTCTCGGTTTAGGCGGTCTTGACTACAAGTCTAGCCCTTACGCAGCAATTATAAGCAATAATACAAGTATAATATTACTATATTCAGATAATATTGGAAAGTTTTCACGCTTTTCACATCACCTTTAATGGTCTTGCTATCTATTTACAAGGATCTTGTAGTTTTGGTTTGAATGTATGTTGTTTGTTATTTTGTTTATAGTCTGTGAGATGACTATAGCTCTGGCTGGAGGAGATTGTGGCCTACAGGCATTTTTAGAGGTGAAGCACTCACCTCTGCGGTTCCTTTGTTGGATAGACCTTCTGAGTGAACCTGAGATTGCAAAGGGCACCAACATGAATCAGGTTGAAGTGCCACAACTCACACAGGTCTCATATTGCCAGCATGGGAAAAAAGTTACTGAGCAACCTCCAAAAAAGAGATGAGAATTGCCAGGCCTCTTAATGTTGTTTCAGCACAGATGCTAGGTTTTTTCTTCGTTACTGTCTCTGAAGTGCCATGTAATGTCCCACTGCTTCAAAATGGCACATTGGTGTTGATGCTTCCAATAGATGCTTCTGGTGTCAAGCGCATTAGAAAATGTTCATTGGGGCAATTCTAAGACGATACTTATGGGGACTGTTTTCAGAAAACAAGGAGATAAATCACTGTTTGAGAAAACTCAATAGGGCAATCGATCAACAGATCTTGCAATAAAACCATGAACCATAAAGCAGTGAAATGATGAGGTGACACACAGGTTTTATGACTTCTATCAGTACTGATAGAGCGAACACAATAAGCAAGAGCAACAAAAGCACAGGGTAATCTGTGTGCTATGAAGTCCCCAATTCTGTCTTAAAGAGGATAATGTTGGTACCTTGGGTAAGCTTTGTCTGTGATGTTAGCAGTACAAAAAAACTGAGGTTTTCAGTTCAGAAGAGGATTAGGGCTCAGAGATTCTGCCAGGGATGGTTTGTATTTTCTCGTAATTGTCAGGAGACATAAAAAGCACTACCAGCCTGCCATCTGGGAAAATCTTACTGCAATTCCATCAACCAGTTTTACCACATGGGAATGTGACTGTTGCTAAGTTTAGAGTATGCTATTGTGAGTGTAACACTGTTGTGTTAAAATGACACTGGAGTTGAAATGTTATTATATATGTATACATATATTATTTTTTTTACTCAAAGGTCACAATCCAGCTGACTCTCAGTGGAGAAAATGACACAGATACTGCTGTTACACTCATTAAGCCCTCATCTTATTCTAATTGCTGCAAACAAATGGCATGAGCACAAAACAAGCAAGTCAGAACAAGTGGATTTGACAAGAAGTTCAAAGTAAACAAACATTTTTTAAATAGCATTATTTTAGCCTTATTATTAAGGTTTTGTTTTGACCAGAGTGTGTGATATTATCATCAAGTATGTATATAATATATGTTTGTGCCATTTTTATGGTTGGTGTATACATTCACTCAAAATTGTATGACTTGGAATTTTTAAAACAACAAAATGTACATAAGGTGACATTCAAATAAGACTGGCAGACCGCAGTTTATAGTGTTCCCCTGATTTATATTAGAAATAATTATATCATTTAGAGTATGCAAATAAAATATGCAAATAAACAGCTTTTACAAGCTTCGGGCAGTGAGTCGGCCAGAACAGATGCAGTAAAATCTTTATACCATCAGAAATTATTGGACACTATTACATGATGCAAGTCAATATACAATATGACATCTGTCTACAGATCCCAGCAATGCTGTTACCATAAAAGTGCTGGACAGTTTTATTGGTTAAATGGTTCCCTTTGTACGTTGTATGAGTGTAAAGTTACACCCAGCCATCTACTAAAGTTAGCAATGAGGGTGACTGTGATATCTACATTATTTTGATCGCAATAGTTCTCACAGTATCTGTGTCATGAACTCCTCCCATCTTGTGTTTTTAAATGCTTGCAAAAGATATCCTAGCCCACAGTGGCTTACAATGGAGAGACTACAGAAATGGAAACAAATTCCTCGTAAACATGCAAAAAAATCAAGCTATATTTCCGAAATCATTTGTCCGAATGAAACTCCCCCTTCCCTCAGCCAATTACTGAGAAATGATAAGCCTGGCATTTCTTCAGAGGTCACCGGGCAAATGAAGAGACCTCATCAGACAAGCAGGACGTGCTGGTGTTTTGTATGAACCATCATTGTGTATTAGGCTACCAGCAACTCAATCACATGGCTTGCCCTCGAGGCAGATGTTTGGCCCTAAATGACTTCCGAAGGAACTTGAAAGTTGGATTGAAGTGCCTGACACACAGAGATAATGACATTTCGTGTGCACAATGAGACATCTACAAAATTAAGAAACCATACTTAGTTTCAAGAGGCCAGGCTTTCATTGAGCTTTGCATGTTATTTTCGGCAAAACATACTGCAGTTCTGAGGGTGTAAATTGAGGTTTTTGGACAAGGGCAAGCTTGATTGCCTTGCGGATTAATTCTGTTTTGCAGCTCATTTGCGCGTTTAACACTATGACCTCACTTGGCTTCGCTAAATAATCCTTCGGCATCACTCGAAAGGAGATTTTTGTTTCATCAGCCACTGACTGTGTGGCTGCTCGCCAACCATTTGAACTGATGACAGGTCTAATCTTCGAAAAGATTAAAGGAATTGTCTTGAATTTGCCGGGATCACCTTGTCAGAGCAGAACTAATTAGAGTTACTTGCTAAAGCTTAGATTTCCACGTCTGCTACACCTTTATAATGCCACGAACTCCATCGGTTTTATCAAACCTTCTTGAAGGACAATGCAGCAAGTTCAAGTTAGAAAAATAAATACAATTTGGAGATTGTCACATAAAATATTTCATCAAGACCTTTTTATTCAATTTTGTGGTGTCACTGTAATTGGTGTATTATTAAAGGGATAGTTCACTTTGAAATACATTTTTGATATGTTTTAGCTTACCTCAAGGGCATCCAAGATGTAGGTGTCTTTGTTTCCGCAGTAGTTTCAATTTTGATATTTTTAGGTCAAACCGTTCTTGTCTGTCAGTCATATAATGCAGGTCTATGGTCTCCACCTCAAAGAGCATGCACAGAGAAGTCCAAATTAAACATGATTTAATGACTCGTAAATGTAAGTACACATTGATGGCCTAAGACACGAGCGGTTTGTGTGAGAAAGCGAACAGTATTTATATCGTTTTTACCTCTTGTAACGCACAGACCGAAGCGCCCGCGCCCTCAGATCACTTGGACGTGGCTGTGGTTACAAGAGGTAAAAACGATATAAATACTGTTCGTTTTCTCACACAAACCGCTCGTTTCGTGTCTTAGGCCATCAATGAGTACTTACATTTACGAGTCATTAAATCATGTTTAATTTGGACTTCTCTGTGCATGCTCTTTGAGGTGGAGACCATAGACCTGCATTATATGACTGACAGACAAGAACGGTTTGACCTAAAAATGTCAAAATTGAAACTACTGCGGAAACAAAGACACCTACATCTTGGATGCCCTTGAGGTAAGCTAAAACATATCAAAAATGTATTTCAATGTGAACTATCCCTTTAACAGGGAAAGAGCTGTATACTTCGACATAAGGACCTGATATAAAAAGCATGATATTCTTAGTTTTTTTTTTTAAAAGTGAAACAAGAACTTTTATTCACCAGATATATTTTACATTCTGAAGTCAGGTCAATTTCCTAGCAAAAAATCTTGTATTCTCATTTCACTCTCATTATTCTCTAGACATACATGACGGATAGATAATCAGCAGACTGTCAGAACGTTATCAAGGTAGCTTATTGTTTTAATTACCTCTTTTTTCATGGCTACGGTTTTCCAGAAAGCAAAGCAAAAGCTCTGTGAGCTTGAGACTGATTCTATGTGTGGCTCATTTTCCCCCTAATTTACTCTTTGTTATGGATATTATGGTATAATTTTCATTCAAGGTGGAAATTTGATTTAAAACAATTCTCCCAGCTGAGGCTCCGTTTCTATCTCGGTGATTCATATTATTTAATAAAACTCAGAAAACTGTCCAGATTTGCCTGCATTAAATTTCACTGTCTGTCTGTCTTTGGATGACATATTAAGGATATTGAATGTTTGGCTGTATTACAAACATTAACATGTTTGTTCCCTGTGCATTTTCTTTTCATCAGCTTGTTTGTCATATCTATGCATATGAATCTTTATATTGATATGTACATCCTATATATTTCAATTGCACCAGCATGCTTTTCCATGCAGTCCCTTTCCGAAGACGTTATAAAGACATTTTAACGTTCTGCCAACCAAGGCAATAAATTATGCTAATGATAATTATATTAATTTGACTAACTATGACAATATTTTATATATTAATTTGACTAACTATGACAATATTTTAGTTTCTCTCCCATTCTTAAAAAGAGCAGTCCCACTTTACAATATATTTCCCAAGTCTTTCAAGTCCACTCGACTCATACGGGAGATCTTCAAAGGTCAGTCATCCACTTACCCAGAAAAGACTGTAGTTTCGCCTGGTTAATTGGTTTACATTTCTCCCTGGGACTCCCTGCTACTAGTGCTAGAGCTCTGCAATGCTATTAATGGATGTCTCTGTCTCTCAAACATTTTTTTAAAAGACAGAACAATCTAAATATTAAAATGTTAGTGCAATAGTTAGCATGCATTCCATAAACCAGCGTGAATTCCAGGTTGGTTTGTGCTGGTCTAGCTGGTGGACCAGCATATAGTCCTGCTGTTCTCAAGCAAAACTGAGCTGGTGAGACTGGTTCACCTGACTCCCGCTTCATACTGGAGACCAGCTAATCAGCAACCAGCATCCCAGCAAAACGTACCTTTAAATGGTGACCAGCAATTCTGGATTTTAAATACATTTTCTGCTCAAATATTTTTTATATTGTCTTTGTTTACTTGTTTGTTAGTTGTTTACTTTAATGAGTTTCAGTTGATAATTAATGGTCATTTCTAGAGAATCTGCTCAGTTCTTTGTGCATATGGACAAGCCCCAACAAATTGCATACTAATTTCTCTTATTACATGCAGTAGCTACTCATTGTTATTGTTGTGATGTCTGTCTGTGTTCCCCCTGTCTTTGTGCATTTGGTTCAGTCCTGTTCCCTGTTTTCCCGCTCCTCGTTTGTGTTCATGTATACCACGCCCCTTGTTATCTCGTTTAGCTCGTTTGTCCCTTGTATTTAAGCTCTGTGTTTCAGTTGTGGTTTGTCGGTCGTTGTTGTTGCTTCACTGTTCCTGTCCTGAGTTCCTTTGTTTCTCCTGTTATTTTATTAAATTAGCTGCATTTGGATTCTCTCTCTGCTTCGTCCTTGCTGCATCATTACAGAACGACCGACCAACATGAATCCAGCAGCACAGATTATGCGTCTCCGTCAAGGAGACCGGTCCCAAGGGGAGTATATTTTGGACTTTATTAAACTGGCACATGTCTCATCTTTTGATGAGGTGTGCCTGATGGTATTCTTCCGAGGAGGGCTATCTGAGCCACTCTACTCCTTTATGCCACTCCATCACCCTAGCTGTAGTCTGAAGGAATATATGATCCAGGCTCTTTTGCTGACCGATTCTCTGTCCGCCGATACCGACCTGCCGGAGCTTATTCCTGCCGAGCCTGCGCTCCACGTCATCCCTGCCGAGCCTGCGCTCCACGTCAGCCACGTCCAGCCAGAGCTTCACGTCAGCCACGTCCAGCCAGAGCTTCACGTCAGCCACGTCCAGCCAGAGCTTCACGTCAGCCACGTCCAGCCAGAGCTTCACGTCAGCCACGTCCAGCCAGAGCTTCACGTCAGCCACGTCCAGCCAGAGCTTCACGTCAGCCACGTCCAGCCAGAGCTTCACGTCAGCCACGTCCAGCCAGAGCTTCACGTCAGCCACGTCCAGCCAGAGACGGTCCAGCAAGAGGTTGTTGTTCACGTCACGCCTGCCGAGCAAGAGGCTGTTGTTCACGTCACGCCTGCCGAGCAAGAGGCTGTTGTTCACGTCACGCCTGCCGAGCAAGAGGCTGTTGTTCACGTCACGCCTGTCGAGCAAGAGACTGTTCACGTCACGTCTTCCCAGTCAGAGACTGTTCACGTCACGTCTTCCCAGTCAGAGACTGTTCACGTCACGTCTTCCCAGTCAGAGACCGTTCACGCCACGTATGTGACCGCAACACTGATCATTATGGCCACAGCCATGTGGTGTGGATGGGCTGCGCACACACTGGAGCCAGTGTCTGCTGTTCCTGAGCCCGAGCCGGTGTCTGTTCCTGAGCCCGAGCCGGTGTCTGTTCCTGAGCCCGAGCCGGTGTCTGTTCCTGAGCCCGAGCCGCTGTCTGTTCCTGAGCCCGAGCCGCTGCCCGAGCCGGTGTCTGTTCCTGAGCCCGAGCCGGTGTCTGTTCCTGAGCCCGAGCCGGTGTCTGTTCCTGAGCCCGAGCCGGTGTCTGTTCCTGAGCCCGAGCCGGTGTCTGTTCCTGAGCCCGAGCCGCTGTCTGTTCCTGAGCCGGAGCCGGTGTCTGTTCCTTAACCCGAGCCGGTGTCTGTTCCTGAGCCCGAGCCGGTGTCTGTTCCTGAGCCCGAGCCGGTGTCTGTTCCTGAGCCCGAGCCGGTGTCTGTTCCTGAGCCCGAGCCGGTGTCTGTTCCTGAGCCCGAGCCGGTGTCTGTTCCTGAGCCCGAGCCGGTGTCTGTTCCTGAGCCCGAGCCGGTGTCTGTTCCTGAGCCCGAGCCGGTGTCTGTTCCTGAGCCCGAGCCGGTGTCTGTTCCTGAGCCCGAGCCGGTGTCTGTTCCTGAGCCCGAGCCGGTGTCTGTTCCTGAGCCCGAGCCGGTGTCTGTTCCTGAGCCCGAGCCGCTGTCTGTTCCTGAGCCCGAGCCGCTGTCTGTTCCTGAGCCCGAGCCGCTGTCTGTTCCTGAGCCCGAGCCGCTGTCTGTTCCTGAGCCCGAGCCGCTGCCCGTTCCTGAGCCCGAGCCGGTGTCTGTTCCTGAGCCCGAGCCGGTGTCTGTTCCTGAGCCCGAGCCGGTGTCTGTTCCTGAGCCCGAGCCGCTGTCTGTTCCTGAGCCCGAGCCGCTGTCTGTTCCTGAGCCCGAGCCGCTGCCCGTTCCTGAGCCCGAGCCGGTGTCTGTTCCTGAGCCCGAGCCGCTGTCTGTTCCTGAGCCCGAGCCGCTGTCTGTTCCTGAGCCCGAGCCGCTGTCTGTTCCTGAGCCCGAGCCGCTGTCTGTTCCTGAGCCCGAGCCGCTGTCTGTTCCTGAGCCCGAGCCGCTGCCCGAGCCGGTGTCTGTTCCTGAGCCCGAGCCGGTGTCTGTTCCTGAGCCCGAGCCGGTGTCTGTTCCTGAGCCCGAGCCGGTGTCTGTTCCTGAGCCCGAGCCGGTGTCTGTTCCTGAGCCCGAGCCGGTGTCTGTTCCTTAACCCGAGCCGGTGTCTGTTCCTGAGCCCGAGCCGCTGTCTGTTCCTGAGCTATAACCCACTGTAACTACCCTCAGGAAATTTTTTGGGGGGGGCAGTAGGTCCTCGCCGTGGCAACTTAGGGGCCCACGGCCACCAGAAAGATCCTCACCGTCATGGCCGCCCGAGGGGTCTTCACCGCCATGGCCGCCCGAAGGGTCTTCACCGCCCTGGCCGCCCAAAGGGTCTTCACCGCCCTGGCCGCCCGAAGGGTCTTCTCCACCGTGGCCACCTGAACTGCCTGCTCCACCCTGGTCGCCTGCACAGCCTGGTCTGCCCACGCTGCATGGCCCAGGTCCGCCATGACTATGTCCTGGTCCCGTTCCCCTGTGCGGGCCTGGCACTCCATCCCTCCCCCGGGACCGCACCCGCTCCACCACCCTCCCGAACTGTCTTGTTTCCTGTTTTGTTGGGCGTCGGGAGCCGCCCATAGAGGGGGTGCAATGTTGTGATGTCTGTCTGTGTTCCCCCTGTCTTTGTGCATTTGGTTCAGTCCTGTTCCCTGTTTTCCCGCTCCTCGTTTGTGTTCATGTATACCACGCCCCTTGTTATCTCGTTTAGCTCGTTTGTCCCTTGTATTTAAGCTCTGTGTTTCAGTTGTGGTTTGTCGGTCGTTGTTGTTGCTTCACTGTTCCTGTCCTGAGTTCTGTGTTCCTTTGTTTCTCCTGTTATTTTATTAAATTAGCTGCATTTGGATTCTCTCTCTGCTTCGTCCTTGCTGCATCATTACAGTTATACTCTTTCTCTTTCAGATGATACGTCATAGATACAGACACACTTCACAAAAGCCATTCACTCAAAGACTTAATTAATTGCTCTCTATCAGGAGTCCTCTAAAGACTTAAAGAATAAATTAGGTTAAAAATTTTAATTATGGTAAAATTAAAGAAATTAATATTTATAATATTACGATACAAAAATAAAAACACTGTTAGTGTCACACACAGCCATAGCTGTGGGAAATACTGATATGACAATTCTACAATTTGTTCAATTTGTGCTTGTTAACTCAAGTCAAAGTATTAAGATTTTTATTAAATGCTTCGAACTTCCACCTGGTAAGTATTTAAGTTCAATCAAATTTTCTAAGAAACATCTAGACCTAATTGACAGAAAATTATATAAATGCCTTGTGCAATGCATTTCATTGAACTCAACTTTTAAATTTCATTATTTATGTATTTACACTCATGAGGAAGAAGAGCGAGAACATTTAACATAAACAACCTTCATGAAGTTTGCCCACAAAAATGCATTTTCTCTGCAATTCACATATAATTACCTGCATGATTTACATTCATTCCTCTAGAAAGTTTCTTTGATGGCAGCGTGATTGCATTTTTATGAGACCAAACATACAGTTTAATATTCATTAAACACTCTATTGAGAGTCTTCAATGCCCTCGGAGGAGGTTGATGCAAGACACCGGTTCCTCCTAATGAGCTCAACATATCAATTTTACATCACTGTATCAATATACATGGAGCCATAAAGCAAGGTGCATAAAACACTCAGTTAAAGGGCAACGCATTCGTGGTCATCAGTATCTTCAAAGTAAATCGGGCTGTGTCTCTTTTGCTGATGAGGGGAGGAAATGAGATCGAGCATGTCAGCAATCTTTATGCCATGATAGCAGGTCATTAAGAAGGAGTCAGCACATGACTGACAAATAGATTAAAGGAAAATGTCAGCGCTAATATCCTAACCCCGTATTTATGGTCGTTCAATTGCCTGTTTGTCAGAATTCATTCTCTGCAAATTGCCCCACTTCAGTTTAGACATCTAAAGAGAGTACTGTATTGAATGAGGGAGCAGAGGGGATTCTCCCATCTCTTTCACAGCACATTTCACAGCATCAGGACTGCCTCCGGGCATGATATTGAAAATGGCAGATGAGAAAAGCTCTTATGGAGCTAAGAGAGCAAACCTGAGTCGAGGTGGCACGTGAATGGCATGCCGAACAGGAATGACTTTCCCTTGACTCGCTGAAAGTATCCGAGTCCTCTGAGTGTTGCGCTTCCATTGACTGACTGTCCTGTGTATCTCTCAGGAATATCCTGTTTTACACAACGCCGGGAGACGACAAAGAGTGGAGACAATGCTGCAGTCATTTGCATGGACCTCGAATAGCTCTTCGCTCTCGGCCAGTGTCATAATAGGCACAGTCTTATTTGAGATGTAAGAACACATTACAGATTGATCGCAGGAATGTCTCGGACCTTCATTTGTGGATCTAATGGACTGAGGTTCAAGCCACAGCAGTCGATAACGCCGATCCTCGCATTTACTCCAAAATCAATGTGCATCTCCACTTGGGTCTTAACCTACATCAAACCCTGAGGATCCTTCAGAAGAGTTTTGATCTGCTGTGAATCACGTATAAACTAATCATCGACTGATCGGACCAGGCTTCATCTAACGGGTGATGGCTGACGGTGTATACAATTCCTTTCAGATTTGCTGAAAACGAGCGAACAATACCACGGCAATTGACGATAACAAGTGACAGACAGCTCTCCATGTTCTAATAACCTCAGGTCACCCACTCATCCTTGTAAATTGTTCATGTATAATGAAACCCATTGTTTATTCCGGCTGCAAAACAACGTAATTATGCGATTCGTTTTCTATGGGCTTCAAAAGCTCTTTCTTAGCTTGGCAATTTGAAAAAAATAATGCGAAAATCAATGAGGGAGAGTTCAGCTGGAAAACGAGAATATCTATGTGCTGTAAAGGTGAGCTCAGTGTGCATCATCTCTCCGTTCAACATCACTTTAAGTAGTCCCAATGCACATCCCGTCTCTAATTAGCACCACTGGGGCTGGGAATCATGTGTAGCACACTGCGAAGCAGACTCGGTTCAGAATGACTGGGAAATCATTTACTGCCCATAAAGCCACGGCGGAAAGTCGTTGCATGATGTTTTTGACTTTTTTTTTTCTTCCATTTCATCAATTTCAAAACTCTTAAGTAGCAAAGTTAACTGAAAGTTGGTTGATTTCTAATAATGAGTCCTCTGATAGTGAGAAGACGTTCACCTTAATTTTCCATCTGAATTCACCCTAATGGATTTTTTTTTTATGCATAAAAGCGGCTCAACATGAGGAAGTTCATTTGAATGCATCATGAAACCTTTTCGCAATTCTATTTAATCTCTAGATTGTCATAACTCTGTCTTGTCTCCACAGAGTTGATGGAACTAATGCTAATAATGTCTCACATTGCTGTCATCCTGAGTTTTAGTACAAAAGTCCATTTTTATAAACCTATATGTTCTGTAGTAAACCAGTGCTGTAATAGCAAACAACCCTAAGATATATAGAAGATAGCAGATAGGCTACAAATAATAATAAAAAAAATCCTTTTGGAGACCGACAGGTTAACAGCCTAGTTTGGCCACATTTTGATGTATTGTGCTGGCGGGAGGGAGATCAGGAGTGTAACTCAGATGGGAAACTCCCACCTGCACTGGATCTATGTGGGATTCTCGAGGCGCAGTCAGGCCTGAGAGACCTCAGAGCAGAGACAAACATTAGTCACATCCCTGAACCAACGCTAATCGAACATGTGCTGTCACAGAACTACCTACACAGCAGAATACAGAGTAGAAAAATGCCCCAGAAGGATATCTGATTTTCTAAACAAGACATGACATCATACCACATGTGTCCATGGGGTCATGAACTCCTGTACACGTGTCACTTTAGAGTTTTTAATACATGAGAGAGAGAGAGAGAGAGAGAGAGAGAGAGAGAGAGAGAGCGAGAGAGAGAGAGAGAGAGAGAGAGAGAGAGAGAGAGAGAGAGAGAGAGAGAGAGAGAGAGAGAGAGAGAGAGAGAGAGAGAGAGAGAGAGAGATTCAACATTGATAGTAATGAGAAATGTTTCTAGAGCAATAAACCAGCATATCAAAATGATTTCTGAAGGACCATGTGACACTGAAGACTGGAGCTGAAAATTCAGCTTTGCATCACAAGATTTAAAATAGTAAACAGTTGTTTTAAAATGTAATAATATTTCACAATATTATTGTTTACAGTATTTTTGATCAAAATGTATATACATTCAGGTTTTAAATATAATAAAATTATTTGCAATCATATTTTCAGAGTTTAACATTCAAAATAAGGATCTGAGACAAGAAAATAGTAACTAAATCATAAAATGCATCTGATGAAATACACTGAAAAAACAAGTAAAAATTACAAGTTGATTGTACTGAAATGGGTGTTGGCAGTGTCTGTACACAACCATCATATAATGATAAAAATCCATCCAGTGGTTTTGTTTTAATCTCCTTATATGTTTTCCCCTGCCTCAAATCGAGCCGTTTGAGCCTGTGACGTCACAAGCTCGCACGCCCCTCCCACGATTGTTGATTGACAGGAGCGTTTCAACACAGACCCGCCCTCGCTCGTGAGCCAGCTGTCAATCATAAGCTATGTTTCCATCCACACGTTTTTATCCGCATTAAGTGATATCGAATGAAAAATGCCTTATGGAAACAGTAAAATTCGATTGAATTTCATGAATATCGACTCAAATGAAATACGATCGGTCTCATCGGATTTTATCTTGATCGATATACGACTTATGCGATAAACGCGGATGGAAACGTTATTATGGTGCGATCCATTTTGCCTAGTAAAACTTTGTTCGCAAATGTTGGCTTGAATGTTGTGCAATTCAATGAGAAAATGAATGGAAACACCTTAACATGTCTCAAATCAATTCGATATACCAATTTGATCGCAAAACAGCATGTGACGTCATTAAGCACAGGTTTTTATCCGCTTTAAAGCCATTGGATGGAAACATGGCTATAGTCTGCGCGGACCGGCACGGTCATTGTTGATATGCTGGAGCACTGTCTATGAGCAGAATGGCGTCTAAGCGATTGTGGTGTTCTGTTCTTGGGTGTAATAACGAACACAGTCATTTTAATGTTCCTGAATCCGAACCGCTGAAGACGCAGTGGCTGAGTTTGTTTTCGAAGGGAATATTCCCCACGAGCAACGTCAATGCTTTCATGTTTGGGCGAATCATTTCACACACCAGACTGCTTTATAAACGAGGGTCAGTATAAAGCTGGATTTGCTAAGCTGCTGCTCATGAAAAAAGGATCGGTACCAGATATTCGTGTTCCTGCTGAATCTCCAGAAGAACGGAAGTGAGTGTAACGTTTTATTAAACTTTATATTCATATATTAATCTTTGCAAATCGCTAGCTGCACGCTTCACAATGAATGCGTCTAAGGTTTACACTCAGGGTACATTACGGCATGTTTTCTATGAATGACGTTCTCAATATAATTCATAATTCCACGTTTATACTGAACAACGCGTTATGGTTATTGTGTTATTGTGTTCAAACGGTGTACGCACAGAACAGAGAGGCGGGGTGAGCAAAGCTCATTGTCATTTAAAGTTATATGCACTGAAACGGCGTGCTGAAAACAGAGCTGTTTTTGACCAGGTAAAATTAGTGTTTTCTTACAATACTAATGAGAATTTTTAATTAAAGTATATTACAAACTTTTAATTTAGACCCTAAAGAATCATATAAGCTTGTACAAAAATGGCATTATATGACCCCTTTAAGTAAATTTCACATATGGAATTAAGTCAAATCAACTTAACTAAGTTAGGTAAAGTCAACAAAGAAAATAAGTACCTGTAACTTGGCCAGTTAAAGTTTGTTGAGTAATTTTTACTTAGTTGAAGTTTACTTTGCAATACTCAGTTTCAAGTACCTTTTACTTAAATAATATAACACTGAATTAAACCATGCTTTTAAAGTGTATTCTTTACTTAGAGCACCTAAGCAAATAATACAGATATTGTGTAGACAACATATCTACATAATAGAAGTAATGTGATACCCGAACACAGATCTCATTACTTGGTACACAATAACGGTAACATTCGTTGGATCATTTTTGAGTATGAATGTCACTTTGAGTAGAAAATTAACTCAAGATGTCACAAAAACAGCAAGTTACTAAACCTGACAACAAAAGCAATGATAAAACAGTGTAAATACAGCTAGAAAAAAAGTATTTGAACCAGAATGTGGATTATGTGAATGTGTTTACCATAATTTCACTAAAATTAAACTCAGCAGTATAGTAAACATGTAGGATATGTTATTCAGAGGTATGGCACACACAGACCATCATCCTTTCATTCATGCAGTGGTACACATATTCTCCCTATATTCTGCAGCAGTAAATATTCAGTGAATGAATTATAACTCAGAGACTTTCATTTCACATATCTCAATTGAATTAATGTGCTTCTGCCTGGAGGATCATTAGCATCA
This sequence comes from Rhinichthys klamathensis goyatoka, assembly GCF_029890125.1. NCBI lineage: Eukaryota > Metazoa > Chordata > Actinopteri > Cypriniformes > Leuciscidae > Rhinichthys > Rhinichthys klamathensis. The sequence goes on from NW_026606558.1 coordinate 6,088,216, forward strand.
TCCTGAAGGCCTTCCTCGGTACAGTGGACTAACCCTCATTTACACTCTCATTGTGACTGAAATGCAGGTAAAATTGCACCATTTATCCGCCTCTGTTCCTTGTGACCCTGAGTAATTTCATTTTTGTAAGACTAATTCCAGGGGCCTTGGGGTACTATGAGGCTTTCACCTCAGAAATCGTTCCTTGTGATGAATTGTGCTGTTTTGCAAGTTGAGAAGAACAACCATGCAATGAACTGTAAGATAATGAATTCTGTCATGCTACTTTTTGTGTCAGACTTGCGGCTTGTGACAAGATTTCACTTTTGGCTGCAAGCAGCTGACATTTTGGATGGGAATTTGATAACTGCCCTTTCTTTAGGCGGTGTAGAGATTAGTGTAGGGATTATTGCTTTAAAATCCCAAATGTGTGATACATTATGCAGTTGCTTGATGTATCAGACTCTCTTTTTTAAAAGTTTTTTTCAGACTTTAATGGGATCAGATAATGACAGGGAGAAGAGGGCGATTAAAGTCATTTAACAGACACTTTTATCCAAAGTGACTTAAAAAATAAGCATTGCATTAATTTTAGCACACAATGCTAACTTTCATGCCGAAGTCCGAACTAGCCAAACCAAGCAGTCTTTCTTTAAAAATTGTGACTCAAAATTGACAACTCAACTCTTTATTAGGTAAATGACATTCATAATAACAGCTTCATGCTTACATTGAATGTCACTTAGAAGCCTACTCAATTCTCCACCCACAGTTTACACTCATCCAATGAAAAGCTCTTAAAGAAGTGTCAATTCAAAGCTCAGTTCCTGAGCATCAATATATGTGTCATGAGCAGGGCTCTCATCCAGCCGAGAATGATCACACTCCAGTCTGAAGCATCTCTCTGTGTGACAGCGGGGAATCTTTAACCTCCAGACTCAGCTCATGCAGTCTGTCCGCCGCTTCAGGTGTTGAAGAGTGATCTCCTCCAGCTACTTATAGACAAACATTCACTTTAAATAAAGGCTACTCACAACTAGATTATTACTGACAGATAGAATCATATCGGATAGCATACTGACATATTACTTAATAATGAGTTAATAGTCATGTGCCACAACAAGTAAAGTCATAGCATGATATCTTTCCAAATCACTAGCTAATGATTAATAAAAGCAGACAACTAGACGTTGAAATACATGGCTTTGGCCCATTGTGATAATTAATGTACACTTTTAGTTAATACTATATGGAATTAATACTAACAGCAATTCATATATGACTTAATATATTAATCAGATCAGTAGTAATCATCAATGAATGGTTTAGGTCTTCATGAGTCACACATTAACTCATGATTAGCTGTGCATTAGTTAAGTATGAATTAACTGCATATTAGTGCACCTGGATTGTAAAATGTTACCAAAGTTTGTACTGGAAAGGTTTTGTGTGCTTATGCATATTTACATTTTTCTTGGTAAGTTTTTAAATCAAATACTTCCAAGGGGTCCGTCAGGCATCTGCCGACTATATAATGCGTATTTACGCTCTATTCAGCACTTCTTTACTCATCATCGTCTGACATATGGGAAAATGTCTCCCCAAGAGTCATAATTAGAGAATTCATGCAACGTCTGCATTTGAATCAGCTTCACTATATTCGCAGTCAAGTCACATGGCAAAATCAATAATAGTGCTGATGCTGTCAAATGTATTTTTTAAGCATTAATATTTTTGAAATTATTATTTTTTATTTGCTTGACCTTTCCATGACATAACCGTGGTTGGATATGTGCTACATTTGGAGCAGACAGAATTTTATGTGAGCAGATCCAAACAACATCTCATATAAACACTGGAGAAAGCACTGACAGAAACTCGCCATAATGCACGGCTAATTTAGAACGGCTGTCAATGGTGATTTTGGCAGCCAGACTGTGCAGTTACATCATATACCAGAGACAGCTAACAGGGTCATGCTCACCAGCCAAACCTTGACCCTTTGATAAAACTGAATATTTTGAAATTCATCCATCTTTAATCATTATAGATCCATCCAGATTATAAATACATCTAACAGGACCTTCGCATTATTGCTGGAATCAAGACCTGCTCTCTGGCATCAATGTTGCCAAAATATTAAGAGAATAGTTTTGTTTTAACTTAACTGCCTTTAGCAAAATCCATTTTAACTGAGGTGAAAGTCTCCTGGCTTCCATTACATCATGTGCGCGTGCATGAGTGTTGCCGCAAAGCTATCAGATATGCAACCCCACGGCTTTCGATGCTGAGATGAAAGCCGCTTGAGTGGCATGTAGTGGTGTGATTGGAGACTAGGGGTTTGATCCTGAAAGGAGGTACCAGTAATGCATTCAGTAGATGTGAAGCCTCCAGAGAGACCACTCAAAGCAGCAGGGATTATATATCTACTGAAAAAGCCCTATTGTAAAATGACACAGCCCACTCAGTATGGGATGGCTTAGTGTAATGGTGCATATCTAGAAAAGGTCACATGAATTATACACAGCTGTTCTATCTCATTGTGTGCATACATATTCCACCCTGTCTACCCTGTCGGAGTCAGTCAGATTTTCCTGTCCCTCTGGTGTACGGGAGGCGAGATGAGCTTGCTATCAGTGGCAAGTGTCACCATTCGCCACCTTAATGGTTTCATGAGCAAACCTCTCGCCTAGAGTAGTCCAGTCACACTCCAGGTTAAAGTGTGGACAGCAGACTTTGTAACCTTATGTTCAACAAAAGCCTCTAATGTAGTAAAGGCTCCCTTTACACAGCTTGATTGCAACCGTGAAAATAAATGCATGAAGGAAAAATGTGCTTCCCGTGTGTGAGCGGGTATGTGTTGTTGCAGTCTTTTCTGAGGCTTGGTTTTCCACACTCCATTACACTTTTCCATCTGCTTTCTGAGCTTTAATGACCAACATGTCAATGTTTGGCTGGCTGGCATGGTGCAGTAAGCCTCTTTTGGTGGATGCCATAACTACACCATTATGGAGCAAAAAGCATACTTATCAATGTACAGCTATTCAAACGTATAGGTTCTTTTTGCAAACTATTTCATTATTTGTTAATATATTAAACAATTGTTAATCTAGTCCTCAAATTTGAATGGCTCTAATCAAATAGTCTGTCTGTCTATGTCTCATTTAGCAGGTGACATGCTTTCGCCGGTAGGTGGCGACAAGTGACTGTCTAAACGAGTGAGTCATTGAATCATTTATTCAACCGATTCATTCAAAAACACTGATTTATTCAAGATCGAAACCTGACTTTAGAGTGAGCCATTGAATTATTCACTCAACTGATCTGTACAAAACACTGCTTCAGAATGAAACGGGTGACCACCATAATTCACTCAACCGATTCTATAAAACCATTGTGTACATCCTTCGTTGTCTAGTCATTCTGAGGCTTCTAGTCTAGTCTATATCTAAGTATTGAGTGCTGGAAAGAGATGGTCTAGTACAGAGGTGCAAAACTCAGTTCCTGGATGGAGTTTAGTCCCAATCCTGCCCCAACACACATAGGACTTGATTAGCTTGATCAGGTGCATTTATTATTTATTACTGTGGCCCTCCAGGAACTGTGTTTTGCACCGCTGGTCTAGTAAGTCCACTGGTTACGTCATGAAGGTTTTTTGGCTGTGCCTAATGACGTTGCCAATTGAGAAACACTCTTTGACTCATGCATATCTTTGAATCATTCACTTAACTAATTCGGTCAAACACTAATTTATTCAGGACTGTGTGTGCTGTAATCACTACTGTGTGTGTTGCCTGGAAATTTGCAAAGATATATTCTTCTCTGGCCTCATTTGGAACTATTTTTGTAAGTGGAGCAAAAATAAAGAAAATGGCAACATTGTGTCTAAAGTGTACGTTACTCAACTTGTTATGGAATAACACTGGCAGGACTTTGTCAATATTAAATTGTTTTTGGAACTATTGTAATAGCAATATCACACTCGCAATCATGCTGTTGGCCTTATGGAATATATAAATAGTAAACTGTACATCGGCAGCAGACTTCAGTATCTTGGCGGAAGCAGTAGATCATCCAGGAATTTTTGCCCACTGTTTTATAATATAAGGACATATAAATCATCTGTCGTGCTGCTTTTAGCACTCTTTATAGTATGGAATTAGGCGTATTTTGATGCGGAGATGTGTGCCCATAAGCAAAGATATGAAAATATGAGGGAATATCCTTATAAAGCTTTCTCCATATTACAGACCTCCTTTTCAATGACCATCACCTGCAGAACCAATAACTATACAGTCAAACCCTGTTATTGTCAACTCCCCCAGAACTTCACCTGCTGTCCAAGACAAATTAATAGGAGATATCCCTGAGGAAGCCCCCTGTTATAGTGCACACACATTAAACATTTATGACATGTTATACATAACCCAACAGCTTTGTGACAATCAAAGAGTAGATTGATTTCCCTTTCAGATTTAAACCATAGAGGGTGACAACCTTGTTGGGTATATGAAATGTTCATGTAGAGGCCAGTCTGAGTCTCTTATGTATTATCCATGCACTCTTCACTACAGATCACGTTGTTCCTAGAAGCATGCAAGGACTCTGGAGGCCAGAGGCAAACCACAGGGATCTCTCCATGTAACCCCTACTTGAAATTCCTGTCTATTACTTCACGCTCGAACCTACAGTATATAAGCAGGATAGACTGATATATGCATGTGAATTTTTTTTCTATCTGTGCAGAGGTAGTCAAATTACTATAATTGCTCTAGCATGATTTATAAAATGGCTTTTTAAAGATGCAAAAAGTGATAATGGACATTTAAAAGCATAAAGTGCCATTTTAAATATTCAGAATCTAGCAAAGTGTAAAATCATGTCTCAAATGATCTTAGGGTAACAAGGTCCCCAAGTGTTAAATATAGTTTAGCTTTAAAATGGCTTCAGACTCAATGAACTAGACTTAAACGGATACTCCTATTTGCTTGGTAATTAGATGCATGTTTCTTATAGTGGAAGAAATGGCTGGAAGCAGGGATGCATGGTGTAAGCTGAAGTGGCTTGACATTTCAGACAGTGTTGGGTGAACTCAATTCAAGAGCCTCTGGTCTAAAACAAGCATCCACTTGTGTTACAATTCTCCTGAAGGGCTTTAAACAGAATTAAGACTGTTGTTGAAAAATGATGGTGTAATTACAGAATTACAGTCACACAATAACAATTTTACATTGGATGTAGAAGCTTCTGTCAAATGTTCAGCCACGGTATTGTGTTTAGAGAGATGTATGCTGCACTTCTTTTTATGTTTAGGGTAACATGTTATTTTGGTGGTCCCCTTCAAACATTCGGTTGACCATAAGTAACATTGCACCTACATGTCAACTAACTCTCATTAGAGTATTAGTAGAGGATTGGTAGACTGGTAGGGGTAGGGTTAGGAGAATAAATTTTTTTGCCCACTAAAGCCAAGCAGGGCTGAGCCTGGTTAGTACCTGGATGGGAGACCTTCTGAGAAAAACCAGGTTGCTGCTGGAAGAGGTGTTAGTGAGGCCAGCAGGGGGTGCTCACCCTGTGGTCTGTGTGGGTCCTGACGCCCCAGTATAGTAATGGGGACACTATACTGTCAATTGAGCACCGTCCTTCGGATGAGACGTTAAACCGAGGTCCTGACTCTCTGTGGTCATTAAAAATCCCAGGATGTCTTTCGAAAGAGTAGGGGTGTAACCCCGGCATCCTGGCCAAATTTGCCCAGTGGCCTCTGTCCATCATGGCCTCCTAATCATCCCCATGTATATATATACCAATTGGCTTCATCACTCTGTCTCCTCTCCACCAGTAAGCTGGTGTGTGGTGGGCGTTCTGGCGCAATATGGCTGCCGTCGCATCATCCAGGTGCATGCTGCACATTGGTGGTGGTTGAGGAGATTCCCCCTTCTATGTGAAGCGCTTTGAGTGTCCAGAAAAGCGCTATATAAATGTGATGAATTATTATTATTATTAAATTGACATGTACAGTACTTGCAAAGTTACTTACAGTAGAAAGTCTGTTGGGGAGCATCAAAATAAAGTGTTAGCAGATATTAAGATATTAATCACCTTCACATGTAGGTGCAACTTTAGCCTACTTATAGTAAAGAGACTGTCTAAAGGGGACCATCAAAATAAAGTGTTACCGTGTTTAGCATTAATAAACTTATAACATGAAAGCATACTCTGGGCACATTTTTACAACGTGCTCAGTGAAACATACTGAAAACCAACTTTTGCGAACATTTGAAGTGAGTCACTGTGTTTGAAAGGCTTGTATATCTCTTGGTAATGTACAATTTGTATTGTGAGGTCCAATATTTATTTATAGGAACAATTGCAAGTATGAACTTAAATTAAAGATGAAGTGCAAGTTAAAATGACAGTTTTTGACTGATTGCCTGTTTGTATCCTGCAGTCTGTGAGGTGTCATTATGTCATTAGGTCTGCTAGTATCTACAGACTCTATAGACCAATTTTCAGTTGGTAAACATGGTGACGTTTTTATGTGGGCGGAGCTTAGGTGGTGGCAGAACGATCCCTCTGGCCGCTTCACTAACGTAAAGTCTGCAAGTTTTGTTAGCTTGTTTTTAACAATGACTGGAGAAAATCCGATTTTATCTTAATGTGCAAGGCCACTCACTGTCCAGGACCGCGATTGTTATTTGCAAAAGTTAATTTTAACGGACAGAACCAGATTGGCCGACCCGTACTGTAGCCTACACGCTGGACGATCTGACAGGATTAGCTGCTAACGTTAACGCTACCTCCGGTTGAGTGTCCTGACTTCTACACCTACCTGATAGAGAAACGGAGGGCATATAAATCTTTAGATGCCTATAACTATGTGCTGAATGGTCATGTACAAGTTGTGTGGTACGATCCGCAGTTCTGCCTAGCCAGCACCATGAAGACGACAATGTAAAGAGTGACATTACGGTGCAATTTTAATGAGGTGAATATTTTCTAGAAATAAAAAGTTGCAGATAAAGCATATTAATTTTTCATTGATTCTTGCACCCAACAACACAACAAGATGACATTTAATAATAAGAAGAATAATTTAAAGGTTCTCTAAGCGATCCTGGGTGACGTCACTTCTTGTTGACGTTCGAACTATTGTCAAACAAAACGGAGGCTAGCTAGACCCTCCCTCCTCCTCATCCGCACACTAACCCCCCAAACCACACCCCCAAACCCTTCTTGTCGGTCATTGGCTGGAACAGTTTGTTATGTTTTGGGGAGCGGGTCGCTGCAGTTTGTTTTTGGTGCTGTTTGTGAAGCATGGGCTGTCTACAGAGATCGCGTTTCTTTACAGTGTGTTCAGGGGACAGGCAGCCAGCGGATAGTGAGGAGATGTTTGCTGTATGTGACAAAAAATGTTTTGGCCTAAAAAACACATGACATCGCTTAGAGCACCTTTAAGATCCTTATTTTGTAGCCGAATCTGTGCTGGTTTGTATTTGCCGCCTCCAGTTTTCCCTTTGTTCTGCCACCAGCTAGCGCCGTGACGCAACTGTGACGTTGGCTGGAAATTGGTCTATAATTACACCTTACTCAAAAAACCAGCCAAGATTTATTATTGGCTCTTATGAACCTTGAGAATATGTGTTTATTTGGTTTTTGGTTTTGTTTTTTTCAGTTTAAACGCCTACTATCTCCGTCTGTCCTTTCTGTGTCTCAATTTAAATTTAGTGCTTGTTATTGGCATGATTAAAATGTGAAACTGTGCAAATTAAACAATAATAAAATCAACAAACAAATATATCAAATTAAATAGTAGTGAACAGCATTTGAAAATTATTTAATAAATCATTGCAAATTCTGTTATTATTTACTCAAGTTTGTGTTGTTCCAAACATATATGATTTCTATCTTCATCAAATAGTCTTCTCCACTATGTTTCCATTTAAAGTGGCGAATTTAACTTATGCACGAAATTGTACTATCGCATTAAACATTTGTGAATAAAGCAGCATTTCCATCCCATGTGTTTAAGAAAACAAAATCGTCACTTCCTGGGAAATTGCTGCAAAATATCTGTAATAAAAATGGAAGTTGCTGCAATCGGGGAAGCCACTGTGGCTCTTTTGAGGCGCATCGAGGGATTTATTCGGTAAATGTGTTTCCATCATAATTTATTTGTGCGCATGTCTTCTTATCAGATAAAAAAATGATCAGCCTCGATTAAACGCATAGTTTTTTTTATGCTCATTTTAAAGGGGTCATATAATGCCATTTTTGTACAAGCTAATATGATTCTTTAGGGTCTAAATTAAAAGTTTGTAATATACTTTAATTAAAAATTCTCATTAGTATTGTAAGAAAACACGTATTTTACCTGGTCAAAAACAGCTCTGTTTTCAGCATGCCGTTTCAGTGCATATGCCTTTAAATGACAATGAGCTGCGCTCACCCCGCCCCTCTGTTCTGTGCGTACACCGTTTGTAACACAATAACACAATAACCATAACGCGTTGTTCAGTATAAACGTGGAATTATGAATTATATTGAGAACGTCATACATAGAAAACATGCCGTAATGTACCCTGACTGAGTGTAAACCTTAGACGCATTCATTGTGAAGCGTGCAGCTAGCGATTTGCAAAGATTAATATATTAATATAAAGTTTAATAAAACGTTTCACTCACTTCCGTTCTTCTGGAGGTTCAGCAGGAACACGAATATCTGGTACCGATCCTTTTTAGCAAAGCTTCTTAGCAAATCCAGCTTTATACTGACCCTCGTTTATAAAGCAGTCTGGTGTGTGAAATGATTCGCGCAAACATGAAAGCATTGACGTTGCTCGTGTGGAATATTCCCTTCGAAAACAAAACTCAGCCACTGCGTCTTCAGCGGTTCGGATTCAGGAACATTAAAATGACTGTGTTCGTTATTACACCCAAGAACAGAACACCACAATCGCTTAGACGCCATTCTGCTCATAGACAGTGCTCCAGCATATCAACAATGACCGCGCCGGTCCGGTCCGCGCCGCGCAGACTATGATTGACAGCTCCCTCATGAGCGAGGGCGGGTCTGTGTTGAATCGCTCCCGTCAATCAACAATCGCGGGAGGGGCGTCCGTTTTATTGACGTCACAAAAACGAACGGCTCGATTTGAGGCAGGGGAAAACATATAAGGAGATTAAAACAAAACCACTGGATGGATTTTTATCATTATATGATGTTTGTGTACAGGCACTGCGAACACACATTTCAGTACAATCAACTTGTAAAAGTGCATGTACCATTATATGACCCCTTTAAGAATTTATTTGCATCCTGGTATTTCCATCCAGCGTTTTTTTTTTTTGTGAGATTGTATTTTTGCTGATACCATTAATTTTGTTTATATTGCCCAATAGGTGAAGTATTTCTGTTTCAGCTTTTGTAATATGGTTTAATCCAGTGGTCTCAAACTCGCGGCCCGCGGGCCATTTGCGGCCCGCAGGGTGATATTTTGTGGCCCCCTACTTGACATTAAAGTTTAATGTTAGTGCGGCCCGTCGTTAGGTGTGCCGCGTTAAAAAAAAAAATATATTTTTTTTTATCCCTTATGGTCTATACCATAGATAGTCTCGTGACAGCTTACGGTGGGTTTGTTGTCAATAGTTGTCATAGACAACCGCGAAGTACAAACATACTGCGCCTGGAAAAAATGAGCGCGTCCCTTCAATTATGAGCGCGCTTGCCGCGCGCCTACATTTGAAATAACGAACTTGAGCGCGCAAAATATGTGAGCGCGATATGTGAACGGCCCCTTGTCGAGCTGCCACCAATCAGGCCACGAGCTACTGGTAGCTCGCGAGCGACGTGTTGGAGAGAGACCCTGCTCTAAAACAATGTGAGAATAATCATTTTGAGCTTGTAATATGTGTCTAACAGGTTGATAAGAAGGTTTGCTTTGATTTGTGCACTCAGTAATTTGAGACACTATACATGTGTAGAAAGAACTCAATAAGACGGGCTGACATGACTGCAAATATTTGTATTTCAAAAGCAATAATTGTTTTTCTAAGTATAATAAAAGGAAATGTGCCTTCCAAAAAAACAAAAAACATTCAATATCATTAATGTGTTGTATAAAGAAAATAAAAAGGACATAAGCAAATATAAATATCACAAATATGTGTTATAGACAAAGAAAGTTTGTAAAAAATGAACTTCAACTGTCAGAAGGACAGCTCATGAAGAACCAATCGTGTACAGAAAGGAATGTTCAAATTCAGAGGAACAGTTCAGAAGAAACGTTAATAATAAATATTGAGAAGATTGGATCAGTTGTGCTCCTTTTTTGGAATACTTGAATACTATTTTTTTGTGGAATACTTTATGCGGCCCAGCCTGACCCAGACTCTACCTCCAGCGGCCCCCAGTTAAGTTGAGTTTGAGACCCCTGGTTTAATCTAATTAGTCTAATTAATTCTTATGGTATGGTCTTTTTCACTCTATCATAATTCTTTAACTTTATGGCTATGCTGTATTAACATGTCTCTTGATGTACGGTCGTGGCGGTAGTGCTCCTTACAGGTCTGAATGAATCCTAGTGTCACTGTACCATGTAGTGGGGTGGCCACATGTCACTTTCACTGATAGCTGCCATTACTTTGAGCTGGCCCATGAAATGGTAGGATACACATCTGAGGATTTACAGCCAACCGCACCATATTGATTCATACTGCATAATATTCTGCTACACCGGCAGGACTGGATGTGCATGCAAGAGTGTGTATGCGTATCATGAGGGCTAGTCCTCTGAGCATGTTTCCTCTATCACCCTGGCCAACCAACAAAACAGAAGCACATGGTTATCAAGAGGGGCGGAGTAATCATGCACAGCTAAGTCCCATTGGCTGTCATCGGAGAGGACAAAAGAAACACCCGGCCTATGCTTATCAGTGCTGTTTTAGAGGGAGGATGAAATGGACTGCTGAAATTCCCTTAACACTTGGATAACCTTTCAGAAAAACCCTTGTTGTCTCATCACAAAATGGGTGAACACTCACCAAACCGTTGCTTACAAAACCTGCTTGTACGGTCTGTTGTTGATATCCAATGTCAATTTCCATTTTCATTTATTCCTTTGAGTTCATCAGAAGTCAGTCCATAACTGTGACAGCAAAAAAGAAAAAACATGAATTAAATCAAATGCCCAGTTAGCAAATATAAATTTCCATTAAATATTGAATTAATATGAATTCTCCAAACTGCTTATCCTCTTTAGGGTCACGGAGAGGCTGACAATTTATGTCTCTAATTCGTCTACATTGCATGTCTTTGAATTATGGGGGAAACCAACTCATGAAGGACATCAATATAAATATTTATTAATTCATATTTAATAATATTCATGAAAGGTACACTATGTAACTTTTTTTTGTTCAAAATGAATCGATACATCATCAACCCTTATTCCAAAACATGTTTTTGTCTTTCCCTGTCGTAAGCCTATTATAAGTGTTTATATTAGGGCTGTCAATAAATAAACAATTTTAATCACGATTAATCACACCCTTATCGTGGAATTTAGCATACACCATTTATCTTGTTTAACACGGTCATTTTATTTTTATTTGCTATATCCAGCAAAGTAAACCATCAGATTGAAGGGTGATTCACACAAAACTGATTTGTTCAAGGTAAATGTAGGTGTCTCCCAAAACACTTGGAGACTCCAAAAGGACACCAAATAACCAAATTATATAAGGAACATATAATTCATAAATGTATGCACACCAAAGAACCCATGAAAAAAAAAAAAAAATGCAGGAAAACCATATTCAGACACACAGTCACAATCAAAACAATGTTCTTCTATGAAATTGATGCATTTTGTTTTTTAACCACTAGTGTAGCTTTGATAAAATGTATTAATAGCATTCATATAGGGTAACTGTTGATTACCCTTTGTTTAGACTTCCATTGTGTTTGTCTCAATGCTGGATGACACATTTAACAGAAATTCACTTGAGTCAAATATTTGCTGTCCACTTTCAGAAGTCAGAGAAATGCTCTCTGTGTCCCTGAAAAACTGCAGAAATGCATTATAGATGTGTCATTATTTTATGGCTTTAATTCTGCTAGAAAATAATTCAAATTGATTTGACACATAATAGGTCTGCATGTTTGTTGACATTCAAGTCATTTTGCCATATGCAAATATTGTGTATTAGTTTGAATACAATTATGAATAGCAATATCAAAGAAGTTTATTTCGGTTTACAATGATCTTTGCATTCTCGTTCCCACAGATGGAGCCTTACAGATGTGTATTTGCTTGTACGTCCACGCTTCTGTTTGAGTACGTGTAATTGAGATTTTTTTTTTCCCAACACAAAGGTGTACAAAGGTTTAGTGCATTATCATGCTGCACACACTTGAGTCTCTGAGCATCTGCTCTGGTTAGAGTGCAGTGTGTTTCTTGTATGCAGCACTGTGGAGTCTAGGTGAAAAGCTTGGAAACAAACGCCTGTATAATCAACGAAAAACAAACAGTACAAGGCTCTGTGTGTGGGGGTTCCTGTGTGCTTGTGTACGTGTGTGTAACCTAGACCTTATGAAAGGTGTGTGTGTGAGTATAATTGTGTTAGTCGCTGAATAGGGCCTGCAGCTCACTGAATGGACGGTTTTTGTATCCTTGCTCAGTCAAGACGTCTTCATCGAGTTGGAGCCGTGCCTGGCGAGCACTCACTAAGGAGTTCTTTTCGCCACAGCTCAAAAACCACAGCAATGTGATCAAAACCAATTTCCCCATTTGAATAAGCTTGAGCGTGTTTCCTTATCTCAGCTTTGCAGTCCAAAAAATCCCGGCTCAGATGATAGGTCTGTGAAATGGTGAAGAAACAGAATTAATTTTAAGGGTAAGCACCGAGGGAAAGCATGCTTTATGATTGTACCCTTGCAGGTATAAACAGGAGCTCCAGCCCACCTTGAAAAAGCTGATTTCACCTGAGCTCTTGATTTAATTGAGTCTTAGAGCCCGGGACGGTTGCTTTGATTTAAGACCTATTCTGTGATTTTTTGCAAGAAAAGTTTAAACAATGCATTCATTTGCAACTTGGCCTGCAACAGAGCCACTGTTTTGTGTACTTTAGGAAGTTGTTAAGTTTTTTAAATCTATTAAAACCATTTTTGAGTGGGTGGTTGTAGCTGTCCTGGCCCTAAAAAACAAAGTAATTTTTCATATACATGCAAAATAGTTTCCGACTTTCAGTATCAAGCAAAATTGCTAGTACATGACACTAGAACATGACAGCCAGTGATCAGTGTGCATTTTCATTAGAATGAGAAAGAAAGACGCTTTCGCGTTCAAATTTTTTTTATAATAACTCTATGGGCCCTAACTTGCACCCGGCGCAAATGTCTTTGTACACTGACGCATGTATCATTCCTATTTTGCACCCACGCAAAGCGGACTTTTCTATGGAAGCTTGTTTCCACCACTGAATAAAAAAAAAAATAATAATAATTGCGACTTTTTATCTAAGTTGCGAGATATGAAATCAGAATTGTGAGAAATAAAGTCGCAATTGCGAGATATAAAGTCGCAATTCTGAGAAATAAAGTCGCAATTGCGAGAAAAAAAGACAGAATTGCGACTTTTTATCTCACAATTCTGATTTTTTTTCTCACAATTGCGAGTTTACATCTCGCAATTCTGACTTTATAACACATAATTGCGAGTTTATATCTCGAAATTCTGACATCTTTTCTTAGAATTGTGAGATATAAACTCGCAATTGCGAGTTATCAGGCCAATTCTAAGTGGGAGAAAAGACTAACTTTTTCCACTCAGAATAGTTTATATCTCACAATTCTGACTTTACAACATGCAATTTCGACTTTATATCACGCAATTCTGACTTTATAACATGCAATTGCGACTTTTTATCAATCAATTCTGACTTTACATCTCGCAATTCTGACTTTACATCTCGCAATTCTGAGAAATAAAGTCAGAATTGTGAGATAAAAAGTCGCAATTACCTTTTTTATTTTTCATTCAGTGGCGGAAACAAGCTACCATACTTTTCCCTCCACAGACACACGTCGGTTAACTAAGAAATACACTTGCGCTCCCCGGGGCGGTTCAGCGCAAAGAGGAGGCGTGTTCCGGCGCAAACTTTCCCTCATGCTATTTTGCTGTTCTATAAAACAATTGCGCCACTGACCAGAAAAAACCTAGTCTAAAGTCAGTGGCGCGTTGCGCGTTGTTCATAATGCTATTTTAAGCGCGCATGCTTGGCCATAATGTAGCGGGTGCACAACACGCATACACTTTGATTCTCTCATCAACAGCAGTTTCTATTTTAGCAAATCATACATTATAACAAGGAAAAATATTAACACATGAGGGAAATCATTGTGGTGTCCATGAAGATGTAAAATTTTTTTAGTTTTTTTCCTCCCACGCCTGTTTAACCGACGCTGATTTGGGTGGGTTTCTCCCATCCCCATACAACGTCACTTCTCTGTCTTTCACTGTCCTGACAAGAACGTCGGTCTCCTCGGCTGTGAACCGCTCCTGGCGCGCGCCTGGTTAATCCGCCGTTATAATAGCAATCCGCCATGCAACATGCGCACCTGCTCTTAAAGGGTATGTTGGATGACGCTCTGATTGGTTTATTTCCCGTTACGCCCAAACCACACCTATGAATAATGAAGCTACTTCAGACCAACCCCTTTTAGATTTGCGCCAGGCGCAAGACGCATTTATCCCGCCGGGAAAATAGCAACAGCGCCGGGGATCCGCCCACAAAGTTACTTGCGCTTTGCGCTTTGACACTTGCGTTTCAGATCGTTAAAATAGGGCCCAGCATGTTTTTTAACCATAATGCATTAAAAAACTGCATAGACCTGTCTGTTTATACGCTGTGGAACGTAAGCTTATGAAACAGTCATAATCTCCTTTTCATGCTGCAATAGGTGCACATCTGAGTTAAATCTGGACTTCTTTTTCAAACCCTCAATGACGTTTTGATTTACAAACAGACATTAAAGGGGCTATGTGTAGGTTTTTACTTAAAAAAATCTTTAAGATAGAGTCTTCATTTGTACATTTATGAGCCAACCATAATGTAATAGAAAGAATGACACCTTGACTGTCCACCACGGTTGCCTCTATCAGCCTGTAGGCTCAATTGTGTATGGAGAAGTCGGGTCTGAATTGGCGTGAAAATTCACAAAATGTGACGTCATGCGCGTTCTCGTCTACTTGGGCTTACATCCGTACGGCAGCCATTGGTAAGCAGCAGAAATCGCTACGATAGTGTTTCAAATGGACTCTGCGGACGGAAAGAAGCGACCAGCCTCCAGCACAATCCAGATACCCACGGAAACTCCTCGTAAGTAAAAAAAAAAAAAAAAAAGCCTTATCTAGTGCGGCCAGCGAGCGCACGAGCGTGCGCACCGAGAACGAGCATGAGACTGGCTGCAGTTTCTCTAACGGCCACTGGTGTCAGTAACGGTAAGAAATTTCAGAACTTCCGCAATGCTCCTTTAAGTTAATTTGTCACTTTATTTTAATTTTAGAACTATTGTGGCTGTTTAAGGCTGTTTTTGTTATCTACACCCTTCGCCATGCGCTCTCTACAACCAAGCGTGACACAAACGGGCTTTGTTAGGAATTTTTGTAGGCTTTTTGAATTGTTTAATGGCTTGAGCAAGGACTGCTGGTTTGGACATTTTATCACTCAGTTATAGCGGATCACACACATGACCTATAGCGTAACTCTGAACTCGGCTTCATTGTTATGTTGTGTCTGTATAACATATAAAGTGACATCAAACTCAGTGATAGCTGTCAGGTACGGACATTTTATGCATATTATACAAAAAGTTGACAGACAATGAAAAATATGTAAATAATTTGCATTAGTAACTGTCTAATCTGCAAGAATTTTTCCTCCTCTTTTTCCCTGTTAACTGTTTGGTAATTAAGACAGATGAAGTCAATGAAATTACATTTTATCTTGGAATTGATGTGGTCTGGCTTAACCAGACTGGTTCTTCTGTCGACGATAAGAAAGACAGATTAGTGAGAGATTAAAGAGCTCTGAATCGAAGATCTGCAAAACCTAATTACTCACTTAAATTAAATTACACATACAACTGGCAAACAAGATCACTAACAGATTTAAACACACGCTGATCGTATCATGGATGAATCTGAGAATTCACAGTTTGTGTGGTACATTGCAGCACAGATTGTGTTATGAGGATGTCTCAATGTAACACAGGCTTTGTAAAAAGACAGTCTGTGCTTTAAGCAGTATGGCTATGGTTCACCCACAGTCACCATATGAACTGTGTATTTTTCTTGTTTTTTTTAGTTATGTTTGTGAAGTATCCCTAAATACTTTTGGGAAGAGAAATGCTTATTCTACATGTAGGCTATTACCACCATTTCCACTTTACAGATTGTCTTGATGATACTATGCAGTTATTTAAATGAGTATCTTCCATTGTGATCTATTATTGTGGTCAGTGTTGGGGAAAGTTACTTTTAAAAGTAATGCATTACAATATTATGTTACAATATTGCGTTACTTTAGTTACTTGAAAATATAACCTGTTTACATTTTTTGCGTTTCTTGTAAACCCAGCCCTGGATGATATATTAATACAACGGAAAATGTACCGGTCGGACTGTGTGTCAGCTATATTTTACAAGGTCAAACAAAATTAGATTCGAGTGTACATCTGGAAAGTGAGCTTTACTTATAGAATTGGGCGGAACATAAAATATTTAGCTTTCTCTGAGGTAATTTTTCAGATCTGATGGTGCTAAGTAGAGCAACCATTGAACTAGAACTGCATGTTTTATTTCAGTGATTGGAACAGAAACAGGAAGAAGCCGAACAACCATGCAGAATTTTGAGCAGGTAAACTTGGATAGCATCACAGCAGGCCAAACTACTACAGCAATTCATGTTTTTATATGTTGTTGCCCGAAGAAACACTTGAGGAGAAAGAATTGTTATTTCAGACAGAAATGAAAAATAAAGGTTTCAAAAGGGACTTTTCTAAATCTATAGAAACTTTTTCCACTATAAAGAATCTGTGTGGAATGAAAAGGCTTCATGGATGAAAGTTCTTAATGGAACCATAGATGCCAATAAATAGAGTGGTGCAGGGATGACGTATTTTTATACTTTAGCACTTCTGGTTCCATTGTCCTGAAGTCAATGGGTTTTTTTTTTTTGTTGGTTTTTTTGTATGAGTTTTTGGTTAAATGCCTGAAATAACGTCTGTGGTGAACACAAATGCATCAGTAAAACCCTCTTGTGATTTTTTTCCACATTTTTTCACAAATGTTTTAAACAAACACTAAAACAGTAGTCTGAGGCTTAGTGATGATACTATTTGATACTTAGATACTATTTTTATACTATATATATATATGTTATAAAATAGTGTATATATTGTATAAAAATAACTACTGCCAAGAACATGCTGTACATTCATACAAATGTATTTACTATCAATAATACATAACGATTATTATGTTAAGTGCCTTAACTGTTGATGTCATGTGACAATGATGTAGTTCCTTTATACCCTACATAGCTTTTGACAAGATTTGACAAGCTCAATTGCAATAATTTTAATATCATAACATACATTTTAACATTATAACATTAATTTTACAACAAAAACATTATTTTAATTATTTGATTGATTTGAACGAATACAATTATTGAAATTATATTTACA
This sequence comes from Rhinichthys klamathensis goyatoka, assembly GCF_029890125.1. Classification (NCBI taxonomy): domain Eukaryota; kingdom Metazoa; phylum Chordata; class Actinopteri; order Cypriniformes; family Leuciscidae; genus Rhinichthys; species Rhinichthys klamathensis. The sequence continues at coordinate 6,105,944 of NW_026606558.1, forward strand.
CAATTATCTTAATTCGTTTTTTAAAGGATGCATTAAATTGATCAAAATTGACAGTAAAAACATTAAATAATGTTACAAAATATTTATGTACAAAATGCTGTTCTTTTGAAACTTCTATTCATCAAAGAATACTGAAAAATTTTTATTTCGGAATATTGCTGATTTTACTGTTTACTATATTTTTGATCAAATAAATGCAAACTTCAAATACATAAAAAAAGATATATTACTATTTGTATTACTATATATATATATATATATATATTATAAAATAGTGTATATACTCTATAAAAATAACTACTGCCAAGAACATGCTGCACATTCATACAAATGTATTTACTATCAAAATTATACATAACGATTATTATGTTAAGTGCCTTAACTGTACATCACAACATCCCATGCTCTGAAATGTCCCTTTGATTCACCATACATCTGTGTGATAGTGACTCTGTTGGAGTCTGTTTACATCAGTAACATGAATTATAGAACGTCTCTTTCAAGATTCATGGAATTCAAAGGGCTTGAGGAAAAACAATCTCTGTCTTGTACCTCTTTCTGTTTGTCAGGGTGGATAACTTGAACGGGAAGCAGTGGGCTGTGGTATGGAGAATGGAAAGTGTATGGGCTCCTAAAGTGAATATGACAGATCTATGAGAGAAAAATCTCATTTTTCACATCTAGGGAATATTGGCCCATTTAGGCCTTCAGCAGTCTGATGAACAGCAGTGCCTCTTTTCTTATCTTTTCTGTTATAGCCGTTCCCACTAGTAAAGGCTCAATCTGTTGCCACCGGTGAGCCATTGTGATTAACACATCTTCTGCTAATACTAAGGTTCAAATGACAGGAGGCAACATCAGGTGTTGCTTTCCCATGAGCCTGCCGTAATTATTCTCTCATGTTGATGGGTGTACAGTTGCGTAGCACAAAAACAAAGTCATAATAAAAAAATCAGACAACCTACTGCAGTACTTCCAATTCAATTTCGAAGTATATGGAACCAGTAATTCTTTTAACTAGAGTAGGGTATCACCATCATTTCAACTGAATGCACTGAGTGTTTTTATTCAGATGAAAAATGCTCTTGAATATTTATTTGGTGAAATCAGCATGGCTTGAAAAGTTGCCTGTCTTTTTATTTTATATTTCTGCAGCCTATAACTTCGACTCACGAAAGGCCTGTTTTTAACAAGCTGAAGAATTGAGATTCATACGCCGTCACGGCAAAGAGCAATGAAAGAGATTTCTCATTCTCTGTGCAAATGAAGTCACAATAAATGATCTGTGCTTCCCAACAGGAACCTTCTTCAAACTTCGCAGAGATTCTCTGACACGCTCTCCAAACACACTCCATTCCTCTCAGCCCACTCCCTCCTTGAAATTCAAACCTTTCTCAAACTCAATCGTATGAATTATTTACCTCAGATGACAGGACTGTGGGCTTCAAGCTCGGCTGATGACTGCTTGACTCGGTCCGTTTCTAAACTGTATTTATTGTCATTATTGCTGTCACATTTCATTCTTCCTTATATGAAACTGTCATTTGGGCCTCATATTTAACAGTTAACAAGAACAATTTCTGAATAAATTCTGGGTATTCTCAGAAATATATGAAATCAAATCTTTTGGTGTCATCTCTGTGTGGGATTAACAGTGGTGCCGTTTAGTAGAAGTTCAAGCGTGAGTCAAAAACGTCTATGTTACGACTGTAACCTCTGTTCCCTGAGGACAGGGAACGAGACACTGTGTCGATGACGCTATTGGGGAACCCCCTCCACGTGAACCGGTGTCTGAAAAACTATCCAATCACGGCAATCGAATTTGACCGGCGACAGCCTATGACGTCACTACTAGTGCAAACCGGAAGTATAAAAGGGGCACCTAGAGAACATGTCATCCACTTTCGCCTGAAGGGACTGTTCAGCAGGCATCCCGAGGCATGGCTATCGACGCAGTGTCTCGTTCCCTGTTCTCAGGGGTGGCCTCAGGAGAAAACCCCCAAATGGGAGGAAGCCATCTCACGCTAAAACAGAATCTCTTGAAGCTCTCATGCACGGTGGTCTCACTGGAGATTTCTCTATGAGATGAAGCCAACCTGTACATCACTGGTTGACCAAGATTGGCACCACCTACTACATAAACCTTATGACTCTAACACAAGAGGAGGCCTATGACAAGGTATGCAAGCCTATCTATAAAAAAGGGAACTACAGGGCCCTAATTCCTAATTCTAATATTTTCCTAAAAAACTTTCTAAACAGCTAGGAAACCGAGGTCTAAAGTCAAACAACCTATTATAAAGACCTACCAAGATCATCCTGCTGCTCACAGAGCGGCGGCCTAAATTCTATTCAACGAATGAAGCCCTACCACCTAAAGCTAGAAAGGGCGCGCTCACTACCAAGCCCGACTCCGGACCTTCAGAAGCATTCCATTTAATGGGAAAATGTCATCATCTGTCCAGGCCTCAGGCCTGATGTAAGAAGCGCCTGGGGTAAAGAGAATAGGGGGGAGAGAAAGAAGCGAGGAGAGGGTGGATGCTCTTCACCCTCAGAGGAAAGCGCCTGTATTGGATCACCTCCCTCAGGTCCCTCTTCTTCCTTGAGTCACGCCTTCTCTGCGACCTACTCCTTGTTAGAGGAGGAGGAGCGCGAGAGGCGACGCTGAACCTCTGGCCCTGTCTCCGATCCTCGAACCGGGATGGGCCAGGCCCCCCTGGCTGTCTGGGTGTGGATTCGGATCGCAGTGGAATGCATGATTTAAATGCTGCCGAGCGCACCCAGATACCCTGCCCCTGATCCAAATTCTTCAGCAGATCAGCTTGGTATGCCTGTAACACAGATATCGTGTGTAAGGCAGCCCCAGCCTGACCTGCTGCCGCGTATGCCCTGCCATTCAAGCGACACTTGCTGCTGGATCAGAGGATGTAAGAGATAACACATCCTCATCCAGCAGCTCACCCTCGCGAGCCTCTGACGGGCGTGAGAGAGAAACACCTCTCTCAAACTCATCAGCGAGCTCCATCTGGGAACCCCATGATCCGAGTCTCCGTGGTGCCTCAGCACGAGCGGGACCCGAACCATTGGGCCCAGATGCCTGTCCCTCTTCCCTCGAGAAGAGGGCCAGATGAGAGCAGAGTGTTCTAAGTGGAAAACTCTCACATTCTGCACAATCAGGTCCCTCAAGAGCTGGGAACCCCCTTCACCCAAACAGTAAACGCAAGTTGTGTGTGTCATCTGGTGTCAGAAACCAACTTGTCAGTTGCTGTAATCGTTTTTACCTTGTACAGGTGATTGAAAACCAGACAAAACAGTCCCTGAAGACGAAAAGATGATGACATGTTCTCTAGGCGCCCCTTTTATACTTCCGGGTCGCACTAGTAGTGACGTCATAGGCTGTCGCCGGACAAATTCGATTGCCGTGATTGGATAGTTTTTCAGACACAGGTTCACGTGGGCGTTCCCCAATAGCTTCATCGACGCAGTGCGAGTTCCCTTTCGAAAGGGAACGACTCCAAAAGAAAGGCTTTCAGGACTCCGATCTGAAGTTGCAGCCAATGTTGCCAGATTGGGCAGATTCCTGCCCAATTGGACGGTTTTGAATTTGATTGTGCATGTAAAAATTGGTTTGGGCGTGTGGACAAAATTTGGGCTGGCTTTGGGTCAGTTTGGCAGTTTTCAAACATCAAAATGTTATAGTCCAATTGGTTAATAAACAAAACTCAAGTGTGCATATACTCCATAAAAGCAGTCATCATGACACACACGGGTGTTGGTGTTGTTGACGTCGCTGACAAGCACGCACTTTTAGCCAATCAGCGAACATCAGCAACTTTTAAACCGTCTAGACCAGGGGTGGCAAACGTCGGTCCTGGAGAGCCTCAGTCCTGCAGATTTGAGTTCCAACCCTGATAACAACTCACCTGCCTGTATCTTTCTAGCAGCCCTTCAGACGTTGATTAGCTTGTTCAGGTGTGTTTGATCAGGGTTGGTGCTGAACTCTGCAGGACTGAGGCTCTCCGGGACAGACGTTAGCCACCCCGGTCTAGACGGTAGCTGAAATTAATCAATGATTAATCAGTTTTTACTGTGCTAAGTGCGGTATGTTCTACAATTTGTGCTTCACAAAAGATGTGATGTAGTTCTATCTGAAGTTAAAGCGCAACACAAAGGTAAGCACATTGTTCTTGTTGTAATTTTTTAGTTGTCAGATTATCATACAGTATGTATCAATGAATTACACGTTTTGGCTGTGGTGTGTGCATTAACGTGTGTGAAATGCCTGCCAATTATGTTGCTTATTCTGATCCTTTATATTGGGCACTTTTTGCACTTAAATTGGCTTATTCTTACTGTGTTGACATTAAAAATGATGGATGTGTTTTTCCGAGGGTTAAAGTTATCGGTTAATTTCTTGACTGGCATTTTGACAGTTTCCACCTGGACCTTTTAGTCATATTTGCTTATTCTCTTAAATGTATTTGCCCTGTTTCAATCGTTTTTTTTCTGGTAAATTGATTATATTATTATTATTTTGTCATCATTATTTTGTTTTAAGGAGATAAAAAATGGTGCTTATCAACCTTGATTGGTATGGCAATAAAATAAAATTCTAGCACATCATTTTGGCAGTTTTGGGCGGGTTTTTCTTGGAGTGGGAGCGTCTTTTAGTGAGGATTTGGACTGTAAATTGTCGACTTAATCTGGCAACACTGGTTGCAGCTCAATACCAAAGAGACGCACTAGCGACTGGTGCCAAGGCGAATGTGCACGCTTTTCAGGGTGTGTGTCTTATGGCCCTTAAATGGTTTAAAAGCACTTGAATGAGTGATTGTCTGATTATAGGATAGGCCTACATGTGGACCATCCTCTGAATTATTTAATAAGTAATTTTAAATGCAGAACAGAAGTCTATATTACATTTTTATTCAGGCAGAATTTGAATGGCAATGAAGAAAAAAAAAAAACATGTTTTTTGTCTGAATTGTGTAGTGACAGCAGCAGGTTCCTCTGGTCTGAGCAACAACGGCCAGAGTTTGACTTCTTGTTTGGGTAACACTTTATTTTGAAGCTCCTAACAGACATTCTACTGACTATAAATAACTTTTCAACTACATGTAAACTTACTAACCCAAACCCTAACACCTAACCCTAACCTTACAGTCTACTAATACTGTAATGCGAGTTAGATATCAACAATAAATAAGTATCATTTGTTCATTGTTCAAGTGCAGACAAGAAGATAACATCACCATAGCAGTGTTTAATACTTTAAGTACTTTCAAGCAAGTACGCTCTTAAGATATTAAATAAATTATTCTACAATTTAAATGATAAATTAATAAAAATGTATCAAATTAAAAGCATCATTAAAAATGATTTCAAACCAGTTTCCTTAAACAAAGGGACAAACAAGGGTTGGTTGGACAAACAAGAGTCACACTTTATTGCGATGGTCCACTTCTACCAATTCTAAATTCTAACTTTGCAACTACATGTCAACTAACTTTCATATGGTAACGGTTGGATCACCGTTCAAACAATTTAAGACAGGCCATTACTGTAATAATGATGACTAAGAGCACAACAACGCCTTATTCTCTAGTCTCCATTGTTCATGAAAGTTGTATGATGTGCTTGATGGGGCATGAAATTATGCAAGAGAGTCAAGAGAAATCAATGTCTTCCTCTCAACTTTCCCATGTGAGTCACGGAGGATTTCTGTGCATTTTTATTTGACGACAGGTTTGGTCTGCCATCTAGACAGCATCTTGCAGTCCTCAGATGAGAAATATTGGCCAATAAAACGTAAAATGTAAAAAATCTCCATTAATCTTGTGACAGCTCTGTGATTTCTTTTCAAGAATGAAATATGTGTGTTTAATGAAACAACACGTGGCACGCTCAATTTCCCGGTGTGTTTTTGTGTTCAAAAACTGTCAGACTTTTTCCAGCACTCTCTTTCTGGATCTGTCAATGCTGGAGACTTGAGATATTGTGTGGCTTTGTTGAATCTTTGCAGGACTTTGACAGTTATTTTTTTAAGTGTAGAGCTGATTTTTTTCTTCAGCAGATTCCAATGGCCATATAATAAAAGCAACTGTTATTTTTGCCTTTTCCATTTTAGCACCACTACTAATGACTGTTATTCTTCTCAGAAGACCTTTAAAGGCATTCTCTATATCATTTACTGCTTTTACCTCTGGACTTCTCACCACAGGGAAACATTTTTCCTCTTGAACATTAATTCAACCAAAGAGGAAAAGTGCTTGTTATAGGTTTATATATATACGTATAGGACTTGTAAATTGTTTTTATTTTATTTTTTTGTTTTAACCAGTTCATCTAAATGAACCTCCCGAATGAAATGACATTAAACTGAATCAGACATCCTAGTGATTTATATGAGAGAGAAGACATTTTATGTTTTAGGAGAGCTTATTAGCTCAGCTCACTCAGCTGTAAAGCTGTTTGTGCAATACAGTGTAACAAAACTATGTAGCAATCGTGGGGAGAAAAGAAAGTAGCTCATTACTGGAAAAGCTACACAGTTTTGAAAACTGTGAAGCTACTGTCATGGTACTTTAAAATATAGTCAAGCACCCTACTTTTAGTTAGTTAGTTAGTTAGTTAGTTAGTTAGTTACTTCCTCACAATGAGTTGTTGTTGTTGTTGTTATATCTGAATATCTATATCTTTTGGGTCTTTTCTGTTCTCATAATGTTTCTTTCTAATACACTAACTAGCTAAATGTACTGAATGAGACAGTGATTTAAACATAATATATTTGATATATTTGCTAATATACAGTATCTCTGAGGTTTTAATGCAGGAGGATATGTCTATAGAGCAGATGGCAGGTGAACATAATCTCCCTCATGCACCTGCTGAAGCTGAAGATTTTCAGCATGGGGTCACAGATCATGTTCAAGTTTGCCATGCGGGGATAGTTGTGAAATTGTGTAAGCAGATGGGCGTTTGGAAGTTTTCACAGCAGAAATCTGTATTATATACATTTATGGCATGCAGTCAGACATTTAAAGCGATAAATGCCAAACATTTAAACTCATCATGGTAAAGGGACTAAATAAAAACTACAAAAAGGACACAATCAATCACTTATAACAGTTGTGCACCATGCAATCTAGTTTAACCAGGTGCTAAATGTGCTGAAATAGTCATTCTGCATCGTGAGAATCACTGTAATGGTCATTCTTTGCAGCATCAAACAATTAGGTTCATCATGTGTTTTAATCGCAAGAGGCAAGAGAGACATTTGTGTTCATTTTTATTGATTATGGCAACAATTAAATAATGTTATATCCATCAAATAATGCCAAAGAAAAGAGTTAAAGAACCGATTCAGATGGTAAAGTATGACAGATCACAGTAGTTTCCAGCATATATCGTATCCAAGAATCTGGCTCTGGGACTGAGCTGGCTGCATGTTGCCCACTTGGGTCCCACCTAGTAGCAAGTGCAATCCTGCATGAAGTCCATCTGGGCACTTAACATGGGGCCATTATGGAACCCACAGACAATCCTATGTGAGGCTCATTTTTCAGCCCATTTCATACCCATATGGGCCCCACGTACAAATGTTGGCTGAGAAATAACATACAAAAGATATGCAAATAAACAGCACAATCAGTTCCCCTGTCAGTATACTAGTATTCACCCAGCAATCCCGTCAGTCAGTAAGTCACGACCAATCAGACACTGTTGCACTCCACGTCTGAATGACCTTGATCGCATTACTGATGTCATCAGTATATTTCAGTTACACACCTGGGCTGATTCTAGCTGGCTTTCACACAAAAATAAACTCTGGGACAGGCTATTAGAGTGATTCTGAAAGTAATTTAACTTTTAGATAACAATGATATTGAATTTTAGGTGAGGAGAAGAGAGGAGAAAATAAGCAGAGGGAGGCATCAAGGTTTAGAATCGCATTTCTGTCTCCAAGCTCAACACATCAACCCTTATCTAAAGCAACAGAATTATCAGCAATTCAAAAAACAGCTTCATTGTGTTTCCGAGAAAGCTGTCAGTGTGGATCATTCAGCTCTATTAAGGGTGAAAAGAGATGGTAAGCACAGACAGACACTTAAAAATCGGAAAATTACCACAATGTTAAAGGGATAGTTCAGCAAAAAATGTAAATGTCATTCCAAACCTGTATTTTTCTCTTCTTTGGAACACAAAGAAAGACATTGTGAAGAATGTGTCCGCTGTTTTACTCCATATAATAAAAGTCAATAGGGTCAAAAAAAAAAAAAAAAACATTGGACCCCATTGACTTCTAATGTGTGGACAGACAAAAATAGATTTAATAGACATTTTTCAAAATATCTCCATTGGTGTGTCACAGAAGTTATACAGGTTTGGAACAACATAAGGGGGAGTAAATAATAGAATGTTAATTTTTGGATTAACCATCATATTTTCATATTGCAAAGCTCCAGAGTCATATTACAAAACTCCAAAGACCAAAAAAACAATTTAAAAATGGTATAAATTATACCACTTTTATATTGGTTTTTGGTGGTCCATATTATATTACAAATCTTCTGAAGTAGGGCTGCACAATCCTGAAGAAAAATGCAATATGCGATAACTCATTAAATAATGTTCGACATGCGATACGATAATGCTTTAAAGGAGCTGTATGTAAGATTGTGGGCAAAATTGGTACTGCAATCACTTTCAAATTACTGTAGAGCTGTGTATCCCCTCCCCCTCCCCCCTGACTCGAGGTTGCCAGATAGGCTGCAGGATCCAGCAGGAACATAGGCTGCTACAAGGAGCTTTCAACTAGAGCAGAGCTGGCAACCCGGATGCCGAAACACTACTGACTTCGTGATTGGTAGATAGGTGGAGGGTGGGGCTTCAGGCCAAAACACAACATGACAACATCAACATCAGTTGAGGGCTGCAACTTCACTTTTTAAATGACAATATCGTGGCCGTACTACTGTTGTCAGTGATATAAGTATTTTAAATGAACATGATTTCTTAATGCCTAGAGACACATCAGGGCCATTTTATGATTAATTGAAATACATTTCTTACATACAGCTCCTTTAACAGTGTAAAATAAATGTAAATTTGACAATTATATAATCATGATTATTTTTTGTTATTGTACTATATCTTCGTTATTAAAAATAAAAACAATATATATAGCTAATAGATGCAAATTACAAACAATAGAAAAAATATAATAAAACAAAGATATATATGAAATTAACAGTGCTTTAGGTTTTTCATTCGTTTTATTTAACAGTATCATTCAAGTAAGAAATAAAACCGAAACTGAACAATCAAATGCGTAGTCTTCACTGTATAAAAGAAATACACTGGCTCTTATTAAAGCCACAAAAGTAATTCAGTAAAAAGAAGAAAATGTTTTTAGTCTTTTGTTGTTTGATTAACATTAATGACAGCAGTAGCAGGTTATTTCAGGCTGCTGTCACTTTAAGAGTTGCACTGATCCAATATACTGTTACACACGTGTTTTCTTTCTCAACTGTTTACATTCACTTAGGACATAACTGACTGTGTTTACGTGAATACTCGCCAAGACGCCTTTTGACATAATTTTGTGTGTAAAAGCTGCGTAAAAGAACTGAATTCGGGATTGCATGCTGTCCGAGAGGTGGCTCTGCGCGCGAGCATTGAATTCTTTTCCACGGCTAATTGCGCTTAATAACATTAAGGATATGAAACGTATTTAACAGTCAGTCAGTCTATTCTCTGCTATCTGCTGCAACCTAAAACATTGACTTTTCATAACTTTTTGAAGTATTAAAATTAGGGCTGTCAGTTAAACACGTTATTAACGGCGTTAACGCAAACCCATTTTAACGACGTTCATTTTTTTATTGCGCGATTAACGGTCTTTTTGGCCTAGCAAACTTTGTAGTTTTTTTCACATGCTTTTGCAACAGGACGCGGCATGCGCGGCGCTGCGCTATGAAACCCATTCATTTCAATGGCTTGCGCCGCGCGAGGACGTTTTGTTGCTTCGTCGACCAAAGCGCAAGCGGATCTAGCTAGACCGGAAACAAGACAACAGGCACGCGGCACACACTTGTTTGGGCTCGCGAGCCGGCCAAATAGTAGGTTAACGTTACGTTTTGAGTGGATGACGAGTGCGAGACGCAGAAATGGATGCCAATAAGATTCTGAATTGAAAGTTTACTTTTAAAAAGTTGCCAAATGGTCCCATTGACGAGACCAAAGTGATCTGTGTGTTTTGTCATTGTGAACTGAGCTATCATCATCGCAGCACGTCCAGTCTGAAATACCACTCGATGATGGCCAAGCACACACACACACACACACACACAGCTGATGCGAATTCTCCGCCCCCTCGTCAATATCAGGACCTCGTCAGGATTTCTTTCACCCTTTTATTGATGGACAGTGTTACATTGTGTGAGAGATTATTTGCTCCAAGTGAGAATGTTAGTGTGAAATTGAACACAGTATATGCCAATGTTGTTTTCAATAAAAAACATTTGCACAAAGCAAGCCGATCCACTTTTCCATGTTGATAAGAGCATTAAAATGAGAAAAAATAATGGGAAAAAAAGAAATCAAGAGACATTTAGAATAGATAAAACGTGCGATTAATTGCGATTAATCGCGAGTTAACTATGACATTAATGTGATTAATCGCGATTAAATGTTTTAATCGTTTGACAGCACTAATTAAAATCATTCAGTTATAACAAGCCGTTGCGATATATATACAGAATATCGCAATATGTACATTTGCAATATTTCAATAGGATAATTTCAATATCCTGCAGCCCTGTACTTAAAGATAGCTCTGTGTGACAAACAGATCAAAATTTTTATCTTTGTTCCAGATTGTGTATCCGTGACTGAATATCCATTGCAAAGGGGGTATCGGATGTATTGTAAAGCCTCAGCCCCAGCAGGAGCACACAGATAGGTCAAACAGTCAGTCGGCCACATTGACCAGATGCACTGTGTGTGCTTTTTACACATCAGCATGCGGTTTGAACCGGCCTTAAGCATCTTTTCTCTGAATACCACTTCTAAGCAAGAGGAAAGGAAAATATTTATGAAGCCAGCTTGCAGAATCCAGCCGTGGAGGTCTATAATTAAAGAGATGAAGTTGTTTCCCTCTGACTTTGTACTACTGTCTATGGGTTAGGCTGTGACATGTGTGTGCTTGTTTTAAGAGGTTAAGGCTTGCAGTGCCATTGGAGCCACAGGTAAAACATTATTATCAAGTGGATTTGGAGAAGAACATGCTGTGGGTCAAAACACAGTGTCGGCCGCCAGAGATGTGAAACTTTACCTCAGGCAAAGCTGAAAGATCTCTATATCAGTCTCTGTTGGACCATACTGTTCCCCTACCCTAGGGGGATGGAAAGTATGCGCTTTCTTATCACAGAATGCAGAAATTTAATAACTAATGAGCTGGATTGGAAGCAGATTCAATTAATTATACAAAACACATGAACGTATTAACATACAAATTAGAGCTAGAAGGCAGAATTCATAATTCTAACATGGAGGTCCAATCGTTTTCATTAGAAAAATCATTCTTATGTTTGAAATGGTGAACACAAGCATTGGAACAGCACTTCATTTTGTTACTACACACATGTACTTACTATAGTAATAACAGTAAATTATGCATACGTAACTAATCCTAAACCAAAACCAGTAGCACTTTATTGTACTGTCCTATTCCCCATGTGCATACTATGTTCTTATTATGGTAATTGCAATAACTAGGTAATAACCCTGAACCTACACCTAAACCTAACCTTAACCTATTACCTTATATTACCCAGTACTTAAGTACACTAAGAATAAAAAAAGATTATCAAGTAATTTGCATAAATATTGCACAGCTTTTCTGTTAATTGAGTGCAGTTAATTGTTTTAAAATTGCTTATAATTTAATAAAATATTTGCATTTCAATTATAATTATAAAACATTATACATAAAAAAAATCAATCATGTCACTGAGTCATTTGTCAGCGATCAACTATGCTGATCATTTTGTATGTAGTTGATTCACTAAAAAGAACTGGTTCATATGAGTCATTTGTTGTGAATCAGACTCCACAAAAAGATGGTTTGATCATTTAACATTACTAATTTATTCTAAATAAGGCATTATGGTAAGTAGTAAACAATGCAATAGTAAAGTTAAAGTAAAAGTCACTTTCTTCACAAAGTGATCAGCATTTACTTGGGCGTTTAATAGATTTACTGATAAAGGGAAACTCTGGTTCATCACTCAATAGCTCAGCTCCAGCCAGATCAGTGGGGTTACTGGAAAGAGCATGAAAACATAAAGTCTGAAAAGACATTACACAGGTTGAGGTTTCCATGGTGACCATGAATGTACTTCGAGAGGTGAAATGGTCGGGTTTATTCAGTCTCCTGATTAGAACATTTGTTTGAAAACGCAACAGGGGAAATTGTACGTTTTGATGTAGTTGTTATGTGTATTTCCTGCCAATGCTCTTTGGCTCTCACTTTCAGAGCATTTTGGGCCTGATTGATTGCACTCTGGAAACTATCTACGAGGAACAATTCATTTAATCAATGGATCTTAGAGATTGACAGTAGAATTTTAATAAGAACACACCAAAGCTGTTTCTCTCATTCTTTTAAATTGGTATTCAGTATACAGTTTCTGCTTTGTAAGCCTTAAAGTAAGCTTTATAATTATTTACTCACCACCATCATGGCATCCTCTGTCATGGCATACAATAGGATTTTGAAGAATTTAACCATCTCGTACTTGCAATTTAAGCTTAAAAAATTATGCAATACCAAGCAGCATTAACTCTTCCCTCGCCAGCGTTTTTATTAAAAGTTGCCAGCCAACACCAGCATTTTTTATCATTTTCACAAAACTATGCATGGCCTCCAACAATCGCACAACAGACTGTATACACTGTTAAAAAATTATATGATCAATACGTTTTTTACATTGCTTTAACTCGTCAATATAAGTTGAGCAATTTTCAACTTATTTTATAAGTTGAAAATTGTTAAGCCTGTTAAGCTTCACCAGAGCGCAGGCGCTCTGAAGCGTTTTTTTTTTTTTTTTTTTTTTTATAGTTCAAAGTTACTATCATATTTAATGTTATTACCTTGACAAACTATACATCATTAAAAAGATATAAGACTCAAGTTTCAGTATTTGACCACTATTGTATTCTGAGAAACTTATAGTGACAGTTATGTCTTAATTTGTGTCAGGAGTTATGAAATTAAAAAATGAGTCGTTACCTTTAATATGAATTATGAGCGTCAGGCGCTCGTCATGACACCGCTTGACAAAACAACGTCCCTCAGAGCTTTTAGCTCAAACATGTGCAGATTTGGAGAAATATTGATCGATTCTCATAGGTTTACATCAGATTTCTATAGACAGGAATAATATTTATTGAATTTATACCAAAATGCGTCGATGTAATCATTATGAGCGCTATATACTCTGATGTACTGTGTTTTCAATTCATACCAGTAGCCCGAGGGCGCTGTATGCACGTATGCAGTCCATATATGGATCACATGAAGAAGAGCCATAGGAATCATGTGACATTACAGGAACTGCCTGGCATTACAAAGCTATCAGATAAGTGCAGATAAAGATGTTTTGAAGACAATAAACATGATTGCAATGATATTTGATTTACCTGTGTTCTTCGAGCCATGTCAGGTATTTTCATAATAATAGATTATATGTACAATATAAAGCTAATCGATATAGACTTTATCATTGTGCAGAATACTATCTGATTTTTTTATCTGAAGCCAAATCAGATCACAGAAAGTTATTTAAAACACTCGACTTGCGCTATAAAGTAAGTTTGGAGCACAAACATGGTTTTAATCTCATAATTTGTCGTGTATTGATGGTGTGCTAAGCTAACATGCTAGCTAGCTCTGTGCACCTGCCACCTAACTTCGCTGTAATTTTTATGATTTTTTTCTAAATAAGAATGTTTACTGAAATGTTTCTTTTTTCAAAAAGGGCATTTGATACAGTTTCACTGTGAACTGAGAACTTTTATAAAAGAAATGAGGGATTGAAACAGTGTGAACAGCCAGTCGTTAGTGATTATAATGCAGACAAAAGAAAAGCATATTTAGAGCCATAACCAGCTGGAGAGGTGTGAATGTGTGCAGGGGAGACTGACACTGAATGGGGCTCGTTTGCACCACAAAACAATAGAGGCAATAGATTGAATAGATGCTTAGAAGATGACAATAAACATCAGTTTGCATTTTAGAGTCTAATCAAAATAAAGTCATACATGATCTTGAAAAACATTGAACTTAATACATAGTTTTAGACTTATCATCTTCAGATTTCAAATAGAACATGGTCAGACATGTGGCTTTAGCTGCAGTGCATTTCTAGATTGCTACAATGCCAACTTCAATTTTATTTTCATGAAGATGTTTCATAAAATAAATGTATAATAACTTTACAAAACTTTGAAGCTATTTATAACTAGTTTTTTTCATTATTACAATAATTAATTCTACATTTACAATAAACTTCCAGGTGTCAGCTTTCAAATGAGATCATACTTGTGCTTTTAGTACAAAGGGTTCATGAACTGCATCTGTTTCAGTTTGGGTATGCCATATCTGGGGATTTTTCGAAAATGGGGTTGCAGCTTAACAGGATTATACAAGATTCAACTCTTTTTTTTTAAAGTCAGTTTAATGTAATTTAAATTGAAGTGACTTAAGTTGAAGCACACAATGTGTCATCACTTTTTTCTGCTTCTTTGTTGCATGTGTTTTGATCAGGAGATTCTGTACTCTTTCAGACGACGCCTATAGCGCCCTCTACCGTATAACAATGAAAACACAAAAAGTGGGGAAAGAGTTAAAGTGGTCCGCATGACTACATAGGTCTCCTAATGCTGAGAGGAACAGATCAAATTTATGTAATTATTCATGAGAAATTTTTAAATATGACCCAGCTCTACCTGTTACATTTATGAGAGTTCATTCGAGATGTAGTGATTCTTTTGATTCTCATGATTCATTCACGACTTGGATAAAGTGAACAGTCATTTGTTCATTGAAAAGTCAATTGTACCTAGGGTGGCCATATCTATAACACCAAAAAGAAGCACACTTTGCAGGATAAAAACTGAAAAATAATCCCAATATAAAAAGTGTCAGAAATGTACTTTTACTTTTTATTAGAGGTGATATTTGCCCCCTTAAATTGATTTACAATGTGTGGTGTCTGTAAGAAGCTATCAGGCAAAGAAACACACGAGATAAGAGTAGAGAACTTCATCCATCTTTCACTTCCGTTCTCACACACATTACATCATTACACAATGCTTCAAAATAGATAGTAGTCACAAAATAATTCACGCATCAACACAATGGAATTTTTTAGCTTTACTAAGGTTAACTTTTCTAAATTGTTTAACTGACAAAATCGACTTTGCACTGCAGAATGGCACAGAAACTGAAGTGGCATTTTGATGCATTACACAGACTGTTTATTGCAACTCAGAGGCCACCCTATATGGAATATTTTTATGATTCTTTTATGGTGTTTTCAAATTTAGAGAGCCCCATTCAATGTAGTTTTGTGGAAAAGTACAACAGTTCTTTCTTGTTTTTTTCTTTTATTTTGGGCCTCTTGTGAGAGTCACGGGTGTTTGGAATGGCATGATGAAAATAAATGAAGTTTTGGGTGAACTGTGCCTTTTTTCACTTCCCAAACTGTAAAACAAGATATTACACCATTGGCAGTTTAAACTCAGCTTGTTATTGGAATCACAATTTTCCAACAAACAGCGTGAGCCAAACACGCTTTACTGATGCCCATCCACCCCCTTCCACTTAGAACAGAAACTTTCACAATGCTGTCAAGGGATTGCTTAGGAAGGTTGCCGCAGTTCTTTGATGCCGCAGCAGGATTCCATTAAAGATGTGCAGTATGAGACAATGACAGGCTTTCAGAACCGCACTTCACATTGTGGTATAGTGTTGGCGAGAAACAAAGAGACAGAAGGAAAGAAGAGCGACAGAGTGAGGACTGTTAAAAAATGGGCATGTTTAATGAAGTCCCAAAACAAAAAGAGGTATACACACTCCAAAAGATCATGTGTGATAAGTGCAGGGCTTTGTTTTTACAATTTTCCATGGAAATGTGTAGCACAATCTGCACATAAACATGTTAATGACAATAGATTATATACCGCATTTTTCACACTCGAAGCAATCTTAAAAGGGTTATTGTGTTTAGCATCTTTTAGAATCTTTTAGGCACTCTAGCAATTTTACGGCAATTTCCCGGGATCAACGCGCTGTGTGAAAGGGGCTTACCTGGATGATGCAACGGCAGACAAAGAGCACAATAATGCCCTCCACACACCCGCTAACAGTGAGAGGAGATGAAGACTGATGCAGGCAAACTTTTTAGTATTTTGAGTGAAGTTAGTTTTAGTCTGATCCCAAGTTCTGATCTGATAGTTAGCGCCTTTTTAACATATTAGGACCTACATGTGAGGGGATCTTAGGACCCATACTGTACAAAAAGATCATATTTTGTTGCAAAGTAAATACAGCAGAAAAGATTTTGTACATAGTTAGTTTAACTATAAAAATGTTAAGCATATTCTACAGTACATTATTGCATAAGCATGTAAGTTTGTTGTATTTAGAAGTTTTCATTTATTTGATTCCAAAGTAGAAAAAAGCTTTTGTATTATTTATAGACAGATTTGAGGAAAAAAATTAAAGCTTTAAAATGAAGTAGAATCGACGTGACTTTCTGGCACTGGTGTTCCCTGCATGCATGGAGGCATGAATAATTAATAAGGTTGCATTTTGCCATGTTTTATTTACACTGTTGTTGTTTAGTGAGATGTTTTGCGTTGCCTGGAGTTCATTTTCTAATGTGGATAATTTATTCGGGTTTAAAAATTATACATTGATTGTTACTGTTTTGTGTGTTGAGTGTGTGCGGCTGAATCTCTTGCTTGTTCAATTTATAAAGTCATAATATCTCACAGATCAGAAGCTTTCTTACAGATCTTTAATGCCAAGTAT
Organism: Rhinichthys klamathensis goyatoka; assembly: GCF_029890125.1. Lineage (NCBI taxonomy): Eukaryota > Metazoa > Chordata > Actinopteri > Cypriniformes > Leuciscidae > Rhinichthys > Rhinichthys klamathensis. The sequence goes on from NW_026606558.1 coordinate 6,123,045, forward strand.
GCTTACACATACAAGGAATTTGTCTTGGTGACAGAAGCTTTCACAGAACAGACAGAATAACAGTGACAAGACAGATGATAAAAATAAGTAATACAAAATAAATATATATAAAAAAATGTATTGCGTCTCAATATTTAATATTATACATAGTTAAAAAAATTGCAAAATTTTATACCAAAATTATATATTTTTTAAATGCATGCAAGACACTATGGCACATTGAAGATTCAACTATGCTGAGGAACCATATTATGATCTGATGAATATTGTCATTGAGTGGTAAAGGTTACTGTGGAATCCCTCAAAGTCCATTAAAAATGTAGCAAAATAGCCTAAGATTGTTGAAGAACCTAGTCAAGCAAAAACCCTTGAGTATTAGCATGGACTACGTTGAAAATGCATCTTGCAAGAACGGATTGCTGATATATGTCGACTTCTGTTGCTATTTGTGGGAGACAGACATGCCTGCTCTGTCATTCAGTGTCAGTCCGCAGCATACTGAGATGAAAGTCTGTTGAGGCGTACAGTGGTTTAATCAGAGATTTGGAGTTTGATGTTGAAAGCAGAGGCCACTAATGGATTCAATAGATGTAGAGTCTCCAGAGAGAGGACTTTGTGCAGCAGGGATTACATGAAAAACCACCATCTTAGTTCAGTATAGCCATATAAACCCACTTGTGATGAGGGCAATGCATGCATGGCAAGAAGTCAGAATCCATTTGAGACCATTTTACAACATCAAAGAAGAGAAATGTCTTTATGTTGATTGATATACGTCTTTTTTTAGTCTTCAAAGTATGTTTCTGAATAGCAAATACCCTTGTTCTCCATAATAATCAGCCACTATACGTGCTTTTTTTTTTTTGCATACATTCACCCCAAACTTTAATTCAAACCCTTTAAAGCTCCAGTCTGTAACTTTTTTGGGTTAAAAATCATCCAAAATAAGTTTTTGAGCAAGTACATATAACCAGCCAGTGTTCAAAACGATCTGCTTGCCGTAGCTCGATTCAAAACGGTAAGCTTGTAATAATGTTTTTAACTCCAGTGGTACTGGTGGATTTCTGCGGGAAATTTGAGCATGTCTTTGCGTCATTACGTCACATCTGTACACATAAAGAAGAGTCTCGGCAAGTAGGCTATATTGAGTCATTACGTCACATCTGTACACATAAAGAAGAGTCTCGGCTAGTAGGCTATATTGAATCATTACGTCACATCTGTACACATAAAGAAGAGTCTCGGCTAGTAGACTATATTGAATCATTACGTCACATCTGTACACATAAAGAAGAGTCTCGGCTAGTAGGCTATATTGAATCATTACGTCACATCTGTACACATAAAGAAGAGTCTCGGCTAGTAGGCTATATTGAGTCATTACGTCACATCTGTACACATAAAGAAGAGTCTCAGCTAGTAGACTATATTGAATCATTACGTCACATCTGTACACATAAAGAAGAGTCTCGGCTAGTAGGCTATATTGAGTCATTACGTCACATCTGTACACATAAAGAAGAGTCTCGGCTAGTAGACTATATTGAGTCATTACGTCACATCTGTACACATAAAGAAGAGTCTCGGCTAGTAGACTATATTGAGTCATTACGTCACATCTGTACACATAAAGAAGAGTCTCGGCTAGTAGACTATATTGAGTCATTACGTCACATCTGTACACATAAAGAAGAGTCTCGGCTAGTAGACTATATTGAGTCATTACGTCACATCTGTACACATAAAGAAGAGTCTCGGCTAGTAGACTATATTGAATCATTACGTCACATCTGTACACATAAAGAAGAGTCTCAGCTAGTAGACTATATTGAATCATTACGTCACATCTGTACACATAAAGAAGAGTCTCGGCTAGTAGACTATATTGAATCATTACGTCATATCTGTACACATAAAGAAGAGTCTCGGCTAGTAGACTATATTGAATCATTACGTCACATCTGTACACATAAAGAAGAGTCTCGGCTAGTAGGCTATATTGAGTCATTACGTCACATCTGTACACATAAAGAAGAGTCTCGGCTAGTAGGCTATATTGAGTCATTACGTCACATCTGTACACATAAAGAAGAGTCTCGGCAAGTAGGCTATATTGAGTCATTACGTCACATCTGTACACATAAAGAAGAGTTTCGGCTAGTAGACTATATTGAATCATTACGTCACATCTGTACACATAAAGAAGAGTCTCGGCTAGTAGGCTATATTGAGTCATTACGTCACATCTGTACACATAAAGAAGAGTCTCGGCAAGTAGGCTATATTGAGTCATTACGTCACATCTGTACATATAAAGAAGAGTCTCGGCTAGTAGACTATATTGAATCATTACGTCACATCTGTACACATAAAGAAGAGTCTCGGCTAGTAGGCTATATTGAGTCATTACGTCACATCTGTACACATAAAGAAGAGTCTCGGCTAGTAGGCTATATTGAATCATTACGTCACATCTGTACACATAAAGAAGAGTCTCGGCTAGTAGGCTATATTGAGTCATTACGTCACATCTGTACACATAAAGAAGAGTCTCAGCTAGTAGACTATATTGAATCATTACGTCACATCTGTACACATAAAGAAGAGTCTCGGCTAGTAGGCTATATTGAGTCATTACGTCACATCTGTACACATAAAGAAGAGTCTCGGCTAGTAGACTATATTGAGTCATTACGTCACATCTGTACACATAAAGAAGAGTCTCGGCTAGTAGACTATATTGAGTCATTACGTCACATCTGTACACATAAAGAAGAGTCTCGGCTAGTAGACTATATTGAATCATTACGTCACATCTGTACACATAAAGAAGAGTCTCGGCTAGTAGGCTATATTGAATCATTACGTCACATCTGTACACATAAAGAAGAGTCTCAGCTAGTAGGTTATATTGAGTCATTACGTCACATCTGTACACATAAAGAAGAGTCTCAGCTAGTAGGTTATATTGAGTCATTACGTCACATCTGTACACATAAAGAAGAGTCTCGGCTAGTAGGCTATATTGAGTCATTACGTCACATCTGTACACATAAAGAAGAGTCTCGGCTAGTAGGCTATATTGAGTCATTACGTCACATCTGTACACATAAAGAAGAGTCTCAGCTAGTAGGTTATATTGAGTCATTACGTCACATCTGTACACATAAAGAAGAGTCTCGGCTAGTAGGCTATATTGAGTCATTACGTCACATCTGTACACATAAAGAAAAGTCTCGGCTAGTAGGCTATATTGAGTCATTACGTCACATCTGTACACATAAAGAAGAGTCTCGGCTAGTAGGCTATATTGAGTCATTACGTCACATCTGTACACATAAAGAAGAGTCTCAGCTAGTAGGCTATATTGAATCATTACGTCACATCTGTACACATAAAGAAGAGTCTCGGCTAGTAGGTTATATTGAGTCATTACGTCACATCTGTACACATAAAGAAGAGTCTCGGCTAGTAGGCTATATTGAGTCATTACGTCACATCTGTACACATAAAGAAGAGTCTCGGCTAGTAGGCTATATTGAGTCATTACGTCACATCTGTACACATAAAGAAGAGTCTCAGCTAGTAGGCTATATTGAGTCATTACGTCACATCTGTACACATAAAGAAGAGTCTCGGCTAGTAGACTATATTGAATCATTACGTCACATCTGTACACATAAAGAAGAGTCTCGGCTAGTAGGCTATATTGAGTCATTACGTCACATCTGTACACATAAAGAAGAGTCTCGGCTAGTAGGCTCTATTGAATCATTACGTCACATCTGTACACATAAAGAAGAGTCTCGGCTAGTAGGCTATATTGAGTCATTACGTCACATCTGTACACATAAAGAAGAGTCTCGGCTAGTAGGCTATATTGAATCATTACGTCACATCTGTACACATAAAGAAGAGTCTCAGCTAGTAGGTTATATTGAGTCATTACGTCACATCTGTACACATAAAGAAGAGTCTCGGCTAGTAGGCTATATTGAGTCATTACGTCACATCTGTACACATAAAGAAGAGTCTCGGCTAGTAGGCTATATTGAGTCATTACGTCACATCTGTACACATAAAGAAGAGTCTCGGCTAGTAGGCTATATTGAGTCATTACGTCACATCTGTACACATAAAGAAGAGTCTCAGCTAGTAGACTATATTGAATCATTACGTCACATCTGTACACATAAAGAAGAGTCTCAGCTAGTAGGTTATATTGAGTCATTACGTCACATCTGTACACATAAAGAAGAGTCTCGGCTAGTAGGTTATATTGAGTCATTACGTCACATCTGTACACATAAAGAAGAGTCTCGGCTAGTAGACTATATTGAGTCATTACGTCACATCTGTACTAGTGCTGGGCAAGTTAACGCGTTATTATCGCGTTAACGCATTTATTAATTAATGCCGACAATTTTTTTATCGCGCGTTAACGCAGTTTTTTTTTATTATCATTATTTTGAAGGTCCGTTGCTCACTGGCTCTGAATACACATAGGCCTACAGTCAAACCATGATCACAGGAGGGGTGGGATGTTGGTCAGCCAGCAAATAACCCACCCAAACAAGCAGTGGAGAGGCTTTGGCAGGTTCTCTCAGGTGAAAAGAAAGGGAGACAGCGCTCCACGAGTGAATGACAGGCGCTCTATGGATAGTAACCATGGCAACGGCTTCTGTGCGCTACGCAGCTGTAGCCTTTTTAACTTAAATTAAAATTATACATAACTTTACCTGATAGGCCTGCGTTTAGTTTAGCTGGGATGCTCTGCCATGTGAATTCCCTCCTGTTGATGTCCTGATAACTATTTAGATTCTGGAAACTCACAAACAGCGAGCCGAGGATCAGTCTCTCTTCCAATGATTTGTGCTGCGCGTCGTGTAGAAAAAAGTTAGACAATTCAACTTCGGCAACGCGCGGGCGCGTGCGTGAGGCGAGCATGACCGCAACAATTTCACAGGAACGCAACCGCTTGTCGCTGCACCTGTGCTCGACCACTTCACCTCTCACTCTAGGCTGATTTATACTTCTGCGTCGGACCTAGGCCGGAGCCTCTACGCTATAGACTACGCGTTGGTTTTCATTTATATATCTGCGTCGTTGTCCGCGTTGCCGCGCAATTACACATGCAGAGGGAGAGTGTGAAACCCGGGGAGCGGTTCTAGCAATCACAGCGCTTGCGGTACGCGTAGAATTGACGTTACATTTTTGAAGAGATGCACAGGGTACGCGCGCTACACAGCTACGGCGTGAGTTCGACGCAGAAGTATAAATTGGGCTTTACCTCTGTTTAATGTAATCTTACGTGGGAAAACATGGCATGCCATGACCTAAACCTAAGCTGCTATCAGAGAAGTAACGTTGGTCGACTTATAGTAGTGATCATGACCCTTTGACTACATAGACTGTTTCTGCTGCTCCCTGATACAAGATACCTGTTCAGAAAAAAAGAAGAAAAAAAAAAGAAAACTGGACTCGTTTTAACAAGCTAGATAAAAGGTAAAGCCCTGGCAGTGGCAAATAGCTTTGTTTAAATATTTGATTTGATTACATTAATGTTTAAGTTGAGATTTACTTCGATTACTGAGATTCATAGAAATATTTTATTGATACTGTGTAAAGGGAATACTGCTGGTAAAAGCACCTTATTTGTTTAAAGTTTTTGCAAACCACATGTTATTGCACTTTTGTAGCAGTACATTTAAATCAAAAGTGCGCAATACACTACTTTAAAGTAGTGGCTACTTCTCGGCTAGTAGGCTATATTGAGTCATTACGTCACATCTGTACACATAAAGAAGAGTCTCGGCTAGTATAAGCTATATTGAGTCATTACGTCACATCTGGAACGTGCAACAAGAAAGGATGAATATCTGAAGGGCTTTAAATGTAGTCATGCAATGCTGACGTTGTTAACATTAACAATTTGAGAACAAAGTATAATTTGCACGGTTTGACGTGATATGATAAGCGATCGCTAGATTTAAACAGCGCGATTTACTGCGATGCTTTTTCCCTTAGTTGGTCAGAACAAAAGTGGATGTTACTTGTTCAGTTTACATTTTCCGGTGAAAACTATTATGTTGGTCATACTTCCAAAAAGTATACTCTGTGATTCTGAATGCCAGTATCCACACCGGGCCCGGTGACTGACAGCCGCACACTCTCCTCAAAACATTGGATTCATCCGCGCTGTGCCGTGCCGAGGCACAACTCACATAAAGTTGATAATTCCGCGAATGACTCAATTGCAGATTTTGAACAGAGATGGCGACAAAGAGGAAAAACTACGGACTGCAGCTTTAAATTCCCTCCACACTATCACAAAAATCCTAGAAGGCGGCAAACATGCAAAACAATGGTAATTGCATTCATGTTCATCAATGCTTATAACATGGACATGTTTTGATATTGAATATTTGTTGATAAGAAGTATCTGTACATATCAGTTTGTTTACTTATTGATTTCATGTAGCCTATGCTTTTTTTATGCCTGTCCATATTTAATAACTTATACTTTAGACACATCATTGGCCGTCTGTTTTTGCTTTGCAAACAAAAAGAGTTCCAAAAAAGCCACTGAACAACGAACCGTTGTGCATTACTGAGCTACACACTATAGGCACTGGCTACACACAGTAGTGGTGTGTATCGTTCCCAAGTGAACCCGCGTTTTTGAGTGAATTAGTCGAGTGAATGATTCAGTGACTCACTCATAAAGACCGTTTTGTTTCATTCCTGAATGAAGTTTAACCCGCATTCTAATATACTACTCTTAATATTTTTTGCATAATTTCTGACGCAGAAATAGTTAGAGTAGCATACTAGTGTGCGGCTCCAAACTCAGGAACTCTTTTCGGACGAATCAGTTGACTGAATTCAGTCTCTTTTCTCTGCACGCAGGGTGATTGGTTTAATGGTGAGTGCCAATACAGGGAGTGATGACATCAAGCTGACACCTGCTCTGATAAATTCGAGATTGTGGAGGGCATTTTATCTTTCATGTCATACAGTATTGCAGGGAGATCTCCCTCCTACGCCGGGTACGTACAGAATGATGACACCAAATTTGAAAAGCTCTTTGAATAAGGAACATTATGAAAAGGAATAAGAGATGAAGACTTAGCATGGGTCCTGTAGAAACCTCCTAGTAATTAGATCAAGGTAGATGCGGTTGTGCATCCCAGCTCCACTGGAGCAATGTGACCCCCGCAATCAGTTATGAAAGTGATATGATGTGTACTGTTGAATGTTAACGTGACTTTGTTCGGAGGAGAAAAGGAGCATGGCAAATGCAGCCCAGATACAGGAGACAGAGGTCAAAGGATAATGGATTTTGCAGATAACGACAAATAAAGTGTGTGTGGTGTTGGGCTGGGGGCTATCTGATTTTAGATTAGCCTCTAGGTTTTAAAATCAATATATTGAATGAAAATGACGTTTTTTCATTCATTTAAAATACCATTTACTCCTACAACAACAAGAAAAACATTTGGCCTTGATTTATTATATGAGTAGTCAGTAATTATAGAGATTTTAAGTCTTACAGACCTCATTTTATATTGTAGTCCATAGATGCTTAAGTGCACATAACACAGTATTTTTGATTGATCAGTTGAACATAACAGTCAAAAATTGTGTTGATTCAGTGACTGATTCATTAAAATTATTAAAATCTATAGCTCAGAATTGATTTTTGACTGATTTCAAAAAGAGTTGACTTATAAGAGACATCAGTTCGCAAAACGAATTATAAAGGCAAGCTTAGAGTATGATTTCCTTTGCCATAATGGTAGAATGTTCTCAAACTTGGCAAAATCTAAGATTTTTTTACCGCATTTATTTGATCAAAAATACAGTAAAACCGCAATACTGTGAAATATTCTTATTAAATATATTATTGTCATTATTATTATTATAGACAAGAAATAAATTAGTAATAGATTCTATGTCTAGAAATAACAAACCCCCATGGAGTCAGTATTTCATCTCTAGAAATCAAGCTTATATTTTAGAACCCTCTATTGCCACCCATGTAAAAAAGAAAATCACAATAATATTTCCAAATATTCCATATTTCCAGCTGTTATTGCTGCAGACTAAAAAAAAACATTATTGGCAGAAAATACTTTGAAATGATCAAAGCTATCCTGTAACATGTGACGTAATAAAGCAATTGACTTTAAAAAAAAATTTAACTACATGTGTTTTGCATCTTCAAACATCTCATCAAAAAGTCTGTGTTCTAGCTTGAGATTCTAGTGTTGTGTTTGCGCCGGGTGTCATCTACTAAAAGACTGTTTTAATATTTGAGTCAACAGCCCTAATAGTGAATGCACTCATGATTATTTGCTCAGGAAGAACGGCATAAATATTGTTTCTGTCCCGATTAAAATTTAATCTTGGCATGTGGCTGATTAACAACTGTTGTTTCACCAATTGGTCCCCCTTTTACAATTGCTAAGTATTAATTTACCACTACAGCAGAGAATATTTTATTCATACAAGAGAGAAACTGAACTGAGCCTAGTGTGACAGACAAAGACCCTTAAGGTAAAGATGTGGTGATAATTAGTATTGGAAGTTACATACGCAGCATTTCAAACAACAAAGTGTTGTCCTTGTAGGGTTCACTGCACAGCAGTTGCACACAATAGTGAACTTGTCAGCTCCTGTTGCCTTGGAAACAAAACAAACACTGCAAGGACTAAATCTGGCTTGAGGAGGTTAACTCAGGATATAGGAAGCGGAAAAAAACATGAACATTTAGATCTTGCACAACAGATGATATTTTACGGTACACATTTCTTTACAAATATTACCTGTTTACTGTGTTCCCCCGCTATTAGTCACTGTCCACGAGGCTCTTTTATAAATGGTCAGGGATTGCTATAATCAGTGAAGTGGTCTAGTCTTTCCCAGAGTTATAATTTGTTTTCAGTCATACGTATAAACTCATGCACATGCTCGTTCTCACCCAGAAATGGGCCATTAGTCCACCGCCACACGTGTCTCCCCTCATTGGGCGCAATAAGGTCACTTCGCCCTCTCTGGTTTTGCCTCTTATGTCCGAGTGTTACAGTCAGAAGACGCTGAGAAAAGCAGCAAGGCTGAAAATGAGCAAAGACGAGAATCGGCACGGACAGCTTCACACCACTCAGCCTCAAACACACCTCAGACACAGCGTGCTGATTACACAGGACGAGAAATATCACAGATATCACTCTATCTTCCACTTCCGCAACACACACGGGAACAGCTAACGCTAGCACAAGGGTCAGAAACCTTAAAAAACGAGTGCCACCTTTGGCACACAAAAGGGCAAACATTGGCACAAGAGGGGGAAAGTGAGACATAGTTGAATGTATTCAATACTGTTCAAAAGTTTGGGGTCAGAAAGTTATTCTTAGTTTTCTGAAAGACTCTTAAATTCACCAAGGCTGCATTTATTCAAAACCATATATTGTGCAAACTTATTACAATTTAATTTTAATATTGATAGGATCACAGGTTAAAACTAGATGAGTAAAGTTTTTGAACAGAATTTGATGTTGGCTAGACAAAGTTTAAATAACTTAAAAGCATAAATTGGCAAAAAGCTTTAAAAAAAAAAGAAAGAAAAAAAGCTAAAGGCAAAAATTGCTAGCATAAATTAGCACATTGCTAGCCTGTATCTAGCATGTTTAACACATTACTAACATGACTTAACATGTTTTAAAATCTTGTTTGCATGGTTAGCACGTTGTTAGCATGATTTACAACAAAGCTACCATGAATTAGCATGTTGCTGACATGAGTTAAAAATTTTGCTAGGATGATTTAACACGTGCTATCTTAATTGGCACAAATTTGATAGCATGTTTTAGCATGTTGCTAGCATGAATTAGCACATTGCTAGTATGTTTCTTACATGATTTAGCATATTGCTAGCAAATGTGAAGAAAAGTCTAAATTCAATCTGTTCATCATATAAAGTGGTCGAGTCTCTTCAGAAAATTTGGACTAAACCGCTCGATTCAAATGGATTAGTTTTACGATCTCTTTATGAACTTTTTGAAGCGTCAAAGTGGTAGTTGTGTAGCTGTCAATGGAGGGACAGAAAACTCAGATTTCATCAAAAAGTCATTTGTGTTCCGAAGATGAACGAAATTCTTATGGGTTTGCAATGACATGAGGGTGAGTAATTAATGACAGAATTTTCATTTTTGGGGCGAACTATCCCTTTAAACTAGCGGAAGGGAGTATAAAGAGGAGTGAGGTAGAGAGGTGTTCAACTGACGGGTCTGCAGGATTTACAAGGAGCTCAGTCTTTGCATAAAACATTACATGGTTAAGGATTTTTTAGAATGATAATCTGACCCTTACTGACATGAGTTATTCAAATTCAACTGCATCTGATGCTTTTTCTCCATGTGGCAACAAATGTGTGGAATATTCCTCACTTTAAGCCACCAAACCATAAATCTGGCAAAAACTGACCTGTGCTCCAATGGCTCGTGCAAGTTAATGGATCCGGTGACCTGTGGGTCATGCTGTGCGGTTCAGCTGGGTAGCGCTAAAGCACTTTGGTCTCTTTTTTGTAGCTTTTTGCTCTCCAAACAACACTGTGTATAAATGATGGGAAGCCACTTCATGTCAAAAAAGGTTGCTGGCACCTGCACTGCTATAAAGAGAGCGTCTTTTCTTTTGGAATTAGCTATGATATGAACAATTATGGAGTCACAGTTTGTGTTGGGGTACATGAGTGTAAATAATCCAATTGCACAACAACACTGAGCTCAGTGCTGCAGTGAAAACAACAGCAACAGAAAATACCACTGAAAGGACGAATGACCTGCAGAGATAAACATGGTGGCAATTAGCTCTGTAAACCGATATCATTCATTGTATGTAATAAAAAATTAAGGGTCTTTGTTAATGATCATGTTTTATAATGTTACTTTGGCAGTTTTTTTTTTCTATAAGATCCATCAAGTCCCATCGAAACAGCTTAGTGAAGAAAGGAAATGTTTAAAAGGACAAATATTTCATCTTTAACTCTCTCAGGATTGATTCAGTCTGAATAACCCATACAGCAGATTCCAGTTATTGCAATTAGTCTGCTGGGAGAGCGTCTGCCTAGTGAACAGTAAAAGCTACATGCAATATTTCTACAAAAAGGCCAGTTGTTTTCAGAGAGAAATGTGATTTATGCTCATACGCCCAACCTCAGTCAAGAAGCTGTTCTATTTTTAGCGTTAACCATAGTAACTCATCAGTATAAACACTGCAATCTGGCATCTTTTAAAGGCCCATTGAAATCAAAATTTAGTTTTAGTTTTTTACATTATTTATTTGTGGATCTCATTAAATGGCAAATTAAACCCATTGAAATGGATTTCTGGACATAGTAATATTTTTTTTTCCGAAAAGTGTTCTTGTACACATATATTGTGTCCATATATCTTAGCATTGTATAGCAACCTCCTCCCCTCCACACACCTGTCCCGCCCACTTTTTAAAACAAAATTACACCACTGGTTGGAGATGTGTGTTCGGTTACTCGAGTTTTATTCCATTTTCCAACTGTAAGTTTGTTAAGAACAAAATGGCTAGAATTTATTCACACCTCAACTATTGAATCCAACGTATCATCAGCGCTCGGATTCACTTCCATGGTGCTAGACTTAAAGTCTGTTAGGTAAACTAAATGCAATTGGCTATTTGAAAAGGGGGAGGAGCCATTGAATATGTCCCGCCTTAGCTTCCTGTTTCAGTGGAAATTACGTCAACACATCATACAAAGCTGTGCATTCCAAGTCACTTCAGTGGGCCTTTAAAAACAAAGTATCTACATAGACCCTCTTTTGGCCATCGAAATGATATCCATCCATGAGATTTTAAGAGTTTTGAGAATAAAAGGAAACACATCTGGTAAAGACAAGCAGCAGATGACCCTATAATTGTTTACTCATAAGTGCAAAATGTGATCGTACAAGAATAGACCTTATAAAAAATGTATCAGAGTTGTGAATAGACAGGGGAAGCTTTTCCGACAACTGAATTGGTGGCACAGATTGTACAAGGCTATTGCTTTTTTTTCTTATGATGTTGTCTATTTCCAGCATCATTGTGGAGGATGATCATGGCTGTATCACCAGCTACACAGCAGGAGTTATCAAGGTACGAAAGTTATATTTATTTATAACATGGTCTGTCTGAACACTTGACTCTGATCGGCTGGAAGATGTGCAATAAAACACAGGTAGTCCCAGTGCGTTTAATCACTGTTATATTACAAATGTGCTGCTTTCATTGAAGCGCACACACACATACGTCATTCGTACACGGTGATGGCGCTGCGCACACACAGAAACAGGAGCACAGAAACGTGTCAATGTTGCCCCGTGACATTAATAAATTAACTTTGCTACTGAATCGCTACATAATTTAACTCAGCAAGGAGTTTATAACATCGCTGTTTTTGAAGTAATTAAACTCACCGCTTCATTGCTAGTAGAGAGTCGTGCACAGACGCAGGGAATTCACACCAACGCTATCTCACGAGCAATTCGTACGAATTCGTATGAGTGAGTAAAAGGTGGCTAAAAGGTGAGAAAAACGAGTGAGGTCGTATGAATTCGTACGATTTGTCTCAACCCCAGTGATAGGCAGGTTTAGGGGCGGGGTCAGGGGTAGGTCATTCGTACAAATTGATGCGAATTGGACAATTCGTAAAAAATTTACAATTTAGCAAAAAATCGTACGAATTCGTACAAGTCAGGTCGTATCAATTCGTACGAATTAGCCACCTCGTAAAATAGGTACGCATTGCGTTGAGATCGGGTTGTTCACACACATCTCTCTCTCTCTCTCTCTCTCTCTCTCATTCTCTTACACTCTCTGTCTCTCTTTCTTTCAATATATAGACTAACTCAATCAAATTTAACCTCACCACACTACACTTTATCTCTGTCTGATGGTCAGAATGCTAGAACTAACTAGTGGTTGCTGATGAAAATAACCATCATTTTAACCCTTCCAAGTCAAATTTGGCACTGCAAACATCAATGAAAGCTTTAACTTCTCAATTCTGGCAAACGACTATGGTATAAGCAGGATAATCTAGCTGTGCATTAAACAATTTGCCCCAAATTACCCCTGCGGAGTGCATTCATTTCCATCAGCTACCAATAGTTAGATCTAGCATTCTACATTATATATTATTAATAAACAAATCTGCTGGTCAAATTCTACTGTATAGTTATGGGTTGATGGAACATGTTTTACCTTTAAAATAAATACATAAATGCCTGTATTAACAACAAGCATGGCCTAAGATTGAGAAATGCACAATACAGCCATGTGATGCATTAGCACTCCTAAGAGGTTTTTCGTACAATTTCCTGTATTTGGCCACAGAAATGATTATGGTGATAATAAGCTGAGAGCAGGAGCTATTTGAAGGACACAGGCATGAAATGAAGAGTCTGTTGTGGCATATTGTGAAACGCACAGTTGCCATAGGGGAGATCAACATCCAGCAGACAAAGACGCCTGACTGGCTGGTTGACTAAAATGGAGCGTTTAAGCGAAACAGAGAGACAGCATTTGTCATTCATATTACAGAAGCTCTAAAGTGTTTTTCAAACCAGAAAAGGAAGAAAATGATAGTAGCTAAACAGTGCAGGAATACATTTTTGATCAAAACTAGGAAATGTGATTTTGGTTCTCAGTCACATTTTTTTGTGTATATTATGTTCAATAAGCATAAGGGAGACTGGGGCTAGTTGTCAAAACGCTCAATTAGCTTATTCTATAAGTTACATTTTGTGTTTCATTATTGTTTTACTGTTTACAATTTGCTCAAAGACTATGATAGGTTCCCGTGTGACAACTTACCCCATATAGACTAACAATATCTCCATTGTCACAAAAGGTCAATATGTGTTCAGCTGTATATTTCTTCCTGAGCAATAAAGGAAGAAATGTTTAGTATTTTTAAAACTTTAAGACTGACATGTGATTTTGATAATCAATCACACTTTTTGTGTCTTTTCTGTTCAATAATCATATTGAAAAGGCTGGGGCAATTTTTACCAAAACAGTTTGTAAGCTGGCTTTTGCATTTCATTGTTGTTTTATTGTTTACATTTTGCTGAAATGTCTATGATGAGTCTATTGTGACAACTTACCATATACAGTCTAAAGGTGTTGTCATATTAAAGAAACTGCAAGCAAAAAACGTCTCAGGTTACGACTGTAACCGTAGTTCCCTGAGAAAGGGAACGAGACGATGCGTCACTTGACGCCTTGGGAACGCCCCCAGCGTGCATGCGTCTGAGCATCAATGTCAACTAGTCCAATGGAAAGAATGAGCGTCACGGGCGGGTGACGTCATGACCAGGAAGGGATAAAGGCTCACCCGGTGAAACGCGGCATTAGCTTCAAAAAGTCGAAGCAAGCCGATCACAGGGAAGCAGGAAGTATGGCAGGGTGACGCATCGTCTCGTTCCCTTTCTCAGGGAACTACGGTTACAGTCGTAACCTGAGACGTTCCCTTTCGAGGGAACTCTCGATGCGTCACTTGACGCCTTGGGAACGAGAATACCCAAAACGCCAGAATTCCAAGTACCTGAGTGTCAGTCTGTTGAAACTAAGCACTAAGCACCTGAGAACCTGGGGCAGCATCCAGGTCTAAGCTGTAAAACCTAACGAATGTGAGCGGTGAGGACCAGCCTGCCGCATCACAAACGTCTTGAAGAGAAACTCCAAATAGTAAGGCTTTAGAGGCCGCCATACCCCTCGTAGAATGAGCTCTGACCGCCAAAGGACACGGCAGGTCAGAGTACTCGTATGCAAGTGAAATAGCCTCAACTATCCACTTACTAACCGTCTGTTTAGAAGCAGAAAGACCCTTCTTAGGTGATCCAAAGCAAATAAATAACTGGTCGGACTTCCTCATTGACGATGTCCGATGAACATAAGTATCCAGTGCTCGCACTGGACACAAGAGGTTCAGCCTTTCCTGGTCCGCAGATGTAAAAGGAGGAGGACAGAAAGCCTGCAGCACAATAGGCCTCGGAGTCAAGGTCGGCACCTTAGGGACGTATCCCTGTTTTGGATATAAGAATGCCTTGACCATCCCCGGTGCAAACTCAAGGCAAGTGGGGGAAACCGAAAGGGCCTGAAGGTCTCCAACTCTCTTAAGGGACGAAATAGCTAGCAGAAAGATAGTCTTAAAGGTAAGAAACTTCTCTGAAACCGAATCTAAGGGCTCGAATGGAGCCCTAGACAGGCCTTCTAGTACTAAAGCAAGATCCCAAGCTGGCACCCTAGTGCGAGTTGCAGGCCTTAGCCTCAAAGTGCCACGAAGGAAACGTGTAATCAGGGGGTCTCGACCCAACGATGTACCCCCCACCAGACGTGGTAAGCCGCAATTGCCGCCACGTAGACCTTGAGCATGGAAGGACATAGACCTGACGTAAAGCGCTCCTGCAGGAACTCGAGTACTGTGTTCACAGAACAGTTAACTGGATCCCACTGATGTCGGTGACACCATACAGAAAAAACTCTCCATTTAAGCGCATATAGTTTCCTAGTAGCTGGAGCTCTGGAGCTTAGAATGGTCTCAGCAGCCTCAGCTGAGAGACCACTCTCTATGAGTTGGGCCCCCTCAGAGGCCAAACCCACAGGTTCCAAATTTCTGGTCGAGGGTGAAATATTGTGCCCCCGGCCTGAGACAGAAGGTCTCTCCTGATCGGGATCTCCAAGGGAGGACCGTCTAAGAGATGGATCAGGTCCGCAAACCAGATCCGACTCGGCCAGCGTGGTGCTACTAGCAGTAGGCTTATTCCGTACTGGCGGACTCGTTCCAGAACTCCTGGGAGCAGAGCAACAGGGGGAAATGCGTACAGACGTAGCCTCGGCCACGTCTGCACCATAGCATCCAGCCCCAGGGGGGCTGGGTGAGTAAGGGAGAACCAAAGTGGACAGTGCGTCGTATGCTGAGACGCAAACAGATCCACCTCTGCTTGGCCGTAAAACTCCCAAATTTTCTCCACCGCCTCGGGGTGGAGTCTCCAGTCCCCTGGCCTCAGCTCCTGCCTCGACAGGATGTCTGCCCCAATATTCTGGTCCCCAGGAATATACACTGCCCTCAGGGAGAGTACCTTCCCCAGAGACCACAGGAGGATCTGGTGCGCCAGCTTGCAAAGCGGACGCGACCGCAGACCCCCCTGACGGTTCAGATAAGAGACCACCGATGTGTTGTCTGTACGGACGAGCACATGATGGCCCCTCAGGTCTGGGAGGAATTGCTTCAACGCATTGAAGACGGCCATCATCTCCAGGCAATTTATGTGCCAAGAAAGATGATGACTCCTCCACCGACCCTGAACCGAGCGGCCTTCCATTACCGCTCCCCAGCCGGTGAGGGAAGCATCTGTCGAGATCGTAACTCGATGGCAGAGAGCTCCCAACACCGGACCCTGGGTTAAGAACCAGTGTTTTCTCCATATAACCAAGGCACGAAGGCATCGCCGCGTGATCTTGATCATACGAAGTGGGTTTCCCCTCGGGGAGAACCCTCTGGTCCTGAGCCACCACTGCAAAGGTCTCATGTACAGCAGGCCAAAAGGAATCACGTTGGACGCTGCCGCCAAAAGACCCAACAGTCTCTCGAACTGTTTTACAGTGCGTGACTGGCCTAGCTTTAGCTCTTTGGTGGCTGTCAGGATAGCAGCTACACGAACGGGCGATAGAGTGGCCCGCATCGTCACTGAATCCCATACCACACCAAGGAAAGTGGTTCTCTGTACTGGAGAAAGCACACTTTTCTTGGCATTGAGCCTCAACCCCAACATCTGCATATGAGCGAGAACGACACCTCGGTGCCGAACCGCCAACTGCTCTGATTCCGCTAGAATCAGCCAGTCGTCGATGTAGTTCAGAATACGTATGCCCTGAAGCCTGAGAGGGGCTAGAGCTGCATCCACGCATTTCGTGAACGTGCGGGGTGATAAAGCTAGACCGAAAGGAAGAACCCGATATTGGTATTCTTTGCCCCCGAAAGAAAACCTTAGGAACTTCCTGTGCTGAGGGAGGATGGAGACATGGAAGTAAGCGTCCTTCAGATCTATCGTGACAAACCAGTCCTCGGATCTGATTTGAGTCACGATCTGCTTGAGTGTCAGCATCTTGAACTTGAGTTTCTGTACTGAACGATTTAACAGACGAAGATCTAAAATGGGACGCAACCCTCCATCCTTTTTTGGAACAATGAAATAACGGCTGTAAAAACCCGACTCTCTGTCGGGTGAGTACACCTGTTCTATAGCTTCCTTTGCTAACAGGGCCTTTACCTCTTGCTCCATTACCAGAGCCTGCTCGGGATGCACCACTGTGGGCAGCACCCCGTTGTAACGAGGAGGACGAGAACCAAACTGGATTCTGTATCCTTTCTCTACAATCTGCAGGACCCAACGAGAAATATTCGGCAGAAGCTTCCACGCTGCCAGAAAATTTACTAAGGGAACCAGCCTCTCGAGGCTGGTCTCTGGTGTTATCGAGACGGCTAATTCCGGAGCCTGAAACATAATGGCAGGAACTACCTGAACTGGCCGCTCTAAGGCCCCCCTCAGAGGGCGCGAAACCGATGCTGTGCCGCAGCATAGCATCAGCGACTCGCTGGAGACCGCTGCGCCCTGAAGCACCGAGGGTGGCAGGGTTGGCAGAACGGTCTCGTGAGGACCCCGAAATGGAACGGGCACTGTATAATGAGGTGTACACCGCTCCACTTCGGTCGGGGCTGTCCTCACAGGCCTGATGCATGAACATCAGGACCTTTTTTTTTTAACCGAAGCCTTCTTCGCCTGAAGAACGGTCCTCAGATCCGGCTTCGACTTAGAAGACTTCGGTTGAGAGGGTTGCGTCCGTCTCCAGTCTCTACGTGGAGGTGCACGAGACGCAACACTCTCTTTCTGATGCACACGATATGATGAGCTCGACGGCTGGGGCTGCTCACGCCCAGCAGCCCCAGGGGGCTGGACCCGGCGAGGGATAAACTTTTTAAAAACGTCAGCTTGTTTCTTTGACTCCTGAAATCTCTCGACGACCGCGTGGACTGCGTCGCCGAAGAGACCAGAAGGTTCAAGCGGAGCATCTAATAAAAAAGCTCGATCTTTTTCTTTAATTTCAGACAGATTTAACCATAAATGTCTCTCAGTAGCTACCAAGGCTGCCATAGACCGCCCAATTGCTCTGGCGGTCTCCTTAGTAGCCCTGAGAGAAAGATCGGTAGCCCGACGAAGTTCACGAATATCGTCATGACTGACTCCCTCACTACTATCCAGATCCCCCAGCAGGTCAGCTTGATAAGCCTGGAGCACTGCCATAGTATGCAGACATGCTCCAGCTTGACCTGCTGCCGTATAAGCTTTACCCACTAACACCGAAGTGGCTTTGAGCGGTCTAGTGGGCAAAGCCGAGGCTTTCAGAGACGATGCGGGACCAGGGGAAAGATAACTGGCTAAATTCTCTTCCGCCTGGGGCATCGCCTCATAACCATACTCTTTCAGCCCTCTTATTCTCGAATAAGTGTTAACTTGAGGGCTGAAAAGACGTGATGAGTAAGGTTTATTCCACGATTTAGATATTTCATTGTGCAAATCGGGAAAAAATGGAAGCCCTCGTGGTGGAGATAATGTGGTGGAAGATAAAAAGCGCTCATCTAATTTGCTTTTAGGACGAGCGCCCTTCTTCTCAGATGGCCATTCAATATTTAATTTCTCTACAGCCCGCGACATAACATCCACCAGCTCATCATATGCTGGGGAAATAAATTGTGAATCTCTTTCCCCCATGTGTGTGCTTTCACTCTCCAAACTCATCGCATCAACCTCCTCGGAGGAAGAGCAATAAAGTAATGGAGGGCTCTCTCCCCGGGCGGAAGAAACCGCAGAGCGTGCTTCCGACACCGGGGGGAGAGCGTTGGATCTCTCGGGTAAGGAAGGAGAAAGAGCCCTCGGACCCGTCTCCAACCCCTCCGAAAGTTCCTTTTGCGATCCCCAGGAATGCAATCTCCGCGCTGCCTCAGCAGACGCGGGTCCTGATCCCTGCGGATCGCGAGCCTGCCCACTCTCTTTATCAAAGAGTGACAGGCGAGAGCGGAGCATGCGAAGCGGTAACATCTCACAATGCTGGCACTCAGCCCCCTCGAAGGCTGAGACCGCATGCTCCACTCCCAAACAAACGACACAAAGCTCGTGTGTGTCCCCACCCGTTAAATAACGCGGGCAGGGAGAAGCACACTGTTTGTACACTTGTTTAGTTTCCATCCTTTTCCGCAACAGACAACAGTAAATAGACAGAGACAAAATGACACAGATCGCTTTTGCTGAGACACAGAAGCTAATGCCGCGTTTCACCGGGTGAGCCTTTATCCCTTCCTGGTCATGACGTCACCCGCCCGTGACGCTCATTCTTTCCATTGGACTAGTTGACATTGATGCTCAGACGCATGCACGCTGGGGGCGTTCCCAAGGCGTCAAGTGACGCATCGAGAGTTCCCTCGAAAGGGAACTATATGCACATTGTCTATTGTCAATAGTGTTGAGATGTTTTATATGAGGTCACAAAATGTCAACATGTGTTCAGATGCATCTTTTAATTCCTGGGCATTAAAGGTAAAATGGTCAACAGCTTTTTGTAGCTAAAAGTTTAAGGTAGGTAGGTGATTTCCGTTCTCGATCACACTTTAAACAGCATAACACTACACTGAAACCAACGAATTCCTACCAATGTGGGGTTTTGTTGGGTCAGTGTGTTAACCTTTTTGTTTTTTGTTTGGGCAGAGTGAATCAGCCTATATACCGTGTCATAAACGAATGATTCAATCAATACTACCTTTTACCTTGCCTGTAAAATCAACTCTGCTGGCTTTACAAAAAGTGATTCAGAGCGACTAGTCATAAAGATCTTTACAAACCTTATAACCCTTGTGCATACCACATTCCTCAAGTTCACAAACTAAACTAGAATCTGGACAAATATGTAATACATTTGCAAGTAGGCATGCAGGTGTGCAATCGCCGTCCACTACACCTGTTCAACTGCTCATTAACGCAAATATCTAATCAGCCAATCACATGGCAGCAACACAATGCATTTAGGCTAGACATTGGCTGTGTCCAAAATTGCCCCCTATACCCTTAAATAAGGCACTATTTGACTGGACAGCCATTTGTAGTGGTGTCAGAAACCATAGTGGACGTTATCGAGTGCACTCATCCAATCCCACAATGCACCGCAATAACGAGTTTACAACCGACTCGACGGCTACAGAATACCCATAATGCACCCATACTCCCATCAGAGCTCTTGCATCTATCGCATAACAGGGAAAAAGAAAGGGTAAATTTTATTGAGTTTAAATTTGGTATATAGTGTAAGCTATGCAACACTTTAAACTGTATAAATTGTAATCAATAGAGAAGGTATGAATTCACTTCAGTCCTTCTTCCCATATCTCATTTGAGATTATTAAAGGGATAGTTCACTTTGAAATTAATTTTTGGTATGTTTTAGCTTACCTCAAGGGCATCCAAGATGTACACATTGATGGCCTAAGACACGAAACGAGCGGTTTGTGTGAGAAAACGAACAGTATTTATATCGTTTTTACCTCTTGTAACCACAGCCACGTCCAAGTGATCTGAGGGCGCGGGCGCTTCGGTCTGTGCGTTACAAGAGGTAATAAGAGGTGTACGTAATAAAGCACTGATGAGTGTGTGTGGCCTTCAGGTTCGGCAGTAATTATTCTGCTTCTCCAGGCTTCTTCAGTTGATGACTTTGTAATGCTAATAAATGAGAGCTTTCAAAGATAAGGCCATTACTCTCTGTACAAAATGCAGAAAGTTTTCCTCACGGCAATGTGAAGTTTTGAAACTTTGACCAATATCATCGAGGGAAATTGCAGTAGGAGACTCATTATTACACCTCATCAGCGTTGCATTATCATATGCTGAAGCCCAGAAGGCAAATCTTCTTTCCGTGAAACAGTGTGTACCAAGCATGCTGTTATTCACCTTAAGCATTTCTTTAATTGGCTAATTAAAAGATGAGGTTTTGTAATGTTATTGTCTTTAAAAACCCACAATCAGATTAGACTTTAAATAACAAACCTATAAGAGGAAATGTTAATCTGAAGATGGGAAAAGAATTTGTGTGGAGCTTTGCATGAAATGTCATAATTATCGGTCCTTCGAGTACTATTTTAAAGGGATAGATCACCCAAAAGTGAAAGTTATGTTATCATTTGCTCATGTCATTCCAAAGCTGTGTGACTGTGGAACACACACACACACACACACAAAAGGTTGTTTGTTGTTGTTGGTGGTGGTGGTGGTGGTGGTGTTGTTTTTTGTTTTGCAAAATTTTCGTAAACTATCCTTTACCAAAATTGACAGTTCTTATTTCTCAATGGAATATTGCATTATTTATTTTACATTATTTATCCATGCACATCATTTTTTATTCAAGTGCCATCAGAATTTTTAATAAAATGACTTCCCCCTCCCGCTCTTCTCTGATGTTTTTCAGTGTGAGGGCGGGGCAACCTGTCACTCACATGATACCCACCAATAGCAAACCACGATCCAAAATCAAATCCCACCTTTCATTATATCTTGTTCTATTTTACTCAGATATACATCACAATAGGGAAGAAAGCTTCGCAGCTTCCGTTTCATGGTGACTTTAACTTACTGTATGTGTCTATTTTGTTCACTAACCAGACGTTATTGTTTTACTATTTAAATGTAGCTCTTTCAAGCTTTTATTGTGACAACTTACCTCATATAGTCTAACAATATTCCCCATATTGGGGGCATGTTGTCACTAAAGGTTAACATGTGTTCAGCTGTAGGCCTATCTTTTTACTGTTCTTCCTGAGCAATAATTATCAAAAATAAAGGGAAAAGTATGACAACTAGCCCCAGTCTGTCCTATTTTCTTCCTGATTATTCCTTCTCAAAACATGGGGACAAATTCATCCTTTTTAAACACAGTCCAGTCGAAATCTGGTTACCTCGTGTTTTACTGAACAAAGAGAGAGCCAATCAATCCTAGACGATGCATTTTGCTAGACACTTTTTGTGACACATCAGCCGCCAGTCTGGGAGAAATGATCACTCGTGTTACCCTGAGGGCCACAATAAAAGGGAGGAAAGCTGGCTTTCACTGTCAGACTCTCTGTGCTATTGAAGCACTTTCCTTCTCAGATGAGCGTTCGACACAATTGTACTAGCAAAATATATCTGACCCCCATCTCTCCAGACAGACTCTCTTTCACACACACACACACACACACACTTACCCACCCACGATTTAGAACAGAAAAAGGGACACCAGCGCCCTCTAGAGCAGAAACGCACATCAGTTAAGTGGCATTAATGGTGCATTAACGTCTCCTGCTGGAGGAAATGACACTTACATGGATAACCCTGTAGTTCAGTTTCAGTTCAGTCCCTTAAGATGAAAGAGGGCCAGTATCTCAAGGGGTTTTGCCAGTTTTGTAATGCGTTAATGTGTGTTAATATCAGGATTGTATAAGAGCTTTAATCCCCATGCGGTGTGCAAGAGCACTTCTGTGGCCGCATACATTTCACACCCTCAGTGTTTCATTGTGACTGTAAATCCGGATCAGGGAGGATGTCTCACAGTAACTGGATTACAGAGATCTGGATTACATTTGTCCTCCACATGCTTAGCCTGGGTTTATTATTTGCTTAGTACAAACAGAGGTTCAAGAGGGAAATAGAAGCAACAAGAACCTGGGAGCCATTAATTCATTTCAGACAGATCCCTTGTAAACACCAGCTTAACCGTGGCAGCAAAACATATGGCTTATAAAAGATTGCTAGTGTGAGATCAAATATTACTGTGGAACTTTTGTTTTACTCTTTGCAGCAATTCAAAACTAATCCATACTACTTTATTTGTATAGGCTTGTAAATATGTAACTAAAACTGTATAAAACATACAGTATTGTAAAGTTTGATAAGCACTTTTTCAATTGAACTGTATAGAAAAAAAATCAATGTATGAAAACATATAAAAATACTTAGTTTAAACTAATAATTTATAGTAGTAGAAAAGTCATTTACAAGTAATATACTAAATGAGCGAAGACTTGTATATTTTCTTATATAAGTTATATATTATATATACGATTTTAATTTCTGTTTATAAATTGTTATAGCACATTGGACAATTAAACAAAAAGATTAATAAAGAAATACTTGAAGATGTTTTCAGTATTTTCCTTTAAGTGACTCCTCTTATATTTATAAATTCTACATAATACTTTTCTATTTATTCATTTTGTGTTTATTTAATGTTTTTTTAATTATTCACTCACTCATCTTTTTTTCCCCTCTACTGTTGTGTTTTTACCTGTGTGATGTGTGAATTTTCACTCACTTATCCTTTTTTGCACGTGTGAAGTGTGAATTTACAGACGCCGATGTCTGAACGCATGCGCAGGATTCTGATAAATCTCAGGCGTTACAAGGGTCACTCACAGAAGGACAGTCGTGTACAGATCCTTGACAGAGAGGCCATGGTTCAAAAGAGGCTATGTCATGCTGGAAGAACCACACTTGAACAGGTCGACAAGGCTTGTCAGCTGCTTACATTCACAGCCTAACATCTCTAACCCAGCAGTTTTGCTTCAGTTCACACTCTGCATCCGCTGTGACAGGCAGGATCAATCCTGGGTGGACCCGCGATTCACAACTTCAGTTAAGTGCAGTTAATGTGTGAAATGTCTTCAATTAGGCCTACAAAAAACTGACTCTGAACTGACACCGAGGGTAAACGCTTGGAAAACTTAAAGGGTTAGTTCACCCAAAAATAAAAATTCTGTCATTATTTAGGCTAGGCTATCACTGTCCTCATGCCGTTTCAAACCCGTAAGACTTCAGAACACAAATGAAGATTTTTTTGATGAAATCTGAGAGCTTTCTGTCCCTCCATTGACAGCTACGCAACTACCACTTTGACGCTTCAAAAAGTTCATAAAGAGAGCCTTTAGCTAAGCCACACCCTAGAATGTAGATTGACCAATCACAGCGCAGCCAAGAACGAGCTCCCACAGTGGTCCGACACTTTTTCACAGCGCTCCATTGACTTTAACTCGGCCGGCTATTAGCGTCGTAGTTTTATCAAAAATATGGTTAAACGTTGTGCCTGGGGCATTTGTAACACAGATACGCGTTCCCCAGAGAGGTTGGAGGGGGTGTCCGTTTTTTTCCCTTCCCAAACCGAAGTAAAATCCTGACAAGTGTCGTCTAGCACACGATGCTAATAAATACAACATTATACTCGCGTAGTCCGTTTGCTTTGTAATAACGATTAAGTGAATAGAGACCTACCCAGCTTTGCATGAACAGTGTTGCTCCTTGATATTGTTAGTCCCAGCCTCCGTCTCGATTAGTAGGAAATGCGGTGGTTCATTTTTTGACTGTGACCGGTATGCTTTTGCCTCTATTAGGATGCCTTGTTCCTTGCGTTTCACCTGTATGTCGTGAATATAGCCTTCGAACGTATATTGCAGCCCCTTTTGCCTACTTCTATCGGACACTTTATTTGCTGCTTTAGCCTATAAAAGTTTGATAAAATTTCAGCAGGAAGAGCTGTCACAGCATAAGCCATGTTCATACCAGAGCCCAGATGAAGTTTGTTTGTCGGACGTAGCAACAGTAACTAGGGGGGGCGGGGCTTAGCCAAAGGCGAATTGAGCGGTTTAGTCAAAATTTTCTGAAGAGACTTGATCGCTTTATATGATGAACAGATTGAATTTAGGCTTTTATTCACATATAAACATACATCAACTCACACATCAGTTGTGGTAAACAGAAGCTCAATCATGTTCATTTGACGTGTGAGAACCAATGAGGTTCATTCTCGTGTTACGCAGCACGTTTGAGCTTCAGCAAGAACCTATGACTAAATTAAATCTGTTCATCATATAAAGTGATCGTGTCTCTTCAGAAAATTTTAAGTAAACCGCTCGATTAGTTTTACGATCTCGTAATGAACTTTTTGAAGCATCAAAGCGGTATTTGTGTAGCTGTCAATGGAGGGACAGAAAGCTCAAAGATTTCATCAAACAGATCTTCATTTGTGTTCTGAAGATGAACAAAAGTCTTACGGGTTTAGAACGACATGAGAGTGAGGATTTAATGACAGAATTTTCATTTTTGGGTGAACTAACGTAACACTGCTGGACCAAGTGATATCCCATTAGTGAACCAATTGTTCTTTTGAATGGGATCTTTCAATGAATCAGTTGTACCTGTTCACAAAACCGATATGCATCCAACACAGAAATACCAAGGACCACGCCATGACGTAATTGCGTAACGACGCAAAAAATCGCGCAAATGAGTCGATTCCATTCGCAATCAGCAGGTGTCAGCAGTGTAGAGAGTGATGAACATCGATCGCTTAGATATAGACGTGACCGCGCCTCCACCGTGAGTTTGTGTCAGTTGTCAAGGAAGCGCGTCGATGGTTACCAAATACCGACATGGCGTAACTGTTTCAGCGGCAGCGAACGACGATAAAGTCTTACCTTCGTCTGCTTTAATTTAAAACAATGTCAAGATAGCATACACACGGGTTTGGTCTAGATGAATCAAGTATCAAACTACAGGAAGTTATAAAGTCATAGGTTTTGCGGTTTCTGTCTGTTTTGCTGTCGCACTGGCTGGACAGTTTTCATCTTACTCTCATTAGAGCACCAATATTTTTTACCAAAGCAGATGAATTCTGCTTTTGCCAGCTATGTTTTTGCGCGGTCGTTCCGACGTCAATAGGATGCAGCTTCTGTTGTATGGATGAGAAGTGTGGTGTTGAGACCTGTCATCAGCGTGTCATCCTGATATTCGGGATGCCAGTCCTGGAAGACACATTTTACTACTCGTATCCTTTTCCTTGTCTGAATTACCAGCGTCATTGTAAGGTGATTGTTCTCATAGTTTTACTTGTGGCGTATAAACTACAGTACTTACACAACTGGCTTTATTTATTAATCGTGGCATATAGACACCATAGCTACGTATGAATTCTCTGTGATGCAAAACAGTGTCACGTGATCCTCAGAAATTATTCTAATATGCTGATTTATTATCAATGTTGGAATCAGTTGTGCTGCTTAATATTTTTTTCATAACCTGTGATGCTATTTTCAGGATTCTTTGATGAATAAAATGTTTAAAACGAACAAAATTTATTTAAAATAGCAATATAACAACAAACTAACAACAAAGACTACCTTTCAAAGGTTTGGGGTCAGTACATTTTTTTGAAAGAAATTAATACTTTTATGCAGCAAGGATGTGTTAAATTGATTAACAAAAAGTGATAGTAAAGCTTTATATTGTAAAAAATTCTGTTCTTTTAAACTTGTTATTCTTCAATTAATCCTGAAAAAAAGTATCACAGGTCCCAAAAAAAAATATTAAGCAGCACAACTGGTTTCCAGCATTGATAATAACTGAGTATTAAATCATCAAATTCATATTAGAATGATTTCTGAAGGATGTGTCACTGAAGACTGGAGTAATGATGCTGAAAACTCAGTTTAGCATCACAGATATAAATTATATTTTAAAGTATATCCAAATAGAAAACCATTATTTTAAATTGTAAAAAATATTTCACAATATTACTGTTTTTCTGCATTTTTGGTCAAATAAACGCAGGCTTGATGAGCATAAGAGACTTCTTTTAAAAACATTAAAAATAGTAGTTTCCAAACTTTTGACTGGTACTGTATTATATAAGCATTATTATATTCCATAATGTCATCTATGTTTTTAGATATTAGTTATATGCTTGTTATTTGTATGTTATTTCTTTGTTGTTGTGTCGTTTTTTTTTTTTTTTCATTGTGTGCCTGTGCATATCATCAGATGATGTTTTATTCTATAATAATTATACCTTCCTTGACTTTGCATCACATTAGGAACATTAGATCAGGTTTACATGAGACTGAAAATGAAAGGGAAATACTGGTAAAAGAACAAAGGTACTGCCGGGCTCGGGCTCGCAAGCTTTCCCTGGAAACAAATCGCAGACGAAAGTAAGTGTGTCAAAAACAAATCAGATTGTGTAGAAAACCTTATAGTGATTATACTTGGGAGGTCGACTAATTTACATGAATGTTTTTCAGCATCCAGGTCTTAGGTTAATGCATTTGTATGCTTGAGATACTGTAACATTTTGTTTTCTTTTAATCAACTTTTTAAATTTCACTATTTAATTTAAAATGTTCTGCCAAATTAATTTTAACGTACAAATGTGTAACGTACAAAAAAAAAAAGATTTAAAGTAGTTTTAGATTGATATTTACTGAACATTTCATACTGCTTAATACCACAGAAACGTCAATAAAACTTTTAATACATTAGCTCATCCGTGAACAGGAGTCCCTTCGGATTGCTTTCCATCGGCTGTAGAGGTGAAGACGAAAACTCTCATGATTCCACGCTCATTCACAGCGTCATCAAGCTACGCCTTTGTTGTTGTTTTAAAAAAGCGATCTCTAGCGGCGAAACTTACATACTGTGCCTTTAAAACAATGAAAACGTTTTATTTACTTCCTGTTGAGGGCCTGATTAAACAGTTGAATTGGTGAAGAAAAAAATACCTGTTTTTTTTTACATTTCAGGGAAATATGTACATTCATAACCCTTTAACACAAATTAAATAGATAATAGATATTTATGGGGGGAAAAACGTGCTGCTCATTTAAATAATAACTTTATAACTATGTTAACTGCCCATTTATTTCCTAAAACATTTAATACATTGCAACATGAATATCAAACTGCACAGCACTAGCCTGTTGATCTCTGGAGACTTGTTTTTAGATGAGGTGGGAAAAACAAGAAAAAAACTAGCGTCAGCGTATTCACCAAGGAGGCAACTATGCTAAAAGACTGCAGGGTAAGAGTAGCAGAGATCAGAAGCAATGCACAGCTGCTGAATTTGGTGTTGACAGTGAGTGTCAGATATGCTAAGAACTGTCTCCATGCTGTTAATGACTCAGTCTGGCTGTTTGACCAGGTCAATCCGTGTGCACACTGAAAGTGAAGCTTCCCTACAGGCCATGGATACTGTTATTTAATCCTTTATTTTTCAGCCAGGATTTACCAGCTTGAAATAGAAGCTCTAAGAGCAAAGTTACGTTACTTTATAGAAGGCAGTGATGGTGAGGCAGATGAGTGCGTTCAGAGAAGGCTGAGACACAGATCCCGAGCTATTTTTGGTGTGATTAAATAATTCCTGAAAGATATAGAGTATATTAAAGGATTTATGAGTATGTGAGTGTCAATGACAGGACATTTATTATTGTCTGATATTTTTTGGGAACCTAGACATTTTAAAATTAAAAGAATGAAAACCACAGAGCCAAGGCAAAACCTCTGTTTAGGTTTCCTTGTGTCTCTTCCCAACACACACACACACACACAATTTATTCAGAAATGCATTAAAAATGCTGTATTAAAAATATTGTACTAAAATTAATCCGGTAGCACTTTATTTTACAGTCCTGTTCCCCATGTACATACTGTACTTATTATAGTTATTACAATAACCGGGTAATTACTAACCCTGAACCTACTCCTAAACCTAACCTTTACCATGTTACCTTATATTAACCAGTACTTTCTTTGGTAAGTACACTGTAAGTACATGTAAATGCACATACTGTAAAATAAAGTGCAACCATTAATTTTGATATTTTAAAGTAAAAAATATCAGGGTTATACTACTGTCCTCATATCATAATGAAGAAAAAACCCTAATTAAAAGTAGTTCGGCGTAATCTTTTATTATAAATTATTTTTCTTTTTTCTTTTACTTATATCATAGATAGGACTCCTGCAGACCCTCATGACTGTGTCAAGGTCAATAAGTCTCTTGAAATATTTTTTTTAAAAATGTTTTTTTAAATGAAATAATTTGACCTTTTTATGTTAGTTCAGGTTGTTTTATTATGATGATTAAATTGTTCTGCATGATTTTAGTTTCTGCAGCATAGGCATGCACTGGTTTCTGTGCCATTAACAAATTAATTTAGCTGAAATGCATCTGTTAGAGAAGGCTCGGGTTTCTGTTGACCCTGGAAAGTAAACGTCTGAGATAACGACAGCGCGCACAATGAGCTGATATTGCCGATTAGATTAAAGTCTCATTTCCATTTCAAATCAAGTGATGCATTTGATATGCTGCTCGCAGTTGCCAAAGTTCTCATCCATTCGTCTTAAAACAAATGAATAATGTCTTAAAGAGGACACTGTGTGTCCAAAGCATTGTCTAACTGTCAGACGTCACGAAAACAGCATATATTTTCTTCCAGTCTGACTGTTTGTCTCGCGGTCTCTCCAGGGCTCTTGAGGAGAGAAGGAAACAGTGGGATGTTCAGGAGAAGAGACTGAGGGAGAATGTTCTTCAGCAGCGCCATCAGAAGGTCCAGGATGCCACAGAAAACTTCCAAAGAGCTCATCTCTCTCCATCCCAAAGGAAAAGACCAGGTAGGTTCAATGAAACAGTGGACTCATCCGTTCTGAGCGACGTGATTTTAAATCAGATACATATCCGATATCTGGACATCTGACCTACGTATAAATGCGTGTATCAGATTCAGCTTGGAATACCAAGCTACCGCAAGGCGAAGAACATGTTTGCCAACAAGAAATAGCTTTATAATGTCACATTATGAAGCAGATATGTCTGCATGCGCTTGCACTAAAATTCACAGTTTTTGAGGTGGAAACTGTATATGTTGGTAACATATTGCTCACACAGAAACATTCAGGAGCATAGAACCTTTTTTTCAACCTCTGCCCTGTGAATTGTATAAATGAAACATCTTCGCTACTGAAAGCTACATTATATTTCTCAGCAATGAGGTAATAACTTAAACACTGTTTTTGTAATTAAACTCACAGCTATTACATAGAGACGCTGTACAGACGCAGGTAATTCACACTTACAATCTCTCTCTCTCTTTCTCCCGTTAATTCATTTGAAATACTGTGTAATCTTACTGTGCTACTTTATTTCACTTCTAAACAAACCGTAGATTAAATAACAAACAAAATTGACTGTTATTTCCCGGTTTATATCCGTTCAGTCAAAGTTTGCGCTGCAAACATCCATGACAGTTTTTAACTTATCCATGCTTGCAAGTAATCGTAGCACCACCAGCCTATCTAGATCATCACATTTAATGTAAACACAGATATCAGATACCTGTCGTATATGATAAATATCGGACATGTTCAAAAGATCAGATCTGTGCATGAAGCCTTGCAGTGTAAACGCAGCCTCATCCATGTGTCTACAAGCACTCTTTACTTCTTGAACTATTATTAGGTCAGTATGTGCTCACAGTCACATCTCATCCATCATTTAAATAAAGTGATTTGTGTTCTGCAGCAGCCCTTAAGAGAAGAACACCCAACCTTGATGAAGCGCTACATCATATTCAAGGCAGTCCACTCTTATTTACTCATCAATCTCAATTTTTGCCCAGTGCCTCCACTACTAGCAGGTACGACATTGCTGCCATGACAATATATCATTACTGGTTGAAGATGCATTTTGGTAATGTTATGTAACAGCTTTCATGAATTCATTCCATTAGAGTGATATTTCATATCACTAGATAGAATTTCAAGAGCTATCTTAAAAATAATTATTTCAATAATTTTTAAAATGAAAAAAAAAGATTAAAGTACACTGAGAAATAAATATATCTGGCCATATAAGAATAAACATTTCGTGACATTTCAAACTATTTAAAAGCATTTTAATAGTGTAACCAACAAGTATAACCAAAATGTATTTGACCAATTTTGAATTAATTAAAAAAACGTTTTGTATGGTTATTTAAAATATTAATAATTTTGGCTGCACTTAGAATGTTTTTTTTATCATAGAGCTCTGTACAATTATATATATTATATATATTAGTGATGCCAGCTTGCTTAATATTTTTTTTTAAAAGCTATAAATGTAAGAGCCTATTAAATGGTGTAATAATGATATAGATATAGTAAAGCTGCATTTCTTACTTGTAAGAAAGATGCTATACAAATAAGTTCATGATCTTTAGAAGCATTGAACCACTTGTTTGTTTCAGGAGCTGCACTTCCTCCCCAAAGCCTTCAGGGGGCGCCCGTCACCTGCGTGCCTTATCTGCAGCTGAGGCCTACACCAAACTCCTGCAGGACAGCAGCCTGACTCACTTCAGGAACAACCAGCTGTTCTTCCTCAATCAGCAGCAGGAGACACACACTGTTCCCACAGTAAAAGAGCAGGCTGATCCTCAGGTTAATATACATACAGTCACAGTGGCTGTTCCATCTTTACATTGGCAAGATTGTAATTGTGAACAACTACTTTGCCCGTGATTGTGTATGTTAAAAGCGTATTTGAGTATTTGCTTAAGGAGTATTGTGAAGGTTTTAAGATCCGAATCCAACATTGTACTTTTAGCCCGGGGCTCTTCCTGCCACAACACGCTGCAGCATCTTCTAAACAAACTGAGGTGTTTTAAAGAGATGAGCTCATCCTGAGGCTTTAATCACACAAACGCATATATTGAAACTACAGATACACATTCCCCTATCTCTATAACTCAAACAAACATTCTTTCCCTCTCAGACAGTCAGTTATGTCTTCTTACACACACCAGCTGGAATGTTACCTGCACTGGCTTGCAGCCAACACATCATTTAATACACTGAACTGTGAACAGAGCAGGACACAGAAGTTAATAACCCTATTTATAGGATAGGTTTTAGGCTTAGGTATTCTTGGAAAAGTGTTCCATTCTGTGCACAAATGTAGTCAGAGTTATGAAATGCCCTTCATAGGAATGTCTGAATATCATAAGCTATTATATTTTTTCATTTTTAGAAGATTTTAATGTTTGTATCCCAAAAGATCTTTAAAACTGTAATCCTCTTGCATAAATGTAGATCATCCTTTCCCATATGGAAATGTTACAAAAGTAATATATTATTAAAAGTAATATATCAACACCAGTGGCATCTACAGCCATACGTGCGTACCATGAGAGCGAGGGCGCTAATTAATAGTGTTTTATTTTTACATAGGTTTTTTTATTGATTATTAGTCTGTCTTTATACAGTCATGGCATATTGGGAAAGCAAGAGAGAATGAGAATAAATAAAGGTGTGCGTTTGTGTGTTTTAAAGACAAATGTGTGAAAATTAATCTGATTGGCTAATTTAGTTTTGTTTAATTGACGCTTTTTCCACACACGAAAAATGATACTATAGATAGTTCATCTTTAAGACCAGACTCAAAATGAGTAAACGCTCTCTAAAACAGCTGAACTTGATTGAAACATTGCAAAAAGGCCTAGAACTATTGGGTAGGGATTGAGAAATGAAGCCTCTTAAATCTCTGAAGCTTTTCTCTGATTGTTTCAGGAAAAGATTTAAAGCATCAAGAGTGTTGAAAACCGTGCCATTATGTGGCAAGTCAAATCTATTTTTTTATTCTGTTCTGTGCGTACCCCGAGATCAAATCCTGCAGGCGCCCCTAATTTAAACTACCTTTAAATTATACTTTTATTCAGCAATGATGCAATACATTTTTCAAAAGTGACATTGAAGACATTTTCAATGCTACAAATTTTTTTTTTTTTTTTTTTATCCTTTTATTCATCAAAGAATCCTGAAAAACAGAAACAGTTTCCTCAAAAATATTAAGCAGCTCAACAGTTTTCAACATTGATTATAATAAGAAATGTTTCTTCAGCATATTGGAATGATTTGTATTATTTATTTTCCATCCCTCTGCAGCATGCATGCAACATGATCTCCAAAAAGCACTTTCCCAGTATCAGTGCATAAGTGCTCTAATGTTTTTATATTGATTTTCAGGAGTATCTTGATACCCCACATAGTGAGACAGAGAGTCTGTCTAGTCTGGACAGCTTAGAGAATGGAGAACCTCAGAAGAGCCTTGACACTGCACCAGTTTGTTGCTCCCAGCAGAGCATCACCTGTGCCCAGTCTTTCTACCTCCCTGTGGATCCTTACAAGCTCCAAGCCCCCAAAAGTCCTCAATCACCGTTGAGACAGTCCAACAACCCATGTTCACCATCTCACCCCTCCTCTTCTATAGCCAAGAGTTTCCTGGAGGAGATCTTAAACCAGGGAAGCAAACTCAATCCCAGCTCACTCTCACCAAAGGATCATGAGTCAGCAGAGGAAATCAGGAGTCTCCGGAATCACACGCAAGAAAGATTTGATCATTACAAGGACCAATCGCAGAACTTCAACGCCCAGTCTACTCTTGGTTGCCAAGAAGAGTTGTTGCAGCAGAACTTAGCACATGTGATAACTCATGATAATGACAGAAACCCTCAAGGGAACATTTTGAAAGACAAAGT
The DNA here is from genome assembly GCF_029890125.1 of Rhinichthys klamathensis goyatoka. Lineage (NCBI taxonomy): Eukaryota > Metazoa > Chordata > Actinopteri > Cypriniformes > Leuciscidae > Rhinichthys > Rhinichthys klamathensis. Next base: position 6,156,535 of record NW_026606558.1, read on the forward strand.
ATCTGTGGTTGCCCACTGCAGAACGCAAGCCGTGCCAGAAAACACACCTCTGCAATTCTCAAGTCTGACTAAAGACTTCAAGTCAGAATCCAAACAGCAGACAAGAACCCCGGAGGAGAAATATGATAAACATTTATCAGAAACACAGACGGCTCTTCCAGACAGCAGATACAAACACAGCAACAGTTCGTTCAAAGCCTTTTCAAGCTCAGCTGGCCATCTTTGCATAAATTACCGGACTGACCCGAGTTCCCTGAACATGCAACCAATAGAAGCACTGAGTTCCTCACAGTCGCATAAACACAATCCAGATGTAGATGATGCCACAGCGCTCAAGAGAGAATCCAAACCGCTGAGCATGGAGGAGAGTATACGCATACATCCATCAGATCCTAAAAATGAAACGGATGTCACCAAATTGGCTAAGGCTAATATGTTGAAAAGCACAGAGGAACCAAACAGAACATCTGCAAATCCCGTGACCCACTCTGCCCTTAACAACAATGTCAGATTCCTGAAAGGGATTCTTAAAAACCATTTAAAATCCAAATCGGGAAATGTCAAATTCACTTACACCCCTGGCCATGTGCTTTTCACCAAAGAAGTGGCCATATTAATCCGGGACAGCGTGGAGCTGGCCAGGACAAAACTCAATGAGCCAGAGCAGAATAGGACCATTAAGAAGAAACTGCGTTGGCTTGATGAGGTGGATGGAGTTGAAGGGGTGGACCGAGTGTTTCGAGCCAACCTGCCCCAACAAACCCAGAAACAGCTCTCTGCAGATCACTCGGACCATGAGAATTTACTCACAGGGGTATCAAAAAACATTTCCAATAAGACCTCTGCTGTCCCCACTGGGCCCCAATCCACTAGACAGGCCTGGACAGAGGTAGGGCCCCAAGAAATCCGTACACAGGAGCGTATCAGAGAGCCCACCTCTCAAAGACGAGCCTTTTGCATTGGGGGCTCACGGATTCCCCGGAGAGCAGGCTCAGCCAGAGTTGGCTCGTGTCCCGTTACCTCCCGGGCCAGGAAGGGCACTATCATCAGACCGCAATCTGCCAGGGAAGCGCAACATGTGGCCAAGACCCAGGGGAAGATTTTGGTGCCTCGGCCCCCTCCGAAACCTGAAGTTGTGGAGTGTGGCCTGGCTGAGTGTCCCGTGTACATCTCCAAGGCATCCTGCTGTGATGAAGGTGTGGGTCTGCAGGATCTGGCCTTGTGCAAAGACACTCCAGATAGCCAGACAATAGTTCATCGGCCTACCCTCAGAACAGATCCAGCTCTACCTTACTGTACCTACACCCACGAGACAAGCATCTGTTCCCTCTCCCCTCCAGACAATCCCAGGCGCAGGTGTGGAGAAAACGGGATCTGTTTGGACCGGACTCCAACAGATGAGGAGATCTCAATGCTGTGGCATGGAGTCCGGAGTGCTCTCGCCAGCAAAGACGGTAAAGAAAACCCCAAACTTAGTATTTATCACCTAACATGTTTTTTGTTTTGTTTTTTCAACCGAGTGGGTTTAAAATACCACTATACATCGGTGGATATTATGTTATCCCTACAACGCTTGACATGTCAAATAATGAAAATCGATTTTTTTCAAAATATTGAAACTTGAAAATAAAATAAAAAGACATAAAATGGAGTGCATATGTTTTTATGAAATTAGATAAATCAAGCTTTTATGGTAATTATTGATCACAACAAAATTGTGTTTTTAATTTCATTAAAAAGGAACTTTTCTTTGTGGTAGACCAAAAAATCTGTATTTCACTGCCAAGATTGGTAAAACCACATTATAAATAAATAATATAAATATATTATAAATATTAATGCACAGAAATATGAAATATATAAATGTACAATATATAAATATATTATAAAATTATATATATATTAAATCATATATATATATATATGAAGACCTCCGATGCAAAAGCCTCTAAAAGCCACCTCTGTCAAAAATTAGCTGATAATATTGAGTGAATGCTCTCCGCACATAGTATACGTTATATCTAATACCTTCACTTCAAACTCACTAAATCCCAGCCTCAGCCCATTCAGAAATGTCGGTACTTGGGTAGAAACCTATACATAGGAGCCTGATAAAAATGTTAATATTAAACAAAAATTTTAGACAGACTTAGAGGCTTTTGCATCTGGATCTTCATATATATACAGTATATATACAGTATTAAGATTATATATATTAGAAATGATCATTTAAATGTATAAATGGAAGGCATTGGTTTTGGTTTTGGTGAAGATTTTTCATTTTAATAATCAAGCAAATTACACTACAGTATATATGATAAATTTGGGGCAAAATTTTTGAAATGCATTGCAATGATAATTTAAATTTATATTCCTCATGTATCATATTGGATACATTTTCAACAGTTTTTCTATAAATTAATGTATGAAAGTATGCATAGATAGATTGTATACAAAAGGTTTGTGTTCATCATGTTAATGGTGTCGAAACATTAGTAGCCATAAATAATAAAATATTAAATATGTTGTGATTGGTTGTAATGTGTCACATTGCTATGCATTTTTTCTGATAAATGACTTGTCTTGTCATGCTTGGTTAGAACATGATGTTGCAAGTTCCAGCCTAACTATTTATTCCTTCCTTATTTCTGTATTTTCCCATTCTGCATTTCATCTTTCCTTTTAAATTTTGGGAATGATTATTTACCTGCTGTGGAAAAAAAAGACACATTTTCAGTAGGTGTCTTTCAAATGACAAGAAACATTCCGGCAACATATTACAAAATCATCAGCTTCCCATGAACTTTCACTGCACCTTGTCATATATATAGTCAAACGAGAGTCAATCGGAAGAACTGAGCTCCCTTTGTGTCTGCGAGTCCAACAGCTTTGTTTGAGATTCTTGAGGGATGTTTTTCTAGAGTCATTGGAAAAGGCTCTTTTTTTGCTGTTGGTCAGTTTTCTTTGGCTCTCTGCACAGCAATGCACCACTTGGGATTACTACTCTGTTGAAATGGATCCATTTAATGATGGACTGTTGTTCCTCAGGGCTCAATTATTTTTATAACATCAGGAAACCTCTACACTTTGAGGACAGAGACCTCAAGATCAGGAGAAGTGACTTCCATACTTTGGGACCTTTCAGTTGAACCGTCTTACAGTTCTTTCTTTTATCTCTCTCTCTCTCTCTCTCTCTCTCTCTCTCTCTCTCTCTCTCTCTCTCTCTCTCTCTCTCTCTCTCTCTCTCTCTCTCTCTCTCTCTCTCTCTCTCTCTCTCTCTCTCTCTCTCTCTCTCTCTCTCTCTCTCTCTCTCTCTCTCTGAATTGACTTAGGTGACCCTCAAAGTTTTCTTGCTCACAATGGCCCGTTGTCTTCTTTGCCTCAAGTCAGTGCCAGCCTGTCCCATGTTACCATCAATGGTGATAGTCTGATCGGTGGTGTCAAAGGAGCCTCAAGAATGGGTGGCTTTTTCTTGTCTTCCGGTAAAGAGGCTATAGGTTTGTCAAACAACCTCTAATAATACATGTTATACATACAATTGACTTATAATAGGCTACATACAAAACCCAGGGCATTTGCCCCTGCCAGTCAAATATAAGTGATCAAATGAATAAAGACATGTTTCACTAGAGATGTTTAGACATTAAAGCCACAGATATGTGAGGCCATACATCAAGACATTATTTTTCAGAGATGTATTGGTACCTTTGGTCACTGGTCACTGAAATATGCTGCTTGGATATGAATGTGCTTTTTAATCTGAGTTTCCCCTGTAAATCAGTGAAAAGTCCAGTAAGGAGACAGGCTATGGAGAGTAGCGTGGTGAAGAACAACAGAAGTCAAACTGCAGGAACCACACAGAGAAAGCCCAGCTTTCCTCATCAGGTAACAATGCACTTACTACTGTACTTGAAAGCAAGAGCATTATAAATATATAAATAAATACAAATAAACGTAATTTAAATAACGCAGCCTCCTTGGAAGTTTTACACTAATCTAGTTTATAGTGTAAGCGCAAATGTAATGTTGACCATATACTTGCATACATTTTTGTTTATATTAACCATGTTGCTGTTGGCTTTTTGACATTTTTTGAATTAAGTGTTTTGTTTTTTCAATAACTGTTTATTTGTGGTTTAACAGGTCACGGTGCCAAAAACTCAACACCCAAATAAAACAGGTCATACAGCAGACAGTGAAGGTAATGTATAATGTAAAGTGTTATCTGATATCATATGGATATATAGAGATTGCCTTCTCTAGAGGCAAGAACAAAAACCTAACATGTAAATCAGTTCAATCTCATGTACAAACATCATTAAAAATGCAGCATGTTTTTTAAATATTCTCAACAAAAATGAAAATAGTGTCATTATTTATTTACCCTCATGTCAAAGCTTTATCCATGGGACACAGAAGTCGTTTTAGCGCACAGACACTTTAATGATGTCTTAATTCATTTATTTTTGGAGCATCACAGCCCCTGGAATATGAACATGAGGGCAAACCTTTGATTGTGAAATGTTATTACAATTTAAATTAACTGTTTTCTGTTGTAATAGCTATATTTTAAAATATAATTGATAAAGCTGAATTTTCCGCATCATTACTCCAGTCTTCAGTGTCACATGATCCTTCAGAAATCATTCTAATATGCTGATTTGCTGCTCAAGAAACATTTCTTATTATTCTCAATGTTGAAAACGTTTTTTGCTGCTTAATATTTTTGTGGAAACCGGGATGCTTTTTTTGGGGGATACTTTGATGAAATGAAAGTTCAAAAAGAACAGCATTTATTTGAAGGAGAAATATTTTGTAACATTATAAATGGCTTCACTGTCACTTTTGATCAATTAAATTAAACTTACCGAATTAAAGAATTAATTTCTTTCTTATTTATGACACCAAATTTTATTACTAATCTTTATTACAAATAAAGCCCAAAGTATTACTCCATTTGATAGTGCGCGAACACAGGCGGTCGACACACGTGCCAAGTTTCATCTTTCTCCAGTGTTTTCGCTATTTTTCTTCAGAAGTTATGACCGATAATAATGTCTTTGTATTCTTTTAAACTAAAGTTGCGGCTATCTCATAACCCCCTTTACACAAGCGCTTGTCAATGTGGGCATCTGTTTTAGTTGCAGTCTCCAGTATTTTGTTGTTTTTCCATCTCTTTAGTTTCTTTTTCTACTGTGAAACAACGGCTGGTGCCATTGTTGCCATTTTGTGGAACAATTGATTAGTGCAAAACAAATTTAATGTGTATGTGCGGCTACAAAAAACGGTTGGCGTGCGTACTGCGTACTATTCTGGTGACGAAATTTGCATCATGCAAAACGTGAAACATGTACACGGACCCTCACGTACGCGTATAAACCGAAGTATACTTTGACTGAACTGATGAGTTCAAGCATTAACTCTCTTTTCCCCCCTGTTACAGGCCCAGAGGTGTCAGACGGTGCTCATGAAGTTGTGGACTGTGCGCAGACCCATAAGTCCTGCAACGGTCCAGTTGGTCCCCAGAGCCAGAGAATGCAGTCCCTCAGCATCAGCGCTCTGTCACTAGAGGAGCAGAGGATCCTGCAGTCACTCGAGAGACTTAATCAACGGCTGCAATGTCAGTTTCATTTCAAATTCTGTACATTTAATCCGCACAGTCAAAGCTTAAACGGTTATCAGATTTGAGGTGAACTCAAAAGCTTTTAATTCGACCCTATGAATGTTTCTTGTTTTAGACAGCTGTGTTTGTTGGCTTGTGCATTAGCTCATACTTCCTGATTACTTGATTTAACAGATGTGCAGGATACAGCTGGTGGCGGCCCAGCAGTGAGGGGCATCTTTGCTGTGGGTCCTGCACTTGTGAGTACTGACCCTGTGTTGAGATGAAGCGATCTGTTCCCCTGATCTAACGTGACACGCTCACTGCTCTGTCCCCTCTTTCTTTCTCCTCATCCCTGCAGAACCAGACGGGTGAGACTGTGGGTGTCACCATGCGTAGGCGAGGAGCCTCTGCTGACAATCGCACCCGAACGCAACAGCGTTACTGACTACACCTCCCATGATCCACCCCTCCCTTAACCAACTGCACTTTGAAACCCTTTAAACCTCACCAACGTGTGCTTCATATTGCTGAGACATACTCAAATGCTGTATTTGAGTGGTATTTAATTGTTTTCTAATTAGTTGTAATATCTCTTCTGGCAATACACAGTGCTGTTGTGTAATAAAATTGTATTTATAAGAAAAGTTATTCATAATGCCTTCTGATTGGTTGATATTTATTTGTATAAATATATTTTCACAGGCATTGTATGTTATTAATGTACTGTACTGTACTTTTTATTCTAAACAATCTTGACTCTTGGAGGAAAATAAATGAATTTGAGAAAAAACATTAGCTTTTGTTCTAATTGTGCCAAAACAGGATAAAGGGCTTTTTGTGCAACTTGACCTCAGTCGAGTGTCAGTTAAGCATAAATGGATACAGATTTACGTTGTATGTGTGGCATAATCATGACAGGTTTTTCTGGGTGTGTATTTTACATTTGAGCATGTGTGTGTGTGTGTCTATGACCTATGTTTTGTGTTTGTGTAATCAGTGTAGGCATGGGAAATCTTATCTAGGCGTGTGACAGTGACATTTGAGTGACTATTAATTACTCCAGTGTATTGGAGACTCGACGCACAGGCTTTGCAGGATAACGAAGACAAACCAAGCTGTACTCTGTCCTGATGCTCTTGTACCATCACCACCCTATAACTGTCACGTCATGTAACCCCTCTGTACAACGCTGTAGGGCCGGTTCACACAGAACGTGTTAAAAAACGCAAAGTCTAGAGACGCGTTTTTAAAATGTTTTAACTTGATTTGAATGTTTTTATATGTTACGCCGCGTCATGAGCGAGACGTGATGGTTAAAGATGTCAGTCTAGCGTGTGTTTATGTTAAAAAACAATGGAAAAGTAGCGCAGTGGAATGGATAACATTCTGTGTGAACAGTCCCAATTCTTCTTACAAAACGTACTAATCTACGCAATCAATTACTATTTCCAGGAAGGTTTTTAAAAATAAAAATAGTCTGGGGTTTTTTTTTGGTTACAAAGTCCTAATAACAATTTGAAAAAATTAACACGTTTTGGAATGTATTTGGTACATTATCTTTCTAGTGACACTATGGTTATATTATATCACTTATTGAACAAATGCGTTCACATACTTTGTGTCATAAATTTGCATGTTTAATTATTTACTAGTGCCAAATTTTTTCATATTTCATATTCTCTTGACATTTTTTATCATAGCATTTCTCATGTTTAATCCTATCTTTAAATTGGATTTTCAATTTTAAACTTTAATTCAGTTGGTTTCAGATGTTACCCTACAGTATATACACTACTATCCAAAAGTTTGGGGTCGGTAATATTTTTTAAATGTTTTTGAAAGAAGTCTCCTATGCTTACCATAGCTGCATTTTTTTTTTTTTTTTTTTTTTGGAAACTATTAAGCATTCTTTGGTGAAAATAAGTTTTTAAAAAGCCTTTATTTTATATAAAAATCTATTGTAACACTAAATGTCTTTACTGTCTGATACATTTAATGCTGACATTCTTTATTATTGAAAATAATAAAATATATATAATGGCTGCATCCAAAAACTTAAAAATGCTGCCTTAAGAAGATGCATTCCAAGGATAGGAAGGGATCAAGGCAGGTACAATGTTGGCTTCACTTCCTGACTCCTGAGATATCTTCATCTCATCGATTTCTGAAGGCAGCATTGATGTATCCTTCGCTGCCTTTGATATCCCACAATCCTGTGCTTTCCATTCTGTGACAGTTGAGCTGAAAAATAAATATGGCATCTGAAAGCATGTGGTTGGTCGTCAGTTTGTGTGTAAATGTGTAAAAGGTTTTTGCCCAACGTTTTCCACTTCTGATGTCATTTCTAGAGAGAAATTATTATTGTATAGTTATTAAATATTCACTTAGTTTTCACCAAAGCTCGCTCTATTTTGCTGTAGATCATTGGTGCACACATATTACTTACTCGACTACCATAAGTAAATCCACTTCACCAGCTGATAACTCTTCGACATCGATGCCATAGAAATATACAGTTAGCACTAAAACTTAGGTTCAAACACTAAATGCTGGTCTAACCTGAAAATAAGGTTTTTTTAACTATTTGAGAAGAAACAACATTTAGTTCAGTTCACGTCAGATTTTATTTCCGGTTTCGAAATATGTTGATTAATTGTGAGTTTGGCAAGCAGTGAGCACCGAGTGAGCAGACTTTCCTTGAAAGGGACATTGACTAAACTGAACAACCTGTCAAAGTTATTGCAACATATTTTATTGAGACTTTATAAGATGTTATTGATGAGGAAAAAAAGTGACTCTACAAAATGTTAAAACTAACACATGGAGGAAAGTTTTGCAAATAGAATTGTACTTACAAAAGAGTGATTTTTAAAATTATTTTTTAATTTAATAGAAGGACGTGATTCAGAAACGTTTGCAAGTCACTTTGTTAAAGGTACAATATGTAAGATTAATAAAATATCCAAAAATCACTTGCACAGTGTGATATATTCCCTGATTTCCATTACACGAGAGTAGATGTTAAAACTTCATGCTGTTTTGTACTCGGCTTTCGCCAAGATAAGAACTAAGACGTAGCTTTACAGTAAACTATGCTTCTCCATCCATTTACGCTTCTTTCCATACGGTGGCGTGACTCCCCTTCTGTCCGGCGTTAACGGCTGCAGTGTACTTGGCGCGTCAGCACACGCGACGGCTGCAACTACAGGACCAGCACGACAGCCGTCTGGATTGAGCCGAGTAGGGGACATCTCTAGGGTCTTCAAGTGGGCACCTTCCGTCCTCAGTGTTTCGTCGACTAGCCCACGACACCTCAAGAGGGCTCGACAGTGACTCTGGCGTCCCAGAGTCACCCCCCTCCGTCCCCCACTCATCTCAGCCCAGCTTACTGACCTCTACATCCCTCCTGCTGCTGAGACCTAACCACAATCTCACAATCTCTCCGCAACCCGACCATACGCGCCAACCCGTTTGACTAAGGCTGTCGAGCCCCACTGGTGCGTTAATAGGCAGTTTCAGTGGCAACGGTTCCGTATGGCTTACCACCTACCGCAAAATACAATATCTGCCCAATCACCCGTCATTCGCGCAATATCCACAGGAACGTATACAAATAAACCAACAGCCTCTTCAAGTTTTCTTCGAAACCGTAGCGTGGCGGCCTGTACTCAGCCAGCTAGAATCTTTCCGTCTCAACCACAGCCAGTTGCTGCTCCTTTCTGCTGCCTCAGATAAGTTCTTTACTGTGCGACGCAACTCTTGGCCGCTGAATCCGATGTCTCTGAGGAACCGGGTTGTAGAGTGTGCCACGAGACCTCGACAACCCACTTCCACTGGATAAACCTGGACTCTCCATCCTCGCTGTTCTGCTTCAGTGGCCAGATGAGCATACCGCAGTTTCTTCCTCTCATATGCCTCATCTACCACATCCTCCCATGGCACTGTTAACTCTATCAGTTGAACAATGCGTGCTGATCCAGACCACAAAGTTGTTGTGCAGTTGTGTACTTACAATATGCCAAAAGTTCCCAAAGATTTTTAATTTCAGAGAAATTCCCATTTTAAATAATGGCTCGTCCCTGTTTACTTGTCGCCTGTCACTGACGTCATATCCGCGTTATCCCTGGTTTCTGCTCGTACTGCCATAGTAACCATGGCGACAGACGTGGACAACTGCGTTACGTCTAGCGGCACGCTCACGCTGTTGTTGTTTCGTTCAGACATTATGGACCATGGCCAGCAGACTTTGGGAAAAAAGGAGAACTAAAACGAGGATCAGAATCAGCGTGGCGTTTTTGAGATGCCGAGAGCTCCACGTCCGCGACTAACTTCGACTCGACAGAGACGCCGCTCTTGCATGTACTTTATTAGACAGGTGAGCAAATGTACATAAAACAATTCAATGTTATATACCGTACCTACTCAAGAGAGTATGCGATTTCGGACCCCACCTCTTATTTAATTTATTTCATTATTGCAGTTAATATTCTGAGTTTGCATTTCACCGTTTTTATTCATTTTGAGGAATACTAAATTGTTTTTGTGATTGTGAGATAAGTATGCTCACATTTATCTACAATATGTTCACACACAACTCCTGATTTCTCTCAACATAAAGACAGGAGAGCTGTCAGTCAATACATGGGAAAACAAAATAACTTGTATGAAAAAGTAACTTAGATATTTTGTTGTAAATAAAAGTAGTGTGTGTCTTTACTAGTTAGTTGGAAAGTAATCTGATTACGTTACTGGTAAGTTACCCCCAACACTGTTAGTAACAAATGTGACTTTTTTTTTGGAAGAACCACCATTTCCGGTTTCTTTCGACAGGTTGATGTGTTACGCTAACCACTGTCAATTTTCCAATTTAATTATTAACTTGGATACCAGGGTTACTATATGCTCACTCAGCCACTCATGCAAAAGAGAAAGAAAAACACCCATAACTTCATGCTGCACGGTTAAAGATTGGTCTGCGTTCAGTGCCGTTCATCCTGTCAGGTCTCTCTGGGAAGGGCGCAGTCTCTTCTCCGGTCAGCTTGCCTTGGCTTGTTGCAGCGGGTGGAGGAGGTCCCAGCACCTTTGAAGAATTTGGCAGAGATTGCCTTCCCTCTTTGAAATGTGACAAATTGAAATGTATTGCAAGAACACACTTGCTGAACAGGTTTTCAACGCCATTGTGCGTCTGTACTGTAGTGTATAAAGGTAGTTTCTCACCTATGTCTCTTGACAGGGGAGGTTTCCTTTTCTGATGGATTTTATGTGTTTATGTTTCCATTTTCAGGGGTTGATGGAGGGGAAAAGTATTTGGCGAGGCTTTTGCGTTCTCTCGCGAATGTTTTCTGTTCCCTTGAGAAACTTTGAGTTTGCTCCCAAGACCTTTGCGTTCCCTTGCAAAAATGTTTGCGTTCGTTAGCAATATGTTTGTGTTCTTTGCGAAGGAAGGCAAAGTTTCTCGGGGGAACGCAAACATTTTGCGAGCGAACGCAAAAGCATTGCCAAATCATTTTTTCCTTCCCATCTCATATTTTTTTCTTCACCATGTCTCTTTATGATTGCATTCCCCTAAGAAACTTTGCATTCACACGCAAAGAACACAAAAGTTTTGCAAGGGAGTAACGCAAACATTTTAGCGAGGGAACGCAAAGGTTTTGCGAGCGAACGCAGTTTCTCAAGGAACGCAAAACATTTGTGAGAGAACGCAAAAGCATTAACTTATTATTTTCCCTCCCATCTCATATTTTTTCCACTATATGTCCCCTTGAAGCCTAGTTCACACTACATGATTTTAAGCCCGATTTAAGCCCGATTTGCAAATCGTTGAGCTCGCTGACAGGTCAGGGTGTTATCACGTGCAAATCGCGGGGGATTAGCGGGTGATGAACGATCGCCAATCTGTTAGTATGAAAGAGCCAACAACGCATCAAAGATGCTCACAGACGCCTCGCAGACGCGTCGCCGAGCCCAGAAAAATATCTAGCATGCTAGATATCCAGAGCTGTCGCACGACTCAAGCTCACGTGATGTCATGAGCTACAGCCAATCAGAGCAAGGCATGTTCGCGTGTTGTGTTCTTCTTCGTCTTCTTCGCTGGGTATTGGCGCGCGTGCTGTTTCGCGTCATTTCCGGTTCGTTTTATCGCGTGATTTTTCGTGACAAAACGTGGTTTGTAAACAAGATAGAATCGTTGGGTGACAGAGTTGTTGTCAACTCGTGTAGTGCGTTACCTCCTGTTGCGGATCAATCACGTTGTGTCGTGTGGTGTGAACTAGCTCAACAACTTGAACACTCCTGATTTCACAGAGAGCAAGTCATGTAGTGTGAACCGCACAGTTCAGCCCGACGTTTTAAAATCATGTAGTGTGAACTAGGCTTAAAGGGACAATGTGTACTTTTTTATGTATTTTATTATTTAAAATCAATATTTTTATTCATAAATATGTCCTCAATGGTGTACAAATACCTCTGCCAATTATCTGACATATCCTCGTAAACGAAGAATTTATTATCTTTAAATACATGGGTCCTAGTGATGTATGTCTCGAGACCGGTCTCGAGACCACTTTTACGTGGTCTCGTTCTTGTCACGGCCTTGACGGTCTTTGGTCTTGGTCTTGTCTTGGTCTCGGACCTCTCGATCTTGTCTAGGTCTCGTTGTCTCAGACCGACATAGTGGTCGGGGGATTTAGCAATTTCAATATCCACGACGATATCCGCAACGGATTGAAGTGTGCGTCCGAGTGAAGACAGTGCAGTGCGCGAGCCGCTGATCACAGCGGCAACGAGCACTTTGATCACTTGATTTAAAAAATCAAGTTTTTGATGTATTAATATTTAGTAAAACACATATCAGTGACATGATGGGTTTTAACTTCATTCAGGAGATTTTGGGGAACTGCACAACTGACAGAGGACTTTGAGCGCACCGCCAACGGTGTGTGTGTGTGTGTGTGTGTGTGTGTGTGTGTGTCACCATAGCGACAAAACAACCAACTTTCGGATCCTGGACTTTAGCTTATAATTTCGTTTTTAAAAATATAATTATGTATTTAAAAGTTGCAGAATGGATTCATTTGGAGACTTCGAAATCGGCAGAGATAGGCAGGCAATGCAAAACAAAATCTTACAAGTTATTGCTTAGCTTCAACAACACTAGTCTGTTTCCCCCCCCCCCCCCCTCCGGTCTCGGTCTTGGTCTCGACTTGGTCTCGGTCTTGGTCTCGACTTGGTCTGTCTTGGTCTTGATCTTGGTATTGTCTTGGTCTCGATACCCTCTGGTCTTGGTAGTGTCTTGGTCTCGGTTTAGGCGGTCTTGACTACAAGTCTAGTCCACGGAGGCTTCCATGTAGTTCCGCCATCTTGAAAAACTATCATAGCAGAGAGGGACAAAAAGTACTAGGCCAACGCGTTTCCACAACGCGTTTTCGTTCAGAGCAAGCGTGGCGTAACTGAACGCAGCAGAAGCGGAGGAGCAGAGCAGTGAGAGGCGCTTGTCACTGCGACACTGCCCCGGCAAGTTTAAAAGGCTGCATTGCAAATCCTCGTCGCCAGAAAAGTCCAAAATCGTTAAAGGAAACATGACCGGAGATTACAAAAAACACGAGTTAATGTCGGGATAGCTTTTTCCAGGTGGATAGAGCTAATGCAGCAGAAAGATTTCAAAAGTTGCCTGCTTTCTTCTTGACAGGTAAGTCAATGTTACAGTCTTATTACAAGCTTTTTTTCATTGTTTGGTTGTGTTCTTTATTTTATAGACAGATGAACATTTATAGTTAAAAGTTGATGATGATATCTAACAATGCACGTAACGTTACTTCAGAAAATATAACGGATAAAGAAGTCATAACTACTTATTACAATAGTTCATGTTTTTCACAGTCAACATACTAACATTCGTTTGTTCGTTGTGTAAAGTTGCCAAACCTGTTCACCCGAGTAGCTTTTTGTTACATAATGGCTACCGTAGATGCAACGCGCGGCTGGAGAGCACAATTCGTTTGAATGCAAAATACATTTTCACCGCTAGATGGGATAAATTCCTACACATTGTCCCTTTAAAATATTCGGGGCGATTGTGGAATTATTTCTCTCCTTCCGGCAATCCTATCGGTAAAGTCCCGATTATCTTGATGGTTCAACAGATTATTTGATCAGATTGTCCTGTGTGAGTGACAAAATCTGCTCGGAAGAACGTCGGAGCCGCCCCGATCTCGAATCCTGTTGTTGTGTGGGGGGAAGTCGAGTCGTTTTTTCATAGACAGTAAGATTTGTTTACAGTCTATGGGAGAAACGCGCGAACGCTCTGGACGGAGATTGTCACGTGAAACGAAACAATAGCCAATCAGAAAGCGAGCTGACGGAAGATTACCTCGCGCTGTAATATGTATAGTTAATGTTTACCTCACGCTGTAATATGTATAGTTAATGTTTACACCGTCTCCACGACTTCATCTAAACATTTTTCTTAATGACTTAATACATAATCTACTTCGGGTTTAGGCTAAACCTGTTTTTTGAAGCAAACATTCTGAGTGTAAGAGTTGCCTGGATATTGCTGCATGGCATATGAGCTCCATTATCATTCTGAACTCGTTTATTTCACATTTGTATGAAGTGAATACAAACAACAGAAAGGGCATGGCAATTTCCTCGTCTTTATTATAATAGGATCAGTCAGCAGTCAGTCAGCTCTTGAAAGATGTTCATGTTATGCAACAAAACATTGCAATTAAACCATAACAGACATAGTAGGCTGGGATTAAGAGATAACTGCAGTTACCATTCAGAAGAATTGCAAACCGTAGCCTACAGATGTCCACATTAACACTACCTTTAGAAAAAAAGATATGAGTAATGTAGCTTTAAAAGAGATGTTTATGTCGCAACAATATGTAGCCTGCCAACTTATGCCTTAAATGAACACAAGTATAAATAAACACATAACAAAATATGTACACATTACAATTAATAAAGGTTCAAATGAATAATTTAACAAATCAATGGTTGTTTAAGGTTGGTAATTATCCATGTAAAAAATGGCAGAGAGAAAATGTTGTCCTTTTGTTAGTCACAAGTTTTTTTCATATAATTTCTATTAATTGGATCATCTCAGCTGTCATTGCCCTATAGAGGGCGCACAAACGCTCCCATATCTATCTATCTATCTATCTATCTATCTATCTATCTATCTATCTATCTATCTATCTATCTATCTATCTATCTATCTATCTATCTATCTATCTATCTATCTATCTATCTATCTATCTATCTATCTATCTATCTATGTCTATCTATCTATTATATGTCTATTGTTAACATCTGTAAGGGAGGAGAATTATCAAACATTTTTATTTTCAGTATTTAATAGTTTTTATCAATGGCTTTGGCACATTTCAAAACAGTCTTAGCATTCTCCAAACTGTAAGTGCAATTGTCACAACAGTTTGCTGGAACATCAGAACTCTGTTGCATGTCTGCAAAATGTAGTAACTCACCCAAAATATCGAATTCATACTTCAAAACCTAGATATTGAACACCAAATGCCACCAAAATAAAAAGTGTTTTTGTCATCATGAGTGCCACGCTGGTCAAAATGTTTAGATGTTGTTTTACCATGGAAATAAATGTCATGTTTTTTCTACTTTTTTGTTGACACTGACTGTACTATACAAGAATGTCGGTTTTATCTATCCGAATGAGAAACAGATTTTAGGTAAAAATTTACTGTGAAAAGTCAGTACATAGTACATAAAAATAAAATGGACATTTGTTTTTATACAGTAATTTATTTTATTATTATTCATTTATTTTAGGTTTGTGATGTTCCTTCATGCTCAAAAATTGTAAACTCTCAGCAAACTCATTCCAAACTTGATTGGTTGATTGGTAAGATTGTGATTTCTATGTCATTACAATGTCAGGACTCTTGCCAATTTAGCAGACATTACAAACATTGCATGTCAGATATATTTATGGAATATATTCATGCATGTCTGGGAGATTTTGATAACTGAATGGATGGTGTTGCATCCATAGCTCACACAATGAAAACATTTAAGACGTTGTGAAGAGTTTGACAATTGCACTGAGAATCAACTCATCAGATTTAAATTGCAAGTTATTGAGCAAATTACTCTTTTGCACACATGCAATTTGCCAAAATCAATTAGAAATTTAAATCTGATCAGATCCGAACTTATTGTTTTGAGAGAAAAAACTAAATTATTCAAGCAATTGAGCCTGCAGTTTTACAATCCTAAACCACTGACAACCAATTGTGTTCAATAACTTCTGTTTCTCGTGTAATACTCATGTCAACAATAGTCACAGGCTTGAAGATGTTGGGACATGTTGACTAAATGATAGTTACCCTCAGGACAGCTGGGTGGGTGGTCTCCCCCAGGGCCGGACGGGTAGACCCCCGAACAAACCTCAAATACTGTCATTTCAGGATATTTACCACTCTTTAATGTGTATCTTGTATGCACAGGATAATCCACTTGAGGCAGCAACATATTTTTATTAAACATAAATAAACAGCAACTAATTAGGAGTATCATGTGTTACATGATGCAAATGTTCAAACATAAAGAGACCGTAATGCTTTGCACTGAAACACAAGGGGAGACATGAAGAGAATTTTGTTGAATCATCACTGTAAAAAAAAAAAAAGATCAATAAGTTATAAAAACATGCTTTTACATTGCTTTAACTCATCCAAATAAGTTTAAACTTTTTTTTACTTTTTAAGTTATACAGTACAAGATTCAACTAATTTTTTGGGTCATATGTAATTTAAGTTAGGAATTAAAACATCCAAGTTGATTGTACTTAAAAATTTAAGGCAGCAACTTTTTGTTCTGTACGTTTAAAAATTGCATATAGTTATCAGATATTTTTTTTATATCTGTCTGCTGCAAATTAATGCAGATTAAAAATATTTATCACAAAACTGTAAATTAATGTCAAGTACAAAGAGTGTTTTACATATTTTAGAGAAAACATGACATTTTAAAATGATATGCCTTCCATCCGCACATCCCCATTAATTTTTAGCATTTTTTATTAAAAATGGCAAACCTAAATGTTTAAGTTCAAAACAGCAAAAAAAAAAAAAAAAAAAAACTTAATACAGCCTAATTATAAAACAGAAGAAAATCTTCTAATCTTAAGGGTTCTGTCAGCTGCTGGGATCATTTTATGAATTTGGTTTTAATTAATTGTTTTTGTTTTAACTCATTTTTCATTTTAATTCAGTTTTATGACTTAAACAGCTCGTAAACATATACTTGATCACAAAAAAAAAAACAAAAAAAACTTTTGAACATGAAAGTATTATGCAATCATTCAGGACATTTTTCTTAGCCGCATTAAGCGTTCTTTAAAATCGAGTCAAGTCGAAACTGAACTACTTTGAACCTTTTTTTTTCTGTGTCACAGACTTACATGACCACAATTCAAATGAAACTTTTTCCTCAAAAAAATTTTTTTTCGTTCTGTAAATCTTTACTGAACACAGAGTCAGTCAGAAGGGTGCGATCAAGTAGTGATTTCACAACACTCATAAATGATGGTGTTTCAACCCATCCAGTTTATGATCATTAATATGGAGATAATTCAGAGCAGAATCTAAATGACAACGGAATGACAAAAACCACACACATAATGTGGTTCATTATATATGGCTTGCAGAGACTGTTCATGTTAGGGCTGGATATTGGTTGGCTGGTAAAAAAAAAAGAGAGAAAAGTACAAAGTAACTTTTTTAATCCATTCATCATGCTCTTACAGTTCCCGCAGGGGATTAAAAGGGCTTCATAATCAGTCACTCAATGTTAAATGTATGGGAAAAGAGCTGGCCTCAGTCTTGACAAAATGATTTCTCAATGGAACGGGAAGGCTCATTTACATAACAATTATGGGAACTGCATGGAACTACTTTTCTGCGGCTTTCTACATAATGAAAGACAATTTATTTCTTTATTCATAAGGAAGCGAGTGCTTGAACTTCATTGGTGTATTTTTGTATAAAGATATTTATTCCATGGTGTGTGACACTTCATCGCAAAGCTTAAATAGTAATAAAAAATCGTGAAACCCCCTGAAAACACACAAAACAGCCTTGTATGACCACTTTATTATAAAAGAAAAGAAAAATGGCTGTGTCATGATGATTGTTTTATTATTATTATTATTGTAAGCCTATTTGGTGATACACATTAAGATATGAAAATATTTATAAAAATGTATTAGCATGAAAAAAATGATATTATTTAAGACAATAACAGATATATAAGTACTTTATACTTTAAATACTTATGGAATATAAATATGTATGGACTAAATACATGGGCCCCCACACAGAAGGAACTCGTGTTGCTTTAAAGGCCCTTGCTTAAGACCCGCCCCTCTGAGTCAGCGGTCACATGACTCATAAAGTTTGATGTCCTGCCCAAACTTTCAGAAGTTGAGAGAAGAAGAAAAAAAGTTAGCTAGGTTAGTGAGAGGGCTGTGATTTTCAAAGCGCAGGACAGTCACTACCAATGTCTGCGTTAGAAGAGCCGTAAACTTTTAGGGAAGTCACACGAACAGCGCTGTTAAAGAGTTCAGACACTTTATAAAAAGTTTAAAGGATAAAGTTCAGTAGATATGCTTGTTTCCACATATATTGGGGTGTTTTTGGGAAGAAGAAAAACACTGCGTTGCCTACTTTTTTTCGCAAGGCTTGGATAATTAATAAAGTGGACGGACAGAAAACGGCTGTTTGGATCTAACTTTTCGGCGTTTTATGGTTGCAGTCAACTTTCCTGTTTACACTATTTCAGTCGGATAGAAAGCAGAGCTCTATTTTATTTGGAGTCATGGATCCGAGCCAGCACAACCCTCCTGTCGGCCATCAGATCGTCCATGTTCGGGGAGACTCCGAGACCGATCTGGAGGCTCTTTTTAACGCTGTGAT
This sequence comes from Rhinichthys klamathensis goyatoka, assembly GCF_029890125.1. Lineage (NCBI taxonomy): Eukaryota > Metazoa > Chordata > Actinopteri > Cypriniformes > Leuciscidae > Rhinichthys > Rhinichthys klamathensis. The sequence goes on from NW_026606558.1 coordinate 6,175,099, forward strand.
GAACCCGAAAAACACCATCGTCCCCCCTTCCGTGCCGATGAGGATGAGAAAGCTGCCAGACTCATTCTTCAAGCCGCCAGAGCCAAAGTCCCACTCCAGACAAGTAAGACCACCCCACAGAAACCACAAACTATTTCCACAAACTTTTCCTGCGGCTGACACTGCAACTGGCGCGCGCACAGTTTCACGCGACTTTAGTTCGACGCATTTTGTCGCGTATAGATTTTTTTTATTGCATGAACAAAGAACAGGGATGACTGCATTAAGGGAAAAATACAGGGAAAATAAAGTGTCCACTGATAATATATGACAGCAAGTTTTGACCAAAGTTAAAAATAATAATATGCATTTCAATAAAAATAAACAACAGTACTCAGTCAGAACCTAAAAATTCATAATACGTTAGAAATGTGTGTGTGAACGACTAAAGCAACCAACTGCTCCACAGGAAAAATAGCTCAATTGAAAGTTATCGTTAAGTAGGCTATACTGCTAACCTGAAACATAGTTTGATCTAATATGTTTATTAAAAATCTCAATAGCATAAGGCTAATTCTCTAGCTCTATTTGAATTTGGTGCCATTTTGGCTGCACCATGGTACAGTCACAGTGACGGTGAAACATTAGGCTACTTTGTCAAATAATTGTGTAGCCTACTTATTGGGCTTAAATGTCTTGACTAACAGTACAAAGTAATTCGCTTGCTGCGTACAAGTTCCTGTCAAACGATAAGATTCAATTTCCAGGTTTGATTTCTGTAGATGGTAGGCCTAGGTAGCCGACACACTTCATCCAACTTTATTTTAGTTGTGTGTTACATAAATCATTCCGTTACTGTTTTACAGAGGGAAACCTCCGTACATAAAACGATTCAGTGTATGAGTGAACTTTTGAACGAATGATTCGGACTGAATCACAAAACGGTTCAGACACTATGCTAACCCGTTTGACCAGTTCATTGAAAAGAACCGACTCAAAAGAGTGATTCCCTTCGCTAGTTGTGATCTTGTGATTCTAAACAGCCGAGTTCAGTGTTCTGTTCTTTACAATTCCATCACTGACCTTTACATTTATCGCTTTGTCTTTAGATGAAACATTTTGCCTGATGAACACTTTTCATTTTCACAAGAATGGCGATATATAAGCGGTCCGTTTTATAGTTCATAGTTTAGTTGCGGATTATAGTCTTTAGTTTCCAGCACTTGTGCCACGAGAGAAGATACTTAAATCGTTCGGCTATCGTTTGAAGCTTAAAAAAGTTTTACAACATCAACAACAAAAAGGGTTAACTACAAAAGTAATTGAGTTTTCTCGATCTTGGAATCACATCTCGCGCATGCGTACACGGCGAGTTGTGCTGAAAAGTTGCTCCAGGACAGCCTGTTTCCTTCTTAGCTCCTCCTAAAGTCTGCAGCGTAGGCGACATCCGTTTCTTAACCTTTTGTTGTTGTGAAATAAGCTGATAAAACTAATGAAAGCAACTCTCTGCTATGATTCAAGAGGACAGCAGTGCCCGCTTGTGTAAAAAAAAAAAAAAAAAAAAAATACTCAGTTGTATTGTATGTTTCCATGTTTTTATTCAAGATGGAAATAAGTTTTCTTGTTTGTATCCTGGTTCACATGCACTTTGACTTTCCCTTTATTCATTGGAAAAACGGACTAATTTCCTATACTTTTCCAACCCATAGTTTAAAACATAGTTTTATTTTAAATAAATGTATATAAATAGCTTAACAAGTAAAATGCAAACTATGTTATTAATGTATTTGCATTATATTTTGTACCTTGAAAAAAAGCTTGTACGTGCAATACATCACTGAGCTCATTAATAATTTCACTGCAGCAAACAACAGTTTTTTCCTCCATGTTTCCTTTAAAAAGTTATTGGCTAGTTGAGCAGAGTAATTAGTTAAAGTTACAAAGAATGTTCACAGTAACAAATTCTACGCATGGAGGACTTTTATGGCATCAAGAAAACAGATGTGACATAAAAAGCAACGGAAACAAAATTTATAAAGAATAATGCTTTGACGATTACCATGTGATATTTATCAAGATTAATGGATGGATTTATGTACTGTATTGTATTGCAACCCTAATTTCTGTTATCATTTCAGCAGAAGTATAAGAGGAAAAATGTATTTAGTATAATGACCTTCGCAGTGGTGCATATTGAAGTTAATTGTGTGGGTGTACATGTGTATGTGTTCTGTTCTTGGTGTTGTGTGTATATGTGACTTCAAAATTGGTGTTTTGAATATTTAGGTTTACTTTAGACATAAGCCTCTTCGCTTTTTAAGAGACTTATTGCTTGTAGCCTTTTTGCTTCCAATGTAATCCTAATCCTCTATCCCTCTACAGGCCAGCACAGATGCAGGTACTGCTGGCACCCTCACGCCCCAGCACGTCAGGGCACACTCCTCGCCGGCCTCCCTGCAGATGGGTGCCATTTCCCCAGGCACGCTGAGCAGCATGGGTCCTGCCCCACCTCAGCACCTCCGCCAGTCCTCGTACGAGATACCCGATGATGTGCCGCTGCCCCCAGGTTGGGAGATGGCCAAGACCCCTTCGGGACAGAGATACTTCTTAAAGTAAGTTGTCATGCTTGATGTGGCAACATTGTTTGTCTTTTGAATTGGTAAGGCATCGTTGTCCTTTAGATTGGGGTTACAGAGATAGTATAATGAAAATCTGTATGAATTGAGTGGTTTAATCCAGGTCTTTTAAAGAAACACGAACGCTGTATATGATGAAGGGGTTAAATTTAGGTTTTTATTTACATTTAAACATTGATCGGCAAACATGCATAGACCTAGCCTGACTACGATAGACTTTGTAGTTCCGCTCAATTTCAGTTCGCTTCTGTACATCGCTTCTGAAGCCCGAACAAGAAGAGTGTTTGTTAAACATTTTGAATGGAGGTGATGTTTAAGTTGGAGAGAGAGGTGATTGCGTTATGTGATTGGCTTACAGGTAACCAATGATTTTATACTTCATACAAGCGCCATACAACCCCCCCCCCCCCCCCAGTAGCAGAGTTTGGTATTACCAGGCTAGCATAGACCACATCAAATACGGAAAATGGAAGCTCAACCACACTTGACTGACACGCAAGAATACATTTGCAGTTTGTGCAGAAGCTCAAACATCCTGGCGTGACACGTGAGAATGAACCTCATTGGTTCTTGCACGTCATGGAAACACGCTTGAGCTCATGTTTACCAAATTTGAGTGCTCTATCTATGTATGTTCACTAGCTGTCTTTACATGGACCCTAATAATCCGATTGTAATCGGTCTAGTAGTAGCACAGTCGGAATGTATTGGCCAAATCGGATTAAAATTTAATTTGGATTATAAGGGGTGCTTTAAACATTTCCTTATCCGAACATGTAAGCACTAGCCTGGTAATACCAGACTCTGCTACTTCACTTTGCTTCGTACACAGAGTCTGGGATAGCATAATAGAGAAGTGTTTTCTCTCTCGCTAGGGGGCGCGTACTGAAGTTTAAAATCAGTGGTTACCCGTAAGCCAATCAGATAAGTTTGTTTATGACGTATGTTATGCGCCGACACAGCCATCGAACCACAGACATCATGCATCGAACTCAAATCTATGATCGAACTTCCACTGTAAACACTTGATGATGCGAGCGAAATACCCGAGTGAACATGGCTGTAAACGACTTTTTTGATCTGTGAGTGATGTAATAGAATGACTGCTGCGCTTGACAGGGCACAAACGAGCAGAGAGAGAGAGAGAGAGAGAGAGAGAGAGCCCCGGCCGCGCGCGCGCACTCCCACGTCTACAAACAACACGAGCGCTGTCTTGCTCTCTCTCCCTCGCGCATATTCATAAAAATCAGTCGACAAGATAGTAAGAGGTCGGAAGACCGCGGTTTCACGTGGAGCATTTGGAGATTTTTAGAGATTATAGACTCTAGGAACAACATCTCAATGAACAACATCTCAACTATAAAGGCCTGTCTCATATAAGTTAGACGCCTATCTCAAGTACAAGCTGGTGCAGTTCGACGATTTGGGCAAATAAAAGCCCTGGCTATTATTTGAAGTTTTACGGTATTTAAGACCTGGAAAAGAAAAGAGACACTGACCTGTCAAAAGGCTCCCCAGTTTCTCGCTGACGATCGGTAACGTTAATAGTTGATAAATTAAACTTTTCCCAAAGGGAGTAGGGCCACAACATCACCTCCATTCAAAATGTTTAATACACACTCTTCGTGTTCGGGCTTCAGTTTGCTAATGCCGGGAATATTCTCCACAACAGAGCGAATTGCATCCGCGTCTCCATATCAGCGGTCGTTTTCGATTTCCCTGACCTAATCTTAAACACGGCGCTTACCGACTACGTCACGGCTTTCAGCCCGCCCTCTGTTCGTTGATTGGCCAGGCTGTTTTCAGGCCGGTGGAAAACAGAAAGATAGGCTGCTATCTCAGACTGACTACAGCAGTGGTTCTCAAAGTGGGGTCCGCGGACCCCTGGTGGTCCGTGAACTATAGCCAGGGGGTACGCGAAATAATTTATAACAGCCTACCGTTTTTCCCCGACTATAAGTCATCTTTTCTTTAGCATCTGAAAACTTGCTATTTATTCCAAAGTGACTTATATAATGCATTTAATGTCAAATAATAAAAAAGTAGGCTCTTAAAGGTTTCTATGGATAGATAATCTATCTATATTTCTTATGTCTGTGCGTCAAGTATTCGCTGTGTTTTGGTCGATTTTTGGGCACGTGCGCCAGAAAGGAGACAGAGACGGCAGAACGCGCATCCTGTTGTGTTCTTTATTTTTAAAAGGCATGGCATTTTGTAGTCATTTTTAATTATACACAAATAAAAAATAGACACTTTGCCATTTTGAATGATGTACTCTTATCTGTATGACCATAAATAAGAGTATTCCTTTGTTTCCACTGCTGAGGAAAAATCCAAGTGTTCGCGCCGGCGTCTCGTGTGCGCGCACAATATGTCAGTTCTAGCACTGCTAATTTGACATCAAAACCTGTTCATTATCAAAATAAAATACTCACCGAACTTATAAAAAGTTCTGCTTAATTTAATTTGTCTGTTGTACACTATGAAGGCAGTGACGGTCAATCATATACTGTCGACTTGCTGTTGTTCCAATCTCATTTCTCCAAATGTGAAGATGCTGATACTTGTAGGCCTATATTGGGACTGAAGCATGAAGCTTTCTTTACATAAATAGTTAAGCATCCAAATGTTAGGCTACATCGCAAATATGGAAACTTTGGACCGAATGAGAGATGCACGAGCCCAACGTCTGCAGTTTCAGTTTCGATTCAACTTAATTAGTTTAGACTTGATGTTTTAAATAAATGTTGTCTGTATACTATTATTATTATTATTTGTATTATTATCTATTAATATTATTATTTTTCATTCTCGTTTTGTTCTGAATACCATTAATTTAAGGATTTGCTGTGGATCGTGAGGGGAAGTAGGCCTACTACGCCTCAAGAACGCAACAAAGTATTACACACTCAGGTGCAACTTATTTTCTGGAAAATACAGTAAATTATAAATTTGTGCATAGGGACAGGGTCGTATACCCACAATTGAGGTCCCTCAATTGAGGCCTCTGTAATTTTTCTATGTGTATAATGAAAGTTGTGAAATAATTGCCTAATATTAACTCTAATTAGGTGCTGCAAGGATATTAAACATCGCGATGATAACTGACCTTCTCATCTGAGCGGTTTCAGCAGACTAACAGCGCTCGTCAATGTCAAAATGTTTGAGTCGGAGATTAAATCAAAGTAGGCGGGTTTATGTTCACAGAAGCTGCAAGCCGAGCGCGAATTTCCGCATGACGCTTCAGTTATTCGGTCATAAAGTGCGAGATAAGATGTAAATCGCTAAACTAAACAGCTGTTTTAGATAGAAGTTTTAAACGAACGACAGAAACAATCAGTTTGCAATGTATCAACCGGGAAAGGAAATATACAACGCCACAACGTAAATCCCAGTTGTGCAAGTGGGTCATGTTGTCACGCGTTACAATGAATATGTTTGAACTATGTTGTATAGCTGTGTGTTCGTTGTCAAACTCAAAAATTAGTTTATTTTTAATTATTTTAAAATGCCATTATTTTATATGAAAAAGTTAATAATTGTATTTTATTGAGAAAATATTTTTGTTTGTCTTGTATATTTGTTTGATTAGATCAGATAACATTTTAATCTGTCATATGGTCATGTTACAATGTGCCCCACCTATGGGACATGTTGTCACATTGCACTTCCATTCTTTCTGGGTATATCAAGAAAAAAGTAAAATTTTTGGCCTTAAAAACACCTTAAAATGCACGTGTAGATCAAGAAAATCTAAAATTCCTCAGGGGGGCATGCCCCCGAACCCCCCTAGCAAGATCACTTTTGGGACCTCAGTATGCTATTTAGAAAACCCTGCATATGACCCTGGGTGGAGACTATTTGTGTCAAAATATTTCATTAACCGCTCCCACATTAACTTTAGGCTCAGTCACTGTTATAAATATGAGGGGGTCCTTGAAAATGTTTTTCCCCTGTAAGGGGTCCCTGGCTCCAAAATGTTTGAGAACCCCTGGACTACAGGAGCGAAATGAAATTAGCGGAAGTAGGAAGTCTGATGTAGTCAGGCAAGTAAGCACTTGGGCCCTGTCCCAAATGGAACCCTAAGCACTCGCGGTCTTCCTCTGAGTCCGCACTTTCGCGACGTAACGCCGCTTTGAATGTCGGGAAGAAGTCTGCTGTGGAGTCCGCATCAGCGCGGGCTCGGCAAAAGTGCGCATCAAGGGCGCAAATCGACCGCAGAGGGGGCGCTCGCGAGCACCCTTCTGAGATCTAAAAATGACAAATGGTACACACTGCGGTCTCACGGACTTAACGGACACGCGCACGCGGCAGCCATTGTAAGTCCACAAGACCGAAAGTGCACATGAAGTGTGCCATTTGGGACAGGGCCTTGATCGGAATGAAACCCGAAACTGGAAAGTACTGCGCATGTGCAATGACGTAGAAATGGCATATTGACAGACATATGACGCATGGAACGAGCTGATGTTGTTTTTAAATATAGTGTCATGAATGAGTGTCGTGTCTTTCTAAAATTCTCCTTTCACTCATCGTCTTCGAAGTGGAGCAGGACAACGTCCCATCAGTCCCTGTTTCAGACTCTCATCCACAGAGAGGCGCTGGAAGGGGCGTTTTTATTGCTTGATAAATATAAGCAGCGCGGCACAAACGGTTCATGTGCTCGTCGTCTCCTATTTAGGACCCGAAATAGATAAAGATAAACTGTGCTGTATAAAACAAAGAAATGGAGCAATATTAGAGAATGTTTAGGTTGCGCAAACAGTGGGAAACTATATTTGTGCAGTGTGCATATCAAAAAATCAATTCCGATTTGAAGCTTTGTGACATAAACGTGCACATCAACCTGATCACTTTATTTAGCGTTCATGTGTAACACTAAAACAAAAGATGTCCATGTAAACGTAGCTACTGATCAATGTTTATATATTTTTGGGTGAACTAACCCTTTGAGTTTGCAGTGCTACCAGTCATTTTAGAAATGGAAGACTTGTTACATGTATTTTAGTTGACAAAGTCATTCAATGTTGTTTTGAACAATAGCTACATTAAAGGGGTCATATAATGGTACGCACTTTTACAAGTTGATTGTACTGAAATGTGTGTTGGCAGTGCCTGTACACAACCATCATATAATGATCAAAATCCATCCAGTGTTTTTGTTTTAATCTCCTTATATGTTTTCCCCTGCCTCAAATTGAGCCGTTCGATTTTGTGACGTCACACACTCGGAAGCCCCTCCTACGATTGTTGATTGACAGCATCGTTTCAACACAGACCCGCCCTCGCTCGTGAGCGAGCTGTTAATCATAGTCTGCGCGGACCGGCGCGGTCATTGTTGATATGCTGGAGCACTGTCTATGAGCAGAATGGCGTCTAAGCGATTGTGGTGTTCTGTTCTTGGGTGTAATAACGAACACAGTCATTTTAATGTTCCTAAATCCGAACCGCTGAAGACGCAGTGGCGGAGTTTGTTTTCGAAGGGAATATTCCCCACGAGCAACGTCAATGCGTTCATGTTTGCGCAAATCATTTCTCAGCAGACTGCTTTATAAACGAGGGTCAGTATAAAGCTGGTTTTGCTAAGAAGCTGCTCATGAAAAAAGGATCGGTACCAGATATTCGTGTTCCTGCTGAATCTCCAGAAGAACGGAAGTGATTGTAACGTTTTATTAAACTTTATATTAATATTTATATTAATCTTTGCAAATCGCTAGCTGCACGCTTCACAATGAATGCGTCTAAGGTTTACACTCAGGGTACATTACGGCATGTTTTCTATGTATGACGTTCTCAATATAATTCATAATCCCACGTTTATAATGAACAACGCGTTATGGTTATTGTGTTACAAACGGTGTACGCACAGAACAGAGAGGCGAGGTGAGCGAAGCTCATTATCATTTAAAGGCATATGCACTGAAACGGCGTGCTGAAAACAGAGCTGTTTTTGACCAAGTAAAATAAGTGTTTTCTTACCATACTAATGAGACTTTTTAATTAAAGTATATTACAAATAGGGCTGTCAGTTAAACGCGTTATTAACGGCGTTAACGCAAACCCATTTTAACGGCGTTAATTTTTTTATCGCGCGATTAACGGTCTTTTTGGCCTAGCAAACTTTGTAGTTTTTTTTTCACATGCTTTTGCAACAGGACGGCATGCGGGCCGCTGCGCTATGAAACCCATTCATTTCAATGGCTTGCGGCGCGCGAGGACGTTTTGAAAGCGCAAGCGGATCTAGCTAGACCGGAAACAAAACAACAGGCACGCCGCACACACTTGTTTGGGCTTGCGAGCCGGATGCGCGAGCGCGAATCTCTCTGCTCGCGCGCGGAATATAATGTGCCGAGCACGAATCTCTCTGCTCGAGTCGCGCGCGCTCTCAGATACACGCTGCTCTTGTAAGAATTTTCTCTGGGCTCACTCAGAGAATATGCCTGCACTTAAAACGTGTTCAGTGCAATCGCGAATCTCTCCTCTTCCCCAGCTAACAATTTTAGGTTATAAGAATGTTTTCATAACGTTCCCATTAAGTTATAAAAACGTTATTTCTGAATGTTATAGGAACGTTCAAAACGTCCAGTTTTGAGTGGATGACGAGCGCGAGACGCCGAAATGGATGCCAGTAAGATTCTGAATGGAAAGTTTACTTTTAAAAAGTTGCCAAATGGTTCCATTGACGAGACCAAAGTGATCTGTGTGTTTTGTCGTTGTGAACTGAGCTATCATCATCGCAGCACGTCCAGTCTGAAATACCACTTGATGATGGCCAGCACACACACACACACACACAGCTGATGCGAATTCTCCGCCCCCTCGTCAATATCAGGACCTCGTCAGTATTTATTTCACCCTTTTATTGATGGACAGTGTTATATTGTGTGAGAGATTATTTGCTCCAAGTGATAATGTTTTAGTGTGAAATTGAACAGTATATGCCAATATTGTTTTCAATAAAAAACATTTGCACAAAGCAAGCCGATCCACTTTTCCATGTTGATAAGAGCATTAAACTGAGAAAAAAATAATGGGACTAAAAGAAATCAAGAGACATTTAGAATAGATAAAAATGTGCGATTAAATGCGATTAATCGCGAGTTAACTATGACATTAATGCGATTAATCGCGATTAAATATTTTAATCGTTTGACAGCACTAATTACAAACTTTTAATTTAGACCCTAAAGAATCATACTAGCTTGTACAAAAATGGCATTATATGACCCCTTTAAGAAAATGTCTCCAGCTTTCATATGCAGAAGAAAGCTCTTTTTTGATCAAAAATCCCAATAAGGAATCTTTTTTTCCAGCTGGTTTATAGTTTTTACTACATTGTGTTAGCTTGTGTGCCAAGGTTTCCTTCTCTCTGTGTGTGTGTGTGTGTGTGTGGGGGTACTTAGAGCTTCTGCGGATTGGGTTTCAGAGGGGAACAAAGGCCCAGTGTAGCAGCGTAGAACGAGTGGAGGACGGGACGGCCTGGTAAACTCATCTGCCTAGCCGCAGAAGTCTGTCCACAGGACACAGGAACAGTACACTGTGTCTTTTTGATATGTCCTATTCAAATTCTTATTTATTTAATAGCTGCTATATTAGGAACGAATTTAGTTTCTGGGACGTCTGGAACTGTGACCCTCTGACCAATAGCTTCTAGACAAACATGATTAGTCTCCAATTTACTATGATAAAACCGAGAGCTTTTAAAAACCAGATGTTTAGAAGAGGAACATCTGGAGAACATCTGCTTCATTTGGACCAGATCTCCAGGAATTGTGCAAAAGGGGGTCGAGGGACAGGAAGGGTAAAACGCCATTTGTGTAGACGGCTCACAAGACCAAGGCTAATGTTTTGGAAATGTTGCGACTGTCAATGCATCCACCAATGAGGACGACTGATCCTTAAGACTCGCCTCCAAATTTAGTCTGGTAGTTCTCTCTCCTCAATGCAAAAATAAAGCATGTTTTTTTTTGTAAAGATTGAGACATACTCACACTGCTACCTTTTTGAGTGGACTGTGTAAGAGCACAGTTTGATCTTCACCCTGATGCCACTGCTCAAATGCACACATCACATGAATGTATCTTCTTGTCTGTACAACTCCCTCCTTCTTAACTTCTCTTTGTTTGGGGTTTTAGAGAAATGCAGGCTCATTTTATTTATTGTCTTATTGTTGTTGACTCCAGCTTTGTTTGTGCATAACTTTCCCACAGGAATAACTTTTTGTGAGCATATCACTGTCAGATGTCTTTGAGCGTCATGAGTGTTGTTTCTAAGACCGTGTGTCAGATTAAAAACAGTCCAACTTAAAATGGCGTTTGTTCCACTTCAAGAACGAATCTGATTCAGGTCAGGTGAATCTGAAACCTATTTTTGAGCATTATTTCTATAGGCCGGGACACACTTTTTTGAGCGTCGGTCGGCTTGGTTTTTCTGTGTGTTCTGCACCGTTGGCTCTAGTCGGACAGCCTCAGGGTTTTTTGGGCCGATTCAGCACGTCGAATCTGCGTTGCGCCGTTGGTGAGAGAACTGATTGTCTGTTTAGCTTAGCGAACGAGTCGGTGCAGGAGAATAAAAGTGATGAAAGCGAGCATGTTCTCGTTTCGGTTTCCCTTTTTGAATGACGAAGATAGACTATTGACACCTACTGATGTAGACAGATATTTACTTGCACGCCGGAGCTGAACGCACATGCTAGTGTACAGTCAGTCGCCTTTAGTCCTTTTGGTGTGTTCAAGCGCAGCTTTTTGGAAACGCATTTACCAAACAAATCCCTTGTTGTGCAACACAAAACTCATGTGATTTTGCCTCAACAGTGGATGTGATTGGATAACTGGACTAACCAGCAGACCAATCATATCGCATCTCAAATGTTGGTTTGATCAATCTGAAATGCCTAAGCCAAATTCTGTCTTCAAAATGATTTGGTTTAATTCCCTTCCAGAAGCGTCTCACACGATTGCGTTCATAAACACCAGCATCCGAACGCAAGACAACATGACAGAGTGTTTATTGAGTTTCGTCTGACATTATGAGATCCAAGTTATTTATGATGTATGAAAAAAAGCCACAGTTGCTTCCCCGATTGCTGCAACTTCCATTTTTATTACAGATATTTTGCGGCAATTTCCCAGGAAGTGACGATTTTGTTCGTTTTTTGTTGAGTTGCATAAGAGTTGCAACTTTATTGAGTTCTTTCAGCTTGTTAAACATTGTCAATCTGGTCAGCAGTGAATTTTTCGGGCAAATTATAGATTAACGTTCATGAAATTTACAGATTCATATTTGTATGAAAAAATAAAAAATAATTATTCGGCCAAATATCGATTAATTTAGCAAATGCATCGCATGTTGAATAATTCTTTTTCGTTGCGACTCTCATTGCACATTGAAAGTGTTTGATTGAAGTGAAGTGATTGAATCTAGAATCACTAGAGGCTTCAGCAAGCTTGTCCAGGAAAACAGAAACATACTCCTATTTATAATCAGGACCTCTTCAGATGAGGCGTGGTGACAGGGCTGTGAGACAACCTGTTTGAAACCATAACAAGCTCACATTACTGTCAGGTGACCACTACTGTTCTGCACATAAACGACCCTCACGTATGTCTTTTCTCCAAAGGCCAGAGATTTCATTAGAGAGCATATATTTTACCATTCATTTCGGTTGCAGATAAGCAGATGACTGTGTGAAGTATCCCGATGGCTCTCTCATTCAGCCACATGTGAGTCACACAGCTAAGGGAAGTCTGACAACAGCCTGGTTTCCGTTTCAGCATGAATGAAAGTGCAGTTTGTGAATCATCCGCTCAGTAAAGATAAAGTAAAGAGAGAGAGAGAGAGCATGAGAGGTTTGCTTTATTCATCCAGTGACAGTCATGTGACCTGGTCAGATATAGACAAACAAACTAGATTGAGTGACTCTGAACATACAGTAAAAGATCTATCGCATTAAAGCTAGTTAGATTTTAGCCGTGAACGGTTACACTGTAACCTTTTTGTCCTTCTATATTTAGTTCAGCCTTTGCCTAGTCCTCAGTGGTGTCCCGTGACACTTTGATAGCAGGACGAAAATGACGGGAAGCGCAAAGCTATCAGAAGTCGTAATCAAGCTGCAACACCCAGTCATTTGAAGACTGTTTCACTGCCGCCTCAAAAGCCCGGGATTATAGGGAACAAGTTCTGTGGCGATTCCAGATGTTTGTTGTTGAGCTTCCTGAGAATTCAAAAAACGTAGCGCAATCTTAAAAATAAAGGTGAAGTATTGTGAACCATTTTAGGTTCTACAAAGAACCTTTAAATTAACAGTTTTTCTTAGTGTGAAGAACATTTTAACAATCTAAAGAACCCTTTTCCACTGTAAAGAACCTTTTCTGGAATTGAAAGGTTCCATGGATGTTAAAGGTTCTTCATGGAACCATCAATGGCGATAAAGAACCTTTATTTCTAAGAGTGTACTTTATTTTCTGGAAAACGAGTTAAAACAAACATAAATTATAGTTGCATTCACTATGAATAACATTAATTATAAACACCAAGCCTAAACGCATTTATGTAAGGCAAAACGGGAACTATGCAATGCACATTTTAAGTGCGTGACATTAATTGCATTATATTGCATTAATTGTCGCTTTGTAATAAAGTCGCTGCCTGATTCAGATAATAAGAAATATTTCTGGGAAATATGGTTGTCAGCTTGATAACAATTGTGCAGTGCATTTTATTTAATCTTCTGGCAAATTATAACATTTATGATATGGTTTACCCTGATTCTTTGCAACTCTTGTTTCACATTGAAAGTGTAGATTGAATCTAGAATTGGTGGAGGTTAAAAAGTTATAGCCTAGTTTTGTTTTGTTTTTCCTTTGAGGTTGGTCTCTATCTCCTTTTTTTCCCTCTTGTCTTCCTGCTTTCATTATTTACCCTGTGGAAGACAGAAGTGGGAAAGGTCAACATGATGTGTTGACCTCTCCTCTCTTTCCCTTTTTCTCCAACAGTTTACTGTGAGCTTTCATTTATAATAGACTCGGACCGCGGGCAAGGGGGGGCTCAGGGCGGTTGAGGGTCATCTTGTTTAGTTCTCGCCTGCCTGTTTTTTGGGACCCCGGGAGGAGGGGGGGTTAAGTTCACAGGGCACTAACACTGAGACCAGGGTCATAAACTAATGAAGGATTCTAATTTGGAGAATGTGGCCAAATAGAGGGGCTAATCAGTGTTTCCGTTGTCTTATTAAAGCCAGGAATCAGTGGGGGGATTCAGCCCACGGGCGGGCGGCCCTAGCCGAGAAGGGCCCTCAGGGATGTGGACCCCTGCTATCACGGGGATTAGACCCTCTGATGGGAACCACTGTTACCCCTCCACCCGCTTTAAAACATGCTGCTTTCAATTACTATACAAAGGTGCGTCTCAGTCTTTTCTGAAGGCAAAAGTTGTGCATACATGGATTTAGACTTTAGCGATTGTGGCAAACGTATAGATATGTGGCGAAATATGTCGGATAAGGTGAATTTTAAAAAAAGATTAAGAGCATTTGTTAGGCGTTAAAGGACGTGACCCGTCATTGGAGTGTGAGGGGACCTGGTGGTGATAGTAAATGTGTGGTGTTAAGTGATTTAATGAGCGCTGTTTGGTTTTTGCAACTTACTTTACCACAGTGTGGCCTCAAGGTCTGTAAACTAAAAATGGCCCCCTTGTTTCCTTCCTGCTGTCTGCTCCCATGGTGGGTTTTTCCTTTTTTTTCTTTGGGGAGGAGCATGATTTGACAAACTGGAAAAACACAAGAACACATAATCGCAGGGCTTCCCTTGAATGTATTTCATAGGACTCTTTTATTACTTGTGGTTGATGGCTGTAACTTGCAAAATCCCATGTAAACACAATTAGAGATGCACAATATATCATTATTATTTGGGTTACTGGACAATTTTAGAGGTTGTTTTTAATATGTAGTTATTGAATATTTCATTGTGCATGCTCAGTACCTCTATTTTTACATTTGGTTTGCCTTTGCTGTCATCTAACACTCAATACTTAAAAGCACTAATAATGGAAAAACACTTAAATTTAGTCTTTAGCTAATCTCAAATTTATTATCCATTTTGACACCTCGTAGTTTTGTGATGCCTAAATTCACTTGATTGATTTAAGTTTTAGTTTACTTTTATTCTGATGAAATAGTATTTTTAATGTTGGCCATAACATGAGGATACTAGTGCTGTCAAATCGACTAATCGCAACTAACATAAAAGTTTGTATTTTTAAAAGAAGTCTTCAAGCCTGCATTTATTTGATCAAAAATACAGAAAAAACGTTAATATTGTGAAATTGTATTACAATTTAAAACGATGGTTTTCTATTTTAATTTATTTCTGTGGCAATGGCACTATTTTCTGCTTAATGCGATCTGTATTGTATGCGTTATATACATAAAGATGACATGACTTGACTATTGACCAGAATTTTAATATCAGTCCTCCAATGGAAACAGACAGCAAAGTTTTTTTTTTTTTTTTAAGAACGCATGTGTATTATGAGCAGGCGACACGCACACAGGCTTTTGTCCTAGCAGTACCGTAGTAAAATGTGTGCTCCTGGAAGCGTTACATGTCCAAACACACACTGCTGGCTTAGACAGTCTTTGTTATTGAGTGCTGCAGTCTTCTGGGGTGGCCTGTTTTCTTTTGGATTTTCCTCAGACACTCAAACTCCATTTTCTCTGGCCAGTTGGGAAAATATTTGCTTTTCTGCCTTTTCCCCCCTTCTCTGAAAGGATGTATAAGCTAAATTCACATCCGTCTCAATTTCGAAACGGTTCATTGGGGTGTTACGGGCAAAATATAGACGTGAGGAGTTTTGTGTTCATGTGATTTTAACTTTATCTTCCGCCACTCCTGTCTGTGTTTAAATCCGCTCAACGGGAGGCTCGGTGTGAATCACGCTGTGTTGACTTGCACCCTTGTATGTGTGAGTTTGTAGCAGGCATGTTATGTACTGCTTTTGGCCGGCTCTTTGATGGCTAACGGTTTAGCCATCTGGGACAGGCCTCTCTTCCTAGCTCCATTTGTGGCACATTTGTGTGGAGGACGGGTGAAGGGAGTGAAAGTTTGCTATTGCAAATGTGATCAACATAACAGGGAGAGTGCTGTCCTTCCCACAAACACAGACCACAATCATACTTTTGTTTCATGCATGATCAAGGCCTTTTTATAGGCCTATCTCCTAGAGTTGGCCGGTATAATGCTGGTAACTGTGTGACGGACGGGAGAAATGTGTGAGATTTTGTTAATGTGTCGTACTGCGGTAGATGTCAGTAGACGGGACTGCTTAATGTTGTTTTAATGTGAGAGCAACAAAGAAATACAATACAGTATCTCAAACGAGTCACGGTTTGTGAAGTTTGGTTGATGCTATTTCTAAGCAATGTTGCAACTTCTGTATCAGTATAGAACTCAAATGATTCGGTTCAACGTGTGTTTGTTTAACCGCATTTTATATTTAACTATTTTAAGACAAGTGTGACTCAGAAATCAGAGTCTGAACAATACATTTTAAAATTATAGTTTTATATTTTTTTATCCTTTGTGCTTAATTCAGCTGTTACGTGTAGTAATAATTTAATACTTTTGGTATTTGGTTTGTGTCCATCAGGTTATAAATAAATGGCAGTCTAAACAAATGAGATGAAGAATACCCCCTAATTTTAGATATTAAAATCACAATATAATTAACATTTGAGCCTAAATTGACTTTTGAACTCATTGTACTCTTAAGACACATGAACAGCAGACTCATTTAGATACTGCTTTAAGTCATTTGATAGATTACAGTGGCCTCGTTTTTGTAATGTTTAGTTTCCCAGGTCAGGGTGGATTCATTTCTCAACTCATCTAGTGTGAAGCATTTACTCTGAGCAAATGTGTGTTTGTCAAGCTTGGGCTTTATTGACCACACACAAACAAGCCCCTTTCCTGTTGAAGTGTCATCTGTGTGTGTGTGTGTGTGTGTGTGTGTGTGTGTGTATGTACATATAGATGGCAGAGTTAGCCCAGACCAGTGTTTACCCAGTCCTGATGTAACACCTTTGCCCCAGACATCAATGCTCCTACTGTCACTGCAGAACAAACTGCCTCAAGAAGAACCCCTGCCTATGTATTTAGACCAGCGACTCGGTCAAAACACTCTTTACATTTACCAAACAGCACAGCAAGTGTTAAATGTGTCACATTCAGTTTTACGCTGTATTGGTTCTTGGTTTCTCGTTAACAGTTAATGGTATATAATTTCTTTAATGCACAGTTCTTTAATAGTTCTAAATAAAGATTTTCTTATATCACAAAAAGGACAAAGAATGTTAAATTCTTTAAATGTTAAAGGTGCAGTAAGTGATTTCTGAGAAATGCTGTAGAAAGTGGATCGGCCAATCAGCAGTGAGGGGCGTGTCCACACATGATTGGGGAGGAGAGAGAGTGAGCTAGAGAGAGATTTGAAGAAACACTGTAGAAAGAGAGATGGCTGAGAGACATTACAAAAGAGAAACGCTCAGAAGAATATCACTGGAAAAAGAAGGGTTAGGATCAGGCCAGAGCTTTAGGACCCGCATTATATTAGAAAAGCTTTTCAGTTCTGGAGACCCAAGCGGGAAGGCCTGAAAACGGACGGCATGGTTGCGTTTTTTTCTGCTCCATATGAGAGCAACATTAGTTTTGCTGTTTCACAGAACCGGGATATTCTGTTGTTGTAATGTTATCTATAGTAACAGGACAGTTTTGAGTGTCATTGTTTGTCTGGAGCTGCTGGCGACTAACAACAAACTCTTGTGTACTGTATGTTCATTTTTTGTTCTTCCTTGTTGATCGTTCGGCACCTTCCCTTTATTTTTCGCGAAGCTTTATTTTGCTTCGCTTCTGCTATGATAAAGAGACATCCACTCTTGCATTGCGTGTTTATGCATTTTGGGGGCGGAGCAATAAAGGGAAGGGTGTGTTTGTTTGGGTTGATTTAAAATATCAACAGTGTTTCTCTGAAATCGCTTAAAGTATAGCTTTCCTACAATTGTTTGAGAACTTCATAACCTTTACCCAAGTTTCTCTCCAGCATCTCTCTCTCTCTCTCGTTCTCTCTTTGACGCTGTTAACTTGCTGCTTTGTCCACTGGTCTCTGTGATATGAGCCCTCCTTCAAAGAGGAACTTAAATCCGGCCAGAGGTCAGAAGGTCACTCAATAATCTCTCCTGATGATGTCCTGCTGACGGAAGCCGAGTCACTCATCCACCCGTCCTGATGCACGCTTGCTCGCTCGGCCGCGAGGGAGAAGTGGAGAGTTGACTGAGGTCTGATGTCCTCTTTCTGTCCTGACTAGCAGCATTCAGTCATTCATAATGGCCGCCTCTCTGTGGCCTCATTAGAGACTGTGTTATGCTAAGCTAATGTACAGAGTCTTTGTGAGGATCTGACACGGTTGTAGTTCAGAAGTACTAAATTATTTTAGTGAAAAATTAATTATTTGTTTTTTGTGAGTAGGGTCAATACATATTCATTGACCACTATAAGTAAAAAACAACGAAAGCTTTATCGACAGCATCTGTGCCATCCTGTCGATTACAACTGAAGTTTATCTCGATTTGACCCTCAAACTGAAATCATAAACAAAAATGTCGAACATCTACAATAGAAGAACATTTTGATTTTTTTTTTTAGAAACAATATATATTACACCGTTTTGGAAGTATAACCATTATCCATCTTGCCCTAAGATTGATAATTGGTTAAATGTTTTGTAGTTATTGTAAAAAACAAAAGAACTTTTACTCCTGGCCCACTTAGCGTTCACATTTACATTTTAACACAGGACCTAAAGATACCATACCTAAAGGCATAGGGATGTGTTCACAACCCGATTGGTCAGCTTTTCTTAGGTATATTTCGCGACTTAGCAAACATCCAAAACGATGCCGTGTTCTGGGCTTGTTGTATGTGCGCTCACCCTACATATGATGGTATTATGACCAGCTGAGAACTCGTGAAGAGCTTATAAAATGTGTAAAGGAGTTAAAACAGCGTCAGGAATCCCTCTGTCACACACACACAGATCTGCTGCGAGGAGACGTGGTTCTGATGCCTTTACTGAACTGTGATGGGCAACATTGTGACTATCACGAGAAAAAAACGATATGCTTGAGCATTCTGTCCTTTTTAGGGTCGCATCTTGTGACATCATCATGACCTGTTTTTGATTCGTGTACATGTCTTTGGTCCGTGTTGTGTTCATATTTCATTCGAACCGCACCAGAGTTTGTTTGGAAGCGGACCGAGACCCATCTTTTCAGCGGCCTACTTGTTTGGATTCAGATGGCAGCGTTCACACTTATTCAAATGAACCGCACTAACAGAGCAATCACTCCAGTGTTCATTTTAACCGAACCAACTATGCCAAGTGTGATTATAAGTTGTGTTTTATGAGAAATGTGCCTTCACTAGAGAATTCTCCTGTGAAAGTAAGTAGAATGCAAATTGTGCATGCAGATGGAGAATAGGGAATGCAATCTTGGCACTTTTCTCTATTGTGAAAACAGCTCATCCAGTATAAGCTCTCATATCTTTAGGTCAATATTTGTTATTTCTTAGGCAAAGTGGAAAACATTCAGTGCTGGCGAAGTTGAGTGCAACTGTGAGAAGCATTCATCGCTGCACCTTAAACTCTGCTGTGTTATAAATAACTGCAGCACAATAAACAGGGCCCTGATAATTGGGCCATCAATCATGTTGAGCGCTTGGGTGGGTCTATGCCCAGTGCCGTGAGTTCGCTAACCTCCCCTCTCCACCACCACCACCTCCTCCTCCTCCAGCGCTCTCTGGTTTCATGAGCACTGATAACAGCTGGAGAGGAAATTAGGAAGTGAGCTTCTATAGGGCACTGTCTCCTTTAGTGTCATGGAGTGATTCCTGTGTGGTCATGGCTCAATGTGATTTGAGGGCCAGAATCCCTCCTCCGCTCTCCTAGTCTTTTGGCTATAAAGCAAAAGCCCGGTCCCAGGGTTGTAGACCTCTCTTTGTCTGTTTGTCATTCCCCCAGTCTGTCTTTTCAGTGCTAAGTCTGTGATGGAAGTAGTGCTCCAGAAAGAAGGTTTGCAGTCGTCTGGCTGAATCTGATGTTTGAAGCTCTGGAGGGTGTTTGTGGGGGTCTCTTGAGCGGTCGTCTATCCTGTCTATGCTTTTGTCTCCATCTCTAGCCCCATAATCCTCAATAACGCCTCTCAGCTGGTGGCCCAGAGCGATCTGTAATGGCCCAGAGCAGGAGCTGTGACAGCGATGATGCTTTCCTGTGGGAGTTTAGGATACCGTTGCCATTGGTGTTAGTTAGTTGGTGTGAATGTGCAGTCAGCCTCATTACAAAAGTGGTCATTTATTGATTGCGGTTAGCTAGGTAAAGTTGAGTTGAATGTACTGGCATAATATATTATGATTGTCTCTAATGGTGCAGTTACAATAGCGAAATTTAGGTCATTATAATTTCATTACAATGGGCTTTTTTTCAGGTCATTAATTTCATTATAATGGACCTTTTTTTCCCAGGTCATGATAATTACATTATAACATTCCAAACTTTTGTGTGCAAAAAAAAGCCCATTACCCATTGAGATTATTAGGACTGTCAAAAGTCGATAGTGGTAAACTTTGTTTTCACCCTCACACAAAACTCCCAATTGTGTGGATTCCTATTGGAATGGCTGGATTCGCTCGAAAATTTCGGTAAATGTGCACGCACCTTCAATTCATTTACTGCAGGCATGTTGGCATTATGAATAAATGACAGTTGAAGTATTATATGCATATGGATTTCACCATTATTGTTGCTTTTGGCTGCTTTTTGACTGTCCTCCCATTTTCCCGGTACTTTCCCGCTGAGTAAAGGGAAGTCAGCCTGGCTGATTTGTGAAGTGTGTTGGTGTGTCTGCTGGAAATGCAAAGAGAACATTGCATGAGCAGACGCTCAAGAGTGACGCAATGGTAGGGCTCTGACCCAGACTGGATTGTGTGCTTTTGACTACAAAAACACATTTGCTCTGTTCCAAAAGCTAGGGAGGTGCCTATACAGAGAGCAGCATCACAGACCTGAAGTCTGTTCAGAAGGTAGGCAACTTACTGCTTTCTCAGAGATCCTTTCACCAAGAATGCAATCCTCTAATGAATACAAATAGGTATTTTTAATTGCAGTATGCTGTTAAAAAGTGCAGTCACTTATGAGGTTCTATGATGCTGCATAAGAAGGCGTTTGCGTATATGTGTTAAACTTTAGGCTTGAATTCTGTTCGTCTGAAGTTTGTTTGCAGATTTCTTGCATATGAAGCATTGTCTGAAAACGGCACGTCGTTTGTGTTGGTTGCGGTCGATAATTCTTGGTCTGTATAATTTTGCCACTGAATTAAACATAAGCGTCATTGTTTTGCATTGAAAGGGCACCGTGTGGGCAGAGCTTTCGCGACTAATAAAGCTCACCTGTGTGAGTGAGTGCGCCTGCGTCTGAAACCCAAGAGATCTTCATACTCGACATCCTGTGCTCCAATTAAAATTAACTCTCTCCGCCTCTCCCTCCCTCACTCCCCCTGTGTCTCTGTCATAGTTTCCAGCAGCAATAGGAGGGGGAGGATTGGGGTGACATAAAGTGTAACAGGACCACAGCAATCCACACAGCCAATGGAGTTCTGAGGGATTGCTTCCGCGCTCGTTTTTTCCTCCTCTGTGGCCTTTCCTTTTTGTTTGACGGTCATTCGGCCCTCCCCTGTGACCCTCGTGAAGAGGCCCCTGTTCCTCGTCTGCTACGGCCCGGGCTGTTTTCCTGGAGTGTGTGTGTGTGGGTTGGGGGTAGGGTGGCTTACTGGTAGGTGGGTGGGAGAGGGGCAGTTTTTGGCAGTTCCTTTGATCAGTAAAGCATAAACAAGAGGGAGCTTAGAGAAGAGGGGGTGGTGAAGTGCTGAGTCAGTCTCTCTCTTTCTCTCTCTCCTCTTTTTGTTATTCTTGCTCCCTCCCTTTCTCATAAGGCAGTGATGGCGGAATAGTGACTAATTAGTAGGGAAGAGAAAGTGACGGCAGGAAAAAATTGTCACAGGACTGTTTATGTTGGGAAAGAAAGAGTCTTGCCAATTTTGTATTGCAAACAAAATCGGTTGGAAAGTTGAAAAAAAAAAAATCGATGCGGTCTCTCTTCCAGTAGACTAGCGGTCAGCCGTCAACCTATCAAGACTATTGGCCAAACAATATGGGTTTTTCAAAGGCTGCTGCCAATAGCAATGGGTCAGAGTAGTCGATGGTCAATATAATGGCAATTTGCAATATTATAAATGTATTAATGCCAGTATATTATAAATATACTGATGCATATGTAATATAAATGTACATTACTTTTCAAAGTTTTGGGGTGAGTAAGTTTTTTTTTCTGTTCTTTTTTTTTTTGTAAAAAAATGCATTCAATTCAAAAGTAAAAGTAAAGAGATTTTATAATGTTAAGTCATTATGAAATGCATCATAACATTGCAATTTAAAATACTGATTGACGACTCTATACTAATTGTATAATTCAGTTATATTATGTCAGTGGCGTGTACATTAATTTGCTTAAAATTAAACACATTTTTTTCTGAATGTTTATGTAAAATTCACTACAAAATTTAATTTATTGACAAGGCTGTCAGTAGATTTAGGAGGCAGCGAAACTTGTTTATTGGCAAATCAAACATGTTTATCGGCTGAGGCCAATAATCTTGAAATAGATTTATTCGTCTTTAGTCAAGTTCAATACATGCAAATCTCACGTTTTCAGCGACAAAACCTGTCTTAAATAGGGAAAGAGAGCAGAGCTGGGGGGAAAAGAGGAACAAGTGAATAGCATTTAGGGTTTTGGGTCGTAGCTTGGTCTGAGCTTTTGTCCAGCAGGTGAAAGCTTTGTAAAACTGGCGCCAGATTGTTAAAGAGCCTGACACTTCAGTGTGTTGGAACAGGCAGGGAGAGAAAGAAACCTCCTGGGAGGAGACCCATGACTGACCCTGCCTGAATGTACAGGCCTTCGCCTGAGAGAGAGGGAGAGAGAAAGAGTGGGAGCGGGAAAAAGAGGGGCCTTTTCCTGTGTTAGCTCTACATCTTAATCGAGCAACAAGCCCAAACAAAGCCATCATTAGAAATGCCTCTAACACCAAGTGTTGCTGCCCGTTTTCATTAGTGTTCATTAGCGTTTCACAACCGCCTGATTTGTCCTGAGGTTGCATAAAACTGCTTCTTTCAGTAGTGTTTACTACCTACAGCAATATTTTGAGTTAGAAACTTAAGCGCATAATCCGCACTGGCTGTAGTTTCGTAGACCTGACAGAACTTGCGTCACCTCCAAGCGTGGGTCTTTTGAACCACCCACTCCATCCCAAACACTGCTCGTAAATTGCGTGCATGTGCCTTCAGGACACCAAAACCATTTTCTTGGAAGACTTCTTTTGTTTAAAAGAAAGCGTAAAGATTAGCAGCTAGTGTTTAGGAAGGAAAGGGGTTGTCAGGTTTGATCTCAAGGAAGCTGTGAGATTAGATCATGTGAAATGTACTGATAGTGAGCTAGAAAGCACACCAATGTTGGATTTGTAGATGAATAGTTTAAAGGACAAGTTCGGTATTTTACACTTAAAGCCCTGTTTCAAGATCGTTTCTGATGAAATAGAACGGTTAAGATTAAAATTTGGACAGATGCTGCTGTCCCGAGAAATTTCGGTTTCTGTGGTTGCACCTCTCCCACCTCTCCAATAGTTGCATAGGTGCACAGAAACAATCCGTCCTAAAACGCATTAAACTTAAGTTTACACAAAAATCGCTGCAAAAGATGCTTTCCAACAGGTTTTATCGGAGTTTTTGAACAACTCCATTTGACTTGACTTGGACAAAAACTACGATAAAACCTGTTGGAAAGCATCTTTTGCAGCGATTTTTGTGTGAGCATATCAGTGAACACCCCTGACCACTCGGTGAGTTTAACGTCTTTGTAAACTAAAGTTTAATGCGTTTTAGGAAGGATTGTTTCTGTGCACCTATGCAACCATTGTAGAGGTGGGGGAGGTGCAACCACAGAAACCGAAATTTCTCGGGACAGCAGCATCTGTCCAAATTTTAATCATAACCGTTTTATTTCATCAGAAACGATCTTGAAACAGGGCTTTAAGTGTAAAATACCGAACTTGTCCTTTGAGACTTTTGGTCAGCATTCATGTTGGGATTGAGGCCCAAAAGCCCCCCTGTTTTCCAGCATAGACTGCTTAACCTTTAAGTGATAAACTGCAGTGAAAGAGAAAACAACACTGTGTCAAGCAGCTCTTCTCTCACTGCCACCCTGCTGTCTAAGATCTGAATAAACAGAAGGGTGTAAGTTTAGGTTCAGTCTCTCCTTTTAGACTCATTGATTTGTTTTCCAGTAACCGTGTTATTCATCACTGACCTTACACAGTAATCGGTGACTTCATTCACAGATGACACCGGTTCAGTCCACTGCACGCAGGCAAATCACATGTAAACTGGGTCGAAGTTCACCATTATCCACACCCCCTCCTACACAGCAATACATCAGCAGATCCGACACAAGAGTGGGTGGCAATTGTAAAGTTTACGAAATGGACTTTCATAAGAGCCTATTTTTAGCAGATGGGGCAGACGAAATGATTGGCTATTTCATTGCTAACAGGACAGACCATCATTTACATTTGCTTGCAGGAGGCTTCGGAGATGTTTGGTTCTTGCTCGCTTTTGCTTATACAGATTAAAGGGCTGAGATTCTGTGAAAATGGATCGGTGTTCAGGTGTTTACAAAGATCTTTTAAAAGTTCCACTTGCTGGGAGTTTTATCTGAGCACTCGGTTTGGATCAAATAAACCAATGTGGGATATATAACAGTTGTTTATATGGTAGTACACTGCCCTTGACGCACCTTTGTTAACATGCCTTCTATTCTCATAAATCTATACATTGTTGTTATCGGCTGTATTTTAAAACCTAGAGTGCTGCCTACCTAGATAACATTTTGGGCAACATAAGAAAAGCAATGACATGAATAGAAACACATTTAATAGATAATCAGTCCATATGTTAAATAATCTACTTTTAATTTTATTCAGTGTAGCTAAACTTATTATATTATTATTTTATATTTACTTGTGGAAAAGGGGTCGAAAATGTGTTTGTGTATGTGTGTATATATATCTATATATATAAATGCAAACCCTTAGAAAATTATAAAACAAATTGTAATATACATTTATTAATATTAAGTATTATGATATATTTTATAATCATTTTATAATAGTATTTATAATTTAATAATTGTTTTTGTTTAACTTTTTTTTTTTTATTGCGTAAAAAATAATACATGTATATATTGGCAGAAAAGAGGATAAAAAATGTGCATATTAAAAAAAGTATTTTAATATTATAGATGTATGCAGCCTAGAACAAGAGCAAATGTAATCACTTATAGAAGTATAATAATATTAGTTATATACACTACCGTTCAAAAGTTTGGGGTCAGTGAGAATTTTATTTTAATTTTTGGAGGAAAGAAATCAATACTTTTATTTATCAAGGAATAATTAATTTGATCGAAAGTGACAGTAGAGACATTTATAATGTTACAAAAGATTCTAACCCTAACCCTATTCATCAAAGAATCCTAAAAAAAAAAAAAAACTGTACAACTGACAGACCAACAACTGTTTCAACATTGATAATAATAATAAATGTTTCTTGAGCATCAAATCCTCATATTATACTGATTTGTGAAGCATCATTTGACACTGAAGACACTGACACTGGTGATGCTGAAAATTCAGCTTTGATCACAGGAATAAATTACACTTTACTATATATTCACACAGAAAACAGCTGATTTACACTGGAATAATATTTAATACTATAACTGATTTTTGTTGTATTTTTAATCAAATAAGTGCAGCCATGGTTAGCAGAAGAGAATTCTTTTAAAAGTATTTAAAATCGTACCGACCCCAAACTTTTGAACGGTAGTGTATATAAAATAAAATAAAAATCATTCTGTGACCCTAATTTAAAATTGGCAGTTTTGTTTTGGCCTAATATGTCCAGCCAAAGAGGCAGTTCATTATGATTCATAACTCAGCCACCATAGTTATGCTTAATAGTCCTTTTAATGTACATCTGTCTCCCCATAGCCATCATGACCAGACGACCACCTGGCAGGACCCGCGCAAGGCCCTCCTTCAGATGAACCAGGCCGCCCCGCCTAGCCCAGTGCCTGTCCAGCAACAGAACATCATGAACCCTGCCTCAGGTCAGCAGCTCCAGACACTCATTTCATATTAAAAACTACACTCTCAGTCCCAGCATTCTCATGCTAATTCTACGGGTGTAGCAGTCTGTTTAAACCCAACCCCGCCTCTACCTCAGCAAACGTAGAAATCTTATCAGTGCAGGGAAATGCATGTGAATGGCAGTTGACGGTAAGGTAGACATGTATGGTTGGAGATACAATAGTGACCAGGGTCAGACCTGGAGTCAGCTTATGGGAGGTTCAACAGGAACTGAGACAAGACCGGTCCCTTTCAGTGTTTTAGGGCATTCCCCTCAGACTTTAATGTCATTCTTTGGATTACAAAGTACGATACATTGTTTGGTCCTGGAAACTATAGAGTCCAAGAATGTATTCCCCAATGGAGAAAATTAATGGGATTTTTTTCTTTCCTGAACCTGACTGTTGCACTCTATAACATGGTAGTCTTGTCATTTCCTTATCTATCATGCTTGTATGTAATCCCTCCAGTTTTACTTGCTCTGAGTGGGATTCGAACTGGCATTTCCAGTAGGGATGCTCCAATCACGATTTTTGCAGTCGATACGACTACCGTTTTCTTGTCATCATGACCGGTCGATCTCGATCATTCAAGCTTTGTATAATTGATATGTAAGCTCGCTGTTGACTGATTAAGTAATACCACAGATGTTGCCTTGGTTATATTATTTACAGTAATGTTTAATTATTGTTTTAATTGAGAATCAAATAAATAAGCACAACAAATATTTATTTTACAATTAACATTTTAATAGGCCTTTAAAAACAGTGCTCACGCAAAACACTATCCATTTGGCTTAAGCATTTGGCAGTCTGTCAGTCAGTGCAGTTACATTGTTATGCCAGCAGGCAAGGGGCTGTCTTTAATGAGCGAGTCATTGTTAAACCGTTCATTCAACTAGGTGTTGAGATTAAGGCTCAATTGACGACCAACGCATCACCTGGGTAACGCAGAAGCTGATGTTTCACTTCATAGAGATCAATGGCATTGATTCAATGCATTGAACAGCATGGGAAATCCCTTTACGTATTGAAATGACACTATGACAAAGATATCGCTTTCAACTTCTGACAACTGATGGCAATCTGATTTTTTCACGAATATATGGCTTGATCTGAAGAAGGACAGATGCAGGTAATCACACATGCTCAGTTTCCCGGTCGCTGTCTGCTCTGTGTGTGTGTGTGTGTGTGTATGTGTGTGAGTGAGTGGAGGAGCTGCCTGAGCCCCGCATTAGACACAGAGAGCAGATGACAGAGGCAGCGAATCAGGTTCGTTGTATTATTTAGACAATGTTCCTTCCTATTACATTTCTTTAGAACATGACAGGTGACTGCGGTGCTAAAGTTTGACATCATCATGTGTTTCACGTCATTAAATTGGGATCGGTTCGTGAGATCAGCCAAGTTTAACGACTACCGATGGAGTCACAGAATGTGATTATAGGCCGATACCAATCTACGACCGATCCATCGGAGCATCCCTAGTGTCCGGCATGGGACCGGCAGTCTCCAGCGTCTCTAGCCAGTGCACCTCTTTAGTCCAGGGGAGTGAGGTTTACTCTCAAAGCTATAACTAGCTGGCCTCCGTTACACTTAGTGTACCCCCTAAACCTTACCCCCATTCGGGTCACGGCACCAATTTACTCCCTCCGGTTCTACTCGCCCCGCTCCGAACTGGATTTGAACCGGCGCTTTGGGCATGGGAGGCGGACGCTCTAACAAGTTCATAAAATTCTGCTATTGGAAATTGAAATCACCAAATCAGACAGATAAGGGATGTGCAAGCAAAGTCCAGGCAAGTCAGTTAACTCAGCAGCCATCTTGGCAATGCTGCCATCATATTTTCTACAGTATGTAGGCAGTAGCTCATGTACTATTAACTTGGATGAAGAACGTTAACACTGGGGAAAATGTGGAATGAAAAATGTGGATTGTGGCCAAACAAATTACTAACATAAGAATTTCAGTTAGTACTGGATAATTCACTGTATCCTGACTGTTCTCTCTCAGGACCTCTTCCTGAAGGCTGGGAGCAAGCTATTACCTCAGAAGGAGAGATCTACTACATCAATCACAAAAACAAAACCACCTCTTGGCTGGACCCACGACTCGACCCGCGTTACGGTGAGCTTTAAATCCTAAAAGTTTATAATAATCAAAATTATTAATTGTACTTTTGATTGAACATTGGTCTCTTATCATGCTGCTCTTGTCGCCATTTTATAAAAGAATAAGCCACCTGAGTAGTGATGCATTGAAGTTTCGACAACCGAAAATATTCGGCTTAAACAGCAAAAAAAACAAAAAAATCAATTTTGACTAAATGGTTTTACAGGGAACAAAACAGTTAGCAACGTCCTCAATGACATGTTGTGCAAACAACTTAGATAAGCTACAACAGATAAACACGTCAGCAATGTGGGATGCACGTAGCCAAAAATGAAACTAGTATAGCAAAATGTAAAATTTGTTCAGCTAAAATATCAAGAGGCAGCTTGTTGCCGAAGAACTTTACTATTACAGTTTTATCACCTGTAAACAAAACACCCTGAGCAGCATACCGAGTTCTAAAGTTAATTAATAAAGTTAATTACTGAAACATTCCTTTTAGTTTTGGTTTTCGGTTCAATGACAACTTTAATTTCGGTTTCGTTATTTCTGTAAAAAGGCAATCATCCATCACTATACCTGAGGTCGATCATTGCAGTGGTTTCATCATTGATAAGGGGTGTTAGGCGCTCAAAGTCCTGAGAACACACTTCCACCGTGGTAAAATCACTGTAACTGTTGCTTATTGCTTTATTATTATGCTGATTACAGACCGAGTGTAGATGACTGCTCTCTGACAATGTGTGTGTATGAAAGTGAGTGAGAGTGTGTATGTGTTTTTGTGGCACACTATTCACAGAGTATTCCTGCTTCCTGTGACTCATACTGAGGTTAGCCAAAACTGCTCCACACTCAAGAGTGTGCTATGTGATCCCTTTACTCGCACACAAACACACACACACACTCGCAAACTAGTTCAAACTGCATCTGATTATGCCGTTCCCTAAACCCCCGTTCAGATATGCATCCATAATCCATACGCAGAGGCGATGACACATATCTAAGCAGTGGAATAGTCACATTAATCTAATCATCTGTTTTTGCTGTCAAGATAAATGGTTCACCGAAAGGTTGTCAGACTAAGATGTTTGTCCTTTTTCTACCCCTTTCAGTCCCTCTCTTTAATCTCTTTCTATGAGCACGTAAGGCTCACAAAGAGATGAAGGCTTCTACTTATGTCACTTTGAGTTACTCACGCTTGAGGTGCTTTTGCTTCATCCCAAAGGAGTTTTCCCCTGGGACACTATCTCACTATCTCCCTCATGTATGAACAAGCATGTTTTTGCCCCATTTTTGGCCGAAATCCGAATCTACAAAATTGGGTTTTGTGTGCTAACATACACCAAACAAGCAAGTGGTCGTGGGTAAAGTGGTAACAAGTCTGTGAAGGGCTGGGTCAGGCAGGAGAGCGAGAGAGAAAGAGCGAAAGACAAAAAGGGAGGGGGGTCGGCTCTGGTGGGTGAAGCCCTTTGAAGATTTATAAGTGTTCAGCGGACAAGCCTGGTGGGCCTCTGAATTACAGACGTAATGTGAGGGGGAGAACGGCGAGAGGGGTAGACGTGGTTAACTCATTCCTTGCCACAAGTTTAGAATGTTTGGGCGTTCCCGTGCGGTTTTATGTATCTGCTTGCGTCGGCATATTTTTATAACCTTTGTGTTTGTGTTTTAATCCCTCGACTCCTCTCATTGAGGTTGCTGAACTTTATTCCACCAGCTTCAGAAATGCAACTTTGAGCTAGAAGAACGTTGGCTCCTTGCACCAATTGAACCTCAAATAACGATTAAATATGTTGCTAACCTGACATGTCCCGTCTGGGTCTCCGCTCACCATTGGAGACACTTGGGTAATTCGAGCAGGGAGTAGAGTTGGATTGTGCTCCTTTAACTGAGAACTAAAGTCTGGCCATTCTCTCGTTCTGTCTAACCCCCCCTCCCAGCCCGCGTGAGGCCCAGCGCAGGCAGAACTGTTCTCAGCTGCACATCTAGATGGACTTGAGACGGTGCCAGGCCTCTCGATGCTGCAGCTCTGCTCCTAATCTGTTCCAGACCTTTTCAGTCAAAGAGACCCAATGTTAGAGAGAGAGAGAGAGAGAGAGAGAGAGAGAGGGGAAGGGGGCAGGCGAAGGCAGGCCCTGAGAGAGGGAAAGGAAGAGGGAGAAGAAAGGGAGGAATAAGAGACCACTGGATAAACTTGTGCCTCCTTCATAAGAGGCGGTGAACAGGCCTTGAGGTCTGATCTGAGAGGCCAATGTGGGACTTTATGATGTATTTCACGCCTCATCTGGCCCGTAGACTCAAAAACACCACCATTTTTGAGCACAAAGACCAACTGGAGCCTTCAGTTATCGGTCATGTGCTGCGGGCCGCTTAGATTATCATGGTCCTTCAGAGCAGGAGTTGGCACCTTGTTGGCAAGTGCAGAGTGATGTCACACTCTTGTGAAGCACTCATCTTTTCCAGAGCTTTGAGCTGACACACACACACTCATGCACGGTTGCATAAACACTTCACGACTCCCAAGGCGCTTGCCTTATTGGGAAACGGGATGACGAAAGTGCCATCAGTGGTTCACGCTCAAAGATGACAGTCTCTCAGTGCATTCATGGAGAGAATTTTTTTTCTGGTGGTTCCCCTTGTAAATGCAACAAGCAACAGTCATTGTAAAAAGGCATTGCATTATAAAAAGGCTTTGCAAATGCCTTATTAATAAACAAAGTTTATTTAGCAGGACATTCAACTCTGTGCTCGATTCAATAAATTCTATTGTGTCTTTGGTTCATTTTAAGATTATTCTTGCATTATTAACAATAGTCCATTATCGGAATTATATCATTTTAGTGCTGAAGTCATTGCCATTTTGAAGGTTTCCGCATCATTTTGCAGTGGTCAGGAGGTACAAGTCAGAGCTTTCATAAAATTAAATAGTTTAAATTAAGTTATACGAGAACGTGCATGCTTTTTACAAGTCGGGATGTCATAATTACGGTAATTCCAACATGGCATGAATGTATCTTTTGTCTCCAGTGTGATCTAAGTTGATCTAAAGTGTTCTTTCTGGTGAAAGAAATGAGAGAAAAGGGATTCCAAGTGTAATCTAGGGGAACAACTGAAAACATGATCAGAAATTTGTGGTTAAATCGCGTATGGTGAGCGTATTGCAACAGCGCAGTGTCTGTAAAAAGGAAAAGGTCAAGAACCTGAAATACGCCGCTGACTTAGTCCGACTCTATTATTTGCAAAATTGCATTACCGGTACATATTACTTGCACAGCTTAGTGCGAATAACGGAAGCACATTTGCATTTCTCACTGCAGTAATCACTAATAATAACTGTGAAAGTCTTGATGTATAAATATACCACCTGCTGTTTCCACTTGTAAGTGATACGGCTGCCATCTTGCTTTCAACTGGTTTCCTACTACACACTAGTCACAGCTGAGTTTCCTCACGCTGGCTTCCGGCAGCTCACAGCTTGCTTTTGTGTGGCCCGCTGAGGTTTGTGTATGATGGGATATAGAGAGGCTTTTCTTCTGGACACAGATTGACTCTCCTTTTTCTCCTCCGCGTACGCGCTTATCTCCTAACTCGAAACGCAACTTGAGCATGGCTTTTATACAACAAACCTGTTAAATCGACAGCCAGCAAATATTTACAAAGGCTTCAAAGGTCCTGGCGCTGCGTTTCCTAATGTTTCCCAACATCCCGCCAGTCTCACCTGGAAAGGACAGGGGAGCTGCTATTGGCTCGGCTTTGCGAGACGGCCTGATAAAGACTGTTATTGCTGGATGATCGTGTTTCAGAGCCAGCGTGGAAAACACGGGCAAACTACGTCAATCTGAGCTTTTATCTCTATCTCGCTCTTTTTATTTGTGTTTCTCTGGCACGTTTCCTCCTGTTGGTTCAGAGGAGAACACATTCGTGGCACGAACCTGCAGTTCTGCTGCGCTTATGCAACACTGAGTCATTCGGCCACATGGATAAAGCTTGTTTGTGTGTTCTTGTCATCTTCATGCTGTGGTATGGAGTTTCCCAAGTGAGATACCCACAGAAACAAGTATAGACTAGTCAGGGAAATCCAGACCTGAGAATCAAGAGTTTATTTTGTGCAACAAATCTGGCTGCACTCATATCAGCCTGTATTAACTGGTCACTCCTGCCCTGAGATCAGCCATTACTTCTCCACCAGAACCGTCATTCGGCTTCAATAGACCCCTATCTATGCGAGATAAGAGTCTTAAAAGAGAAACAAACACACACACACACACACACACAGATACACACTCCCCCACTAGCACTCATACACATTCCCACACACTCTTGCACGCCTCGGGCAGTGTGGGGGATGGTGGTTGTGGTGTGTGTGAGGCGTGGTGAGTCTCTGATCTGATTCCCATGGTGAGAGGAGAGTGGAGACTCATTCAGGCCTGAGGTAGTGTAAACACACTGTGATTGAATGGCGATGAGGATAAGCGGGGAAGACGGGGCTCCCTCGCGCATAACAACGCCAGCACCATCACGGCTTTGTTGTCACTGGTGGCCCCAGTGCATAAGTAAACAGCCATTTTCATTGGTCCAATTACTGTAACACCCCACCTCCTATGGTCCAAAACATTTGTTTCTGTGTTTGCGTCTGTGGCGATACGCATTTCTCCATTCACTTACATTGATGGGACTTTTTTTTATGCCCTGTGTTGTATAGATAATTTTTTTCCTTAATATCAAATGTATATGAATGGCCAAACAGGACATTTTTATATGAAATCGGGAATATTTATTTACAGGTGAAACTCGAAAAATTAGAATATCATGCAAAAGTTCATTTATTTCAGTAATTCAACTTTAAAAGGTGAAACTAATATATTAAATAGACTCATAACATGCAAAGTGAGATATTTCAAGCCTTTATTTGTTATAATTGTGATGATTATGGCTTACAGTTATGAAAACCTTTTCACAATATTCTAATTTAGAATTTGGGGTTTTCATAAGCTGTAAGCCATAATCATCACAATTATAACAAATAAAGGCTTGAAATATCTCACTTTGCTTGTAATGAGTCTATATAATATATTAGTTTCACCTTTTAAGTTGAATTACTGAAATGAACTTTTGCACGATATTCCAATTTTTCGAGTTTCACCTGTATAATCGTATATATCTTTCTATGACTAAATAATGACAATATAAACTATATAATGCAGATATAACTATGTAATGACTATAAATTCAAATATTTAGTTATATGTTTACATTTATAGATACAAATCTGAATATACTGTATATATGCAAATATTAATCTGAATATTGGTCATTAGTCTGAAAATGATCAATGACTCACTAAATGAATTCAGACTTATAACTGCATATTCATAGATAAATATTCAGATTTGCATTTATAAATTGAGAATTTAATTCAGATTTCATATAATTATTTCCTGTTTGGCCCTTCATAAGTGTATAATGAAAGTGCTAATTCTTCAATATGGCGTTTCAGTAGTGCTTATATACACAATACAATTTTATTTACATGTTGTGTATATTTTCTAGTGGAAAATTAAGTCACCAAAATGACTAATGGCCAAGGTCAGGATTTTTGTCAAATAATACATTAAATTTCATTTTGTTTTTCACCAAACCCTAACCCCCCAGAACACTTGGAATATACGACGCGTGTCGCATGGGACCATTCTGTGATGCTTTTGTGTGTGTTTAGTTTTTTTAAAAAGCTTGATGCTTGTCGCTATGCACTAGGATGAGCACAAGCGGAACTTTTTTGTGTGTTTTCTTTGTGGTCCAAAATAGACAGAAGGGCATACGGCATTAGAACAACACCAGGCTGAGTAAATGATGACTTAATTTTAATTTTAGAGTGAGCTATCCCTTTTAATCCTTTTTTTTATTGCCAATAACAGAGCGAACAAAGCCTCTTAAAATAATTGATTTTGTGTCCTCAGCTATGAACCAGCAGCGAATTTCCCAGAGTGCTCCAGTGAAGCAAGGCTCCCAGTTGCCCTCCAGCCCGCAGAGTGGAGTAATGGGTGGAAACAACCAGATCAGACTGCAGCAGATCCAGATGGAGAAAGAGAGACTGAGGATCAAACAAGAGCTCCTCCGCCAGAGACCCCAGGTCAGACACACACCTGTCGGAACATTCTGTCCTCGCATGCTAGACGGGCACACACTGCCTAACTGGGCCTGAGCTGTACTGTGTATTTTTGTTTGTAACGTAGCGTGACGTTTAATCTTATGCTGGTTGTTTTGACAGACCTTGACTATTGGCATAAGGTCTGGTCCACTTTGCAACTTATGCATCTGATAAACGTACACCAACCCATCACACTTTGTTTCTTTACATATAGTGTAGGGTGGGTAAATCTGAAGTCGCTGTATAGATGGGGTGTGTTTTTTGAGCGAGTAAATGAGAGGTTGGAGAGGAGGAGGAGGAGGTTTTGCTCAGCTGCCCCTGCTTTGGAATGTAAACACGGTGTTGACTCAGTTCTGCAAGACCCCCCTGCTGGAAAACTAAATAAACAGAGATCTTCGGGGATGATCTTACAGGCTGGAAGCAGCTCACTTTAAAGACTAATAAAGATAGGCCTTCAAAAACACTTAAAGACATTGATGTTATTGCTGGAAATCCTATAATGAATCGCTCACCCATGATATTGCATGTTATTGAAATCAAAGCAAACGTAAAATTGGATTCTAAGTCTGTCCTACCTCTAAATTATAACACATTTTCTATTAAAAAGATATTTAACAAGATAAAAATATTCACACTGATCTAACTGAAATTTGGTTAAAAACTAATTTAACCAACAACAAAACTGGAACTAAACTGAAATACATTTGCATGATTTTAAAACGAACAAAACAAATGTAATTATACTCAAATTAAGTTTAGATTTACAGAATGCATTGTAATTGATTTAAATTTCATAAGCCACCTGCACTGATTTTGAAAACCGCTATTTAAATTATAGCAGTTAACGCATTAACTCTGGCAGCATAGAACTATAATAATGTCAGTCAAAGAAGAAAGACATTTCTTTTAAATAATGTGATGAATGAATCGTTCTCGATAAGATGAGTGTAGTCAGCAGGGTCAGTGTGGATGTCATGCTGTGACAGCCTGTTGAGTTATCTTTTAATCAGCAAAAGTTGTGCAAATATTTAAGTTTCAATTAGTCATAGGAAGTCCGTAATAAAAAACAAAGATCTGACCCTATTGGTGTGCAATAAACCCACACCTTCGCGTGAGACTCTGCAAACCACCCGTCTAAGCTGAGGCTGTGAAAAAAGAAAACGTTGACAGACAATCTTGCACAATCCATTGACAAATGATAACCAGATTTGTAACTCATGACTTGTTGGATGGGAAAGGCTTTTATTTAACACAAGAGGGTGATACAGGAAACTAAGTGAAACTTGTAGGTTAAGTTTTTTTTTTTTTTTTCACCTCAATGTTTTGTGTGCTTTGAAAGCAAAACCAGAATAGTTTGTTCTGTCCTTTCTCTTTAGTTGAAAAATGCATCCACTCTCATCTCTGTACTTGAAGTAATTCCAAAGAAAATTGTTCATTTCGTCTTCCGTTGAGCTTCCGTTCCTGCAAACCCAGTCTGCTCACTTTGTGAATTTCGCCCTTTGACACGTATTTCTTTTGTCTGTGCGTGCGTACAGGAGCTCGCCCTGAGAAACCAGCTTCCAACCAGCATGGAGCAGGATGGCGGCACTCAAAACCCCGTGTCCTCGCCCGGCATGGGCCAAGACGCCCGTAACATGACCACCAACAGCTCTGACCCTTTCTTGAACAGGTAAGGCACTTCGAACTCATGCATGCACAACACATGAATGCAAGAGAAACTCACTTTGAGTTTGCACATGGTGCAAAGGCACATAAATGCCATGAACCGTCCCACAAAAGATGTTTGGCTGCATCATGTGTGCTTTTTAGCTGGAATGACACTCATTGGTGACCCCTGATGGAGAAGCTGTTGAAAGCAATCCATATTACGCTGCTTTTGCAGAGAATTGCGCCCTCCAGTGGCAGACAAGCACATCAATCTCTCCTCCTACATGAGAGCAGATAAGGGATTTATGTGAATAGCAAGGCGGCCGTGAGAACATGTGGTCTCGGTCTTGGACAAGGCCACCCCCCCCCCCCCCTCCCACCGCCTCGGCTGCGCTCACAAAGAGCTCATTCATCCAGCGACTCTCATGCACTGAAGCCACATTTCATTCTCTTAATTAGGAGAAACTTGCTGTATTTTCCTTCACTGTAGCATGTCCTCTGCCCTCTTTATTTGTGCTGAACTGCCTGCCTGCTATTTATAGAGAGCTTTTCTCAGACCACCAGCAAAACAACACCTTTTACAATGACTCAAAGGCAGTTCAAAGCGGGCCACTGTGAGGAATACAAGCAGAGACTCTTGCAGCAGTTAGGAGCAGAATGAGCAGTCATTATTAGCAGTTAATCTGGGTAATTGTACAGAAGTTAAGAGGCAATGGCTACCGAAGCTTTGTAAATGAGGGATTTTTTTATGTTAAGGTACTGTGTATATATGGTTGTACACAATTTACACAAAAGTCTGCAAAACTTTGGAGTAACACAAATGGAAATAGATTAAACTTTCTTGTGTTTTGGCTAATGCAAAGTCTCCACCTGCTCTGCACACTCTCATCCTCTCAATAATATATTGCGATTCTCTGTGTACTGAGATTCAACAAACTTTCACTTTTGCAAAAAGAGCGAACTTCTTTTTTATTAAGTTATCTGCACTAGATTTCTGTGCTTTGCACTGTTATATTCTTAGCTTGTGAGTTTGTGGTCAGATAGAAATAGTCAGGTGTGTGTTGATCTAATGTCACCGTATATATTTGGCTTTTCGTAGACTTGGTCTTTGTGGTGGTCAAATTATTTTCCCCCAAAAATGTGAACATGAAATATGTGACTATAAATATTGTTTCTTGCCATGAGATCATTTATACCGGTGCGAGGCAAATTACCATAAATGATAATAATAATAAAAAAATCATGAAAAATGTAATTTATGTACACTGTATAAAAAATGTATTGTAAAAACTGAGTCTGTAATGAATAGCACATTCAAAAGGACAGCATTTGTTTGGAATAGAAATCTTTTATAACATTATAAATATTTTTAATGCATCCTTGCTGAATAAAAGTGTTAATTTCTTTCAAAAGAAATCTGTAACAAGGACACCTTCAAATAAAGGGTAACCGTGTAATTATGCATTTAATAGTAATAATAATGAACTACATGTACTTACGGTTAGGATTGGGGTTTGGTTTAGGGTTAGTTGCATGTAATTACGCATAATTTGGTTACACTTTAATTTACAGTACGTGTGCTTGGTGTACTTACCTTATATTTCCCAGTACTATCGTGGGTAACTACATTATGTTTATTGGTGGGGTTTAGGGTTAGCACCTAGTTATAACCCAGTTATTGTAATTGCTATAATAAGTGCATAGTATGTACATGTGCAGTGCTACCCATAATTTATAGTTGTTACATGTAGTTACTGTAGTAATAAGGACACAGTAAAATAAAGTTGAACCAAGAAATCTTTAGAACAGTAGTGTAACTGTACAATTTACATATGTACATGGTTTATATTCGTCTAAGCAAGCTTTTAAATGTGTGTGTGTGTGCTGTCATTAATGGTGTTTTCCTGTGCAGTGGGACGTATCACTCCCGGGACGAGAGCACAGACAGTGGCCTGAGCATGAGCAGTTACAGCGTCCCTCGCACTCCAGACGACTTCCTCAACAGTGTGGACGAGATGGAGACAGGTACATCACAAGGACAATAATCACAATCAAACCACACACATGATATCAGTAGAGTTTTAAGTCCAATGTCTCGCTCCCAGGCGACACCCTCGGCCCCAGCTCCATGGCGACGCAGCCCAGCCGTTTTCCCGACTACCTAGACGCCATCCCGGGTACAGATGTGGACCTGGGCACCCTGGAGGGGGAGAGCATGGCGGTGGAGGGCGAGGAGCTGATGCCCAGCCTGCAGGAGGCCTTGAGCTCCGACATACTCAATGACATGGAGTCTGTGCTGGCAGCGACCAAGATCGACAAGGAGAACTTTCTAACCTGGCTATAGAGCGCCTGAATACTACGCCTTCTCTTCCAACATGCTGAACTGCTGCCTAATCCAATCTGTGAAGGATGCGTAGATGCTTTGAGTTGAGAAAAGAAAAGACATTTCACCCTCTTTGGACAGTTTTTCTCTCCCTATCTTCCATTCACTACGTTCGGCCGAATTGGTTTTAAAAGCTGAGGTATTTTAACCGTTGGTCCTTTTGTGCTTCTTTTTTCTCATGTCTTTTTTTCATGTCTGCATCCTCAAGGCTGGCCCATGAACAGACAAGTATTCACACGTACCCGATTCTCTTCCACGGCTGTACTGTATGATCAGCGTGCGAGTATGTGAGTTTGTGTTTCCCCTCATGAACTCCTCGCTGGGCGAACAGGGCCGATGGGCTCGGGTGTTCCTCGAGAGTGAGCGATAAAGACAGATGTAACCCTAAATCGACCTCTGTGACTCGAAACATCCCTGATCTCAGCTCAGCTACAATTGACTGTTTTTTCCCTCATACAGTAATGAGCCTGAGAAACCAAAAAGCGACGAGGAGGTCGTCTGTACGTGTTTTTTTAGGTTTTTTTTTTTTGATGGGATCGGGATTGAAAGGTTTCACCGTGTGGCTTTGGTTAAACGAATCCCGCTGCTTGGCTGTGCCAGCAATATCACTCTAGAAACTGTGTAATCAAGTGCCTTCAGACAAAACAAATCCTGTCCTTTTTACACTAGAGATCATAGATCAAATTTGAAAACGTTTTCATTTACTTACTCATTAATCAAAGTATATTTCTTTCAAAGGTTTTATAAAAAAATATTATGTTGGGATTTAGGGTTGAATTTTTGTTTGTGTGTGTCTTTCCTTAAAGAACCCTAGCCTCTTTGTGTGTTAGTTTTATTTAAGCCTGATTTCGTTTCTTGACGGTTACGGCATTCATTTGTGATCAAAGAACAAAGCGGATCTGTTTTTGCTCTCGTTTTAACGGATTTATACAACTATTCCAAGAGTGCATGGGAATGATTGACAGATAACACTGACTAGATGGACGCTATCGTTCATAATCAATCTGAGGGGGGAATCGTTTGGTTTTGTTACCGATATCTCTTTTTATCTTACGATTTTAGTATCTCAGTTGATATGTTCCTGCTTACTTGCTTGTTTTAGTGAAAATATCTCATCCAAAAGCAAGGAAGAAAATATCAAGGGCACTTTGATCAATAGACAGACATCTCTGATATGAGCTCCAGTAGAGTCTGTGCCAGTTATGTTGATGTTGATGCTGAGACGGATATCGGCAGTAAGTGGAAGGTTCTGATAAGTTTAGATGGCTAGATGAGCATGTCTTGATGGTTAGTGCTGTAGATTAGCTGTTAGCTTGGATTTGACTTGGTAACTGTGGATATGAATGATAGAGTAGACTTTAATGGAAACAATCAGTTATCGTTTCTGTCAGGATTTCTTCGACGAGGCTTCCAAAGACTTTTTTTTTTTTTTTTAGTAATGATTTTTTTCTCTTAATGGATGATAAAAAAAAATCTATCATGCTTTTATGTACACGTAAAACATAAGCTAATGAGAAAAGGTCTAATTGATTAGTGAGGAGATTTGGAATGAAGCAAGATTTGACAGGCCCTGTTATGCTGGTTCTG
Source organism: Rhinichthys klamathensis goyatoka (assembly GCF_029890125.1). Classification (NCBI taxonomy): domain Eukaryota; kingdom Metazoa; phylum Chordata; class Actinopteri; order Cypriniformes; family Leuciscidae; genus Rhinichthys; species Rhinichthys klamathensis. Next base: position 6,214,925 of record NW_026606558.1, read on the forward strand.
ATGTTAGTACTAAAGACACATTATTAGGCAGGTTACCTTGGTTTACATTATTTCACTATAGAAGAACACTACAGGAAATTTACTGCGGATCCTTTGCAATCAGTAATATACTCTGAATATCTCCTCTTGTTTACAATATGGTTATTTTTACACTACATAACTATAGCTCAATAACTGGCCCGTACATTTAATGCGTTTTGTACTGTTTTTTGTTTTTGTTTTTTTTTAAGGCGACATTTTATGAGTATAATATTCTGTGGTCTGTTTGGGTGAATAATACCGCTAAGGTCTATAACTCAATTGCCTCAGTAAGCAAACATTTTTATGGTCAAATTTTATGATCAAAAACAGCAAGTAGGCCATAGTAATGAATGTTAGAGGTGAGAGAAAAAAGACAAGATAAGAGAAAAATCTATTTTTGCAAACATAGTATTGATGGCAGACTCTAGTGGGGTAAAACAGTGTTGGAGAGAGCAATGCAACAAAATGTTTTATGAATTGTGGGTACAGTTATGGTATTGCACGTTTATAGAGCATTGACTAAAATGTGTATGTCACTTAAACATGATTTTATGCTTGCTTAGTGTGCAACTGTTCAGAATATATAGTAACTGTTTACTTTTTTTGTAGTGGTAGTACTAATCACACAAGTTAATGGATTGGTATTTAGATTTCTTTAAATGCACCCAGAATGAATTTATATCCATTTATTATGATCTAATGTTTTTTTTTTTTGTTTGTTTGTTTTTTTAAATCAATGTATGTGCATGTATCTTAGAACCTTAAGTTCTGTTACATTATATCTCTTTACATATTACTTTAAAATTGGCCTGGAATAAAGTATATACTTTGGTAGATACTGTCTTTAATCGTATACTCATGCATTATGAGCCTACAATATTATTAGACATTCGTTGTAAATTGTGTGTGAGGAAAATGTACAACATGCAGCCCACACCATTAGACTAAATCACTTTATTGGATAATATTCTCTACCGTACATGAAACTAATATCAACACATTTAAAAACACACACACACACACACACACACACACAAAAACACTTTTATACAAAAAATACCATAAACCTAAAAAATTTTACCCTGAACACTAACCAAAAGTGTCAAAATAATGTGTCTCTCATATCTCTTTAAAAATCTTACAGGTTCATATTTTACACACTAGTAAAGATAGTCTAGTTTAAGTACAAATACTAGATTAGACTAGACAGAAAAATCACTGAAAACACAATTGAGATCAAATATTCATAACTTAAAATGTATAAACTGCTAAAAGAGGGCGACCTGTTTTAGATTCAAATATATAATGTATCAAACAAATCATACACAGTTTCATATGCATATTAACCATGGTAAAGTGAAAACTTTCTCTTCAGATCATGACTAGCATGTGCTTTGGCCTGTATTTCCTCAGTGGCTCCATTTTAAATGATGGCATCATGTTCCTCACTGAATGACATGAAATATATATTAGCAAGGTTATGTTATTACATATGATCATATAAAACATGGCTTGTGTAATACATAATTGAGAAGAAAAGGGTACATGGTTCACATACTCATCACATCATATATCTGGATATCCTTATGTTTTTTTAAACAAGCAATTATGTAAACGTAACAACATTGCATAAAACAATAGGTGTGTTTGACTTCGGCTCGCGCTGTTTGTGTAGCAGAGATGACACTGAATAGATGCAATATTTGTCAAATATACAGACATTTCAGGCGTTTTAATGTATCAACAGAAACACTTTCCATTCAATACTTTATGTACTGCGTAAAACAGCGCGTTTGTACAAGAATAAAGTTCAACATACTATTTAAATGACAATTAAAGTGGGGTTTATATTTTTTTTCTATCAGTTTTATTTTGATAAACACTGCCTGGCCAAAAGAAAATCTGCTGTTTGGATTTCAATAGGCAAATGCTTAAGAGTGTATGATTGGATCATTATTGCAGTGATTATTATGTTTTTATCATGTTATATGTTTGGCAACAGTTCTTCTAACCCTAACTGATGGAGTGTGTAGCTTTTCATTTCTTAAACAACCATGTATACATAGAAAGACACATCATGGCCATATTCCAGGAGGATAATGTCAAGACTCTTCAGGCTCAAACTGTGAAAGAATAGATGTGAGGAGCATGAAGAATCATTTTCACACATGAATCAGAGCTTAAATGCATTGAAAGTCTTTGGGATGTGCTGGAGGAGACTTTACAGAGTGCTGGACTCTTGTATTATCAATACAACATCTTGAGCAAAATTGTATGCACCTCTTGATGAAAATTGATGGAATATTTCCATCAAGAGGTGCATTTTTTTATTTTATTTTTGTATAATATTTTACGATTACATTACAAGGGCAGTAATAAAAACACTGATTTGTGAGCGTGGAACTTATGGTGTCAGAATAAACACGAAACACACATGACAGTTGTCAACAATGAATAAGACCAATTGTGAAACAGCCGAGTTGTCATCAGAGCTTGTGGAGAAATTGCACAGAACGAGTCAGCCGAATGCTCTTGAATCACTCTCGCGTACGTCACAGTGCAGAATGCGCAGACATTTTTTTAACCGACATGCACTGCTTAAAGTCAAACACACCTAAAGAGAGCGCTCTGATGATACTCACATGGCTCTGTAGCGCACCTCCCGTTGAGAGCAGGCCAACCTGTAGCCCAGAGCCACAGCCAGTGTGATGATAATGGCCAGCGTCATACCGCCAACAAAACTACCCGCATGGAACCGAGAACCTGCAGTTGGGATACTAGGAGGAACGCCTGTTAAAGGGTTGGTTCACCCAAAAATGAAAATTATGTCATTAATGACTCACCCTCATGTCGTTCCATGTCGTCCCGTAAGACCTCCGTTCATCTTCGGGACACAGTTTAAGATATTTTAGATTTAGTCCGAGAGCTTTCTGTCCCTCCATTGAAAATGTATGTCCGGTATACTGTCCTTGTCCAGAAAGGAAATAAAGACATCATCAAAGTAGTCCATGTGACATCAGTGGGTTAGTTAGAATGTGTTGAAGCATCGAAAATACATTTTGGTCCAAAAATAACAAAAACTCCGACTTTATTCAGCATTGTATTGTCTTCCGGTTCTGTTGTGGATCCGCGTTCAGTGCCGCCGCTGACGTAAGACGCTGCTGACGTGTGTCTGGTGTGTGTGTGTATTCCGGTTCTGTTGTGGATCCGCGTTCAGTGACGCTGCTGACGTAAGACGCTGCTGACGTGTGTCTGGTGTGTGTGTGTATTGGGGTTCAAATAAATATGGCTGGGCAAAAAAATGCAAGTTTTCCTCTGTGTGGAAATCCTTAGACAAGTTTGTGAAGATTGTTTTGTTTCCAGTGTACGTCTCCCTCAGACTGTAAACGAAGCTCGGGCGCACCAGACACACGTCAGCAGCGTCTTACGTCACACACACACACACACACACACACACCAGACACACGTCAGCAGCGTCTTACGTCAGCAGCGGCACTGAACGCGGATCCTCAACAGAACCAGAATACACACACACACACACACACACACACACCAGACACACGTCAGCAGCGTCTTACGTCAGCGGCGGCACTGAACGCGGATCCACAACAGAACCGGAAGACAATACAATGCTGAATAAAGTCGTAGTTTTTGTTATTTTTGGACCAAAATGTATTTTCGATGCTTCAACACATTCTAACTAACCCACTGATGTCACATGGACTACTTTGATGATGTCTTTATTTCCTTTCTGGACAAGGACAGTATACCGTACATACATTTTCAATGGAGGGACAGAAAGCTCTCGGACTAAATCTAAAATATCTTAAACTGTGTTCTGAAGATGAACGGAGGTCTTACGGGCTTGGGACGACATGAGGGTGAGTCATTAATGACATAATTTTCATTTTTGGGTGAACTAACCCTTTAAATATAATTTGTTAAATGTAAACTTGACTATAATGAAGGAAACCACATGTGATGAAACAGTAGTGCAACAAATCAATGTAGGAAATCAGACTGTACCAGTAGATGCAGGAATCAGGGGTTTGCTCTGTGTTGTGATGAGCTCAGTGTTCAGAGACGGGTTAGTTGAGGAGATGAGTTCAGCTTTAGGGGCTAATGTTGTTTTGGACATGTTTGATCCAGTCACTGTCTCTCCTTCAGCTGGATGAGTCTGGACAGCTCTCATGACTGCATGTGGGAAATGTAATGGCGATCAACATACAGATCAGCAGAAAAGCATATTATTGGTTCGTATTACAATAAAAGCCACTAGTAGTGTACTTTCATAGTGTTGTGTAAGATGTTGCTGCAATAGGACACATCTGGTCCACAACTTTGTGAATGTTGCAATCTTTGTTTTCATAGAAAACTTGTGATTTAAGAGATTCATCTGGTGTACTTTTTTGAGAATATATAATAGTCAGTTGTTGACTTTCCATAGTGAGCCGTCTACCTCGACCAGCGGTCCTCAACCAGGGGGCCTCCAGATTATTTAAAGACTTGGTTTCACAAACAGGGATTATATTAAAACAGGATTACGCCTTATCCAATTAGGATATTTAAATTGCTTTCATAAACATGCCTTGGAAAAAAATACATTACTGGTGTGCATCTTGAGACAAAACAACAGCACTGAAATATTTTAAGATATCTCAGTGCAATTTGCTTTTAGTTAAAACAACTCAAACATGCATTTAGTCTGGGACTGGTTTAAGCCTTGTCGGTGAAACTAGGGGGAAATTCATTCAAATAAGACAAAATAAGCATTAAAATAGGACCAAACTAAAAAAAAAAGTACACACTACACACTGTCTTGAGAAACCTTTTAAAAGTGATTTCTAGACCTTCTAATCTAGACCTTTTTTTTTTTTTTTTTTTTTTAAATAAGATTTTATAAGACCATGGGCATTTATAGAATGAATATACATTTTTCTAATTATGCCGAGCTCTAAAATATTTTATCGGGTAGAAATTGTGTAAAAAATATATATTTTTAAAAAAATGATCCTTAAAGAAAGCTCCCACGCAAAAATTTGCGACAAAACGCAAAAGCATTGACAAATTTTCACCACCATGTCCCGTTCGGGGCTCCGTACATTTTGATTAAAGATTTGATTAAAAGGAACATGATTGATTTATTTTATGTGCACGGGTGAATCATTTATAATAAATAGCCTACTGCAATATTCCATAAAAAATAAGAATTGTCAATTCTGATTTCCTTGTGACTTAAGTTTAGATAATAACAAAAGAAAGTGTAGGTATAGTGACGTTCTTTGCGATTACCACTAAAAAGACTAATTCAGGACAGGAGCCTGTCTCTCGTAGGCAGCTCACTCAGTTTTTGAGACAGAACCAAAATGTTCTATATAAGTAACACGTGTACACAATGGAAGCTCTCGCAATATCCGTCATATCGCGCTGTTTCCACAGAGTTCTTATGCAAGTTCTTATAAACAAAATAAACAATTGAGAAACTTACCCGAAGACAAAACCAGACAGGATCTAATGAGGATTAGACAGAAACAGCGGTTCATTTTCTTTGCCAATAAACTAAAGTCCTGCAGTCTCACACCAAACGAGTCATGACGAACGAAAAAAAAAAAAAAGAAGTTTCTCCTATCTGGCTTCTCGTCGACGACTATCAGACTGCTTCTGGTGTCGTTCAGAGAAACGCGTTATATATCAATCTTAACTTAATTTAGACTTTAATATCCTGTTTTAGTAAACACCGGCACAGCTTGATGCTGATAGCAACAGCGACTGAAACTGTCAACTAGGTAGGTCTTTATCTGGAGAGGTTTGGTTTGTGTGTGTGTGTGTGTGTGTGTGTGCTCTGAAACAGCCTACTGCTAGATATCGGTTTGTTTTTTTGTTTAAGTAATGTGCAAACAAAAATGACAGTGATTTGAAACACTTTTATTTTTGCTAGCCATCACAATCTGGGGGAAATAAAGTCAGACAGCACAAGTACGTCTCTAAGATGTCTGCTAAAGAGGGCTTGATCTGGGAAACATCTGCGGTGTAAAACATCTTAGAAAAAAAACAGTTTTACATACATTTTAAATCATAAACATCTTAAAAGACATTTTCTAAACGTTTATTAACATCTGACAGGAAACGTCTTAGAGACACATATTGCAGACGAGCAAACACTCTAAAAACAACATACATCTTGCAGATGTAAATGCAGACATCAAATAGACGTCTCTGTGATGTACGTGTGCTATCAGGGAGGACTATACTAAAGATAAGTCCACTCAGACACGTTTAAATGAACCAGAAATTGCATGAATGATAAATTCATGTCTATTTTTCTTACCCACTTAATTTTGGTATTTTTTCAAAGACTTAATATCTTAAATCATTTTGCTTCTCAAGTAAATGTATCTTGATTTAAGACATTTAAATCAATATTTAAGATATTTGGAAATCAAGACAAAAACATGAGGAAGAGATACCAGCACTTTTCATGTATATCTCCATTCTCCAACAATCAATCTTTGTGCCTAGTCTAATGTCCAGCTTTTCTACTTTTAACTACATTGATTTGTTAAAGAAGTGCAGCAACTGGCATTCATGTGAAACCAATCACTGCATATTGACCAAAACCAAACATGTTAATTATCACCTACAAGCTATCAAGATTTTAGGGCTGTACGACACCAGTGTTTTTCAGTACAACGTATCCCATGCTTCATTAAGGCAGAAGAAAAGACAATTTGAGCACATGTCTGCAGGTTGTCCAAAATTGGTATTGATTTATTTGAAACACAGATTTAGCTAAACACAGAACTCCATAAAAACAAGGCTTTTCAGTTAAATGTGAATTTGACATGCATCAAAAAGCTTACATGCCAATTTTCACAAAAAAAAAGGCAAGAATTCATCACATTTCAGTAATTTTCACTGAAAATACAGAACCATGGAAAACTGAGGCCACAGGATTCTATATTATACAATTCATCTGTGAGCTAATCGCTAAAGTGCCTAAGAGAATGAGGGACTAGGACCCTAAACACAGTCATGTTGACGTTTAAGAATGTAGTAGGCTGCATAAAAAGGAGGAATGACTGTACAGAATTGCAAAAAAACGTGAAGAACATTTTCTGTTGTGGTTAGTTGGTTTCGTTTGAAGTCAAATGATTCAGCCTGGGCTCAAATTAGCTGCAGAACTTTGGAATTCAATAATGAACAATCCACATGCAAGTGAATGCTTTAAGAGCTCAACTAGATTTTTTTTACTCTGACCTCGACTGATGTTCTCACTTTTGCCTTACTACTTCCAGTCGCCAGGGCACAGATGCATTTAAGATCATTTCTTGTGTTTGCCTGCAGGAAATTAAAGTAGAATTTTCACTGATCTCTTCCAGACCAGCCTAAAACAAAATGATCTGCACTGACGACAGAAAACCTTCTACCGCAGAAATGTCTCACTGCATGGAGTCAAACGACTTGAAGAAAGAGGATCTTCCTTCAGATGCTTCTGACTACTCATCAAGTGAGTCTTACATCTCATCTAAACCATAGTCCTCTTCAGGGAAGTCTCCCACCGTTACTGAGAGGGGCTTCACGAAGGCGCCGTATTTTGGTTCACATTCAAAGTAACGTTTCCCGTTCACACTAAATCAGGACAAACAGGAAGCATCAGTTAGACTTTCTCATAAGGTTCAGGTAAGGGTCACATTTTAGACCTTTTCTGAGACATGCTGGTCTTCTCATAAACATAAATAACTTGAGCGAGCACCAACCTGCCGTCATGCTTCCCAAGCGGCTCATCATATTTCACACCAACCCAGTGGCCTGGCTTGAAATCTACCGTACCTGAAAACAAGCAATAAACAGGCATGTGATCAGATAAGGACACCATAGAAGGAAACCCTGATTTTATTCCCATTCAATAGGACTACACAACAACGATAATAATTACTATTACTACTTTTATTATTCAAAATATCTTTTATTATTTAAATAAAATGCAAAACTATTGCCATACCACTGTAATATAAAATAAGCTATTTTTGTTACATATTATTTAATAATAATTAAATTGTATTTACAGAACAATAATAAATTTACAAATATTTATGTCTGCCTTCATTTCTTTGCTTTCAAACATTAAACCATAGCGCTTTTATTTTGGCGGGAAATCTCTGGGAGTCACCATGTAATCAAAATGGACAATTCTTCTTGTTTTTTGTAATGGAATTTTACAGTATTTATTTTAAATTATTTGTCAGTACACTTAATTATTATTTTTTTTAATTCATGTGCCTTCATAATCTTTAAACATATCTTCAGACATGCTGATATCTCATGATGCGTTAACTGGCGTGAGGGTGGGACAACCTGTCACTCACATGAGATCAACCAATACCAAACCACAACCATCCAATCAGTTTCTGATGGACAAAATCAAGTCACAACACTTCTGTATTATGCTGACTTTAAAAGTTTCTATTTATCAATTTTATACATTTCTCCAAGACACTGAAAACACAGGTTCACGACTCAAACGCACAGCTTTAGAGAACGGTATATAATTCACATTTATTATTAGATATTTAACCCCCCCACTGGGCTCTTTTACATGTAACAATTACGTGGTTAATCAGAGCAGTAGGTGGGATTAAATCAGGATATGATTTAATAACCGACAGGGCTAGTAGAAAAAAAATCCTTAGTGTTGAGCCCTGATCTGAGAGGTGTGATATGAAAATGATGGTAAGCGTACCCACAAACATGACGGTGCCAATCTTGGTGGGTTGCCCAGGAACTTCGACTTTACAGCGGTTTCCAGCAGCGATGGCTTCAGCCACTGCCTTCTCTTCCTCTTCTTTCTTAGCAAGAGACTCTTCTTGCTTGACCCTGCTTTCCTCATTAAAACGACCCAACTTCATATTCTTCTTGAAGCTCCGTATCGAATCTGACATGTGTGAAAACTGAGAAGTTAGATATTTGCTTTTCTAACATATTTTAGAGAGAACAGACATTACATTAATGGTAAAGGCACTTTAAATATGTGTGATCCAAATTTCTAAGTGGTTTTGGGCCACTTCATTTTATTGGAATTTTGTATTTCATGGGTTAAAGCAGTGAAATACTTGATTAAAAATTTCTTTAACATTTACGTGTGATGTGATTCTGTGATACATTTCCAATTGCATTTTTTAAAGGCAGCATGAGATGAAGAATTCTCCCTATCTTTTTTCTAAATGCATGTTGAGGTAATTGTGAATGATTTATCCTAAATGTATATTTATTTTTTTATTTTACCTCATTATTTTTAATCAAAATGTCAACTTTGTCTTCCGGTGAAATGACAGATTCTCTTCTGACATATACAGAACTTCTCCAATCATTTAGTCTGCTTAAACCTGCCCCTTTCTTACAATCGACTGCAATTTTACATTTAGGCGATCTGCTTCAATCCAATGAGCAAACGACTGATAGAAGCAAGGCTACATGTTTCACTGAGATGTATGTCACAATGCGGGAAAAAAAAGTCACTTCATGACTGACTGACTATTTGAGCAGTCACTGTAAGTTGCTATACAATTAAATCACTCATCAAATGTGTCGCAGGCAGAAATTTGATGCCATGTTTCGATTACCTGCCCTTTTTTCATATGCATCATCAGAGATCTCGAATTTCTCCACCTTCGACAAATCAGTGAACTCTCCGCTCTGCGCACCACTGCGGTCTGTCACCTGCACACAGTAGAATTACATCTTTATTAATGCCAGCAAAACGGTTTCAAAATGTCCAGAACAGCACAGTTCTGAAGCTTTAAGAATCATCATCTACTAGGGATGTTAACGATTGATCGACGATCGATTAATTGTCGATAAAACATTTAATCGATAAAACTCAGCGATCGTCGATTAAAGGGATAGTTCGGCCAAAAATGATATTTAACCCATGCATTACTCCCCCTCAAGCCGTTCGAGATGCATATGTCAATCTTGTTTCAGACGAACACATTTTCAGTTATTTTAGAAAATGTCTTAGACCCTTCAGTGGATATAATGTGAAGCAATGGGGTCCACCTCCTTCAAGTCCCAAAATGTGCATATATCCTTCACAAAAGTAATCCATCCGGCTCCAGGGGGATAAACGAAGGCCTTATGAGGGTAATCCGTGCGGTTTTGTCGTAAAAATATACATATTTAAAACTTTATAAATGAAAATATCTGACTTCCGGCAACGATCGACGCGCGTTCACGGGTGATGTTTTGCTCTGCTCTCTGCATAGCTCTCTGGCTGCGCGGGCGCGTTCGTTCTACGTCACAACGCTACGTCCTACCTCGTACGCCGACTTCCATCACCCGTGGACGCGCGTCGATCGTTGCCGGAAGTCAGATATTTTCATTTATAAAGTTTTAAATATGTATATTTTTACGACAAAACCGCACAGATTACCCTCATAAGGCCTTCGTTTATCCCCCTGGAGCCGGATGGATTACTTTTGTGAAGGATATATGCACATTTTGGGACTTGAAGGAGGTGGACCCCATTGCTTCACATTATATCCACTGAAGGGTCTAAGACATTTTCTAAAATAACTGAAAATGTGTTCGTCTGAAACAAGATTGACATATGCATCTCGAACGGCTTGAGGGGGAGTAATGCATGGGTTAAATATCATTTTTGGCCGAACTATCCCTTTAAGCAGGTTTATACGCGTGCGTGCTGCTCAACCGCGAAACATGTAAAGCGAGCGTGCCGGACCATTTTACACCATCTTGACTATGTTTGCATGTGCATTCGCAATTTCGCAGCCTTTTGTTTTGTGCAAATGTAAGTTTTAATATTGTGTTTATTTTGTGTAGGCCCATCTATATGTGATTAATCTTATATAGGATGCATTTGGTTAAGAATTAACGCGCGCTGTAGTAAAGCGTGCGGTGATCATCTTCAGCGTGCGCAGCTTAAACGGCAATGCACGACTAATGATGAGTATGATTGGGACTGTCATATCATATTACATAACATAAAGAGAACAATATTGTAATAAAACATTGTGAATTATTTGGGTTTAGTTGCCATGTTTCATCACGTTGCTCCAGGAAGAACGCCTCCACAACATGAGTCATTCTGTATGGCTTGTAACTTAGTTCAAGTTCACTTGGGCATTCGCATCATTTTGTGCAGATATAATTTGCAATATTATGGTTTATTTTGTATCTGATTAATCTCATGCATTTCTTTGAGTTAAATAACGCGCTAGCAAAGTGCTCCAGTTTACCAGTGTTCATTCAGCGCGCACCTCAAGCAGCAATGCACGGCTAATAATATAATTGGGACTGTCACATTACATGAGAACACTATTTTATAATAGTTCAATAATATTTAAACTATCGCGTTTTAGCACGTTGTTCCAAGAAGAGCGTACACATTCTGACAAGCACGCATCTGAGACGGCGTTGGTGACACGTTGTTTAAGTTGTTATATTTTCACATCGAAACATTTTACAATCCTACTAGCCCTTTATTTAGATTAAAACCCCTCTCATTCATTTGGTGAGGTAGTCTTTTGAGCAGCATTTGCATACCCGGTCATGCTGTTGGCCATATGCCACTGCAGCAGACGCATATTGCAGTATTAAAGGGATAGTTCACTTTGAAATTAATTTTTGGTATGTTTTAGCTTACCTCAAGAGCATCCAAGATGTAGGTGTCTTTGTTTACGCAGTAGTTTTAATTTTAAAATTTTTAGGTCAAACCGTTCTTGTCTGTCAGTCATATAATGCAGGTCTATGGGGTCCACCTCAAAGAGCATGCACAGAGAAGTCCAAATTAAACATGATTTAATGACTCGTAAATGTAAGTACACATTGATGGCCTAAGACACGAAACGAGCGGTTTGTGTGAGAAAACGAACAGTATTTACATCGTTTTTACCTCTTGTAACCACAGCCACGTCCAAGTGATCTGAGGGCGCTGGCGCTTCGGTCTTTTCCGGCAAGCGCCGGAAGGGATCTCTCGCATGTACGTTACTCATTGTTTACACAGAACAGAGATTGTAGGTAAGACAGCTAATTAAAATGGTACTAATTTGCGCTTATCCGGGATGTTTAAACCGTCGTAAAAGAAAATAATAAAAATAAATAAATAAAACAATTGTATGAGTGAGTACACGCGCAAGAGATCACTTCCGGCGCTTTCCGGCGCTTGTGCAGACCGAAGCGCCCGCGCCCTCAGATCACTTGGACGTGGCTGTGTTTACAAGAGGTAAAAACAATATAAATACTGTTCGTTTTCTCACACAAACCGCTCGTTTCGTGTCTTAGGCCATCAATGTGTACTTACATTTACTAGTCATTAAATCATGTTTAATTTGGACTTCTCTGTGCATGCTCTTTGAGGTGGTGACCATAGACCTGCATTATATGACTGACAGACAAGAACGGTTTGACCTAAAAATATCAAAATTGAAACTACTGCGGAAACAAAGACACCTACATCTTGGATGCCCTTGAGGTAAGCTAAAACATACCAAAAATTAATTTCAAAGTGAACTATCCTTTTAAGGCTAACGATTAATCGATCGTTGATCGATCATAGGAATTTGTGAAAATTGACATCCCCATCATCTACATATTCCAATTTTGTAATGTCACTCGCTCTGTGTGTAGATGGGGTGTGTCAGAAAGGAATTGATACCCACATGTATTCTGCAGTCGTCATCCACATGATAGGAGCCGAGCAGGGCTTCATTGTTGTCTAGCTTCTGTAAGAACTTGTCTGAAGTGCTGAATAGATCGAGGTCCATACAGGCAGCCGGGGTTCCCACAATCAGCTCAAGTTTACTCTGTAAAACAAATGCACATGTTCAGTTAGACTTAAACTAAAACAGCAATATGATTCCCATAGAGACCTTTATTAACCCCCTGGAACCATATGGATTACTTTTATGATGGATGTCTACCCCTAATGCTACAACGTTTTCACATTTTATCTGACTGTGTGGCTTTTTTAAAAAAAAATCATGGACAGTCTGCATGTTTTACTCAATTGTTGTTGCAGAGCCACTCTACCCAACAAAATAATAATAATGATAATAAAATATCACAATTGCAAATGCTGTTATGCTGAATATTAGCAATCAAGCTAGAGTGATGTTCTTGACTGTGATTTGACAATGTTGTCAAATTACATCCATAGCTTTAGAAAATACGCACCAAATCTGTTTTGTCATTTTTAACTCAAATGTGGGCATTTGCTTCACAGCCCAACAAAGCTTCACAGCCCAACAAACTGTATCCTGTAATAGGCAATTTCAGATGTAACTTAATGTGACGTATGACATTTCTACAAACTAGGTTATAATAAAACATGGCGCATATCTGCACTGCCGCACCTTAAACTCTGCGATCGTTAAGCCGCGGTTGAATCTCCGGTTGATCTCGAAGGAGCTGACGGTGCTGGTCACCCGCACGGACACGGTGGGGTTGCTGATGACTGTCACACTCCCGTCCATCTTCGGTTACTGAGCAAAGTCTGGTGCTGGTGTGTGTGGTCGAGCTGAAAATCAAATGTGTGTTTAGTATTCATGCAGCAATGTCTGGACAGAACAGTTATCGTGTCATGTCTTCCACTGAAAGCTTGGTTTTGCTACGGCTAAGTTAACGTTAGCCAATATTTACATGCACTCACTCACGTGACAAGATCTTCGTTTTATTTACTGCTTCAGTCAGCTTCAGATATCATCAGTTACACGCGATCCAATATTTTAACGCCTGTATTCAGAACTTAAACCCCAAACACTATTATATACTTCTTTGTTTTAGCTATTAGGAAAATATCTTCCGTCACAGACCACACCGCTAGATTCTGGAAGATTCTGCCCACCCATATTTACGTTTGAGCCAATAAAAAAACGGTAATTGGGCGGGCTTTTGAATTCAACCAATGGCAATCCGTTACGAGTCTTTCAGTGGGCGGGTAAAACGCACTCTGTCGAATCGGGCTGCTCAGTGAAACCTTTTATTATCCAATCACTGTTTGTTTTGTTGAAGCAGACCGCTCCCAAATCTGCCAGAAAACACAAATGTCTGTAGTGCCAATGTGTACCACACGATGCTGCTAGAGTTTCAGAAACTCCTGAAAAGGACGACATCCGTCAGTAAATCAATTCTCCAGCCATTTTACAGAATTTTATTCTTACTGAAATATAAAGTAGCCATTCTGACTAGTTATAACATATGACAACTAAACTGCTTTTGTAACTGGTAAAATCAACGTTCGGCTACTGGTTTTGGGATATTAAGTACTGGATAGATAGTAGTTGCCTAACTATTGTAATAACGAAGAAATAAGGAAAAGCTAATTAAAAGCTAATAGTAAAATTAAAATAGGTGCTAGGAACATCTGAAATACAACAGTTCATGTGCAAAACAGGTCACGTGATTTTGCCAAGTAAGACATGTTACTGGATCAACTATTTTGTTGAACCTGGAACAACATTCCTGTCCAAAAATGTAGTCCTACCCGTAAGTTATCCCTAAAAACAGAGGGAAATAAGTGAATAACACTGATGTAGAAGCACCTAACCCTGGTTTGTAAGAATAAAGTTGACATAAACTGCAAACTTGCCCCTCGGATCTGATTGGTTGATTGGAATGTTATTCTAGGATCAACACAGATGTTTATCCAGGAACATGTTGCACTTGGTGAAATCAGGTTTACCATTTTATGCAAGTAAAAAAAAAAAAAATACTTTTCACTACTGGGATTGTGACTAGACAACGCAATAAGTAGGCCTACTGTCAATGTTAAACTTTCTTTAAAATCGTACCATTTTTTAACAACATCACTTAACATGAACAGTGGAAAAAAAAATCTAAAGCATTTATTGATCTTTATTATGGTATGTGATCTTAGTAAATATTATTTAATTGACCTGAGCTAACATGAACTATTAATGAACAGTTGTATTTTTTCATTAACTACTAACTAAATATATTTCTCATTGTTAGTTAATCCATTACTAATGTTAGTTGGACTTTATTTTAAATTTTGTTGAAATACTTTCAGAGCTGATATACAAAAGCTGTATACAGTTGTGTTTATACACGAATATAAGACATGATACCCTGAAACCCAAGGCAAATGTAATTTTGACTCCACCGTGGCAAATAAAGTGATTTGGAAAACTGCTACTTATTTGCAGAGTTCTTTACTGCGAAACATGACTGGTTACGTCTAAAGGCAAGTGTGCACAGGCAGAAGATCAAAGGCTGAGGGGGTTTGGGCTGAGAGGATCAACAGTTGTAGGATGGGGGTGACAGACTACAGCCTGATCTCAGTCCCGCCTTCCTGAAAACAAAGTTTACATTCTTGCAAAGGGATGATATGGAGGTACAGAGCTCTGCTTCATCTCATTCTGTCCTTCTGCTTCCAGGTGTGCGTGTCCTCTTTCACATTTAAACCCTTACTCTCCCTGTCCATCCAGCATGCAAAGTTTTAAAACACACACGTTTCCATGTTCTATGGGGACTTTCCATATAATGATTTTTATACTGTACACACTGTATATTCTCTCCCCGTACACTAACCCTACCCTTAAACCCACCCATCACAGAAAACTATCTGAATTTTTACATTTTCCAAAAACATCACTTAGTATGATTTATAAGCTGTTTACCTCATTGGGGCCAAAAAATGTCCACACAAGGACAATGATTTCGGATATTGACGTCTTTGTCTGTGGACATTTTGTGAGGTTTACCAGGAACACACACACACACACACACACACACACACACACACACACACGTTGGTTGTTGCTGGACATCTCACAACATCTGTTGTCTCTGTGAATTTTCCTAGTGACACACTAAAGCAAAGTAGGCCTAATCCTGTTTTACTTAATATATAAAAGTTTAGATTAATAAAAAGACCTGATCAAACTTCTAAAGATCAATGGGTTCATTAAAGCCAATTACGGTATGAGATCAGACAATATGTAGCCTATGTATAGATAGATCTTCATGCCCACGTGTGAGTCTGAAAGGAGTTGTATACAAACACACAAACTAAGAGTGAGGCTTGCACAATGGTAAAGCAGCAGCAGGCCTGCGGAGGATGATGATGATGATGATGATGTCTGGATGGGGGAGGTTGACGAAACGCAGGGGCGTGACACGCACGCCTCGTTCTGAAGCGGCGCTCGCTCGCTCGAATACGGGAGAATGGGAGAGAGAGACACACCGAAGGGGAGAGAGAGACACACAGAAGGGGAGGGAGGAGGAACTTGAAGGAAAAAAGTTAAAATAAAAATGGCTTCCTTGTCTTTGGAGTCCTCAGAACAAACTGAAAACGGCCCGAAGGAGTCCACGCAAGACGAAGCTAAAGTGAAAGAGGAGACGGATCCAGATCCGGATCCGGACGAAGTTTCGGAACAACTGCTCCAAAGCTTCCAGAACTCGGCGCTCAGTTTTTCCACCGATCAAGTCGCGTGTCTGTGCGAAGCGCTCCTGCAAGCGGGCAATGTGGATCGCCTGTGGAGATTCCTCGCCACCATCCCTCCTTCGGCAGATCTGCTACGTGGCAACGAGACCCTGCTGAAGGCCCAGGCTCTGGTCGCTTTTCACCGGGAGGAATTCAAAGAATTGTACGCCATCCTAGACAGTCATGACTTCCACCCGAGTAACCATGGGTTCCTTCAAGACCTCTACTTGAAGGCGCGCTACAAGGAGGCTGAGAGGACCCGGGGTCGCAGTCTGGGCGCCGTTGACAAATATCGACTGCGCAAAAAGTTTCCTTTGCCCAAAACCATTTGGGACGGAGAGGAGACCGTGTACTGCTTCAAGGAGAAGTCGCGCAACGCTCTGAAGGAATGCTACAAGATCAACAGGTATCCCACTCCGGTCGAGAAGAAGAATTTAGCCAAAGTTACCGGACTTTCTTTGACTCAAGTGAGCAACTGGTTCAAGAATCGCCGACAGAGGGACCGGACCCCGTCCGGCACCAACAGCAAAAGGTAAGTGCATTGCACCTCGAATACAGGGCTTTCTTTCAGGCCCAAGAGAGACATTCTTGAGCCAAACTGAGAGAAAAGAGCTGTAAACAAATCTCTATTGTGTGGGAGGTTTACACTAGGACGAGGGTGTGAATATTGAGTGCCCACTGCCCAGTCTTGTTACTTTCTTACTTTACTGTATACTCTTCATGCAGGCCTATTTTATTGTTTGGGTGATGCAGCTGTGGAAAAAAAAATATATATGTCTTGCTCTATCATTGTTAACTGATGTGTTTACATGTGAAAATGACATGGAGATCTTAGAAAACAAGGCTGAAAGCATGTTGCTTTGTTGTGAAATGTGAGATAGGGGCGCAGGAGTGGCTCCAGTTTCCTGAAACTCTGCACCACAATGACTTTCTGTCCATAGACTGTTAAATCTCAGGAAGAAGAGGACATTGAGGACACACACACACACATACACATATATATATATATCCTACATTAAGATTTAAAGCAGAAGTAAGTAATTGCAGAAGCCACACAAAGATAGTAGATAACAACATGTCAGACAGTGTAGTGTTTATTATTATATTCGTTTTCAACTAGGGCTATAGAGAAACTATTTTCAATCTCTTTTAATAAACTGCTGTTTTGTTCCCTAAAACCACATGTTGTGCAAATGCACATTTTCAAGATAACATAATATAATGCAAAAAAATACACTCAATCTTCAAAAGAATGAAAATTCACATAAAAATACAAAAGTACATGAAAACCACACTTTAAACAAACTCAAAACATACCAAGAACTAAAAAAAACAATGGAAATCATAATGCTAATATTAAATGCATTGTTCTATAAAAACATTTTTTAAAGTATTTTTTTAACAGATCAAGAGATGGTACAGATTCCATGTTTAGTAGTTTACCTTGAAGCTCATTCCACTCTTACATGATAGTATGATTGGTAAAGACAGATCTACCAAGCTCTGTGCAGGAAAATGGTCTTAAGTAAAAGTTTTCTGTTGATCTGGTTCTATATATGCTAGCAATAGTAAGCAAAATAGATATGTAACTTGCCCAGTAAAGCTTTTAAATAAAATTTAACCTGATTTTTCCTCCTCAAGCAGAGTGAAGTCCACGGTGTCATTTCATATAAATTACAAAGATGTGTACAAGCACTTGCACCAGTTACGATTTGTAAAGCAGAATGATAGATTGCATGCAGTAAAATAAAGGTGCATGCAATGCATAATAAATTACATCACTCTAGTCCAATACTGACAAGAAGGTACTCTGGACTAATCTATTTCTAGCAATAAAAAACACTTTTTTAATAATAAATAAAAACTTAACCTTGGTCTATCAATATGAATACCAAAAGTCAATTTATCATCAAGCCAGATACCAAAGTATTTATAAGAGACTTCCCTCTAAAGATAAGGGTCCTCATATGTTTTAACCATAAAATCAATGGGTGATAATTAGTGGTTGACGGATATTGATTTTTTTTTTTAAATGTATTGCTGATGCCGAAATTTTAGAGAACAGGGTGGCCGATGGCCCATATAAGGCGGTTATATTTATAATTTATTTGACTTAATTAATAAATTAGAACTTCTTGATTCTGAAATACTTTTACATTATTTTCACAAATAAAGAAATTGTTAAAAATATATGAATAAAAAGAAAGTAAACACTAACCAACTCATATTTTTTTCAAATAAAGACAAGGTAACTCATTTTACATACAGCACACAGTGAAAATGACATGAATATGGCAGTGGGCAACTGGATATAGCGCAGCATAGGTTTGAAATCAAGGGTTTAAAGTTTGGCGATTGTCCAGTGACAGCTGAACTCTCCTGTCCGCATTCAGTTCACACGGACAGACCGTTACGCACTGAGTACACGTTTTATGATGTATAAAAGTGCCGCTTCTGACACATCTGCCAAAAAACTAAGAAAAACGAATTGGCCGATGCCAATATTTCAACCTTGGCGATATATCAGTTGACAACTGGTGATTATCTGAAAAATCATATATTTCGTTGTTCTTTTTTGTGTGTGTGTGTTTGGCACTGTTTTTAAGTTAACAAGTGATGTCTGGAATAAATTAAAAGCGGTAGAAGTAATCTAGGGTTTTTTTTGTCAGACCACAAGCTTTACTGGTTCTGGTTTTTAATTAATTTAGGTTTCTCCTCCATTAATACTGATGTCAAAAAGTTTTTGAGGATTGGAGATTGATGGTAGACATTGATCGAAACTACATTAAGACTGTTTGACCAAATGTAATATTTCTGTCTCTTCTTAAGTGAATCTGATGGGAACCACAGCACAGAAGATGAAGCCAGCAAAGGAGATCTGGAGGATATCACTGACAAACCTGCTGCTCTAGAGACAGGCAGCTCCAATGCTTCTCTTATATCCCTCACTAGTGCTCCTTGCAGTACTGGTCAGCTTATTCTCAACAGCACCGGGGGATTCCTCACAAGCTCTCATCCACTGCTGCTCAATGGGAGCCCTATACTCTCAGGGGCAGGAACCGGGGTCATCATTAATGGGTTGACACTGAGCGATGGCCACACGGTCACTCTGAGTCCTGTTACAGCTAATGCACCATTGCTACTTAATGGGGCTCAAGTAATCTCCAAAGATGAAAGAGGCATCATTGATATGGAGGCCCAAGGCAGCCTGCCCACTGTGGTTCTGAATCCACAAGCCAATCTAACCAGCACAATACCTCTCTCTCTTAGCGAGGACGCCAAAACAGCCAGCAGCAATATTTCTCCGCTGGATTTCATCAGTTTTCCAGAAGCCTTGAAGAATCCTGATAAAAATCAGTCAGTGCCTACAAACTCTATGTCCTCGTCCACCATCTCTACTTCTGTCATCTCTCCCACGTCTCTTCCTTCGGTGATACTGGCCCCAAATCGTATTTCTGCATCAACAACTGGCTGTGTGAGTTCAGTCATCTCCAGTCCCATGGTGCCATTACAGCCAACACATCCACCGGAAATTGTTGTATTAGGAAAGGCTGACCCTCACTCACCAACTTGCAGCTCTGTCTCCAGCCCTCAGGTGCTGTCTTTACCCCAGGTTGTACCATCGATACAGGGCGTTCCAGTTTCTCAACTGATGCAGCCTACATCTGGAGCCACAGTGTCATCTTGCCCCCAGCTTGTTCCAGTCTCCCCGGTCAATCCACAATTACCCCAAGTCTCCATTTCTCAGTTTCAGACCCAAACCTTGCACATTGGTCCAAGATTTGCTCAAGCTCAGCATCAAAATGGCTCCACCACACTAATCACCAGTAGTGCTTTATCGCTCCCCCAGATGGCTGATGGACATGTTACACAAGTGCTTACACCTCAGCTAGGAGATGAATCTACTTCAGCCACCCTTCAACAGATACAGACCTCTATGGGGACGCAAGTCATTCCCATCTCCTCCCCGACTCAAGTTGTTCCCATATCCCAACCCAAAGACTTAGGCCAACCTCAGCTGGTCCCCCTGTCACTGCCTCAACTTATGCCTGTGACATCTATTGCGGGAACTCCAACTGGAACCCTTTCCTTCCCTCAGGTGGTCCCAGCAACACCATCTCTTTCCATCCCGTCCCCAGGAGGTGCTTTTCAGATTTTGACATCTGGAGCTGGAACAGGATTGAGTGTTGCCCAGGGACCGATACGCCTTAGCCCAATAGGGCCTCCTCAGAGTGTCCCTACTGGAACCATCCCGGGTGTTCAGCTTCTCAACTCTGGGGTGATTCAGCTTCCGTCTGCCTCTCCAGGTATGTCACATATGTTACATATGTTAATTTCACTAGTAGTGGAAAATATGTGGGGGTTTTTTTGTTCTGTATTGAGATGTCTTTACTCTGCTTTTGTGTCCAGGCAACTTCCTCTTAGCCGGTGGCATCGGGGGCAGTCCCATCCTAAGTGTTCAAAACGGCAAACTCATCCTTACTATCCCAGCTGGCATCCAGTTTGCCAGCATGCCTGTCAAGTCCGTCCCAGACAATTTGGTATCAAGCAACAGCACCTTTGATCCTCAAACCTCAGCTGTACATCCACTCGAGAATCAACCAGCACCTTTACTCACGGCTCAAACCTTAAATTCACTACAACCATCTCCTTTGGGATTTGTTGGGTCCTCTACACTTTACTGCAGCCCTGAGCCAGGGACCATTGCCAACCCAACCCCAGGAGCCTCTCCGAACACCCCAGACTCATCCAGCACTCCCACTCCTACAGGCATCCTACAATCCCAGCAGACCCTTAGCCCTGATACCATGCTGCCACTCAGTCCAATCTGTAGCGGTGTGGCATCTGGGCCCCACCTTTCCCAGCCGGTCTGGAGCCCTGTCCCACTGTCTTCCTCTGCTGGTCTGACATTATTTGACATGCGTGGGAAAGGGGATCTTCCAGAGGACCCCGCTTTGTTGGGCCTGCCAGGAGGAGAGTCCCTCCTGTTGGGCACTCCTCCTCCGGGTGAGGACGTAGAGAGAGATTCTCAGCTGGATGAAGTGGAGGACATGGACGGGGACTCGAAAATTCTTACACAACTGCAGTCTGTCCCTGTGGATGATGACCTGGGCTTGTAATTACTAGATGCAGTTCGTGTTAAATCTCAGCCTCGCTAGAGTTGCATTCATCCATATCCCTGAAGCGAGAGCAACTATGATTTACGAGTCTTTCCTCACTTTTCCTTGTGTAGGTTAAGGCTTAAATAGTGGAAGTATTCAATCTAATAACTAAGTTGTTGAAAAGAACCTCTCTCATATATCTTGAATTCATTTGTGAAAACAATGTATTAAGCAAGGGCATGACTAGAGATTTTAATTTCAGTAGAGTTAAAGGCACTGCCGTTTGTCAGAGATGACATTTGTATAACCAATATTCACCTCTAGAAATTTAAGTTTGAGTAACATGTTAGCCCTGATTTTGATAAAACAGAGCTTGTGGCTTGTTACAAGGGCTACCATGGCTGGTAAAAAGGCACTAATGTGTACAAGGCAATCAAGATTGTTTTATCTGGGAGTGAAGAGCATGCGGGAATACCTTCTATTGTGCCTTACATTTTTGTTACTTCTCATTTTTATAGATAAAATGACTCTGAACAGAACTTTTATCATTTAAGCATGAAAGTCATATTAGGTTTCCCTCCTAGAGACAATGTAATGGAGGTAAATACATCTTTATTGCTATCCTGGAGTGAAATGGGTCTGAACATGAGCTAGGCATTGGGAGCTTTTACTACAAACCCCCTGTACAGGTGGCTCATAAAAATCCATAGATGCACCGGCAGCACCCTGCACTGGGAGAAGGAAATCCGATACAACGGTTCAATAAACGCACAGCACTGGGTGGAAGACACTAACCTTTAAATGTGCCTGTCACAACTGCATTGGATAAACTACATGCAACAGCTTGGTTCAGGTGCTGTTTTAATTCCTTTTCTTTACCTTGGTGAATGGATGGTGCATGTATCAGATTTGTGGATGGCAAAATGCTTAAGATGGTCCTCACTGCAGAACACGAAATCCAGGGGGAGGAGTTGAATCCAGATCCAACTCCTCCCACCTTACATATACCTAATCCTACCCATCTCCACCCCCTGATCCCTAACCCTAACCCCTAATCCTACCCATCTCCACCCCCTGATCCCTAAACCCACCCCTAATCCTACCCATCTCCGCCCCCTGATCCCTAAACCCACCCCTAATCCTACCCATCTCCACCCCCTGATCCCTAACCCCACCCCTAATCCTACCCATCTCCGCCCCCTGATCCTAAACCCACCCCTAATCCTACCCATCTCCACCCCCTGATCCCTAAACCAACCCCTAATCCTACCCATCTCCGCCCCCTGATCCCTAAACCAACCCCTAATCCTACCCATCTCCACCCCCTGATCCCTAAACCCACCCCTAATCCTACCCATCTCCGCCCCCTGATCCCTAAACCCACCCCTAATCCTACCCATCTCCACCCCCTGATCCCTAACCCCACCCCTAATCCTACCCATCTCCACCCCCTGATCCCTAACCCTAACCCCTAATCTTACCCATCTCCACCCCCTGATCCCTAAACCCACCCCTAATCCTACCCATCTCCACCCCCTGATCCCTAAACCCACCCCTAATCCTACCCATCTCCGCCCCCTGATCCTAAACCCACCCCTAATCCTACCCATCTCCACCCCCTGATCCCTAAACCAACCCCTAATCCTACCCATCTCCGCCCCCTGATCCCTAAAACAACCCCTAATCCTACCCATCTCCGCCCCCTGATCCCTAAACCAACCCCTAATCCTACCCATCTCCGCCCCCTGATCCCTAAACCCACCCCTAATCCTACCCATCTCCACCCCTTAGATCTGGATCTAACTCCGCCCCCTGGATCTCGTGTACTGCAATGAGGTACTACTGAAATGCTTGGACATACTTCGGACACGTAGTGAAGCACTCTTACCATTTTTGTTGTTTTATATTCTTTTGTATACAATAAGTTCATAATGGTGCACTACGCTGACCAAGGAAATCCTGTACGCTTTGATATGACAGATAATTGACATTGTTTTCCGTAGATAAACCATTGAGCTTACTCAAGCATTCCAGCTCATTACCATGAAACTGTGTATAAACGTATGTAGGCTCTAGTGTTTGAAGGGAGTTGTACTGAAGTACTGAATATTAGTCAATGCAACTGTTCTGCATGATAACTGAACCCTAAGATTTGTTTACTGTTAAAAACAGCCACTTCTTACACTACAGATCCACAATGTACATGTACAGTGAAACTTTTTTTCTCTCCATGTTTTTCATTTGTCCCGTTTTTCCTATTTTTATATTTTGAAACAAATATTTTAATTCTAGGATTTCCACATAGCTACAGGAAATGTCTGTGGTTGTTTTTTTAAAATTCATCTAATTTTAATCAAATGCAGTTTAGTGGTTCAAATCTACAAGTATGACTTTTTTTTTTTTTTACAGAACTGATTTGCTTAATGCAGATCAGCTCTGTATGTTTTGCACATTTGAAAGTTTATTTGTGAAGCATTTACATTTTATTTCTGGCCCTACAAGATTGTGTGCTATATTTAAACCATTCAACTGTACATTTAAGGCTTTTGTGGAATATTAGGCCTGTGAGATTTTGATGTTTTTCCTTGGTGGGCAGTAGTCAACCTGTGTTGAACTCTAGCCCAAAGTATACCTGTATTTTTATGTCTGTTTTTGTTTTTAACAATATTTAATGCATTTACCAATCATTTTTTTTGGGTCATTTTACGATAACCTTAAAGCTGTTTCCCTCGTTGTAGCTTAGGTCTACACTCCTATGTGTGAGTTTTTGCTTTGTGTAGCATCTATTTCACATTTATGTTACATAGAATGATGTTATATTGACTTGCCAAAGTTCCCCCCAAGCACCTGGACAATGTTTCAACTTTTTTGGAAAGTAAGGGAATGTGTGCGTGTATATGTGTTTGTTCTTGAGTATTGCTATTACTCTTCCAGAATGTAATGATTATTATGTTAATGCACATGTATTTTAGTCAGTAGAGTTCTATTTGTTCGTTCTGTTCACGTTTTAATACTTTCGGTTCACATTCATGTGCAAACAGAAAAATATGCAGCTGATCAAACCAAAGACTTTTTTTTTGTGGATAATTTCAAAGGGAGTTCTTGTCCTTATTGTAAACCACGTCTCTTTTTACAGAGGTGTTTTTGTATCGAATAGTTATTTTATTTTTTATATTCCATTTCATTGTGATATGTAATAAACATATATAATGATACATGACTGCTCTTTGTTTAAAATGAATCTAAAGTTACATGGTTTTTAGAGGCACTTTTACTGAAACGCCTTTGTCTTAGTACAGCGACATAAAAATATATTGTTTTCCTTCTAGAAGGTAACCAACACACTTTCTTCATATCATTACTCAAATGTGTATTCGTGCATATGCATTAGATAGATAGAAAGATAGATAAACATTTATTTCTACAATGCAATGTCTAACCAAATGTCTAGCAAATGCTGCCACCATGATTTGATTAGAAAATAAGATTGCCTTCACATTTAAATAAGGTCCATTGTGCACCTGACATTTCCCCCAGGTAATTGATACAAATACAAACAACACTTAGTCTGATAGGTCTGTGTGTGTGTGTTGGTGCCAGTCTGTTTTTTTAACCCCTATGCTCTCCGGTTACCTGCATGTACCAAGTTGTCTGGGCGGGTCTTTGTGGCTGAAGGTAAAACCTGCTAAAACAAAAAATCCGACACACTCATCAGCTGCACTTATTGGCAAACAATAAGTGCAGGCTTTTTATGTCGTTTTGTTCACACCGGACAACAAAAAGGACTATTGTGAGAACTCCTTCACCTGAGAGTTTCTACTCTGCATTCACATCAGAAGGTACTTTGGTTTTGCACACTTCTTCTGCACGTTTCTGTAATCTTGTAAAGCTTGCTGTCGTGTAGATGTAATGTAGTGGGACATTTTACAACTTGTTTTGCAGAACAATTCCTCAGTATCCTTGGTTGGATCATGGCGATGTGCTTCTCCCCAGAGCAGGTGGCGTGTGTTTGTGAGGTTCTTCTCCAGAGTGGAAGCATGGATCGCTTGTCCTCTTTCTTATGCTCTTTACCTTCTGTTTCCACTTCGTCCCACGTGTATGTGTCCATGGCCCAGAGTCAGGAGAGCGTGCTGAAGGCGAGGGCTGCGGTGGCCTTCCACCACTGCCGTTTCTCTGAGCTGTACGCCCTGTTAGAGGGGAACGTGTTCTCGCTGCGCAGTCACCCTCTCCTCCAACAGCTCTGGCTCCGCGCTCACTACATGGAGGCTGAACTTCAGCGGGGACGCCCTCTTGGAGCCGTGGGGAAGTACCGCATTCGTCGCAAGTTTCCTCTTCCACGTACCATCTGGGATGGAGAAGAGACCAGCTACTGCTTCAAGGTTTTCAAGTCTGTTGGTGTAGTAGCACGGTGAATGTGATTTCACCAAGTACCAAATGTTCCTGGATCAACATCTTTGTTGATCCTGGATCAACTTTCCAATCAACCAATCAGATTTGAGGGACAAGTTTACAGTTTATGTCAAGTTTAGGCTTAGAACCAGGGTTAAAGGGGTCATATAATGCCATTTTTGTACAAGCTAATATGATTCTTTAGGGTCTAAATTAAAAGTTTGTAATATACTTTAATTAAAAATTCTCATTAGTATTGTAAGAAAACACTTATTTTACCTGGTCAAAAACAGCTCTGTTTTCAGCACGCCGTTTCAGTGCATATGCCTTTAAATGATCATGAGCTTTGCTGACTCCGCCTCTCTGTTCTGCGCATACCGTTTGTAACACAATAACCACGCGTTGTTCATTATAAACGTGGGATTATGAATTATATTGAGAACGTTGTACATAGAAAACATGCTGTAATGTACCCTGAGTGTAAACCTTAGACGCATTCATCGTGAAGCGTGCAGCTGGCGATTTGCAAAGATTAATATAAATATTAATATAAAGATTAATAAAACGTTACACTCACTTTAGTTCTTCTGAAGGTTCAGCAGGAACACGAATAGGTTCCGATCCTTTATTCAGGTGCAGCTTCTCAGCAAAACCAGCTTTACACTGATCCTCGTTTATAAAGCAGTCCACTGAGAAATGATTCGGCAAATATGAAAGCATTGACGTTGCTCGTGGGGAATATTCCCTTCGAAAACAAACTCAGCCACTGCGTCTTCAGCGGTTCGGATTTAGGAACATTAAAATGACTGCTGTGTTCGTTATTACACCCAAGAACAGAACACCACAATCGCTTAGACGGCATTCTGCTCATAGACAGCTCCAGCATATCAACAATGACCGCGCCGGTCCGCGCGGACTATGATTGACAGGACGAGCGAGGGCGGGTCTGTGTTGAATTACTGCTGTCAATCAACAATCGCGGGAGGGGCGTCCGTTTTATTGACGTCACAAAAACGAACGGCTCAATTTGAGGCAGGGGAAAACATATAAGGAGATTAAAACAAAACCACTGGATGGATTTTTATCATTATATGATGGTTGTGTACAGGCACTGCCAACACACATTTCAGTACAATCAACTTGAAAAAGTGCATGTACCATTATATGACCCCTTTAAGTACTTAAACATCAGTGCTATTCACCTTTCATTGCCCTCTGATTTTAGGGAAAAGTTATGGGTAGGGTTAGGTTTAGGGGGAGGGATTGGGTAAGGACTACATTTTGGGACAGGAATGTTGATCCAGGACCATGTCTTACTTGGCAAAATCACGGTGACCGTAGTGGCACACTGGTTTAACCCTCTGGTGCAAAATGTTACGTTTCGTTTTTTCTTTTCTTTTTTTGCAGAATATTTTACTTTATCGGAATGCTACGAAACTTGGTAAAGGTTTTGGCACTGGCATGATTCGAAAAGGTTAAATGGTTCTGAAAAAAAGTCACACTTGTATTGTTTGTGGTAAAAAAAAAAATGACAGCATTGGAAATGATTGGGATTGGGAATTAATCATTTCCAATGCTGTCCTGCGGCCCAAACTATTACTTTTTTTGAGATATCAACCTACAATTTGGAACACAGCTTGTTTAGATTTATGGCTTTGATTTTCTTTCAGTTTTAGAGTAAAGCGTGTTTTGGAAAATATATATTTCAAATAAATAATTAAATTGAAAATGCTATTTTTTGGCATTTTTTTATAACAATAAATGTAACATTTTATAACTTTGTTCAAGCTCACTTTTTTATTTTCACTTCAGCGATAATCTGCCAAGTGTCTTCTTTAAAAAGAGACCAACCTTAGGTCGCCAAAGCATTCAAGATTTATGACAGTTTAAGTTGGACATTTCATTTTCAAGCCAATGCTTAAAAAGTTAAAACATTGATTATAACTACTGCAGATATAATTTAGTACCACAGAATCCCCTAAAAATACAAAATATTGAATGAAAAACGTTATCAAATTGGAATAGGAATCATTTCATTGGGGGGAAAAAAATTGGTCATTTTTGAGCGACACGCGAACAGCATCAGAAGGCTAAACACAATAGATGTACGTTTTTTGCTTTAGTCTCAAAATAATTTTGCTTCTGTTTAGGAGAGATTTCAAGAGGTTTTATTGCCCCCCTCTGCTCGCAGGAGAAGTCTCGCAGTGTGTTGAGAGAGTGGTACTGCAGAAAGCCTTACCCCTCGCCGAGAGAGAAGCGAGATCTGGCTGCAGTCACTGGACTCACCGCTACACAAGTCAGCAACTGGTTCAAGAACCGGCGACAGCGGGACAGAGCTGCGACCAGCCGACAAGAGTAAGAGAAACTCCCTCACTTTACACACACACGAGGAGCCGGCAACATAGTTTATCCCTGCTGACACACTCTTACTAAGCACTACGAAAAGTTTGACTTTAGACCAGTGGTTCTTCTCAACTAGGGGATCTCAAGAGGGACTTAAAGGGATAGTTCATCCAAAAATTAAAATTCTGTCATCATTTACTCAACTTCAAGTTGTTCCAAACATGCATGCATTTCTTTCTTCTGCTGAACACAAATGAAGATATTTTGAAGAATATGAGTAACCAGTTGAAAAAAAAAAAATACTATGAAAGTCAATGGGGTCCCGTCACAACATATTTCAAAATATCTTTTGTGTTCAGCAGAAGAAAAATTCATACAGGTTTAGAACAACTTGAGAGTGAGTAAATAAATGGCGACCGATTTTTTATTTTTTGTGACGAACTTAAAATAAGACAAAGCATTACATTGAGCTAAAACAACTGAAAACCAATGTATTTAATTATTTACCCCTTTCAACAACAATTTCAGGGTTTCCACTGGATTTATGAATTACCCTAATTTTAACAGTATGATTTCTAGGTCTGGAAAAGTATCAAATCTTAAAACTCTAGTGGCATTTCTATAGATTTTTCTTTTTAAAAACCTTTCTCGAAAACTGGAAAAGTAATGGGGCCTTTGACTTCAAATGATTGAGAACCTCTGCCTTAAAGGGTAACTAAACACTAAACCAACTTTTTTTAGTTAATGATCTGTAAGACTGGGGCTTTATTAGTGCTTTTCATTGATTCGAGTAACTTTTTGACATTTGGGTATAAAGTGTTTACAATATATGTGTTAAAAACGTCTGAGTGCTGCCCTCTTCAGGTTGAACGGTGGCTACTGCAGTTGAATTTTCCTATTGGATGTTTGCGGTAGTTCGTGACGGTAGCGGTGAGAGCTGACGTAAGCAGGTTTCAGCTTACCACGCCCTTGGTACGAGCTACCACGCCCATGGCAGTATAAAAACCATCTTGTTTCGTCAAAACCATAAACCACTGTAGCGAGTCAGGAGTTGGAATTGCGAGTATTGAAAACGATCAGGATAGAGTATCCGTTGTTCATCCCCTCTATCTCCGCTGGGCTCCGGCCACTTTTCCAGCATTTTTCAAATATTGCCAGTGGGTGGAGTCAGGCTCTGACCAGGGGTTTAGTTACTCTAAATGATAAAAGAGCCTAGAAAGGAAAGCTGTTGTGTTGTGTTCTATTGTTTTCCTCTAACATCGGCTCCATGCTGCCCTCTGCTGGAAGAATCACAAACGGAAAGATTCAGCACAGATCACTAACTCCAATAACGCATTTACATATTAATATTTGGTCCCAGTTTGACATATTTCAGATCTGATATCCTGTGCTCCAGCAGAACATCATCAGGAGTGTTCCTGAGCTCTGATGAGGATCTCTCTCCTCCGGGAAGCCCCAGCTCACTGTTCTCCTGCTCCCAGCAGCTCTCTGCCCCCCCGCCTCCTCTCAGACACCTGGGACCAGCACACTACTGAACCAAAGCAGTGGACTACAGGGCAAAAGGCAAAGTTCGGTCATTTAAAGGTGCTGCAAGTGTGTTTGCACATACATAAACTGTCTGAAATAGATGTCTTTAGAAATCACAGCTGACTCTGTTAGCCTCTGTGAACTGTTGAGTCAGGGGAATCTGCGGACTCTTTTTAGCCGTCCCAGACAGCAACATAGTGTCGGCCCAGATCCATGAGGACCAGATGTGGGCCGACACTATGTTTCTGTCTGGTGTCTATGTGCTTGTGCTTTCTGAAGTTTGGATGACAGTCTGGCAGAAATCACTTACAGCACCTTTAACAAAACAGAGCATCGACTGTCAGCATATGCCATTTTTTTTTATTTGACTATTTTTGTAACTTTTAAAAACTTGGTAACACTTTATTTTAATGTGTCATTGTTACATGTATTAACTATAAATTATGTACAATTACATTCAACTAACCCTCAACCAAACCATTATCCTACTCTAACCCTATAGTAAAAACATAATATTACTCAGTACTTAAATACACTA
Organism: Rhinichthys klamathensis goyatoka; assembly: GCF_029890125.1. Lineage (NCBI taxonomy): Eukaryota > Metazoa > Chordata > Actinopteri > Cypriniformes > Leuciscidae > Rhinichthys > Rhinichthys klamathensis. Next base: position 6,245,307 of record NW_026606558.1, read on the forward strand.
TAACAGGGACACATTAAAATAAAGTGTGACTGAAAACTTTTGAAAAGTTCTGTAAGTTCCAGTGCATACTGTAGTTCAGGAAAAAATGTACATTTTACTTGTGAAACTAGTGAATTAAGATTAACATTAACATTTTTTCCACAACATTTTTACATTGCTACAAAAACTAAAATATCATCCTCTTTGTACATTTTTTAAGTCAGCATGAAATGAAAATTCACCCTATTTTCTAAAGGATGTTATTGATCTTATTGTGAAATATTAATCAGTGCAGGTTATATTAAAAAGAAAAACACACTTTGGTCTCATAATTTTTAATCAAAATGTTAACTCCAACTTCCAGTGACAAAAACAGACCTCTATCTGGTGACGTATTCCAATTCATTTATCCTCATAAACCCGTTCTTTCTTACAATTGACTGCAAGCTCACATTCAGATCTGCCAACTTTCAATTAAAAACCAATGGATTGAACCAAGTCCCGTCCTAGGTTTTTTTATTTTTCTGTCATCCGTTTCACTCGGATATGTTACACTACAGAAAAAAAGATCTGTCGCTACTTCCGTTTCATTGCAACTTATTTTTGTGGTCCCAAAGAGTAGCATATCAATACAGCAGCCGACTGTGATCTGTGCTGAGTCACAGCAAATTAAACAGTGTAACAACAATATTTAAGAGACTCCGTTCCAGTGTTTCCTTAAGTTTATTACAAATATCCATCAGACTCTTCGTTTGGTCTTTTGGTTGATAATGGTAACAGCTCAATGACTAAGGAATGTAAAAAATTAGATCTCTCTATCAGGCCTCATGAAATTCTCCTCACAGGTTCTTCAAACTCAATGTCTTTCTTGTAAAGTGCACCGAGAGTGGTTTCCCCAACATGCAACAGCATTTCAAATGTAGTTCATCAGCACATACTGTGCAAATAATGATTAAAAAACTGATGTTTTTAGTTCATTATTCTCAGTCAAAAGAATAAAGTCTTTTACCACAAAGTTAAGGTGTAACCGTGTCTTTAAGGATGGCATCAGGGCTTATACAGCTGCCATAACATGAGTGTTTGTCCTATTATGACATATGGCTCAGTCTTTTCAGCAGAAAAATATAGGAACACCATCAGCATGTACCATTCAGACTCCAAATAAACACATCATTATGCTGCATGTGTGTCTCTTTGGTGGTTGTGATATTATCATTATTAGCTCCTACATCACAGATTCAACTGCGCTGAACACGTGGTCACGTGAGTAAACGTCTGCTGTACGATGATCATTACAGCATGTTTACAGGCTCAGGTACTCCGCCACAAAGATGGCCAGGATTCTAGTGAGGTTTTCCACCGTGGGCCTGTGCATCCGCTCCTCCACATCATCCAGTGTGTGCCAGAAAACAGGGAACGGTGTGGGGATCAAGTGCAGCACTGGAACACCTGGTTCAGGGGCACAAACAGGACAACATTAACTCCTTTGATCCATTAGCTTGAAGTTGTTTGGTACACACAAACCATTAACTGTGATTATGTGTATATATATATATATATACACTACCGTTCAAAAGTTTGGGGTCGGTACAATTTTAAATACTTTTAAAAGAATTCTCTTCTGCTAACCATGGCTGCGCTTATTTGATTAAAAATAGAACAAAAATCAGTTATAGTATTAAATATTATTCCAGTGTAAATCAGCTGTTTTCTGTGTGAATATATAGTAAAGTGTAATTTATTCCTGTGATCAAAGCTGAATTTTCAGCATCACCAGTGTCAGTGTCTTCAGTGTCAAATGATGCTTCACAAATCAGTATAATATGAGGATTTGATGCTCAAGAAACATTTATTATTATTATCAATGTTGAAACAGTTGTTGGTCTGTCAGTTGTACAGTTTTTTTGTTGTTTTTTAGGATTCTTTGATGAATAGGAAGTTCAAAAGAACAGCATTTGTTTGAAATAGAATCTTTTGTAACATTATAAATGTCTTTACTGTCCTTGATAAATAAAAGTATTGATTTCTTTCCTCCAAAAAATAAAAATAAAATTCTCACTGACCCTAAACTTTTGAACGGTAGTGTATATATATATTTAATGCGCTACCATTCAAAAGTTGAGGGTCAGAAATATTTGTAAATGTTTTTAAAAGAAGTCTCTTATGCACAACAAAGGCTGCGTTTATGTGATCAAAACAGGAAACATTTTCAAGTACAATTTAAAATAACTGTTTTCTATTTAAATATATTTTAAAATGCTATTTATTCCTGTGATCAAAGCTGAATTTTCAGCATCATTACTCCAGTCTTCAGCGTCACATGATTCTTCTTCAGAAACCATTGATTTGATGCTCAAGAAACATTTCTGATTATTATCAATGATGAAAAACAGTTAATATTTTTGTTAAAGGGTTATAGTTAACCCCAAAATGAAAACTATTCAGCTATTCATTTCCTTCTCTGTTGGCCTCGAGATTTCACGTAGTGATATTGCGCAAAGCTTCTAGGTTGTACGTCACACACTTGACCAGCGTCGGCCAATAGTGAGCCTGCGTCTGACGTACAACACAGAACAGTTGCGCAGTTTCACTACGTGAAATCTCGAGGCCAACAGAGAAGGAAATGAATAGTTGAATAAAGTCGTTATTTTTGTTTGATTTTTGCGCACAGAAAGTATTCTCGTCGCTTGATAAACTTAAGATTGAGCCACTGTAGTCACTCGGACTATTTTAACGATGTCTTTCATAACTTTTGGGCCGGCCAGTTTCGATCCCTTAAGAAGCCTATGGAGGAGTGATCCAGCTCTCAGATTTAATCAAAAATTTGTGTCCCGAAGATGAACGAAAGTCTTACGGGGTTGAACAACATGAGGAAGAGTAATTACTGACAGAATTTTCATTTTTGGGACAACTTACCCTTTAAAACCACTATACTTTTTTCATGATTCTTTGATGAATAGAAAGAACAGAATTTATTTGATAATCTTTTGTAATATTATAAATGTCTTTACCGTCACGTGATCAATTTAAAGGGGTCACTTAAATGATCCGTTTTTAAGGCGCGGCTTCTTTAATGGGCTTTATTTGCTTCTGACGTGACGTTCACATCCAGTGTAGGAATGTCAAGCGACTGACCGCCAGTGGGCGGGGCCTATGGTGCAATGATCTTTAACTATTCAGCAATTTCTTGCTCTGGAGGTGGTCATATGTAAATGTTTGCCCATGTGATGGCACAGATCCCGCAATATCAAACGAGACGTTTTTGGAGCTAGATAAAATAATCGCTTTGTTTATAATGAGGAGGATGTTTTAAGCTCTGAAACTTGCAGGGTGTTTTAATGGTACAAAGACCTCTTATATGTCAAAAGATCAAGGCACAATTGATTTCGCATGTCATGACCCCTTTAATGCATCCTCTCTGAAATAAAAATATGAATTTCTTAAATAGAAAAAAAATCTGTGAACATTAGTGTATAGTGTTTCAATACCTCTGTTTAAGAATGGAACGTGGTCATCCTGCACTGGGCCAAGGTAAAAATCCTTCCTGAAGTAACTCTGTTCTGATGGATGAGATGTCAACAAGCCCTGTTTGTGGAGTCTCTTCTCTGAAAGAGAAACAGAGAGGATTGCTGACCGTAGAGGTCATGTGTCTGTAGGTAGAAACCCAATCTGGGTTGTTTTTATACCTGCAGCGATGAGTCGGTCAAACCATCTTGCTGTGTTATCAAAGTGATTGACAATCAATGGTTCTGGGCCACCAAGCAGATCCAGCAGGACTAACAGATCCTGGAAGAAAATACAGTTTAAAAAAAAAAAAAAAATATGCATATGCAATTTTTAATATTAATAATATTAAAAAAATAATAAACCAATTTAGCAGTTTTTTTTTTTGTTTGTTTGTTTTTTTACATTTCCCTCATTGGGTGTAGGGTTTAACTAGTTAACAATTAGTTAAACAAAAATTAAAATACAACATCTACTGTAAAGTAAAAATAAATAATAAACATAATACAATTAAATAATATTGTTAAATATTCGATGCTTTGTGCTTTTGCGGAGGAGCCAACTGAATCCTGTAGAAACTTAATATTAAAATAAATTGGTTTATAATTTATCATTATATATTATTATTCTTAAATAATAGGTTATTTACTTTCAGCAAAAACAAAGTGTTTGTGTAGAAGCATCTGGAATTATGTTCTAATTTATCGTATATGTATGAAAAAAAATGTATAGCTGATGTATCCAATGTATTGACGGATGTTTTAAAGTTATGAGCAGGTCTTTAAATATAAAAAGGGAATTAAAAAGTATTCAATTGGACAATACTTTGAACTAAAAACCTCTTATCCGTTAACATTCTTTACCATTAATCATACAGCAATATATATATATATATATATATATATATATATATATATATATATGTGTGTGGTGAGTGGCCCACAGCCTCACCACTGCCTGGAGTAGAGTGGTTTTGGTGGCTCCAGAAGGGTGAGGGGAACGAGCCATCAGTTCAGCCAGATGACGAGAACCGTAGAGAGAGTCGGTGTCTGTCCATTCCTCAAAGGCCTCCTCTCCATCAAAAAACACCAACTGCAATGTCAGCGCAGACCTCTGGAGAGAAGAAGAGACCGGGAGAATGACTATAGACTGTGATGTGGCACACAAACAGCATCTCATTCTCTTTCGGACACACACTTTAGGCAAGATTCAACACAATCTGCTCTGTGATGCAGCACTTTCCTGTTCAAAATGCCAAGTGTTTCTCGAGCCCTATTCAGACGGAGGACGTGTTTCACAGGCGTATTTTGTGATTTCAATCCTGTCCAAATGGTCCATGTCCGTGTTTTTCGCACACAACCTCACATTACCTTCAATGGCCCTCGGAGAAATCTAATCCTGCCCGAATGCGAATGTCTGATTGCTGATATTAAAGGGATACTCCACTTTTTTGGGAAATAGGCTCATTTTACAACTCCCCCAGAGTTAAACTGTTGAGTTTTACCGTTTTTGAATCCATTCAGCCGATCTCCGGTTCTGGCGGTACCACTTTTAGCATAGCTTAGCATACATCATTGAAGTGGACAAGACCATTAGCATTAAAAAAAAAAAAATGACCAAAGAGTTTCGATATTTTTCCTATTTAAAACTTGACTCTTCTGTAGTTACATCGTGCACTAAGACCGACGGAAAATGTAAAGTTGCGATTTTCTAGGCTGATATGGCTAGGAACTATTCTCTCATTCCTGCGTAATAATCAAGAAACTTCACTGCCGTACCAATATGATGAGATCCTTCATGTTCCATGAGCTATATCTCTGCCGTTTTTTTTTTATTTAAAATTTATTTTTATTTATTTATGTTTTTTTTTTTTTTTTTCGTTCAGTATCCTTTGATTGTGCAAATTTGACTATGTATAATAGATGCTTTTTTGGAAATGTTCTATATTTCTAAGAAATGTATATTTGCACTACTGTAAAACATTTCTTCAATAAAAAATAAAAATAAAAACATGAGTGCAGCAGGCGTAATGATATGACGCAGCGCCTGAAAATAGGCCACCTTCCGTCAACACAACGGAACTATTTTCAGGCGCTGCGTCATATCATTACGCCTGCTGCACTCATGGCACGGCAGTGAAGTTTCTTGATTATTACGCAGGAATGAGAGTATAGTTCCTAGCCATATCAGCCTAGAAAATCGCAACTTTACATTTTCCGTCGGTCTTAGTGCACGATCTCCTTGTGTTTTTTGACCTACCTGAGCTACCGTTTGCGCACCAATCTTCTGCATTCTTTCATTTCATTTCGATATGGCTAGTACCCGACGAAAAAAGACAATTATAAAATGAATAAATAGAGCCAGATCGAAGAAACTGCCCACTTTAACATTAGTGCCAGGTAAGATACCCGTCTAGATGTCTTACGTGGAATCATTATATACAGCCACTTCTATAAATGCATGTGAAGTTTATTTAAATAGAGTTTTTATAATAAATGAAAATGATATCAATAAATAATTAATAAAAAGACATGCGCAAGCCCAGCACATGACCTTCTGTAGCGCCCACATCTAGAAAACATGGGCTGTAATAAACACAGAGATGTTAGTCCCCTCTCAATCGGTACATTAATTCACAGACATCAGGTGATAAGATAAACCTGGTTTAGAAAATGAGTCCCGTCCGAATAGGGCCATAGAAGATATCTAGAAGAACATGATTGCGATCTACCTGTTGTTTGAGGGCTTTAAGCTGTGTGTCCAGAGACGCAGCCAGCTCCAAGATCATGGCACAGGGAACGGCTGAGTCACTGGCTCCCACAAACACTCGCCTGGGGTTTTTAGGGTCGGTGGGAAAGATCTTTGAGTCGTGGTGGCATGCTAGGATCAGCCTGCGAGGAGCCGAGGGGTCCAGCACTGCTAGCACATTGGTGAAGGTCACGTCACCCTTCGGGGTGGATGAAACGAAGGAATTCTCCTCCAGCGTCCATCCTGCCGACAGTGAACCCAGCCGGGACAAGATATGCTGGACAAGAGGCGAGAGAACTTTAGTAAACTTCACTGCATGCTTATCAGCAGAAGATAGGGGTGTCGATACCATCATGTCACGATTCGATACATATCACGATACGATATTATTGCGATACTCAAGAAATATGATAAAAGGTTAACAAAAATGAACTGTTGATTAAAATGCTAAATTTGTTATTACATTGGGGGTGTAAATGAATAGGCTTGGACTTGGTGCTCGTAACCCAACGCACAGGACAATAGAGACACCAGAACAAAAATACTCATTAGACATGTGGCATTATCAGGACCCACAAATATTCCCCCATTGCATTATTATGCATTACATTCAACATTATATATAGCAGTTTTATGTAGTACTGACACTAAAAAACTTTTTTCACGCACAGTAATTGTCATTTTGGGTGAACTATACACAATACACATTGTCACTATATCCACGATACATATTGTTGCATTTTTGCATTGCGACGCCCCTGAGATACTTTAAGAAGAGAGCAATGATTTAAGTTACTGGCTACAAATAAGAAATACAACCAACAGGAAACAATGTACAGTAGTCAACATTTGAAGTGGATCAAAACCTTTCATCAAAAGTTATACATGGATTTTGAACAATACCCGTTCTTGTCTTAGGACAGCTTTGAGGAACTTTTTTGATCCACTTATATGACTCCTGTATATTGTCAATTGTGGCCCAGAAACATGTGTTGTTCCGACCTGTCGTATGGTCTGACTTCCTGCAGTCCCAGGCACTCGTTGAATCAGGAGGGGCCGCAGGTGAGTCTCCCACAGCCGATGCCCATCCACCTGTGCTGCAAACTTCTTTATTTGTGCTACTGAGTGTTTACTTGGCTTATGGGAAAGCTGCAGAAAGAATAAGGTAGAGGTAGACATGTGACTATTTATCTTGGCTTACAAGGATGTCCAATCACCTTCCTGTAGAATTTAGCTCCAATCCTGGTTAAACAAATCTGAACCAGGTAATTAATTAAAACTTCAAGGCAGGTGTGTTGAAGCAGGTTAAAAACTAAAGTAAGCTGGGCTGTGATTTGAATGACAAAATAAGCACCATAACAGTAGTCCATACAACTTGTGTTTCATACCATAACTATGCATGCAATATCTAATGGAATATGATGCACAATTAGCTTATTTCATGGTATTTTTTGTCACTTTTGGAGCATGGTAGAGTCAATACACACAGTCACTTTACCTGATATGGAAAATAGCAGTGTGAACACTAACTGAATCATACAGTGGCAATCAAAAGTTTGGAAACTGTTTTTGAAAAAAAGTCTCTTATGCTCATCAAGCTTGCATTTATTTGATCAAAAATACAGGGAAACAAAATGGTTTTCTAGTTTAATATATTTTATTCCTGTGATGCAAAGCTGAGTTTTCAGCATCATTACTCCAGTCTTCAGTGTCACATGATCCTTCAGAAATTATTCTAATATGATGATTTATTATCAGTGTTGGAAACAGTTGTGATGCTTAATAACAATTTTGTAATAATATATACAACCGTTCAAATGTTTTGGGCCAGTACTTTTTTCCTTTCGTTTTTGAAAGAAATTAATACTTTTATTCAGCAAGGATGTGTTAAATTGATGAAAAGTGATAGTTAAGATTTATATTGTTAGAAAAGGTTTCTATTTAGAATAAATACTGTTTTTTTTTATTCATCAATGAAAAAAGTATCACAGTTTCCACAAAAAAAAAAAATATTAAGCAGCACAACTGTTTCAAACATTGATAATAAATCATCATATAATGATTTCTGAAGGATCATGTGACACTGAAGACTGGAGTAATGGCTGATGAAAATTCAGTTTTGCATCACAGAAATAAATTACATTTTAAAGTAAATTAAAATAGAAAACCATTATTTTAAATTGTAATAATATTTCACAATATTATTAATTTTTTCTGTATTTTTGATTAAATAAATGCAGGCTTGATGAGCATAAGAAAATTCTTTCAAAAACATTAAACAGTAATGTTTCCAAACTTTTGACCGGTACTATTTTAGTTTTCCTTAATATTGTGAATTAGCTTTTATTTTTTTAGAAACATTTATCACTTGTATTTCAGATACTGTGTATCATTTTCGTGTTCGCCATACATCTCAGAATAGCATTTATCACAAATACGAACATAAAAGATAGCACAATAAAAATTACAACAAAACATATCAATGTACATAGGGAGTGACCTTTCTGTAACGTTACAAGCAATGTAGTTTACGTTTTTAATTTAATATGTATATTGTGTTAAATTTATATTGGGTTTACTTCTATTATTTTTTCATAGTTTTAGTTAACCATGAGGGTGCAATTACATAACTCAGGAACAAATAATGACAGCCAGGGTCATCTTCGGCTCTACATGATTGTGTTAGATACTACGTGACATGTCGTTAACATGCATAGCTCGATGTGAACTCACCCTGTCCCTGATGAGATCTGCAGTGTGGTGTTGTGTTGAGCTGCTGGTACTGGACTCCGCAGAGATATACAGCACCAGAATCACGGCCAGCGAGAGCGCGCCGCAGAGACACAGCAGCAGCACGCGCACACGCACACGCACGCGCGCCGCTCTCAGCGGATCGCATCCGGCCAACGTGTGCCCGTTACTGGGGTGCAAAGCTTTGGACCTTCGACTGGTTCTTGACATTTTGACGTGACTTTGAGTGCTGACTCCCAGTTAAAGGTGCTGGGACAGCGGACAGGCGTGTCCTTCCAGATGCGGCACTGGCCGCTCGCCAAACGACACGTCAGCACTTAAAACGGCCAACTTTGTCCGTTAAACGCTATTGTCACCGTGCAGCGCGCGCTGATGCTGTGTAAAACACTAATCTATATGACATTGTAGAGCTTAACAAAACGCGTAATGCTTGAGGTGTGTCAGGTCTTTTTGATTTGCCTCGTAAACAAGAACCAGAGATGACTCTACTAGAATTAACGTTAATTATCCTTTTAAAACGTCACATGACATAAAGCGATTTTACCTTGAAACGTTAAATGAACTTAGATATTGCCAGAAACTTCCTTAATAGCTCCGCACCCCCCAAAGAGCACAAACACGTAAAGTACATCCTTCCGTTTGGAGTCTGTATAAGTTGTGTCTATTAATAATGCAGTCACTGACTGAAGTCTCTCTGTGAACACTTGAGCTGGACTTCAGTCACTCTGCTCTAGAAAGTCAGTCACAGCCTACATCAGCAGCTTTACTCTCCTGAAGTCGCTAACGTTAGATGTTTGAAATCGTATGCATGGCGAACTAACTAACAATATACGGGTTTTCCTTTTCTGCTTCTTTTATTCGGGCTTCTGATGGGTGTACACAGTGCTGCAGCTTCTTTTAACTGCGCTTCCGCTATGGTGATGTCATGTGGCTGAGGTATCGCGTCATCTTAAAGGTACAGGCCACAAATACCACCACTTTACCACACTTGGCATTTATCCACGGTGCAGCAGGACGTTTGCACACTTTATCACAGCTAAAGTGAAATAAATGCGATATTTGTCAAATACACTGACATTTCAGATACGTTTCAGTTTAATACTTTATATACTGCTTAATACAGCATCTGTTTGTACAAGAAAAGATCACCATAAACATATCACCTACTAAATACCAATGTAGTGGGGTATACATTTTTATCAGTTTTATTTTGATAAATATGACACAATAGGATATAACATCGCGACTACATGAAAATAACTTTTTCTGTTATAAAAAAGTGATTTGTGAGCATTAGTGGAACTGAAGGTGTGAAAATAAACCTTACAGTCTAGGAATAAACTCGAAACACACGAGATCGTTGTCATCAGGTGAATTCGGCCAATCTACAAACAGCTGTGTCGTCATCAAAGCTCGTGCTGCTGCTCTGTTTAAATTTCTTCAAAGTAATTGTTGGTTTGGTATGTTTGAGTAGCTGAATGGCCTAGGCTACTATTACACAGGACAGGAGCCTAAACTCTGAGAAAACTACTAATGTTAAGCTGAGAGGGGGAGTGGCCACTCATACTTTTTCCAAAAAGAATCGCTACTTTTTCAAAAATGAATCACTACTTTTTCATATTTCTATACATAGTTTTATATACACTCCCCTAAAGGATTATTAGGAACACCATACTAATACTGTGTTTGACCCCCTTTCGCCTGCAGAACTGCCTTAATTCTACGTGGCATTGATTCAACAAGGTGCTGAAAGCATTCTTTAGAAATGTTGGCCCATATTGATAGGATAGCATCTTGCGGTTGATGGAGATTTGTGGGATGCACATCCAGGGCACGAAGCTCCCGTTCCACCACATCCCAAAGATGCTCTATTGGGTTGAGATCTGGTGACTGTGGGGGCCATTTTAGTACAGTGAACTCAGTCATGTTCAAGAAACCAATTTGAAATGATTCGAGCTTTGTGACATGGTGCATTATCCTGCTGGAAGTAGCCATCAGAGGATGGATTTATGGCCATAAAGGGATGGACATGGTCAGAAACAATGCTCAGGTAGGCCGTGGCATTTAAACGATGCCCAGTTGGCACTAAGGGGCCTAAAGTGTTCTAAGAAAACATCCCCCACACCATTACACCACCACCACCACCAGCCTGCACAGTGGTAACAAGGCATGATGGATCCATGTTCTCATTCTGTTTACGCCAAATTCTGACTCTACCATCTGAATGTCTCAACAGAAATCGAGACTCATCAGACCAGACAACATTTTTCCAGTCTTCAACTGTCCAATTTTGGTGAGCTCTTGCAAATTGTAGCCTCTTTTTCACATTGTAGTGGAGATGAGTGGTACCCGGTGGGGTCTTCTGCTGTTGTAGCCCATCCGCCTCAAGGTTGTGCGTGTTGTGGCTTCACAAATGCTTTTTACAAACAGTTACAAAGTAAATAAACTATAAACTGAAGCTATATTTCTTTGTGTTGTTGCCTTGATTTAAACACTTAATTTTGATCAAATTAAATGGACTACAGATTTTTCATTGGTTCTCTTATTAATTTTGGGCATTGGTGAATGTTTTAAGGGGAAAAGCACGAGGCTTGTTGCTGGGGAAAAAAATGCATTGCATCAGAGGACTAAAAATGTTAGAATATTTAATTTCAAACTTGATTAAATTACCATTCATACATAATAAATACCGGGTATCTCTCGGTCTACTTCAGTACTCTTAACCACAATCATGGGGAAGTCTGCTTACTTGACAGTTGTCCAGAAGACGATCATTGACACCCTCCAAAAGGAAGGGTAAGCCACAAAAGGGCATCGCTGAAAGGGCTTGCTGTTCACAGAGCGCTGTATCGAAGCATATTTCTGGAAAGTTGACTGGAAGGAAAAAGAGTGGCAAGAGAATGTACACAAGCAACAGGGATGACCGCAGACTTGAGAAGATTGTCAAGTGAAGTCAATTGAAGAACTTGTGAGAGCTTCACAAGGAGTGGACTGAAGCTGGAGTCGGTGCATCAAGAGCCAGATGTTTTCAGGAAAAGGGCTACAACTGTCACATTAGCACCAAGCCACTCCTGAACCAGAGACAACATCAGAAGCGTCGTACCTGGGCTAAAGAGAAAAAGAACTGGACTGTATTTCAGTGGTTCAAAGTCTTTTCAGAAGAAAGTACATTTTCCATTTCATTTGGAAATCAATGTCCCATAGTCAGGAGGAATAGTGGAGAGGCACAGGATCCAACTTGCTTGAAGTCTAGTGTGAAGTTTCCACAGTCAGTGATGATCCGGGGTGCCATGTCATCTGCTGGTGTTGGTCCACTGTGTTTTATCAAGTCCAAAGTCAACGCAGTTGTCTACTAGAAGATTTTAGAGTACTTCCATCTGCTGACAAGCTTTATGGAGATGCTGATATCCTTTTTCAGGATTAACACTTTTCAAATCTTTCAGATTTATTTTAGGAAATATTCTAATAATCTAAAATACTGGATTTTTATTTTCATGAGCTGTAAGCCATAATCATTGAAAAAAGGCTTGACATATTTTACTTTATGCCTAATGAATCTATAATATATGAAAGTTTTACTTTAATTAAATTACACCAAAAAAAAAACCTTTCACATGATATTCGATATACTCAATTTTTTGAGACACCCCTGTCTTTTGCCTGAGCCTTGTTTTTAAACTAGAAGAGTAAAAGAGCTTTACATCTTTTCTTTATTATTTTAAATGTTTTTTAAAATTATTTAGATTTTCCCTCCCAGCAGAAGAAGCCAATGTTGCGTTCAACCCGAAAACTATTGTTCCATACATTACCTACCCATTTTTGTCTGATTTTATTTTTATTTAGTTCTTCTGGTTTTTAGGAATAACAGCATCTGTCCTACTTTCACCATATTTCTAACTAGGAATGGTTAGACCAAGTTTCTGAATATTGAATAGCGGTGTCCAAGGTTTTTCAGAATGAGATGTTTTTGCAGTTTAGTTCCAACAGATACACTTTTTAGACTTCAGATTCCTCACAGTATGACCCCTTCAATCATGTCAATCACACAAGCGTTTCTCTCCCAGTATAGCATAAAATATTAGTCAAATAAAATAACAGTCAAGACTGGTATCATTATGAAATATTTTAATATATTTTTTTATAAAATAATGAAAACATAATTTACACTTATTAAATGTACACTCATTGATACAACATCCCTAAAAGAAACTGAAAGATTGATCAGTTATCAATAGTTAAATCAAGGCATCGGAGCCGCTGTTTCATGCATGAAGCTAATGGAAACAGAGACAAAATGTGAATTACAATAAAGTTTAAAAATAAGAAACAAAAAAGGATAAAATCAGCTTTGTACAAAAGATCATGAATCAAACAAAATATAAAAGAAAAACTAAAAAATACATAGACTCAGTACCCTCCAATAATGTTACCAAATCTGCAATCTTGTAATTTTCACCTTGAATTTGTCTTTTCGTATTTATAAAAAGACCAAACAAACAAACAAAAAAAAGAATCAAAATAAATAGTCAAAATATTACACATAAAAATAAACCTTCAAATATTACAGCTGGACTATATAATTTGCCATGATTTAAGAATGCGCAACACAGATGCACATAGATGTTTTCACAAGTATATTATTCATATTTATCCTTAAAAACAAACTTAATTAAAACACCTCCACCCGACTATCAAACAAGCATACAAACAGAAATCATAAGACAATCCATGGTGTAGATATGACACCCAGGAACCAAATGAGACACCAAGAGTCTGAGAAACCTCCCACTTCATTGACAGAAAAAACACAGTGGGTGAATTTCTTGTAGTCACAGCAATGAGATGAGAAAAACTGATCTAAAAGAGGGGATGAATGAGCTTATAATATGATAATAAATGTCCAGGGTGACGATGTGTAACTAAAAGCTTCCAACATGTATACAGACTTTCATTTAAAGGGGAAATTCTGTCATTGTTTACTCACCCTTGTGTTGTTTCAAACCTATTGACTTTCTTTAGATGGACATAAAATACAATGGAAGTCAATGGGAACCAAATTCTTCAAATGATATTCCACAGAAGAAAGAAAGTCATACAGGTTTGGAACGACACGAGGCTGAGAAAATGATGACATAATTTTCATCCTTGTCCCTTTAAATGTATTTTTATCCTCATAATAGTGGGGAGAACATGTAACATTAGCTATCAGCAGTTTAAAGCCTTGTATAAAAGCACTATACAATTACACTACTAAACAGCTGCAATGAATGATGTCAGGGCTTATTATTTGTATCTCTCACCCCATAAATAAAAACTTTTGCGTTTTACAGTGCTAGTTACTGTCATAGGGATGAATATAGTTGTTTTTTGTGTGTCTGAGAAGAGCAGAGACATCATATTTTCACTCATAGCTAGCTATGATGACTAATGCAATAAAGTCGACTGACTGTTGCAGTGCTTTTGCTCTGATGTGAATAAATAGGTCAGAGGAATAGAGATCAGGTCATCGAGAGGGCAGCTTACGGGTCCTGAGAGAGGAGGAGATATTTTTCCAGTCGCATCAGGTTAAAGGGATGGAGAGAGCTGATATGGGTCGTAAAATTACAACACATCACTGGTCACAGATGACCACTTTTAAGGCAGACATGTACAGAGTAACATGGGGTACATGTTAAACCATATTCGATCCAGCCTGACTGTTATTCCAGTTAGGATTTTCCAGAGCTCATAAACAACTGCAGTCCGAGTACGGCGCGGATCGTCTTGTAAACACGATGATCTGTCTAGAAGTTGAAAACAGCCATCTATTGCCAACAGTCATTTCACCTGATAAACCTGAACTAAATACAAATAGAAAAATAGAGTCTGAACACAGCCGACTAGGGTTTCTTAAGAGTCGGCTTTGCATATACATATACAGTGTCGGAATCTGACAGAACAGCCCAAGTTTACACACAGTGCTATGCCAAAACTAGACATAAAAGAGCAAGTGGCATTTCCTGTCACATGACACTGTCACTTAAAGACTGACCGATGTCAATGCACAGAGGAAACGATCAAAGACTTGGGTGGAACATCACAGTTTTAGTAGCGGTTGCTTTTCCGTTAGAAAGTGGCGATTCTCCGTCTACAGAGCTGTTATTGCAGAGGGCTTTCAGTCACTATGAAGTCTGCGTTGAAGATTTATGGATGATAAATCAGTTGAGATGAGGGATGGTTTGTACAATTGCCTCTCCGTTGAATATAAATATGAATACAACAGCGTCTACTGTACCTGCACATGAGATTATGTGGTTTAGAATTAGACTTTCCCAGAGCACTGTACCTCTTCTCACACTTACAGTACCGTGATTTCTCTCAACATGCTGGGAAAGGGATCTTCTCTCAAGTGTTTATTTTTTGATTTGTTTATTTTCATTTTTTGGCTGTTGAGCTGACTGTGCAGTAAATAGGCCTCTCAGTTTCACTGGCTCAAGCTTAGTGTCGAATCGTCGAGTACAAAAATAAATCTACAATGAGAAAATAGTTCCGAAAGTAGTTCGATCAGATAAAGAGCTCGCTTGTTTCAAGGTAGGACGTGTGTGTGTGTGTGTGTGTGTGTGTGTGTATGTGTGTTTGTGTGTGTGTGTAAAAATATACTTTGTACTTCTGTACCGGCTTTAATTTAAAGCTTTAAAGTCTCAAGTCATCTGGCAGACCCGCATAAACTCTCAGTTCCCTCCGTCACACTTTCATAAAGCTCACGGGTTTCTGTGTGGTGAGGACGAGCTGGCAGACTTGCCTTATATGAGGGCGAGCGGGACAGTGGATGAACTGGGCGATAAGAGACTTTGAATTAAATGAGCTAAACATGCCATATTTTAGGCACAGTACAGGTACGTGAAGATCCCCTCTCATCTTCTCTTCTCAAATGAAAGGAAGCACTCATTTCCTCTCAGGAATGGTAGAGGATAAGAGTTTACTGAACTTGCGGAGCTGTTCACTGGCTGAGTGCGATTCCTCTTGCAGACGGTGGTTGTTGTGCCTCAGATTAGCCATCTCTGCTAACAACACGGCCTTGTCCTGTTTCTCCTGAGAGGGAAGGACAGGAACAGACCAGGGAAAAGGAGGAGAGAAAGAGAGAAGCATGATTAGAGGATGTCATCAAAAACGGCCAAGTCACTATAAAATCTTTCACTTTTATTTTCTTTCATTTTTAACATTTTTTTGTTTTATTTAACTTTTACAGGGGTCATGAATGGAGAAATCAAAAGATTTTTTGACAGGTTATTATACTATAAAAACATCCTGTAAGTTTCAGAACTTAAAAATTTCTCATTTGTCCAAAAACAGTTTTTATTGAAACCAAGCTCTGAAAACGGCGGATTCTGTCATGACGTAACAGTGCGACGAAAGACCGCCTCTGCAGAATCAGATCAACACCCACTTATACATCATCACATCTTTGGCCCCGCCCACTGGCACGTTATAGAGACGAAGGAGAGAAGAGCGATACAGGATCACTGGACTAGAAATAACATTACCTTCCAAAGGATCCTAATGTTAGGAAAGTGCTTAATTATTTTTTAATCTCAGTAGAGCACTTTTTGTTTGTTCGGAACATTTCACTCTGGATTCTTTGGTAAATCAGTCGCAATTTCGGTGAAGGCTTTGCAAACTATGAACAAAATATGAACCCAATAGTAATGCCACAATATGTAAGTAACCGTGTTAATTCTTAAGCCTGATCTGCGATCAGTGATTTCTGATATGTAATGATTCTCGTACAGTCAGACCAGACGTTCATCTTTTATTGCCGTTTATGTGTCAGTAAATCAAGCCAGTCAACTTCACATTGTTTCTCTTACTATCATGAAAATAATCTGTCATTTAAATTATGATTAAATTATATACAGAAAGCGATCAAAGAACGCTCCCTTTATAATCGCTGGAGCTGCCAATCACACAGCGAGGTTATCAGTGACTGAGTCCATTATAATCAATGACGCTGTCTACACTCACAATGAATCTCTTCTTCACATCGTGTTTGCACTGTTAGTTATGATGAAAGCATTCGTGAGAGTGCAGAAATCGAGTTGCGATGACGAGTCTACATGCTCATCGCTGCAACCTTTCATGCAACGGGAGTAAATGTCAATTTATTGCTGTAATCGACGTTTTCACGATTGGTTCATCTCGACAGCTGTAATAGTAGAAACGTAGTAAAAGATTTCGAGAGAGTTTCACATGTAATACTTGCAAGATGTTAGCCAATCACAGCAGTGGGCGTTTACACGTCTCACAGCAGCAGACACGACCCTTCCAACGGAGCGCTCAAATCAGAGGGCTAAAATCAGGGTAGAAAATTGCCTTTTATTTCTAAATTATGACAATTTTTTTATGTAAAAATCATACTAACATTATAAGTGCACCTCAGGAAACGTTATAAAAAATGCAGTTCGTGGCCTCTTTAACTGTCCAGGGTGAAGTACGGATGCGCACAGGTTATCAGCTAATCCAGTACTTTTTCTGCACCACCAGTAAAACTACACAAATGGATTTTATTTGCATCATGTACTGAATCCTTCACCTGAATCTCGCTTTCAAGAGTGAACGTGTGACGTTGTGTTCAGAGATCCTACTAGTGCGCTACTATTTTTATTCTTTATAGTGCTGCAGGAATGGGTCTTAAAACTCAGAAACTAGTAAGCAATTCTACTTCGATTCCATCGCTCTGAAGTCAACAGGTTTTTTAAATGGATTTTTGGTTAAATGCCTGAAATAAGGCCTGTGGTTCACACAAGCTCAAGATTTTATTCTACAACATAAAATACATCAGCAAAACCCCAGTGCAATCTTGAAAGTTTTTGCGTGTCTTTAAAAAGGCGGTTGCTAAGAAGTGGCTAAAAGGGACTACAGAGGTTGTCTGGGACATTAAACATCATCACGATGAAACGGGAAACTCATCCACTGACCAATCCGCTTTCACAGAGTCATTGTGTTTATACACACACTTGCGCAAACTATTCAAACTTTCCAACTTGTAGGTGTCTGAACTAGGTTTTTACTTCTGGTCATTGTATTTAGGCTTCAAAATGTATAAAAGTTAAGTTAATTTGTGAAGATGATGAACAAAACATGTAAGAATCAAAAACCTTTCTTGGTCACAGAGCTTATTATGCAATAATCCAAAAGCCAATGGAAAAAATCCTAAGGCTTTTTACTGAGTGAACCAGTGTGATGCCAACTTCTGGGTTGGCCTACAAAAAAACATCATCCCTGCAGCGCTCTATAGATATGCCAATATATATCTGATATCTGCTTTTATGATGGAAACTTGGTTACTTATCAGGGGTGCGTTTCCCAAAAGCATCGTTAGCCAACTATGGTCGCAAGTTCCGTTGAACTCTGTTGGTAACAGATTGGTTTGTGAATAAAATGTAATTTTATATAATTTGTCATTCTTTAATTTCAACTAACATTCTCAAATAATCAAATACTTTTTTTGTTTTATGTGTTCCTCAACTACAAAATGACTAAAAACACCCATCTCTATTGAACCTGTCCTGCACCGGTCAGATCCCTCCGATGTAACTCACTTTTTCCAGATCAGTGTTCAGCTGTTTCAGCATGACTTCCAGATGATACAGACGCCCAGACAGGTCATTGGGAACCTCTTCACTGCAACACACAAATGAAAAACAAGTTAAAACAAGTATCCTAGCATTTCAATTCTTATTTGAATACCCATCCAAAACTTTATGGAAAATTGCAGAGACAATGCATGCTTCTGCCTCCACTCAGAGGAAGAGCAAGTATAGATACAGTACCTGCTGAAAGTAGGAGTGGTGCGGGGAGTCTGTGGCGTGTGGAAAGGCACCGGACTGATGACGGGTCTCAGCTCATTGCTGCCCGCGTGAGACTCAGACAATGAGAACAAAGAAACTGCTCTTTGCACTGTAAAATAAAACATGCAGTCATAATTAATCATTAAGATCACCAGTGTGATGAATGACTCTGCAACATTCCCATGTAGTATGAAATGTATTAAAGACACAAAACAAACTCAAAGGTAAAGTCTGTAAACCACACACAGCCATGCGATTACACTCTGTGGATTCATCCTACAAATGGCATCATCTTTACTGTATATGGAAATCCATTTCCACGACATAAAACAAATCATGCTTTGGTAATACATAATTATTAAGTTGAAATTATCATATTAAGTGTCAAAAACCTGAGGAAATAAAAACTACATTATGACAAAAAGTCAAACTTGATTAGAAGAAAAAATGAAATAAGTAGTAATAATTATGAGATAAAAAGTCAAAATTATGAATCTACATATCTAAATTACAACAGTTGAAATTATGAAATAAGTCAACTATGAAAAAAGAGGTCAAAATGATGACAGTCATAATTATGAGATAAACTAAATTACGACAGTTGAAATTATGAAAAAATAAGATATAATTATGAGATAGGAAATTTTTTTAATTATGACATTGAAATTATGAAATAAGTCGTCAATGAGATAAAAAGTCAAAATTATGACAATCATTATGAGATAGTCAAAAATGACACTCATTATGAGATAAGAAGTCAAAAATGACAAAAAGCTGAAATTAAATGTCCTAAAATGTAAATTATCTTATTTAGATAAAAAATAAAAATAAAAAAAAAACTTTATGACTTTTTACCAAAGCATTATTTGTTTTCTTATGTGGTGGAAATTGGCTTCCATACCTTCAAGTATCTTAGTTTGACGTAGAAACTAGGGATGCACCGATATGAACATTTTGGCCGATACCGATAACAGACAATTCTTTACATTTGAAAGCCGATAACCGATATATTGGCCGATAAATCTAAATTAAAATGTTGATATACTTTGATAGCCTGAATACAAAAACAAAAAGCTTGCCATTAAAAGCCATGTCCCAAACACTTCAACATCAATCAAACATATCCAATACAGTAGCCTAGTTTGAACCCGTGTAAGATTCCTTAACTTTTCAAATTAATTTTACACGCTAAGGATAAATATGATCACCTGTAGGCCTACAATGAAGTGCTTTTACTGCATCGTTCATGAACTCAACCAAACGCATCCTATATGAGATTAATCAGATATATATAGGCTACACAAAATAAACATATTACAACTTACAATGGCACAAAATGCTGTGAATGCTCAAGCGAACTTGACTGTGCTTGTCATGAAGGCTAAACTCCAGACTTACTCCAGCTTAAACACTGGCGAACAAGAATTCACAACATTCTTTTACAGTTGTGTTATTATAATGTTATGAAGCCCATGTGACAGATTTGTGTTGCACATGCTGCACTTAACTAGCCTGGGTTTCCCCATGCTGCCTTTGCGCAGCACGATTTTATTCACGCTGCTAGGTAGTCTGGATACCATGGACCAGATTTTCACCTCAGCGAGGGGACCAATCAAAGAACGGGGAGGGAGCAGCAAGACGATGACTACGTCTATGCAACACACCGAAGCAGTTTGTTTATACCTATGGATCCAACATGGCAGCAGACGCATAGTTACCTTTCGATGCAGCCTTAGATATTGTTCTAAGTAGTTTAGAACGCAAATAAATCGGACCCATCGTCTTCTTCCTCGTCTAATTTCTTTCGCTCTACATGCGTCATCTGGTATAATTGAAACGATTGGCTATGAGCTACGTACAGGCGCATTTGATAGACATTCGTAGGACCCAATACACGGCTCTGGGCGTTCGTAAACCACGCCTCAAATACGAGAAAATGAACATGTGGTTCCCAGACCCAAGTCTCAATGTCAATGAGACGTGGTGTGACGTTAGCCAGGCTAGCACTTAAATATCTTCCTTTTCCAAGTGAAATCATTCAACACCATCATGGCGAACAGCGCGCATCTCTCAACTGAAGTAAACAATCTTTTATCTATCGGCTTTGATATATCGGCCTAATTTTCTTATCGGATCGATAACATCAAAAATGACAATTTATCGGCCGATTTCGATATGTGGTCGATATATCGTGCATCCCTAGCAGAAACTGCGGCCTCATACCTTCATATGCTTTGGCTGCATTGACGAGGCTGGACCACTCCAGTCCACAGGCAGTGTCAGGAAGAGGTATGAGTCCAGGGTCCAGTCTTCTGAGAGGAGGAACCTTATCCCTCACTTCAGTCAATGACAACTCGGATGCAGACAACGGTACTGGAGGAACAACAAATGGACAGTTTATTCCAATGCTATTAGCAGATAACAGTAAAGGATGCCAACTGACTATAGGCACATCACAATTGCACTATTCTATGACATTTTTAAGTATATATAGTGCAAGTAGTGTGTTCACACTGAAAATTCACTTTAAATATACATTTAAATAAAGAAAAAGTGCACTTTAAATATCTGTATAATGGGAAAAACAAACTTCATGCACTCAACTGTCGCAACTTTATTTAAGTGGCAGAGGGGGAGGGGAATGACAAAATAACCTTATAAAATTCATCCACTACACGGATGAGTACATAGTGCATACAGTAATTACATAGTGTATAAGTGCGACATTTGGGACGCAACTTATGACTAGCAAATGACACCCACCTTTCTTACTGGGCATGAGGGCTCCAAGGTTGGTGTTGTGACCGTGGCGACGAATAGGCAGCGTGCAGGTGAAGAGAAGGTCACTGGGCGGCACTTGTCCTTCAAAAAGAGGCGTGCTTGCATAACTAGAATCTCTCCGTCCACTGCACAGACTCTCATCTGAGAAAGTACGTTGCAGGGTCCGATGAGGAGACTGTAGAGGAGAACAAACACGCAATGCTCAAATCATTGTGTTTACAAGCAGAGTTGTGTAGCCTTTTCAGTGTTTGTGTGCGCTCACCGCATCCCGTGATGGTGTATCCGCAGGGTTGTCCATAATGATGAGCTTTTTCAAGTCGTCTTCAATGGTGCTCTTGTGATTTCTGCGTGGTGAGCGCAGGTCCCTCAGAGAGGCACGTAACCGAGGCTGTCCGAACACGTTCTTACTGTTCATATCCACCTGCCTGAAAGCACACACAATAACCAGGACATTCAAATATGTGATGCATCTATTTCATAACCCGACTCAAATATGAAAATGCGTTTTATAAACATATGTACTTGTTGCTGTCGGTGGAGGTGGTGCTGGTTGCTGTGATGTTCTCCTCCTGTTGCCATGCACTCTTGCTTTTACTAAATGACTTGGGGGCGGAGCTTGACAGCTGGGCGGATCCTGACATGGGTGTGACTGTTGAAGATCTGAAAGGCCGGGGTTTATCGGCCACAGCAGGGGTCTTAAACCCTTGGGGGGTATAGCAGGCCCTAAATACACACAATTCAGATGTTTGAGGTCATTAAGAAGTCTTTTCTGCTCACCAAGGCTGCATTTATTTGATCAAAAATACATTTAAAACCATAATCGTGTGAAATATTATTACAATTTCAAATAACGGTTTCTAATTTAGGTCTTCAGTGTCACATGATCTTTCAGAAAACATTCTAATATGATGAATTGCTGCTAAGGAAACATTTCTTAATATCAATGTTGAAAACAGTTGTGCAGCTTAATGGGTTTATAGAAACTGTAATACTTTTTTTATTTTGTTAGGATTCTTTGACAAATAGAACGTTGAAAGGAACAGCATTTATTTAAAATAGATTTTTTTAGAATAGAATAGAACATCTTCACTTTTGATCAAATAAATGCATCCTTGCTGTATGAAAGTATTAAAGGGGTTATATGATACTATTTTAAAAGTTAATTATTTTGATTATTGGGTGTAATAGAATAGGTTAACATGCTTTAATGTTAAAAAAACACATTATTTTTTACATGCTGTAAATTATTGCAGATCCTCTATTCCCAGTCCGTCTGATTTCTACAAAGCCCCTCCTTTCGAAAAGCTCAGAGTGCTCTGATTGGTCAGCTGACCCAGTGCGTTGTGATTGGCCAATCACCTCAAGCATGTCGGAAATGTAACACCATTTACCATAATCCCAAGCTTCAGCTTCCAAGGCTTTAAGCCATTTTTAACACAAAGTTTATAATAACGTCGTCAGTTCGAGCCGAGTCGGATTCTGAAAATGTGGATGATCAAGCCTATCGATCGAAAACCAACTTTGCAAGCATGACTTGAGCAGAATGTTTCATAGCCAGCGTTGTACTCTCTCAGGTTCAGGAATCTGTCCTCCGTAAAATGCACTGTGCACAAACAAACTTAGGTTGTACTGCTCAAGAACAACCTCATAAATAAATCTTTGCCTCTGATTCCTAATTTTATTAATTTTCGAAGGCCAAACAAAGGAGTTTTGCTTTCGCATCCAAACACACAGCGTCTCTACGACATGGTGACAACACTACAAGTCATTAAAGCCTCTTCTTCTCTTGTATGCCTATTGGGCGGCCATTATGCTAATATTTCACATTGTTTGAGGAAGTTATATCTCGACTTTGATCGAGGTGTTTTAGGCAGGTCTGGATCAGTGTTCTCTGTTAGATAGAATAAATCCCTTTGTGTGAGACTGAGCGTTGTAACTTTGCAGATCGTATTCAAGCACAAACAGATACATTACACACTAAAGGAAAACATCAAAAAGCATCATATCATATAACCCCTTTAATTTCATGAATGACTCAAACTTTTAATCAATGGTCTTTACATTGCAGAATAAACACAATACCTTGCTTTGAAGTTGTCAGCGTTGGCCGATCCCGGAGGGGGGAATGTGCGTGTGCGGTAGTTCTTGCTTTGACTGGCTGATGCAGCGATGATGGGTGACGACTCCCTGCGCCGCCCCTCTCCGGCTCCTGACAGATCCTGCAAGCCGCTGTAGGTAGCAGAGCCATGCAGGGGTTTGTGGGGGGTTCCTGCAAGACTGCGGCTAGGTTTGGCTCCTTTAGTGTTGGGACTTGGTGTGTAGAGAGATGCATCGATGCCACTGTCACTGGACCCTCCCTTGCCCATTAGGTCCGGGTCGGGGTCTGAGGGGTCACTCAGGACACCGGAAACCCCACCTCCCATCCCGTCAAACCAGCGCTCGTCGCTGTGACTGCTGGAAGCATTGCTGGAGAGTGTGTTACTGCTGGAGTGACTGGAATAGTGTGCCTCACCCTGAGAGAGAGCAGAGACATAAGTACATGAGAGCCAAATGAAACCGCTTCCTTGTTATCATGATGATGAGGACGACTGCTCACCTTAGAGTGCCGGTTTGGAGAGTCTTTCCCTGCAACGTCCTGTCGGGTCTGTCTTCTCTGAGCGGAGGCGACTGACACACCTCGTGATGATGCAGGAACATGCCACATGGGCTCTGTCCGACACACACACACAAACAGGTGTCACACTGACAGAATCAGTCACTCATTGAAAATGAGTGGCTTCCAGTCGCTTTGTACCCGGGTGGCAGTGTGAACGTCCCCCTAAGGGTGTTTGCAACTCTTTATTGGGCTTGATTATTAGATGTTTGTTGCGTTTCTTTCAGGCCCCGTTTACACCTGGTATTAAGATGCGTTTTGTTCGATTGGATCACAAGTGGACGACGCTAAATACAGGAGTAAATGGGTCTGAAACGTTTTGAGCTTGTCCACTTTCAAAAACGAAGTCAAAAACGCATTGGACCGGATTGCTTTTGTAGTGGTTGAATGTGTTCGAACAGCCACAAAAGACTGTCTTCTCTCCGCCTACTGACCTAATGTGATAACATTCAGGAAACGCTCAAGCCAGGCGGGATTTAAACTTTGTCGGCTGAAGACCCATGTTTGGTTTGAAGACAAGAAACATACTAAGCACAATGTTCTCCACCATTCCTGATTTCTAACACACAACTCACAGCGTTCGGCTGGTCTTACGGCTGTCAGAGTAGAAACAAAAGCTGATGTTCTCCATTAGATCGAAAGATCTGAAAAAGCCCGTACATTTACCCGCTCATAGAGCCTCCCCTCAAAGAAATCAGGACAGAAGTGATTGAAAGTGGACAAGAGACAGATTTAAACACCAGGTGTAATCGGGTATGTCTCCCTCGTCTACTTATGATCCAATCGACCAAAACGCATCTTAATACCAGCTGTAAACAGGCCCTCAGTTTAGCATTATTTACATACTATTATATATGTATATTTCTATTTAACTTTTTATTTCAGTTTTAGCTTTAGTCATTTCAGTCATTTTAGCAGTTCAATTTCATTTAGTTGACAGGGCAACTTTTTATAACATTTAACTCATTTATATTTATATTTTATGGCAATCAAGAAAAAGAGCTTTAATAGTTGAAGTTTTAGTTAAAAATAACATTAATCAGAGTCAGTCCATCACTCAGTTTACACCTGAATATCAGCAAACTAGTGACCATCTCACAGCCTCTGATCACCAGTGGGTTTGATAAAGGAGCCTTTATTCTGAGTTTATCCAGCAGAGGGCAGAGTTCACACAGTGACGGGGCGGTACACACAAAAACATTTACAGCACTCTTTGTTTAAAGACTGGAGCTCTATAAATGTCTTTGTTGTGTTTGTTTACCTGATTTGTTGCGTTCCATCGTGCTTTCTTGGCTAGTGAAACCAGATGATGATTCTCCACTGGAGCCGTCAATAGAAACATGTGGGTCAAATGGCTGGAGAGGCCGCTGGACTGACCCAAACCTACACACACACAACAAATATCAATATGTTACTAAATATATTCTTATTTGGCTTACTTGATCATGATCCAGTTCAGGTTGGCTGACATGCCATTGGAGAGCAGGGTTTTGGAGAAAGGGCATGTGGTGGAATTAGCAAAACTGGGGAAATCGCTTACAGCAGCTTGAAGTAATGTTCGCAGAGAACAAGGGACGTGACTTTAGTCATCAGACTTTATTGGATTGTGGTAAGGGTCTGTATGATGGTTGGAGGGCAGTTTGGTCATATCAGCCGAAAAAGAAAGCTGTCTAAGAGGCAGATAAAGAGATTACATCCATTTTAATGACATTTTAAGTCCATTTTAAAGTTACTGTCAGATTTTTTTTTCATATTGTGGTGTATATCTGACATACATGAAAAGTATGCACAGATGGATAGTTTAAAATAAGATCTATAACATATATTCAGAAAATAGGCAGGATGAATACTTATTTCAAGCTGACTTTACCAAATAAAATGTTTGTCTTCATTATCCTTTATTAGTCTATTACACGCACCAATGACTAAAGCACATTATGTGCATTAAGGAACCAAACAGGGTCAATTTTGACACCGCACCACTAAGTTTGCATCATACACATGTCACATTCAATTCTGAGTCTGTTGCAACCCAAGTGTTCTGTCACTTGTCACCCTGTGGGTTTGAGTGATGTACGGCTGAATCTGATGGGACTATTAATAGCACTCATTAGCACATCTCGCTGAATCACCACCATAAACACAGTCAGTGTGAAATGTTTAACAGACTCACAGTACCCCAACATCTCTATAATGCTCTAACACACTTTAACCCTCTGGGGTTCCTCATTTTAGACTCACACTCAGGACCTTCGGGTCAAAAATGACCCGGAGGGTGGCATTAAGATACATTTTATTTGAGTAAAATCAATGAAATATATTTTTGTTCAATAATATTTTTTCTTTTCTTTTTTGGTGTTTTAAAATAATTTTATAATTTATAATTAATATTTATGCAATAATTAAGACCCATTTTTCCCATTGAATATAATAGAAAATTTATATATATATATAATTAAAAATTTTTTTTTATTAAAGCTGTATTTCATTTTAGAGTCAAGTCTAGACCTCATGAAAGCAATTTTTGAAATGAGATCGGAGCCATCTGGTGGACACACTGAGCATTTTTATTACGCAATAGCACATTTTTACC
The DNA here is from genome assembly GCF_029890125.1 of Rhinichthys klamathensis goyatoka. Classification (NCBI taxonomy): domain Eukaryota; kingdom Metazoa; phylum Chordata; class Actinopteri; order Cypriniformes; family Leuciscidae; genus Rhinichthys; species Rhinichthys klamathensis. The sequence goes on from NW_026606558.1 coordinate 6,272,143, forward strand.
ACTAGTGGATTTACAGCTATCTGTAGAAACCTATGGTAGAAACACTCTAGTGATTTTTTCACATATTGTTTAATTTGTTCAGGTTTTTGATTTGAATATATAATAACAGATTCTCAAAGACTATATTTTTCTTTTTTTTTTTAATAAAAAAAAAAAAAAAAAAAATTGGTTGGTTTAAATGGTAATATTAAGTGGCAGTTTTACTTTATTCTCAAAGACTATATTTGTCTTTCAGAAGAAGCATTAGAACAACAGGAGAGAACATCAGTCTGTGAGTGTTTACTTTCTCATTTGATTTTAGCGCGACTCTTCGTTACTGTGTTTACCCTGGTAAAAACGCGCGTGCGGTTGTTTGTGTCGTGACTGAGACAAATAGTTGGGCGTGGCCTGCTGTATTCATTAACAGGGTATTAGGTGTGTATAAAACTGGTTAGTGCATCGCGGCAGCGGTCGCGGCTGCCCTCGTGTGAAGCCCTCATCGTGTGAAGACCAAAGAGTGTAAAGACCAGCGACTCTACCTGTGCGACTCCACCGAGCAAGGACACCGACAAAGCACTTGAGTATTAAATTCTTCTTGTTTATTTATTGCTGTTTCCTTTCTCTTCTACACACTTTTCTTTGAATCTTTCTGTTTGTAAGCTCCTTTTCACTATGTGTTTTCAAATCTCTACTATTACTAACATACGTAAATCAAACGTCACACGTCAGAGGCGGTGCAATCCTAACAATCTCCGTACCCTTCCGGTGTCTTCTAATACTTTATTCTCTTTTCCTATTGGTCTCTGGAACTGCCAGTCCGCTGTTAACAAAGCTGATTTCATTACATCTTTTTCAAGTCATTCAGGTCTCAGTCTATTGGCCCTGACTGAGACCTGGATCAGACCAGAGGACACGGTCACACCTGCTGCCCTCTCCACTAACTTCACTTTCTCACACACCCCCCGTCTGACCGGAAGGGGTGGTGGTACTGGTCTGCTCATCTCAAATGACTGGAAATTTGATCCTTTACCACCTCTATTTGACAACAGCTCATTTGAATCACATTCAATTACCATCACTAGTCCTATAAAAATCCATTTTGTAGTTGTATATCGTCCCCCAGGTCAACTTGGCAGTTTTTTGGAGGAGCTTGATGTGCAACTCTCATCCTTCCCTGAAGATGGTACTCCTCTTGTAATTCTTGGAGACTTCAACATCCACCTAGAAAAACCTCAGGCTGCTGATTTCCACACCCTGCTTGCATCATTCGACCTCAAACGAGTATCTACTGTGGCTACTCACAAATCAGGTAACCAATTGGACCTTATCTACACGCGCTACTGCTCTACGGACAATACACTGGTCACTCCACTGCACACCTCAGATCACTTCCTCCTCACTCTCAACCTCAACCTGCCTCAGAACACAACACACACTCCTCCACAGGTCACCTTTCGACGAAACCTACGCTCACTTTCACCCTCTCACCTATCCTCTTTGGTCTCATCCACACTTCCTCCACCTGATCAGCTCTCAACACTTGATACTAACTGTGCAACTGATACTCTTTTCTCCACTTTAACATCCTGCTTGGACAACTTCTGTCCCCTTTCCTCCAGGCCAGCCCGCGCCACACCCTCTGCCCCCTGGTTAACTGATATTCTTCGCGAACATCGTACTAAACTCAGGGGTGCAGAGAGGAAGTGGCGCAAATCGAAAGATTCGACAGACCTGGGTCGTTATCAATCCCTTCTCCCTTCCTTCTCTGCTAATATCTCTACTGCTAAAATGGCTTACTATCACAACAAAATTTTCAATTCTTCTGACTCTCGCATGCTTTTCAAAACCTTCTCCTCTCTTCTTAACCCTCCTCCTCCTCCTCCTTCATCAACCCTAACAGCTGACGATTTTGCCACATTTTTCATAGAAAAAACAACCACCATCAGCGGCCAATTTACCAATCCACAAACTGACACACACATTTTACCAACAAACGCACACATTCTACCCTCCTTCTCTCTACTTTCAGAGGCGGAAGTCTCTAAACTCCTCCTTTCCAATCGCCCTACTACCTGTCCGCTTGATCCTATCCCCACTAATCTACTTCAAGCCATTTCTTCCTCAGTTGTACCCACACTCACGCACATCATAAACACCTCTCTTCACACTGGTACCTTTCCCACAGCTTTTAAGCAGGCTCGAGTAACCCCACTGCTTAAGAAACCCAATCTAAATCCAGCACATCTAACAAGTTACAGACCGGTATCTCTTCTTCCATTTGTCGCGAAAACACTTGAATAGGGTTGGGTACCGAAACTCGGTGCCAATAGGGAACCGGTTCCGACGTAAACGGTAGTAACCAGACCGAATAAGAAAGAAAATTTCGGTGCCTGATTTCGGTGCCTAACTTCATTAGGCACACACGCGCACACACACACACACAAGGTCTCTCGCTCTCTCTCTCTCCGCCTTGCGTGTGCTACACAGTTTGGAGCACAGTTTCTTCTGTCTCGCATGCGCGCTCTTTTTTGCAAGGTTTGGCTGCATTTCACGTGTAAAATTACGTGTCAGAACGCCCTCTGGGTGTGCCGATAGTCTGAATCCCATATAGAATCAAGCCAATTCATTGGCTGATGGCGCCGCATCGACGCACTTACGTCGTCATACTATGCTGTCGCGCGCGCGCCATCTGCTCCTCAGATTTCTCTGCCGAAAAAGGAAGCTGGTCGGCAGCGCGAGGAGCTTGGCTGCGTCCCGTTCCCTATTGAGAGATATGTTACACCAACCAGAGATGTTCTCTTTCATAGGTTCACTCAACGCTGCGTAGCTAAGAAGCAGTGGATTTGTATTTGTAGGCTGCTGTATCACGTGCCGTTTGAACTGACGCGCTACAGCGATCTGTCACATTTCAAAGAGCCAAAACGTTATTTATTGTGTGAATCTCGTAAAAATATTGACAGAATCTGACAGCTGTGGATTTGTTCCATATCAAAAGTAACCTTCTCTGTATTGTCTGTCAGTGTCCTCTTTGTCCGCGATTTTTCTGTGTGAAAAGGGTCATTTGCGTGAGTCTCACGGTCAATGCGTGAGAGTTGGCAGCTCTGCCTGCTAGTAATCTCTATTAATCTCCAGTATTATTACATTGTTTGATACAATATTGTTTCATTTGATATTATGTAAATATGAATTTTTATTTTATATTGGTTTTATTATTACCATATGTTACTTGTATTTATATTGTTTAAAGATTTAAGTTAATATTGTGTCCAGTTTGGCCCTGTAAATTAAAGGGTATTATTTTTTGATAAAGTGTGTGCGGTTTCATTTTCTTAAGTACCGATTTAAGAACCGTTTAAGCACCGGAACCGTTTAAAAAATACCGAGTAGGTACTGGAATCGGATAAAACCCAAACGATACCCAACCCTACACTTGAACGAGTTGTTTTCAACCAGATCTCCTCCTTTCTTACACAGAACAACCTCTTGGACGACAATCAGTCTGGTTTCAAAAGCGGACACTCAACTGAGACTGCCCTGCTCTCAGTAATTGAAGCTCTGAGACTGGCAAGAGCAGCTTCCAAATCCTCAGTCCTCATCCTGCTGGATCTGTCTGCTGCTTTTGACACAGTTAACCACCAGATCCTCCTGTCAATCCTAAAGATGAAGGGCATCTCGGGAACTGCACTCCAATGGTTCGAGTCTTACCTCTCAGGTAGGTCCTTTAGGGTGTCGTGGAGAGGTGTGGCATCTAAGACCCAACATCTAGCTACTGGGGTGCCTCAGGGCTCAGTGCTTGGACCACTCCTCTTCTCCATCTACATGACATCACTAGGATCTGTGATTCAGAAACATGGCTTTTCCTATCATTGCTACGCTGATGACACGCAACTCTACCTCTCATTCCAGCCTGACGATCTGACGGTAGCTGCTCGTATCTCAGCCTGCCTGACAGACATCTCTGGCTGGATGAAGGACCACCACCTTCAACTAAACCTTGCGAAGACAGAGCTACTTGTGGTCCCGGCCAACCCAACACTTCATCACAACTTCTCCATTCAGCTAGGCTCGTCATCCATAACTCCATCAAGGTCAGCTAAGAACCTTGGGGTTGTAATTGATGATCAGTTGAAATTCACAGACCACATTGCTAGAACTGCCCGGTCCTGCAGATTTGCCTTGCACAACATTAGGAGGATCAGGCCCTTCCTTACAGAGCATGCCACACAACTCCTTGTCCAAGCACTTGTTTTATCCAGACTGGACTATTGTAATGCTCTCCTGGCTGGTATTCCAGCTTGCTCTGTCAAACCTCTACAATTGATCCAGAATGCTGCAGCCAGAGTAGTCTTCAATGAGCCGAAGAGAGCACACGTCACTCCTCTCCTCACACAATTGCACTGGTTGCCAGTTGCCGCTCGCATTAAATTCAAGGCACTGACGTTTGCCTACAGAACAACCACTGGCACTGCTCCCTCTTACCTAAACTCATTACTTCAGACTTATGTGCCATCCAGAAACCTGCGCTCTGCTAGCGAATGTCGTCTTGTGGTACCATCTCAAAGAGGCACAAAATCTCTTTCTCGGACCTTTACCATGACTGTTCCCTGTTGGTGGAATGATCTGCCTAACTCAACCAGAGCTTCTGAGTCAGTAGCCACTTTCAAGAAACTGCTGAAGACATATCTTTTTCGGCAGCACTTGATTCAGTAGAATTAACACTAACACTTTCTTCTTTAAAAAAAAAAAAAAAAAAAAAAAAAACTGCACTAAAATTAAACTGAGAGGGGTTATAGCACTTACGTATTGTTGTCCTACTGTTAGTTCAACTGCTTCTATTGTTCTCATTTGTAAGTCGCTTTGGATAAAAGCGTCTGCTAAATGAATAAATGTAAATGTAAATGTACTTTATAATACAGTCAAACCTGAATATTGCATTATAAAGAGAACAAATGGAAAAAAAATTGTCACCCATTGTTTTAAGAGATTCACCCCTTCACTGTTGTGTGCTTTTTTTCTGCATCCTGGCTGTTTTGTAGATTGTATGCACAAAAAAACTCTGTATTTTCACATTTTTGCCAATTTCCCATTCATTTCCTATGGGGGTCATTTTTGACCCGAAGACCCTGAGTGTGACTATTTTTTTTACGACCACTTAGACTTTTAAAATCCTTTCCCCAATTTTTTTGGGTGTTCATATACCAAGTACCAAAAAAGTCACCAAGTTTTGGACCATTCCGATGAAGCTACGATTTTTAACATTTTTTTTTTTTAAACGCTTCGGGTCATTTTTGACCCGAAGAACCCCAGAGGGTTAAACTGCTGATGTGTTCAGGCAAACTTTAGAAAAAAACACTTAAAGGGGTCATATAATGCCATTTTTGTACAAGCTAATATGATTCTTTAGGGTCTAAATTAAAAGTTTGTAATATACTTTAATTAAAAATTCTCATTAGTATTGTAAGAAAACACTTATTTTACCTGGTCAAAAACAGCTGTTTTCAGCACGCCATTTCAGTGCATATAACTTTAAATGACAATGAGCTCTGCTCACCCCGCCTCTCTGTTCTGTGCGTACACCGTTTGTAACTCAATAACACAATAACCATAACGCGTTCAGTATAAACGTGGAATTATGAATTATATTGAGAACGTCATACATAGAAAACATGCCGTAATGTACCCTAAGTGTAAACCTTAGACGCATTCATTGTGAAGCGTGCAGGTAGCGATTTGCAAAGATTAATATATTAATATAAAGTTTAATAAAACGTTTCACTCACTTCCGTTCTTCTGGAGATTCAGCAGGAACACGAATATCTGGTACCGATCCTTTTTAGCAAAGCTTCTTAGCAAATCCAGCTTTATACTGATCCTCCTTTATAAAGCAGTCTTGTGTGTGAAATGATTCGCGCAAACATGAGAGCATTGACGTTGCTCGTGGGGAATATTCCCTTCGAAAACAAACTCAGCCACTGCGTCTTCAGCGGTTCGGATTTAGGAACATCAAAATGACTGTGTTCGTTATTACACCCAAGAACAGAACACCACAATCGCTTAGACACCATTCTGCTCATAGACAGTGCTCCAGCATATCAACAATGAGCGCGCCGGTCCGTGCCGCGCAGACTATGATTGACAGCTCCCTCATGAGCGAGGGCGGGTCTGTGTTGAAACGCTCCCGTCAATCAACAATCGTGGGAGGGGCGTGCGATAGTGATGCGCGGGTCGACTCGTAACCCGCGGCCCCCGCGGGTAACCCGCGGGTCGGGTTGGGGCGGGTAAAGAAATTGTCACTTTATTTGCGGGGCGGGTTGGGGCGGGTCATTAATTTTTTTAAAAAATTTTTATCCATGTATGTTGCTTGCAATTTCCAGCCTTTATTAAATATTTGGGAATATCTATTTTCATATTTTATTAGGTTATTTGATAAGGTTACAATACGAATGCCGTAGCAACGTAACTTGCGTGAGGTTCCCAAACCTTTGGCGTCACGTGACACGTCACGAAAGCGGCGCGCCAAGCAGCTCCGCAGCTCCCGCCGCCAGCCACGACAACAACAACAACGGAGAAATAAAAGTGAAGATGGAAGACGAGGTGCGGGAGAAATTGAGGTCGGGAATTTACATGATTAAAAGAAAAAAAAGGTCAGGCTGCTAAATCTAATGTTTGGGAGCTGTTGTCAGAAGTAGTTGCAGCAGGAGACAACAGTAGGCTAGATCGGCTACCTGAGGTGCAACTCGTGTGAAAAATATACAAACAGTAGCGCCACAAAACGGGCACTTCCAGCATGTCAAGACATATTTGGGGGTCTAAGAAATAAAAAATGATTTAGCCTAATAGATGAATACAAACGCTGCTTTGTAAATGTTAAAAATGTTTATATGACCTGATTTATGGTTCATATTCATAATCGTCTGTTGTTGCCAGTTTACAGGGCGATGTTTCCAAGCACTTTCAGGCTGAAATAAAGGCTGTTTTCATTTAGCCTATACATTACAGTGCCTAGTACTATGTCTATTTAACGGTCGCGGGTGCGGGGCGGGTTATAAAAATAGATACAGTGGTGCGGTGCGGGCCAAATAATTTCATAAAAGCGGGACCCGCGGGTTGGAAAAAAAGCCGACCCGCGCATCACTAGCGTGCGAGTCTGTGACGTCACAGGCTCGAACGGCTCGATTTGAGGCAGGGGAAAACATACAAGGAGATTAAAACAAAACCACTGGATGGATTTTTATCATTATATGATGGTTGTGTACAGACACTGCCAACACACATTTCAGTACAATCAACTTGTAAAAGTGCATGTACCATTATATGACCCCTTTAAAGTCTACGTGAGCGAAAAGTTGCAACCAACTTTAAATTATTATTGTGACGTATTTTCAAGTGAAATGAAATGTAGAATAGAGTGCCAGGCTTCATATCAGTGGCTTCATCTCTTCACTGATGGTTAGAAGGGAGTGGTTAAGCATGATCCGCCCCAGGCCGTCAAACTGACATCATCAGAGAAAGGACATCATCAATTTTCAGATTTTGATCAAAGATTACAAAAACGATTTATTTCTGTGGGTATCTTAGACAGATAAATTGTTCACCACAAGACCAGTAATCTGCACTAACAAAGTAAAAAAAGGTACATTTTGATTTCATGCAGACTTTAAAGTATGAGTCAAAAACACAATCAGCAGAATTATCCTCCTCATTAAGCTCTTTGTAAACTCTATAAATATTTAAGGTTTGTCATGGGAATGGTGTTTGGAGGGGACAAGCTCTAATTAGATGCATAACAACAACCAGGATATGCTAATCAATGACACACTTTTTATAATTACATTAAATATGAATGGATGTGAACACTGAAAAGGGGAAAAATAAGAAAGAAGTCGACATGCTTTTTTGTTCTCTCTCTGTGAACTAGTCAGTGTATGTTAACTTGCATTAAAAAAAGAAACGTTCACAACAAGTTCCTCTGGTTGAACAGGGTAGCCAACCATCAAGCACATAATAGAGCGCCATGACTGTCTATACATGCCGTGATCTCGGTTTTATACATGTATACAATCATACGCAAACACACAATAGCACTGTGAATCAGCACTGAAGGTCTAGCTGATACATGCCTCAACCGCAGCCTCTCATAAACCATTAGACACACCCACCGATGACGTTAAACAGCGCCTGAAGATGTTCATTTCTACCCTCACTAACAGTTATAGCATTCTGTTGTATCAGTTTCCAATAGTGCTGGGCAAAATAATGAATATTTACACTATGTGAGCACTTTAGATATATTAATAAATTATGTCCTTGACATCAAACATGCTATCGAGTTGGGTTCACTGTCTTCGTTAGATCAGTTCTTTTGAATTGAGACCAAACTGTTAGTAGTCGTTCACACAGAATGTGTTTTTGCATTCCACTTCTTTTTCTACGCTAACATGCTAGATCGACGTGTTTGACCATTGCATTAAAATTCATGTCTATCATCATGCATGTACATGACGGGGTATAAAACATTTTGAGATTGTCCACTTTCATATAGTAATTTCAGGTAAAATCAATATTATCAAATCCATCCATCCGTCCACTAATTCAGGTGCCTTGTAACAAGTGGGATATTGTACAATTATCTGTCATTATCACAAAATAAAACCTTTCAAAATGAACACCCTGACAGGCGATAATAACTGGTTGAGTTTATGTTATCCCTATATTAGGGGTGGGCGATATGAGCAAAAATTCATATCACGATATTTTTCACTGTCGGGACGATATCGATATTATATCGCGATATGAGGGAAAAAAAATTGGAATCACATTTTAGTACGCCTTAGTTAAATTACAGGCAAAATATGTATTTTAACACTAGATAACTAGAAAAAGGTGAGGCATTTCATTTGACACATTTTTTTTCTCAAAAAGTGCAAACGTGCAACATGAGGTAGGCCTGAATGCACTTATGTCTTTCCACTTTTTGCTCGTCTTGTCATAATGAGAACCGGCAGCGAATGAAGACTTTATTGATTTCTGAGTGAGAGCCGTCTTCGGGTGTGCTCTGTCTCCGGGAATATCTGTTGTTATAGTTTTGCTTTTTTAAATTAGTTTTTATTTTAATATCGTTTTCAATTTTGTTTTCAATTTAAGTTTAGTTTTAGCTAGTTTCATTAATGGTTTTGTTAGTTTTTTTTTATTAAGTTTTTATTTTGCAAACACATTTCTATATAGTTTTTATTTTATTTAGTTTCAGTTTTAGTAATTATAGTTTAGCTTTAGCAGAGCGAGCAGAACACTTCCAGTGTAGACCAAAGCGAGACGTTTAATTTAAGTTTAATGTTTGCACTGATTACAGTTAACTCTTGTGCAGACATCTTAATAATAAAAATAAAATAATGGTTTGAGATTGAACAAAGCACCAAATAAATAGAACTTAAAATTATACAAGAAAAAACAATGAAAATTTTCATACAAACTAATTCATTAGTGTAAGGAGACAGAATAAAGGCCTAAAGTTTGTACAGTATAAAACCATAGTATAAAACCCATTACATCTATGGAGAGTCCCCAAAGATAGTTGACCAGTGTGTGTGTATGCGCGCGCTTATGTGTGTGTCGTGTGTATGCGCGCGCTTATGTGTGTGTCGTGTCCTGTTATTCATAGCCTAACGTTACATTGCGGGGAAATGTCTCCACGTGGATACTATTATTAGCAGTAAATGTTTTGTAAAAACAAAGATAATAATAGCAGCTTTCAGCCTTTCAACCTTCATGAAAACATGACATCTCAAACATACAGTAGCCTGGAACTTTAACGTTTTTTTGTGCTTGACGAACTTGTTTTGGAGTTGCACCCGCGTCTCGCAAATGAAACGGCATTCTAAAAATGCTGCGATCAAGTTAAAAGTCAAACTTGCGTCTCATTACCTTGTAATTTCCCATTCCACCGCAAAAGATGCATCCTTTATGAACAGCCGCTTAGCACTAGCGATGTGTTCTACGTTACGTCCTTCATTGAACGCGTCACAGGACAGCGGTTAATCGCCTCAGCAACTTCACGGGTATGAAGCGCCAAATCAGCCATTTCCTTAAACAGCGTATTCGATTCTGTATCGTCATTAGTGTTAACAGTTGTAAAGAGTAAGTTACCAAATTGAACAAAACAATATAACTGCATAATTTGAATTTATGAATACGGTATCCTCGGTATCGCAAAATCCATATCATGGCACAACATAATACCGGTATTCACGTTCATACCGGTATAGCGCCCACCCCTACCCTATATGGACAAAATGCTTGGAAACCTCAGCCCAAATTTCCAATGAATGCAATATCTATGAATTTTAGATATGCCATTCATTGGGAACTTAATAAATTCTCTGTGAAATTCTCATATTGTGAACTACAATAACAGACAATAGAAAGTACGGCAATGTATCCAATGCCACATGCTTCAAAAAACAAACCACAACAAACATGTGACCAGCACTGACCCGTCTCGGGAGGGTTTATAGCGGATGAAGGGTCCGCTGTGTCCCGGCACTCCCAGTGCAGTGGAGTTAAACCCAGAGGCTGGACTGGAGAAACTAGCCGAAGGGTTTCTGTACGCCATCCCTCTGTCCCCGCCAAGAGGAGACACACTGTAATGGTTCTCTGGGTAACTGACAGGCCTGTGGGAGGAGACGGAAATAGCTAGTGAGAAGAAAAACAAAGCCAAAATATGTGCCTAATAGTTGGTTTTCCTGAGATTTTAACCATATGCCGAAATCTCTCGCCTTTTAGCAGAGATGTGTTGGGGCTCTCTGTATGGAATGGGGACCAGAGCTTTGTGGGTACGGCTGGGGACTGGTGGGGGTCCGCTGGGGGTCCAGCGCTGGGCAGAGCTGTGTGTACCCGGGGGACTGTCCCAACGCCATACTGGGGTCCGCTGCCCCGCACGATACCCTGCAGCCACTGGCTCCGCTTCTCCCTTCTGCTCCATCATCTTCATCTCGTACTCCTCCGTACAGCCCCTACAAACACACAAACATTACATAAATCATTCAAATTTAAATATGCAAATACCGGCTTCAGTACTCTAAAATCGTTCATCTGTTCATAACTCATATCTATATAATATCTCTAACTATATCTATATATTATTATAATTATAACTATATATTTATATAATTATAACTATATATTTAAATAATTATATTGTCATTTTTTATAAATATACTGTTTAATTTATACACTATTGTCCAAAAGTTTGGGGACAGCAAGAGTCCCTTATTTAAATTCCTCGCCAAGATTAAATTAAAAACGGTAATATCATTAAATATTATGAAAATTTAAAATGACTGCTTTGTAATTTATTCCTGTGATGCAAAGCTGAATTTTCAGCATCATTACTCCAGCCTTCAGTGTCACATGATCCTTCAGAAATTATTCTAATATGTTGATTTGCTGTTCAAGAAACATTTATTATTCTAAGTGTTGGAAACCATGATTTTTTTTGTGATTCAGTATTTCATGATTCAGGATAGAAGAACATTTATTTGAAACAAATCTTTTGTAATATTCTAAACGTCTTTACTGTCACTTGAAGAAATGAATGAATAAAAGTATTTCTTAAAATCATACTGACCCCATACTTCCCAACGGTAGTGTATATAAATATATTATACCCATTTAAATAAATGCATTAAACTTCTGGGAACAACTACACCTCTTCACAGAGATCATAGAAACAGCCACCGAAACCGTCTGATTCTGTCACGCCCTCATTTCAAACAATATTTCCATAGAAGTCTATTTTTGCCGTTTAATATTTCAGATAAACCCAACCCTAAGCAACACGTGAATACAAAAACTGTAGTTGGACTTTTATCATGTCAGTTTCTTCCCTGTCTAAATGAGTGGTTGTTGGTCAGAGTAAGTTGGAATGAGGATCAGATGTCCGATTGGATCCGATTGCTAAGCGCGACTAGGGTGATCATGACCATTTTAAAGCAGATGAAAACTCTTCATCCCGTGTTAAAGGTTAGAGATTTTAAGGGATGGTTGAGCGAATGATTCTGTAGTAATTTGAGTGTGTGCTTAAGCACAGCGGGTCTGGTTTACTGGCAGATTAGTCCCAAAATCCCTGTTGACCAGTACAGTAACCTCTACTGAATGCCAAACAGCATGAGACACTCTCATCAGCACAAGAATCCCTCTGGGTCTCTCTGCTTTCTGATGATGATGAGAAACTGAAACCCACTCTGAACCCCTCACACTGTCAGCACTTTACCACAAGGACTCAAGACAAGGTAACTTTATCGTTCTCATTTAGATTGTCAGTACCTTTTCCTGTTTCACCTTTTTTTTTTTTTTAAGAAATGAATACTTTATTCATCAAGGATGCATTAAATTGATAAAAAGTGACAGTAAAGACATTTATAATATGGCCACGTTCACACAGCAGCAGAATACAGTTGTCAATCCTGTATTTGAGTCCTTAATACGGTTACGTTCACACACAGTTCAGTTATTTATGGGAGTGACAACCGCATTCTATAACCAAACACACACCCGTAAATTTTCAGGACTCACAACCGCGTTCTCAGAAACCCTGCAATGTGTGAAGCAGGCTGGACAATATATCTCGATTGGACTCTTGCCATGTCAAAATGACAAGACTTCAGTTTTATGGACGTCGCCATCTTTGATATTACCGATATTCCAGCCCTTAACCTAGTGGCACCTTCTGCTCCCTGACATCTATATTTCATAAATCATATTTATTGTATGCTGCTACCTATTATCATCCTCCATTCACAGGGAGGGAGAAAAAGACAGTCAAACCGAGAGTCAGAAAGCCAAAATGAGACAAAAGAAAGCAAGGAGGAGAGGGAGAGAAGGAGGGGGGAGTGGAGAGCACACCAGGCCCCACATGGTTTCTGTCTAATATACCAAAAAACTCTCTTCTGAAGACCACAAGGACATATAAACTAGCCCTGACTGACTACACACACGTATAGAGAGCGGATGGAGACAGAGGATGTCAACTGAATACTAACTATTCACCGTATTGGTAAAACTCATGTTTATATAAACCTGCCAGCTACATAGAGGTCCAAAAGTCTGAGAGCTAATGAAAATACTTCCATTTAACATTCCTTTTGTGTTATAATTTAATACAAACTTTTTCATTAAAAAAATATATTATGAACATGGTGAAATTAGTGAAAATTTACATTAAATTGAACATGAATTTAAGAATTTATTAGTATTTGCTTCGACCCCCTTTTGCTTTAATGACAACAGCATTTTGTGTAAATGATCTTCTGACTTCCTGTACAAAGATTCACATGATCAATGTCACAAATTTACTTCTTTAATCAGTGACATATGGAGCCCCACATATGACATGCGGGGAGGAAAAAAAGCAAGATATTGTGGCCACAACTTCAGAATCTGCTCTCACAACTTTATTCACTCCCGCGCCACGAGTCGCGATGAAACGGAAATAGCAATGGAAGTATTCGCAGATACGGCACGATTACAAACCGTTCTCGGCACGGTTGTCTAACTGTATAACCGTACTGGTATAATGCGTGTAGTGGCATCGCCACTCTGCCTGTTGCCCGGCTATCAGTTTTTCTGTAGCTAGCCAAGCACGCTATTTGATTGAAGTGAACACAAGTTAATAATACAATTTAAATAAATATCTGATCATCCTCCATCATTTTTTTCTGCTGCATGTCATGTGTGGGGCTCCAAAACATAAAAATAATGCATATCTTAAAATAATACAAATATTAAGCACATATTGGTAACACTATTTTACAGTGTCCCTGTCACGTTACATGTACTTAGTATATTAATACCAGAAATTATGCATAATTACAGCAACTAACCCTTAACCAAACCCTATTAATATTACATGTTACAGTGTAATTATACATTTAAGTACTAAGGTCACCTTAAAATAAAGTGTTACCTTATGGGAACACTTTAAAATACGGTTTTATTTGTAACATTTAACTAATGTTAAAAATGAAACCTTATTGTAAAATGTTACAGAAATATTTAAGATTTGGGTTACACTTTACATTACAGTAGTTAACATGAACTAACAAGGAAAGATACTTCCAAATCAGTTATTAATCTTAGATAAATGTTAATTTCAACATTTACTAATACATTAATAAAATCAAATGTCATATCAAATGTTAATATTATTTAATGGACCTGAGCTAACATGAACTGCCAATGAACAGATGTATTTTTATTAACTAACATTAACAAGGATGAATAAATACTTTAACAAATGTAATGCTCATTGTTAATATTAATCCATTTAATTACGTATAAAGTGTTACCAATATTTCTTATTTTACATCATAACGTTTCTTTGTTCAAAATTAAGACTGCCATCTTTAAAAAACAACAACAACAAAAAAAACACACACCATATTTTCAATGTGGTCTCAGACTTTTGGACCCTGCTGTACATTATGCTTAACTTAGAGAAAATTACAAATTCTCAGACAATTATCAGCACATGCAGTTTCTTGTTAAATACAGCACACATTAATGCTTCCTAATCAAACAGACTGAAGCCACGGGTGGACAAAGACTAGAAAAACCCCGAGCGTGAAATTACAGCCTCGCGTTGCTACACTGGAGATCTTCCTCTTCAGCACTGAAAGAGTGCTGTCAGCTCCAACACTCCTCTTTTACTGCCATCCATCCATCTACCCATCCAACACCAACACCGTGTCAAAGTATTTTCATTCCTTTGTCATTCACAGCTGTAACACAACTGAGTTCCAGCATTTCACGTCCATCCTCTCTTTGTCTCCAAGCCCATCACTAACCTCTGCGTGTAGACCAGATTGTTGTATCGGATGTCCGCAGCAGCGCCATGAGGCTCTGACTGACAGCTGAAGTACAAACCAACCCTGACAACCGGACACACACACACACACACTTCTGCTCTCCCACCCCTCCAATCCGCTCTTTCACTATGATAACAAGAGGAAAGAGAGAGAGAGGGAGGGAGAAATGGAGGGAGAAAGAGGAGGAGGGGTGTTTCTTTCCTCTGTATGTAACACCCTCCCACTTTGTTTCCCAGCGAGGAGACGCTCAGACATGCCTCAGCATCTACGGTCGAAATATCCTCTCCCTGCATGCTAAACACGCTGTCCGTTCCCTCTCAGTGTCACGCCGAACACGTTTCTTAATTAAAACCCCTTATTTATGTATTTTTAGCCCCCTTTTCCACAGGCTTTAGCCTCATGCAAACAGAGACTGGACCAGTGAGAGGGAAAAAGAAACAAACAGGAGGGAAGGTGAAAGAGATAGAATGACAAAAAGACAAGCATGTTGAAGCATGCAATTAGCACGCTCTTTCGTTCCTCTGCACAGTGTGGGTGGGGGTGTTGGGATGCATGTGTGCGCGAGAGAGAACGTTTCAAATAGAGTTTACTTGTGTAATTAACCACAACGGCGAACACATGTCCCTCTAGCATGCAATCAAACACACTGCTGCTGAGTAATTAGTCCCTTACAGGAGCCACTCAGCAGAAAGTTCAGAGACATGTGACGCTAAACTATGCAATATAATACACAATGTGCATTTCAAATGTACATTGAAACAAAACAAAAAATTACTTTAGATTTTTAGGACCACACCAGGGTTTTGAGGTCTGCATAGCATACGTACCTTTTCGATGCAGCAAAACTGAGGCTTCACATAATCACCGTTTTCATTTGTAAACTGTTCCATCCCTCTTCTCCTCTCCTCTTCTAACACTCTCTTTCTCTCTGTCCTTCTCTCTCTCTAACACTCCCACTCACTGTTCCCCTGAGAACTGAGGCGTCTGCCAACGTTCTCAAAATCTGGTAAGTGCCTGTGTGTATTTGTGCGCGCGCCTGTTTGTGCACCAGACAAGGGGGAGGTACGAGAGAGAGAGAAACAAAAGCTTTTCCCCTCTCGTTTGAAGATACATGTTATGCTTTTTGTATCACCTATAAAAACAAGTGAACCCTCAGTGAAATCTTTGAGTTGTGTCAGAGGGGTTTCCAGCTGGGAGGGCATCTGCAACAAGCAGCAATAATTCTGCCACGAGGTTCGCCATTAATCTTTCCAAAACGAGAATGTGTCTCCAGAGGGGTGCAAAGTGCAAAAAACCAATAACAGCAGCCCTGTCAGAACTGAAATGCGCTGCTTCCCAGATTTTAGGCTTAAAGTTGCTGTTTTCAGTACAGAATGACTTGATGAATTGAGGTTCCTTCCTTTATCCATCAGAGAACGTCTATTCTGTTCTGACTGCATTTCTATTTTGTGTTTGTCTTATTTCAAAGAAAAGGATTCCAGGATTGCACAGGATTTCAGCTGTACTGCACTCTACTAATTGTATATCTGGCATTCTTTAAAACATCCACACAAACAGGCGTAATCAAGGGATTTGATGCTCTCTCGTCTCTAGATCTCTGGAACATCACAGGCAACAGTACCCTGAATGAAGGAAGCAGTCGATGCTTTTGTCTCTGTATAAGACAGGCTGGAGTCCGACAGTCTTTAATGGTGTTCTCCGTTAATGATTTATCAAAGAAGAATGAATTTAATGGAGTCACAAGAGCTATCTAACGTTCTGATAAAAATGTTGGGCTAATGGCTTTTTGCTATCCTCTGCAGGGATATTCAATTAAAGTTCTAAGAGTTCCAACTTGTACATTTTCTTCCCAGCAAATGGCCAAACAATCATAGCTTAAACGGATTCAGAAATGAATTTCAAGTATGTAGTATGAAATCAAATAACCCAAATTAGTGCAAGAGCAATTATATGGCTTTATGGCTCTCTCATCGGATTTTTAAATGCACCAATTAAGATAGTTTGTCAGGGTATGTACGGGAGCAGGGTACAAAAAAACATGTTACTGAAGCTTAATTTAGCTTCAAACATGTCGTTTTTAAAATCTTCGTATATGCCACACCAGAATTCCTCAAATCTGGCCCTGGATCCTCAAAGCCTCATCAAACTACCTGTAATTTTCCAGTAAAGCCGGGTTCACACTGTATGATTTGTAATAGATCTTTATGACTGTTGCCATTCAGACTCTGTACGGACATGATTCTCTCTGTAAGCCATGTCACACTGTGGGATCTCAGTTGTCAATGTCAGACTGTACGACAGTCAAGGCGCGTTAAAAATGGACACACACAAGAAGACTTGTCGAGAGTTTTACATCATCAATCCGTGACACGTTTAGTGATGCGAGCTGCATTTACATGCGGGACAGAAATGGTGGCTAGCAAACAAAACAAAATCTCTAGCGTTCATTTTGATCATGGCTTTTCTTGAACAGAAAAATGGAAAGAAATGAAGACGATGTGTGTGGAGCGAGTGGTGGTTTGTTGTTGTCTCACTAATTGCATCATCAGCTTCGGCGCTCGTATTGATTTTTGATTTGATGGTTGTTGTAGGATAAGTCACACTACAGGACTGTGCATCAAATCTTCTGACACTGGCAGAATTTTGTAGGAGGTCAAATTTGATAGCAATTGTATTGGCTGTCGGTAAACATGTCAAACTAACGATCGAAGACTTCAGATTTTAGCCTAGGATCAATCTTTTAGGATTCACAAAATTTGTCTCAGGTGGCCAAATCGTGGCTAAAATTGCACAGTGTGAACCCCGGCTTAACCCTGTGATATACATTGTAAATGAATACCAGAACAACATTGGATAAGAACCAACAGTGTGAATGTGTAATGTATTGTTCACAACAACTGTCATTCCTCTCTGCCACATCAAAGTGTGTGTATATATATATATATAAATATCATGCATGCCGCATCAGATGTGGCTTCTGTGATCTAATAAATCATAAAGTATCTTGTGATGTGTACTGTTTTGCGAGGTAGTTGACTGACACACAACAGACAGCATTTGATTTCTCAAACAGCAGCCATTTACACCATCAAACTCAAAGAATAAGTGCAAATTCCCAAAGGCTCACCTGCGGGCCCCACCCTCTTCATAAGGTGGAATAATGACCACTTTTACAGTGACTGACGTCCGCAGTAAGTCGATCATCTGATCATGGGAGAGTGTCACCGCTGCAACCTTGCAGATTTCCACCAATCGGCTACCCTGCCGGAGTCCCGCCTGCCAAGCGAAACCGTATTCCTCCACCTCGGACACCGTTCCGTCCAAACGCACATGGAAACCAAGCTGCCCTAAACCATTACGTCGCAATGTCATATCAACCGTCTCACAACCTACAGTCAATGCCTGCAAGGGGAAAAAAAGAGACAGATAGGAGCTCAGAGACTATAAGGGTGTGTTCACATTTGTAGTTTGGTTGGCCACATGGTCCGCTTAGCGTTCACATTGGCATTCTAACACCGAACCTAAAGGCATTTGGATATGTTCACAACCTGATTGGTCGGCTTTTATTAGATATAATTTGCGCCGAAACTTACAGAACATCCAAATGCACGATGCTGTGTTCTGGGCTCAATGCGCTCACCCTACATATGATGGTATTTTGACCAGCTGAGAACTCGTGAAGAGCTTCTAAAATGTGTAAAGGAGTCAAAACAATCATCTAGATGACTTTGGTCGGTGTTGCATTCATATTTCATACGAACCGCACTAGAGTTTGTTTGGAAGTGGACCGAGACCCATCTTTTCAGCGTCTCGGTCCACTTAGGGTTCAGATGGCAGCGTTCACACTTATTCATTTACATTTACATTTATTCATTTAGCTGACGCTTTTATCCAAAGCGACTTACAATTGCTATATATGTCAGAGGTCGCACGCCTCTGGAGCAACTAGGGGTTAAGTGTCTTGCACAGTGGATTCGAACCCGGGTCTCTCACACCAAAGGCATGTGTCTTATCCACTGCGCCATCACCACCCCCTGCTCTGTTAGTGCGTTTATTCAAATGAAACGCACTAACAGAGCAATCGCACAAGGGTTCATTTTAATCGAACCAAAATGCCAAGTGTGAACACACCCTAAAAGGCACATCCCATAATGCAAACCAATAACTTAGCCATCTATGCATGTTGTATCAGTACCTTAAGTCTCTGCAGCACCTCTCTGATATCTTGTGCGCTGCCCTCAGGTACCCGTAAGGCCACATGGTCTCCTCTGCCATAGAAAATCTTCAGTGCAAGTCTTTCTGCCGTCCAGCCAATCACATCAGCACAGAAACAGTTAAACACCACCTCTTTGGTGGAGCAGTCCGCCAGCACTATATACTCATTGGAGACGGCAAGAGCACAAGGAAGCTCGGCGCCTCCGCCACTGTAGTCCTGCGCAAGTACTCGCCAAATAAGCGCCCCGGCGGCACCCATTTCTGCTGCTTCGCGAGCCCGGACGCGTTCTTTGCGTTTGGAGGCCAGAGAGATGAGATTGTTCAGTTTGCCAGCAGTGTCGAGCGGTGTAGTGGAAACACAGTTCTCCGCCAGGTCCCGCAGGTATCCTTGGCGTGTGCGGGTTGCCATGGCGTGAAACTTCTCTGATTTGTGCGCAGCATTCTCTGCATTAATGATCTTGGCCAGCAGAAAAGCACAAAAGGCAGCGGGGTCACGGAACATCATGCCATTTGAAGGTATCGCCGGACCAAACGGAGGGACGTCCTTCATGCGGGTCACTGCCACACTATAAGAAAAAAAAGAATAGCAAATTGGTCATTTCAACCAATCACAGCAGAGCTTTCGGTCACTGAACTGTATTTTCCATGACATATCTCAATAATCAGCTACAGAGAAAACATGCAATTCTGTACTTAGCAAGGGTTGCTATGGAAACAAGGCCAACCTGTAGCAGGTGTTGTCAGAGCAAGGGTTGTGCACACGGACAATGACGAACACGTGCTGGAAGTGAGAGCGAACATTCTGTGGAGTGAACGGATGGGCTCCTGGCTCCTGGAATATAATCGTGACTATATCATTTCCTATGTGCCTCTTCCTCAGGAGCTGTGAAAGAAATGAAAGGGAGAAATTCAATGCAATAAAAAGCTAGGAAACGTAAGAAAATGCTCCCACAGTGCCAGGGGTGTTGCTCTGCGCTTGCTAGGGCGTTCTAGATGGTTGCTAGGTCTCAAACCAGCCCCAATTACTGACCGTCTTATGCATATTGCACACAAAACTAGCAAGCTTTACTCTGATTGGCTGACTTTATGCTGGAAGTGAGGACACACTGGGTTTTTTAATCAGTCTGACTGGAAACAAATGAACTGTCAATTGAACAGTTTTTACATAAAAATAAATAAATAATAATAGTAATAATTTTCGAGATTACAGTGAAAAAGTGTAAACTGACATTCCCAAAGTATTATTCCCAAAATTTTAAAAATGTTACTTGAAAAATCATTTTATGTTTCTTGATCAGTTATTTACATCAGTTATGAGTTTTATGTTATACATAGTTACATATAACTAAGGTCTCTATGATATTTTAAAGTCTGGATATGGCTCAGATCTTTCCTTCAACAAGTCCTACTTTATTGTTTAATGCACACAATGTACCTGTAGAAACAGATATGAAAAAGAGATTGCAAGTGTGGAAGAGTAGGAGAGAGAGAGAGAGAGAGAGAGAGAGAGAGAGAGAGAGAGAGAGAGAGAGAGAGAGAGAGAGAGAGAGAGAGAGAGAGAGAGAGAGAGAGAGAGAGAGAGAGAGAGAGAGAGAGAGAGAGAGAGAGAGAGAGAGAAAGGATAGTGTTCAGTTGAAGGACACAGAAAAAGAAAAATATCTTCATAGATGCACAATGATTCCGCTGGTGAGAGACACAGACGTGTGAAAATGTCTGTTAACAGCACTGCAGCACAAATCTGTGAGACAGACACTAAAACACAAGCAATCAAATGTCCTTATGTTGTTAAAAGATCATGCTGTACTAGGATTACATTTCCTGAAGGAAATACTGGTGAGTGCAAGACAGCAAAGGTGTAGTGCATATCTTAGGTAATCTTCTAGTTCTTGGTAAATTAAATGATGCATCTGAGTCTGTTTGCCATGGTCACAGCACTCAGATTCAACATATTTGCTCTCTAAGGGCAGAATTTTGTCCAAATTCGTGGTAGCATTACATGTATCCTTGATGGAGAAAGTAATCCCAGAATGCACTGCAAAAAGCTCAGTGAAAACAAATCCAAGATGGCTCTTTTGGAACTCTATTGGAAACACTTGAGTCCTAAATGTGAGGATTTATACACTACAGCTATATTAAGCTTATTCGCCTTTGGCTAAGCCCCGCCCCCCTTAGTTACTGTTGCTACGTCCGACAAACAAACTTCATCTGGGCTCTGGTATCAACATGGCTTATGCTGCTGTGACAGCTCTTCCTGCTGAAATTTGATCAAACTTTTATAAAGCAGCAAATAAAGTGTCCGATAGAAGTAGGCAAAAGGGGCTGCAATATATGTTCGAAGGCTATATTTAAGACATACAGGTGAAACGCAAGGAACAAGGCATCCTAATAGAGTCAAAAGCATACCGGTCACAGTCAAAAAATTAACCACCGCATATCCTACTAATCGAGACGGAGGCTGGGACTAACAATATCAAGGAGCAACACTGTTCATGCAAAGCTGGGTAGGTCTCTATTCACTTATAATCGTTATTACAAAGCAAACAGACTACGCGAGTATAATGTTGTATTTATTAGCATCGTGTGCTAGACGACACTTGTCACGATTTGACTTCGGTTTTGGGAAGGGGAAAAAACGGACACCCCCCTCCAACCTCTCTGGGGAACGCGTTTCTGTGTTACAAATGCCCCAGGCACAACGTTTAACCATATTTTTGATAAAACTACGACGGTAATAGCCGGCCGAGACCAAAAAATATGAGACACCTGTGTTAAAGTCAATGGAGCGCTGTGAAAAAGTGTCGGACCACTGTGGGAGCTCGTTCTTGGCTGCGCTGTGATTGGTCAATCTACATTCTAGGGTGTGGCTTAGCCAAAGGCGAATTAAGCATTGATAATAGAATTGTTTTTTGAGCACCACATCAGAATGATTTCTGAAGGATCATGTGACACTGAAGACTGGAGTAATGATGCTGAAAATTCAGCTTTGTAATCACATGAATAAATTACAGTTTAAAATATATTTAACTAGAAAATAGTTATTTTAAATTGTAATAATATTTCACAATATTACAGTTTTTACTGTATTTTTGATCAAATAAATGCAGCCTTGTTGAGCATTAGGTAGTTCCTTAAAACCAACTTTCAAATTTATATTCAAAATCAGTGCATAAAGGCAGCTATAGAATGATAAAAAAAAACTATTTTATTAATGGAAAGTTCACCAAATGAAAAAAGATCAACCATTTTTTGGGTGCGTAGATAAGTGGATATAGCATTACTTTCATATGAAAAACAAAAGATCCGCACTCGCTTGTGACTTCTTAATGAATTAATACATTTGATTTAATTCACTGAAGGCGGCTGATTGCCGAAACTTTTCATTGATCCATGTGCTTTGTTGCATAATAAATAAATAAAAAGTATAATTATAATGACACAAGCGAGTGCAGATCTTTTGTTTTTGATTTGAAAATCAATGGAAGGCTTTCATAATAAAAAATAAAAAAATTAAAACAAATATAATACGAACCCTAATCAGAATGTTTGAGGAATGTCATTACAGTGCTGCCTGACGAGCAATGCAAAAAAGCATCTGAAAACAGCCAGGAGTGCCTTTCTCCGCTGTTATGTATGGAGTTGATTTGTCTATTCTAAGCTGTGAACAGGGCTGCGTGTTCTGCGAGTTACATGGACTCGTTTGAACTCTCGCTAAAGTGCTAGGACAGCTGACAGCAGAGATCCTGAGAACCGATGTTTAAAACTGCTGTTAATCAACATAAATAGACCATGAAATAAAGAGTATCTCTAAGTGTTAAACAGACTGGGCTCCAATCTGAGTCAGAGCAATAGAGGCTGCCCACCCGTTCACAACAGAGTGAGGGCATCAATTATATAAGCTTTCTTACATTTCAAACACACACAAAGGAAAAACATGGAAACACTGCTCTTCCATGAATGCTGACACTATCCCTAATGAGTCCAGAGGGGGGACACTCCTGTACCCTGAGATTATTAACAGCCTGACATCCCGTTCCATCTTCGCCACAACATCCCTTTCTTAATCGCTACAACACACTCCCATGTGAGACTCCATGAGTTTGTGTGTCTGTAAAACAAATAAATATCTGAAAGATAAACACTGCCCTCTGCAGTTCAAATGAATTAACTTAAAGTTCTGCACAACCAAATATGCACAAGCAATGGTACAATTTATATTATATTACATTATATTGTATCTACCTGGTCTTACTGCAAACATATTTTAGTGCATGTTTTAAGGCAAATAAACATTTATTTTCAAAACAAATTTTCTTTGCTGCCAATATAACCCAAGCAGCACAGGCAGGAAAACCTAATAAATCAAAAATATAAAAAAAATAATATAACATGTTTCCCCTAGGATTTTTTTTCGGGGGGGGGGGGGGGGGGGGGGGGGGGGGACTGCTAGCGTAGCGGAGCGGGCGTGTTACGGATACGTGGTGTAAATTTTTTAGCAATCAAAAAGAATTTCTAACTAATTGAAATAGTGTATTATGAATTATTAAACGTATACATTTAAAAAAAAGAAAAATTTCACACTAATTCTGTGTTGTGTTTTTTCTGGTAATAAAATGAAGAAATAAAACACAAATTTTATCATTTATCATCAAATTTAATCATATGAAATTAAATAAACTTTTTGTCAAATAACGTGCTGCACAATGAGCTTTACTGTTAAAATTAAAACATGGATTATTCCTTAAATTCAGTTTTGATGATAATTTATTTGGATTAGTGTAAGTATTATTACATTGGGACATATCTAAATTCTACTGTACAACGGTAATATATAATTTCTGTAAAGTTAAACCGAACTTTTATTTTGACGGGTTGCCGTGAAGACCTTTTGAGTTTGTGTGTTTGTCATAATGATAGTTTTTATCAAATGAAGCGGTTAAATGATCACGAAGTGACTTTCGGAGTGGATCTAGAGCCTGGAGAGGAAGTTTATGCATTTGTGTCTTCATATAGGCCAAAAAAACAGCGCAAGCGTCACACGTGCTTCAGTGTGTGTGTGTGTGTGTGTGTGTGGTAAATGAAACTGCGCATCGGCGGCACCATTCATTCACACAGAACAAGCTGGATTCGTATTTAAATTGTCTTTGTGGTTTAATATCCACACACACTTGTCTACATCGCGATTTGATTTCAAGTGTATACATTACAACTGCTTTCTATTTATTCCTCAAAAGATTGACAAATTCCATGAAATTCCACGTTATACAGTAAATTTCTTTTTTATGACTGGATTTCGTCAGCAATTTAGGGGGGGCGGGGGGTCGTTTTGGGGGGGCAGGCCGCTCCCCCAAAACAATGGTAGGGGAAACACTGATGTTTCATCCCAATGCCCACTGAACCCACACTGCAATCAAATACCAATAGATAATTAATAATAATAATAGAAATTTTTTTTTAATGCACTGTCTTATGCTCTTATACCCTGCATTAAACCAAACTAAATAAAACATGATACATAAATAACAATTACAATAATTATTAAATATTAAAAAATGTTACTAAAATGTGTTGAGATTAATTCAAGTCTCTCCCTCCATTATTTCCCCTTAATAGTCTATTTCACTCAGAAATATATCACACTATGCAAGTTAAATGTGCAAATACTGAATCATGTTGTCTTTAAGCCTGTTTTTATAATGAATGTTTTTAGGGCAAAGCTGTTGACTCATATGCATGAACATGAAACTTCCTGAGGGCAAAAGATGCCACATTACTGGATTTTAATCAACAGCATGGAAATCACTAGACAACCACACCCTGTTCTGATTCATACAGCAGTGCACATAAAAACAGAGGGAGAACTTCTAACGAACCAAAAGAGAAAGAGCGAGAACAATTCCTTGATAACCACATGTAACAAAAAATATAGACTCTGTGAGTGGACGTCCAGAAGCCGTGGCCACTCCTTCTGAATGAAAAAAGAGCTGTGGCACATCCACTGGATTTAATGCTGCCACTTTATAAACTTTACTACCATTCCAGATGTTTCTTTGCAAACTGGGTCTGCCACATACAGCCCCACAAACACACTGGCGGATAAGAGCAAAGAAAATGAACAGCATCTGAACAATGTGCAAGGCAATCTGGGAGTCTGTCCAGGTGGGAGAGAGAGGGGGATGTGTCAGGATAAGTTGGGTCATGTCTGTGCTATACAGGCTCTTAGATGCACTGGTGAGCATGTGTGCGTTTCTTACCTGTTGAGGATTATTGGGCATGTATGGAAGCATGGTGGACACGTGAAACATGATCTCGTAGTCCTGATAGGTGGTATACAAGGAGTGTGTTCCAGTTGAGTCCGCTGTTAAACATACACATGCATATTAATGATATTGACGTACAGTGAAGTCCAAAACTCTGAGACCACATTGAAAATATAGCATGAAAGTTCTAACAAAACTATAAAAAACTAATTCATATTTTGTTCATGATGATCAGGATTTACACAGAGTTCAAGTGCTGCTGTATGTTTATTCCACTGTTATGTGCTTTTCACTTTCACACTGTTGCTAAAGATATGTTACTTTGTACACTCTTCATATTGCCTTGCAAAGATGACAGAAAACTTGCAATTTACTTGCAATTGAGAACATGAGAGCAGTTGCATTTTAGATCAAACGATTAATAGTGATTAAGTGCGAACTGGACACATCAGTGAATGGTGAGATATTTTGCTAAATAAAACGATCCCGCCAGAACTTTATTATAAGCTCGCTTATGAGGATTTACGACGTTTCAGTGTGGATGAGAAAATGTGAAATGCTAGTGTGGACGGAGAGCGTTTTGAAACAAAAACGGTTTTCAAATGTATCCGGATTAACGTAGCCAAAGGATTGATTTTAAACAGTGCAAGGAGTAATTACTGCACCACCAAATGGAATTACAATCCGTTTTAATTCGTTCCTGAGCAAGATTTTGGGCCATTGAAAATTGACAGTGAATTCTTGGAGCTACCCAGCGTGGTGGCGCTCCTAATATAACCAAGAGACCATCAAAATGTATTTTCACACAAAGCTTTTCATGGTCACAGTTGAACTCAAGATTAACATAGAAAAGATGTGATTTATCGCTTGACACTTTATTGTGTTGAGCCTTTTTAGGAAATATGTAAGTGAGACAGAAAGCCATGCTCACTTTTGGTGTCTAGCTGGGCAGCATATTTGTTGAAACCCCTCAGACACACAGTTTCTCCCAGCAGATCGAGGAAGGCGGTGAAGGCTGGCGTAGCCTCTTCATTGTTGTACATCTCCTCCTCCGTGCTCTGCCCCGCTCGACACAGCAGGATGCCCACTTTGTGTTTCTGACTGAGCTATAGAACACACACAGTTATGGAGCCGGTGTTACACGCACACACACAAATACATGGAACAGCACCTTTTATATTGTTAGGGAGCAATTCATTAAAGAACTCATAGACGGACTTTTGACACTGTACTGGATGTAGTGTCCGACTGGTCATCCTTTACTCACCCCCTGCTCGTCCAGTTTAAGAAGCTGCTCTGTGACCTTTGGCGTGCTGAGAGCCAATCGCAGACAAGATACGCTGAGCTCTGGCAGCACATACTCCAGAACTTCTTTTAAAGGCAAACCACGAACCGTTCCGTGCTTCGCTGTGGACAGAACCGCGTCCTCCAGTATCGCTCCTCGCAATGTGACCAGCTGCAGCAGCCACAGGAAACCATGTGGGGAAACACACACACACACAATCAAATACCATCATATGACTGACCGAATATCATCTGAGAGCATGTGACAGAGCATGAGAATGATTATGAATGGCTGAAAAATGGTGTACAGAAGTGCCCACTGTGTGGCATCCTTTCCCCACTGCTCCCTGATTCATTGCTTGCAGCATCTCTGTTAACCTCACATGCTGATGCTAAAGCCATTAGCTACTGTAAAATTAATACACACAGGTGGAAACACTGGAATTTTTAAAATAGTTTGTTTTTGAGGCTTGTGTTTCTGATTTCTTGTGGCATGAGTCACACATCTGAAGATGTCACATGACCGTGTCACATGGACAGCCACCCATTCAATCATTTAACTCGAACCTTTGACCAAAATAACCCTCTTGAACTAGTTTGCACGTTCAAGGCTGTTTTGAGCACATTTTTAGTGGGAATAATGACTGTGTGAGTGTGAATGACCTGAAGACGCTGCATTGTTCAGAGTGGGTGAGTTTGATGTGTCCAGACAGCCATGTAATCTGACTAAACCCAGCAGAGCTGCAGTCATACCAGTACAGCTCAGCACTTTTCAAACACGCCATTATTAAGCAATGGTAACCTCATGGTCTTTATCGCAAACACGCAAGGCACCAAACACACTCAGAAATTATTTTCACTTAATGTTACTTCATACAGGACACATGATGGACAGATTTATAAACACATGACATGAACCAGAGGCATCATGCTTATTATTTTATTATCTTATTATTTATAATTATTTAGTCCTGTTTTCACAGCGTCTCACATTATGAGCTTTTTGTTTTTAAAACGGCAAACAAGTTAAAAATAGTCTCAGGATCCCTACATTGTGCTTATAACGGGCCCCAAAGGTATAGGGTTTTATTCAAATGGCCCAAAAGTCTTATTGTCAAGCAGTTTCATCAGATTTAATCAGATAATAGTGAGAACAGACAACAATAAGCTTCAGTTTCAAGCTCAGAGAGGTAAATAAAAGTGGCTGGAGAAGCCCATCGAGTCTGTGGGTGTTTGTAGGAGAATAAATCATCCTGTCATGGGTCCTGATTTGAGCCCCAGTTTGATCCAGGTTTATTTAATTTAACTTGCACATATCTTTCCTGTTATACACACCTCACTAGTGCGAAAGATGATGCGGTACTGGTACTGGTCCTTTAAATCTTTGGTATCGTCCAGTTTCTCTCGCCGGATACTCAGAGCCACGGGCCCCAGCTTCTCATCGGTACCAAAGTAGTTCCAGTGCTCTGTGGAGAGAGATAGAGAGAGAAATGAAGGAACATAGAGAGAGGACATAAAAAAAGACAGATTAATACCATTAATACAGAAAATGAGACAATACAGAAGAGAAGAAAAATAATTAATGAGGTGAAGACAATGGAGAGGAGAAAAGTGGAAGTCGATATGAAGGATGAGAGATGGAAGGAAGGACACAGGGGACAAAGAAGGGATTTATAAGGAAAACTTACAAATCTAGGTCATGGTGGCTATAGAACTTCCTGTAGGTATTGAGAGCATTCAAATCTAATGAAAAACCATGGACAAAGCCGATACTACACGCGATTTTGAGAATAAAGGAATGGTTATTCTCCTGTGGTATTCCTACAGGTTTTTGCAGAGGAGGATAGAGACTTCTAAAATCTGCAATCTATTTTTATAACCTATTATTTAGTTTTCAATACAACATTGAATATATTTTATTTTAGTTTAGTTTTTCAATAGCTTTTCGGTTTAAATGTATATCATTGCATTCAAGACAAACATAACCGCACATTATGTGGTTTGTCTGTGAATCAGTGAGGAAGTGGTCTCCTGTGGTCCTTTCGGTCTGATTCAACTTCTGGTTCAAAGAGGACCATATCAATCATGTGATTCGTTCACAAAAAGGACTGCATGTTCCACATGCTTGTTTCCACATGTTTGTTTTTGCATGGAAAAAAGCATGAAAATTGCTATGGGGCATCACACACTGCTATACTCTCCGATATACTGCATCCACGGATCAAAAATACTACATAGGAAGAAGAATGATGTGAACGTGATATCCTTATATTTTCCAGCCATAATTTCTTGATGGCATTTGGGATAATGTTTCTTTAATCCGTCATCCGGTATTTCTCATCACATGATATGAGTTTAGTTGCTTTGTAAGGGTTCTGAAAGTTCAGGAAACTTGAGTTGAGAGAATTATAAGTCTCAGGAGCATGCAGATATGGGCTTTTTAATAACGCAGCAAAGATTTTGATACTATGCAAAATGTTGCCCTTCCGGACTGAGGAATGCCAAATCAGTAGAGCTACATGGCTGGCACTACAACACAAATACACCTGCAATACTTTAGTGACTCATTGACTAAGTACCTCAAAAGGTGTTGCTGCACTGGAAAATAAAAGTAAACGGGTAACAAGAAGTAATTGGCACCAAAAGGTAAAATACCTTGGTGGCTTGGAATCATCATTAAGTTAAACATTTAACACTTAAATGAGAAAAAAAGATCACACAATGACTTTAATGGCTTAAAGGTGAAAAGTATTATTTTAAAGTTAAAATACTTCCTCTTTCCCATCTTACAATGGAAATACAACTATAAAGTAAGTCAATCATAGGCTTATTCTCCCAAAAGGTATAAAGCCTGTGGCGCTATTAAAACATCCCAATTAACTGAGTATCTGAGCAACGTAAGCTCAACAAATAGCATGAGTTTGGAGCAGGATTATCTTTTCATCGAAACAATTTCAGATAGGAGGACATGTATAAAATTTCTCTTGCGTTTGCATTTGATGCCGCTGTGGTGCAACAATTAATTATCTTTTACATGGGACATTTGTCATTGTATCCATATCCCCATGTTAAGATGGTTGCATTTTGTGCTGCTTAACTTGAAAATATAAAACTATTATGCATGCCCTTTCTGGCATGCAGCCTGGTCATCGAAAACAAACTTCCAAAAATCTGGATGACAGAGATTACTTCTGAAACAGTAACCTTTCTCACCAGCTTGACTCTTCATAAAAACAGACAACTAATTAGAGCATTCAGATAACTCGCATCTGCAAGGATTTATCTAATGTGGCTAAGAGGTGACGAGCGTGCTATTTTTAGACATTGTGGGTTGTTTTTACAACATTGGCATTTTAAAAAACCAAGACCTTTAGTGAGATTAACATTTGGGAGGCAGATGTGTGGCAGGAGTTTAGCTTCAGCTCCAGTTTGTGCTTCTATTGGCTAATAGAAAGAAGCATTGATAATTGTGGCATGCTTTGATAATCTCTTCCAAAGGAAGGACTATAGGTGGAACTTGGTTTTGCAGGATTAAATAAGCTAAAATAATGTAATGTCCTGTAATGAGACTAAATGAAGGGAAACCACTAAATGTAGGAGTATAGTTGAGGCTAGGGCTGTAGATACAATTGGAGGTCAGACCACCTCTATGAGGTGCTATATTGAACATAAATGATGTAAACCATAAAAGAGAGATTGAAGCTGATCCTGAAAACGCATTGGATTTCAAATGCAATCCAATTATGATATTCAGATGCATTATTCTGATAGATGTATCAATGTAGTTGGAGGTTCTAGTTGACCCAGCCTAAAATCAATTATGGGCAAACGGTACAGTCTTCTAATGTAGCAGTTTCCTTTATCTAGATAGAAACCATAAATGTCCTACCTTTCCCAAAAAAGTGCTCATGGTAGTATTTGGCACCCAGGTCAACATGCTCGATGCAGTGCTTCTGCAGTCTCTCTAACCTCGATGCCCGAACTTCTGGCAGTAACTCCAGTTTGGACACACTGGCATTACTGCAGCGAAGATGAAGCTGAGCCTCCACCACAGCAGGCTCTCCTCGCTCTGCCCACGAGCTCAAGAAGCTGACGTTACGTTCCCCACAGCTTCCGGTCTCATTGAGAAAGTGCGGGCAGCTCAGCAACAACTGTTGCTGAGAGTTGGGGTTAACGCTAGCTGAACCACCTTGCTCTGAATGTTCTAGTCCTAGGGTTGATCCTTCTGATAGGTCTCTGACACTGAGGTCATCAGTGCTAGAAAAGTTGGGCTCCACTCCCCCCAGAGCAATAGCTCTGGAAACTGCCAAAGAAAGAGCAGCTGAAGAGGCAGCCGAAGCTCCGGTGGCCGTATTTCGCCGTTGGGCGGCGTAGCTACGCCGAGCTGCTGCCTCGTGCAAGTCAAACAGAACGCTCTGAGAGTCATAGTGGGCAAAACTTCGCACACATAGCCAGGGTTTGGAAGACAATGTCTCGGGGGGCCGTGTGTCATCCGCATCACCACGTGGATTCTCCGTTTCACCCCGACTGGAGCTACGGAGTTTGCGGAATAAAGAGGAGGTGCCAAGGGATGACTCTGTTCCCCCACTCTTTTTGCGTACACGATTCTCCGGGCGGTCATCGGGCTGTGGCGTTGACAAGAAGGCATGTGAAGAAGGTCCCTCTAAAGAAGCACCAAGCAGCTCTCCAAGCTTGGCAGGGGCTGTGCTACGCTGGTCTGGTCGCTCCTGTTGAAACTGATTTAGCATATCAAAGAAGCTTTGCTCAGACACAGCCTGTACGTTGATGGAAGAGGTACTGCCATATTCCCGGAACAAGCGACTTTCGACCTCCGATTCATCTTGCTCACTTAATGTAATCTCGCTGTTGGAGCGCTGTCGGAGGGGAGCAAATACAGAAGCCCGAAACCTTGGTGGTGTGCCTGGAGGCCTCAGACCTGATTCAAGGAAGTCACCATCCCTGGTTACTCGCTGTGGCAACCTGGTCACACCTCCATGTGTAAGCCCATCCTCACTGTTGACGTCATCCGGATGATTGCCTTGGCCATTCTCAAGCAGCGATTCTCTTGACAGTGCCCTGCGTGGAGGCCACTCAGCAATCCGAGCTCGAACCCCCATTTTGGGCATTGAGACACGGGGTGGTGCAGGATCGCCCATGGAAGAGTGGCCATTATGGAGGGGTAGACGGAGATGGGGTGGAGGAAGAGGTTGAGAGAGGGGGGTGGCACACACCCCTGTATCTCTGTACATGTTCATGGAGCCCACTGTAGTCTCAGGGCCAAAGATGAGGGCAGGGGTTGTGGGGAAGAAAGCATCCTGGATCGAGACTTCTGGTATTCTGTGAGGAGGTGTTGAGATGGACAAGCTCCACACTGCTGTTGCTTCCTCCTCTCACACTCATTTCTTTAGTAGGAAAGGACTAACCTTTCCTAATCTTTTTGGAACAATCATAAAGCTCAAAGGCCACTCAAATCACAGACCTGCAAAAAGGCAAGAAAAAAAGAAAAATTAGTATGGTTTTCATTTAATCTGGATACTTATATACAACATATGAAAACATTCTGTTTTTTTGGGGGGGTTTGTGATCTTTTTTCTTTTCCCTACATACCACTTACTCTAAGCACTTTGGAGCCCCCACTTCTCCCAAACCTTTTTTTCTAATATTGTGATGTTATTTTGCTCAAGGGGATAGCAGTTTTGAGAGAAAAATGCAGAGAAAAGCTGACTGAAACTAAAATAAGAAAAGGGAGTAGGATGAAAAAGAGACAAGAAGAGAAATAGGTTGGTATGAGAGAGGAAGTGAGGTGATCGGATTTCAGATGTGGATTTCTCATACTCCCTTGGGGCTAATCTCTATTCCTCTTCCTGGCAGATATTCTGTATTAAATCCACTATTACCACTTTATTTAATTTTTTTAAATATACAGTCAAGAAAATGATTTACCAAAAATCTCTGAGTAAGCAGCTACAACACCTAGTTCTACTTAGCAGCTGGACAATATTGTTACCTGATGTGATGTAACAATAGATGTAGATAGTACTTGCAAATAAGTGTGAATGAGTGAGTAGATACACCAACTGACAAAAGTAATAGAACAAATGACCTTCGACCTGAGGGGCACCTTGATAACTGTATTGATTTTGGACGTAAAGGAGCGAACCAAAAGTCTGAAAATGTGAAAGTCAGATGTAGTTAACTAGATAAGTAAGTGTTTATCAACAGTTACGGCAAACCCCAATGCCTACTACTACTATATGGCCATGCCCCCTGACACTCCGACAGGTGCTGACAGATTTACCAGCCATGAAAACCATCACCCTGGTCACATGACAGCTATGACAGATGGAAACGTTGGGTCAGCAGGGTGAATTACCTGAGATATAGCTGAAAGTAAGATTAGGATTCTCCCCACATTCAGCTGCACACAAAAGGAGTTACATAACAAGGACTCTGTGCTGGATTACTGATGGGAACTGCTGAGTAGATAATAAAAGGTGGACATTTTACAGACTTAACCAAGAATGCATAAGCATAGGATTCTGATACACTCTAGATTTTGAATGAGACGCTCAAACTTTGTGACAGAGAGAAAGGCCCCTTGAGTCGTACAGTATCTCCACATGCCTCACTGTGAACAAATGACAAAATGAAACTGACAGAAAGTCAAAGAACAAGACAAACACAAAAAGACAGGATACTAGGAAGAGGCAGAAGTAGAGCAAACAGAGGAGCGGGAAGAGAGGAAATCTGACAGGGTTTGTGGTGAAGGAATCCAGGGAAGAGAGCAAGAGGGAATCTGAATCCCAGTGACTCGCTTTAATATGAAAGTCAGCTTGAATCAGGCTTCACTGCAGCTCAGTGACTATGAAAAGCCACTCAGCATCCCCTGTTCCTCCGTGTAACTTCACGTTATCTCCCTTTTCATTGTCTCTCACCATCTCTATCTATTCCATTGCACTCCATCCATCCAAATATTAGATTAAACATCCACAACTTGTCTCTCTGTTTGTGATAAGTAGGCTACAGTAATAGCATTGTATGAGACATCTGTCCATTTATCATTTCAACGGCATTGTTATTGTTTAATGATCCGAGTACTGGCCAAAGAACAGCACACTATACCCCTTTTCCCTCCAAGATTAACGCCATCTACAAGACATTTCTCATACATCATGTCTCTGAGGTGAGATTTAGGCACAATCCCCCCTCAAAATCTATCCCTTCAGGCAAAGGTTCTTCAATACATTTTCAATAATTCATTTCAAGGTCAGTCTCAGCTTAAGACATACATTTTTCAATCTCTCATTGTCTAATAAAAAATAAAGAAATCTATAATGTTTCCAGCAGTTCCTTTTCTGACCACAATTTAAGCTGTACACTAGTTATGAAATAATTACTGATGTGTAGTGTACATCAAATTTATCCTCTGGATCTTAGATTACAATGATACATGGGTAATTCATGAAACAAAAACAACTTCAATACAATCCAGTCAGAACTAAAAAGAGTCATGTAGTTATTCGCAGTGTTTGCTCTAAGCTATGCCACTGGCAATACTTCGCTGATTTTAAATGGGTTGTGTGGAGCACTGCCATAGAGCGGCACTGAAGGTGGCTTTTTGTTTCAGTGAATGTAAAAGCACTTCAAGGTGAGTTTGTGTAAAAGTTTCACCCCCCAACATTTGGCAGATGCCACATCCCAACACTCACAGGGCAAGTTCACAACAGCAGCTGCAGAAATAAGGGGGAAATAATGTGTTACTTTCAAATTGAATGTTTTTCGGTTTCCCTCAGCCTGTAAATTCCTTGTTTTTATTCTGTCTGAGTGAACCGGGAAAAGCAAGTATGAACTGTGATATGCAGACGTTTAGACTAACACACTACTGGGAAGCAAGCCGACACCAAGTGCCAGATCTGAAAGACTTCAAACTGTTTTTAATTGTTCACATAGTAATTAGCTCAGATTCTGCTAGCTCAAACTGAGACCACACACACACACACACACGTAACCAGTAGTGATTTTAATTCAACTAACTTGGGTCTTATGATCCCTCCATCAGACATCAAAAGACAGGGTTTGGTGTCGGTTTGTGAGCCCTGGAGCTTTAAATCACACTAATTTCCTCTCGCTCATACAATTGCAGCCTACAGCAAGTGACTCAGCTTATTATACCTGCCACAGGCTGCCAGTGCCAGGACAAGATCTGTCAATCACAACACAGCTTGTTTCCTCTGACGATTTCCTGTCACTTTGTTTTGGGGCGTCAGACATGAACCCCCTGGTGATAGCAGCTGGCCAGTGTGTGTTTAAAATGGGAAGATGTGCAGTGGAGGGTCGGCGTTTGATCTGCCCTATAGGGTTTACTTGACTGGGTGTGAAGGACAGAGGAAAGCATATGATGCTGGAAATGAAAGGTGAGGATCATGGTGAAGAGAGGAAGGTCGTTACGGTTTCATGAGACTGTATTTCATGAGACTGTCATAATCCTTTAATTCACTAAGATAAGCGATGAAGGTCAAAAGTGTATAAAATCCATTGTATAAGTGAAAGCTAATCAATAAAGCAGAGAAAACGCATGCAAATATGAATTATAGATTAGAGGGAGGTCGTGCATGTGCCACACAGAGGGAGTTAGCAGAAAAAACGGCCACAAATTCTGCAAAATCGACTAGTCTTGGTGATCTGAATGACTAATCTGTCTTATATGAAAAATTATTAGTGCTGTCAGCCAAAAAAGGTAAGTTACACAATAAGACCAGAAACAAACGGGTGCTGTCAATATAAAAGATGCGCTTCCGACACTTAGCGACAAACATATTAACCAATACAAATTAAAAAAAGGGCAAACATCAGCTTATACACTCACCGGCCACTTTATTAGGTACCCCATGCTAGTAACGGGTTGGACCCCCTTTTGCCTTCAGAACTGCCTCAATTCTTCGTGGCATAGATTCAACAAGGTGCTGGAAGCATTCCTCAGGGAGTTTGGTCCATATTGACATGATGGCATCACACAGTTGCCGCAGATTTGTCGGCTGCACATCCATGATGCGAATCTCCCGTTCCACCACATCCCAAAGATGCTCTATTGGGTTGAGATCTGGTGACTGTGGAGGCCATTTTAGTACAGTGAACTCATTGTCATGTTCAAGAAACCAATTTGAAATGATTAGAGCTTTGTGACATGGTGGAAGTAGCCATCAGAGGATGGGTACATGGTGGCCATAAAGGGATGGACATGGTCAGAAACAATGCTCAGGTAGGCCGTGGCATTTAAACGATGCCCAATTGGCACTAAGGGGCCTAAAGTGTGCCAGGAAAACATCCCCCACACCATTACACCACCACCACCAGCCTGCACAGTGGTAACAAGGCATGATGGTTCCATGTTCTCATTCTGTTTACGCCAAATTCTGACTCTAACATCTGAATGTCTCAACAGAAATCGAGACTCATCAGACCAGGCAACATTTTTCCAGTCTTCAACTGTTCAATTTTGGTGAGCTCTTGCAAATTGTAGCCTCTTTTTCCTATTTGTAGTGGAGATGAGTGGTACCCGGTGGAGTCTTCTGCTGTTGTAGCCCATCCGCCTCAAGGTTGTGCGTGTTGTGGCTTCACAAATGCTTTGCTGCATACCTCGGTTGTAACGAGTGGTTATTTCAGTCACTGTTGCCCTTCTATCAGCTCGAACCAGTCTGGCCATTCTCCTCTGACCTCTGGCATCAACAAGGCATTTCCGCCCACAGAACTGCCGCTCACTGGATGTTTTTTCTTTTTCGGACCATTCTCTGTAAACCCTAGAGATGGTTGTGCGTGAAAATCCCAGTAGATTAGCAGTTTCTGAAATACTCAGACCAGCCCTTCTGGCACCAACAATCATGCCACGTTCAAAGTCACTCAAATCAACTTTCTTCCCCATACTGATGCTCGGTTTGAACTGCAGGAGATTGTCTTGACCATGTCTACATGCCTAAATGCACTGAGTTGCCGCCATGTGATTGGCTGCTTAGAAATTAAGTGTTAACGAGCAGTTGGACAGGTGTACCTAATAAAGTGGCCGGTGAGTGTAGATCAGCCTTGGTGTTATTCAGGGACTTCCTAAAAGTATCACAGTCATCCCAAAACACTGACATCCTCTGAATAAAAACAGGAACATTGCTCAAATTTTAATGAAAATGAATTGCTATAGGACAAGGTTGTGAATTTGTTGCAAAGTCCGCTTTGATGACTATAGCATTGGGTACTTCAAGAGAAATTAAATTAGAGATAACTTTTTAGAGAGGGTTGTACAAAGCTGACAGTAGTTACTGTTAGCATTCTAAAGTTAAACCATAGCATGCCTGAAGTCTTAAATGTTAAAACCATATAAATAGTTGTGTTTCTAAATTATTCACAGAAAATCACATCAATAAGGCCGTGTATCCACCAAACCACCAAAGTTTTTCACGCGGCTTTTTTTTATTGTTTTCATAAACGCTCAGTGCCTCGTTACGCTCATGGCGTTTTAAAAACGCGGCGCTGAGTGTTTTTTTCAAGCTGAAGTGCTGAGCGCTCGCCGTTTTTTACTGGTCGCCGAGAGTTGAAGAATGTTCAACTTTGGGTAAAACGCAAAATCACTGTCACTTTTTACCCAGCCGTCCAATCACAGTGTAGGAGGGGCGGGACTAATATCACACCGACCAACTGTCACAACATTCTTCAACGACAACAACCAGCAGAGCTAACCGAACAAAATGGATGAAAAATTAATTTAGTATGAAACAAATTATCTGCGAAATCAGTTACAAGTAAACTGTGCTGCAGATATTCTGTATCATAGCAACCGCTGCGCTGCCAAAACGCTCTCAAGCGCCCACAGCTAGGCGTTTTCAGCAGAGCGTCTAGCGTTTTCAGCTGGCTAAAAACGCTTTGGTGGACACACAGCCTAACTGACCAGTTGGTTGTTGGATGGCCTGACCCATCTGTGATTGTAGCCAGAAAATAATGATCTCAGGAGGCCAGCGGGCTACTAGGAAATGCCCACGTGTGCCATCTGGCTGGCATGTGATCAAACAGTGCACAGGTGTTTGGGTTTGTGAATGTGACAGTGAGAGCTATACACGTGTAGTCTTAGTGTCTAAGCACACGGCTGAAAAAGGAACAGGAATAGGCCTAGTATTTTCATAAAATAATATCCATATTGTAGGCTACCTGATGGCGCCAAAATTTAATTCTGACCAATTTATTTAACCATCCAAGCAACACACACACACAAACACGTAAGCCATAAAAACACCTAATCATGTTTGCTAAAAAAAACATGGTAGAATTCACACTTGACTGGCCAGGAAACCAAAAGGATCTGGAAGAATCCAGAAGCGGAGCAGCAAAACGAGAGGAGGAGGAAGTGAATTCTGCCTAAGAGCAACAAAACTCGAAACACCAGTTTGTCCTTGGGGCTCCTAAACACAGCATTGCAAACACACACATAGACAAGCTTTGTTCAGAGCCATTATCACACCACACAAACACACAACACAGAAGAGGAAAAACAGGTCAGCCCACACACCAGACAAACAAATCATCAAGAATTGAAACAAACAAATGAGGCTGCAGGCTGAAAATCTCCCAGGTGGGGCGTCAGGGAGTGTCCTTCTGTCTGTTTATCTCTACAACAGTGCTCTTATACCACCAACAAACATCTCTTATTGTGCAACCAAACGGAAAGCTTGTAACGGTATCCCACTAGCTGTCTTTCAGGACCTAGTGAGCTGCCTACCTAGACATTTATACGCAACACAGGCCTGTTCAAACTGTCAAGACAAACATTCAAATATAACGGTCATATGCCTATGATGCCTAAAAGTTTTATGAAGGTGGGCAGCTCACTAGGTTTTGAGTGTCGAACCGAACCATAAATGATGCTCAAAAATGGCATCTAGGTGGTGAACTTTAGTAGGTTTTGGGTCTGAAACCAAATATGTTGACTCGAACGTCTGAATTGTTCCAAAAGTGTTCCATTTCAAACTGAACATTCCAAAATTGAAACAACTGTGTTGAATCAAACATTAAACTGAACATGTTGAATCAGAAATGCCAAACTGAACATTCCGACATGCCAAAAATGTCGTCCAGGCAGTGAAGTTAGTAAGTTAAGCCAAAAAAAACAAATGTTAATTTGAACGTTACAACATGTCTATGGTGTACAAAAATGTTATCTATATAGATAGGTAATTAGCTAACTAAATATTGAGTGTTGAATCATACGCGATAAATCAAACTTTCAAAAATGCTCAAACATGCCCAATAGTGAACACACAATATCAATCATTCCAACATCTCTGTGATTTGTTCATGTCATCTACGGGGACTACTAGGTAGAGGTCAAATCAAACATGTAGAATTTAATGTTATGATATGGCTATGTTGCTCAAAAATGCTGTCTAGAAAGTCAGCTCACTAGGTTGAGTGTAAAATGTTGAATCCAACATGCCAGTGATAAATCAAAATTCTGTCTTGGCAGTAAGGTTACTAGGTTTTGAACAATATGAATGTTATAGCATATCTATAAAAACATTTTAGTTTCGCAGTCAGCTCACAAGTTTTGAGGGTTGTACCAAACACGTCAAATCAAATGTTTCAACATGTTTATGATACTAAACATGCCATCTAGTTGCATGATGCCAAACCACACATTTTAAACTGAACATTTCGAAATCTAATTGAATGTGTCGAATCAAACATGTACTGATCACCAACACCAATTATGTAGAACAATTCTGTAGTTACCTCACTATAAAACATTAAATCAATCATGTCAACCTGAACGTTCCAACATACCAATGACGCTCAAAAATGCTGTCTGAGCAGTAGCTTACTAGGTTTTGAACCTGAAACTGAACATGTCAATTTAAATATTTCAACAAGTCTATGATGTTCAAAATGACGTCTATGATGTGTCAGATCCGTGCATTCGGTCTTAAAGTGACAGCAGCCTAATATCCCTGCTGTAGTTAATGTTAATCAGAGAAAAGGAGATAATCACTCACTGTTCTTGACTCAATAACTTCTGTATTAATCTATAAATAATGAATACAGTGAGGACTATGCATTGTTATTTTACATTTCATTTTTCAATTTATGTACCTGAATACTACTGTTAAACCTTAAACTATTACTGTACCTGAAAAACTTAAAGCACTGTTTTTTTTTGTATTTATGCATACTCTTACAATTTGTTCATTTGTCATTACTGACTGTTTAATTGTATTTATTAATTTAGGAATCAGGAATTTGAAACTTCACTGGTATCTAAAGTGTTGGTTCAACTTTATTAAAATAAGTCAAACAATTGAAATAAAATGTTCCAATATATCTATGAAGCTAAAATATGCCATCTAGGCAGTGAGCTCACTAGATTTTGAGAAACCAAATATAATTGAAGATGTGCAATTATGGTATCCAGGTAATGATCTCACTAGATTTAGACACTGCCATCAAGATGAGGAAACTTACAATATAATGAAACACGGTGAATTCCCAGTTCTAGGTCATGTTTAAGCAAAATCCCAGTACTAAGGAAGCCATGAGCTCTGGGTCAGTCAGTTCCTTTATGTGGGCGTCAGCAAGCTGTCAGAGGACGGAGTGATCTGTCAGAGACCAGAGTGAGACGTTGGCATTACTACCTGCTGCTATAGAAACAGCAGCTCACCAGGACAACAGTACAAGCTTTCATTACGTGTTGTGTGTGTGTGTGTGTGTGTCAGCGAGTGTTTTTGAGAATCAGGAGAGAAACACAACAATGAGAGAAAATGACATGGTACATGTCAAAATAATAAGCTTGATATTATGAATTACAACACACAAGGTGCGATACAACATCCATGAAATAACAGTAGATACGGCATGTGTGTGTGTGGCAGTGCCAGCCCGCAGGCATCTACCCACTGTCTCCTCAAACAATAGTCAAAGCAAAACTGATGGGTACAAGCTGACAGCTGCTGCTCTTGCCTTCGTACCGCTAATACAGTTCGCTCTTCTCACACACACACACACACACACACACACACACACACACACACACACACACACACACACACACAACACAGAAGGCTTTGGAATGTCTCCTCGTAGTATAGGACATCAAAGGCAGCCTAAGCCTGATTCATAGCTCATGAATTTTGGGTTTATCTATCTCATACAGGCATAGACACGAGCTGTTTTAGAGGGAAAGATAAAAGTGTGCGTGTGTGTTCCTGACCTTCTATACGCACACACACTCTCATACTGAGGGGACAAGGGAGACACGCTCCGGCACACAAACATTCCCTGCGGTGTCAAACATTATGGCCTGACAGTCCCGCCCATCAATACTGATCAATTCAGCTCTATTTCCCCTCCCGACTGTTTGTGTGAAGGTGAAGTGTGTGAGTGTGTGTGTGAGTGTGTCTATGCGGCTGGTAACGGTGTGCAACAATGCTGGATCGCGGACCTCGGGCGATACACACCTATGTTTAGTTCACACTGGGCGTCTGACACACTCCTGATTCCATCAGTGAGAATTTACAGCTCTGACTGCCACTACAACAAATCACATTACAACC
The DNA here is from genome assembly GCF_029890125.1 of Rhinichthys klamathensis goyatoka. NCBI lineage: Eukaryota > Metazoa > Chordata > Actinopteri > Cypriniformes > Leuciscidae > Rhinichthys > Rhinichthys klamathensis. The sequence continues at coordinate 6,313,321 of NW_026606558.1, forward strand.
CAGCGCTGCTTCACCATGACAACACATTACAGCATGCTCCACTTCATCCAATTAGGCCTGCCAAGACTCAAAATACAGCACACTAAGGCAGTGGGCAGAGAAAGGGTATTTTGAGGTTAGGCACACAGACAGCGTTCTGTGCACAGGCCTAAAGGAGCAATATGCATGCTTGTCTTTGGCATGTAAACATGTTTCCAAAATCAATTAGTTGGTGGCTTCCAGGAACGAATGGTCAACTAACTGGGCTTAAGGTAGTCCTGAACAATTAGGCTGGGTTCAGGTTCACCTGACAGGTATAAACGCCTTCACGTAAGACTCATTCTGATATTATTGTATGATAGAATGGAACAAAATTGTCACAAAAACAGAAAATGAGAAGAAAAAAATCTAGATATCTATACTTCTATAAATGGACAATGTTTACATAATCTCAAAAAAGCAGATATTCGGCATTAAATGGATATGCAAGATGTCTGCATCATGCATTGCATTAGCTTGTATTATCTTTTACAAAACAGTTCAAAACATTGAGGTCTTTTAAAAAAATAAATTAAAATAAATTAATACATTTACACATTGATCAAAAGAGACAGTAAAGACATTTCCAATGTTACAAAAGACTTTGATTAAAAATAAATGGTGCTCTTTTAAACGTTCAATTCATCAAAAAATCTTGAATAAATAATAACTTTTAATCAACACTAGGGCTGCAAGATATTGAAGAAAAATGCGACATTCGATATGCGATATACGATAATGCTTAAAGTGTGTAAAATGAACTTAAATTATCTTTAAAATTACATAACCTACATACGTGTTTCACATTCTTTTTGTGACAAGAAAACATCCCTACAACTTCTGAAAGTGAACAGCAGTGTTTTACTGTAGCATAAGAAGTGTTATTTTGACATCAGAGTTAACCCCGGGTTTTAGGGTTTCAGGTAGGCCTACACTAGGATTATTTAACAACAGAACGTGAATAATCAAATGTAAAAATAAAACACTGCTTAGTTTTCACTGTTTAAATTAAATGTATACTGATTCTTATTAAAGCTACAAAAGTTATTCAGCCAAGAGCAGTGAGTGATTTTCTCTGTTATTCATGACCGCAGTTATTGCAAGCGGTTGCGATACGCATATTGCGATATACATTTCGATATATTGTGCAGCCCTAATCAACACTGATAATAAATGTTTCTTTGAGCACCAAATCATCATATTAGAATGATTTCTGAAGGATCATGTGACACTGAAGACTGGAGTAATGATGCTGAAAACTCTTTGAATCACAGGAAAAAACTAAATTTGAAAATATATTCAAATAAAAAACTATAAAAAATATTTCACAACCCCAAGCTTTTGAACAGTATAGTTTATCTATATAATCTCACAATATCCGTTCGGTTTTCAAATATTTCAATACGATGCATTAAGTAAACATTGTGTTAAAAATGTTTGCTGAATTTAACATATATCTGTATCATTCATTAGGTTAGCCTATAAATCATATCTTTATATCAGACCCTTCACCTTTAAATGTACTGTCTTTAAGAATGACAGCTAGTGGTCGAGATCGGTACTGCAGTCCAAATTCAAAATATCAGCTCACGTTTGCGGTCACGTCTGCAATGGAGAGCCACACATTAGAAGGATTCTTCAATCTGAGCCGCATGAATATTGTAAAAAGGTGTTATTAGTGTGACTAATAATGAAACATCGTCTCCTCGTCTCTCTGACTTCCGAAGTTTTCTGGCAAACGAGTGAGACTCTAAATACACGTACAGCACAATCTCTCAGAGTTACCCACTGAAACAGAGCAGTATCTGCCTCTGAACAGAATCGGCATAATGTAATGTCTTTATAGTCATGCTGCTTTGACAGTAGAAGAGTCTCCTCAGTGCAACTGTTCTACCCCAAATATGTTAAAAGCTTTCTGGGAAGCTATTGTGGACAATTTCCCACTCTTACTTCAAATTCAGCATCTTGTAACCGTCCTGACAGCTGAGAATTACAACGGTTGGAAGGGTGACAGTGGAAACACAACATCCTGTTATTGAGACGCAACCGTGACAGAACCGAGGGCTCGCTGGCACAGAGTCGGTGGCAGAGGGATGTGTGATACAGATAGACAGACAGATATTTCTGTCCTAATAGCAGTGCGTTTACAGTACAGCCATGGCGATCTGCTGATGAATTCAAATGTGAAATGCACTGTGGGGAGTTTGTAGAGGGCCGAGGGGACGCTTTTCTCTCAATGTAAGATAACGAGGGGCAGGGCAAAGAAACCTGAGCATTTAGACAAGAAATGAAACCAAAAATGTTTGGAGTAATTCAATTTGGGTAATGGGGAGATTGAAATCAGTATGCTGGTCAGGGTGTTGTGTGATAAATTAAACCGGTCAAACTAATTTTACATATTGCAACTTAAGCATCCATTTTGGTCACACTGCTAACATGCTGACCTGTTGTAGATTTTAATTTGTGTGCACTAAATATATGCTTGCTGACACTGTAAAAATGTGTCATCGGAGAATCACTAACATAACATTTAAAGGGACAGTTCACCCAAATATGACATTTTTTGTATCATTTACTCACCCTCAAGTTGTTCCAAACCGGAGTTTCTTTCTTCTGCTGAACACAAAAGAAGATATTTTAAAGAACGTTGGTAAACAAATAGATTATGTGTCAGTGACTGTTTGGTAACCCATATAATTTTTTTTACAAGTCGGCAAACTAATTTATTATTAATAAGGAAGAAAGTTGAGCAAGAATCGTTCTGGAATCGATTCGTGACTCCCAGAATCGGAATCACATTGGATAAGTAATTAGGGAACTATTGTTTCAGTCCATGGTTTCAGCCCTCCAAAATAAATAAATTAGCTGAAATTGTTTATTTCTTCTGTTTCTTTCAGCCAATTATTTTCTGTTACTGAAATTTCAGCACATCACTAGACAAAATGTATAAAGAAAGTGTGTGTTGAAAGAGAAGAGGGGTAAAATAGGGGCTCTGAGTTTGACCTTGATATGGGAAAGCTTCAGCCTCAGGCACAGTCTCAGTATGGCTGCGACTGCAACAACACACACAACATCCTTTACATGTCGCCGAGGCAAGACATCATTTTATTTACAACTTGAGAATAAGCGCATATAGAAAACTTCACTTCAAACTCAGAGAGAACAAAGAGCTATTCATGGTTTCCCGAGAATCAATCTCTCAGCATTATCTCATCTCTAACACCCCAAGCCAGCCTCCGCTCTTCTAAGTCCAAATCTAAGTTCGCAGATCCATGATAAAGCCCACACCGCTGCTGGATTCATATCATACACACAGAAATGCACACTATTGTGTCTCCATCACGGCAGTCATGTGAGGCGTCATCTGATGCTGGGATGCACATTCATTCTCGCCGTCTGATATCAAAAGTAAAGTCGTCCTATCGCCCTCACGTTCTCATGTTGGGGTAAACAGCTTTATGATTCACGTGTTGATGGTACTTTTTCAAACGCAAAGCAGTCAAAAAAAAAACCCGAGATTACTTAAGCCGAACTCTTAGAGCACAGGACAGCCATTACAAACATCTCGACTGCTTTAGAGATCTCTCAATGACAATCAGTGGGAGAGCTGCCAAAGAGCAATTTCCATCTATTACGCCTGATGACTAATTACTCTCTTTCAGTTCCAAGAAGTGCTAGAAATTATGCAACCGGAGGAAACATCAACCCAGTCGAAGTGAAGAGATGCTAATAATAATCCCTTGCAGTTTCGCTTTTCCTCCAGACTTATGCTCAGAGTCACAGTCCAAGCCGTTACAATGGCTTCTTCATGACAATATAAGGGATAAAAGGTTTAATTCTTGGTAGCTGCTGACAGCACTGCTGCCTGTTCCTAAAGCCTTACCTCAGGTACTTCAAAACCGTTTCTCCTCAAAAGTCTTCCTCTGAGGCCTTCTTGCATTCATTTCAGTGACACACACACACACAAATTCACATTTACTCACACCAAACGCACTTTCAAGTCGCGCTCAGAGCGAGCGCTTTTGTTGTGTTCCTTGTTATCTTTTTTGCATGTGACGATTTTTGAATGTGACGATCTGTGCATGAGTGTTAATAAATGTGATATCTTTGGTTATATTTTTCATTGATATTTTGTTGAGAAACGGACTTTTGAAATAATAGACTTAATAAATACGAGTACACCACACGAAATACATTAAAGGCTTTGTTGATCTGTTTATTGTACCAAACCTTTGTTGTGTGAAAATTGTGTTAGTTTTTATTTTAATTTCTGTTTTGTTAAACTAACAATACATACATTTACACACTGAATATTATTTTGTGCGAGATGTTTTTGTGAATGAACTCCACGACTATACATTTGTTTTGTGTTGTAACTGGTGGCTTATTGAGTTATCCTGGGTTAAATGGTTGTGTTTTTGGTAGACCTAATTCTACCTGCCACCCGAATTAATCCATTTCCAATTGAATTCCTTTTGTATGGCATGCCAGCGTTACATAAGTATTGTAGGAAAAAAATGTATCCCGATGACACCATCAGGAGCTGGTTTCCAGCCCTTCAATATTAGTAAATCAAGTAGACATTAGTGTGACCACTATGGATTTTCAAACTGACAATGCTAATATATAGAGCAGTGCAGCCATTGGCTTACAACGTCTCATTTTTAATAGATCAGTGCATTTCAAGTTCGCACAGATATTTGAGAAGTGATCAAAACATGAGTAATGATCTAAACATCTAGTGTCCAAATACTTTACTTTATTCTAAATAGAGAATCTATAATTTTCTAAATAATATAAAACATAACAAACAAAAGTGTTTTGCTATATTTTGTAAAAAAAAAAAAAAAAAAAAAAAAAAAATATATATGTTTTTTCTGTCTCTTACGCTCCCAAAGGCTGCATTTATTTGATAAAAAATGAAAAAATAAATGTATTATTGTGAAATATTATTACAATTTTAAATAACTTTCCTCTTTTAATATATATTAAAATTTAATTTATTCCTGTGATTTAAAGATGAATTTTCAGCATCATTACTCCAGTCTTCAGTGTCACATGATCCACTTCAGAAATTATTCTAATAAGCTGATTTGCTGCTCAAAAAAACATTTCTGATTATTGTCAGTGTCGAAAACAGCCATGCTGCTTAATATTTTTGTAGAAACCGTGATACTTTATTCAGGATTCTTTTATGAATAGAAAGGTCAAAAGAACAGCATTTATTTGAAAAAGAAGTTTTGTCTTTACGGTCATTTTTGATCAACCGAATGCTGATTCCTTGCTGGAAAATAATTTGAATGATAGTGTACATGTCAATCTATTGACCTAAGTGAGGCCACTATAACAATATCAAATGAGATTGTCAAGGGTTTTGACTCGCACACATTGACATTCTTTGAATGATCCAAGTATGATCTGCATCAACCCCGCAGTGTTTTAAAAAGCAATATATTACATGCTTTCAGAAACACAGTTCTTTTGTTTAAACAGATCCTCCAGGAACTGGGGATCTGGCAGGGTCTCTCAGACTCATGTTTGACCCAGAGCAGGAATGCAGGGATTCAGGCCATTTCCTTCAGCTGTCTGCCTCCAACTCTTCAGCCAGAGAACAACACTCATCTCCTCCTCTGTTCTATAAAGGCTTTCGCACCGGAGGAACCTTTCCATAGTTCCTAGAACTAATGTCGGAAGTACCTGCTTTTTAGCGTGTTCGAACCGCAGGAACTGGGAATGATTTCAGTTCTAGGAACGCCTTTTGGGGGAACTAAACCCAACACAATAGACACTAACAGTGACGTAAGTGTACACCGATTGGCCGAAGGCACGTGATAAACACCACCATCAACCTTAAAAAAAAAAAAAAAATACACACATTATAGCCTATATATTTACTCCAAGAACTAACTCTACGAAGATGGAAAACAGTGATAGATGGACCTTTCAACCTTTACTCTGAGGAAAACATCCAATGCGACTTTGAGGGGACCAAGTGAGCTCAGCTAGCGACATTGGGCATCAACCACACGGCAAACACTAATACTTATTCGTATACTGTTACAGGGGTTAAAGTGAAAAAAAAAATTTTCTCTGTTCCCTTTGTTCTTTAGGTTAACTTTACTGACAGAGAGAATTAATGGCTCCTGTCACTTTAAGATCTGCCGCTGCTGACAGGATCTGACTCACGCATCTCATTCTCTCACTATTATTTACTTCCATTTAAGATTTTATTTAACTCATTTAAGACTGTTCTTGTGAGGATACTCGACAAAACTGACATTTTGGCATAAATGTGTGTGTTATGGTTCGTTCAAGCGCGAAAGAGAACTCGATACTGGCGCGCGTCTTTCTGTGTGTCGTGTGTGTGTGTGTGTGTGTGTGTGTGTGTGTGTGTGTGTGTGTGTGTGTGTGTGTGTGTGTGTGTGTGTGTGTGTGTGTGTGTGTGTGTGTGTGTGTGTGTGTGTGTGTGTGTGTGTGTGTGTGTGTGTGTGTGTGTGTGTGTGTGTGTGCGCGTGTGTGTCAGGAGGACATTCACTGACAGCACGTTCTCTTTTGTCTTGTCGCGCATGATTGGTTTAAAGCATTTGCGTGAATAAGAACATGGTCATAACCCTAGCTAAAGGATGACAGAAAGAACGGATGCAGCGTTAATTGCGTTAAATATTTTAACACAGCTGGACAAAAATGAATCGCATGCAAAAATAATAAATTTTTCCTCACGGCTGCACGCCGGAGATCCGGCACGGTGCCGGAATACTTTAAGCCCTGCTGTTAACTTTCTTTGTGTAACAGTACAGGACTGGTAAACAGATCGTAAACTAACGAAGATGGAGAATGGGAGAGCTGTGTGCTCAGGCAATGGCGTTCTCAGTGCCGTCAAAATAAGTCACAAGTTCAACAACCAGTGGTTGTGTAAATGCAACCAGGAGAATGGCCTAGGGGAACCTTTAGTTCTCGGGGAACTACCCTGGTGACTAGTTCCTATAACTAAGGGTGCTTTCACACCTGTAGTTCGGTTCATTTGGTCCGGACTAAGGGCGAAAAATGATACTTTGTATCATTTTCAGGCGTTTTGGTTCCTTTTCACACCACACTGATTGCTCTGGTCCGAATCAGATGATGAGTTGATGAAACGAACCAAAATGCAGTCACGTGACAACATCCACATCACTCGTTGGCCAGAGGTAACTGCACTTCGATTGGTCAGAATCAACGTGCGGGAAAATTCCAGAGCTCCCGGAAGTAAACAAAGAGGAGGAAAATCCGGCAGACAGCGTTTGACTATGGAGAGTCTACGACTGCGTGGGCTGATAGTATCCCTGGTCATAGTATATTACTTTAGGCAAACAATTACATTTCATAATGAATCGAGGATGCGGCTTGAACAAAATGTTTTAATGCACTGCACGCGGCGAAGTCGCACCTCCTCAGAACTCCACGTTTGTCCGCGAGCTGCATGCTAGTGCAAAATGTCAACAAACATTATTCCTCATCCCATAAAACACAGCGCGGCTGACTACGGCAGCTGGTTTAGTCCAAAAATACGCAGTTCTCTGACAGTTGGGTCTGTTCGAGTTCGGATCACGTTCTCACCACAAACGAACCGCTCCAGAGTTCGTTTGAAAGCGTACCGAGACCACCTCTTCGAGGAGGTCTCGGTACGCTTGTTTGGTCCGCTTTTGGTGCGCACCCGAGTGCGATTGCTGCTTTCACACCTACCCAAACGAACCGCACCAATTCGGAAAACGAACTCTAGTGCGATTCAACCGAACTAAACAAGGCAGGTGTGAAAGCACCCTAAGTTCCTAAAACTACCGGGTGCAAAAGCCCCTTATAGAGCCTATGTCCTCCACTCATTTCCTTACACACTTTCTCTAGTTCTTTTTATTCCCTTTATCTCTATTATTTTACTTCTTTTTTTTTTTTTTATGTATATGCTCTCTTCTATAGACAAAACTCCACTTCCCACTCTCTCAGTCTCTCTGTTGGCAAACTTCTGAGACTGTGCCAACAACCGCAGGGGTCCCGATAATGATGACAGCCTACAGGACTGAATTACATCCCCACAGCTGCTAGAGCTACATCAGTCTCCCGAGAGAGCGAATGTACATGTACACGCACACACACACACACACACACACACACACACACACACACACACACACACACACACACACACACACACACACACACACACGCACACACGACAGAATGCACTCTAGCTGGCACACATGACTACTGTGTAAAAAAAGGGTCATAGGAAGTGCTGGATATGTTCACTTGCTTCCAATTATTGAGCTGTCAACACTAAAAACTGCAGTAATTCCTAAAGAAGAGTCACATGAACAACCTCTCTGTAATGATTGTGTAATGATCACATTAGAAAGATTTGTTCCAATAATTCTTGTGTTATTTTACCTCATCAATTCAATTCATACACCAGTCAGTCCAAGCAGTGCAGGAAACACTGGTGTGATGCATGACTGAATCAGTGCTGACATTGAGGGACTTTAACAGACGAGGAATTACATTAGCATGCAAGCATCTCAGTTTCTTCATGTATTATTTTCATAACCATGTCCAGGCATGCACCTATAGTTTAACCCAATCTAATTAATGTTATGATATACTGACAGATACATAGATACTTATCTGATCCCTGAGGTAAAATGCTGTGACTAACATTTATCTAGGCGAGACACAGCAGCGAGTCCATGGAGGCCCATTTGGGGGGACAACTCATGCCGTCCTGTGATTGAGTGTCATCACATAATGAATGTGTATGATGATGAGAGCTGTGCCATGAGGGGGCCGAAGACACAACCGGTAACTGGAGTACACTGCAGACAGCTTAACAAGAACTGACGGACCTAGTGATGAGGACGAACAGCATCCGGTGGGGACAGACAAGGCTTTGCAGGCCAGGCCTGAGCGAATGCTAAAGCTTCCCTTCCTCTAGTTTTTGCTTTAAAAAAAAAAATCTCCCCCAGGATAGACACTCACTTTGGATTAACATTGGGTCAATCATAGATTAAAGCGTCTTAATTAAAACTTCATCCCAGACAGCTACGAAAATAACAACTGCAACAACAACAACTGAAACACAACATTAAGTGTAAAGCAAGATGGCATGGCCTTGCCCCCCAAAATATTGTAATGAATTAATCATGTTAACAATATTTTTGTCTCATTTAGGGCAACTAACTTTGCGGAAGAACTGTTTATTCATATTATTAATAATAAAAACAATTATTGTATTACTAATTAATAATATTAACAACACTAATAAACAACCACCATTCACACAGTGAACAATATTAATAAAACAGCCTTTTTTTTCCCTCATTTTGGTCAAACATTACTTGGCAAAAGAATTGTTTATTTCTATTATATTCATATTTTTATTTTTATTAAAGCTACTACCGCTAATAGCACTAGTACTAAAGTAACAATAAAGATAAATTATTATAATTAATAATTATTATTTATAAGCCTTAAGTCATTTATAAACAATATTTAGGTTCTATTACTTGGCAGAAATTTTTTTTATTCCCATTTCTATTGTTGTTGTTGTTGTTATTACTCCAAGTTATATAGTTGGCTATATGAGAAAAAAATTATAGTCTGTTTTTTGAATGCCAAGTACAGAAGTGAGAATGGTTTGCGCTCACAAATATAATGAAACTGTATATCTTCAGACACGGCTCATCTTTAATTCGTTGGATATTAAAGATGCTACATGATTCATATGGATGTTTGTTTCTGGAGCTTAATTGCACATCACATGGTTCTCACTCTTTTAAACATACACAGATGTACACTAACCCTCAGGGGACATGCTTTTAGATAAACAGATTAATAACTTAATCTAATAACCCAGTATAATCGGATGGAATGCAAGAGAGTTAATTGAACAACTCATTTACATGAGCACAAAAGTTATTTTCCCATGAATCTACACAGAGGTATAAAAAAAAAAAAAGATCTGGACACCCACGTTTTTCAAAATCAACTTTTTAAAAGGGTTTATGCTGCATGTCTTTAAAATAAGCACCACTTCTTTTCTGATACACATATCAGATCAGACAAAGCTAGCATGTGGTCTAAACTCATGTAACAGAACTGAACCCTCTCTAACCCCAACCAACTAACCAACACGACCAAACACACAATAGCATGGGTCATGAGGCATTAGAAAGGGGGAGGAGGGTTACTGTATTCGAACAAAAGAGTCTCTGACACAGTTTCTCTTCTGTCTGCTCCTCTCCCTCTTTTTCAAACAAAGAACTTGCATGCGTGAATTTGGAAAATGCGAGAGAATGCAAACGCATCTGCATGTCTGAAAATGCCAGGCTTTGCATGTATTACTGCATGTGTGCAGATTTCTGAATGAGTCTGCAGAGCTCTTGTGCTTTCACTAGCAGATCGGCCTCCGAAGATGCCCTAGATCGCTTTCCCTTCGTTGGAAAGATCTGAGTGGCTCTTTGTGGGAAAGGGCTTTTCAGAGCTGTCATGAGAACCAGATAAAGCAGAAGCCAGTGCTGAGGATGATGGAGCCAGTGATAGAGATAATGCTGCTACTCTAGTCCTCATGAAACGACGCCTTTCTCTGAGTTACACCCACTAACAATGAGATTAGAGAGAGAGAGAGAGAGAGACAGAGAGAGAGAGAGAGAGAGAGAGAGAGAGAGAGAGAGAGAGAGAGAGAGAGAGAGAGAGAGAGAGAGAGAGAGAGAGAGAGAGAGAGAGAGAGAGAGAGAGAGAGAGCGCTTTGTGATCCATGTTAACTAGAAGAGGGATTTTTCCTCTGTTCCCTGTTTGGGGCCCAGGGGAGTCAGTGTCTTGTTTGTGATTGTTTCCTAGCATACATTCAGCACTAACATTGTTTTTCCAACGTCTCCAACGTTCATAACCCAAAAGTTCAAAAGAAAGCAATTACCTCAGTTTGCAAAAATAAAATAAAAATTGCACAAAATCTTATAAATCTAATTCATTAGATTATGAGGTCCATAACTAGACCAAAACAGCGCCAACAGACAAAGGCCAGTCATGCTTCAATAAATAAGGAATCAAGATAACCTTTTGAAGGTAAGGTTAAAACATTTATTATTTGGAATCTGAAAATACAGCTGGAGAAAGATAAAACCTATTGAAGGAAGTCAGAATTAAAGGGATAGTTCTCCAAAAAATCGAAAATCGTTATTAATTAATAACTTATGTCTTACCAAACCCATAAGACGTTTGCTAAACTTCAGAACACAAATGAAGATTTTGATGAAATCTGAGAGTTTTCTATCTCTCCATAAACAGCGATGCAACGAGCTCAAACGTGCTGCGTAACACGAGAATGAACCTCATTGGTTCTCACACGTCAAATGAACATGTGACGTGTGACAGTGGCAGTTGTGTAGATGTCAATGGAGGGACAGAAAGCTCTCAGATTTCATCAAAAAGATCTTTATTTGTGTTCTGAAGATGAACGAAAGTCTTACAGGTTTGGAACGACAAGAGGGAGAGTAATTAATAACAGAATTTAATAAATAAGTGATAAATAAGAATATCTCCACTAACACAAACAAATAAAAACACTTTCATCACAGTCGTCGCTCTCTCATAGTGAGAGTTTGTGGCTTTTAAGATCAGCTTGTGTTCAGACTCATTCCACCACGAGTGAGGAGAAAGACAAAAAATAAGGGAGAAGAAAAAAAGAAAGAATTTGTTCGAGAATATTTTTGTGGAACTCACTCTCTCAAAAATGTATAAGTTCAGAAAAGTTATTTTCTTAATTTTTCCCAAATTGTGTTCGAGGAGGACACTTGCCGGTGGCCAACGTCTGAAGCACAGAATAGGAGACTACAATATGTGTCTCAGTTCAGAATATCATCCTACTCTTCACACTATTGCAGGAGCATATAGTATGAATACTGTGCACAACATGCAAAGTTTCACCCGAAATGTCAACATAACCCATATTTTCCAAAATGTGCAGCATTATACAACAAAGCACAAAATCCCACAATGTAATGCCCTCGACCTGACATTTCCAGTGAGACAAATGAACCGGAAGTTTTATGAGTCATGATTTTCAACGTCGTCCTTAACTCATTATTTGACCAGACTGCCAATAGTTAACTTTACATCACAGGAATAAATTACATGTTAAAATGTATAAATAGAAAACAGTTATTTTTGAATATATAACATGTAACAGTCAGTATTTTTAGGCTACTACTGAAAAGGATCAAGAATATAAAACAAATATATTCAAATCTATTTTAGGAATAGTTAATACTACTAAAGCACTAGTTCATACTACTTATACTTCGCCCGGTTCAAATCTCCCAATTTTGAATGAACCCTTAATCTTCATCTTCTTTTCATGCGCTCTGCTAAACACACACAGACACACAACCAACCCAATATAACTGCTCCTCTTTTAGTCATTTTATCAGTGTACGTGGAGTCTCACTTGCCCCCAAATCTTACCAAAGTCAATCAACACGCTTACAGGAAGAAAAATTGACACACCAGCCCCAAGCATTTCTTCCTTTTATAATGTATAACAAGCATCTTGTGTTGTGGTATTCATGTGGTGTGTGTAATAAGCATAGGTGTTGCAGTATTGATGCGGGGTGAGCGCTCAGGCGATCGGTAACACAGCTCTGAACGATCCGCTATAATCACCGACAGTGGCTGAATTATTCATGCACGGGGCTCCTCCCGGCCTGTGTGTGTGTGTGTGTGTGTGTGTGTTTGTGTTGTAATCCCAACCCTCCCACGACTCCTGAGTGTATCCCAACTCTCCTGCACGCCACATTCCTCACGCCTGTGTCTGGATGCGTTAACGTTTGCACTCACAATAAAATACCAGCATGCACATATTCCCCAGCCTAAACACACATTCTTAAAAAGAGATATTTGTCTGGTAAGTGAATGATGTGGTCTGAGGTGATGTCGAGCAAAATGTTACACCCCACCCAAACCCGTACAAGTCTCAACATGTCTGTGTACAGGAAACCAAAGACCAAATTCAAAATTGTAAATGTTGATTACTGATCAATCACGATTGTTGTCATTTTGAGAATTACATTTTTCACCAATAAGCAAAAATCAAGACAATTTCAACTCACACGAATGGTTTATTTAACGCATTTACTAATTGTAGTTTCCCGATTTATTATAATATCATATAAATGAACACTCCAGCATTATGAAAACTCGTCAAATTGAAAAGCTTTTCTCAAAAGCAGTAATTCCAATAATTCCAAATTACGTTAATGTTTTTCTATTAAAACGACATAAAAAAAAAACTTTGTCACACAGCAAGTGCATTTATTCTGCAACCAAAAATCACAAAATGGTTGAGAATTGTTGAAAAAAATAGAGGGATTGTGTGTTTTTATTTTATTTTTAAACTAAATTGGTGTCATCTTTTTACGTCAACAAGATTGTGTGTTGATATAGTCAGTTAGTGTTTAAGTCATGGGGGAAAAAATACATTTTCATTAATGAAATGAACATACTGTATAATCACAAAGGACCAATATTTGAGTCGTTCCTCAGCATTAAGTGCACATCCACGGGGACAAATGTGAGAGCGAGGCGTTTATCATTGAGCAGACTCAGTCAGCAGTTAACTTCAACAGCGTGCATTTACAGGGCTCCGCATCCCTTTGAGATATGCTGTAATCTAACTCCCCCTCAATCTCTATTCCTTCCCTGAGCCAGATGGACAGAGTAGGAAAAAGGGGAGCTGTAAGCCCACTGGGTGGCCTTGGCTGAAGCTGTTAGCAGTTTGCTGGTTTGCTGTTAGCACTGTAATGAACTGTAGCTCCTGCAAACAATTAAAGCTGAGGGGAGAGGTACTGGAAACCAGAACTAACTGTCTGCTGCCCCGGCAAGCCAGCCAACGCTAGAGTTCACCAAATATCACACTAATTCCCAACCTGTCATTTTAAAAGTACCGTAAGCAAGTTTTTATTCAGAGAAATCATAAAGCCATAGGCTTTAGTAGCATTAGATGCTGTGTGTATGTCATACTGGTGTGCACATGGATGTCAATCATCCAGCGGAGCTGACCAAAAAAAGCTTTTCCGCAAATGTACTTTTATTCAAATAGCATAATGAATAACACCAATGTACACAATCATCCACACATCCCTCACAGTCTTGTTTTTATTTGTATCAAATTAAAAATTACATCTATACTGATACATACAAATTTACAAACAATCTGTCCAAAAATAGTGTGCATGAATCCAAGCATGTGTGTTGAAAACAGAATCCTAAACATGTCTGGAGGATGTACTATTACCAGAAGATTTAAGGTTTAAAAATGAGCGTCAAATCAGCATACAAGCGTAAACGTTTCGTTAAAGTTGTAAATAAAACAAAGATTACTGGAGTATGTTTTACAAGAAAATACTTTTTCAATCTTTCTACTATACTTCAGAATTTCATGTTTAATTCAATGTGTAACTAGCCATTTCTTTGTAATTATTTGTGAAATTTACAAGCAATTATTTCAAAGTAAAACACTGAAGCCTGGAGTAATGATTAGTGATGTGCCTGAAGCTGAATACTAAGTTCGGAAAGGAAATGACGCATTCTACGGAGCCCCTAAAGGGACATGGTGATGGGGGGAAAAAATATATTTCAATGCTTTTGCGTTCTTTCACAATTATATAGTTGGGTGATTATATTGTATATCATTTGCAGATACATCTGTGATTGGCTACAAAGAGCAATGCTTCAAAAACACGAGTTATAATCTAGTGTGAATGAAAGAGTTCATGGTCAGGGGGACACAAAATGTCAACAACAAAAAAACAACTTGTGCATTCCCAGTCCCTGACCTGTCCACACATGCTCCAAATTCTTGGGTGCATTTATTTTTTGAAGCCAGACACTCACAAAAACAAACAATGAATGCAAAAACAGGCAGAATCCCGGCTGAGCATCTGCATCCGAGCTCTTAACGCCACAGAAATGCGAACGCAGACCCCCGCCCCCCCGTCCTCACCACTGTGCTGTTTTCAGCATTTCCGGCCTAAATGTGAGAAGGTAAGAGCTTTTACGGTAGTGCTTTGTTGTGTTAATCTAGGGTGCATTATTGGGCTTCAGGTTGACATCCTGTCTGTGGAGTTCAGCTACGTCATCTCCTGTCCTCTGGTGACCTCTGGTCCAGGTTTCTTGTGGCTCTCTTTGAGGCTTGGACGACAGTGGCTCATGTGGAGCAATGAGCCCAGATGGCAACCGGTCTGTGGGTCCAGGCCCACGCCAGCTGCTGTGTGCACCTACAGACTCGGGCACAGACGGGCACAGGGTGGGGTCCTCGGCACAAGAGTCTTGCAGCACATCAAGGGGGTTATGTGCAACAAACTTACGTATTCTGTCAAACAGGTCGCATCAATTCAGGTTCGGGTCTTTTGTATGTGCTTCGTTAAATATTGAGCCGTTTTACTCAAGACACCTTCCAAGGAGCGAGCAAAGATGAGGATAACCGATGTCCCGCACATTAGGGATGGGCGGTATGGACTTAAAAATATATCACGATATTTTCTGGCATTTATTGCGATAACGATATCAATGACGATATAAATACAATACCATATTCACCACTGTTTTTGGCTACAAGTGATAGCTGCATGCAAAGCAAAATGTACCCTTCACCAAATAGACTTAAAATGATAATAAAAAAACAGTAAAACAGTAAACACCATCCCTTGCAGAAATGGAAAAGTTGCATACGTTTCTTCTGTAAAAGTGCAGATAATGTTTAAATAGTGCAACTATACTGAAAAACATCACACAGTAATAATTCAAATCATTTACAAGTTTGAAATATAAAAAATCTAACAACGAATAGTTATACTAATACTATTACGAATTCTGATACTAATAACAATACAAACCACACTAAGGATTGATGAGCTGCTTGGTTCATGAATATCATCACGTCTGCGTTTGCGCATTAGTTTCTGCTTGCTCAAAGCTGAATAATTCCAAATGAACTCCATTATTTTTACAGGAAAATACAACAAATAATATAATTTACATGTAGACGTCATGTACACTTCAATTCTGCGTGGTATGTAAGACTCTCTCTCTCTCATCGGGTGCGTGAGAAACACGGAGCGCTCTCAACAGTGACAGCACGTCATGCGCCTCAGTGTTTACTGCGCGTCAAATACACTGTGTATTCATTGAGATGAACTGATATAGTGGGCTTTACGGATCACTTGACGGAGAGCGACACTCTCAAGCGCTCAGTCAGTGTTCGGCGAGATGGGCGGATGAAAATCTCTGTGTACCAGTTCCAGATTGTAGAGGTAACGTTAGTTACTCGTTTAGCGATAAACTTCACCTCAGCTTCACGTCCGCCTTCCGCCATGCGCGTGAGCTGCGAATGCGTCCCGTCATAGGCTTTATCGTTATTATCGCGGGAAGACTAATTCTTATCGTGAGGAAAAATTTTAACGATATATCGCAAACGATAATATATCGCCCATCCCTACCGCACATATGCAGATTGATATCTAAAACGAATGCAAAATATTGAAAACAGTATATAAATAATAGTAAAATAACAAAATCCAATGGCCATATCTTGTTAAATATGTACAGAGGCTTTGCCTTTGCCAGCGCTGTTTCTAAACGCCTGTGATAATGTTAGATATGGTTATTACAGGCATGTGAAGCACAATCACTGCGTTCATTGTTTGACAGGGCCGCTCTATTGATTGTTACAGATCTGACAACTCTCTCATGCACACAATAGTGATATCACACGTACTGTAGCCACAACAAACTAAGCGTCTGCCGTAACTTGACACAAAAAAAGTGAGGGAGAGCTACCCATGGAAAATTTAACACATTTACAGTTCAGGTTATCAGCCAAAAAAATTATGTCATTTACTCAGCTTCCAAACCAATTTGACTTATTCTTCGGTGGATCACAAAAGGAGACGTACTGAATATTTTTCTGTTTTTTCTTTTCCATGCAGTTAGAATGCATGAGGACTGAAGCATTTAAGTTTAAAATATTACAAAAGTAGTCTTCTAAAGTCATATGAAGGTTTGAGTGAGAAAGAGAGCCAAATTTACAATATTCTTGGAAAACCCAGCGTCCTTCCTGAAGCTTCTGAGCTTCAGTCCTTGTTCATCGCAATTGCATGGGGGGGGGGGCAAGAAAAACGCTCTTCTGGGCGATATCATAAGGATGAGGATAATGATCACTTCTGGGTGAACGATTCCTTTAATACGTTTAATTTGTCCATGTAATAGGAAGAAAAATGGAGGCAAAAGAAGCTGATTTTCCATGTGATTTCTATGCTAAATTCATCTGTGGTTGATTATAAATCTCTGCAGATTATTCACAGACATTTTGCCCTGGTGGTGGAGGAGAGAGAGAGGATGGATGAGGAGGGTGAGAGAGAGCTGCATTGACCCGGTTTCTATAGTGCTGAGCTGTAAAGCAACGTGACAGAGCCTCGGCTCAGACAGAACGTACCCAGCCGTCAGCGAGCCAAGCAAGACTGAAGCATATGCACACACAAACATGCCAGACCACTTCAAATGCAGCGCTGCCATTACAGTTCAGATGGAATGAGATAAAAAAACACAGCACTACATTAGCTCTCTTAATCACAGGCACGGCTAAAGTATAGTCTAGCACTTACTATGAAGAATGGTAGCATTATGCAAGCATAAAATATGGACTTTCTTGCAGGGTGATTTAACACAAAGTGAGCTACATTACTCTGTGTAAATGGAAATGCACTGTAATGCAGGTGTGCAAACATTATGACAAAATGTGTATTAAAACTACTGTTCAAAAGTTTGGGGTTGGTACGTTTTTTGGAAGAAAAAAAAACTTATGCTGCTCACCATGGCTGATCAAAAATACAATTGTGATATTGTGTAATATTGTTACAATTTAAGATAAGTTTTCTATGTATATTTATTTTATAAATATTAAATACATTATATTCACCTCAATCAGCTATATAAAATGTAATTTGACCTGTGATTTTCAGGAGAAACATTTCTCTAGAAACATTTATTATCAAATGAAAACAGTAGATATGATATATTTTTTTCTGAATTCTTTGATGAATAGAAAGTTCAAAAGAACAGCATTTGTTTGAAACAGAAGTCTTGCATAACATTATAAATATCTTTATTATCCCTTACTGACCCTAAAACTTTTGAACATTAGTGTAAATTATTATTATTTCACATACCAATAATTGATAATGATAATTTAATTGTGCCAAAATACAGTGCTATTGGACATTCAGATTTTTTTTTAATCTGATGTTGAATAAAACAATATGATGCACTATATATCAATACCATATTGGTAAATTTGATCATATCTGTTAACATCCTCATCTGCCCTTTTTTTATTTAGGTAATTATTGTTAATTATTAGATTATTAAAATCAGAAGAGACCTGCAGTTGAAGAACTACAGCTGTTTTGCATTGATAAATGAGCATTTTTATATATAACCTAGCCCACACAAGCACTTTATTACGTACTGTGGCTAAGAATATCATGGAAGTCCCCGCAGTAACTCCAAAACTCCCGCCATGAGCGAGCGATGGGGAGAAAACGAGAAAGAGAAAGAGGAATATAGGGGACGTTACAGAACGAGGGCTGAGTCAGCTGCTGTCCGGCTAAACTTACAGGTCTGTTTCAAATCCCATCAGGGAAACAGTCAACATGTTTTACAGCCAGGAAACAATCAATGGAGGTGAACACAGTTCCCAATTCTCTCTCATCCCCTCTTTTGCTTTCACAGAAGCTCACAAAAACACAAGTACACAAACTCATGCACACAGACACAAGTAGAGACACTTGTTGGTAAGAAAAGGGCAGGCGGAAGGGGATTAGTCGACTAAGCTACTAAATCTGGCAAGCGCCCAGTACTAAATGGGTTAAAGTACACCCTCTACCTCCTAATCTCTCTCTCACACACACACCTAAAGCTGTGCCATGCTAAAGCAGGACTGCCTCTGCATCAAAGGGCCCTTTATAAGGCGGCTGGGGTCAGAAACATCACGGCGTAAGGGAACCACACACAAACCCACACATGCTCGCTCACTTCCTTGATCCCAGGTGTTGTGGTTTTTACTAGGCAGCTGAAACGGTTCCTCTTCCCCTCTCCTTTGTTTTCTCTCAGTCTCTGCCTAAACAAGAGCCTATAATCAACAACGATTAAACTTTAATATTAACGAGGCGAAGCTTAAAAAATGACTTTAAACACAGCATATACCAGTACCAGTAGTACCAAATACTGGATATATTCGGTGTTCGCGGATAGACGCTCTTTTCGAACACTCTCGTTCGGGTTTGATAGAGCGCTCTCTGAGTGTCAAAGCTTTCTATCACAGTGTGTTTTTACAAGCATTGAACACACACTGTTATCTTTCACATGATCAAAACTGACTGTAAATATTTATAGATATAAGCAGTGTTTAAGTGTCAGCACGATGCCAAAGAGACTTCCAGCAGAGTCGCTGTTATTGCGGAACGAGATGATGGAAAACTGGAAATGTTGCATTAGTGTATTGTGACATGCTCATGAACTCATGAGGTAACATCATCTGTGGCATACTGTATATCACACATCCTGCAGCAAGCACTTTTTTTGCTTTTCAACTCAATGGATTTCAGTCAGACATACGGAAATAAAATTTTGCCGTCTATCTGAACAAAGCCTATACTTATTGAAGATTTCTTTCAAAAGACAGTACTCAAACAGTAGTGTATTATTCAGAGTTAAAATTTAAGTTAAATACAGTTAAATAAATAAAAAATATGCTAACACTTTACAATAGGGTTTCATTTGTTAACATTAGTTAACACGAACTAATAATGAAAAAAAACGTCTACAGCGTTTATTAAGTTAATGTTAATTTCATTACATTTACTAATGCATGGTTAAAATGTAAAGTTCTATTACCTAACATTAGTTAATGCACTATGAAATAACATGAATATTTTATTAACTAACATTATATTTAAAGGTTAACAAGTGCTGTAAAAATATATCTAAATTAGTCGACTATACATATATACTACTGACTATATATATATATATATATATATATATGCGTTTGTATATATACACACGTTTATATATACACTGTACATATTCATTTATAGAAATATACACACATAAATGAGTGGGGTGTGTATATATATATATATATCAGGTGTTTATTGTTTATATATAGACACACATACAAACACACATATATATATATAAACAAATAAAGACTTATGTTAGAAGAGATTAATCGACACACACATGCATATGAATGAATTAGCTCATGAAAAGTGAGCTGCCGTCCTCACCAGGAAAAGAGCTAGACCTGAATGCTTAGCTTACTGACCAGGACATAAAGACTGAAGGTCAAGTTCACCCTCAAGCACATCCTGATCTATCCCAACAAAACTGATTAGTACAAAAACTCAGATTAACAAGGAGGAGATGTGATACTTGACACTTTGTCGTGTCACACCAAGTTAGTACACAGTGTGAAGCCAGACGACTCTACTGAGGCGCAAGGGCCAGTCCAGAGAGTGAGCTCAACTTTCAACGCTTTTCAAATCTTCTCAAGGTATTTGAGACTGAGTGGACACAATCAACACTGCACATTAGTATCCGTCAAAATAAATAGTAAGGCTAAAACAAATACTTCAGCTAATGCTTCATAAACAGTTGCATTGCTTCTGGCTGAGGTCTACAGCACACACTTCTCATAACATCCCTTTCTCACGCCGCACAGCAGTAACATGAGGACAGGGTTATACTGTGAGCTTTAAAAACAGTCTGAGCGAGGCAAACTGAGGACTGATTGTGTCTGAAGCACACTGCACCTGAAACTGACTGTGAATAGTGTGGCTGTTCGACCTGCAATGGCTGAAAGAAAAGACCCTGGTGTCGCTCCTCTCCCCCGGACCCAGCGTGACGTAACAGGTGTTTTGTAGAAGACGTGAATGGACTCTGGCACATTCAGCCTTCTGAACAAAAGCAGTTCTGACTGATAAAAGAACAAGGTGTGGCTGCGTATCTGTGTGAGAGAGAGAAAAAGGGGAGGAAAACACACAAAAACAGCCAGAGAGTTTGTTTTGAAGGAGGAGAAAAGAAAGAGGGCTAACAAAAAGTATCATGGTACTACTGTGGTTTTAGGACATGTTGCTATTCTTTCAAGTACCTTGTAGAACCATTACAAATATGTATACAAGTACACTACTGTTCAAAAGTTTGGGTTAAATATGTTTTTTATAAAATAAATAATTTTTTTCTGCAATGATGCATTAAATCGATGGGGGAGAAAATCTTACCAGCCCCAAATGTTTGAATGGTAGTGTATGCAAAGGCATAGGCTTAAAATAAGCAGCACTAAAAAAGGAAACTTAGGTGAAGCTGATGAGGTTTATAGAAAGATGCACCCAGGCAGAGTGTTTAATGACAACCGAAGTGCCTTGACACCGAACATTTGAAGACTAAACACGGCCATCAGTGTGTGCCGAGTATTGAAAACATATGGAGGAAACGCAGTCAGAGGCAGTTTGTGTTTCTCAAAGCCTGTTCGTTTTAAGTTACTGTCTTCCCATTTACCCTCTAGAATAGAGCTTTGTGACTTTAGAAGCCACCTGGGACACACACTCTCTCTCTCACACACACACACACTCACTCATACCCTTTCTTCTGCTTCTCCCTTACTGTTCCTCTGTTTTTTGGTTTTCTGATTATAGCCTCCAAAAATATTATATCAATTTTGAAAACTTTGATATAATATTATTAATGTCGAAATATGTTAATATGTTTTTGTGGAAACTGTAATTAGTTTTCTTCAGGATTCTTTGATGAATAGCATTTTTTTTTTTGTCAGAATACAGAAGTAAAAAAGATGTTGCGTTTGATCAATTTAATGTGTCCTTGCTAAATAAACATTTTTTTCTTCAAAAAAATCATACTGACCCCAGACTTTTTAACAGTACAGGAGTAGTAGGACTTTCTTCCAGAGAACACAAAAGAAAATGGGTGTGCAAAATTAGCTCTTTTCCAATACAATAAAAAATAAATAGGAACTGAGGCTGTCAACCTGCTAAAAAAAAGCCACTTAAGATTTTTGTGAGGAACAAGACAAAATATAAACCTTTTTCTGCTGAAATCTTAAATTGAATTAGTTTCTCACATTAAAAATAAATGTCATATCAAACAACACTGGTTCATGTGTTTCTTGTCACTAATGTCAATCCTGCCAATCATTTTGCTGTGCTATATTGAAACGAGATGTAAGACTTTCTGCAAAATACCTTTACAACGACAGAGTGAGTAAAAAGGCATGTGAGCGAGCACATTTGCATGTTTGAGTGAGCTAAGCCTTTGATACAGCATTCTAAGCTGCATTCTTAAGTGCATACCAGTGTTGTTATTGTAAACTAAAACTACAACTATTAGCCTACATTTAAAAACAATAAAGCTGAAATAAAATAGAACAAAGATGAGATGAAAACAAAAATTAAAGATGTTGCCTCGACAACTACCTGAAATAAGTTTTATCTGAAGTACTAAACTAAAAAATAAATTAAAGCTAAATAGATGATGTTAAAAAAAACTAATAAAAATGACAAAAGCACAAACTAAATCTTAAATACATATATATATATATATATATATATATATAAAATAGTATTTAAATAATAGTCTTGCACATGACTTTGGCATAAGAACAAGTTTCAGTTGCATTTTAAAAAATGTATGATCTGGTGATCAGACATTTGACATTGCATGCACCAGTATATATTCCATATACACTCACCTAAAGGATTATTAGGAACACCTGTTCAATTTCTCATTAATGCAATTATCTAATCAACCAATCACATGGCAGTTGCTTCAATACATTTAGGGGTGTGGTCCTGGTCAAGACAATCTCCTGAACTCCAAACTGAATGTCAGAATGGGAAAGAAAGGTGATTTAAGCAATTTTGAGCGTGGCATGGTTGTTGGTGCCAGACGGGCCGGTCTGAGTATTTCACAATCTGCTCAGTTACTGGGATTTTCACGCACAACCATTTCTAGGGTTTACAAAGAATGGTGTGAAAAGGGAAAAACATCCAGTATGCGGCAGTCCTGTGGGCGAAAATGCCTTGTTGATGCTAGAGGTCAGAGGAGAATGGGCCGACTGATTCAAGCTGATAGAAGAGCAACTTTGACTGAAATAACCACTCGTTACAACCGAGGTATGCAGCAAAGCATTTGTGAAGCCACAACACGCACAACCTTGAGGCGGATGGGCTACAACAGCAGAAGACCCCACCGGGTACCGCTCATCTCCACTACAAATAGGAAAAAGAGGCTACAATTTGCAAGAGCTCACCAAAATTGGACAGTCGAACACTGGAAAAATGTTGCCTGGTCTGATGAGTCTCGGTTTCTGTTGAGACATTCAGATGGTAGAGTCAGAATTTGGTGTAAACAGAATGAGAACATGGATCCATCATGCCTTGTTACCACTGTGCAGGCTGGTGGTGGTGGTGTAATGGTGTGGGGGATGTTTTCTTGGCACACGTTAGGCCCCTTAGTGCCAATTGGGCATCGTTTAAATGCCACGGCCTACCTGAGCATTGTTTCTGACCATGTCCATCCCTTTATGGCCACCATGTACACATCCTCTGATGGCTACTTCCAGCAGGATAATGCACCATGTCACAAAGCTCGAATCATTTCAAATTGGTTTCTTGAACATGACAATGAGTTCACTGTACTAAAATGGCCCCCACAGTCACCAGATCTCAACCCAATAGAGCATCTTTGGGATGTGGTGGAACGGGAGCTTCGTGCCCTGGATGTGCATCCCACAAATCTCCATCAACTGCAAGATGCTATCCTATCAATATGGGCCAACATTTCTAAAGAATGCTTTCAGCACCTTGTTGAATCAATGCCACGTAGAATTAAGGCAGTTCTGAAGGCGAAAGGGGGTCAAACACAGTATTAGTATGGTGTTCCTAATAATCCTTTAGGTGAGTGTATATATATATTAGGGCTGTCAGTTAAACGCGTTATTAATGGTGTTAACGCAAACCCATTTTAACGGCGTTAATTTTTTTATTGCGCGATTATGGGTCTTTTTGGCCTAGCAAACTTTGTAGTTTTTTTCACATGCTTTTGCAACAGGACGCGGCATGCGCGGCGCTGCGCTATGAAACCCATTCATTTCAATGGCTTGCGCCGCGCGAGGACGTTTTGTTGCTTCGTCGACCAAAGCGCAAGCGGATCTAGCTAGACCGGAAAACAAAACAACAGGCACGCCGCACACACTTGTTTTGGCTTGCGAGCCGGACAAATAGTAGGTTAACGTTACGTTTTGAGTGGATGACGAGCGCGAGACGCCGAAATGGATGCCAATAAGATTCTGAATGGAAAGTTTACTTTTAAAAAGTTGCCAAATGGTTCCATTGACAAGACCAAAGTGATCTGTGTGTTTTGTCGTTGTGAACTGAGCTATCATCATCGCAGCACGTCCAGTCTGAAATACCACTTGATGATGGCCAAGCACACACACACACACACACAGCTGATGCGAATTCTCCGCCCCCTCGTCAATATCAGGACCTTGTCAGTATTTCTTTCACCCTTTTATTGATGGACAGTGTTACATTGTGTGAGGGATTATTTGCTCCAAGTGAGAATGTTAGTGTAAAATTGAACACAGTATATGTCAATGTTTTCAATAAAAAACATTTGCACAAAGCAAGCCGATCCACTTTTCCATGTTGATAAGAGCATTAAAATGATTTTTAGAATAGATAAAAATGTGCGATTAATCACGATTAAATATTTTAATCGTTTGACAGCACTAATATATATATATGGAATATATATATAAAATAGTATATAAATAATACTTTTACACTGGTGCATGCAATGTCAAATGTCTGATCACCAGAAATGCAACTGAAACTTGTTCTTATGCCAAAGTCATGTGCAAAATAGTTTAGCATCTGCAATCTGAAACTGATACCAGCCTCATTGCTCGACAGGGTACAAGGGTGTTTTGACAATAACTGCCATTAGGTAATACACACTGCTCTGCTAATAGTGTCTCTTGAATTGAAGACGATGAGGTCATAAAGTTTCTTGCCAGGAGTCTCAGTGATAAAACAGGCCTTATCGCCATTATACTGTTGCTCTACAGTGCGTTTTCACAGTGTGTGTGTGGGTGTGCTGAAAGATCACATCTGAGGAAGTGTAGCGTCACGTCCAATAGATCTCGTCAACGAGTGACAGTAAAGAAGTGCTTTGATTCCATACTTTATTCTGTAAAGATACAACAGATGGTGCGAATGGATTGAGGAGGAATAAAGGCATGAAAAAAGGAGCGCGGAAAGACGTGTCCAAATACTCCCCATAGGGCTAGGAACATTCCTGCAGGATTGAAACGTGGGAACGGGTTGAAAGGCGCACCCCTGCATGAGCGTGACCGTGTGTATGTTTATACTGCTGATCTGTGCAGGAATTCATTCGGGTCCACGCATAGTTCAGCCCACTTTACATTCCCGTCATCGTTCACAGCGTGTGGACAGGGGAGGAGAAGTGACGAAGGCTCATCCTCGCCGACTGTTGGAGAATGAAACACGGCCGATGTCTGTGGTCAAAGCCTCGCTCTCTCACGCAGGATAATTTACAACCCCGACCTCGTTCATGAGAAAGAGGCTGTTCTGTTTTAGAAAACCCCTATCAATCTCTCACACAGACCAAAGTCCTTTGAATGGCTACGAGACAATCTAGCCTCTCGGGGGGATTTCTTTATGTTAGTGTGGCCAAAATGTGTAACTATGTCAGACTGATAAAATCAACACAGGAAGAGAAAGAGATACACTGAAAGCAGACTAGCTGAGGTAATGGTCGTCTGAAAGGCATAACATCGCTACATGAACCTGAATCAGGATGCACAAAAACCAAACTGAGGTGCACCAAACCCTTTCATCCACATGTTTTGGGATCTTGTCTCCCTTTTCTCTCTTTCGCTCTCTGTGGGTCCAGCCATCTCTCATCCCTAATCAGGCAATCTCTCCCTCTCTCCCACGATGATAAGCGCACCACTGTTCTTCAGAGAAAACAGGCCATTTCCCTCCCTCTCTCTCTCCAGCGGTGTGTAGAGTAACTCTCCTGAGATCCAGGAACACAACAGTCAACACCCTACTGTCATTACTCTTCATTTTCACCGTGTGTGTGTGTGTGTGTGTGTCAGATACCAAAGATGAATAGCTTTCAGCTCCACAGACGCCGCACTGTACAGCATGAGACACAAACTCATGGTGGGATAAACAAATAAGAGTATAAAAAACACACAAAGCCACCAGCATTTAAAATCGGCTCACAATGACCTAAATATTTGGAGATGCATAAGAGTCACATCATTTTTGCAACTGTATGCAGTACAATATAGCATCAAGACTTTTTTTTCACACTAAGCTGATGGTTGGACGTCGGTAGGCTTAGTTTTTTGGCTCTAGTGGGACGCTGTCTGTTTCTTTTGGGCAGATTCAGCATGTTGAATTGGCATCGGTGAGAGAGAGAACTCTGATTGGCTGTTCAACTTAGCAAATGAGTCGGTGCATGAGAATAAATGCGAAAGTGATGAAAGCGAGCAAAGAAGTCAAGACGGTACTGACGGAAGGGTGTTATAATTTACATCATCTTACCTGGGCATTCGAATGCACAAATATTTTCATAATAACATGAGCTGACTGGAATGCAGAAAGAGATCAGCGTGATTGATATTCATAATGCTAAGCAAGCATTGCTTTGTTTACAGTTTGTATATCTGTAGTGCCTAGTGTAATGATGAAGATAGACTACTGACACCTGCTGATATAGACAGATATTTACTTAGCCTACACGCCGGAGCTGAACCCACATGCTAGTTGACAGTCGCCTTTAGTCCTTTTGGTGTGTTCAAGCGCAGCTTTTTGGCCGAGACGCAACCGAAGAGAGGCGACAACAACACAGTCAGCTTTCGTCTCTGCTAGTTCTTTGACATCGGCTTGGCGTGTTCTGGGCTTAACCAGCAGCGAGCAACAGGACATTTTGTCTACAGATTGTAGGGATGGGCATTTCAAAAATATTGTATTCAAATATTCGGGTTCATAAAAATCGAATATTCGTTTATTTAAAGGCAGGGTAGGTAAGTTTGAGAAACTAGCAGAAAACTGCTGGATTTTGAAAGTATCCAACAGAGAAACTCCCACCCACTCCCTTCAGGGCTCCTTCCAAAGCCCAGGGCCTGAATTTCGTTTTGGAAAAGGGGGGGGAAATCCCCCCTTAGATGATTCTCATGGGGGGCGGATTTTTTTTTGTTTGAGGGGGAGAAAGGGGGGGGGGGGGCATTTTTTCCAAACAAAATTATTACATTTATCTTGCCTAAATGTTTGCGCTCATTGCATTTTTACAATGGGGTAATATTGTTGTTAAGAATTTACACATCACAAGGAAGCTTGATTTAAATTGTTTAATTAAATTGAAAAAAGTAGCACAAATAAATACAATAGAATAAAGATACAAATAGAGAGAAAAGTTTTTGAATAGGTCTAACACTATTCATATACAGAAACTGAATAAAGTAATCAAATGGAAAATAACACTGGGTAGTATTTTAGTCCTGAATAAATTAAATACATAGGCTATTAATCCTGATTCCTTTAACTTAAAGCTATCTTTTGTTTTGACAACAAAATTAATGACAGACACATATGGCTGCCGTCACTTTAAGAGCTAGTGCACGGATCCTGTGTTCATTATACTGGCATGCGTTTTATGCTTATTAAAGACAAAACCGACTATGTTTAGAGTATAGCCTACTCACAAAGCAATATAAAGCAATATAATCCGCGAAAAATAACTTTTGTTACTGGCCAGCTGTTTTTGAGGCGGATTTTCTATGAATGTGCGCATAGAAAATAATCTCTCAGAGAGCGCGCGAGCACTGATTAGTTTAAAATCGCTTGAATGTTTAAACTGGTAAGACTTAAAAAGACTTCAGTCACGATGCACTGCTGGCCCGATTGTGCAAGTGAATATTCCGTCATGTCCCGACCTTACAGTCTATGGTCCCGACTCCTAAATGCGAGTGTGTATTATCGACGCAGCGTTTGATGCCTGCCTTGCACAACACATTATGAGAGAAGAGATAGAAGACGCGCGGCACCGCTGAACACTCGCGCTGTTTGTGAAATTGCGTCTGGAAGATAGTTGTTAAAAGAATGATTTGATTTTATTATCTGTGTGGATTACGATTGTGGGAATTTCCCGCATTATAAATGGGAGACCTGCGGGAATGATTAGAATTATGTGCAATACCCGCAATCCCGCGCCGAAATTTGAGCCCTGAAAGCCACGCCCCCAAAACACATGAAAGCGTGATGCCGACCGCTCAGCTGGAGGACGCGTTTACCAGCGCCGAGCGGAGAGGAGCGCAGTGCATGGAGTGACATCACCTTTTTTGCCTTGTTTGCCTGCGCTGACTGTATATGCAGGTACAGGTGGTACTGGGAATTTTGACTGCTCTTTTGCTGCCATAATTGTGAGACTTCCTAGCTTCTGGCCGGTACGTGCCTCTCCTCTTTCGAAATGAGCGAGTCAACCGGGCGCGCGCATGTGTGCAGCTCCTGTTGCAGCAGGGGTGGTAGCCATGGTAGCGAGGGAGAGTGACAGTCGCCCAGCCAATCATTGCATTCGTTACTGTGTTTATTACAGCCCTGAGAGGACTACAGAGTACAGAGTACAGACACTCGATTTTTATACTCTCCTTTTCACAGTACTTACATTTTAGATATGTATTGGTATATAAAGACAGTTTAAACAAATTTGGGGAAAAGTGTTTTAGAAACAAACTACCTACCCTTTTTTTTTCATTTTTGTCACCATTTCTGAACAAGCTCACATTAGGCAATATACACAACAAGCTTACTATATCTAATGTTTTCTTTTAGTTGAAAACATTTAACAATATGTGTAAACAAAAAATATAAAAGAACAAAAGCATTTAATCTCAAGCAATGGAAAAAAACGCTAATAAAGCAGACTGCGCAGTTATCGTACAGAACGTACATGCACTCAAATCAGCAATATCGTGTTTGTTTTACGTTCATGTTGAGAAAAAAACAATAATATCCACATCCCTAATAGAGTGCTTTTTAATCATGTGACGCCCACAGTGAAATCTCGCTGAAACAAAATCCTGCTCCACACACAGACTGCCTAAAGCTGCCTTTTATTTCATACATTTTTACAATGGAGAGTAGACAAGAGCTGTACCAAATATTTGTTTATGACAATTTTTTGGTATTTCCGATTTTTTAAGCTTCAGGTGCATTAAAATATTTTTACTTTTGAGGCTAGTCCGATAAGACCGCCAGACCGGATGTGTATTCTAAACAAAACAAAGTGTGAAACTAATTTGAATTAGGGATGGGCATTCTTCAAAAATATTGCATTCGAATATTCGGGCTCATAAAAATCGAATATTCGAATATTCGTTTATTTAAATTAAGTTGAATGAAAAAGACGTTATTTTGTACGGGGTTTTTTTTTTTGTACGTTTTTGTCACCATTTCTGAACAAGCTTAGGCTACAATTAGGCAATATACACAACAAGCTTACGATATATGTTAAAGATTTCTTTTAGTTGAAAACATTAAACAGTAGGCCTTTGTGTAAACAAAAAAATATTAAAAACAAAAGTATTAATAAAAGCATGCTCAAGCAGCGCGAACGGGAAAAAAACGCCTATTAAAGCAGATTGCGCCAGATATCGTACAGAACGTAGGCCTACACACACTCGAGTCAGCATATGATTATCGTGTTTATATTGTTTCACGTTTATATTGAGAAAAACAATATCCACATGCAGGGGCGCCGCCAGCAATTTATGCTCGAGGGAGAAAAGGCGCTTTGCTGACAGACGCTTCAGACACAAAGATAACGGTGTTCTAAGTTTCTAACAGCACTTTGCGTTCTCTGTTCTTAAACCTGTCTCCCTCAACTAAACTTAAAGGAAGTATATGTCCGGCTCAAAATCATTTTGCTATAAGATAAGTTATCATTTCGGATCACGCGGGGTCCAGCTGCGCTTACCTGCAGTCGTGAATGCAGTGATGGTCAGCTGTCTTTCCTCATTCGACTGTTTGGATTTCATGGGATTTCTCATTGTGGTGATGATATTATAACTCAGATAAATTAATTAGATCAAAAGTAATTCCATTTAGTAAGATCATTTTCAAGTAATTCCAAACTTCGCGAGGCAGACGACAACATTATGTGATCAAATGCACACAACTTGTTAACACACTCCACAGCGCCACCCAGTGCATTTAATTATAATTGCGAGTTAGTGCTTGGGATTTATCATGGATTCACTGCATTTACGGCCAGCAAAGCAACGTAGTAAAATTCGAATAGTGTTTTATTTTTCGAATAATAATTACAGATCGAATATTCGAAAATTCGAATATTCGTGCACATCCCTAATTTGAATTTGATTAAACTTGAATTAAATAACACTTCAAATGTAGCAACAGAATAAAATGATTTTCTCAGAAGTAAAAATACTACAATCCAATAAAATATGTTTGACAGAGAATGAGCGCCACTAGGGGCGAAATTCAACAGCGTCATACAAATGTCGAAGACAGTGGAACGGCGGCTTAAGTGTATATTAAACATTACACAGGACCAGGACAGGTTTAACTCGCATGTCACACCTTACCTGGCTAGTCTTCTATTTCCCAAAGGTACAGTTACAACTGAAAATGATTTCAACTTGGCACTGTTTTGGTAAAAACAAATATTGTACAAAACATCCGTATAATAAAGCTCTTATAATAGCGGCCTAACAGGTGGGTGAATGTGTACAGACTGTGGGAACAGTTGGCTCCATGTAAACAATACTTTACAAATAATCACCTCCCATCCCTTCCTGGTATCCTCATGTGGATAATCGAAAGCAAAAGTAACTAACTGAGTGCAGAACTTGAAATTCAGGCAATCAAATTGTGTGGAAATCTGCAGCTATTCCTTGTGGGTCTTCTTATGATCTGTGACGCCGCAATTGACTTTTGCAACTCTCTGCCCTTTTACCAAATCTGATATTGTAATGGATATAGGCATGCGATGAAAACAAACTAAATGGCATTCTGGGATTGACTCCATGCTGAACTCAATTAAGGTTAAAACAATGACTCTACAGTTGTTGGACTTCGGCTGTGGGGAGTTACAATAGCACTGGCACACGTGAACGCACATTCATCACGACTTCCTCAAAAAATTCCAGTCTGTAACAGAGGCAAGAAAACCAGGCCCTTGGTGCTTTTGGCACAAGCGTCAGTATTAACCCCAAGCCTGGCACTCCTGTAGCTTGGAGACAATCTGCAGCTTTGTCTGAGCCACAACCAGAGTTTTGACAGAAGGAGGGCAGCTCTGCAGAAACGCCTCGCTCATGAGCAGTCATTTATAAGGGTTGCACGAGGCAAGGCACCGTTCAGTACGCCAACATCACATCTTTGAAGTGGTCCTGGAACCAGCTTTGTTCTTAGCTCAGTATGAGTTATCCTTGTCAAATTTGAGAAATGCTCACCCACAGGCCATAATTCAGTTTATATGGTCACTGTGGGCAGAATTTCTTTGAATTTAAGGTACTTATAAACAGGTAAATCTCTCCACCATGGGTCACAACACAAGTACGTTTACATGCAGTTATAACTAAACTACAGCAGGTTTTGCATAGTTGAGCTACAGTTATATGTCTGTCAAAGTATACATGAGTCAAAGTGCAATTAAAGATTTGAAGAATTAAACACACCAAGCGCACAACGTCATCGTATTATCATATATTACGACAATCATATTATCTATGTCCATGTCTGTGAGTCTGACTTTGAACTGTTATGATAGTCAGACTAAAGACTAAAGTGTTTGCATGACATGTTATATAGAGGAAATATATTTTTGTACTTATTTTTGCATGTATATATACATATATATTAGGCTTGCCGCGATAGACGGTGTTGACGGTGTTACCGGTTTTAAGCCCCATCACCGGTGACATCACTTTCCCACTGTGACACCGCGATGTCGTTTTTGCTAAAATATTTATTTGAATTAATTAAAAATAATAATTATCAATTATTTAGTTCAGAAGAGAGCATACATTATAATTAAAAACTGAACTGCGCAGTGCGTGCCAAGAGCCAGTCACGTCACAGATCAGCAAGCATCAGGATTCCATTTAGCACGTGTGGAGATGAGAACGAGTCAAATTACAGAAAAGCAAGATAATGGCGGAATGTGTAATTTATTTAGGCCTGTTTTATTTTCTTATTCGTTAATAAACGTTTTATGGTTCTTATTTGTTTGGGCCCACAGTTTGACGATTTTCAGCCTATGCATGGGGTTATTTTTATTCGTTCGTTATGCTAATAAAAGTTCTGTCTATAAATAAAAGTTTTATTATCAGCGAGCAGAGTTGTTGTTTTTTTGTCCATTCAAGCAATTGACGCTGAATTGCCAATTGACGCTTATTTCGAAAGTGAAAGTATAACGCGCACGCGTTTAAAAGCTATTTAACCCCCCCCCCGCCCCGCCCCCCACGGTGACACCGGGATTACCGGTGTTGTGACACGTCGATTAACCGGTGGGAAATTTTCCTCACCGCGGCAACCCTAATATATATATATCAGTAAGATTGACAGTAAAGTACTAACAGTAAGGTCAGTAAGATTTTTTTTAAATTAATACTTTTATTCTGCAAAGATACATTAAATTGATCGAAAATGGAAGTAAAGACAATTATAATGTTACAAAATACATCTATTTCAAATAAATGCTGTTGTTTTTAACTTTCTAATCATGAAAGACATTACGCAACTGTTGTCAGCATTGATAGTAAGGAGAAATGTTATCAAAATCAGCATATTAGAATGGCTACTGAAGGATCATGTGACACTGAAGACTGGAGTAATGATGCTGAAAATTCAGCTTTGCATCACAGGAATAAATTACATTTTTGTTAAAATGTTTGTTTAAATTATAACAATATATTAATATTACTGTCATTCTTATAAATTGCAGTCTTGGTGTGCATAAGACGATAGATGGTGGTGTATATATAGCTAAGTCATACATTAAATATTACAAGGCGTAAAATAAATGTAATATTGAAAAATTCTGACATTAAAAAAAAAAAAAAAAAAAATATATATATATATATATATATATATATAGCTACAGATAAACATTTATCATATTTGTAATATAGCCAGTGGAAAAGTTGGCAAAAGAAAAAAATCCCTCAACACTGAACCTTGACACGGTCGTCATCAGTTCTTTGGATGCAAGCCCAAACACTAAATCAGAGGATAATGATACAGGAAGGACTAATCAAGAGATCATTGGAATATCTTACCACGATTTAACCGATTAGAGAGCAGTAACCCAATAAAACATCACTGATACAGCTAATACCATATAATACCACTATAAAGTGTTCAAAAAATGGAAGGTATTGCAGACCGAAGATGGAGTAAATGCAGGAATGTGTGTAGGCTACTTAAACGAGTGTAGGCATATGCGTGTGGGCGTGTGCAGACTACACAGAGCGGAAAAAGTGCAGCCCTCAAGCTCTGACCACATCAGGGCTCTCAAAGGAGGCAAGTGAGAGCTTTCTGAGAAAGAAATATTCAGAACACAAGCCTTTAAAGAAGCTCAAAATCATCTCACTATTTTGAAACTAAACCCTGGACACTTGTAGGGTACAGTACGCACAACAAACCATACGGCAATGCCTTTCAGTGGTTCAGGGTTTTTCCTGGGTCAAAAATACGTCTGCGGACGAACACAAACACACACACACAGTACAAAGTGCCCTACCCATGTGAACTGTGAGCCCAGTACTGACAATAAATGCCAAAGAAACAGTTTGTAATATTCACTTTTACAATTTAATAAATAAATAAATAATCACTGTCAGGACAGAGCATAAAACAAAGTGCCTATAACTATATTTTATATTTAAAAAATATGTCAATTTAAATGTAAAAGGACACTAACACATTACATTGAAAAAGTGGCAGGTCTCTTATTTTTGCATTTACACACAAGGACTTAAAGGATTAGTTCACTTTTAAAAAAACTTTTGCTGATAATTTACTCACCCCCATGTCATCCAAGATGTCCATGTCTTTCTTTCTTCAGTCGAAAAGAAATTAAGGTTTTTGATGAAAACATTCCAGGATTTTTCTCCATATAACACTTTGCTGGGCACCAAACGGTTCAAAGTCCAAAAGACAGTTTCAGTGCAGCTTCAAATGGCTTTAAACGACACCAGACGATGAATAAGGGTCTTATCAAGCGAAACGATCGCTCATTTAAAAAAGAAATAACAAAGTTTAAGTTTTATAAGCTCAAATGCTCGCCTTGCTCTGTTCTGTGTGACTCTCCTGTTCGAACTCGTTCATCAAAATGAACTAAGCTTTTTCCGAGTCAATTCGTAAACGAATTCTGGAATGTTTTCATCAAAAACCTTAATTTCTTTTCGACTGAAGAAAGAAAGACATGGACATCTTGGATGACATGGGGGTGAGTAAATTATCAGCAAAAGTTTTTTTAAAAGTGAACTAATCCTTTAATGCACAGATCATTTGACATATCAGATTGTTTTGTTACATCCATTGCTGTGGTTAGTTATCACTGTCAGATTCAACTGCACATTTAAATACGGTTGTCAATCCAGAAACTTTGCCACACTGTAAAAAAATGATTTTATGGCAAAGTAAATAAAACAGGAAAAATCATGCATCTTTGCTAAGAATAATTTTGTAAAAATGAAACCTTTAGAATATTAAGTAAATCCTAATTATATACTCAATTTTTACTTGTAAATATTATACATCCAACAACAAGTAAATTTGACTTCTGACTCTCCGGCATATTTACACACATTAATTAAGTACTTGAAGCAAATTTTTAAAAAATCAAGTAAAATTTATGTCATTGAAGAAAGGAATCTGCGCATGCGCGGAAAGAAGAAAACCGTTATCATTGAGGAATTTGGATTTCCAATTTCCACTCCATCTGCTCTCAGGTAAGCAACAGTTAAAAACTGCAGTATATTACGGATTTTTAGATGTAATTTATTCAGTAAATGTAACTACGATCAACCAATGTGTTTTCATCACTTAATTCTATACATTTCATTTGAAAAGTTTAATGTTCTTAATGACAAGTTAGCTTTGTTAGCTTTCGACGCGTTAGCAATAGGCCTATTTTTTCCTCAGTTTTAAACTTTACGTTTTACACAAGTAAATTACGCCTAAAAACCATGAATATGTTACTTAAATCATGATCTTTTCGTTTAATTTGTTATTTTGTGTGCAATTTTCTTTATAGATGACAAATATCGTGGCTACGAATTAACAATAGGCCTAACCGAACGCGAATTTAATTATTTGCGCGAGTAGATTACATACAAAGTCAATGCAAAGACGCAAATAGACGCATCATTCGCGCCGGGCATCGCGAATTGGGCGACGGGTTTGCCGCGAACGTCTTCCGCACAAGTTGAAAATTTTTAACTCGAGCAGAATGTTCAACCGTCTAACTAGACGCGTTAAAGACACCATAAAAGTGAGCAGGTTTTCGTTCCCTCATCGTGCACAATATAATTCATTCCCTCATTCATTTACTAAATCGTGCATACTAGCCTATCTATTAAATAATCCCTGCTTCTACTAAATGGTGACCACGTTGTAAATAACAATAATTAGTTGCCGTATTTAAATCAAGACGAGTGAAAAATTAGAAACTTCGGCATAAGTTACTCTCAAATTCCTAATTCATAGCCATGATAAATAAATGTATCTGCATGCTGTGTGCATTAATGTGAAGAAATGGCTAGGAGAGTGAGGTCATGCAGGATGTTTTTAATGTTTTTGATATGATTTGGCATGAGTGAAATGAATAATGTGAATGCAAATTGATTAACTTTTAGTTTAAAAGTATTTGCTGTTTACTGATTATTGTTTATTTTTTCACTTTTCTTAATTTCAGGATATTTCTCAAATGCATTCAGTCCTTTGTGCCTTCGTTGCTGTAAACCGGTTGAGAGGGACAAAGAGAGAGACCGAACAAGCTGAATTGTGTGCCCAAAGTGATCTTTTAGATGCTTATTTCTTAATAAATTACTCTAAACTGCACATTGTCACTGTATTATTTTGTCACATTATAAGAGTAACATTTAATTTAAAATAATTACCAGCATTGCATAAAACAAGTAAAATGTATTTAAAATATCAAATGGTTTTACTTAATTATATTAATTACATCAGATTTGTAAGTAAAAATTACTCAATATAATTTAACAGGTCAAGTTATATGTACTTTTTCACTTTGTTAATTTTACTCGGCTTACTTAAGTAGATTTACTTAATTTCCATTAATGTGAAATTTACTTGAAAAATATCAGTGCAAAATTTGCCTTATTAAAATTGAGTAAATTCTACTTATTGTTTCTCTCAGTGCATGTGTAGTTTGCAGCATGAAACAAACACATTTAATTGGCCATTGTATTCACACGCTCAACAGATATGTCTGTGATTGGCTACAAAGCTCAACGCTGCAAAAACACATTGTAAATAGAAACCTTTTCACTGAGCGCTTACACAAACACTCAAAGGAGCATTTTAAAGAAGCTGGCTATCAGCTGGTACCAGTACTCCAGGACGGCAGATATCGTCACATTATTAATATCTAATAAACGTTTGGTGGGAAAACTAAGGACAACAAAATATTTTCAATGCAGGAAAGGCCCTGTGGTTTCACAAATAAATTTGGTGTAGGATTTACTCAATCAATTTTCACTCATTGAAATAAATTGCTAGTAAAGACCACAAATAATTACATAATAATTACATGGCAAGCAAAGTCAAATTTTGAAGTAGAAAAAC
Source organism: Rhinichthys klamathensis goyatoka (assembly GCF_029890125.1). Lineage (NCBI taxonomy): Eukaryota > Metazoa > Chordata > Actinopteri > Cypriniformes > Leuciscidae > Rhinichthys > Rhinichthys klamathensis. Next base: position 6,350,367 of record NW_026606558.1, read on the forward strand.
TGAAATAGTATTTTCTTGTAAAATGTACTCTTAGAAAAATGACATGTTCTACTAAATTCTTAAAGTGGTTCAAATTCTTGGCATATATGAGTGAGTCAGAGGACATGGGAGCGAATGCGTTTCCTCTGATGACCGCTTAGGCAACATGAGGTATTTTAACGCTCTGTGTGTGTTTGATGTGACCCATCTCCTCAAAGTGGGGGTGATTCATGGGCCTGTCATCTCCCTGCACTCATTTCCTGTCTGAGTTACCCTCCTCTCCAACAGTGCAACATAAAGAACCAGCGTGACGCACGACACTACCACACTTCCCTCAATAAGAGACAGATGCAGCAAAACTACCCACTTCATTGAGTCCATCAAGTCCATATCACAGTTCACTTGTAGGTGATGTAACTAGAGTACAGAGAGTGTATCTGGTTTAAGACTAGGAACTGCCATTAGTGTTGGAACGGTACCGGAGAAATTCGAGACAGTCGGCTTCCATTCATCAACACTTCCGCTGACATGCTCTCGAGGATCCCTCCGACAGTTTCCTCTCCATGTCTCTCTTCCTCCCCGTCTCTCCAGAGAGAGCAGGATAAATTGCTCAGCCAGATCAATGGGAAATTCCTTAAGAACAGAAAGTTGTGAACAAGGAGATCTCCTGGGACAATGAATGGCCTACTTATACAACTGTGTGGGTCTGAAACATCTGGTGTCATTAATTTAATGGAGATCCTCTATAAAACAAAGCCCTTTCCCTTTTGAGACACTTTTTGGTAAAGTCAATTTCCCTCTCATATCTTCCAAGTACTCCCACATCAACTAATGTTCCAGGCTAGATGTTTAAGAAATCAGAAGACATTAAAAAGCTTTTCTTTAATGGTTACGCAGCACATCAAAAAGATTTTTATTGCAGGGGTTCTCTGTGACTATGTGTGCAGATAATTTATATTTTTGCTAGCTCAAGTAAAGCTTTTTCTTTCCTACTGTATTTGGAAATGCACCGATATTGAAATTATGACTGATAAGACAACAATTATTTTCATGATGTAGATCTATGCTACTTTGTTTGAAAAAAAATTAAATGCTAAACTTACAGGCACACAGTAACTCATGGAAAAATATGCTCTTAAAGGGAAACCATAATCTACCACTATCCCTAAATTATGCTAGATAAATAAATATCCAATATTGGCTGACTAATATTTGATCATGGCGAATAATAAATAAATAAGTAATAAAATAAAAATTACATTACAAGGTTTTTTTTGTACTTTTGAGCAAGGATGTGTGAGACATTTATAACATCACAAAAGATTTCTTTCAAATAAATGCTGTTCGTTTGAACGTTTTATTCATCAAAGAATCAAATGTATCAGTCCCCACAAAATTATTAACAGCACAACTGTTTTATACACTGATAATAATAAGAAATGTTTCTTGTGTGGCAAATCAGAATATTACAATGATTTCTGAAGGATCATGTCATGTGACACTTAAGAGTAATTATGCTGAAAATTACAGAGGAATAAATAGTAGTAATAGTAATGTGCATTTATAATATAGGTCATTAGGGGTGGGAATCTTTTACCATCTCACGATTCAATTCGATTCCGATTCTTGAGGCCACGATTCGATTCAAAATCGATTTTCGATTCAAAAAGATTTTCGATTTAAAACGATTCGATTTTATCCATAATGATTTCTAATCGGGTTTCTGATCATGATCTACTCTCATCTGCTTTGCTATACAGAATGACAAACGGAGACCAGTGTTTCCTCTAGGATTTTTTCCAGCTGTGGTGGCAGGCCCACTTCGCCAGGGGGAGGGGGCGTGGCCCATGAGTGATATTCCCATTGGCCACGCCCCCTTACCCCAGGTGTTTAAACCAGAATGATATACTTGAAGCAACGTGAAGTCACAGCGCGCAGCGCTCCGGATTGAAAAGTTCAAAGCACAAAGCGAAGAGATTATATCTGTCTATCTATGCTTAATGTATTATATATATGCAACAGTTTATTGAGCATTTTCTTTTAACAGTTTTAAATTTCAGTTACAGTGCGCATGAAGAACAATTCATAGCGCTCTCTACTCCAGTGCTGTAATCTAATGGTGTGTTCACACCGAACGCGAATTTAATTATTTCCGCGAGTAGATTGCATACAAAGTCAATGCAAAGACGCGAATAGACGCATCATTCGCGCCAGGCGTTGCGAATGACGCGAATTGGGCGACGCGTTTGCCGCGAATGTCTTCCGCGCAAGTTGAAATATTTGAACTCGAGCGAATGTTCAAGCGTCTAACTAGACGCGATAGACGCGTATTTGACGCTCTATTCGCGTTCGGTGTGAACACACCATAACAGACACCCGGGAGAAAGGATTATGATTTAGAAAACGCTATAACGCGACGCGCTGTGTGAATGCTGAATGGAGAATGACTGAGGAGAGATGAGTTTCCATTAACTTTAACTAACGACTTAAATATTCATTTTTACCTCACATTATGCTCTTGAATGACTTTAGAAGTCTTGGAATATAGTGCGAACACTTTATGGTGCTTTACAATGTTTATTATGCCTTTAGCTTAACAATAACACAATCACATTAATATCGGACCTCACTGAGAAGCTGCAGCCGTGGCGGGATTATTTTAGGTGTGGCGGCCGGCCACGGCAGAATGAATGTAGAAGCATCATATTTAGAAGCATCAGAAGCTTCATTGAAGCAACCATATTTGCTTCCTCTGATTTGCCGCTCACGTTCAAAAACCGGCTGCGTGCATGACGTCCGGACGTCCCGTATAGGCTATAGTTACAAAAATGGAGGCGAACAGCCAGCTGATTTTATTTATTTATTAAATCGATTCTTGGACCTTTCAGATCGATTCTGAATCGTTGCAAATGAGAATCTATATTCTTCTGTGAATCGATTTTTTGGCACACCCCTATAGGTCATCATATTGATTATCAGCCACAGTTTTTCTCTCAGTACATCCCTAATTGTTATAAAGATAGTATAGCAATGGAAAATATCATGCTTTTAATGCAAAAGCCCTGAGAAAATTCCTACAATTTGTATCTCAATATTTAAACTTTGTCCTAAATTTCACATATGCATGACAGTTTTAGGTTTCAGGTATCTGTTATGCATGCGATTGTGAGTGAGAAGCCATATCAAAGACATGTTTTGTTCTGCGCTCAAACTCCCTCTCTCGTCAATCAGGTCTCTCTGGTTCTGGAGCGGAGCAGGTGGAGAGGCAGGAGTGAAACAGGTGTAAAACAGCACGGAAGCCTGCTGACTTCGGCTGACACTTTGTGGAAGTCATTCTCTCCATTGACATGTTCTCAAGTCATGACACCAAGTTGACAAAACCACGTGTTGCCTTTCGGTTGAGTAGCTGTGCAATCACACGAAATAAAACCTATTCTTCCCCGTAGCATGTCACATTACAATGCTGTCAGTTTTCATGTTCAATAAGTAGGCAAAACAAGCGGAAAGACCAGTTTTCTCCTAACGATGCAAATAGCTCTCTAGTTAATGTGCACTTGCTTACTAATGCAATATTTAACTGCCTCGCATTCTACATGCACTTAAAAGTAACTATTAACTGTTACTTGGCGAATTGGACTGGTCAAATAAGGATACAATCAGACCTAATGGCAACATTAAACGTTTTCTGAGTGTTATGATTGTACCTTTTTCTGTCATTTCCTATATCTCTAAGAGAAACCGTTGGGGTGAGTCTGCAGTGGCAAACAGTCCGATTCGACATCTGTGTTTATCCTCCAGCAGAAAACCAAACATGCTATATTTACTCTGGCCAAACAGGCAGAAGGAGAGAGCAGAGTGAATGTGAGAGAGAGAGAGAGAGAGAGAGAGAGAGAGAGAGAGAGAGAGAGAGAGAGAGAGAGAGAGAGAGAGAGAGAGAGAGAGAGAGAGAGAGAGAGAGAGAGAGAGAGAGAGAGAGAGAGAGAGAGAGAGAGAGAGAGAGAGAGAGAGAGAGAGAGAGAGAGAGAGAGAGAGAGAGAACAAGAAACTTCAGCAGCTTTAGGGATATTTCTGGCCTAGTTAATGGACGTCATAAAAGCAGGTAGTGATGTCACGCTAATAACCTACCTGAGAATATAACTCAGAGAGAATACTAAAGTCTGTGATGGCATTATGCAGTTATTAAGTTGTCATTTAGTGCAGTCAAATTACTCACAAAAGAACTGTTCATTTAGTAACCGAATTAGAATCAGTCTGTATAACTACACTGTTGTCCATTAAGGTGTGTACTATGTGATCACTGTGATGATAAAGATATTTTAAACTTACTTTTGAGTCTTGGCCTACAAGAAATTCATTTACTTATGGTTTAAACTATTTGACCTGACTGTTGCTCATAAAAGAATTCATCATTTTGTATCCTTAAAGGGTGAGTAATTGACTGAATTTTAATTTTTGGGTGAACTGAACTATCCCTTTAACTAACGATTTTTACGCGTACTTTAAGCACACAAAATTTCTACGAAAACTGCAACGGTTTTGATATGACGTTGCACTCCGCAGTGTCTTTTTTATAAACATGAATTCAATATATGACAAAAAGATATACATTCAAAATGTACAAATATACATTCTTTTAATTTATCCAAGAGGTCCCGCTGTGACGGATCAATCTTCTACTAATCACACGTCTTCATGCTATACAAATTTCGCAGGTCAGAGTTCACCAAACTTTTCGCATAAGAGCTTGCGTTTCCCATCTGATCCATTGGTATTCGTATGAATGGAAGTCATTGGAAGGAATAGTGTGCCCGCCCCTTGACGCAAATTTTGTCAAACAACAACAAAATACTGGAGACTGCAACAACAACAGATGCCCACATTGACAAGCGCTTGTGTGAGGGGGTTATGAGACAGCCGCAACTTTAGTTAAAAACAATACAGACATTTCTTTCTGTCATAACTTCTGTAGAAAAATAGCACAGACACCGGACAAAGATGACATTTTGTAGAGCGCATGTGTCGACCGCCTGTGTTCGCGCACTATTAAATGGAGTATACTTTGAAAGGCTACGCGTTCGGCTGTGTGCATACACTAGCGTACGGGAAATATAAACTTTGGGCTTTAGAGCTTAAATAAAAAGACATGTTTCTTAGCGCATGGGTTGTTCGTTTTTCTCTCAACCTGATAACAATGACACACAAATGTAAGAGTAAACAAAGGGAACCCTTGCAACCAATCAGCCATGTTTGCAGAAGACAATGCCGCCACCACCTTAACAAAACCTACAAGGACTCAAATGACAATATGCAAATCCTTCAGACAATCCAGGCCTATACTCTCAGCTGGGTTTGTCTATTCAAAACCATCAACCTATCAATAACTTTAACCAGCAGACTGCAAAAGGCAGTGTGAGTTTAAGAAGCTTTTCTGGTTAGTTAGCCTAGTTGATGGAAAAAGAACTTGTGAATTCCCAAGAACTTCAGCTATTCCTCCGCACACAGATATATTGCTACTTTACAGGGCACGTTACTGAAAACTGGAGTTTAGCCTAACACCTGGATGCACTTACTTAAGATTTACAACGGCATTCAGCTCCTCACAAAAATACATTTTGTCTTAAGTTATTACCTGATAGAAGATTCTGCTCCAAGCTTGAGTCTATTTTTGTGTGAACGGCAGCAGTGACTGATGTCCACGTTTGTCCATAAAGAAGCCCCTTACTGTTCTTTGCTTCACATACCATGAGAACTGAATTTGGCCAATGGGACTGTTATCAGATACATTCATGTGATTGAATTAGCCTCAGAGAGGAAGAACTAAAATAAAACCTCAAAATTCCAGGCACGACAGTCTGGTTCTCTAATTTCATATGGTTTAACGTGGTGGTATGGCGTGTGCACTGGTGAAGCCATCTGACTTCCCTTTCAGTTATACTGCTACACGTCAGTGCATGACCTGCAGTGGAGTCAATAATATTCATAAAGCACTTCAAGGGATAGTTCAACCAAAAATTTGAATTCTGCCATTATTTTACCCTCAACATATCGAGACAAATTTGTATGACTTAATACTAGGGGTGTAACGGTACACAAAAATCACGGTTCGGTACGTACCTCGGTTTTAAAGTCACGGCTCGGTACGTTTTCGATACAGCAAAAAGAAAGAAATGCCAGAGAAATTTCCTATTTGTTAAAAGAAAAAAGAGTTTTCCTACATCTTGAAACTTTCAGGTTTATAAATGGGGGTCATCTTTGAAGGATGAACAAATAATGTTTTGGTCATCACATTAAAAATAACATTTAAATATATATGTATTTATATATTATTTGAGTTTTGAAGTGCTGGAAAAAGATGTGTGAAGTACTTAAAAGCATTTTACTATTCCAGCCAAACTGGTTACAGTTAGTGTTACTATATTAAATCCATGGTGAATGTTGCTGGTCTGTGGACGTAAAGTATTACTAGTTCATTCACGACACAATGTTTCTCCTGGTGTCCACGTCAGCGCTGTTTGATCTAATAGAGATCTACGGTTAATAACGGAGAAATGTGAATGCTTCTCACTAGATCTCGCAGCGATGTTATTACTTCAGTGGCGAATTCAAATGTTTTCTTCACTGGATCTCTTAGCGCTGTGTTGTAACAGTGTCGCCTGATCGAGATCGGCTCGTGCTGCACAGATGTTGCTGGTCCGAACTGATAAACGATCCGTGAAGCACATAATGAGTAGCGCAGTTTCGTTCCGCTTTCATTACGCTTGCCATTTGATGTTGCGCAACGTTGTGGTGGTCGCGCCAGCGCGGATTTTGTCGGCAGGAAAAATGGTCCAAGGAATCTTTCGGTTTGTATCCGTACCGAACCGGAAGCCTCGAAAAGAAACGGTTCAATACGAATACATGTACCGTTACACCCCTACTTAATACCTAAAGCAGAATGCACGCAGCCAGATCTTGAGACTGACAGCAGAAGGTGTGGACTCCAACACAGCTTTCATTGGCAAAGGAAGGACCAAGCAAGAAGGACTTCAGACCGAAAGCAACCAATCACAGCATCATGTTTAGGGGCGTAAAATGTAAAGACGATGTCACTATAAAAAAGCCAAACGGCGTGCACTTAACTTAAGAACGTTGTACAAGTTTACTTCAGCAATAGTGATGTGAACTTCACATTCTTTTAAGAATCTAGCGTTTAGTTGATCCAGATAAGCGCTCATTGTCACAGGCTTTCTTTTTTCCATAAGGGGGTTTGGCATCATGACGGCTTTGTTTCCAAGTGGACCGCTAAAGAACGTGACAATACGTTTTCTGGAAATCCTGGAGATTTCAACCAATCAGATGACGACTTCGAAACTCCCAAAGTTTTTCCCATTTCGTGTGCCATATGCATCGGACGCTCCGCCAACGGCCTCTGGGCGTGACATCTGAGGAGGAGACTAGAGACTGACTGACTTTTATTGCATACAATTTACCCTATAAAGCAGGGATAGGCAACATCGGTTCTGGAGTGCCGCTGTCCTAAAGAGTTTAGCTGCCTGTAGCCTGTCACCTGCGCCTTAGTAATCCTGAAGACATTGATTAGCTTGTTCAGGTGTGTTTGATTAAGGTTGGAGCAAAACTCTGCAGGACAGCGGCACTCCAGGACCAACTTCGCCCATCCCTGCTATAAAGCCTACTTGTTTCATATTTGAAACATTCATTTCTAAGGTTAATAAATGATCAAAATGATCAAAACTTTGCAGAAAATCCCATTGTACTCAATCTACTACAACCTTTTGCCCTCTTATTGATAGTTCATACTTTTTGCAAGTAAAAGGCCTTTTAGTATAGTTTTAAAAATGTCCACCTTCAGGTCATGGTGCATGTGTCTTTTTGCTGTGAAATCGTTTCTGATTTTTATAAAGCAAACGTAATAATAACTTTTATACTACTTATTTGATACTTTTAACTACATCAAGTTTTTAAAAAATCATCTTAAAAAGTATCAAATATGATACAACAAGCTTTTGAGGAACATTTACTTGTAGATCTCTCAATCATCATTGTATTGCATTCCTTAATATGCCATGCCCTCCACAATGAACACAACAAATAAGCTTTGATCATAAACCTGAACATTTAAAGACATATTGTTTCAGGATATTGAGTGATATTCTTATACAGTTATACAAATCTCATTGGTTTACATTACAAGCTATCAAAATTTCATCTACTTTTTTGCCATATAAATAACAAATGCACACCAAATTGCATATTTTGAATAAAATTGAAGTGTTTTTCCTCAGAGTGTGAGCTCCATATTCTCGATTTATCATACTATATGAACCATAAAAAATATGATACAAAACATAAATCACATGTGCTTTTTTTTGTTAGATTTTGTCAGCAGTTTCCAAAACATATGGTGAAAGTGACTGAAGCTGTGACTATACAACTTTTGTTTTCCACAAAAGTCAGTCAGTCATACAGGCTTGTAACAAGAATGAGTAAGTAAATGATGATAGAAAATCAATTCTAGCTGAACTATTCCTTTATTCCGATAGTGACACATAAACCACCTGTTGTTATTAGGATTATGAAAATACATTTCAAATGGTTTTCTGCCATAACCAAAATACATCTACCCAAATAATACACAAATCTATTACAAATGCTAAATACCAAACTTAAAACTCACACCAAACCGCTTTTTTATTCATTAACAAACTGCAAAGCGACATTTGTACACTGAGATGTAGGCTACTGGCCTGTTCAGTTGGGTTCTTCAAACATGTGCTGAAACTTTACGAGTAAGCAACAATCTGCCCTCACCAACAACCAACATTCATTTTAAGAAGCTTCAAGACACATTAACTTTCTGTAAGAACAAGGGCACCATTGTGTGAAAAGTGTAGTCTCACTATTGTTGAATGGCCTTAGTCCAGGTGAGTGAAAACTACATAGTGCTGACGCATGCGCGCTGACTGATCAGGAAGGACTAAAGCGTTTATATTCGCTAACGTTTTTTCACTTAATGAAAATACAGTACAGTGATCCCAAATCCTACATAATGACCAGTGCTTGCTTCATAAAACCCCCCACTGCCCACTATATGCTCGTGTACATAATAAAGAAACATGACAAAATCTGAAAGCTGTCCAACGGCTCCCGAGTTTTACTCGCCACTTCGCATTGTTGATTTAAACCTGATCGTTAAAACTAATTATCCCCGGTAAACGTCTCTTACCTTATCCGATCCGGGAACGCGTGAGGGGAAAACTTCCCTAAATTTCCCTAAGGAGACATGTGTAGTCCGTAAAACGTTTCAGAAATCCTGTGGATATTGTCGCTCCAGCGCCGTTCGCCAACGAGGAATTCTTCTTGGCTCCTACATTCGTTATTCCTCTTCCTCCCAGCCAACCGAAACCACGACGCCCGGCTGCTACTCGCGCACACACATATGACACTGCGCACGCGCGGGGCTGCATTCACAAGTGTCTGTCTGTAGTAACATATGAAAGAGAGCGAATTCCGCAATGTAACGTGAACAGCGATCTGTAAGCATATAGTTTAATTCACAACAGTACAAACAATAAACACAACATGAATGCACTGTCTAAATACAAATAAAATAACTCGAAACGTATCACATTCATAACCACGACACATTCTTTCTGGCTTTCTTATTTAATTTATTTATTATTATTATTATTCCAAATAAAACAAGGAATGTCTGGAAATGAGTGAAATTGGGGGTTAAGCTCCTCTTCTTTGCATTATAAATATAATATTGCCCTTTAAAAAAAATCAATAATGTACATTTTCCTTTCCATTTCCATATCATGTTCATATCTGTCACATGGTTTACATGTTTAGAAGCCACTTGCATTAAAATAGTTAATACTACAGCACAAGTTGACTGGATGGGGAAACCAACATATAAAGGCAAAGCAATTTGGATGTGTAGCTAAATGACACTTTGATTGTGTTGTATTATAGCCTAGAGCAGCACAATGATGATGAATGACTGCATCCTGACGTCAGACTGCACTGCAGTGTCATATCTTTTCGGGTTTTTCAAAGCATTTTTTGGAAACAGCGCACATGTGATACGTGCAACAGAAGCAGATTTTCGGTTGTAAAGACAATCCTTTTTTGGAGGGCTCCATAGTATGACACATATTTAGATACCACGTCTATCGACAGTACACATTAAACTTAGCAAGCAGACATTTTTCGTGTAGTGTATAGCACACCCTTGTGGTCACTCAACACTATCTTCTGTGAATAATTCCTTCAATATTATCAATGTTCACTCTCTTGCAGAATCTTTTTAAACCAAGATAAATGGCTAGAAATGTTGCTAAACTACTTGTTATTAAGGGCAGCCAGCTTTATAACCTGCTGTTTTTTGTCCGTCATTTTATGTTTAATAATAGTATTCTGGTTATGACAATAAAAGGTGCCCTATGCTATGAAAAAAGAGACACTGCATTTGTGATAAATGATTGAAAATAGTAAATGAGTGAAAATCATTTCAAATGGAGAGTCGTGTTTAAATGTGCCAGGCAGTCTTAAAATGCACCAAACTGATGTTTAAATTCCCATTTAAAGCGGCTCAGTGAATTTGCATGTCCATGAAAACACATGTGGAATACCATCATTCTTGTACATAAAACAGGTTTTAAATGTCTTTAGATTGATTACAAAAATCAAAATATTGTCTTCATGCAGGCTGATGAGGTTCTTAATAGAATTGATCACATGTTCAAATGCAATTAGGGAAAGTGCCAATGTATAAATTACATTGATGCAATGGTTGATATCTATATTAAGCTTTTGCTTTATTAAAATCACTGTCTGGCTTCATGCAGGCTATTGAGAATCATGTATAAGTTTTCAATCCTCTGAAATTATGACATTTGTCCTATTCATCTTCAGCCATTAATCTTAACACCTTTTTGCTCCATAGATAGTGTAACCTGTTGTAGACCAAAACGTGACGGGGAGAGGGAAGGTATTGATAGCAAAGACCTTCTGCGCCACAGCTTCTGTTTTCTACTCTGACAACGCAACCAACATCAAATAAGTTAGTATGGCAAACTGAAAGTGTTCGAGAACAGCAGGACCTTATGGCACGACTACAAGAAGCCAGAAAGAAAAACTGCCATTAATGTGATCCAGAATCTCACCAGGGGGCAGCATGACATAATGGAGCAAAACTGTTCTCTTTAAGTGCATGTTGTGCAGGTCAGCCATTCAACTGCACTGCATTTCCAATTCCACCTGACATATGAAAATAAAGATTATAAAGTGATACGCCTAATGAAAAATTATTATTATTACTATTTTATGTTTCAGGCTAATAAACCCCCGTTTTCACAGACAAGGCTTAAGCTACACACACACACACACACACACACACACACACACACACACACACACACACACACACACACACACACACACACACACACACACACACACACACACACACACACACACACACATTCACACACACACACACACACACACACACACACACACACACACACACACACACACACACACACACACACACACACTTTTATTATCTATAAAAAAAATTATATTAATAACATATAGAATTATAGAATTTACCATTTAATTGTATATTATATTATATTATATTATATTATATTATATTATATTATATTATATTATATTATATTATATTATATTATATTATATTATATTATATTATATCTGGCCCTAATAGGTCACATCCACTTTGCATCCACTATAAACTCAATTTCCCAGAATGCCCTACTGTCCTCCACCCCCAGTCCAGCCGGTGTATTTGGATACAAAGTCAGCCTCAGGAGCTGACAGCTCGGTCCATGGAATAGATCGTCTTTCTCACAGATAAAGGAAACGGTGGTAGAAACGATTCGATTAAGATGGACGACAGGGCGACTATCTGACCCAGCTGGGAGAAATATTACAAGAGCATCCTTCAGTGGAATTCGATTATGTGTAGGCTACAACATATGGGAATATTTCAGCATTATGATACGCCCATGCGACGAGCTGTGTTGTGATGTACAGTGAACGATCCAAGCAACCATAAACATCTGAATTCAGAAAACCGGTTGTTGGGCTGGAAGGACGTATGGATAGCCTACTTTCTCACTGATCTCTGGATTACAAGAAATATCGTTGCAGAATATAGAAAGGAACTAGGTGGCTATTATTATCACCATCCTCATCATTATTATTATTATAAAGATGGTGGACGCATTTTATGCTGGCTTTTATTTGGGCAACATAAACACATTATTGAGAATTTCGTCGCCTAATCGCTACGACCTGGATAAAAGTAACCTTTATGCAAGCCATTCGCATCACTCTAATTCTTCATAGAATGATCTCAATAACGCTATATCATAATAATCCAATATCAAGCCGAAGTTCCGCGTAAGCTTATCATACATTTCTATTTATATACGCAACTGACTCCAGCTTTATGGATCAACTGCTCGATGACAATAAAATGTTTACTGTTAAAACGACAATCATGGAAAATGAGGACTTGAAATAAGAACTTGCGCTTCATAGAAATAACTGCCAGTCGCTTTTGTTTATGACTTGAATTAAATTGCAAACAGTAGACGTGTAGTTAGCTATAGTAGTAGGCTAACGTTTATTGATTAAATATTAATAAGCCTTTCCAAATATGCTAAACGCTAAATGGGTAGAATATATTATGTATGTCGACTAAATGTAATGACAACCACTGCTCTGCCATCTCTCTGTTGTGATTCGCATCTTAAAATGGACGCACGCTTTCCTTGACGGCAACTTAGGGACTTGAACTGTCTTATAGAGTTCGCAATGTACCGGATTTACACGAAACAAGAGAAGCGTGAAGTGAATATTACGAATGTGCAAATAATTGTGGATGTTTTGAGATCGCGAGCTGGCGCATCCCTGTGAGCCTATCAGAGCTGAATGTCTGAAGATGCCTTAAGTTTGCGCATGCATGTGTTTAAGGCTATGATGACTATTCATTAACGTCCATTGCAAATAGCAACATCGATGTACATTTACAAATATGAGAGTTTTACATGGATCGGATTTACATAGATTAGAGGTTATGACAACATTCCAGAGATTTAACACCTACTAGATCCTGATATTTGATGTAGGTCAAATTATCAGAAGACTCATCTAGTTCCTGTTTTATCCTGTAGTATACTATTATTTTAGTTAAGGAGTCTGCTGTTACAAGGAGAAATCAAGCAAGGCCTTCAGTGATTCTTCTAATGGAAAAGCCCAATGCTACTCAAGCAACTAAAAAGAAAACATTCTTACGTCTTGATGGACTGGACATTCTCATCTAATCTCATGGACTTTGGATCTCAAGTTTCCCTAGAAAAAACTTGTATTTTAGCCTAATGCAAAACTCTTATTCAGAATCCTTGTCCTAGTCATATTAGAGCTGTAAGCATACATTGACTGACTACAATGGCTCTATAAATGTTAACACGCACGCAAAGTGTGCTGTGGACAATCCAAGCAACCAGTGAGGACAGTGAAGCCCAGCAGAAGCTTTACTCATTGTCTTACTCATTTTCTTCCCTCATCAACCAGGCCTGTACTCAGTAGATGGGCTCTGCATGGATATTAGGCGCAAGTTGACAGAGGGCCTCCTCCAGCTTTTGAGACCTCATCGCTGACCTGTGCACTCAGTGATGGACCCATATACAAGACTGAGTGGAGTAGGAGCTGGAGGTGGTGGCAGTGCTGCCCCACTACCTTGCACCAACATTGGCGGTTCCTGTGGACCCCCTGTCCTCCCAGAAAATACTAATTCAACACCCTGCCTGACACACAACAGCAGCAGCGGCCAGAACTCCTCTACTCGTCTTTCCTCAGTGGGATCCCCAGATTCCCATCTTCCCCATCATCATGAAGGCATTAACACTTACTGGACAGCTGTCTTTGATTATGAGGCCACAGCGGACGAGGAGCTGACCTTGCGACGCGGTGACCTATTGGAGGTGCTTTCCAAGGACTCCAAAGTGTCTGGAGATGAGGGCTGGTGGACTGGAAAGATCCAAGACAAGGTGGGCATATTCCCTAGTAATTATGTGACCCGACGGGACGCCAGCTATCCAGCATTGCCTCCGGGTGGTCTGGTCGGTGGGGAGTCGCCACTGGATATTGATTTCTCAGAGCTGTGTTTGGAGGAAGTGATCGGCGCCGGCGGATTTGGAAAGGTGTATAGGGGTGTGTGGCAAGATGAGGAAGTGGCTGTTAAAGCGGCTCGTCAGGACCCAGATGAGGACATCAGTGCCACGGCAGAGAACGTGAGGCAGGAGGCCAGACTCTTCTGGATGCTCCGACACCGCAACATCATCGCTCTCCGAGGTGTTTGCCTGCAAGAGCCAAATCTTTGCCTGGTTATGGAATATGCCCGTGGTGGAGCACTTAACCGGGCACTTGCTGGGAAAAAGGTGCCTCCTCGGGTACTGGTGAATTGGGCAGTGCAGGTTGCGACTGGAATGGACTACTTGCACAACCAGACTTTTGTGCCAATCATCCATCGAGACCTCAAATCCAGTAACAGTGAGTCACGTTTCTTTATTGTTCACTGTTAAAATAAATGTGCTAAATTGAACCTTGTCATCGGGTCAGTACTCCTAAAGGGGTCAACTTTGCACCTTATCTACCACATTATTCCCTTAGCATAGTATGTACCCCTACGTTACTACTATGAACCTTACAAAGGTACAAAGATGTCCCTTTGAGTGACAAGCAGTTGTACCCCTAAAGGTACAAATTTTGCAAAAAGAATTCTGATTGTGTTCTGATGCACTCAACACCAACATACTCATATGCAACAATACATCTGCAATGGGAATTGCACGAAAATCATGGGTTTGGCACTGGTGGAGTGAACAATAGGAATACATGTTGTGCGTGGACTTGGAATTATTTTTTTTTTTTTTCGTATAGCTTCTTGTCGTTGTATTGCTTTCTCTTCTTAAGACGAGCTGCTCCGCTCTGGAAAAAACGGGGCTATTTTTGGTCCTTTGTGCTATTTGCAGCTAAGCGCAGTTGGACTTGTTGTGGGCAGAAAGAAGAGAGTAGCTGAATGGATGAGTATGGATGCATTTAAGAAAATGAACGCTGCACACTAGATAAACTAAGTGTTCGATTTTTGCAGTTTTTGCAGTAGCAGAGCTGTCAACCCTCAAGAGAAGATTTAGCAAAGTCTGCTAATCCCTGTCAAATCCATGAAAACAGTCATCCCAGTGCTGCTCCCTCTCTCAGCAATGGGATGCTTGTTTACTGTGCCCCTGTAGACACAGGAGGGGTGAAAGCATTAGCTGTCAGAGTTTAGAGTTTCACTGCTTCTCATTATCCAGGGGCTCTGAGCTCAGGTATCCTCTTCAAACTGTAGGCGTACTCGGAGATTGGCACAGCTGCCGTGGCAACAGAGGCGGATTCCAAGCCCTCCAGCCTCTTCCCAGCTCCCCTCAATTGCACCCTAGACATCCCCCTCCCCCCATAGTACAGTCCCCGCTCAACAATGCAGTGCAGCGGGATTGTGTGTGTATGGTATAGTGTCCCCTTTAGTGCACCAATAATTGCATTCCTTTACTAGTGTTGGTGTTTGTCACAAAATTGATCTCTGATTTAGTACCCCTCATAATTGGTGTGTAATTCAACTGGCTTTGTAAATACATCATATTAGAACAACGATATGAGGAGTTAGGACAAAAGACTATACATTTGCATACCAAAATTACTGTAATAGCTGTCTCTCCCTTATGTTGCCTGGAGGGCTAATTTGAACATACTTGGTTCGCTGGTTGTCAGTACCTGAATAACTAGGATAATCTGATTACTGTGACCTCCTTTAAAGTGATGTCACTCTCTGTGTGTGAGTTGATAGGCTAGAGTCATTGGTCAGTTCATGTCGTTAACTGAGCTCACTCTAGACTTAAGTTACCGTTATTACAGAATGGCCCACAGTCTGGGAAAACAAAAGAGAAATGGGGATCAATTGGAAGGGTGACTCAGCTGAGAGTAACGCTAAACCCCTGATCACCTTCCCTTGACACACTCCTCAGGCAGGTCTTTCCTGGAACACAGGAATGGCTAATGGCCACTGTCTAGTGCAATCAAATAGTCTTGGCACACATTTTTACACTCTAAATGAAGCCAATTAATATCCCTACACTCAACTTCAATATCATGTTAAAGGCTGTGGTAGACCGATATATTAGTCCGACATGTTAATAAGATTATATTTGACAATTTTGAGATCATCAGCATCAGCCAGTAGCTGGTCATTCAGCCAACTAGCTGCTAGTTCATGGATTTTATGCATTTGGATTCTCAAATTATGGCAAATCTTATTTGTCATCATTAAAGGTTACTGAGCTGTTGCCTTGGCTTTTGACTTGCTTAGTTGGGGACATTTAATATTCAACAATATTATTGATCTGCCTTAAGGTGGACGATGACGCAATTTTTTTCTAGAAACTTTGTTGTATTATTTTCATGTTATCACTGTGAAGCTGCTTTGATACAATATGTATTGTAAAAAGCGCTATATAAATAAAGGTGACTTGACTTGACTACTTAACCATGCGCCTCTTCAATGACAGGACACGTTTACATAGGCTACTCAACCGTGGACGTAAAAGTGCAGTCCTGTATTTTTATGACCTTAACACATCCCTTAATAACAGTATTATGTACATATGCACACTTAAACTGTATATACAGACTACTAGGTTTGTGGTTGTTTTGGACTTCTGATTATCTGTTTTGAAATATATTGACTTTTTTTCTACTCTGACTACAGTTCAGTTATTGGCCATGTGGTGTCCATACCATCTTAGCTGGTGAATTGCTTGTAAAGGTGTAAAGGAAGACTTGTCAAATAGTGTTTTACAAGCAGTTGTAGAGAAAATGAATCAGGGAGATGTGTCTGAGAATGGCTGAGAACACAGCAACATAGTAACAATGACCCCTTTATCGCACGCCCAAGACAGAGACGGCTCGACAATGACAGGAGTCACTCGCCTGGCTAGAGAAGGGGAGGGTGGATATGAGAAAATGAGCGTCTGGACCATGCACTGGAGTTCATATTGATACAGGGGACAGGGGAAAAGACTAAGGGATGTGAATGAATACATGTGTGGCTATATGTTTGTATGTCCTGGAAAAGCCCCAGGGTCTGAACTCACACAGGGTCAGTGGTGGGTTATAAGCACCGGGGTCAGCAGGGTACAGGGTTGAGCGA
The DNA here is from genome assembly GCF_029890125.1 of Rhinichthys klamathensis goyatoka. Classification (NCBI taxonomy): domain Eukaryota; kingdom Metazoa; phylum Chordata; class Actinopteri; order Cypriniformes; family Leuciscidae; genus Rhinichthys; species Rhinichthys klamathensis. The sequence goes on from NW_026606558.1 coordinate 6,367,624, forward strand.
CTCGTTTGTCACAAATGACAGATGAATGGCTGTAGTTCTAATTTTCCTGTTGCTCAATTTGTAGAGCATTGCACAAGGTCATGGGTTCAATTCCTAGAGAACCCACATAATAAAATATTAAATTTTAAGTCTCCTAAATGTATAGCCTAAATGCACTTGCACATGACATTACATCACAAACTACGTACTTGCTGTATCTAACTGTGACTAAAATGTGTTATATTGGTATTTTAGTTTGTTAAAAGCAGTGTTGGGGAAAGTTACTTTTAAAAGTACTTTTACTTAGTTACTTTTTAAGGAAAGGAATGTGTTACATTACTTTTGTGTTACTTTTTCTCGCCCTGTGCTGGGCTTGCTTGCTTGTTCTTTTAATTACAAAAAAAATTTGGCAAATGTAAAGGCCCTTTCTCACCAAAAATGAAGTCGCCTGTACAGTAGAGGGCGCAGCTCAAACAAACCTTTCACTTTTTACTGTTTTTGCTACCTCTCTCACTCACACAGACTCGGTATTCAGAAGTTTAGCTTTTCAGGCTACAAAAAACTTTTACAAAAGAGGCTTGACAGTTTCACAACGCCACTCTCCTGCCTTTACGACAACACCCTGCATTCATGCGACACACAAATGTCACCCACAATTTTAGGAGTTCCATTAATAAGTAATAGGATACATTCCTTTCCCACCGATTGGAATGAGTCAGACGGGATGGTGGTAAAAGTGGGGCCGTGGACTTTTTGCATTGTTTGCACTCTGGTTAGTGACCATGAGTCATTTTTCTGGCCCTCTACACGTGTTAAACCTTATAGACCAATACCATTTTTAGAGGCCTTAGGGACAGATTTACTAACAGCTTGCTCTAGTGCAAACCCTCTTTTGGCGTTAAAAAACTACTGTCAGTATTTACTAAAGACACACAGTGAAAAATTAACGCTGAAAAGGTGCGGACATAGTTAAGGTTTCTGCTCATCAATTTACAGGTATTTGTGGCATTATTTACCTCCAAAAAAAGCATTTCTTAAACCAGACGCTAATTTGGGCTGCTCTTGTTAGATTGCGTTGGTCATTACGGAAATGATCCGGCTGCATCTGTGTTCTTTAGTCAGTAGATCTCACGCAGAACTTTCCCCTACCATCGGTGCTTTTATGGAATTGCACTCTCACGCTAATTTTCCCTGTTTAGTAAATCTGGCCCACAGTTTGAGAAGCGAGACCTGTATTTATAGTAAAGCCATAATTTTCCAATGTGTCCTCACTCTCAAGTAATGTTGGCAAGTCTGTAAATAATTTTTCTGTTTTATTGAAACGTCCAATGAAGCAATTCAGCCCAATTAATTGAATTTCCCAGCATTACTTGAGAGACAGGACATTCTAGCAAAGTGTGCTTGATACATTCACTCCTCGTCTCTGTCTCAGCAAGCTCTCACTGCGCTCCAAACCAGCTCTATGCAGGCGTGAATATTGGTAATGAATTTATGTCATACACGTTGTTAATTGTGAAGTATGTCCAATCTGCTGTTCGGCTTCTGGTGTTTCTGTTTGCAACAAACATTGCACGTACACTGCATGGAATAAATCCATGACCTTCAATAATCCGTTTTACTTGAATGTGCATCACAATACAGAGGAAAAGATGACGCTACTTCTGTTAAATAGTGACTTTAAACACTGTGATATATAGCGAAGCTCTAAGGGGTGCCATGCATGATTATGAATGTATATTTATATTGTTCACAGATAGTTTTGGGAAATAAATTAGATTATTTACGATTGATTTACTCTTTCATATAGGCTTTATCCAATAAAAGCAAGCTCCAGAGCTGACTGTGATGCTCTTTGGCTCAGATTTAAAACATCTCTGTTTTGGTGGGAATTGGGGATCTGTAGTACAGGTGTGTTTAGAGGCTGTGTGTATTGGCCGTCTTTTGTCTAGGCATGTGTGAGTGAGAGCGAGCAACTACTGTAGGTCAGTGTCTTTCTTAGTTTAAACTTTGACACAGTTTAAATGCAAGCCAGATAGCAAATACACACAGTATCTGCCACAAAATCAATAAAGAGACAATAAAAAGTAGGCCTGGCGGTCTTGGTTAATGAACTGAAGACCGTAGGTCTCATATGACTAAGTAAAACTGTTCTAGTTAATATATAATCAGACACATTTTTTGCAGGCATGAGAATTTCTTAGTTGTTTTTTCTATTTAAAGAGTTAGAGTCCAAGGTTTGGCTCAGAACTCACATGACACATAGCAAAGAAGACACACAAAGTGCTTATCCACACCCAAACTGAGCATACACTATAATGTATCACACACAGACGTTTACTACGGACTGCAGCATCACACAGTCCATTATCAAAGCAAGACCTGCCCACACAGATAATATACACACATTTACACAGAAGTGTCTACAGGTGTAATGGCACAGTAAACACAGACAGTACCACACATCTGTACCCACCAAGTGACAAAGCATAGAGCATGTCGTGGATATCGTGGGAAAGACACAGAGTGTATAGTGTTGTAGTCCACATACCCTTGCAATGCACACTGAACAATACATGTAAATGGGACAACACAGGCAGCCACTATACTGTAGCTCTGTACACTGAACGCACTGGCATGGCCGAGTGCCTCAGATCTTGGGCACAATGCCCATGGCTGGCCTGCTCTTCTGCCATCTTACTGTGCCATAGAAGTCAGAGGAGTATTGTTGGATCACTGAAAGCAAGGCAGACGGGAGCAGGGGGAGCAAGGCAGAGCCTCCCTAGACTAGAACAGGTTGTATTAGAGTGTCCTGTAAACAGATCATTGCACAGCAGCCATGTTCTCATTAACCAGTCCCTTGAGGTCAGTCAGTTTATTATCTCATTGAATGTTGGGTGAATTCATATTAAATTGTAGTTTGGGTGAATTAAAGGGGTACTTCACCACTGGCAAAATGGGCTTTTAATAAAACTTGGATGCTTATGCAATAGAAAGGTGGAAAAAAATTAAATCTGTGATACCCTGACTTGAGAACAAAATGAAAAAAGACTTTGCCTTCCCTGTTGCCAAATAGGAAGGAAAACCTCAGCACCCATAATGCATTGGGCATGTTGCCGTCCAAGGCTACTCCCACCAGTCTGCTATGGATACGCTTACCAGTCAAATAGCGCCTTGCTTTAGTAGGAAATACTTCTTAGCAAACTTTTAGTTATAAAGGTGTTGACTTGTATTGTTCCCTGGTCCAAGAATTCATGTTGAGTTACTTTCGGTGTGTCCAGTGAAGGATCCATCCAGCGCGTTTAGGCAGTGGATAAAGGCTGCAAAGAATCGGAAATACAGAGAAAATGTTCCTATTGTTTAACGATCACTATGTATTAGGACATTCTACTCCCTTTCTGTACTGTTTATAGTAGGGAATAGGGGTGTGACGTAGCACGAGATCTCGCGAGACTAAAATGTGACGAGATTCCTTGCCACCGCTACATTAACATTACATGCCTCCACTGTCGTTTTGCGGTTTTTATCCAAATAAAAACCATTGTAAACTATTGTAAACGTCAGCTCTGCTCATCCAGCACGAGTCGCAGTCGCACACAGTGCAGTAGGAATCACAGTTCACCATGGCGGAGGATTCGTTGTGCAACAGAGCCTAAAACGTCTGATAAATGTCTTCTCCCTATACGCGGACAATGCGCAATCGCGAATCCCAAAGTGAAAGTAAAACGCGAGCTCCCTGATGCGTGCATACAATAGCCTGTCTCAAAAAGGCACCATCGTTTTATGGTGACTTTAAACTTTAAGGTAAATATGTTTGTTATATTCAAATAAGTTGTTTATACTAAAACTTCACACGGTGGGTTTGAGTTTTCTTTTAGTTTAATGCAATGCTTTAATTATTAAAGAACAGCCAATGAAGAAGAAGTGTCCCTGGCAAGTGTGACAACACACAGATAAGCGGAGTAGCTCTGGCAGGCAGGTGCTTTGGTGACTGTCAGGTGCTGCTTGTGTCATGGAGTGTCTCTTTGCATGTGCCTCAGGTGACATTTACCTCAAAGAGGCCTGACAGCAGCACAGCTGACACAGAGAAAAGCTGCCTGTCCGCAGGTACATTTAACCCTGTGGGAGAGGGAGCCCATGACAACTACACAGCAACTGAATGTCAGTAAAGTTTACTTGAAATGAACCATTCACATGTGAAGATAAATTAAAGATGAATACTGGTGATTGGAGAGGATTAAAGAGTGAAAAGGATTGACCCTGTTCTGGAGTTCTTTCGCTGTTCTCTCCTCCCTATTCAGGCAAATTTTCATGCAGTTCCTGGTTGGTGGTTTGCATTCCAAATGTCCCTAAAAGAGACTCAATGTATGTCTAGAGAAAAAGGCCCTCATCAGTACAGCACGGGTTATAATAACACTGTTATCTATTGACATTACCGGCAGTCTAATATTGACATTCGAACAGAGTCGGGACAGAAATTTGACTCGAATCGAGAATGCGGAAACTCAAGGACTTTTAAAAAGCACAGACAACAAAGCAGCAGCATCTAATGTCTGAAAGTCACCATGCAGAAGATCATATGGGTACAAAGCCATAATAACATCTCTCCTGGAGGGCAGCGTTGTGCCGTGCTGGAACTGATTAAAGCTCAGTGAGCCGTTGGTGTCGCTTCCTCAGCCAACCAAAGGTATCGGTGACACGAGGTCTTCCAATGTAAAATCAAGCGCACGCACGCTCTAGGACTGAAACCCTGTGCACATTTAAATGAATAGTTTCTTGCTTTCTGATGTGTTTGTTAACACTTTATTAGGGATGGGAATCGTGAAGAAGTCGAATTCCTCTGAATGAGTACTGTTTTTTTTGTGTTTTTTTAAGGAAAAGTACATACTTTTGAGTGTGTAGAAGAAGAGTAGACAAGCTTTGGGAAGTAAAATCACATCATAAAATTGTGCCTTTAGCCCTATTCGGACAGGACTAGTTTAACATGGAGAGGTGGGGTAATGCAATTTTACCACAGGACGTCTGTAATAATAATGGCCAATACGCACGGGATAAGATATCTCAGTAAAACTAGCAGAGGTGGGAGGAGTAACTCGAACTACGCACCGCCGTCACTCCTGTCGTCATGTGCGTATACGTTGCTTCCTGATATCATGTTGTGCACAAACACATATAGCCTTTATAACTTATATTTGTATAGACCTATATAAAACAGTTAGGTCCGGTCGGATGTATTAAATGAATTCAGATTGTATTATGTTGGTAATAGGCACTTATCTAACGCTAAAAGAAGTTTTGTGCCTCTAAAAAGTGCTTTCGACCTTCTTTTGATCTGAATGGTGTGTGTAAAACACTTGAGTTTTGCCACAGACTTGAAGTCCCACTGCCTGGAACACAACTGAAGGCTTTTTCAAGCTCCTCCATACTTGAAAAAACGCGGAAAACTACTTTTAAATATGAAATGACGGTATATTTACGGTATAAAAAAATAAAAATAAATAATAATTCTTCTCTTTTAAATCTTTCCGTCCCTTTTAAATCTTCCCTTGTCTGGCTTTTGCTCAAGGGGGTAATCCATCAGCCGGAAGTTGAAGCCTCGCGGGAGCCGCCATTGTAGCAGACCATCACCTGCTGTTAGCATCCCATTGACTCCCATTCATTTTGGCGTTACTTTGACAGCGAATAACTTTACATCTGAGGCGTCCAAAGACTTTATTTGTCCATTATTAATTTCTAAAGAAACACGACAATGTATAAAATGTTCCATTACTTTGTATCTTACGTTATAGCCCCGTAGAAGCCGTTTTTAAAAAAATAGGCTAAAGATTGCGTCATAACCACGGGACTTTCTGTCGCACAATAGAGACATTACCGTAGAGACAGGAGGAGAAGCTCGCAGGCAATCTTTAACTGTCTATGAGGCAATCGGGGGGACATGGAGGCACAAAGTCAAGGTAGAAGCCCATAAATAGTGAGTCTATAAAAGCAATGGGACAAAATATTTCAACAACGTTTTTGAGGAATTAGGTGATTCAGATTTATCTTGGCACAGCTACTATAAGATTTTCAACTGCCAGACTGTCGTCACGCTCAGTTTGAGCCTGCGCAGTCGCTCAGACATCAGACAGGAAGTGCAATAATCGGGCTTCAGTCTTCTCCGTTGAAATCAATGGGGTCGCTCTGTCCATTTCTTTTACTGTCTATGCTTTTGCTACTCTGAGCAATGCCTGAACTTTGTATTTTGAGCACTTCTTGCGTCGTTCTTCCGTCTTCACGATGACTCGCTTGCTTTAGTCCTCAGATGTAAGTCGCTTTGGAAAAAAGCGTCTGCTAAATGACTAAATGTAAATGTAAATATTTACGTACATATTTACAGCAGGTCTATTCGCACGGGATTAGTATTGCCTGAGGTAATTTTTCCGGACCTTTTTACTGCAGGTAAAAGTCGCCGTTATCTTTATTGACATTGTCCGTATGATTACTGAGATGGCACATTCGGACGGGACTAAAATCACTGAGAAGCTCTGGTAATAATTACTTTACCCCACTTTTAGGGCTTTTAACAGACGCATTGTCGCACATCTGCCATGTCTGTAGTTTTTAACACTTTTTATTTGTGTAGTTCTGCACACCAAATCCTCATCCAAAGCGCAATGGGTTGTGGGCAATATTAGCCATCAGAGTGTGAACGGATCCACACTTCACTCATTTGAGTCATTTGTTCAGGAATCAGACTAGTTGCTCTGTATGTTTTTGATTCACAAAATGAACTGACTCATTAGAATCAAGAGTTTGGGAACCAGTGTCACACTTATGGTTGTAATCCAACACGCTTGGCTTGACGCAGAATAAGCAGTACAAAGTCTTTAATGAACACAAAGAACACCAAGGAGATTCGTACACTTGCCACACAAAACAAAGGCGATGGCCAACAACCAACTGAGCTAAACAGGGAGTATACATACACTGGGGCACAAACAAGGGAACTAAACGAGACACGGGTGAAACTAATCAGTGACTAAAGAAACTAACAAGAAAATGAATAAGGCTAAACAGAAAGGAAACACAGGCACATGAACAAAAAGACAATGAAACCGAACAATCCTGACAATAACACTACACTGGTTGTGCTGTATGTTTTCAGTTCACTAGAGATCATTCTCATCCCTGACTGTATTTACGATCTCGATATTTTATGATTCGGCTTTGATCTGGGGCTTTTCCTGTCAGATCTTGTAGTCTTGTACTGTTTTCTTGGCAAAATAACCACATACAATGTGAAAGTGCACTTTAAACATGGCTTTATGAAATGAATGGGACATCAGTCTCATTACACACTATAAAGCCCAGACAGACTGCCATATATAGCTCCTCTTCAGTCCTTCTTTCATATTTATATATTTCCACATCTCTCGCTCTCATTTTCTTTCTTTTGCTGCCTTTTTCTTATGCTGCTTGCTGTCTGAAATATCCACGTCACTCCCTGTGTTTAGCACTCCTACATATTGAGCACACAAAGCCACAGCACAAGAATACAAATACATACTTATGCAAACACGCACACACACACAGAGATGATATCCCCCATTTCCTCTTGCCCTTGGTTCATTCCTTTATTCTCCTTTCACCCATTCCCATCATCATCCCTCTCTCTTTCTCTTTCCCCCTTTAGTTGAGTGTAAGAATGGATGCCTCGGCAGGCGACAGCTGGAATCTGATTCATACGGGAATGGAGAGAGGTAGGCACTAGGCAGGGTAAAAGAGAGAGAGAGAGAGAGAATGAGGGAGAGAGAGGGGGATGAGAGGGATTGTCTGTAGGGCACAGTGATAAAAAGGAAATGCATGCAATCTCCCAGAGACTGCTGAGGATAGGGAGGAAAAGAGGGCCACACTCAATGATTGGTCCAAACAAGCCCCGCCCAGCTTAGTCATGCCTCTACTGATTGGTCCACAGCCATGCTTGCCACCAGCGCTCTTAGTCAATAACCTTTTCAGTGAAATTCTGCTTAGATGGCTGTTTATGTCACTGTGCTGAAATCAACTAGATAAGAATAATATAAGTCCATAAATATACATACGCTCTAAAAAAAATGCTGGGTTGTTTCAACCCAATTTTGGGTCAAATATGGACTAACCCAAACCTTGGGTTAAAAATGTAACCCAATGGCTGGGTTTGTCCATATTTGACCCAAATTTGGGTTGAAACAACCCAGGATTTTTTTTAAAATATGTTTTCAGGAGACCTATTTTCAAAGCTGAATATAAAGACCTTCTGTATAAGGGTAGGTGATGTAGCTAAAAGTTAAATCGCACAAAAATAAAAATGCATTTTAATTTTATTTGATGCCTTGATATGTATTTGCTCTGAAATTGAGTAGAATAATATCATAAAAGCCATTGTAGCCAAGCAGATTCAAATGCTTCACACCAAGAACGATAGTTCTAAAAATCGTTCAACGAGTCGGTGTTTCCCGAAACCATAGTTCCAACAAACATTCGCAAACAGCATCGCACAGTAGTGTGGTTGGAACGACAGCTTTTGACCTGTGGTTAGAAGCAGAGTTCATTTCCATGACATGTGGACTTAATAAATCATTATCTTGAGCAAAAGAAGCAAGCTTACATTCAGTATCTGATATATTGCTCTCTCTATAGAAGCAGGTCCAAAAATAGGAACCCCTAAGAAACAGAAAGTGAAGGATTCGCACTGCTATGTCAGCATGTGAGTCTGTAAAAAGTCTCTCTCTCAGCAGTGTAATGTAGTGTACTTGGGTGGAAGCGGCAGGTAGAATGGGACATGATTCAGCCACAGTACCAGCTGTTCTTGCCTTCAGGGGACCGTTTCATTTCACGCTTCTGAACTATATATGGCACTGAGGGGAGAATCTGTGCCTTCAGATTAGAAGATATGGAAGAGGGGGCGACTCTCCTATTGATTGAGACACAGACCTTTTCAGGGAGACAAAGAGGACAGCATAGAGTGGGTGAAAGAATATGTTTCACTTGTCTCTTTCTTGAATTGTAAGCCTGACAAATCAGGCAACGTTTAGGACTGCATGTGACATGCCTGTGCAGATATTACCATATTGTAAAATGCATATTTCCTGTCCTGAATGCTGGTTGGTCAAAATTTGTACTAAAAACAAGCTATATAGTAAAAGTGATCAGCACAACAACTCAGGCCCCGTCCACACTACTGCGTTTTCGTTTAAAAACGGAGACCTTTTGCTACGTTTGCACCTCCCGTCCACACTAAAACGGCAAAAACGGAGACCCAAACCGGAGAAGTTTAGAAACGCTGCCGATCCATTTTTCGTTTTGAATCTCCGGAGGGCGTTTTAGTGTAGACGGGTCAAAACGGAGGACTTTAGAAACGATGACGTAGTAGAGGCTCACGCTCGGCTCTGTGATTGGGTGTCATCAGTCATGGCGTATATCTTTGACTTTAAACGGCTGGATGATGTGCCGTTCTCATGGATCGACAAAGAGACAAATGGTCTAGTCTCCAAATCGGATCATGAAGGGTCAAGGGTCAAATTGCTTGTTGTAATGACAAACAGTTAAACAAGGCTTGCAGTGTGACAGATGTGTGTGCCATGACACCAAACACACTGCACTTTATCATCATCAGGCTTGGGTTAAAGTAGCTGCAGATGGAGACATATATAAAGGAAATGCTAATTAGGTTGTATTTGATGTCAATTGGGGGCCAGATTGTATAATACTTTGGAATGCTGGGATTGGCCAATCAGAATCAAGTTTTATATATATATATGCATATAAATGCACAGAATGTAAATAAAGTGTGAATATAAATGTAACGAATGGGAGTTATGGTTGATGTCCTGTGCATATGATGGTTGGCTTGAGATTGTTTGATGTTAGACTGTTGCGAGTGGTAAAACCTGTGTGACTGTCCTCTCAAATATCATCCCAACACATAAACACACACTTACATGCATGCTGTGAATGGCCAGCATTAGCCCTTAGTGACGAGCCACAACAGAACTTAATTGGAACAAACATGCACGTATATGCAGTGTACACACACACACATTTACCATTGACACACCCTCGCTTGTTCAACCTCAAACATGTTCAGCCAATGTGTTTTGTGCCTCTTTGTTCACTCCCATGAACACCCTCTCTCTCTCCTCGCATATATATTCACACAATCCTATATATTCTTTCTCTGTGACGAGCACACACACACACACGTTCACCCCCTGATAACCCTCCGGTGGCAGCCGTCCGTCCCTCAGCGTGACATGGCCTGGACGACAGCGACGTAACAATGACTTATTAACATTGTGAGCAGCCATCTCCTATTCTCCTAATCACCCCTCAAACCAGAGTCAGAAACACACACACACACACACACACACGTACGCACAAACGCATACATTTAGAGAGAGAGAGAGCTGGGTAAGATCAAAGTCATGCTTTACAAATTCACTAAGAAATATGACATTATCAACTAACATTAATCAACAATGAGCAATACATTTGCAGTATTTATTCATCTTTGTTAAGGTTAGAATCATTGTTAGCTCCTCTCCATTAAGTTAAAAATGTTAATATTGCATTAGTAAATGTTGAAATTAACATTAACTGAGTTTAATAAATGCTTTAGGAGTATTTTCATTGTTAGTTCTTGTTAGCTAATTTAATCTAATGGTAGCAAACTGAACCTTATTTTAGTGTCTTGAGCAGATAAATGACTTAAGAAATACGATTCTCAAATCACTGAAAAAAAACCTTATCTGTCTTAATTAGTACTTTTGTGTCCAAAACAAATATCTGAACATTTTTAAAACAAAATAATTGACCTAAGAAGCAAAGCTGCCAATATTAGAACTTGTTTTTGATGTGTATCAAATGTGTGGTTGAATGTGTATTTTTTTGTTGTTGTTCCTCTGACAGATTTTTTATTTCTTTTTTGGCTTGTCACTCGACTCACCGCTTTGCCTCGGCAGCTGTCAAACTTCTAAGAAGATATTTTAAGCAGAAAGCATGTCCTTGTTTGAACACATGAGATGTGTGTGAAGTACACAATGTTTCAGACAAAAACAGAACATCTTTTGATAAGGAATGATAGTGTTCATTTGGTGGTACTTTCATCGAATATTTCTGAATTTCATAAATTAGGGTATCTTTAATCTTGTGAAATAATTGTTTTCACTTTTAGATATATTATATTATATTATATTATATTATATTATATTATATTATAAAGGCGCCAATCCAAACCACATGGCATGATCAGATGCTCTCTCAACTGCTGTTTTTTCAGCGCTGTCATTTTTGTTGTGTGTTTATTTTGTTACTGAGAGAAAACCATTTACATATTAATCTAAACGTCGCTCTCAGCAGCGCGGACTGTTACGGTTTAACCGGTGACCGTGTTAATTGTGACTTCGTGCCAGAAGTGAACGATCGGCCGCAGATTCGTCAATTCTGAAAAACTTGCGCAATGTGTTCATTACGATTAAACTTTCTCACTATGTTGGTATCATTGTAAAGATAAAACATAAGTGACGTATTTACCTGTAACGGCAGAGGCCCTTTTAACAACCAAAAAAAAAAAACTTTTTTTTTTAAAAAAAACCCAGTTTCACAGACAAGGCTTAAGCTAGTCTCAGACTAAAATGCATGTTTGAGCTGCTTTAACCGAAAGCAACTTGCACTGATATATCTTAAAATATGTCAGTTCCATTGTTTTGTCTCAAGATACACATCAGTAATGTGTTTTTTTTAGGGCTCTGAAACGATTAATCGCGATTAATCACATCCAAAATGAAAGTTTGTGTTTACATAATATATGTGTGTGTACTGTGTATAATTATTTTTAATACATAAATACCCACACATGCATGTGTATTTAAGAAATATTTGCATGTATATACTGTATATAGACTGAATGTAGCCTATATACACTCACCTAAAGGATTATTAGGAACACCATACTAATACTGTGTTTTTGACCCCCTTTCGCCTTCAGAACTGCTTTAATTGTACGTGGCATTGATTCAACAAGGTGCTGAAAGCATTCTTTAGAAATGTTGGCCCATATTGATAGGATAGCATCTTGCAGTTGATGGAGATTTGTGGGATGCACATCCAGGGCACGAAGCTCCCGTTCCACCACATCCCAAAGATGCTCTATTGGGTTGAGATCTGGTGACTGTGGGGGCCATTTTAGTACAGTGAACTCATTGTCATGTTCAAGAAACCAATCTGAAATGATTCGAGCTTTGTGACATGGTGGAAGTAGCCATCAGAGGATGGGTACATGGTGGCCATAAAGGGATGGACATGGTCAGAAACAATGCTCAGGTAGGCCGTGGCATTTAAACGATGCCCAATTGGCACTAAGGGGCCTAAAGTGTGCCAAGAAAACATCCCCCACACCATTACACCACCAGCAGCCTGCACAGTGGTAACAAGGCATGATGGATCCAAGTTCTCATTCTGTTTACGCCAAATTCTGACTAACATCTGAATGTCTCAACAGAAATCGAGACTCATCAGACCAGGCAACATTTTTCCAGTCTTCAACTGTCCAATTTTGGTGAGCTCTTGCAAATTGTAGCCTCTTTTTCCTATTTGTAGTGGAGATGAGTGGTACCCGGTGGGGTCTTCTGCTGTTGTAGCCCATCCGCCTCAAGGTTGTGCGTGTTGTGGCTTCACAAATGCTTTGCTGCATACCTCGGTTGTAACGAGTGGTTATTTCAGTCAAAGTTGCTCTTCTATCAGCTTGAATCAGTCGGCCCATTCTCCTCTGACCTCTAGCATCAACAAGGCATTTTCTCCCACAGGACTGCCGCATACTGGATGTTTTTCCCTTTTCACACCATTCTTTGTAAACCCTAGAAATGGTTGTGCGTGAAAATCCCAGTAACTGAGCAGATTGTGAAATACTCAGACCGGCCCGTCTGGCACCAACAACCATGCCATGCTCAAAATTGCTTAAATCACCTTTCTTTCCCATTCTGACATTCAGTTTGGAGTTCAGGAGATTGTCTTGACCAGGACCACACCCTAAATGCATTGAAGCAACTGCCATGTGATTGGTTGATTAGATAATTGCATTAATGAGAAATTGAACAGGTGTTCCTAATAATCCTTTAGGTGAGTGTATAATGTATATAAACATTTTATAAATAAATAACATATTTTTCTTACATATATACATGTGTGCATTTATAAACAAAATAATTATACACAGTAGGGCTGCACGATGTATCATTTTAACATCGATATCGCGATGTGCGCATCCACGATAGTCACATCGCAGATATGTACGATGTCAAGTATGGATTGTAGTTGATGGCAGGGGCGTAGCAACCGGGGGGGACGGGGGGGACACGTCCCCCCCACTTTTAGAAACAGGTGATTTCTGTCCCCCGCATTTTTTTTTACTCCGCGCCAATATTTCCGCCCGTGTTCTCTGATTTGTTACTTAGACTTGAGTGAGCTAACATTCAGCCAATCACAGCGCGAAGCATCTATTGGGCGCGTCTGCCATCGAGCTTCAAATCTTTTGTTGCTCTTGCGAATTTTCGTGTTTGTTTAGTCGCTTTGCTGTTTGGCCGTCTAATGCACCCCAGAAAAAAAAGCAGAGGACTACATCATTTTTTTTCAAACACACACTGTTACAGTATGTCGCGATGACATGAATCACACGTAAAGTTTCCTTATTATGATTTAACCTACTAAAAAGTGTAAGACAACAGAACCCGTATGGACCTCGTCACGTCGCGCCGGATTGTGCCGAGTGTGTGTTAAATGCTCTCCTACTTGTTGCTTTGGATAAAAGCGTCTGTTAAATGAGACATAACAGATTATTCCCAGCAGGCACACAACGTCATAAGACGTTGATATTTGGTTAAATTTTGGTTGCGACGTCGGGTGACCAAAATTCAATGTAAATTCAACATCTTATGTCAATGTTAAATTGATGTCCAATACCGAATACATTGATTTAGGTTTTATTGATATATTTTTATAAAATGTCTGTTGTATAAAATTACTGTAGGCTAGATGTAATCTGTATACTACTCATTGAACACTTTTTTTGGTCCAACTGTTAGTAAGATAAAAGTTATTGTTCAAGTGTAGTTTAACTGAAATATTGTAAATAGCCTATCATAAAATATCTTTATTTCATAAAAATAAAGTATAGATGTCCACAGTTGTCTGAAAGTCCCAAGTCCTGCAATATTTTTTTTATTTCGAGTATGATTTCACAAAAATAGGTTGCTGTAAACTATCATGGCATGTTCCCAAAATTGGCACTAGGGTGCTGTAAAATGCCAATTGCTATTCCATCTAGAATTTATTATTATGAACATCACCTTTCAGTCCCTCCAGAAAAACGCGATTATGCAATCGTATGATTCAATAATCAGCCAAAGTCCGCATATTTATGCGGGGGCATTTTTTCAAATACGCCGCACTTTTGCCGTATAAATTGCCGATTTCCACGCAAAATATGCGGGGCTTGTATGATTTCATAATCCCCGCATTTTTGTTGCAAAAAAAGTCACATATATCTTAGCAGAAAGTTGAAAAATGTTGCGTTTGCTTCACACGAGAGCAGCCGTTTCCCCCTGTTGCCATGGGAACGTTATGAAGTGACGTAATTACGCGACATGAACATCAATGAAAAAAAAAACTGTAAAACAGTTCATTTTATTCATTTTTACAGAAGTTGTAGCATATTCCTTTTGTAAAGCTACAGAACTTGTTTGACTCATTGTTTTGTAAGTTTGAGCCATGTGTTTATTAAGGTCTGAAATAAAACAAGATTAAATATTCCAGCACTTTCTGTGATGTATGTTTGCTTATCATAGGAAGTAATAAGAAATAGCTCTTTACATTAAGGTAGTAGCCTAGTGAGAACAGGGTGTTGGGGAGTCACTTTTTCTCTCTTTTTCATCAAACCGCAGTTTTTGCAAGTTCCCGCAATTTCATCACATAAAATTGCAAATATCCTGCATATTCCATCGCCTCATAATCAAGGATTTTTGCCCGCAACAATCACAAAAAAACTCCGCATTGTTCTGGAAGGACTGACCTTTGGGTCACATTACCACACCATTTTCTCCCCCCCACTTTTATAATGGCTGCTACGCCCCTGGTTGATGGTGATTCATGATCAGTAGGCAACGTGCCAGCAGCTCTCCGGCCCGTAACGCTTGTGATTCGTGGATTAATTGCAAAGTTCAACCATCATAGTGTGAGAGTTTATCAATTTGCAAGTCCTGTCAGTTTAAACATAAAGCGCAAGAAGACTGGAACTTGCGCGCTGTTTTCTGTCAGCCTCTAAAGCGTATTTTTGTCCCGCCAAAGTTTGACCGGGCGACTGATGTAAAGACTGACTGCTGCGCTTGTTTAACTGAGAGAGCGAGCAGAGAGAGTGAAAGCCCCGGTCGCGCGCGCGCACTCTCACCGTCTTCAAACTGTCTTTCTCGCTCTCCCTCCCTCGCGCATATTAATGAATTGAGTTGAGTTGACTCAGTGATGGATTTCATCCAGTGATGAAATGTTTTCTGTGTTGACAAATCTTGTGCGATGTGGTCCGTTAATGAAACGTCCGATTCGCGAACTAATGACTCATTTGAACCGATTCACTTTAATGAATGGTTAAAACAACTGATCTGTCCAACACTGAACTCAAGAGACATAAATCAGAAACACTTTACAATAAGGTTCCATTTATTAAAGTCTAGTTAACTACATTAGTTAACATACTATTAATATTAGTTTCTATGCAGATTTACTCCATGACAAAACCACCCAAGTCATTCTAGAATTATTCATTCTTTCCAAATAGAGCTATTTAAGTAATCTGGTGAAATTGTTTTTATATCGCAATATATATCGCAGAAAAATAAAATATCGCAATGTGATTTTTTTACCAATATCGTGCAGCCCTAATACACAGTACACACACATATATTATGTAAACACAAACTTTTATTTTGGATGCGATTAATCGTTTGACAGCCCTAGTTTTTTTCTAAGGCACGTTTTTAAAAGCCACTTAAAATGTCCTAATTAAACTAAGGCCTAATCCTGGCTTAATCTAAGCCCTGTCTGTGAAATTAGATAAAGTCATTTTTGTTACGGGATTCGAACTCATCACATGTCATGTTCAGAGATAACAACAATGCCATTTAGCGGTTGAGGTTGAAACTGAAAACATAGCCACTTCCACAAATCTTGGATGTAAACAAATAAATATCGATACAGTGTTTTTTTTGAGAATGATACAGTATCGCCAAACATAACATCCCAATATTCATGATATTTTCTTACACCCGAGCATGTTAATGGATGTGACACTCTGGTGGGAAAGAGAGAAAGGTTCCACCTGTTCAGCCTGAGCTTGTGATGTGCTGGTCAAACAGAAACTCAGCTGTGTTCCCTTCCTGTCTCTCTCTGCTCCCGTTTGCATATGTGTGGTGATAATGGAGCAGCAGGCGGCACTCCACCCTTCCCCACCCCACTCAAACCAGTCCAGCTGACTATTGACACTCCAAACATTTCCATAGCCTGCCCGCACACGGAAACACAGGAGGAAACACAGAGGAGAGAAAGAGCAGGGCACCACAAACTAGCATCACTCTCTCATACACAATCACATATTTATATATAAATGTATATATGTGGTCTATATATATTTACAGGGCTTGGCATTAACCTTTTTTGTGCTCTCCAAAGTTACTTGCCACTTAGCATTTTTCCTGGCCACAATTTTGACATCGATACCATAGGGAAAAACTGCCATAAAGACATTTTTAATATTATCTCATAATTTGGCAGCAGATATATTAGGCTGCTGTCACTTTAAGACCTGACGCACAAATCCATTATAAATGCTTTTTCTTTCTAAACTGTTTAAGTTCACATAAAACATAACTTACTGTGTTTACGTGAATACTCGCCAAAACCGGCATTTTTACATTATTTTGTGTGTATTTGACTGTTTAAGCGCAATAAGCAGCGTTAAAGGCCACTGCTGAAATCCATATATATATATATATATATTATTTATTCCACTCCATCCGGTGTGACTCATGTTTGTAAATATGGAATAGACAGAAAGTCAAGTCGAACTCTTTCAAGTCTTTATGCCAACTGTATAATCTCATGTGGATGAATGTGGCGTGACAGTGGCTTTGACCAGTGTTTCCCATCTGTTATTGTCTTATGTACCTGTTGACTTATATAATTCTTGTTCTAATAAACTAAGCATGTGGGTCTTAGTAGTTTCAGTAAACAGGTCTGAATTCATGGATAACAATGCCAGGATTGGTCTCTCTCCTCTAATGCCACTTCTGTGAAATATTGACATTGTGCTCCACATGCCATTTACTGGCGCCTGTCTGTTCAGTCAGTGTATGTGTGTGTAGTTTAAAGCTTGTCATGTGTCTTGGATTGGGATGTAAAACTAAGCTTGTGTTGTGTTTAGATGAGTGTGCACTTTACCTTAGTTACGTGAAAGAGAGAGCTTGTGTGTGTGTTTAAGAGATCTTGTTTCTCTTCCCTGCACACATGCTACTGGCTGATAAATATTTGATATAGTATAGAGCTCTCAACTCCCTCCAAAAGTCTTCATTTTGCTGCGTCTATTTCCCCCACTTCAATTTATTACTTTCTTAATAATTTCGTAATGTTCCTGGTCTCATTATGAACGATTCATATTACATTATTCCATTCTGGGAATACATTGCATTTATTCTATATTTTCATTATGTACACTACTGTTTAAATGTAAGGGGTCAGTATGATTTTTAATACTTTTCAGCTAGAATAATTTTAATTGTACAAAATATTTCCATTTCAAATAAATGCTC
Organism: Rhinichthys klamathensis goyatoka; assembly: GCF_029890125.1. NCBI lineage: Eukaryota > Metazoa > Chordata > Actinopteri > Cypriniformes > Leuciscidae > Rhinichthys > Rhinichthys klamathensis. The sequence continues at coordinate 6,385,464 of NW_026606558.1, forward strand.
TTTTTTTTTTTACTTACAAAAAAAATATTAATATATGGATTCCACAAAAATATGAAGCAGCACAACGGTTCAATATTGATAATAATAAGAAATATTTCTTCAGCAGCAAATCAGCATATTATAATGATTACTGAAGGATATTTTTTTGGCACTTTTCATGGTCCAATTGATACCGGATATATTCAAATCGCGCCCTATATTTTGTTCCCGCTGAACATGTGGTTTCACTCAGAAATACGTCACATGCTAAAGTTAAAATGGGTTGGTAATGCCAGTTCAAAACAATATGAGAATATTGTTACCTCATGTAGCTCCGCCCCTTTTGTGTTCTGTCTTCCGGTTTGTATTCCCACAGCACGAAAGTAAGATCTTACGGATTTATGCATGAACCGCTCGTTTTAAAATCTTCCCGGTCTACTGACATTTGTGATGGCATTCGCTTCAAACATTACAATAACTCCAACTCTAATTACTAACTCAACAATAAGTAAATCCACTTGACGTCACCAGCTAATAACTTGACAGCGATGCCATAGAAATATACAGAGCTACAGCAAAAACTGAAGTTCAAACACGGATTTCTATAGATGGCTGCACGCTTGTTTCTCAGCCGCTTAAGGTCTATAGAGATCTAACGTGATCTGTTTTGTTTTCTTGAGGTGTCACTGTGTACATCATTCTCATATGACTCAAATGTGTGTTACATATGTTTGCGCTTCAGTTTTATCTTAATTGCAAATCAAGGGTGTTGTTTTCCATCCTTGTGTAAAGCTTCTGCTTTCCGAATGATCTGGTTTGACCTCTGATGAGCGTTACTGAGACTCCTTACTGGATATTACATGCAAAAGTTGATATTGTTTCCACTATTCAATAATCAGACATCTCAACGGTGAGCAAAAACTGGATCTTCGGCTTCATATGTCTCTGCTCTTCATTTCAGTTCTGATTCTGGAGCCCGTGGAGAGAGACGACCTGTGTGGAAAGACTCTGAAGATCACAGACTTCGGGCTTGCTCGGGAATGGCATCGCACCACAAAGATGAGCGCGGCGGGCACGTATGCCTGGATGGCTCCAGAGGTCATCAAGCTGTCACTGTTCTCAAAAAGCAGCGATGTATGGAGGTGAGCTGGCGTCCTCCTGTGGACTGTGTTTTACAGCCTAAATCAGGGGTCTCAAACTCGACTTAACTGGGGGCCGCTGGAGGTAGAGTCTGGGTCAGGCTGGGCCGCATCAATTAATATTACACAAAAAAAATTGTATTCAAGTATTCCAAAAAAGGAGCACAACTGATCCAATCTTCTCAATATTTATTATTAACGTTTCTTCTGAACTGTTCCTCTGAATTTGAACATTACTTTCCGTACATGATTGGTTCTTCATGAGCTGTCCTTCTGACAGTTGAAGTTCATTTTACAAACTTTCTTTGTCTTTTCCTTATACACAACATCTTTGTGATACTTATATTTGCTCATGTCCTTTTTATTTTCAATATGATATTGAATGTTTTTTTGGAAGGCACATTTCCTTTTATTATACTTAGAAAAACAATTATTGCTTTTGAAATACATATATTTGCAGTCATGTCTGCCCGTCTTATTGGATTCTTTCTACACATGTATAGTGTCTCAGGCAAATTACTGACTTTGCACAAATCAAAGCAAACCTTCTTATCAACCTGTTGGACACATATTACAAGCTCAAAATGATTATTCTCACATTGTTTTAGAGCAGGGGTCTCCAACAGATCGCTCGTGAGCTACCAGTAGCTCGTGGCCTGATTGGTGGTAGCTCGCCAAGGGGCCGTTCACATATTTTGCGCGCTCAAGTTCGTTATTTCAAATGTAGGCGCTCTCATAATTGAAGCGACGCGCTCATTTTTTCCAGGCGCAGTATGTTTGTACTTCGCGGTTGTCTATGACAACTATTGACAACAAACCCACCGTAAGCTGTCACGAGACTATCTATGGTAGCCCATAAGGGATAAAAAAAACGCGGCACACGCAACGACGGGCCGCACTAACATTAAACTTTAATGTCAAGTAGGGGGCCACAAAATAGCTCGAGTTTGAGACCACTGGCCTAACTAGAGGTTCTGTGGCTGATTATGGTCTTTTTCGTGTTAGTTTTGGAGTGCTACTCTGGGAGCTGCTGACTGGTGAGGTGCCGTACCGTGAAATTGACGCTTTGGCTGTGGCGTATGGAGTTGCCATGAACAAGCTGACCCTTCCCATCCCCTCCACCTGCCCCGAGGCCTTTGCACAGCTGCTGGGAGGTAAGAACAGTTTTGGTTGAACACCATGAAAAATGTACCTGTGAACATCAGGAGTTCTCAACTCTGGCCCTCGAGGTCCACTTTCCTGAAGAGTTTTGCTCCAACCCTAATTAAACACACCTGAACAAGCTCATCAAGCTCTTTAGGATTACTTATGCCTGCTACAGACTGTACGATTTCGTCAATCCTATAAGATCATTACAAATCACACTTTATGGCATGGATAAACTTGGGTACGACATGTATGTAGACTGGACGATGATGACACCTATTGAATCTAGGGCTACGACGCTAGTTATTATAGAAGAATAAACCGTCATCAGCATGAGCTAGTGGTGAACAAAGAGCAAGAAGAATCACACTTTGGCAATTGTGGTTTTTATGTGCGCTGAAATAAAGAGGAGGAAGTGAAAGAGGAGACTATGGACGAATCATGGCGAGGGAAAAGAGGACAACTCGGCACATCAATCTTGCAAATGGAGCTTGAGGAAAGTAGTTTTAAGTTTTCAAGTCTCGCCATTTGTATTGGCTAGTCAGTAGACGAGATCGTAGCAGCAAACACACTGTGAGATGATCATGATAAATCTCTGACACTGATCGCAGGCAATCTTTGGTCACAAGATCGTGACTACAGCCGTATTTGAAGCTCTCTCACTGTACGATGTAGGACCAGCGTTTAGGAGCCATGACCTCCGAAATCACCACGATTGGCTATCTTTCGTCTGGGACAGTCCAAAATCACACAATGTGTACCGGGCATAAAAACAAAGCCACATGAAGGCAAGCCGGCAAGGTTAGCCAAAAAAAGGAGACGAGGACATTGTTTTGAATGGATGTCAATGGAGGAGAGGCCTCACTACGCTGAATAAACCGCTTTTGTGGGAAAACGGCTTCTTATTTAATGAATCGACAGCTAATTGGCTAATCTTTAACATGTTTGCTCTAAAAAAATCATTTTGGATTGATCTATTTTTAGAGTTTACACCGAAAAAAAAAAAGAAGCTGTTTCATAAGATAAGTCACGGACAATTGCGCGACAGGTATGATTCAGTTTACGGCACTTCTCATTCATTTCTATGGTCTCCGCAAACAGTGATTGACTGTCGCACAACTCAATGACGTCAAGGCTGTAATGTGATTGGTTATCAAGTCACACGTGATCCAAGTTAGCCGTTACGCCGTCTCCAATAGTAGCAGAGGTGTAAAGTCCAGGTTCAGAAAGTAAAAGTCCTTCTCAGGATTTTGTTCCAATCACCTGGATTTGCTCATTAGCAGTTTTTCAGCCAGGAGTTAGAACTAATTTGTAAAATCAGCTGGCTGATTTTTTTTTTTTTTTTTTTTCAGGCAAGTCATTAAGAACAAGTTCTTATTTACAATGGCGGCCTGACAAGTGGAATAACCACTTAGGGAAAGGAAATGGGGCTAAAATAAATACAGTACATTAGAAATAAATACAGGTTAACAATTACATTAAATACAATTTAAAAAACAACACAAAATGATTATGTAGAAAAGCAACTGCATGTGTCCATGAACAAGGATGATATAATCATTTTAAAAGATTAAAATTGAAATTAGTGTATCTAGTTTGAGAATATTTTGCAGAGCATTCCAGTCGCGAGCGGCAGCAGATTGAAAAGAAGCAAGACCAAATGCAGAGTTAGTTTTGGGAATACATAATTGAAGACGAAGTGAACACCGGGTGTCCCATTACAGTTCATGGGAGGAATAAACATATGGCAGGACTTTTACTTTCTGACCCCTGGACTTTACCTCTGGTAGAGCCACAGACCCTCGTATCTCCCAATAATACGACCATCTCTGCTAAAAAGTTAAAGGTCCCGTTCTTCGCGATTCCATTTTTCAAACTTTAATTAGTGTGTAATGTTGCTGTTAGAGCATAAATACTACCTGTAAAATTATAAAGCTCAAAGTTCAATGCCTAGCGAGATATTTTATTTAACAGAAGTCCCCTTTCAAAGCCTACAGCGAACGGCCAGTTTGGACTACATCCCTCTACTTCCTTTTTAAATGACATAACTAGAACAGTTTTTTGACTAATCTCCGCCCACAGGAATACACAAAAAAGGGGGCGTGGTCTTGTTGCGCTCCCACAGAGAAGAAGCACTTCAGCTGCATGCATCTCCAATTTATGGTAAGAGGCGTGACCTTTCCGGGCAACGTGCGATAAGCTGCTGTCGAATCACAACACAGGAACCGCTGGCACAATCAGAACTCGTTACGTATTTCTGAAGGAGGGACTTCATAGAACAAGGAAGTCATCGGGCCGTTTTTTGGACAGTGAAAACAGCGGTATACAGATAAGTAAATTGTGTGAAAAATACTGTGTTTTTTACACGCGAAACATGAACACATGTTATATTGCACACTGTAAACACAATCAAAGTAGGGCTGTCAGTTAAACGCGTTATTAACGGCGTTAACGCAAACCCATTTTAACGGCGTAAAAATTTTTAGCACGCGATTAACTTTTTGGCCTAGCAAACTTTGTAGTTTTTTTCACATGCTTTTGCAACAGGAGCATGCGCGGCGCTGCGCTATGAAACCCATTCATTTCAATGGCTTGCGCCGCGCGAGGACGTTTTGTTGCTTCGTCGACCAAAGCGCAAGCGGATCTAGCAAGACCAGAAACAAAACAATAGGCACGCCCGCACACACTTGTTTGGGCTTGCGAGCCGGCCAAATAGTAGGTTAACGTTACGTTTTGAGTGGATGACGAGTGCGAGACGCCGAAATGGATGCCAATAAGATTCTGAATTGAAAGTTTACTTTTAAAAAGTTGCCAAATGGTTCCATTGACGAGACCAAAGTGATCTGTGTGTTTTGTCGTTGTGAACTGAGCTATCATCATCGCAGCACGTCCAGTCTGAAATACCACTTGATGATGGCCAAGCACACACACACACACACACACACAGCTGATGCGAATTCTCCGCCCCCTCGTCAATATCAGGACCTCGTCAGGATTTCTTTCACCCTTTTATTGATGGACAGTGTTACATTGTGTGAGGGATTATTTGCTCCAAGTGAGAATGTTAGTGTGAAATTGAACACAGTATTTTGTATATTTGTCAATGTTGTTTTCAATAAAAAACATTTGCACAAAGCAAGCCGATCCACTTTTCCATGTTGATAAGAGCATTAAAATGAGAAAAAATAATGGGACAAAAAGAAATCAAGAGACATTTAGAATAGATAAAAATGTGCGATTAATCGCGAGTTAACTATGACATTAATGCGATTAATCGTGATTAAATATTTTTATCGTTTGACAGCACTAAATCAAAGCTTCAAAAAAACATGAAGAACGGGACTTTTAAGGCATGTGTGTTTGATCAAGGTTGGAGCTAAACTCTGCAGAAAAGTTGAGTTGAGAATCCTTTTTATTTACATCACATCCTCACTTTTCTCTCTCTCTCTCTGTAGAGTGTTGGTGTCCTAACCCACATGGGCGTCCTTGTTTTGGGAGTATCCTGAAGAGACTGCTGGACATTGAGCAATCAGCCATGTTCCAGATGCCCCTGGAGTCTTTCCATTCCCTGCAGGAAGACTGGAGGCTGGAGATCCAGCAGATGTTTGATGAACTACGAGCAAAGGAGAAGGTATGGACCATTTGTTTCACGTTTGGTACATCTCGGGGATTTAGTAGCCTACCAGTAACTTGTGATGGACTCCTGAAATATTTTTAGTGCAATAGTTTAAAGGGATACTCCACTTTTTTGGGAAATAGGCTCATTTTACAACTCCCCCAGAGTTAAACTGTTGAGTTTTACCGTTTTTAAATCCATTCAGCCGATCTCCGGTTCTGGCGGTACCACTTTTAGCATAGCTTAGCATACATCATTGAAGTGGACAAGACATTAGCATTTCTCAACAAAAAAAAATGACCAAAGAGTTTCGATATTTTTCCTATTTAAAACTTGACTCTTCTGTAGTTACATTGTGCACTAAGGCCGACGGAAAATGTAAAGTTGCGATTTTCTAGGCTGATATAGCCACAAATATATAAAGATACGTCCTTCAGATGAGACGTTAAACCGAGGTCCTGACTCTCTGTGGTCATTAAAAATCCCAGGATGTCTTTCGAAAGAGTAGGGGTGTAACCCCGGCATCCTGGCCAAATTTGCCCAGTGGCCTCTGTCCATCGTGGCCTCCTAATCATCCCCATATATATATATATATATACACTGATTGGCTACATCACTCTGTCTCCTCTCCACCAGTAAGCTGGTGTGTGGTGAGCGTTCTGGCGCAATATGGCTGCCGTCGCATCATCCAAGTAGATGCTGCACATTGGTGGTGGTTGAGGAGATTCCCCCCTTCCATGTGAAGCGCTTTGAGTGCCTAAAAAAGCGCTATATAAATGTAATGAATTATTATTATTATTATATGGCTAGGAACTATACTCTCATTCCTGCGTAATAATCAAGAAACTTTACTGCCGTGCCATGAGTGCAGCAGGCGTAATGATATGACGCAGTGCCTGAAAATAGTTCCGTTGTGTTGACGGAAGGTGGCCTATTTTCAGGCGCTGCGTCATATCATTACGCCTGCTGCTCTCATGGTACGGCAGTGAAGTTTCTTGATTATTACGCAGGAATGAGAGTATAGTTCCTAGCCATATCAGCCTAGAAAATCTCAACTTTACATTTTGTAACTACAGGAAAATTAATTAATTAATTCCTATTTTGTAATTAATAGGAAAAATATCGAAACTCTTTGGTAAATTTTTTTTGAGAAATGCTAATGGTCTTGTCCACTTCAATGATGTATGCTAAGCTATGCTAAAAGTGGTACCGCCAGAACCGGAGATCGGCTGAATGGATTCAAAAACGGTAAAACTCAACAGTTTAACTCTGGGGGAGTTGTAAAATGAGCCTATTTCCAAAACAAGTGGAGTATCCCTTTAATGCATGTTTCAGTTTATATTTACACTGTTGACACAAGAAATACTATCATACCACATAATTAACCCATTTAACTATATAATTAATATTATTTATTTAATAATATTAATTAACATACTAAATGTCACATCAAAGTACTGTCAAGTTTGTTTTTCACTTTCAAATAAAATATCTACAATAATACAGTACAATCTTTGCTTTATTTTTTTTACTGTCAGTTACCAAACAATACCATTATATTTATATTACAATTTATATTAATATACTATTTGTTAAAACCAGGTCACATAAAAGTTGCATCAAGTTTTTAAATGATTATTTTTAAAATGAATAAAAAAATAAATTCAAAATAATTAAAATAGTTATTTTAAAAAGTATAGTGCCGTTCAAAAGTTTAAGGTCAATACATTTTTTTTAAATGTAAAAAAAAGAAAAAGAAGTCTCTTATGTTCATCAAGGCATTTATTTGATTGAAAATACATATAAAAAAAGTAATATTGTGGCATAATATTACAATTTAAAATAACTGTTTAACTTGTAATTACAATTGCAAAAGTATTGGTGTTCAAGAAATATTTCCTATTATTATCAATGTTGAAATTATATATATATATATATAGAAGTATTAATTTGTAAATATTTTTTTAAAGAGCTCACCAAGGCTGCATGTATTTATTTTTTTTAATCAAAAATACAGTAATACTGTGGGGGGGGAAAAATCTTATGGACCCAAACTTTTGAAAGGTAGTGTACGTTTACAGGTTGATATTTGATACATTTAGGATCTAATAAAGATACAGTAGATATTTTGTGTGATTAAGAGACCTATGGATGTTTACACACAAGTATTCTGAACCAATATACAAATTAGCCTAATGCGTGGAAAAATCGCATCATCTACGCCTTAAAGAAATGACACGATATGATAAGCAATGACTTGTAGGCGTAGTGGATTAGTGGTGTAAATAACTGCCTGTTCATTAGGAGTTGCGATCCTGGGAGGAAGCTCTGGCACGGGCCGCTGAGGAGCAGAGGGAGCAAGAGGAGCATCTGAGGAGGCGCGAGCAGGAGTTAGCCGAGCGGGAGATCGACATTGTAGAGAGAGAGCTCAACATCATCATCCATCAGATGTATCAAGAGAAACCACATGTTAAAAAACGCAAAGGCCACTTCAAAAAGAGCAGACTGCTTAAACTTGGCAGGGACAGCAACTGCATCAGTCTGCCATCTGGTGGGTGGAATGGGAATCTAACTATATATATACATTTATTTATTTATTAGTTATTTTTAATCAAATCATATGTTATTTTTCAGTAAAATGTGGTATATTTTTACCATACAATGCAAATCAAATCCAAATCAAATTTAAAAGGAAGCCATAAAATAATGTACAGATTGTAAATTGTAATGCCTGGAAAAAAGTCCAAATCAATATGTCCTTAAAGGTGCAGTGAGCGATTTCTGAGAGACACTGTTGATATTTGAAATCAACCCAAACAAACACACCCCTCCCTTCATTGCTCCACCCCCAAAATGCACGAACACGCAATGCAAGAGTGGACGTCTTTTTCTTTATCGTAGCTGAAGCAAAGGAAAAAGTAAGAAGAAAAAATGAACATACAATACACAAGAGTGTATTCAAGCAAGAGTTTGTTGTTAGTCGCCAGCAACTCCAGACAAACATAATTGACACTCAAAACTGTAGATAACTTTACAACAACAGCATATCTTGGTTCTGTGAAACATAACTCTAACTATAGCAGCATCCACACCAACTGATGACAGTGTTCAGATTATTATATGAAAACACCAAAAACTCACCACAGTTTTAAAAAAAAAAGTGCACAAGCCCCAATAATCCAAATAGGTGAAAAGTTGCAAAAAACTCCTGCACACTTTATAAAGGTAAAAAAAGACAGCAAATGAGCGAAAAATCGCATTTTATCTTGCATTTGCATTTTTATTGTCTTTTTTCATCTTTTTGCCTATTATAAGCACAAGCAGTTATGTTGCCTGCCGCTTGAAATGCTTAAGCTCTTAAAAGCCATGTGGATGATTCTGTTCATTGGCTGTCAATGTTTTTCTCATTCATCAGCTGGAAAAAAATCACTCTGAAAGTGTTTCCATCGATATTGTCATTATCATTGTAGCTGTGGTGTTCACTTTCCTATCCTCATGGAATTAGAGCGATTATTAGAACTTTATAATAACCGTTATAGTCATTGTCCTTGGTGTGAACGTCAGTTAAGCCTGTGTCTGTTTTAGGTTTCGAGCATAAGATCACGGTGCAGGCGTCACTCAGCGTGGACAAGAGGAAAGGTCAGGGGAGCGAAAGCACGACTCCTCCAGCCAGCCCAGGGGTCATCCCTCGCCTCAGAGCGATACGCCGTGAGTCACGAACAGAGCAATACACAGCAGTCGTTTGCTTTTATATAGTGGAATAAACAAGAACCAGAGTGCATTGCTGGTCAGCTTAGTACATATTGACGGATGCCTGAACAATCAATACCTAGACACTTAAGAGCTTATCGTATCTGTGAAGTGCATTGAGACTGTCTTAGCTTCCATACTTCATGTAGACTTTTGTAGCAATAATATGTAGTTTACGGAGCCCCCCTAGTCCCACTTTGTAAAAAAAAAATTTATTATAACTATCTCGTGGCCTCAAGATAGTAACTCGTGGCCTCAAGATAGTAACTCGTGGCCTCTATCTTGAGGCCACGAGTTACTATCTTGAGGCCACGAGATAGTATCTTGAGGCCACGAGTTACTTATCTTTCCTATCCTCATGGAATTAGAGCGATGTTTAGAACTTTATAATAACCGTTATAGTCATTGTCCTCGTGGTAACTCGTGGCCTCGTGGATAGTATCTCTATCTTGAGGCCACGAGATAGTGGGCCCTATCTTGCACTCGGCGCAAATGACTTTGTACACTGACGCATGTATCATTCCTATTTTGCACCCGCGCAAAGCGGTCTTTTCCCTCCACAGAAACACGTCGGTTAACTAAGAAATACACTTGCGTTCCCCGGGGCGGTTCAGCGCAAAGAGGAGGCGTGTTCCGGCGCAAACTTTCCCTCATGCTATTTTGCAGTTCTATAAAACAATTGCGCCACTGACCAGAAAAAACCTAGTCTAAAGTCAGTGGCGCGTTGCGCGTTGTTCATTATGCTATTTTAAGGGCGCATGCTTGGCCATAATCAATGTAGCGGGTGCACAACGCGCATACACGTTGATTCTCTCATCTAAGCAGCAGTTTTCATTTTTGCAAATCATACATTATTTGGATGGATGGATGGATGGATGGATGGACGGACGGACGGACGGACGGATGATAAAAGCATACATGTAGCTTACACATATACCCAAATTATCATACGCCTGTTTAACAGAAGTTAATTTGGGTGGGTTTCTCCATCCCCAATGTCACTTCTCTGTGTTTTACGGCCCTGACGAGAACGTTGCTCTCCTCGGCTGTGAACCGCTCCTGTCGCGCGCCTGTCAAATCCGCCGTTATAATAGGAATCCGCTTTAAAACAAGTGCGCCTGCTCTTAAAGGGAATGTGAGACGACGCTCTGATTGGTTTATTTCAAGTTACGCCCAAACCACACCTATGAATAATGAAGCTACTTCAGACCAACCCCTTTTAGATTTGCGCCTGGCGCAAGAGGCATTTATCCCGCCGGGAAAATAGCAACAGCGCCGGGATCCGCCCACAAAGTTACTTGCGCTTTACGCTTTGACACTTGCGTTTCAGATCGTTAAAATAGGGCCCTTCATCTTGAGGCCACGAGATACTATCTTGAGGCCACGAGTTACTTATCTTGAGGCCACGAGTTACTTATCTTGAGGCCACGAGTTACTATCTTGAGGCCACGAGTTACTTATCTTTCCTATCCTCATGGAATTAGAGCGATGTTTAGAACTTTATAATAACCGTTGTAGTCATTGTCTTTGTGGTAACTCGTGGCCTCGTGGATAGTATCTCTATCTTGAGGCCACGAGATAGTATCTTGAGGCCACGAGTTACTATCTTGAGGCCACGAGATAGTTATGAAAAATTTTTTTGACAAAGTGGGACTAGGGGGGCTCCGTAGTAGTTTGCTAAAACAAACATAATATTGAATATTTTCTGAAATGTGTTCAATTTGCTGCCATCACTTGTATGCGTGGTCTAGTGACACCCAGTGATGGGAGGAAGACGTGGGGCCGGACGGCAGTGTGTAAGAAAGAGGACCTCGGGACCAAGAAGAAGGGCCGAACATGGGGACCGAGCTCCACACATCAGCGTGAGAGAGTCGGGGGGGAGGACAGGTACACCTAAAGAATATGAAATATTTTCCCGTCAGCGTTTTTGAAAATCATCGTCACCAAGGTTTCATGGCGCCTTGAATATTTTGTTGTATGAATATCTGAACATACAAAATATCAAAAGAAAGAACAAACCCTCTGCTTTAAAAAAAAAAATGTTTTATTCTAGCTTCACGCATTCTTTTTTTATCAACACTTGAATGTGGGTAAATTTCATAAAAAAGCAACATTTTGAGCAAAAGGCTGAGAAAAACACGTTTGTGTCAAAGACTACGTCCAGATCTGATTCAGAATAATGACTAAAACATAGATGGAGTAGATCGACTCCTGACATTTCATTCAGTAACATCAGGCAGTTTTGATTTAAATGCCCTTTAATGTTGATGATCACCTTATTTTACATATGCATCTGCTTACATATATGCTATCGTTTGTTTCTGCTCCTTTTTCTCCTGTGTTTTGAGCAGGAGATTTTGTACTCTTTCAGAAGATGTGTAATAGGGCCCCCTGCCGTATAACAAGGAAAACACAGAAAGCAGGAAAACTCTGTCAATGACGGGGAAACACTTAACATTGTCAAAGTCATTACCATGCTAAAACTCTTCCAAGAATTGTCATGATAGGAGTTACCATAAACTCCATGAATACCATTTTACAGCATAAGTTGCTTAATAGTATTTTTTTTTTTTTTAGGTTAAAATCACTTGGGGAGGGCAAGGTGTGGTCCTCCAGTGCCCCAAATCTGGGGAAGTCCCCAAAACATGCTCCTATAACAGGTGGATTCTCAAGTCTAAATGAAATGGGTGAGTCGGAATCACGCTCTTCTTATAGACACTCAGATTTGACGACCATTGTGACCCAACACTACAACAAACAAATGAATAACTGACATGAAGTGATTACGGTAGTAGTTTTATGGCCTGTTTCGCCTTCATCACCCGTATCTTGTGTGTAGAGGAGCACAGTGAGTTGGATGACAGTTCTCCAGGACGTCTGGCTCCTGAGCTGGGCAGTAACGGAGCGATGGAGGAGGTGGGCTCAGGATCGGGAATAGGCTCACAGGACTCAACGCTGCGACGCTCCAGTCAGAGGAAGAAGAGTGAGCTTCTGCTGCTGGGCTGTGCCTCCATACTGGCTGCTGTGGGACTCGGTGCCGACGTCTGCCAGCTGGGACGACAACAGGTACACACTGTTACAGAGTGAGAATGCGGGAAAGAAAGAAAGTTAATTAGGTTAATTACGAGGACTGATTATCGCTGGACATAGCTGTTTTTTTTTTTTTTTTGTTAATTTTTTTATTTATATGTCATAAACAAGATTGCAAATATTGATTAATACTAAATAATATAATATTAATTAATCATTATTATACATTTAATTGTACTATGTATGAATATTATTGATTGTAATTTAATATGTAAATAGATGTTATTATTAATTTTAATTTCCAAAAAATAATTATATATTTATATATTTGTGTATATTATATAAACTATAAACTTTATTTATATATGTATGCATTTATATATATATATATATATATATATATATATATATATATAAAATACATGTGTGTGTGTACAGGTATATGCATAAATATATATATACACACACATATATATATATATATATATACACACACACATATATTATATAAACTAACTTTTATGTTATATGCCATTATTTTGACAGTACTAATACACACACACATTTCATTGCAAAATTAAGTTTTTTTTTTGCATAAAGTGCAACAAATACTTCTATAATGTTACAATACAAATATATATATTACAAATATTATTTAATATTGTTTTTTTTCTTTACTGTTATGACAATGCAATTTTTTATATTGCATAGATACTGATTGACATACAGTATATTGATGTATATGCAATTAATTAATCCCTTGGCATAATCAATTTATTTTTACCTTATGTTGAGCTCATGTGACATTATTCATCGATTGGTGTACAGATGAGTCAAGATGAGCAGGACCCGCGAGAGGAGCAGAAGAAGAAGAAGGAGGGCCTGTTCCAGCGCACGGGTCGATTCAGACGCAGCACTTCTCCTCCCAGCCGCACCCTGTCCCTCTCCCTGTCCCACAACCGGCATCCCGACTCCACCCTGCCCAGCACGGACCCGTCTCCCTCCGTGACCCTCCTCTCCCTGTCCTCCCTCTCCGACTGCAACTCCACCAAGTCCCTGTTACCGTCTGATCCTGAAGACTTCACCCCGACCCCCAGTAGTGCTCATCCGGGGGTGTCTCCTGCGCCCTCTTTAAACCCTCTGCTGGACCTGAAGGCAGAGAGCTTCAAACGAGAGCCCAACCAGTCCCTCACACCCACACACGTCTCTGTAGCGATGGCGTTACACCGCGGGCACCGGCGCACACCCTCGGACGGGGCCATTCGCCCTCGAGCACAGACGGTCGTGGGACATCGACGCACCCCTTCTGACGGGAGCATGCCCTTCCCCCCCACGACAGCCCCGACCATCGCCTCATTTAAAGGTACAGTCACTTCAATGGAGACATTTTACATAAGATTTTAAATGCTATTCATTATTGTGTGAATCTTTTGAATCACATCGCCAAATTACGTTTTATAATGTATAACTATATAACTAAATAATACTTCCATGATGTGTAAGTACTTTAAAACATTTAAAATATTTACAGTAATGAGATTTTTTTGTTGTTGCAGTGGTTCTTAAGTAAATGTTTAGCCAATATTTTAAAACCACTAAGATTTGTTTGAACTTTTTTTGTAATTTCCATTAATCTTAAGTGTTTTTCATTAATATCAATACGATTCGCATACATATGCCTAAAATATTTACAATAATGTGTTTGTTTCATATTAACAGTATTTTATACACAATTTTGCAATGGTAATAAAATAGATTTCATAAACCTAAGATTGAACTCAACGTTTTATAATGTATAACTATATAACTAAATAATACTTCAATGATGTGTAAGTACTTCATAACATTTCAAATATTTACAGAAATTCATTTTTTTTGTTGCAGTGGTTCTTTAGTAAATGTCACTACAATATCAAGACAATATTTTAAAACCACTAAGATTTGTTTGAACTTTTTTTTAATTCCCATTAATCTTAAGTGTTTTTCATTAATATCAGTACGATTCGCATACATAATATATGCTTAAAATATTCAAAATAATGTGTTATTTGTTTCATATTAACAGTGATTATATAAAATTTTGCAATGATCATAAAATAGATTTCATAAACCTAAGATTGAACTCAACAATATATATATATATATATATATATATATATTAATATTTATATATTTAAACTGTATTTGTTTGCATAAAGAAGATCTTTTAAAATAATTTGGAAAACTAAGAACTAAAATAACTTGTTTTAATGTTTTTGTTATCAATAGTGATTCTTCTGAATGTAATACATGTATTATTGCTGTATATTGCATATAATATTAAATACAGTGTGTGTTTATATGTTATATATTACAGTAATGAGAATGAGATTTTTTTTTTGTGATGGTTATATAATAATTAGCATAAAGACAATATTCAGACACCACCCAAATTTGTTTTAACTTTTTTTTGTAAGTCCCATTATTCTCGACAGTGACTCTAATTACTGTAATACATTTTTCCTTTCCATTTATTGCTGTATTACAGTATATGTAATATATATATATATATATATAATTATTTAAATCATGTCTATTGTTTGTATCACAGTAATGACACTGAGATTTATTTATTTATTTCATTTTTTTTGCTTTATGGTAATGTAAACTTGAGGGGGAAATAGTTATCAACAATGCAGAAATGTTAATAGTCCAAAAAATAAGCATCATTAAATAAAATTCTGGGATAAAAATGAAATAAGATATTTTTTTAAATATCTTGAATGTCATTTACTGAGTCGCTCATATGTTCTCCTTCAGGTTCCCGTGAAACTCTTGACATTCCACGCCTGCCCGACCCGTCTACGGTCTACCCCTCGGTCCATCGGCGCAAACCCCCTCCTCCGATCCCCGTGCCAGAGCCGGAAAGCCATACGGGAACGCTGGAGCGTCCCAAAACCCTGGAGTTCGCTCCCCGCCCTCGACCCACCCCAGCTCGGGCACGTCCGGAGCCGTGGAAACTCTCGTCCCGGTCACAGACGCTCAGCTCATCTCCAGGTAGCAGCTGTGACAGTCCGCTGGGCTCGGGTGACAGTGGAGTGAGTGCCGCCCGTCAAAGCCTTCTGGACATGGACATGGAGGGCCAGAGCCAGGACAGCACCGTCCCCCTGTGCGGAAAACGCCCGCAAGCCACTCTATGCGCTCAAAATTTCTCATAGAAGCCCCACCACCTGTGCCGACGCCCCCTAAACCAGCACTCGTAAGAGGTTTCCCCACAGTTTGCCCTGTGATCCCACAAGACCACAGTCTCTGGCAGCTCTAATGGAAAAGCTGTGGTAGACATATGCCTTCTGGATAGGTTGAGCGGTTGATAGGTTTTCAGTGACTCGTTGTGTCCGAGTTTAACGGCCTCATAACAGCCGAGGTTGGTTAAGTGACGGCCTCTAGTGAGAAGCTTTATCACATGTGGAGCAGGAGAGGGCAGTCGGACTACTGTAGGCCTGTGACCTTCCTCGTCTCGTTCATATCTCTGGCCTCTTCCTCATCATGGTCTCTGTGGACACAACCTGCTTTTCGGCCTGAAAATGACAAGTTCCCTCCAGTGTGTTTAGTGTAAAGTTCAGTGATGCTTTCTGTAATTATAATCAGGAGAATCGTGTATGCAATTAACTGCAATGACACAGGGAGCTCTTTTGCGAGATGTATTCATTGTAATATACTGATATAAAAATAGGTGTACTATAAGAGTTTTATATTTTTTCTCTTTTTTTTTTTTGTTGTTGTTGAAAAAACAAACTCTGACTCGACCTAATCACACGAGCGAGCAGTCCAAATGTGAAATTGAACATGAGCAGACACTTTCTCTCCATGTGTACTTGGCACTTTTCATGAATAGGGTAGAATTTTTTTCCGTTTTTTAAGCATTACAGGCATAAAACCCATGTTTTGTTGAACCAATCATGAAAAGCAGGTCGTTTTAAAAAACATCAAATGTTTGTATTACACTTCATTAAAATGGCCTCAGAAGCCTTGAACTTTTTGAGATATCCAACCAATATGATGATACAAATTCTGTTAAATTGGTATTGAATTAGTTTATTAATACATTTTAATGAGCAAAAAAAAAGTCTTATTTACACTGCATGATTTTCCTCCCAAAATACAAAATATTTAACGTTTCATAAAATGAAGTCAAAGAATATAATATAAATGTTTTCAATGTTTACATTGTTGACTGCATGTGACCAGCTCGATTTTAAACAGTTACCAGAAAAAATTATCTAAAAAGTCTCTAATTTATGGGTTATTTGATAACTACGACTAACATAGCTCCTACTGACAGCTTTATTTATCATAAATTTGCTACCGTTTCAAGCAACCAGTTTTTTTTTTGTATGTGATAAATGTATCTATTTATTGTTTGTTTATTGCAAGAAAATAACTAAATCAAATGAACCAGGGTTTTAAACTGTATTTATTGATCCCAAACAATTCTACACTAGTGTTCAAAAGGTATGATTTTGAATTTTTTTTTTAAAGTCTCTTCTGCTCACCAAGGCTGCATTTATTTGATCCAAAAAACTATGAAGTATGAACTACTTTTACAGTTTAAAAAAAAAAACTTTTATATTTGAAAAAGGTCATTTATTCCTGTGATCAAAACAGAATTTTCAGTCTTCAGTGTCACATAATCCTTTATATACTTATATAGTTGATATATACTTGCAATTACGAGAAATAAAGTCAGAATTAATTTAAAAAGGGATATAAACTCGCAATTCTGACTTATTTCGTCGCAAATTTTCCAATTGCGAGTTTATACCACACAATTCTGAGAGAGAATTGCGAGATAAAACGTCACAATTCCCTTTTTTATTCAGTGGCGGAAACAAGCTTCCACATTTGAATGCATCCATGTTGTATAAAAATCTCAATTTCTTTAACAACAAATAAAATCTTACTGACCCCCAAACTTTTGAACAGTAGTGTATATTCCCCAAAATTTGGTAACAGAGTTGCAAATCTTACAGAAAAATGAATAAAACGACTGATTATTAGTTTGCCCTCCAACAATTTAAGCTGTTTTTACCGTATTCCTGGAAAGTGCCTCTTACTGTGTGTGTCAGGATGAGTAAACCTCTTCTAGAGAGTTTCCTTCCCCTTCTCAACATAAAATCATCTGAAAAGCCTCTGTTCTCCTCGACTAAATGCCAGCTCCTGAGGTGAGAAGGACAGAAATGGGAACATGAGGGTTTTTGTAATTGGCAATAAATAGCAAACATGTACCTGTTTTTATGACTGTGTTCCTTACCTCCTGAAGTGACGTTCTTCCTCCAGCAACTGAACAATTCAACTCGAAGAGCAAGGAACAGTATGTATGTACACAGAGAGCAATCTGAAGGACACGTGTGTCATGTCAGGGCACATGAGATCACTGATGACATCACTGATGACATCACACACGTGGATGTTCTTTGGATGGACTGAACGGTGCTGAGAAACGCACACTTGGAGGGTTTTCAAATTCGTTGTTCTGAACCGTTAAACCTGGTAGTAGACAGTATTTTACTGTCCACCAATGAGTATGTCTGTATGTGTATGTGTGTGTGTGTGTGTGTGTGAGCGGGCGGGTGTGTGTGCATGTGTTTTTGTGTTCATATTGTTATCATTTGTATGGAGTAATTCTCTGTGCAGGAGGGTTGAACAAACCCACCACCTTATTTCCTGTGTGAGGAACACTAAGAGTATTTATTAAAATAATTGTTACAAGCAGTGAAATGTTGGTTTTGAAACCCATTTTCTGTCATATCTGTCATTTTCTGTCATATCTCATATCATGTGGTTTCACAACATTACAAAACACACCCTTAAAGATCCTGTTAAAAGATGCAAGATTTATTATTATCATTTTTAAAATAATTTTCAGTTAATGTAATGCTGATTTGTCAGGGCATATTTCTTTATTATTACAATTTTCCACATTTGGAATAATAGTAAAGTAAACACATGAAAAGATTGGATTATGTGGGTTTTTGTTTTTAGAATATATATATATACTTTTTTCCAATTAGTTTTATTCATAAAAACAATTTTTTTTGTTTTCCAAATTAATTGAATGTATTTAAGCATAAGATTTTAATTTAATGAAAAAAAAAAACAGTCCAAAGCTAAATTTAACTTTTCACATGTAGTACTAAAAATCTTATAGCAGATCTGTTATGGTGAGGATTTTGTCACATCTTACATGTCTCAAAATGAAAAGGAATTCAAGCCCAATGCATCATTTTATTCCCATAATAAAAAATAAAGCCAGGTCGAGATTTTTTTAAATGGCCACTAGATGTCGACTAAGTCCCGCACTGCAAGTTATGACGCAATGGATTCCTAGAATGAATGTTGTTTTGTGCTTGTTTCAAGTAAGCACAAATACAACAGCCTCGTTATTATCAGTTCCGTTTGCTTTAAAAAAAAATATATAATAATGTTAATGACAAACATTTTCAAAGCAAACCAAAAGAAACAGTTTAAATAATGTACCTTTAACAGCATATAGCCGTGGACAAAAGCATGACATAAGAAGCTCCATCGTGCACGTGCGCGCGTTCACAGACACTGGTCTGTTGTTTACATCAGCGACTGTTGTGTTCTCTGAGGACAATGGGAAGATCACACTGAGGTATTTCTCTCCACAGAGAGAAACCGATACATTGGGATAAAATTATTTTGAATATATATATTTAATTAATTTTAATCCACACCCCCAAACTGCTCGATAACAAAACCGAGCTGACCGTTTCCGTTTTAGAGAATAGACGTGAAAATGCACTATCCATGCTTTGGAATATAGGCTAGACCTAAGTTTGGTCTTGTTTTGCTGAAGTGAAAGCCCTTAAAAAATTGAAAGTAGGCTATGGAATATGGTGGAAGTTTAAATTTACTGTAAATCAAATGGACTGTAGCTATTAAACTTTTTATTTTATACGGTAGGCTATAGGCTACTACAATATATATTTTACAAAATAATTTTTACTATAAAATCAAAGCCATAATTATATCTAACCAAGTTATGTTCCAAATTCGAAGTTGATATCACATTTTGTACCAAAAATAGCCGCCGGGTGTCACCCACATTCAATTGATTTTTATTAGATGCATTCTCCTGTAACGAATTAATACACTTCTGTCCAAATATAACTTCTATCACAAAATAGTCGCCAAATATGGAACCTTGAGACTTGTAAACTTGAGATCTTTCCAACGATAGGTGTTTTGTCAAGATTGGAAAAGGTTTTGATCATAAAGTATTTATAAGACATTTTGTAATATGAAACCTGACACCGCCCACTAGAGGAGTATCAATTTCAAAATGGTTTTCACAGGATGAATTTTTAGTTCGTAAGCTTTTGAATGATACCTAATTTATGATGATTAGCCTACTAAAATATGTGATACAAAAAAAGGCAATGATAAAAAGAGCGCCAGACCAGTTGTCCCCACTATCAAGAGCGAAATGAATCTGCAGTCAGGTGGTACAGGTCAGAGCTCTTTAAGTTGTTTATGTTATTATTATTGTAATGTTATGTGCTTTGAGACATAAGGTCGTTTAACGTCTCCCGTCTCGTGATGCTTTGCAAACTCTGCTGTCATGTGCTTTGAAGAAGGCATGGCTTTGGAGACGCTCTGAAGGGAAGGTGGGATTTCATGCTAGCTCATACTCATACTAGCCTATCTGAAAATTGCTTACCCTACCTTTAATATTTACAACGACATGAGGGTGAGTAATTAATGCACGAATTTTCATTTTTAGGGTGAACTAACTCTTTAAATGCTTAAACTGGGCCTGACTTGAAAAAAAAAGCTGACTATAAAGTTCGATAAAAAAAGCTGACCAAAGTTGTTTTCATACAATAAACTATAACAGCCTTAGACTCACCACTGCTCACACACACTCAAACACTCACATAGCTTTGCTCTTGTCTGAGAAAGCAGAAGCAGACGCCAGCCAGTTACTTAGCAACCACAATCCACTTCCATGGCAATGCTATAAAAAGCAACAACAAAGAAAAAACGGGAAGATGGTGATCATGGCAGATATGTGTTAGGGAGTGTGTCAAAAGAATTACACACGACCTCCACTGTGCATTGAATATTAGAAACATGCTTTATTTACAGTCTTCTGCTGTAAAACGTTGTTTTAAGTATAACAATTTCCATTCAATAAATTATTCCTCTCTGATTCCTAATATAATATACAAAGTGGCCATCCATAACTGATCAGCATCCTCTTTTTTGATAATACAAAGGATTTTGTCAGTGTAACGTTATGCAATTAAGGTCTGCTCTGTAATTGCTTCTTTATAGATTTCCTTTCCCATCATTTATTTGCCCCTCCTGCATGCTTATGAGAGAGAGAGAGAGAGAGAGAGAGAGAGAGAGAGAGAGAGAGAGAGAGAGAGAGAGAGAGAGAGAGAGAGAGAGAGAGAGAGAGAGAGAGAGAGAGAGAGAGAGAGAGAGAGAGAGAGAGAGAGAGAGAGAGAGAGAGAGAGAGAGGGGAGGAGGTATAAAATGACAGGGTGGAAGGAGAGACTTGTAGAGACTTACAACACTAAATCTGTGAAGTGTTTGTCTGCTGGTGCTTAGCACTGTGAAGAGAGGAAGCTGATGGGTACAGATGCGACACTTCGACTGTTTGCATATTAAAGCAATAGTCCATCAATTCATATTCTGGCATCCTTAACTCACCCTCATGTCGACCTTTATGAACACAAAGATTGTTTGTAAATTGTCCAAACTGCTCTACATCAACATACCAGGGGTTGTCAAGCTTAACATGTACAAACAGTACGATAAAAGTAGTCAATATAACTCATGCGCCATATTAAAAGCCTTCCAAAGCCATCTAAAAGTGAATGTTTACATAGATAAACAAATAAAAAGTTGCTTGAAAATGAAAAATACGTGAGATGCAGGGCAGTGGAGGTACGACCCATGCAAGGTCTCAACTCTTTTTTTTTTTAAGTTAGGTACTGTTCACATTTTTGCATTCCACTGCAGCATTTTCTATTGTTTTTCTATGTAAACATGCGTTAGGCAGACATGTTTGAGCATTGGGCTTGCGTCTTTTTCGGCGTCTCATGTATGACCCAACATTATAAAAATACTGCGCTCAAGTTAAAGGTGCACGGTTAAAAAACAAACCCGTATGCATTTTGCAGAAGAACATTGTTTTGGTTGCGCTTCGGCTCTACATGACTGTGCGGATGAATATGGTTCTTTCTCATAAGAGAGATTATTCTACTGCTCATAAAACATTAAGTATAGGCTTCCAGTTTAGATGGAAAGGATCTCAAGCTGACTAGCTGAAGACGTTACTGTAGCTTTACCCATTAATAGACCTTGAAAATAAATTCCAGCAACAGCTACAAAAACCAGAATGAAACAAACTTTCACAATATATAATGCTTTACAGTGAACTCTGTTAGAGAGCTACATATGGCAGTTTATCTGTTCAATAAAATACATTATTCACCTGTTGAGTAATAAAAACACCATCTCTGCGTTGCTTTTACAACATCTCAAATCCCTCAGTTCTCGCCATCTCTGAGAAGCCAAGCTAATGTTGATTCTTGTTTTATTACGAGCTCTGTCTCGTTCTCTTTTCTCCAGAAGACTCTCCTCTGTTCGGCGTTTGTTTAAAGTAACACTATGTAGTTTTTCAACCTTCATAATATATTTCCAAGACCCTTGTGATGGTACATCGACTTAAAATAAGTTAAATGACACGTCTGCCATAGCCTGACGTGGTCTGTATCGCTTTTACTGGCACTATGTAACTTCGGGTTTCGGGTAGGAACCGGAGCACAAAAAGAACTACAAAATTCGACTGCTTTACGGCATACGTCACTTCCCCCACCACTTCCTCAAATTGTCTGTGGCAATTGCAGACATCCCAAGTCTCCCGGGAGTCTCCCGCATATTGATAGCATCTCCCTGATGCCCGAAAATTAGTTCAAATCTCCCGCATTCTAGAGTGCGCATGCGAGACAAAACATACTGCACGCTTAACATACATAGCGCGAGGACGGCAGACAGGGAGAGAGCGAGAGACCTTGCGAGTGTGCCTCACGAAAGCTAGTCAACCCACCACCCGTCAACAATCCAGTCACCAAGATATACCTCCCTGAAATGACTTCTTGCAGGTTGGGATGTCTGCCATTGTTGATTCCAAAGCCAGTGCTGGATAAACAGCGAGCGTGCGCGTGCGACCATAGGCTGCGGTAGGCTAAATTATTTACGACAGCGGTAATGGACAATTCCGCTTCCAACCTGTAGGGCGACCGCTGAGGAAAAGTTCCTTGGTGTTACTTTAAAAAGGGTGATTCTCCTGAGGTTGGAGATTTAGCTGCTCCCTGTCAATCTCTCTCACTCGTTGTAACAACTAACCTCTGCCATTCCCACACCAGACACACACACACTCACTCAACTACCCTCTGCCACTCTCACACCACACAGAGCAACTTTTCTCTATTTACTGATATGACGAGGCGCACGGACAAGTGACGCATGTATGAAATTCCCCGCAAAAACCACCCCGACAGATCTAAAATATAAAAACTTATAATACGCTTACCAAATGAATCAGCGTAAGACGAAACATGTTTTGGAAGAAGGATTGATGATGTATTGACTTAAATTTAGTTAATCTTAAAGACAGTGGTTCAACAGAAATAGTTCAGTTCTCATAATCAGAATGTCATTTACTTTTTGTTGGAATTGTGTGGGCTGTATTGTCCTTGTCATTGTGTTTCTACTCTGAATGTTTGGTTTTTGCATACAAAAATACACTTGCAAAAGTTTCTCTTTTTAAACTTTATTTGTAGACTTCATAAACCAATCAATAGTGCATTCCTGGACTGACTTGCAGGTAAACGTTTGCAGTTCGCAGGTCTTCTGATGTCCGGTGGAAGCATGTACAGTACTTCCCAAAGAGGCATTGAATGACTGCAGTAATGCATTAACATTGTAGTTACCGGAACAACCAAGTCCGGAGGGTCCAAGTCTCTCTCTCCAGAACAGGCAAGAAAAAAACGAAAAAGAAACCAGTGGATTTTTCCTCTCTCTTTCAGGACAGTAGGGTACCCTCACCCCTTCTTCCTCTTCTGCGAAATCCCTATTGCAAACCCAGACGACCTTTCTTTCTGGAGGTCAAAGGGCAAACCCTGAATCCTTGGACTGGCAATCAGACAAAAAACAAAAACAAGGCTAAGACATCACAAATAAGCCAAGATACAAGAGGAAAACTCAACATATACACAGGTACAAAGCTGCCCCTCACAATGTTAAATATATTTTCCATAAATCTCCTTTATGTATCCTTCTCATTTGCTCTCTCACATATTGATCAAAAAACTATTTAATAAAGTAAAGCTTTCGACAACCATTTTAATATGTCTTTAAACCGCACAAGTCTACTTTGACATTCAACAAACACATACCTCAAGTGACATCCAAGAAAAAGTAAAGTACAGTTAAGTTTATTTGCTTGTCCATAAACCAGTTTGTGCTTTTTTTGTTGTCTATTGACAACAGTCAGATTTAATGTTTCTCCATCTGTGCAGAAGGAGATCCAGCACATGGGGACATATGGACCACAGCTGAAAGATGCAAAGTTGTTGACCGATATTCCATACAGGACATTGTCAGCATTGCTCGGTTACAGACGAAATGACTGTTATCATGTACAGAAATACAGAAATCCAAAGAACATATCAAAGGTAAGGTGGAGAGAGAACTGCCACAAAACAGAGGAGACAAGAGACAGCTGGAAAGAAGGAAAGAGTCAGAACAGCCAACACACTCTCATGGCAATTCGTAACCACTTTACATTTTGGTGTATGAATTGGTAAAATCTCATTTGTAGGTTTTCGTACGATCTGCTTACGCCCCACTGAAAGTCAGGTTTAGGGGTCGGGTTAGAGGATGACCTTCATGCTTACTTTTTTCGAAATAATCATACATTTCTATACAAATCACATCATACGAAATTGCCACCACGCAAAACAGTTACATTATCTCATGAGGATCGGGTTGGAACAGCACAGAAATAGATCACTGGATTTCTCGTGCCAATTTGTTCATGACTACATTATCAAGAGTTGATTTGAGCATTAAAAGGTGCACTAAGTAAGCTTTAGGGCTACACTTTATTTTGATGGTCCCCTTTAGACATTCTGTTGACTATAAGTACCGTTGCACCTACATGTCAACTAACTCTCATTGGTGTATAAGGGTGTGTTCACACTTGTAGTTCAGTTCGTTTGGTCCAGACCAAAAAAAAAAAAACATTTATCCTGGTCCACTTAGAGTTCACATTGGCATTTTAACACCGAAGCTAAAGGTATAGGGATGTGTTCACAACCTTATTGGACGGCTTTTATTTAGTTTATTTCACGACAGAACTTACCGAACATCCAAAACTATGCTGTACTCTGGGCTAAATGCACTCGTTGTATGTGCGTAGCCTACATATTAGGGCTGGGCGATAAAACGATAACGATAATTATCGCGATATAATTTCTCTCGATAAAACGATATCAAGAGTTCGATAAATGTTCGATAATGTTTATGCGCCAAAAGCGGAACGAAACTCATTTGAACCGCGCGCCACACGGACCGTTTATCCGCTCGGCTCAAAGTCCAAACGGCAGCGCGAGCTCACTAGAGCAGACTATGGAGCAGACGCGTTAACTCTGATCGTCTCGTTCACGAGATCCAGTGAGAAGCGCTTGAATTCAGCGAAGAACACAAATGACTCTGTGATTTAACCCAGTTTAAAGGCAGATGAAACAGAGCTGACGAACAGGAGAAACACTGTGCGCAACGATACAGTCAATCTGAATTGATACTGAATCCATTTACCATGGATTAACTGTAACGTTAGCCTAGTAATATTAACTGCACCATGAAATGTGGGATATACATATTGAATTGTATTATATTATTAATGTAGACAATGTATTAAATGACTAATGGAATATAATTACAGTATTTAATAATGTATTTAGGCTACTGTTTTTCATACAAATACCATAGAAACCATAAAGTTACATTTTGCCATGATAGTGAGGTGCTATAGGCTATGCCTGGTTTTATCTGGGGTTATCATGATCTAAATGCATGATACTGGATAACCAATGGTTAATTTTAATAAAACTCAAAAAGTCAGAATATTACATTTTACCAAATACAAATGTGGTTGTTACATTTTTTTTTTAACAGATGTTACTGTTTTTGTTAATGAACATAAATTTAACATAGTAGTATTAGCTTGAGTTAGGATGCAGATTTACTGTCAACTCACTGTCAATGTGTTTCAAGATAAAACGTAACATTAATATTGCAGCCTGCACTGCAAACTGTGCTGAAGATACGTGCCATCAAAGTCAGACAACACAAACCTGTTTCAAGACTTGAAACAATATCCCCCATTAGCACATGCAGAAACTAAGAAATATATGTTTGGCAAGTGTTTGTCATGATATGTTCTGACAATAAAGAGTAGTTTAAAACCACAATTAACGCACTGGTTTCTACAACTTTCACTTAGGAGCAAAAATCTGCCATTAAACTTGAAAGAAAGAAAGATTTGACATTTATCGTGATAATTATCGATATCGACTGATATAAAAAAAATTATCGTGATTTTCCCAGCCCTACTACATATGATCGTATTATGACCAGCTGAGAACTCGTGAAGAGCTTTTAAAATGTGTAAAGGAGTTAAAACAGCGTCAGGAACCCCTCCGTCACACACACACACACACAGATCTGCTGCGAGGAGACGTGGTTCTGATGCCTGTACTGAACTGTGATGGGCGACATCATGACTATCATGAGAAAAAACGGGTATGCTTGAGCATTCTGTCCTTTTTAGGGTCGCATCTTGTGATATCATGTCCCGTTTTTGGTTTGTTTACATGTCTTTGGTCCGTGTTGTGTTCATACTTTATTCTAAACGCACAAGTTTATTTGGAAGCGGACCAAGGCCGCTGAAAAGCTTGTTTGGGTTCAGATGGCAGCGTTCACACTTATTCAAATGAACCGCACTAACAGAGCAATTACTCCAGTGTTTCGTTTTAATCCAACCAAACCATAGATTTATATACACTAGATGTCGCCTTGGCAACGGCAGTTCATTGGAACGAATGCGTCAATAGAGCCGCCATCATGGAACAGGGGAGCCCCTCCTCTTTGTAGGCAACGGTCTAACGGAAATAAAAATCACCATAAATCGTCATGAATGAGATTTTCTAGTTTTTTTGGTTTGTTCCAATGGTCAGACATGTATTTATCATTGAGTCCAGAGAAAAACAAATTTTAAAAACATTCTTCCTAGTTCAGATTTCGTTCGTGTGAACATCCATACGCAGCACAAAAGTCAGAAAATCCATGAATTCGAAGTACAGGCGGAGAAAGCAGCGTTACCTAGCTACTTCCTATGACAAGACCCCTGTTCCAAGATGGCGGCTGTTTTGACGCATGCTTAGAAACACAAGGCGACATCTAGTGTATAGATCTATACAACCAAACATGCCAAGTGTGAACACACTCTTAGTTGAGTATTAGTAGACTGTTAGGGGTGGGAGTAGGGGTAGTAGAATAAGCTGACAAAGCTATACTTGCAAAGTGACTTATAGTCAGGAGAATGTCTGTTGGAGAACGATCACAGTAAAGCAGATATTAAGCAGACACTCCGCTAATAATCTAATGAGAGTTAGTTGACATGTACTGTAGGTGCAACGTTACTTATAGTCAACAGAATGTCAAAATAAAGTGTTACCAGTTTTTGTTTTTATTCATCCCAGAGAAGTATATACTGACACCTACTGGTGAGGATGTATGATACTTATGCATTCGTTTGTTTATGTTTTGTGAAGTGCATTGAGCACTGAAAAAGTACTATATTATAATGAACATATTATTATTATTATTGATATTGTTGTCTTTATTACTATTAGACATGTTGATCTCAACATAGCGGCCCCTATGAGTGGGCAACCCACTCCATGTGGAATAAATCAGCTTTTATTAGACTACTGATATGACTGGAGTCTTGATTGCATGTGAGTATTCATCATTTTTATTATAGAAACTAAAAGTTCTGCTCAGTGTAGGTATTAAACTTTTGAATGAAGAAAAAATAACAATGCACCTTATTTTATCAGTGCCACAGCAGTAAAGAGATTAACTGGTTTTGAATCTCATCAGTGCGTCTTCTCATCTGAATCCCCTGAGTCCCACTGACACAATTAAATCTGCCTGATATTAGGTCAAATGGATAATTTCATCTTCTCAAAGCCATTAATCCAAAACTAGACTGACATGAGCTGTCAAAGGCATCTGCACATTCAAATGCATTCAACAAAAGATCATCAGAGTTTTCATAACAAACCATGAAGAGGAGGACAAACACTTAATGCTTTTGTGAAACATTAATGATGGTTGTCACAACTACAATTCTCAGAGTTTTACTTATCGCTATTTTGTAACACTGATGTTTGGGGTAAATATATAATAAGTTTCACAGACCTTATCAAGCACTTCATATGTTGTGGATCCCATTTCTTGCGGAAACACAAGCGTTTCAATATAGCTCCATTAGTTATTAATCTTCCAACAGGCTGCATAACCACTGTGACATCATGAGGAAGCTCTTAAAGGGGCGGGGCTAAGCGACAGTCCAATACAAGGGAAATGGACAACGAGGTTCACAAAACACCTGCTAAAATTTGTACGGAGAATGTTGTGCCTTTGAGAAAGGGAAAGAGAACAACTTGCTCAAACCACTATAGTACAGCAAACTGTCAAACAAAATCGATATCAAAGGACAAATTACAAACACTTGAATTAGCCCTTGAATTGAAACAGTTCAGAAATTGAGTTGAGATATGCCCAAATTCAAGAGAGAGACAAAGGAGACGAAGCAACAAGGGTTGACAGGCGAGCGTCAGATCTAGTTGTGAAACATTGCTTTTCCTCTGTATTGAGTAGAGAGCGGATTTCTCAATGGATCAGAGTGAGTTCAAAGGTCACAAGCCTAATCGTTGACCTTCATCATCTGCAAGTATAAGTAGCAGTGTGGCTTTGATACGTGTGCTTTCACTCTATTCTTTACCTACACTCAATTCAGCCACCCATGCTTTTCATTATGCACATTTTAATATCCTTATTCGATCATGTCATTTTAAATTCTAATGTCAGATCCCCCCCAGTGTTTATACAATTATAATAGAGCATTTCCTCTTTTTCCGTTGACGTGTTCTTCCTTAATCAGTCAGATTCTCGTCGGATTTAAAGGGACAGAGCGAGAAAAGACAGTCGCTGTGCTGTAGCTGTGCCCGTTTCAGTCCGCTTTCAGAGGGGGCGCAGCACATGTGTCCTGGTTTTCCACGGGATAGGGGGCATTGTGGGAAAAGGGGGAGAGACTCAAGGTTTTCTATCAGGGTTATGGCGAGGCATGAGGGGCAGAGCAGTGGGCGTCTTTAACCCAAGGACTCTTTCCCGCTCTCACGCACCTGATGACTGCTCTTACTCATCTTCATCTCCGTCAGCTGGATGTATCGCAGCACGTTTGTGTCTGGATAGAGGGAAGATGAAGTACAGAAAATAAGAAGTGCAAGGGAGGAAGAAATAAAGACACCAGCATCAAGCTGCGTTCACACTGCCAGTGGCTTTGGCCCTTTTACACCTGGTATTAAGATTTCATACCAGGTTCATCGTTTTGTTTGATCGCATCACAGGAAGACGAGGGAGACACAAACCCATTTACACCTGGTGTTTTAATCCGTCTCTTTTGTCTACTTTCATCCACTTCTGTCCTGATGTCTTCGAGGGGAGGGTCTATGGGCGGGTAAATGTATGGGCTTTCAGATCTTTCAGTCTAATAGACAAAATAAGCTCATGCAATTTACAAATGAATTGACCGGAGACAAAGAGAAAACACATGGAGAATATCAGCTTTCGCTCCTGCTCTGGCAGCCGCAAGACCAGCCGATTAGACAGACCCTCCAGAAAAACGTGATTATGCGATCGCATGATTTAATGCATAATCAGCCAAAGTCCAAAGCCAAAGTTTATGCGGGGGCCGCATTTTTTCAAATACGCCGCACTTTCGTCGCATAAATTGCCGATTTCACTGCAAAATATGCGGGGCTTGCATGATTTCATAATCCTTGCATTTTCGTTGCAAAAAAGGTCATGTATCTTAGCAGAAAGTTGAAAAATGTTGCTATTTTATTTATTCTTTTTTTACAGAAGTTGTAGCATATTCCTTTTGTAAAGCTACAGAACTTGTTTGACTCAATGTTTTGTAAGTTTGATGTGTTTATTAAGGTCTGAAATAAAACAAGATGAGAACTTAAATATTCCCAGCACTTTCTGTGATGTAGTAGGCTATGCTTTTCATAGGAAGTAATAAGAAATGACTCTTTACATTAAGGTAGTAGCCTAGTGAGAACAGGGTGTTGGGGGAATCACTTCATTTCTTCTCTTTTTCATCAAACCGCAGTTTTTGCAAGTTCCCGCAATTTTTGCACGTTCCCGCAATTTCATCGCATAAAATTGCATAAATATCCCGCATATTCCATCGCATTTTTAAAGAAAACGGGCCGCATAATCAAGGATTTTTGCCCGCAACAATCACAAAAAAACTCTGCGTTTTTCTGGAAGGACTGAATAGAAATCAGAAATGGTGAGAGAACATTGTGCTTGGTATGTTTTTCATGTTCAAAGTCAAACCAAGCTTGTGTTTTCAGCCGACAAAGTTTAAATCCCGTCTGCCTAGCTCTTCCCATAATCTTTACACATTAGGTCAGTAGACGGAGAGTAGGCGTCTTTTGCAGCTGTTTGATCACATAAGCGGCTGCTGCTAAACAACATGTTGGAGGGAAAAGACTAAATATTTATGAAATCAGAACATAAAATGCGTAATATTAAAGATGAACGAGAAACAACGAGTGCTCTTTGCCATCGCGGATATTTATCTGCAGTGAAAGTGCAAGCGTTGGTCTATTTGGGTTCACGAAACCATTTTGGGCTAGTAACACTTTCACTGTATGTACAGAAACATATCATAAATTATAGGAAAGTTGCTGACCGCTAAAATAACTTTAGCTACATCACACCGCCAACACTCTCCACTTCAGGATGTATAGATGGATCACATGTGCTCCACTGAATCCTATTGGTTGTTGCTCCCAAAAGCCGCTCTTCATTTGCATAAATATAAACATATCTTGACTTTGTCGCATCGCCAACGGTCACTGTCAGAAATCGCCTGCTCTCCATTGAAAATGAATGTCGCTGCGTGTCGCTGGCAGTGTGAACTCATTATGTAAGACTAAACCTTCTCAAAATCTTTAGTTGCTTCTATAAGCATGCACACGAACAAACATAAATACAGGTAAATGGTTTACCGGTTTCTATAACATAACAGCCATAATATAACACTGGACATGCACATATTCTATATATCAGTTCTGAACGTTTGGGTTGAAGATGATTCATTATTGTTGACAAACTATTACTAAAATTTATCGAAATAAAGATGAAATAAAATATTAGGTGAAAAACCAACTAAAATTTAACAAGTTTAAGTTATAAATTATTAAAATAAAAAAAAACTGAAATAATTTTTTTAAAAGAAATAATACAAATGACAAAAGCATAAATTACCGAAAATATAAAAATAAAAGCCAATTCAAAATATACCATAACTGTATATAACTGTACATAAACAATGCTAAAATAACACTGGGTCGTGGCTGTTTTGGAGCGAATAGTATATTAATAAATATTATGCATAATAATAATAATAAACAGTGTTTGATTTAAAGGGCATTTTGGTAATTCATGCAGGCTCATTTCTCAGATATTTTTATAATTGCATTACCTCTGCATCACCTAACACTCACTTTAAGTTAATCTTCAAAAACATTCATAATTTAATAACACAGTTAAATGTAAACTTTAGCAAATCTCAAAGATAAATATCATTTTGTTATAAGTTTTGTATCTAATTTCACTGGTGGCATTTAATTTTTTTTTTAATTATACAAAACACAGAATATTGGCCACAGCATGAAGATAATTAGCAGCTAATCAGTATCAGACAGATTTGTAATATTGGTGAATCCCTAATACACAATTTAGTGTTGAGTCACAATGCAAAAGAAAACCATTTGAGAAGCGCCGCTGTATATGATATTAAAGCGATCATAAAGCCCACCTGTGGGTTCACGGCACTTGGCATCGCGTAGGTAACGCAGGGCACACTCGTAGTCTCCAAGGTGGTAGAAGGCAATCCCAGCACGGTACATGGCCTTAAAGTGATCCTGCTGGTGTCCGAGGACCTTCAAACAGTATTCCTTAACCCGCTCGTAATTCACCAGCTCCGACTGCAGCAAACAGGCTATGAGGAACGAGAGAGGGTAAAAGACAAACAGAAGAAAGGGGAATTAGTACTATAATAATTGTATACAAAAAAGTATTAAAGAAATGTATTAAAAATGTAAAAAAAGAACAATTAAATGAGATTTAACTCAAATATACAGTGGCCTCTCTGGTTTATTGTATTACAGAGACAATAATTATTTTACATTCGTAATATAACTGTTACGGGTATGGTGCAGGCAGATGAAGAGGCAGCAGTCAACAGGTCCAATTCAAATATACTTTACTCAATATAACAAAACAAGGATCACGGGAGACAGCAACACACCATACACAAATGAGAACCGACAAGGAGTGAAGGAGGACACAGGGTTTACATACACAGAGAACGGATCATGGGAAACAAGACACAGCTGGGGCAAATCAACCAGAAACAGGTGAAGGAACTGAGAACTAACGAGGAGCGGGAAAACTGAGACACAGGAATAAACCAAATACACAGTGACGGGGGGAAACTCAGGACACACATGTAACAATAACAAATATTAAATATTTTGTTACTAATTTTAATAAGGCAATGAGACAGGAAATCACCCAGCACATGAGTAAGATTTAACCCAGCAAGATGGTTAACCCTTTCACACGTAAGTTTAAAATATTCTAACTGACCCCCCAGCGTGAGTTTTTCAAGGCGACCGTTATTTAGAACCTGTCACTTTAATGTTTTCATGGTGACGCGTCATTTCTTGTCACGTGACACAGCGCAATCACAACACAGATCTGAATGAGTGATGATCTGCTTTTATGTCTTTTTTCCTTTTCTATTCAAAATATTCACAAATGTATTAGCTACAGCATGAAACACTGATATTCCGATTGTCAAATATGTGCAAGTGGATGTGTTTTGTTGTTTAAACATATTTATAACGATCGCGTTAGTTGAGCTGTATGCACGATGGGCGGCGCCATGTTAGTTTGTTTCACAGTTCAGAGAATCGGACCTGTTGTTTCTCACGAAATACATGAAAGTAAGTGGCCGGTGAACTAGGAGAAGAATAGGGTAAAATGTAAAGCTACTTACACAATGTGTATCTGATATGAATAAAACGTTTTGTCTTATTATAATGGAAATGATTATTGTTGCCGTTTCCATAGACATCAGTGTCTATTTTACTAATTCAAAATCACTGTTTTGCTAGTACTTATGTGTATTTAAATGTCTGAAACCTAAAATAAACATTATGTGGTTTAAAATACTCAATAGTTGTGATATATGACAGCACTGAGTGCGTCTGTCTCTGGCTCAGCGCCAGCCAACGCGCGAAAGCACGTTTGAATTTAGCAGTTGATCACGTGATGCACTGACCGTTCTAATCACACCGGTGTGATCGTACGCTCCAGGGACCAGCCAAGACTGATCACACCGGTGTGATCGTACGCGTCAAAGGGTTAATTTCACCCACTGGTTGGGTTAAATGAACGACCCAGCAATATGGGTTAAATGGTAAAAACCCAGCACTTGGGTCAAACCAACCCAGCGCGTGCTCTGTCCCATAGTGACCCAGCGGTGTGGTTAAGGTTGGGTTATTTTTTAACCCTGCAGTTTTTAGAGTGTAAGGCCCTGTCCCAAATGGAACCCTAAGCACTCGCGGTCTTCCTCTGAGTCCGCACTTTCACAACGTAACGCCGCTTTGAATGTCGGGAAGAAGTCTGCTGTGGAGTCCGCATCAACGCGGGCTCGGCAAAAGTGCGCATCAAGGGCGCAAATCGACCGCAGAGGGGGGCGCTCGCGAGCACCCTTCTGAGATCTAAAAATGACAAATGGGACACACTGCGGTCTCACGGACTTAACGGACACGCGCTTGTGATGGGCAGATCGAGGCTTCGTGAAGCAATGAAACAGTATAGCAAACGTGCCATATTGTTTCGAGGCTTCGAATCAATCCGACACCCGTCTCCACGGTGACACCTAGTAATCACTTGCAGGTGTTGATCTGAAACAACTTTGATTTTTAATACAACGAGCCAATAAAAAACTGTTTTTTGTTTTTTTTTTTGTTTTTTTATTGTATGTTTCTATTATGAAGCTTGTAACCTGTAGTCTCTTCACATTGCATAATGTTATTTTGGTCATGAAAAATGAATAAAAGAAATCAAGCCACAATGTCTCACTTTCTTATAGATTTTTATTCAAACATATCAATCTCTCTGCTGTCGAAGGACTCAGCCTACTTTTTTTTTACAGATAATTTCTCCAGCCTTTGAAAAAATCCTCTCACAGGGGACACTTGTTGTTGGCATGCAAAGATATTTTTTTAGCAAGGACATACAAATGAGGAAAGATTACTGCTCTCTCTTTCCAGTAAGTTAGGGGATCATGAGTTCTGGGCAAAAACGCATCGTTGAGGTATTTTTTCACTTCCACTGTCGCATCAGCTGTAGCATTGTGTATCATCTGGGTTTCACGGATGTGATTATCAAAATGTTCCCATAAACTGTCCTGTGTTTCTACTGGTGTTGATGATGATGATGATGGGCCTGATGTTGACATTTGTGGCTCTGAATGAAAATGAAAATCTATTATATGCATCTATCTATTAATCTATGTATATATCTAATAATATATCTATCTATCTATCTATCTATCTATCTATCTATCTATCTATCTATCTATCTATCTATGTATCTATCTATTAATCCATGTATATATCTAATAATCTATCTGTATATATATATTTCTATCTATGCATCTATTAATGTGTCACTATATGTACTCTGTCTCTCAGTTAATGTGTAAATTTAAATGGAAGCCTAAATATAACTAAACAAATCGCACTATAAATGTCACTATATCACCAAAAATCCGCTACCTCAAAACCAAACTCCTTTCACAAAAACCCACAATGTGAAAATGCGTTGACTTCACTTTTATACTGTGTGTAATAGTGTGATCTTTCCCGACCGACCTGTCAATCAAACCCTGACTCGGCGGAGCACTCCACCTGATGAAACACTCAGAAGCTTCATTTAGCCGTAGTCACGTGACGTGGGTGTTTTGAATCACGCTTCGGATCAGTGTTTCGAATCATCTGCGCTTCGGGATCTCGCAAAGCCTCGGAACGACTGTTTCGCGTCAGCCATCCCTAACACGCGCACGCGGCAGCCATTGTAAGTCCACAAGACCGAAAGTGCACATGAAGTGTGCCATTTGGGATTGGGCCTAAGAAAAGGACAGGACTAAACAATAAAACAGCTGAAATAAATGAATAAACAAACAGCTAGGGAGAAAAATAGACATGAAATAGACTGGTACAACATCCTGGCCTGAGAGATGAAGCAGAATTGAAGCGCAGGATGTTTTCTCGCAGTCATCAGTTACTGAAGTCCTGAGAGCAGCAGTTTTTAATGCGATTGGTTTCAGATAACCACATTAGCACAAAGTGAAGGTCTAATTGCATCTTTTAGCCACTCTAGGCTCAGTGACACAGATGAAGTAATTGTTTTATCTGCCGTCTAAAGAGAAAATAAACCAAACGAGACACATCCTAATCGAAAGCTGCGGCTTAAAAGTGTTGGATGCGTCTGAAAATGTGCATGCTGTATCGGACAGGGATGCAGGTCTAAAGGGTTTATATAACCAGAATAGAAAATATTTGATGAATCTAATGACAGATCAGATATAGCAGATAATTATATGAACATTTTCCACATGCATTTTTAATATTTCATTGAATTAATTAAATGTTGGAGGTCTTTGGTTTTAAAAAAAGAACGCAGCTAATTAGAAGCATTGGCCCTGAAAGAACATCTGCACGGCAAAGGAATTACTGCGGCGCCTGCTAGGCAGCTGGTGTGTGTGTTCAACCCTCCATCCAGTGACGGTTATTTATTCCAACAGCAGATGACATGGCTGGACACTGATGGCAGGGGCTGGGAAACTCAATTTCATTTTTCAATTTAAGCTCATAGGTTGTGTTGTGTGTGTGTGTGTGTGGCATGTGTCCGGTATGTTCAGGAGTTTAGAACATCCTGCAATTCAATTAATCTCTTGTATGAGCTCACTCTTATTATGACCTGAATTCACCTCTCACGTTATTTTTATGCACCAGCTAAATTAAGGAATGATGTACCACAGTCTTATGCTAAGCCTCCGTTTATTTAATACAGTAAAAACGGTAATATTGTGAAATATTATTACAATTCAAAATAAAGGTTTTCTATTTTATTTTAAAATGTATATGCAAAGCTGAATTTTCAGCATCATTACTCCAGTCTTCAGTGTCACATGATCCTTTAGAAATTATTTTAAAATGCTGATTTGCTGCTCAAGAAACATTTTTTATTGTTATAATGTTGAAAAAAAAGTTGTGCTGCTTAATATTTTTGTGGAAACCATGATACATTTTTTCAGGATTCTATAATAATAATAATAATAATAATTCATTACATTTATATAGCGCTTTTCTAGGCACTCAAAGCGCTTCACATGGAAGGGGGGAATCTCCTCAACCACCACCAATGTGCAGCATCCACCTGGATGATGCGACGGCAGCCATATTGCGCCAGAACGCTCACCACACACCAGCTTACTGGTGGAGAGGAGACAGAGTGATGAAGCCAATCAGTGTATATATATATGGGGATTATTAGGAGGCCATGATGGACAGAGGCCACTGGGCAAATTTGGCCAGGATGCCGGGGTTACACCCCTACTCTTTCGAAAGACATCCTGGGATTTTTAATGACCACAGAGAGTCAGGACCTCGGTTTAACGTCTCATCCGAAGGACGGTGATAAATTGAGAGTTTAAAAGAATGGCATTTATTTGAAATAGAAATTTGCTTGTTTCAAAATTGTTTGATCAATTTAGTGCATCCTTGCTGAATAAAATTTGAAAGAAATGTGAAAAGACACTTTTTCAACAATATATATATAGTATATATACACACGTATTTGTATTTCATTTTTAATTTTAAGATTTAATGTTATATTTATATGGTATTTATTTATATTATTAAGGTTTATTTGAACTATTAATTCTTGCCATCATCAAATATCAAAGTGATACCACAATAAAAATCTATGATCTTGCTGTATCTTATAAATGTGTATGTAGTTCAGCACCTGTTTACTGCATCAGTGCGGCGCCACTCTTGGGCCGGTGTGACTGGCAGAGGTCTGACCCTTGCCAAGGTTAATGTCTGTCAGTGCAGTCCAGAGCCTGCTGACCAACACACACACACACACACACACACACACACTGACAAAAGATGCAGCTATATACTGACAATCTCACTCTGTCCTTCCTCTAACTATCACTCCTCCTGTCGCTGAAACCCATGTGAAAGTCCTGAGTCAGGGATATCGGCAGCACATCAGTGACCGAGCACAGGACAGAAAACATCAGTCCAACACAAATTCAAGACGATTTCTCACCACACATATTCTACACTGAAAGTGCCAATGATGAACTCAACACAACCATCTGTAAAAATCACAGATAAATGAGTGACAGACTAATATATGGGTCAGGATCGGGATGATTCATTCAGTACCCAGAAAGTCGCAGATAAAAGGAAGGCCGTGTCGTGAGCTGCTGTAGAGACATAAACTAATATAAAGCAAACATCTGCTGACTGCTGTTAACAGCTGTTAAATCAGACTCATAGTCAGTGGAGGAAAAGGGGAGAGAAAAACATGTTTTGCCGAACCTAATGAAGGTTATAAAGACAGAGGGACTAACTAATAAGCACAGCGGTGAGATAAACGATGATTAGATGACAAATGAAAAGCTTTGAGAGAGAAAAATCTCATCTAAATGAGTTCATTAAAGCTGAAATTTCATTCCAACTAGAGTTCATCAAGGCTTCAATCCTTTCTCTCCCACCATCTTTTTCATTTGTTATAATTTCCCGCAAGATAACCCAGTACAAATTTCAGGACACAAAACGTCACATGCAGTACAACAACATTTGGCTTTAGGTTTGTAATGAGTTTCCCTCTAAGACAATACAGAAATTTTCTTATAGATTAGAAGTGTAGTGATTTCTGAGAAACGCTGTTGAATGTGCATCAGACCGAGTGCCAAAACACACGTGTAGCCAATCAGCAGTAAGGGGCATGTCCACTCATTAGGGGGAGGTGCCTGTGTTGGGGGCGGAGCTATTGATATAGGGGTGTGATCATTTTGGGTAGGGGCGTGTTTGTTTTGGTGATTTCAAAAATCAACAATGTTTCTCAGAAATCACTGCAGCTCTAAAGGTGTCATTTCATGCATCTTAACCGTGATCTCCAGTGATTAACTGGGCAGGCCTGTCTCTTTTGGTCTGGGATGGAGAGAGAGAGAGAGAGAGAGAGAGAGAGAGAGAGAGAGAGAGAGAGAGAGAGAGAGAGAGAGAGAGAGAGAGAGAGAGAGAGAGAGAGAGAGAGAGAGAGAGAGAGAGAGAGAGAGAGAGAGAGAGAGAGAGAGAGAGAGAGAGAGAGAGAGAGAGAGAGAGAGAGAGAGAGAGAGAAACTTTCTTTCGGCACACCATCATCACGCTCATCGAGCGTCCTGTCCATCTTCATTCTGGGCAACAGAAACCCTGGCGAGCTCTCAGTGTATTCAGTTTCAGGCAATAATAGTCTAATGGATCCTAACTATTGTGATATCCTGATCTTTCTCTCTGGGCCTTTCTCTCTTTCCACAACACACCTACAATCGCACACACACTCTGCAGCCTGATTCATCACACAAATGGATAAGGTGTGGCGTTGTGGATATTGAGGACTGCACTTAAGTGTCTGCTGAGTGGCTCTATGCGTGTAATAATGATGGCATCACATGTTAATGGACCCAATGCTCTTTCTTTATGCTACATCATAGTTATATGAGAACATAACTACACAGCTTGAAATCCAGAGCTGGTCCTCAAATACTAACAGGGTCAATCTCGAAATAATCCAACTTTACTGAGGGGGTTTGATAGATTTGCCACTCTTGATGAAGCACCACAAATCTGCTCTGCTATATATTGACTTAGAGACAAGTCGGTTCTCTTTCATGGTTCGTAAGTTTTCAATCAAAGATTGATTCTTGTGCAAAGAACCCAAAAAAATGGTATGTAACCCAAAAGGCTACAGTGGTTCGGCCACGTCTCGTGCGAACTGGAAGGCCCAACTAATGGCGCCTAAAAAACCTTGGTAAAAAGATAGAGGCTGACCCCAAAAACCACAGGCTCAGCCTTCCTGATGCCTAAATGCAAAGCTTTCAGTCGCCAAACTATTGTACAAAACGTTTGCAATCCAGTGGCACCCACAGCAACGTATTGGTTAGCAACGTTTGCTAAGGGACTTGCTAAGAGAATGTTTATTTTGGGGAAAACTATCCCTTTAAGATGATTTCGAAGATTGCTGGCAGTTTTCCAAAAACTGAACAGGTGCAGGGACAGCTGTTGTGTGTGTGGGAGAGAAAGACGTGCAATAGGTAGGATCGGTTAGCAAATGTTCAGGATTCCCCTCATATTTACACCTTCACATGAAAAGAAAAGCCAACATGAGCAGAAAAGCTACCAGTTAGTCAGGAGAAAGGAAGGGAAATGAGCAAAGCAGGAAGATTGTGGTTTGTGGAGCGCAGAGAATAGCAACAAGGTGAGGCAGAGCAGTGGGAGGGAGAGCTGGAGGGTAATCGATTTCAAACGCCCTCCTACAGGAACATCCATCTCCAGCGGACTGGATCTCTCCCTCTCTTTTTTGCACTTTTTGTTATCTTCTCTCCCTCTCTGAGCTGGTTTCCTCTATTGACAGGT
The DNA here is from genome assembly GCF_029890125.1 of Rhinichthys klamathensis goyatoka. Lineage (NCBI taxonomy): Eukaryota > Metazoa > Chordata > Actinopteri > Cypriniformes > Leuciscidae > Rhinichthys > Rhinichthys klamathensis. Next base: position 6,425,339 of record NW_026606558.1, read on the forward strand.
GCGGGGCTGACAGCATCAGCTAGAGGAGTGGAACGGTGTTGGTTTGTGGTGATTACCCTGCTGTCACTTTGGTGGTAATTAGTTCTCTTAATGCTTAATGGTTGATGCAGGGACCCATCCATCTGAATGACATCTTCCCTCCCTCTGTGTCCTTTCTCACCCACATCCCGACCTCGTCTTGATCCTCCGCTTCACCTACGCCACTGATTAACACCTACTCTCAACATAGCCAGACCTTTTACTAAACGGCAAAGGTCTGGTCCACACCACAGCTTATTCTGAACAAGAAAACAACATGAACAAACGATGGATGGATGGGCGGATGGATGGATGGGCGGGTGAATGGATGGGCGGATTGATGGATGGATGGGCGGATTGATGGATGAATGGGCGGATGGATGGATGGGCGGGTGGATGGATGGGCGGATGGGCGGGTGAATGGATGGGCGGGTGGATGGATGGATGGATGGGCGGGTGAATGGATGGGCGGGTGGATGGATGGATGGATGGGCGGGTGAATGGATGGGCGGGTGGATGGATGGATGGATGGGCGGGTGAATGGATGGGCGGGTGGATGGATGGATGGGCGGATGGATGGGCGGGTGGATGGATGGGCGGATGGATGGATGGATGGGCGGATGGATGGGCGGGTGGATGGATGGGCGGATGGATGGATGGGCGGATTGATGGATGGATGGGCGGATGGATGGATGGGTGGGTGGATGGATGGGCGGATGGATGGATGGGCGGGTGGATGGATGGGCGGATGGATGGATGGGCGGATTGATGGATGGATGGGCGGATGGATGGATGGGCGGATGGATGGAAGGGCGGATGGATGGGCGGATGGATTGATGGATGGATGGGCGGATGGATGGATGGGCGGATTGATGGATGGATGGGCGGATTGATGGATGGATGGGCGGATTGATGGATGGATGGGCGGATTGATGGATGGGCGGATGGATGGAAGGGCGGATGGATGGGCGGATGGATTGATGGATGGATGGGCGGATGGATGGATGGGCGGATGGATGGGCGGATGGATGGATGGGCGGATTGATGGATGGATGGGCGGATTGATGGATGGATGGGCGGATTGATGGATGGATGGGCGGATGGATGGAAGGGCGGATGGATGGGTGGATGGATGGATGGGCGGATGGATGGGCGGATGGATGGATGGATGGGCGGATGGATGGATGGGCGGATGGATGGATGGATGGATGGATGGGCGGATGGATGGATGGATGGGCGGATGGATGGATGAACATAAACAAACACAACTTTATTTCCAGAATTTCTTAAAAAAATACACCGGACATTACATAACGACATCCAATCAGAACTGAAGCTGGGACCAAAAAAAAACACCCAACCTCATCCTCTTCTCCATCTGATCACACCTAGTGATCTAGTCAGGTCTAGTCAGCACAAACAACCACATATGACAACGCACGGTAATGTGTTCACAGTTTACAGTGCAATGACAAACACATGACTCATTGTGCCCATTTTAGCATGATGCATTTGCTTGTTTACTTAATTTGTCACATGATATCAATATCACATAAAACACAGCAGTATAAGCTTCCCTCCTCATGCAGTTTTTTTAAAAGGCAGTAACTCAACTCTTAGCAAACAAAACGTATCAACCCTAAACAGTAAAATAGCGACAGACTGCTTTAAAAGATAGCAGTAGCAATAGCAGGTCTCGGAATAGTTTAGCAGCGGGTGAACTTGAGATGTTTTTCAGCCTGATTTAACAAGGCTGAGGGACCCTGAGCTCACATGTATAATTCAAACATTAGCAACTGCTAAGTGCTAGTTCCTCTCCCTGCACTGAAGCCTGTTGATAATGGCCTTGTCAGTCGGTGCACTGTGGCTTGAAGGACGCTGCCCTAAATCATGAGACCCTGAGACTTAGCAGCAACCATCGACTGTCTTTCCACCCATCTATCCCTCCCTCCTCCTCTCCACAGCTTCTCCTCTTTAGCTCACTATTTCTGATTAGGAGTAAATGACCTATTCATATTGTATGAATCTCATTTCCTCTCCGAGTCTGGCAAGTGCATAGTCACTTTATCCATTTCCATTCATCATATCGCATACAAAATCATCTTCCTTTCACAGTCTTTGTCTTTGTTCTTTTTATATTCACATTTACCACAAATGTAATACGTTTCTAACAGTTAACAGGTGCTATAAATAAATGTCCACGTATAACAGGCAAACATACGCATAACATGACAGATATCACTGAAACAGGTGTCCTGAAACAAAAGAAGAAGAAAAAACAGAAAACTAGCCAATCAAAATCATTTTTCACATTCGCAAAAGAGTACAAGAGTGTTCGTCCACTTTTAGCAGGCTTGGTCCTGGAAGTATTTTCCCCATTCATTTAAACTTTATTAAAATGTTATAAGCCCCATGATGAAGGAAACTTTTGAAAAAGTATTTCAAAATTCAGGTTTTTGGAAATCATCTCCAAAAACAACAACAATATATTTGACAATCGGAATATCAGTGTTTCATGCTATAGCTAATACATTTGTGAATATTTTTGATAAAAAAGGAAAAATGACAAAAGCAGATCATCATTCATTCAGCGCTGTGTCACGTGACAAGAAATGGCGCGTCGCCATGGAAACATTAAAGTGACAAGTTCTAAATAACGGTCGCCTTAAAGGGGTCATATAATGCCATTTTTGTACACGCTAATATGATTTTTTAGGGTCTAAATTAAAATTTTGTAATATACTTTAATTAAAAATTCTCATTAGTATTGTAAGAAAACAGTTATTTTACCTGGTCAAAAACAGCTCTGTTTTCAGCACGCCGTTTCAGTGCATATAACTTTAAATGATAATGAGCTCTGCTCACCCAGCCTCTCTGTTCTGTGCTACACCATAACTCAATAACACAATAACCATAACGCGTTGTTCAGTATAAACGTGGGATTATGAATTATATTGAGAACATCATACATAGAAAACATGCCGTAATGTACCCTGACTGAGTGTAAACCTTAGACGCATTCATTGTGAAGCGTGCAGCTAGCAATTTGCAAAGATTAATATAAATATAAAGTTTAATAAAACGTTACACTAACTTCCGTTCTTCTAGAGGTTCAGCAGGAACACGAATATCTGGTACCGATGCTTTTTTCATGAGCAGCAGCTTAGCAAATCCAGCTTTATACTGACCCTCGTTTATAAAGCAGTCTGGTGTGTCAGCGGTTCGGATTTAGGAACATTAAAATGACTGTGTTCGTTATTACACCCAAGAACAGAACACCACAATCGCTTAGACGCCATTCTGCTCATAGACAGTGCTCCAGCATATCAACAATGACCGCGCCGGTCCGCGCAGACTATGATTGACAGCTCGCTCACGAGTGAGGGCGGGTCTGTGTTGAAACGCTGCTGTCATTCAACACTCGTGGGAGGGGCTTCCGAGTGTGTGACGTCACAGGCTCGAACGGCTCGATTTGAGGCAGGGGAAAACATATAAGGAGATTAAAACAAAACCACTGGATGGATTTTTATCATTATATGATGGTTGTGTACAGACACTGCCAACACACATTTCAGTACAATCAACTTGTAAAAGTGCATGTACCATTATATGACCCCTTTAAAAAACTCACGCTGGGGGGTCAGTAAAAATATTTTATACTTGCGTGTGAAAGGGTTAAAAGTGGAAGCTTGTGCATAGCTTTGTTGCATTATATAGAAACTTTGTTGATGTTGTTATTTTCATGCGTGTTCTGGTTATTATCGCATGATTAAACGCATGAGTCGCGCATGAGTCTTTATAGGGCGATAAAACAAAGCTTTGTTGCATTATTTATTTTTTTAAGTGGGGATTGGGGGTGCGCCAACCCGGTTGGGACATAGAAGGGGGTGCGCAGGAAAAAAGTTTGGGAACCGCTGGTTTACAAGGTGACATCGCCATCTACTGGCCTGGCAGCAGAATACAGCGTTTTAGACTCTGTTTATCTGGTATTAAGATGCGTTTTGGTCGATCGGATCACAAGTGGACGACACTAAATACAGGAGTAAACGGGGTCTAAAATGTTTTGAGCTTCTCCACTTTCCACCACTTTCAAGAGGTGGTTGAAACGCATCCGGCCGGATTGCTTTGGTAGTGTAAACGCTCATGTGGTCGAATGTGATCAAACAGCCGCAAAAGACGCCGACTCTCCGTCTACTGATCTAATGAATAAACATTATGGGAAGCGACTAGCCACACGGGATTTAAACTTTGTCGGCTGGAGACACAAGTTTGGTTTAAAGACGAAAAACGTATCAAGCACAATGTTCTCTCACCATTCCTGATTTCTAATACACACTCACACGTCCGGCTGGTCTTACGGCTGTCAGAGCAGAAACTAAAACTGACTGTTTTTCTGTCATCTCCAGTCGTGTCGTATATAAATTCATATATAAATATGCATGAGCTTATTTTGTCCATTAGATCGAAAGATCAAAAAAAAAAACTTTACATTAACATTTTACCCACCCATTTTTTCTTGTATATTTAAACATTTATTTACAACAATAATGTCATAACATAAGGCATTAGCAGTTGCAATTTTGCAGTGTATAGGCTAAATTATTTAATTTGATTGCTAACAGCCCAGTTTTATTATTATAGGCTAACTAAATTTATTGATCAAATGTAAGAATTTTGACATGACACATGATGCATACATTTAATAAGGTCTTTATAAAGGTAAATAACGCCCTGTGGTAAATATCACAAATATGCACATTTAAGTATGTAAAAGCTGATACACTGAGAATATAGCTTCAGATCAGAATAAATTATATTTATACCCCAAAAATCATCCCAGACTACTGTTATTTTACATTATTATTTTTACAGTGCCGCCAACACTGATCTTGCATATCAAACGTGCAGTTGCGCCCGTGTAAACATTTTTTTATTCACAAAAACAAATTTCTCAATACTTTGCCTAGATTTGAAGGCTTTATCGCTGAGATCTCCCTTTTTGTACAAATCTCTTAAACTCACTGACAACAATAAGAACAACAAGTTTCTTAAGGACTATTTTTCTTGCTGGTTGAGGTGTCATGTTATTTCTCTGTATTTATTTTTTCTTTTCATTTTTGTTAATGCATTCAATGCAGTGCTTTTCTTGCAATAAAAAAAAAAAAAACATTTTCTCTATGGAGAAAATGAATGTGATATTTAATGGTGGAAGGGGCGGGGTTTGGAGAAACCTCTTCAGTAAGAGACTGAAGTAACAGTGATTGCTTGAGTGTGTGTGATGGTGAAGTCTGCTGTCATGCACTGAACACTGAGCTCACTGCTGTTCTCTGAAGGGACTCGGTAAGCCCATTCCCCATATTTTGCTTACCACCCCCTTCCCCCTCTTGTCTTTTCCCTCTGCCCCTCTCTCTCTCTCTCTCTGACCATCTGTAATCACAGAAGGACAGCCTTGATCACCACACCATGCACATATACTCCGGGGGAGCGGACAGCATATATGACACTGCAGTTTTTGACCTAATGAGAAGAAAAAAACAACCATCTCAGATCCTTATTTCACATTAGTACAGAAAATGATCACCACTTTTGACATCTCAAGCAGACAAAATACACACTTTGCAGGTATATGCATTAAATAGTCACTGGAAAGTGGGCCAAAAATATTGATGACTCATCTTCTCCGCATGGGTGCATACAAATGTCTGTCCATCGGGGCGTGTAAAAATGCTCTCTGGAATGAGAATGTCCTTGTCACCTTAATTATAAATAAAAAAGCACTGATGCAACTGATCTGAAGCTGTTAAAGACTGTGATATTCCCCTCCTCTTCCCACAAAACCCTCACAGTCATTGTCGTCTATGCAAACCAGCCTCACATCACCCCTATCTGCGGGGATTACCCACAGTGCAACATGGTTTGCGGAAAGAAAAAGCCTAGATTGCACAGTTAGATCTGCTCGTAAGCTCCAGAAAACATCTCGGAAGAGAGAGAATCGCTGAGCATGTTTAAGAGGAGAGGATGAAATATTAATGCAGCTCATTCCCATAATGCCCCCAAACACCATATGCACATGCTGACTGTAATCAAAACATCCCTGTATGGACTCTTGATCGTATGCCTGTGATTTGAAATGTGAAATTTGATGCTGAGGTTAGAGGATGATGCTGAAAGCCCTCAAGCGATGCACTTAGCACCAGAGGTTTCAGTAAACCATTATGACTGTATGGAAACATCACGATGTAACTTCACTTAGACAAGGGCATTAACAGAGACTTGATGAATATGCATAATAGCGGAACGAGCTAGATGATATCGATCCTTAGAGACGTCCCTTAATACTACTTTCTGTGATTTTTGGGCAAACATTTCCAAAATGCTTACTACTAAATGATGCACACTGATTAATTTCTTATATTTGAATATTTGATCTATGGTTTTAAAACTGATTACTTGTATTCGACTTGATGGCTTTAAAAATGCTAAAGTGTGGTTGGTGGTTGTGGATAATTACCAGTATTTTCTTAATCATATTTGAATGATTTGAAGCATAAACTGTTGTACTGTTTTATATATATATATATATACAGTGTACATATATAGTTAGTTAGTTAGCATGAACTAAAACTAAACAATACTTATAAGGAATTTATTAATTGTAGTTAATGTTAATTTCTACATTTACTAATACATTATTCAAATCAAAAGTTGTATCTGTTAACATTAATTAATGCACTTTGAAATAATATGAACAAACACTGAAGAATTGTATTTTTATTAACTAACATTAACAAAGGTTAATAAATGCTGTAAAAATATATTTCTCAAAGTAAGTTAATGTGAACTATAATGCATTAACTAATGTTAAGAAATGAGATCTTAAGTGTTACCGATATTTTTTTTTACCAGAAACCAAGAAAAGCAAAATACTGATTAAGGAAATCTTTTTTTGCGGTGTATTTTCTATGGCATCAGAAAACATAGGACAAATGAACTTTTGGTCACACTTTAGTTTAGGATCCAATTATCACTATTAACTACGACTTTTGCCTCAATAAACTCCTAATTACTGCTTATTAATAGTTAATAAGTTGTTAAGTTTAGGTATTGGGTAGGATTAAAGGATGTTAAATATGATCATGCAGAATAAGGCATTAATATGTGCTTTATAAGTACTAATACACAGCCAATATCCTAGTAATATGCATAATAAGCAACTAGTTAATAGTGAGAACTGAAATCTAAACTAAAGCGTTACCAAGCGTTTTGCTACTATCAGAAAATAAATGGTACAAAAGCTGTAACTGTATCCTTTCAAAAAGTATGTACCATATCAATACTGTATGAAGGACTATACATAAGGTACCTCTATGGACCCTTTAGAAGTAAATAAGGTACAAAAGCATGCACATTAAAAGCTTACTGCCCCGCTGACAGCTATTGTACCATTTTTCTGAGAGTGTAAATGAGAGATTTGAGAATGAATGACTGCAACACGGGGAGGTTTTCACTTCGACATCTCCAGGCGGAAAAGTGTTGTGTCTCGGACCCGTCGGGTTGAATTTAATGAGGAGGGCTGATGACTGTCCCTGAATGACTCGGCGTCCTAGAAATGGCCAACGGTGAATCAGCAGTCGCACACGGCTCACATTCAGAGGACAAACACCACCAGACAACAGCTTTTTGCCATGACTAGGCAGGGAATATTCGAACCTCCACTAAAGACAGCATCATTACAACTCTGTGAACAACTCACACACCAGGAACTATAATCATCCTGGATGTCCATGGTTATGCAGACTCAAGTAGACATCTAGTAATGCCCTGTTTTAGTTCATATCTAAGTTCAGGGCCATCATACTGGCCAGCTTTAAAATATTCTTGGTGCCCCACTGAGGGTTAGTTCATCTTGTACGTTTTCGTACAACTCTAATCATATGAATTCGCACACAAATACGCCAGAACCTAAAATAGTTATGTTTTTTTATGAGATCAGGTTGTGTTTTACATGCAATTAGGTAACACATTATTTCGATAGTCCACTTTAGACATTCTAAGACCTATAAGTAACTTTTCAACTACATGTCAACTAACTCTCATTAGAGTATTAGTAAACTGTATGCTTAATATCCGATAACTCTTTATTTTGATTCTCTTCCAACTGACTATAAGTAACTTGGCAACTACAAATCAACTTTTTCTTCGAACACGAACCCTAACACCTAACCGTAACCAGAGTCTACAACTGTCTACTAATAATCTGATGAGAGTTAGTTGACATGTAGTTGCATGTTTAGCATAGCTAAAGTAGAATTGTTTAAAGTAGACCATCGAAATAAAGTGGAACCTGCAATTATAATAAATGTGGACTGAAGTGTTCAAGCTGCATCACCATAAAAATATCACAAAAGTCACCCAAGCGAATCATGCACCATATTCCAATTCTTCTGAAGTTGATTATATTTAAGCTTTCAAATTCATATTGTGAAGATTATCACGATGAAAAAAAACGAGTAAGAATCAAAAGCTTTTGTAGATCACAGACCTTATTTTCTGCAACATCGCAAAAGCCAATGGAAAAATCCTATTGGGTTTTTTGTCGAGAGAAAAACTAACTTCTGTGTTGACCAACAAAAATACTTCATCCCAGCACCCCTTTATAGTATTGTAAAGCTGGTGAAATGCAGCAAAATGAGGGCGAATACATGATGTCAGATCTTTCTCTTTATGGTACCAAACGAATTTTGATTTATTTTTAACCTATGGTTTTAGGAAAATCCTGTTTCTGTTTGAAATAGTAATGCAACACCAGACTTTCCCAGGGTTTTGATTTTAAACCCTGCACACATCTGGAGCTGTGTGCTGCTGTCAGCATCATTACAAGCATCTAGAGCTGAAACCTACAGTATTTATCTACAACACTTTCACATAAACATGTGCAAGCTCGCATGTAGGGTTTCGGTGCAGAGCTTCCCCAAGGCAACGGCACCCAAAGGCATCAAAGATGAAAATATACAACATAACAAGAGAGAAACCATCCTTAAAGTCCCCCTGCTGTGGTGAAAATCAAGCTTTTAATGTTGTGTATATGTCTATGTGGTGTTTTTATTATGCTTTAAGAACAAACCACGTGCAAATGTGACGGATCTAGTCTCTCTCCTTCACTCTGCGTTGTGTTTTACTCAAAAAATGCCCGAAATCCGATAAAGATCATCCGAATGACGGGCTCAATCTCCGGTCGATGCCCCCAATGAATGCACGAACACAAATGCTGACTGGTGTAAATCTGTTTACTGTTGAATGAAATAAAACACCTTTTTAGTCAGCGCCGCCGCTCCCACCACGCGCATCACGCGCTGTGCGTAGGGCACCAAGTGCTGAGGGGGCACCAAAAATAGCCTAATGAAAAACCAATCATCAAACTTCTTGTTATAATCAGATTTAGCGCGTTCTTCCTCTTCATTCCGCAGCGCCGCCGAGCAGAGACAGAGAGCACGTCAGAAACACAGGACAGGGTGTGTGTGACGTGTTCATGTGTGTGTTTATCTGAGCCTCATTGGTCTGTCACTGCTCGTCAATGTCAGAATATTTGAGATGACCAATCAAATCAAAGTAGGCGGGCTTTATGTTCACAGACGCTGAGCGCGAATTTTAACAGTGCAACTCGACGCTTCAGTGTACGGTCAAGTGCGAAATAAGATGTAAGTAGCTAAACTTAACTTTATTTGACAGTTTTTTTTAGGTCATAAATGTTAAACGAATGACAAAAAATAATTAGGCAAACTAATATAGTTTTGTCTAATTTCGCCATTTTGAACTAAGAAATAGGCCTATAACATGTAGCCTAGTGTAATAGTTTAGGCTACTGTCATTGTGAGGGGACAAGAAACATGAACAAAGCCGTTTTCATCATGTTAGGCACAGGATTTATAATGAATGTGTACATATTGAGAATAAAATACAAATTGTAACCTTTAGTAAATTAAAAAAGCCAACTTTAGGAGGGGAAGAGACGGGGCAAGATAAAAACAAAGAGAAAAAGAGTGTGATGCTGATGAGGAGAGAAAAATAATCAGCTGCCCACTGACATGGTTTTAAAGCTGTTGTTATCGATTTTTTTTTTTTTTTTTTTTTTTTTTTGCCTTCACAACATCTTTAAAATGCACATCTGTAGTTCAGAAAAATCCCAAATTTCCCCCGAACACCCCTAACTAACCTGCCTCAAATTCGGGATCCCAGTGATTATAAAACCATGCCATTGCATGGTAATGAAACTAGTTAATAGTAAGCATTAGACCCTAATCTAAAGTGTTACTTTTTAGCTTTTTAATTTTTTTATAAATCATACCCTCATTGGGGGCTTAGCCCCCCTAAATGAAAATCCTAAATAAAAATGTTTTTTTTTTTTTTAGGGGGGGCGGGGGGGCATCATAAAGGAATTATGCTTAGGGCACCAAAATGGCTAGCAGCGGCACTGTTTTTAGTAGTATTTCGTTGCAGGAATACTGACCCACAGCGTGCAAGTACACATTGCAACTCCTGTGTTGCATCATCTTAAAGGAGAACTCCGCCGCAAAATGAACCTTTGGTCTAATTACACATTGTTACCTAGTCAACCGTTATCTGAGATTTGTTTTCATGATTATCGAATGTAAATAGTTTTATCTCTAAAAACAGTTTAGCCTATAAAGCTAGTATAACGCTAGTATATTGGGCATAGTGTAATGACAAATAAAAATCGCCTGTTAATACCACTAAAAAGGCTGAAAATAGCCCCACACTAACACGGTAGCATAATGAGGGTCCCTACCTTCAAACCGAAGCATTGAGAACTTTGTCAGTGTCCAGACAGTTTAATAAGAAGATATTTTAAACATACAGTCAACTTCGCAAATACAGGCAGAAGCTATCTTTGAAATACAGTCTCTACCAGTCGATCTACGAACGCCGATCCAAGTGCGCTGGTGAGATGTGAACGAGCTATAAGTTGTGATAAGGTGAGCGCGAACAGCAGGCTTGGATCGCGTTCGTAGATCGACTGGTAGAGACTGTATTTCAAAGATGGCTACTGCCTGTATACGCGAAGTTGACTGTATGTTTAAAATATCTTCTTATTAAAGGGTCATGAAACCCCCCTCTATCAGCTCAAGTCTAGCTCATAATCTTTTTGAAAAATGCAACTTAAATGGGCGTGGATGGCTGTGAGAAGAAGGGAGGGAGTGGGTGTGGCACGGCAGGGGAGAGGGGGAACTGTCATCAGCCAGCAGTGTTGCCAGATGTACGATAATTATCGTATTTGTACAATAATTTTGACCTCTGTACAATGTACGATCAATAATGAACAATAATCTCAGAGTTTTCAGTCGTTCGTCCAAACACACATCCTACCGCTTCTCTCTCTGACCCCGAATCATTTCGCAGGCTCGCCTGCCTGCACGTACACACACACACAACACGGTGTCGCCCGGCCCGCACGTCAACACTACACATTCACAAGTCTCCCGCATTAAGCATACAATTGATATATTATCGAAATATCTAAAATGTTCATAACGACCGCTTATTTAACAAAAGGCAAGTAAAATGACCAGGGTTACATTTTAGACACACTCTGAAGGGATAGAAAAGTCCTCAGGACTTGGTACCGCATTACTCGCAAGACGTAACTTGCATTGGTCATCGACAAAGCCGAAGTCCACCATTCTCCAATTCTCGAAGCTCTCTCGGGTAAAATGTTTGCGGCACTTGCGTCCCATGATTGTCTCTCTCCTTTACTACGCGATATCACAGTTTGACATGTCTGTGGAAAGATCCACGTGGTGTCATGAATAATTAAGAGACCGTGTCTTCTCATAGGATATAAAAACTCAGTCTCATTAATAATTATGAGAGACCGATGAGTCATCAACGCACTACACTGTGCACTGCCACGTCACAGCCTGCGATGAAGATTTTAAACCCGGAAGACGAAAATAGCTGGAAAAAACTAAAATTTAACCATTTTCGCCCTACTATTAAATCTAACAGATGCTAACATTGTCTTCAATGTTGTTCAACACACATACCTCTGTTAAAATCTCAGAAAATTTGGTTTAGGGTTTCATGACCCTTTAAACTGTCTGGACACTGACAAAGTTCTCAATGCTTCGGTTTGAAGGTAGGGACCCTCATTATGCTACCGTGCTAGTGTGGGGCTGTTTTGAGCCTTGTTAGTGGTATTAACAAGCGATTTTTATTTGTCATTGATCTATGCCCAATATACTAGCGTTATACTAGCTTTATAGGCTAAACTGTTTGTAGAGATAAAACTATTTACATTCGATAATCATGAAAACAAATCTCAGATAACGGTTGACTAGGTAACAATGTGTAATTTAGACCAAAGGTTCATTTTGCGCCGGAGTTCTCCTTTAACAGAATTGACCAACATTCTGTTGTGACCACATCACAACACGTGAACAGATTTGGCATGAAACATGACAGTTATAATAATTAACAAACATATACAAAAATACATACCTGTTGAATGAAATAAACACCTTTTTAGTTTCGCTGCAGGAATACTGACCTAAATAAAATATAAAATAAAATTAACCTCGTGGCCTTGCTAACGAGAGTGTGGCACAACGAGAGTTCACAAAAAAAAGCCATATAACAAACAAAAGGTGTGTTAATACTCTAATTCAATGGTCGAAATATTAGCCAAACCAAATCACAAGCATAAAATACCCAAAAACTCGACATATCTTGCATTATAATCAAATTAATATTACTGAAATGAGACGGAGCATGAATATATACCCACCCACAGCGTGCAGTACGCATTGAACTGCTGTGTTGCGTCATCTCCCGTCTTACCGAACATTTTATTTCCTGCAGTCCCCAAACAAACCACATGAGGGCACTACCCACTACCTAATTACCCACCGCTGCTGAATTCAAGAGGAATTCACATTAAAAACGGAATAAAATACTAACTCTGTTACACAAATTCATAAGTCGACAGCATTGCTGAGTATTGTCTCCTTAAAACTGCAGTGAACCAAAGACAGTCTGAAAAACGCAGTTTGAAATCGCTGGTGTTTCTGACGTCACAAACCAATCAGATCAACGTGTGATCGTCAGTGAGTGGATCTCTGAGCTGGTGTGAGTGAGTGGAGGCGGGGCTCATTTGCATAGTCATAGAGCCACGTATACTAAATTAGGCAAGTGTGTAGAGTTACAACATACAAGGTATTTTTGAGGCATGATGATTTTTTTTCCAAGGAAAAAACTTTTAAATATGTAATTTTGGTGATCAAAGATGAGTTTTAAGGGATAACAATCATTGACCACAGCAGGACTTTAGTATACGTAAATCATGACAGAATTTTTGCTTTAACCATCCCTTTAATTTCGAGACATGGTGGCTTCTACATCACTCCACTAACCTGTTTACACAGTATTGTTTGAGGTCAAGATAAGCCTTAAGTGGCCCTTGGAGAGGTTATCTTAGCGTTGTGTTGACGCACAGGGGTGTGCTCCCTCTCTCCCTCTCGCAAACACACATCAGTACATGACTCAGCATCATGAGACATTGCCGGGAGTTGCTAGAGTCCTTACGGGAGAGCTTTCTGTTTTTAGGACATGCTTACAATAGGCTTCAACACTAACACTTACTGCAATGCAGGGTATAAAACTGCAGCAGCATGTAAGAGCTAGGACTAGTAAAATATCCGCTGGGGTCAGAAATATTTCATTATTTATTTATTTGTAAATCAATTATTTTAATTTGCAAGGATGCATGATCAAAAAGTGACAGTAAAGACATTTGTAATGTTACAAAGATTTATATTAAAAACAAATGCTGTTCTTTTAAACGTTCTATTGTATCTCAGTTTACCACAATACATTATAAAAAATATTGAGCAGTTTGAACACTGTTAATAATCAGAAATGTTTCTCAAGCAGCAAATCAGCACTTTAAAATGATTTCTGAAGGATCATGTGACACTGAAGACTGGAGTAATGATGCTGAAAATTCAGCTTTGCATCACATGAATAAATAACATTTGAATATATATTAAGGTAGAAATCAGTTGTTTTAAACTGTAATGATATTTTACAATATTACAGTTTTTATTGTCTTTTTGATCAGCCTTGGTGAGCAAGAGGCTTCTTTCAAAAACATGAAATATCTTACAGACCCCAAACTTTGTAATAGTTGTGTATGTTATATATTGCTTATGTTATTCATATAATCTCTCCAGTGAGTTTCAGAGAGGAGGGATGTCACTGCACGCAGAAGGCTGAGCTCATACTAGACATTTTAACTGCATTATCTATTACAATCTTGAAGCAAGTTTTCACTTTGATACGAGTTGTGTGGCCTGAAAATGTTCCACACTGATTTGGCATTTAGATATATCAAACCAGTTTTAAATTTACCCAGATATGATCTTTTAATACTAATAAATAATGAATCCAGATATTGAGCTCATCTCATCTCTTGAGCTCATCTCTGTGGAAAAGTGAACATATCAAACAAATATGCTTTTAATGCAAGCATATTCACCAGCCAAGTAACTCTGGTTGACTAAAGCGCTCATATTCCTTCCCTTACTGCCTTTATTTCTTCATACCACTTGTTCTCTCAACCGACTTCATTGCAGTTTCAGCAGTTCTTACGGATGCCTTGCAAGCATTCTTCTTAGCTTTGTTGGCCAACGATGAAAAATGGCCCAAAACTTGAGAAGAGTGCAGAGGGACCTGAACAACATGTTCAGGTTCTACAGACGCAGGCATTCAGTCTCTCTACGAACACACACACACATACACACACTGCCAAACCTCCTCTCATCCAGTACTTTATGATCTCTCTCATTTTCTCCTCCATCCCCCCAGGCCATGGCAGAGCGCTATAACATAATACAATGTACTGTACAGTAAGTAAAGCCTGTGCCCAGAGGAACCCTATGGCGATGCCATGCCATCTGCGGGCCTGGCACCAGCTGCCAGCGCTCAACAACCACCATGATAACAACACACACCTCACCCCGACACATTTCGATACTCCTCACCTCGCTTCCAGACCGATGAAAAGAGCGTGTTTAATATTGCTTTCCTTTTTAAGCATTTGGCTATCGGGACAGTGATGAGACCTTGATGAATGTAACGCAAACCACTATCAGGACTCTCCAGAGTCAGCCAAGCAAAGAAAGAGAGGATTGCAGAGAGAAAGTCTTGATTTCAGTTTAACACGGCCGCTTCTAATTGGACATCAGGGTTGAGAAGTTCATTGATTGTCGCTGTCGGTCGTAATGAGAGAGCAAAAGGTCAGTGAGAGAGTTATATGCGCATGATTTCTCCAAGGCCTTATGTGGTGAAAAGAATTTTTTTAAAAAATGTATCAACCGTTTTCAACATTGATAATCATAATCAGCATATTAGAAAGATTTCTGAAGGATCATGTGACACTGGAGAATGGAGTAATGATGCTGAAAGTTGCCTCACATTTTTTAAGTACAATCAACTTGGATGTTTAAGTCATTTCAACTTAAATTATATTAATCTGACTTAAAAAATGAGTTGAATCTTATAAAAGAAAGTTGAAAATGGCTTAACTTATTTTGATTAGTTAAAGCAATGTAAAAACATGTTAAAAAAATTACTTATTGATCATATATTTTTTACAGTCACAGGAATAAATTGTATATATATATATATATATATATATATAGAAAACTCTTATTTTAAAAGTACACTCTAAAAACTGCAGGGTTAAAAAATAACCCAACCAGCTGTTTATTTGTGAATGACCCCCTTACAACTCATTTGACCCAGCATGAGTAACCCAAGAATGTGTTTACAGTACCCCAAACAACCCAACATTTTGACCCAGCACAATCAACCCAACAATTTGTTTACAGAAACAACCCAGCATTTTTTTGAGTGTATGATTACATTCACCATATTACCGTTTTATTCTATTTTGATAAATATGAGACTTCTTTCCAAAAACGTACCAACCCCAAACTTTTTCTCTTTTTCCTTTTTTAGGAAAAAGTCACCATGAAATCAAAATTGACAATTATTTTTTTTACAGAATGTTTATAATAAATGATTGATCTGGGCACATGATTTTTTTTTTTATTCATGTGCATTCGTAATCTTTAAATCAAAAACGTTAACCTCCCCTCCCCCTCCAAACAACATCTGTTCTCTTATAGGCCCCTGCGGAGGGAGGGCTTTATATCCTCCGCAAATGTCCCGAACGGCGCTCTTCATGTGCACGTGAGCTCTTGTGGACTTCACAATGGCCTTGGCGTGAGCATCAGAGCGGTAAGATTTTCTCCAGAGCGGCTTTCTGAAGACTCTCGCTCAGGGCCGCTTAACCCTTTGTGATATGCTGGCTCGAGAACATGTGAAATAAGCAATAGGTCAAAGGTTATGGAGTTCAAATATTGTTTTCATGAAGTTGCGAACCTTATACAAAAAGTTAAGAACAAAGGAGAAGAAATTGAAAGAGAGTATAGAGAAACCAAGTTAGCAAAGATTCATTTTGTATACTGAACAGTTTTTTACCAACATCCCGACACCGTCCACACTGCTGAGAGCGATGTTTAGATACGTATGACATATTTAACATGTAAATATGTGCTGTGCGCTTTCCTCTCAATAACAAAAATAACAGCCAGAAGGATGAAATCAAGTCTACATTTTTGTCTTCAAGTAAATTCATCTCGTTTAAAATTGCTTAGATATGAATCCTGAAAAACAAGATGAAAATTTAAATGAAAACACGTCAAAACACAAGCTCGATAAAAGCACAAAAGCTGGTTTTGTGAGTAATAATAAAATAAAAGCTTATCTAATTCTACTCACACTAGTATTGCTTTAGTCATCTCTAATAATACATACAGCTTGAAATGTGCTAAAATGACAGTGTTGATTTTATGCCGCAGTGACTTCACAAGCTCTCGGTTTCAGCACTTATATCTGGCACAGCCTCGAAATGAATGCAATATAAATCACTACACATTCCCAAACGTCCATATTCCCATCACTACTATTGAAGAACAAGTTAGTCAGTCTAATGAATAGTTTAGCTGTGGTCAGTAGATGCTGGAAACTAAACGCAAAAGTGTATATATAATACATAGTAGCCTATATATAATTATTCATAATTTCTGTGTGCTGGAAAAGTAAATCAGAGTTTCTGCATATCTTGCATAACTGCACAGCCAAAAAAAAAAAGTTTCAATGTAGACATAACCCACTTAGAAATCCGGTTTTGTCGTCTTGGGAATTCTCGGCTTAGACGTGGTGTTTTGAACAGGCATGGCAAATAAACCATTCATCTTCTTGCTGTTCAGACAGATTTAGAAAACTGTACTTGGCACATGTATTTCTTGATTTTTGTTTATCATATAAATAATGCAAAAGGTTTTCAGCCTATGCTTTCTTCCTCTTTGCTCAGCTGCTTTGATATCTTCCTCTTTCAGTCGAGTTTCAGATATCACATTTTGTATGGTCTCTTGGTCCCATCGAGACTGACTTATGACACCTTGCTGAACCGAGACTCGTGTTCGCTGGCGGCGACTCAGCAGGCTTTAGAAAAGAGTGGTGCAGAAGTTGCTGTGGCTGGCTGAAGTTGAACAATACAGATGGAAGGCCTGGCCTTGTCACAACAAACCGAGTTCAGAAGGCCCTTTCCCTCACACAAACACACAACAGCCTCGTGCAGATTTGCAGAACACACACTAGGCTATTCATCTGGCTCTCTCTCCCCATCACCCTTTACTTGGCAACACACAGAACAATCGCTGAGGACAGCGAGAGCAATGGGCTGATAGTCACGTGACTGTTGAAAACAGAACGCCATGTAGGCACAATACAGAAAGCATGTTTGTGCATTCAAAATCAGTTGTGTTATGCATCAAGGATTGTGCCGTGACAAGATCATTCTGAGAACGATCTATTAAAACTAGCATGAGAGACTCTCTACACGTCGTCCAAGGACCTGAGAAGAGAAATCAAAGAACGAACTGGTGTGACGTCATTTTGAACCAATTCAGGCAAAAATGTGACCCTGGACCACAAAAGCAGTCTTATGTGTCCATTTTTTTAAATTGAGATGTATACATCAACTGAAAGCTGAATAAATAAGCTTTCCATTGATGTATTGTTTGTTAGGATAGGATAACATTTGGCCGAGATACGACTATTTGAAATCGGGAATGAGGGTGCAAAAAAATATTGAGAAAATCACCTTTAAAGGTTTCCATTTCTGTTGGCGATTGTGCAGCATCCACTTACAAAAATAAAATTTTGATATATTTAAGGTAGGAAATTTATGAAATATCTTCATGGATCATGATCTTTACTTAATATCCTAATGATTTTTGGCATAAAAGAAAATTCGATAATTTTGACCCATGCAGTGTTTTGTTGGCTTTTGCCACAAATATTACCCGTGCAACGGGAGCCAAAGGGAATTTTCTGGAAAAGTTTGCTCCGGTTGCTAAACAACTTCGACGTGGGAATCTTCTCCGGTTCATTTCTTCTGTTCAGCAGGGCGGAGTGGCAATCGGGAGAGTCGGGAGTTTCCCCGGTGGGCCGGTAGTGTTTCGAGGGCCGGTCTGATAAAATGTATTCATTGCAAGTTCGCCATGCGCACTTGTGGCCAAAGCGAGGGAAAGAAAAAATTTTTTTTAGATAACGGAGCGTATATTTGCACTAAGTGCCTGTCTTTTTGCTGTATTAAGCAAAAAGACGCGCGTCACGGAATAGCTGCATTGGCGTAGGTCGTAACGCGTGAAGTGCTTGAAAGCAGCTTTGGATGCGCTCGACCCGAGTTCGAATCCGCCTTTTGCCGAACTCTCTCTTCTCCCTTTTCCCAACACATATGAGATGTAAAATGTATAACCTAACATAAAGGTCTCAAGCGTTATATTTGGCCAACGAACTAAAATCGAAACCATGATATGGCTTTGTGCCTTTATAAAACAGCACAAGACTTTAAGAATAGACATCCTGTTTGTGCTGCGTGATTTAAAGAAAAGTGCGCTCTTTGCTCACGCGATCAGCATGGTTATCTGGTGTTTTCTCCTAAATAAAAGCTCAAGGGTTTATTTCTTGCAAGTGAAGAAATTAGGACAAAAGTATTTACATTTTCCTGTATTATAGTGTAATGTAGACTAAAATATACTTTTGAAATATTCATTTTCATTTATAGTACATTTATAGGCTATATTATGGATTTTACGTCATAGGAATAATTATATAAATCATTATTACATTATTATAATAATTGTTTGGCATCCTAAAACACCATTGATAATGTAATGTAGACTGAGACTCTCATTACTATAAAAAGATGTTTGAGCCCTGGTACAAGTCAATGCTTTTTCTTTGTTCAATGTTACAGTTCATGGGTTGGAGCCGGTTGAAGCTCTTAATTTTTACCTCTCAAAGAGCACCAGATTGATGCATTTAACCTTAAAATGTACAAAATTTTCTTGCGGGGGAGCATGCCCCCAAAACCCCCTAGAGGCACAGAGGTCCACCCAACATAGTTTTACAAAATCCTATGGGAAAGAACGACCATTTATGAACTTTACTCCAGCATAGCAACAAAGTTCCTTTTAAGTCAGTAAAACTGTAAATGCCATATTAAAATGTCCTCGGACAAAATATACATTTGGCCCTAAGGGGGGGCCTACAAGACATTGTGCCCAGGGGCCTCTGAACTCTTAATCCGGCCCTGAGTCCATCGAGGTCAGACGTCCACGAGTAAAAACATGAAAACACATAGAAATTGAAGCTACTTCTAACTGAAAGTGACACTACCACCACCGTTTTTTCACATTTAATACTGTAAAACTATCTAAACGTGCATATAAATAAACATGACTTGATTGGCGTGCCGAATTGCAGAGCTCATGCAAACATATCCACATCGATCGCTATGATCAGATGCTTTCTAAACGGCTGCTTACTCACCGCTGTCATTTCTGTTGTGCGCTTATTTTGTTATTGAGAGGAAAGCGTGCAGCACATATTCATATTCATCCAAACATCGCTCTCAGCAGTGTGTAAGGTGTCGGGATGTTTGTTAACGGCAAAGATGTTTCAAACTTTTTTTACCCCTAAGTGAAGAATAAAACTTTTCCCTGAGTTTTTCAAGGGATTAGTCACCCAAAACTGAATGGGAGATACAAAAATAATTGATAAAAACTAGACGAAACGCAAAACTGTTTGCATCTTGAACCTCAACGAGCCTAAATGCATGAAACTATAAAATGCATCTTTAAGCATTTATATAAGTTCTCTCTCTATATATATGTCCTGCTCACCCTCATGATGATGCAGGAGGACAAACAAAAGGGAGGGAATTCACACAAATGGTAATTTTGCAGTGGTGACTCTCTTTCACGCATTAATGCTTCCCCCAGAGGGCCTGAAGTGTTCGCCACATTGGTGACATTCAAGCCGAACCTCAAATGGAGCACCGTGTGAGACCGCTAGAGACATCAAGGGCCACAAACACCACATCACACACATCCAGATCACACAGATGTGCAGGAGTATTAACCAATATTCTCTCAGTGAGCAGACACAGTTGGCATCTGTGATCCGTTTTATGTTATCCCCTCTTTATCGACATTTAAAACTGATTTTTTTTTTACTTCAAATGACTTTTGGGTAACAATATGCATCGGTGTGTAATCACCGTGTGTGTGTTTATTATAATGGAATATAATTTACAAATTGTAGACACAACAAACGCTTGGAGAGTGTATCGGCAACACAAAGCCATAGTAGAAGAATACTCTGAGTCATTAGATTATGATTTAGAAGCCATATCAATACGGTTTTGATTGTTTTCTGATTAAAAAATGTTGTAATTCTCCATAAGCTTTAACTTTGAAGCTGCTATGTTTAAATGCCATTTGCTAACATGTATCAACAAAGACTAAAACTATACACAAGGAAATTAATTAATGTTTTTGAAAATGTAATATTTGTTGCAGGTTTTTTTATTTTTTTAAATGACTTATTGGGAATTTCAACATTTCCAATCCACAAAACAAACAACAGCATGCTTTTATACCAGAGGTATGATGTTGAGTCATTATAGTTACAAAGCGTGAAAGTCTCTCTTTATTTCTCTCAATGTATATGGAATCTTATAGAACTGACACTTCAACCTTTTACCTCACATCACCAAGAACTTGAAAGAAAATTAATAAAGAGATTAGCAAGCATACTAGGCTATGTATCAAAATAGTAGTTCACGTGGTGCGTTTAATCTTCTTGCTATCTCAAATAATCGCAATGTGACATTAAATGAACTTGGATTATTATGACACTGGATGAATCACACACTGGCTCAGGAACAATGAAGGCCAAACTGGTTGTCATAAGCGCAAACACAGAACGTTCCTCTAACGTCAGTATCTGGTTCCCATTTGGTATTTTCCCATATTTCTTTTTAGAACCAAGTAATAGCGTTCGAGGAATGTTCTTTTTAGGTTTTATTTTTTCAACCATAAAATAACCAGAAACCTTCCTAGAACGTTGCAGGGTGTTTACTTTTAACACCTAAAAATAACTTATAGGCTACCGAACGTTCCTTCAAGGTTATTTTAATGGTTATTATTAAACGTTGCATGTGTTTTTATGTAATGACATAGCTCTGAAATAAGTTTAATACTGCGTTTATGTTGAAATGAGATCAATCAATACGCGTTATAATGATAATTTAAATCCAACTTTATAGCTAAAATGTTAGGTCAGGGTTAAGCATAGTGTGAAAAGCACAGAAATAAAGAACAGTAAAGATATCGGAGTCGCTACGGAGGTTTGGGGAACGTTAGAGCAACGTTAAATTAACGTTCTACAAACCAAAAACGAACGTTCCATTTCCGTTAAGAAAACTTTCCTGGCTAACCAAAAACAAACCTTAATAGAATGTTTCTGAGAACCAAACACTAACGTTCTGGGAACCAGAATTTGCTGGGAAATGCTTGATCGATTGTTTTCAGTCTTGTCTGTATAAAAACACAATTGTTTTCTTGCAGTGGAATTACATCTGTATTTAAGCCCTTTATACACCTTCACCTCATCGACAGCATCTCAAAGTGGCTTCAGCCTCGTGCAACCTCCAGCAAGCGGGTCAGAACAATGGCAGCGGCCGTTCCCGAGTCTCACCTGTCAGGCTGTCGTAGCACTCGATCTCGGTGCTCTCCACCGTTCTCCTCTGCTCTTCTGTCAGCTTGGCAGCGGCTTGGTTGAGGAGGTTCACCTCGGATCCGGTGGTCCCGTCGACGAGATGGACCCCTTTCAGTTGCAGCAGTGCCCTGTGATATTTCCCAATAGCTTCCCGGAATTTCTTCTCCTTGTAGCATCGGTGACCCTCCACTTTGAAGTCGATTGCTTTCTGTATGTTCGCCTCCATCTCCATCTCCGCGCCGCCGACGCGATACCCTCCGCCGTCCCCACCCGCCGCCGCCGCCAGACTCCGGCCCCCAGCCTCCGGGTAGCTCTTCAGGCTCTTGATCGAGTGCTGCTTCGCTTCCATCTCGCTCAGGAAGCCATGCTGGTCCGACACGGGTGCCTGTGTTCGCTTTAAGGGCTGGAGCAGCGTGCTGTGCATAAAGGATGCGAGCCAAACGAGCGGCGAAAAGCACAGGCGCGACCGGACAGTAGGAAGTAAACACAACACTAAAGATTCCCGGCTGTAAAACGCGTAAAAGAGACAAAGAACATAAACAAATAGATGACGGGTGTCTCTGGTAACGTGGAGGAGATGCTGGAGGAGGAGGAGGAGGAGGAGGACTCGTGCCGCCGGCCAGAGCAGCTTCAGCACCACAGACAGCGACAACGACTAGAGCGAGGCATTATGGGAAGGAATTAATCGTGGGGAGATGATGATGGTGCTACTGGTGGATAACGATTACATTAAAGAGCAGCGGTAAATAAATCGGCAAGCGTAAAGCTAAATATGAAAATAAAAAAAGCAAAGCCTGCCCATCTTTACGTCATTATCGTTAAAAAGCGATCCAGATTATCTGGTAACTGTGTTTTAGGACAAGGTGGTTGATCAAACATGTAATAATATATATATATATATTTAAATCAGCGCCAACCACGTTAAGATGGTATGCCAGCTGGTTTGTTGCTGGTTCGCTATATAGTTTGCACCAGCTAAGACCAGGACCGGACAAAAAAAAAAAAAAAAAAACCCGGTTCATGAGGCATGTAAAATGTGCCCTTAAATTGTCTTCCAGATCAGAGTGGAATTAATCTCCCTGGGAGCTTGAATGATTCATTTTCCTGGCAAAACACCCAAGTCTGCTGAAGCTGGAGAGATAATTTACTAATACACATCTAAAGCGGAATTGTTGTGTATCCAAAAGATACTATTATTTGCTTTAATCTATTACTAACAACGTAAAAATACAAGTTAATCTTTTTGGTGTAGTAATACATAGTAATTAATAACAGCCAAAATTAAAACACTGAGTCAGCATTGAGAGCCAAATGTTGAACAGTGATGAACTGCTGAAGTCGTTTTACAACACTAGACACACAAGGGCTTGTGTAGTCCTCACCATCTGCCATTTACTAGAGCATGCATTAAACACACTTCAGTGCAATGCTTTTTTGCAAGCATACAAGTTTCGACTCATCCATACTTTCATTTTTGGAGAAACTATAAACAAAATAATTGTCATGATCTCTATAGTGACATTCTTTATCAAACTAATTATGCAGTAAACGTCTTAAAGGGACAGTTCCCCAAAAAATGAAAATTCTGTCATTAAATTTTCTAAACATTTTATTTGTGTTCTGAAGATGAACGAAATTTGTACGTGTTTGTAAGGACATGAGGATGAGTAATTAATGACAGAATTAAATTTTTTAGGTGAAATATCCCTTTAACGTATATTGCGCTGATCAGTTCCTTCCATTGTGAAATGCACTCAAATTCAGAAAGGATTATAATGTCGGCCCTTCAAAACACCAAGATACAATAATAAACATGATGTAACTATAATGTGCTCTAAAACCCAGTTCAATTTATACATTAATGCATTTCACAAGACATTTGAAAAATAAAAGAAACAATTCAAGGGTTTTTTCTGTTTTATCTTTTTATATTCAATCCATTCCAAAAACAAATAATCTTAATATTTTATAAACTTACCCAGTTAAAATGTTTTCTCAGTTATTATTCCTTAAACAATCTAACTTAAATTCTGCATTTGAGATGCTTCAAATTAAAATATTTATAAAAACAGAAGAAACATGACATAAAACACAGAAAGTGAAGGTGAATACCTATTAGAACAGGATGATAAGAGGATAATGTAGAAAACAGTGTAAAGGGGTGAAAACGTACACAATACACAAGGGTCCACCTCCACGTGTGTTGCTTGGCAACAGCATGCTATTACCAATGCTATATTTGCTCTGCTTGTCCAAGTTACATCACAAATTTCCATTGGGTGGCATTTCTCAAATGTGGAAATTTGATAGCAGACGCTCTTTTACACACTGACTGTGTAATTTCAAGCAAAGAAACAGTTGTGGTCATAATGGGGCGGTCACACGACACTTAAATTCTAATCATATGCATGCGAAGGTGGGAGAAGTTTTACATTTTGTTACATGGCGTTCAAAAGCCCAACTTTGGGGAACATGATCCTTTGAATTTGTATAGACATGTTACGTCACGGCGTGACCTCTTAAACACAAACGTTAAAGCTGCAGGTATGCAGTCGATATTTATATGCATATTTATATATCACTTGATAAATATTGAATTTTCTTTTTTTAAAGTCCAGTGTGACCACAGAGCTTAAGGCGCATTAATGGCAATGTGCACGTGTACGGTCAAGCCATTAAAAGGCTTTTCTGATCCTTTAAGTTAAAGGGATAGGTTACCAAAAAAAGCACAATTCTGTCACCATTTACCCACCCTCATGTCCAACCCTGTCTGACTTATTTTCTTTTTTGTTCTGCAGAAGTATGTTGGTAACCAAATCATTTAAGTGTCCACTATTTGATCAACAAAAAGACATTTCTTAAACATCTTTTGTGTTCCACAGAAGGAAGTCAGAGTTTTGAAATGAGTAAATGATGACAAGTAATTTTTAGGTGAACTATCTCTTCAAAAACAGGAGGAGGTAAGAGGATGGTTGAACATGAGCTTTCTTCATGGAGGAATTGGTTGTGGTAAACAGAGCACATGCTTTCACTTACGTCTCTTGGCTACTGTAGTAAAAACAAATGGATATTTCGAGCATTTGATGCTGGGCGCCATGCATTTTAAAATCTTCATTATAAACCCCTTTAATGTAGGAAATGTGTCACTCACAGGGGCGCAGGAGAGTTGCTATCAAAGCAAGATAAAGAACGATTCCTACAACCAAAAATAAGGTATGTCCACACACTGACATTTAACATATTGCAGCCGTCCCTTTTTGTCCCCTAATATCATAACACTTAATGAGGTACAGCATATCGACTTCCCAATCCATCAAGGGTGGTCCTAGAGTTTCTCCACTCACTCAAGTGGAAATTCAGGTGGGTTTTAGGTTATAAAAGGAGCAAGCAGGATAAAACAGTTTTTGTGCATTAGGTTTTCCGAGTGCCCAGCCTCTTAAATACACTGACTTCCCCAGCGTCCATCTGAGCCCCGTGAGTGTCACCTGTGCTGCTACTGACCTTAGGGCTGGCCAGAGCGAAGCTGCCCTGGGCTTTGCTTCTGCTACTCGTGACTCGACTGTCCTGCGTGTCTGCAGGCTGACTGACTAGAGGAGTAGAGGAGGTAGGGTGGACTGACGGGGCCTTTCCCAGTCTCTGCAGCACACCCAGTTTAGGTGTCCCCTCCTGGATGGAGGAGGAGGTAGAGGATATTGGTGGTGTGCCTTCAGATGGGGGGAGTTTGTACTTGGCGCCCAGTCGACGCAGAGTGAGTGGTTTTGATTTGGTGTTTACAGTCTCTTTTTTAGAAGAAGGTCGTTTGAGGACGCCGGCATACTGCAGCACTGAGCCTTCATCATCGCTTTCATTGTCCTCGAAGGAGTCGGTGACATTAATGGTCTTCCCTCCACCCTCTTCATCCTCCTCTGCTTCACCCAGTCGGCTAAACACACCGGTTGGCTGCTGCACGACAGGAAGACAACGAAGCAAAAAAAAAATCAGGAGTTATTGGTTGAAACACTTTATAATTAGTTCAACAAACAACAAATAATACTCTTCTGAATACCTTATTCGATAATGGCTTCACGAATTCTACCAAATGATGGGAAAACTATAATCCCATATACAGAGGCAGATACAGTCACTCGCTGTGTTTGCTGGATAGCAGCTGATATTACACATAACCCTCTAAAATCCTTACGAGTAATATCAGTTAAAATACTGAATCATACACATTTGATATGTCTATTTAAATGTTGTAAACTTTGTATGATATGATACAAAATACATTTCTCTGTCTCACTCTCTTCCAGAGCCAACGAGCATTAGATATTCTTTATAATTTGTTCAAATTTGCATTTGTAAGCATAGTAAAAGTTAGCAATTTTTCTATGGGGGGTTTAGATTTTTCCCCTTTTATTTGAAAGGGCTAATATGTAGAATTCAGAAACACTTGATATTAGCGACACTGGTGGTCGTTGAGCAAACAACAAATTGTTGTTTAGGGGTAAAAAGAAGTTGGAGATACCCTTAACAAACATAGACAGCATTCATTCTGCTGAGAGCGACGTTTAGGTTAATATGTAAAAATATCCTGCATGCTTTACTCTCAATAACAACATAAACAACAAAAATAACAGCGGTGAGAAAGCAGCAGTTAAGAAAGCATCTGATCATAGCGATGTGGATGTTTGCACCAGCTCATGCACAAGCTCGGCATCATGTCAGCAGATCAAATCATTAAAATGACACTATTATGATAGTTTTATTATAAAGTACAGTGTTTCCCCTAGGATTTTTTTTCAAGGGGGGGGGGGGGGGCTGCTAGTGTTGCGGAGCGGGCGTGTTACGGATACGTGGTGTAAATTTTTTAGCAATCAAAAAGCATGTCTAATTAATTGAAATAGTGTATTATGAATCATTAAATGTTTACAACATTTTAAAAAAATATCTGAAAAAAAATTTCACACTAATTCTGTGTTGTGTTTTTTCTGGTAATAAAATGAAGACATAAAACACAAATTTTATCATTTATCATCAATTTTTAATCATATGAAATTAAACTTTTTGTCAAATAACGTGCTGCACAATGAGCTTTACTGTTAAAATTAAAACATGGATTATTCCTTAAATTCAGTTTTGATGATAATTTATTTGGATTAGTGTAAGTATTATTACATTGGGACATATCTAAATTCTACTGTACAACGGTAATATATTTCTGTCAAGTTAAACCGAACTTTTATTTTGACGGGTTGCCGTGGAGACCTTTTGAGTTTGTGTGTTTATGTCATGATGATAGTTTTTCTCAAATGAAGCGGTTAAATGATCACGAAGTGACTTTCGGAGTGGATCTAGAGCCTGGAGAGGAAGTTTATGCATTTGTGTCTTCATATAGGCAAAAAAACAGCGCAAGCGTCACACGTGCTTCAGTATGTGTGTGTGTGTGTGTGTGGTAGGCCTGTAGCGGCGCGTCGATGACGTCGAAAAATTCGTCGACGTCATATT
Source organism: Rhinichthys klamathensis goyatoka (assembly GCF_029890125.1). Taxonomy (NCBI): domain Eukaryota; kingdom Metazoa; phylum Chordata; class Actinopteri; order Cypriniformes; family Leuciscidae; genus Rhinichthys; species Rhinichthys klamathensis. The sequence continues at coordinate 6,453,056 of NW_026606558.1, forward strand.
TTTTTGTCGACGCTTCTTTATTTATTTATGTATTTATTTGTTTGCACCGTTCCCGGCGGTACAGCTCGCCACACACACGTGGGAGACCGAAACATTGCAGAATCGAGGACGAAACAGCAACCTCTTCACAGAATTCACAACAAAGCCATGCAAAAGTCCCAACAAAAGAAAAAGTCCTAAAAAAACCCAGCTCGCACTAAATCATCGAAGGTATGGGAAGGGAATACTTCAAATTTAGTCCCAAACGTAAAGGTGTCGTTATTTGCGCTCTTTGTCAAATGGAGTTGACATCCCAAGTCTCCCGCATAGTGATAGCGGCTCCCTGATGACCGCAAATTAGTTAAAATCTCCCGGAATCTAGAGCTCGCAAGCTCCAAACCGTGTAGCGCGCGCAGCGAGGGAGAGAGCGAGAGACCTTGCGCGTGTGTGTGGAAATGTGCGTGTGTGCCTTATGAAGCGCATGTAAACCCCACCCCCATCAACAAAACCGAAAAATCAGTCCGGATGTTTTTTATGAGCACTGAAAACATTAAAATGAGCACCACATCCAAGTGTGATAGGGCTCATTTGAGTAGCCTACCAAACATTTTACAGTGTAGATACTCTGTAAGAACCAGATCAAAATTGTTGTGCATTGAATGTGCACTCCTGCAATTTCCATGTTACAAAAAAGAATCGTTCAATTAGTCGTTAGATTAGTCGACTAATCGATAAAATAATCGACAGACTAATCGTTTAATTAATAATCGTTTACCCCAGCCCTAGTGTGTGGTAAATGAAACTGCGCGTCGGCTGCAGCATTCATTCACACAGAACAAGCTGGATTCGTATTTAAATTGTCTTTGTGGTTTAATATCCACACACACTTGTCTACATCGCGATTTGATTTCAAGTGTATACATTACAACTGCTTTCTATTTATTCCTCAAAAGATTGACAAATTCCATGAAATTCCGCGTTATACAGTAAATTTATTTTTTATGACTGGATTTCGTCAGCAATTTAGGGGGCGGGGGGTCGTTTTGGGGGGGCGAGCCGCCCCCCCAAAACAATGGTAGGGGAAACACTGAAGTATATTTGAGACTATATTCTATATAGATCTGGCTATGTGACACTATAGTTTGAATGAATCCCATTACCGTGCATTACAGCACAGAATGGCTCTTTCAGCATTATCCTGAACATTAAGAATTAATTTAATGTGTCACTGAACGGCAGCGTAAACATCACATGCTTTTGATTTTCCTGGCAAAAACGACCCGAATCCTTCACATAAAGTCAGTCTACAAGAAGTCGGGGAAGGTCTCGTTTTAAAAGTTTCGTTACAAGCTGTTCACACATTGCCAATAAAAAAGAGATTAATACATGAAAAATGCGTACATATAGCTCGTTTAAAACTAAAGTTAGCAATGATGTAAAAAATAATAATAATAATAATAATTCATGAGACCCAATACATTAACTACATGAACATTGTAGTGTTACAGAGTCAATAAACAACAATGTGTGTAATAAAGAGAAAACAATTTTCAGTGTATGGATTTATGCTCTCTTGTTTATCTACAATTACTCACCTTATTGGCTGAGACGGTGTCAGTCTTAGACTCTGCCCCAAGTCTGTCAAACACTGAAGTACGCTTTAAAACCTTGGCTGTGGCAATGAAAGGGAAGATGATAAGATTAAATCAATCTCATCTGTACCAACTGCAAATTTTCAGTTTGGCATGTCTAATTTCAATACTTAAAATTACAGTAATATCATATAAGCTCTAAGCCTCAACAAATATACTATGTCAGGGCACCTTTCTTGGCCTGCTGTGCCAGGATGCGTCGGGTGCGATCGGTCGTGCCTTTTGGCATGTTTATGATATATTTCCCCTCCATTTCTCTAGTGACTCGCCGGCGCTTCTTTTGAAACCCATTTTCTTCTGCTGGCTTGCTGGGAACTAAAACTGGGAAAGTTTTAAATCATCCCATTCCATTTAAAGAGTTCATCCAAACTCATCTACTCTACTGTTCAAAGGCTTGGGGTCAATGCGGTTTTTTTAAAAGAAAGATGCATTAAATTGATCAAAAGTGAAATATTTAAATATGTAAATTAGGGCTGTCAAACGATTAATCACGATTAATCGCATCCAAAATAAAAGTTTGTGTTAACATAATATATGTGTGTGTACTGTGTATAATTATTTTGTATATAAATGCACACATGTATATATTTAAGAAAAATATGTCATTTATATATAAAATGTTTATATTTATATAAAATATACATTATATAGGCTACATTCAGTCTATATACAGTATATACATGCAAATATTTCTTAAATACACATGCATGTGTGGGTATTTATGTATTAAAAATAATTATACACACACATATAGTATGTAAACACAAACTTTTGTTTTGGATGCGATTAATCGCGATTAATAGTTTGACAGCCCTAATGTAAATACATAGTTACAAAGAGTTTCTATTTAAAGTTTTCGAATAAATGTTGTTTATTTGAACTTTCATTTTCAGGATTCATCAACAATCCTGAAAATAAAATCTATCACGGTTTCCACAAATATATAATAATTAGAAATATTTCTTGAGCATCAAATCAGCATATTAGAATGAGACCGAATCACATAAATAAATGACATTTTAAAAATATTAAAATAGAAAAAATAGTTATTTTAAATGATACTAATATTTCCACAATATTACTGTTTGTACTGTATTTTGATCAAATAAATGCATCCTTGGTGAACATAACAGACTTCTATTAAATTTTTAAAAAAAATCTTACCAATCCCAATTTTTTTGAACAATAGTGTAAATAATAAATATATAAATAATATATATAATTTCTGTGTCCTGTAATAATCTGAGCAGTTAAAGACTAGCAAGGTGCATTCACTAAACCCTTGACTGACATCTCTACTTATCTACATAAAGTTTAACCACAGGTACCTGGTTTGGCACTGGCGTTGGAGACCGTCACTGATATTCGGTTGTCAGGGCGCCGGGCAGGAGTGCTTGGTGGGGAGTCCCGACTCAGAGCATTGGCAATCATGCGTGTGGCAGCTGTCAGAGTAACATGAACATTACCAGAGCTACAGCTTCAGCCCATTCAGACAAAGATAAATCACTCCCTGTATGAGCAACCAGTAAAGAACTGCAGGGAAACTGTAAATTAAGGACATGAGGAACAAGTATATGCAAAACAACTTAATACTTAAAATACTTACGAGTGTTAGCGGTGCGTCTCAATTCAGCCTGTACACTAGTTTGTCCAGCTGTAATGGCCTCAGTTGCCATTTTACACATATCCTGTATTAAGAGAAAGGAAGAGTAGTTCACATTCAGAATAATGAAGCATGCCAAACTTTAGCGGTCAACAAATACTGATACCAATATCTAGAGACCAGGGTTTCTGATTGCTGCTGATTTATGTACTATTATTTTATTCCAAATTGACATAAAACTTCAAATCTATTTTTGACACATTTACAGACCCAAATACATCAAAATCCAGCATTTGCACCAACCTGTCTATACACTTGCTTTGCATGTTTGAGAATAGCTATGATGTCCCCGATGACTGTGATTCCCAAGTCCATCATTATTTCTTTACTGAGGTCCATGAGCATGTTTTTCTGAATCCTGGACAGAAAAAAAAAAAGTTACTTTGAGACATTTACAGCTTCCAGTTGTGTTCAGAATGTTGTTTGTTCACATTTCAGAGCAGACCAGATCCTGACCTTTTAAAAATGGTGAAAAACATCCAGCAAATAAAGCACACACATAAGCAGGCTGAGATCAATCCTTTTTGGAACATTCTCTTAAAAACAGGCAGTGTTGGGGGGTAGTAACGCATTACAAGTTACGTAATCAGAATACTTTTTTTCTAAGTCACAAGTAAAGTAACTCATTACTTTCAAATTTACAACAAAATATCAGAGTTACTTTTTCAAATAAGTAATGCAAGTTACGCTGTTTTACCATGTATTGACTGACAACTATCCTGTTCTCATGTTGAGAGAAATCAGGAGTAAGAGCAGAGGTGTTGTGTGTGTGTGGACATGATGGGTATTGTAGCTTAAGACTAAATGTGTGCATGCGTTTACCGTTTACTCATCTCACTTGCTTAAACACAGATTCAGTATTCCTCAAAATGAATAAAAAAATGTATCAAACCAACAAACAAGCAAGCCCAGCAGAAAAAAAAGTAATGCAAAAGTAACGTAACGCATTACTTTCCATAAAATGTAACTAAGTAACAGTTCATTTTAGGGAGTAATGCAATAATGTAACATTACTTTTAAAAGTAATTTTCCCCAACAGGAACAGTACAGATGTTCATGATCACTACATTAAAAGGCAATCATTTGTTTTTACCTGTTATCAACAAATGACACAGCATTGTTGACAGCTGAACACAAAGGAAGATATTTTGAAGAACGATTGGAACTTTGGCACCATTGACTTCCATAGTATTTTTTTTTTTCTATTATGGAAGTCAATGGTATATATCTTGAAAAATATCTTCCTTTGCGTTCAGCAGAAGAAAGAAACTAATACCGGTTTGCAACAACTTGAGGGTGAGTGAATGATGACAGAATTTTCATTTTTGGGTGGAGTATCCCTTTAAAAGGCAATCATTTATTTTTACCTGTTATCAACAAATGACACGGCATAGTTGACAGCCAGTCCAGGAGGGATCCCAGCATCTTTGAAGAACTGGATCCATTCTGATGTGGCTAAAGCACCAAGGAAAACACAGTGATTATTATATACATTATGAAAAATTCACACATTGAATTCACAAGTTGTCTCTCAAAATGACACACTATACACTTACTTAACTGTGTAGTGTATGAATTTTATAAGGAGACTGATATAGCACCTCCTTGTCAGCTATGTGAGGAAAACTGCGACAGTTAAGTGAATAAAGTGTCCAAAAATTCCACACTTGGTTTTTTACAAATGCATCATCCGGGTATTTAGACTGCACTTTTTCTTTTTGGAATTTTCAGTGTGAAGATACTAATTGTAAAAACATAAAAACTTGTATTTATACAACAAGACAGTATCAATCAGTGCATAAGTATGCAAACTGGGATGCACCTAATGAGAAATTTGTGCATTTTTTTATGTTACAAATGACTGTAAAATGAAAGCAATCAGTACAGCAGTTTTACACCATCTTATTTGTTTAGCATGGCTTTTAGATTTGACTATGTATCTGTCAAATAGCTGTTTAATAGCTGTGGAAAGTGTTGATGAATTTGCAGATACGATATATAATTATATATTACATTGCACAGATTGAGAATTTATTTTAATTTGCATATTTGCCATTAATTGGATGATACTGTGTGTTTTCATATAGTTATTGAAAAACACCCTCATAAAAGGTAAAAATAGGCACAGAAAATCAATTATATGGGGCAAAACAAAAAAAAAGTTGTGTAGACCCAACTCAACATGGAAAAGAGGTCAGCAGCATTGGATATGAACGATACAGAGAGAACACATGGTCAGCCAGAGCAGCTGCATGGGTGTTATTTTTAAAGCTGTGAGTCTTGTGTCAGTAACTGAAGGTCATTCACACGCTTAAAGGGATAGTTCACCCAAAAACTCTGTCATCATTTACACACCCTCAAGTTATTCCAAACCTGTATGAATTTCTTTCTTCCGCTGAACACACAAAAAGATGTTTTAAAGAATGTCTGTAACTAAACAACTCTTGGGATCCCACTGACATCCATAGTATTTTTTCCATACTATGGAAGTCAATGGGGACCATCAACTGTACGGTTACCCATTCTTTTGTGTTGAGAAGAAAGAAACTCATACAGGTTTGAAACAGGTTTGAGTAAATGAGGACAGAATTTCTTTAACAAAACTAGCTGCATGGATATAGTTAAAAAAAAGGTCTAAGGTTTAATTTCTATTTAGGATTTACCAGTAAGTGTTCAGTATGTCAGTCGTCTGGTCCACACTAGAGTATATTCTAAACCCGGCTGAAAACCGCCTTCAAATGGTTTGCTGGCCTTAGTTGATCTCAAATACTGACCAAGCTGGTTTAGCTCGTCTCACAGCTGAAAAGGTGCATCATAAATCAGCCAACCTCACCAGGCAGGGAGACTAGATGAGAACAACAAACCAGGTTTTTTTTTTTGTTGGTTTTTTTGCGGAGTATCAAACAATTCTTACTTTTACACTTACAGAAAGGTGCAATAATTTTAAGGGAATAGCTCGAAAAACACATTTAGATATACAGTAATATAAAAATGACTGAAAATGACTTTAGAATAGGCAGCATTATGGTCTGTTGACATCTAGACATTATTATTTTTTTAATACTAGTTACTAATAAACAGACTAACCTTATAGTATGTCTGTTACAAAAATGCCCATTAACAGTGTACACTACACAAACATATTTCCCTCTATTCGCTAATAAAATATATTAAAGCAAGTTTGAGGGTACATAAATAGCATATTAATAGCAATGTTGTGTAAAAACGAGACAATAGTAATACAGCGCGGGGCCTGTTTCATTGAACCCAGCTGCTGTTATTGCGCTTTAGCCCTTCGTGAAGACCAAACGTAAACCTCTCCAGGCCATTCCCCTCTGAATGTCCCACCAGAGAAAGCTATATATTGATTTAAGCCGCTTTACGGACCTGTACAGTCACCTTATTCCAAAAATAAGGGTCATTTCTTTCTCTTACCTGTTGTGACGGTCGCCATCTTGCCAGGGAAAAACCGACGCGTTGCGGAAATCTTGTGACGTCACATCCTCTCCGTCTTCGGAACGAATCGGCTTACCGGAATGTTCCGAATTAACTGAACAATCACTGGCTCCAAAACATGTTTTATTTAACGTTTTGTTGCTCCAGTGGGTCAATTTGTGTGCAATTACTGGTACAACTGGAAGGTTGTTATTAAGCGGAATTTTCCATGACAACCTCAGTCGCCATTCATTACATGGAAAAGAGATGCAATGCAAGTTAATGGTGTCATTCTGTCTTACTCATCTCTTTTTCTTTTTTCACCTGTGAAAGAAAGTCTTACGGCTTTATAAACAACAAAAGGGTAAGTAAATGATGACAGAGTTTTTGAGTGACCTATCTATAATAACTATAACTCAATGTGCAATGTGCTAAACTATAACTCTATTGTATCCACTAGATGGCGTTAAAAGCTCATTAATAACATATCTAAATGATATCATATACTGTATATTTGAGTGTCTGAGCTAAGGGTTTTCAGATGCCACAGACCCCAAAATATGGTTACACTTTATTTTAATGTGTCCCTGTTACAGTGTAGTTATACATTTAGTAATATTAATTAAGTACGTGTACTTACTATTGGGTTAGGGTGGTTTGTTTAGGGTTAGTTGCATGTAATTATGCCTAATTTATAGTTATTACAATAGTAAATACATTTACCATGTGTTTACCAAGAAAACATAAAAATAAATTGTTACCCGATTCAATTTATACCATGAATTTTTTTTTTATTATTATTATATGTTTGAAAAACTAACAGAGAGTCTTTGTGAATATGTTTATTTTGTAGACATTTCCTTTACAAGAAAAAATTGGACATCATACAAAGATATTAAGATAGGACAGTACACCAAGATTTCACAGTCTAACAATATGAAATGTCATTCTCCATTCATTAAAGGGATAGAAATATAGCATAATGGAGAAAGGGTGAAAAGAGAATGTAGAACGTCGGATTATATAATTCACAAGGGTTGTTCAGTATGTATTAAATATGCTGTTCAATATGAGAACTCTGAAACTCAGTCTGCAAAGCACTCTGAAATCATGAGTGTCAAACCCACAACCTCAAATCTCCAACGACACGTCTGTCATCGGCTTTCTAAGTCAAGAATATACAAACGGTATTGAAAAAGCACCATGTTATTTTCAGTTTGAAATGTTTTGTGATGATTCTTGTTACTCCTAACTTTGATGATATAAGAGAAATAGCTCTTTAACAAGTAGTTCTACTTCACTCATACTGAAGGCAATCTTAAAATGTGCAATTAGAAAGTGAAATGTTCACTTATCAATCCATGCACTGACACACATCCTCGTAATGCATAACCGTCCCATCACTGAGGTCTCAGCAGAGTAAATCATACACAAGGTAAACTGGAAAGACAAACCAAGTTGTCTCAAATCTTCACTGTGACACTGTAGCATCAGAAATGACTTTTATCATACAATTCGCTTGATTTGCTACAAGAGTATCTGATATATTGCATTGCACCGTGTCAATTCAAAGTACTGTGAATTTAAAAATACCTAGGATGATCATATCTAGACCAGCTTAATCTAAGCAAAGAGTTTCTGCAAAGTGGAAGACCACAGAGTCACTGATACTGTATCATTTAACCGGCATCTCCTTATGCTATAATATCAGAGACAGATCATATTCGTAGATACAGTAGCAATATGTTTTGGTGTAGAAGAAACAGCTAAAAAAAATCAAAACAACATAAAACTGTTGTGACACACATGTAATGTAGCATGGAGCTGTTTGACAATGTGCTTTCTGATATCATATAATGTCCCACTTTGTGAAATCACAGCTCTGCCTTCATTACGTCACTCTTTGAGACGCCATAATTCGGTTTTCAATGCTAAATGAGAACATAATTTCATCAAATGGCTCTGTTGGAAACAGCTCCTTCTCTGCTTATATTTGAACCTCTGGGTCTAAATTCGACCAACAAGACAATGGTGCACTTGTGTATATAAATGTAGCAAGAAAAGGCATTTCGATTTAAACAACTGTACAAATATTATTGTTTCCACCCCGTAAAATATCCCACACGAAGAAGTCAATGAGAACAATGGACCTCGTCTGTTTGCAAAATACTTCCCATCTGTGTGTGATCATATCCGTAACATGAATTAATTAGGTCTGGTTAAAAGTTGTCCATCAAGCCCTGACTATCTCACACACACACACACACACACACACACACACACACACACACACACACACACACGCACGCACACACACACAAACAAGACAAAGGGCAGACAGCACACACTGGACATGATAAATCAATGCAACACCACTGCTTGAGAAACACAGCTGAATATCATATGCTCGTCTAGAATACATTGAGACACTCAATTCATTTCTTCTTTTTCTTTATAGCATATTTATTGATCTGTTTATGCATTTATAGATATTTTGCGTCCAGTGTGTTTTGTCCACAGGGTTTGATGAACAAGGGCTGTGGGACCAACCTCATTGACAAATCAAGCACAGCACAAACCTGTGATACATATACGTGCACCACAGTTTCAATACAGTCATCATACATATTACACATTTCCAATGAAAGGCAGTGACAATGCTTTTCATATTAAGGTAAAGCGGGGCTGTTATTGTTTATTATAATATATTTTTGTTCTTTTAGAAAAATATCTATATTTAAACCAAAACCAAGTGCTTCAAGCTCTCCCTTCTGTCTTCATTGACAAAAATAACATTTTCTGAACATTCATATATTACATTACAATCATTGTATATATATATACACTGAATATGTATATATATATATATGCATACATAATATATATTTATATATATATAGTTTTAGACATAAAAAAGGTTCATAGTGCACAACATGCCTTTTTAGTTGCCAACATGAGATAATTATGAAATAATAATAATAATAACCATAATAACAATATTCGTGATAACTGCAGTAAGACAACAGTAACAGATAGAAGGAGCAGCTAAAAGCCCCACAAAATTCTTCCATTTGGCAGCAACGGCACAATCAAGAGCAAAAGAGAAAAAGCATCATGAAAAAAAAAAAAAACAGTAACTCAAAACATCAAAAAAACATTCACAGGAAAGTAAACAGTTCATATTCAAAAGCACATCCCGTCCTTTAGGTAGGCCACCGTTGCGCGTTCCTTCCCTCTGCAGCCGTCATTTGTGCTTTTTCCATTTTATCAACAATAACAACAACAAGAACAAGAACAACCCCTTAAAGAAAGAAATCAACTGGACATGTAGTCCTCTGTGGCTTCCATTCACAATCAAAGCCTAGAGGCCTCAACTCAAGGACAATGTCAAGGACTTTTAGAAGCACAGAGGTCACTCATCCAAAACCAAGAGGTTGTCTTTTTTCTATCTTGATTTTGTTTTGTTTTGGGTCACTCATTATAATGCTCTTCAAACCCAGAGTGTAGATCCACTCTCATATGCGATCATCAGATAAGCCGCTTTTGAGTTAATACTATCGTTGAAACACGGCATGAAACCCCAAGAAAGGGGAAAGGGGCGTAACACAGTGTGAAAGCTCTCAGTGGAGCATGACCAATGCGAATGCTCTCATCATCTCATACCTCCAGATCCTCTGTTGGCCTTGCTGAGGTCTAAGCTAGTGTGTTTCCTCCGCTCATCCGAAATCAAATCCTCAGCGCTGAGGAGGAATAAAGAGTCCCGTTCCTTTAGCCTGTGTGGTGGCATCTGAGACGGCATTTGATCTGCGCGCTGTGGCTGGTTCGTTTAGATGTCTTCTCATTGTGAAGTTCCTCTGTGGGCCGGTCCGTGCGAGGGGGGGTTTGTGGTGTCGGGGTGTGGGATGGCGCTCACTCAAGGTTCCATGGGCTTTCAGGGTCCAACGGACTCTCAGGGGCTGAAGGCTTCAGTGAGAACCAGAGGTACATAAAGACAGGAGAGAGGAGAAACAGATGTGGAGATGGACAACGGAGGGAGAAAAAAAAGAGATAGATAGGTAGGTAGAGAGTGTGTGGTCATGTTCTTTTGTCATAGGAAGACGTCAGACGAGGTGTGGATGAACTGGATGGAGACAGAAAGGGTAGCAAGGTAGCCCAAAACAAAACCCACAAAGCAGTTCTGTACCCCCTCCCCCCCCCCTTTTTTTTTTTTTTTGCTTAGACAAATACACAGCAGGCATCAGGCGTGAAGAGAGAGAAGGACGGAGATGGTGCACCAATGTAAGCTGGAGCGAGAAAAAGATAAAAGATGTGCTTGCATTGATATGTGTCAAACGGATTTAAATGTCTATGACAAATTAAGTGTGTGTGTGGGCTACTGACTCATCTTGATATTAAGCCTGAATTCATTGTGAATTAATATACACTTACATTATCTGATGAAGTCACTCAGACACTAACGCATCTGGGCCTCGCAGGGCTTAACTGTAAAGGATCAATACGATGTCTGAGAGGCGTAATGGCGGACGTTTGAATGTGAATGCACATATGTGGTGTTGTCGATAGGCAAGCAGAGGTAGAGAGATGCAGAGCTCTCAGAGTGCAAGAAGCGAGGGTGAGTTCAGGGAATCAGACGACTGATCGCTGCTGCTGGTTCGCTGGTTAGCGCTGGCCCCGCAGGCTCCCTCTGGGTAGGTGAACACAAATGAAGATGTGTATGAAGGGATGTAGCTGCAGGCGTCAGGGTTACCGCCACCGTCCGGCGCCGGCTGGCCCTGCCCATAGAAAGAACTAGAAAAGGCTACCTCCTGCATCATCCCTGGCTGCTGTTGTGCTGGGGCCGGCTGTGTCTGCGTGGGCTGTGGAACCGGGATGTGTTGTTGTTGCTGTTGGTGGTGGTGTTGTTGTTGGTGCTGGTGCTGGTGGTGGTGGTGGTGGTGGGACGAGTAGGCGGGCGGCAGGTAGAAAGAGTCCTCCTTCACAGTCAAACCCACCACGGAGACAGAAGGCCCCTGTGGGGATGTCTGCGGCAGCGGAGCGGGGGGCTGGTCCTGATAGGGCATTTTGCAACCGGGTTGGTGTGCGACCAGGACGAACTCCAGACGCTCCTTCTCCTTCTGCAGCTCGGATATTTCCGCCTCTAGCTCGGCCTTCTCCTCCTCCAAAATGTCTGTCTCCTTATGTTGGAGAGACAAGAGGAGGGACACAAGGGGACAGAGATTATATGATCACATGAAATGAGCACAAAAACAAGGCTTTCCTTACAGCACTACTTCTGGAGAACGTGTTGCTACAGTTTCAGAGAGCAACAACAAATTAAACTTTATTTTCTTAATTGCGAAATTGCTAAACTGTTCCCACAGTATAATTACGGCGGGTTTATATGCTCTCTGTTCAAACGAACCCTTTTTTTAATTACAATGACTTATCATTTACAAACTATCATTGTAAAGAGAAGAATGGCATGTTATGAATCCAGTAATTATGATGCCTGGTATATCATGGATCAAATACTGTATAGGATGTAACGTAACAAGTGTAATTATATGTGAGTACAGCATCGCTCACCGACTGTAACCTGTCTGTGAGCTCACGCCGCCGGTTCCTACACTTAGCGGCGGCCTGTTTATTTCTCTCTCGTCTCACACGTCTTTTCTCCTCCTCCTCAGGGGTCAGCTGGAAACAGAACAAATTCAGTATCTTATTAAACCTTGTTTTAGGCTTTTCGACTTACCATGCCGTCATGGTCCCCACTCACCGCTTCATCCCGCGCACGACGGCGGCTCCGAGACTGTCGCACCGGGCCTGGAGTATCCGAACTTGGTGGGGTGAAGCTTCCCGGGGATGAAAAGCTCGGGCCTGGCAGGTCGTAAGGGTCCAGGGCGACAGGCTGTGTCATGGTGCTGGAGCCCGAGCCGCTTTGCCCCGGGGCCACGGAGGAGATGAGAGTGGGCTGCACCATCCACTGCAGATCCTGGCTGGTGGTGATGGCCGTCACTGTGGGTACAAATGAGCTGGGCATGTCCACCCCTGTCCCGGTGCCGGTGCCGGTCGACCCTCCACCCACCGCTACCCCGCCAGTGGCTGATACACACTCCTGGAATCAGAAAAAATAAGCAGCATAAAACTATGGGTCTCACAAACTTGGCATCCACAGGATTAATATTGGATAAAAAATTGAAACAAATACAATTATTTCAGCTAAGGCAACATTTTCTCATTTTAATTTAGTTTATCTTGAAATGCTAAAATAACTAAAGTGAGTAACACTTTATTTTAAGTTGTCAATGTTACAGTGTAGTTATACATACTGAGTAATATTTATTAACTACATGTACTTACTATAGGGTTAGGGTAGGATTAGGGTTTGATTGAGGGTTAGTTGCATGTAATTATGCATAATTTACTGTTATTACTATAGTAAGTACATGTAATACGTGTAGCCTAACAAGGACACTGCAAAATAAAGTGTTTCCCTAAAATGAAATAAACGAAAATAAAAATGTATACAAACTTCAAAGTTGGGAATGCAACAAAGATTATTGCAGTATGTTTTACATGAAAATACTATTTCAATCGTTCTATTTCAAAATGTCATGTTTAATTCTATGTGTTACTTGCAGTTTCTTTGTAATTAATTGTGAAATATACTTGCAATTTCTGAGTGAAAACGAAAATAGTTTCTACACCAATTTTTCATTAATATGAAAAAAAAACGATTTTTTTTACCAATATAAAAATAAAGTGTCTAATTCAAAATATTTACAAAAACTAAAATAGAATGATATGAAAATAACACTGCTGTAAAGCTGGATTTTCCAGTGCCTCCATGTAATGATAAGAGACTAAACATTATGAAAATAGAATCAAACAAACAGCAAACATTTTTAAAAACATGGATCCTTATCAGAGCTTTCTGTTTTGATAAAAAACATTTTTTAGCCATTTAATAAATTATTCTATATCTATTAAAGGGATAGTTCATTAAAAATTTCAAATTGTGTCATGATTTACCCACCCTCGTGAACACAGAAGTCAATGGCTACCGTCAAATACATTCTTAAAAAATGTTCACCAGAAGAAAGAAACTCATACAGGTTTAGAACAACATGAGAGTGAGTAAATGATGACACAGTTTCCTTTTTTTTTTTTTTTTTTCATGACACAACTATCCCTTTAAAACATATTTAGGAGACAAAACTATTTTAGTACGGTTTCTTTTTTCAGTGATGCCAGTTGCGAGTCCAAGTTTCATTAATATTCATATGAAAGCGTGTTAGGCAGAGCGTGCGCAGTGTGACGCAGCCAATCAGCGGCCTCGAGTCGCCCTCCCGTGCCTGTTCCTCCGCCCCCGTCACACCCCCGGTGTTCCCCTTAGCAACCCAACGTAACACTCCAAAATAGAACGCATTGACGTCACGCAGAAGTCCGAGAAGCGAGAGCAGTAGCAGTGAGCGCGAGGCGGAGCTTCGAGTGCGCGCGTCGGAGAGTTCCACAGTTTGTCATCTGTTTCTCGGCGTGCTGCTGTAAACCCACCACGTTGCTACCGGCCCGATTCCGCGCGCATGCTGACTTGTCAGTATTCTATTAAATTCTATTCCGACTTTACACATCTGATCTAAACACACTCGAAAGATTTCAAATGCATAGCCTACTCTTTGCAGCTTCGCTCAGACACAAATCTCGCAGCTACCGTGCTGTTTAGCGAAATAATTATTTGTAGCTATACGATGTTTAAATGCGTTTAAATACTGTGACTTACTTGCGGTGCGCTGGTGGTGGGCGGACTCCCGAAGGATTCCACGGAAGACAGGTACTGAGATTCAAGAGAAGGAGATGAGCTTCCACGGGAGCCGGTGTCGGGGTCTCCGGGGAACCCCTGATACATCTCCCCGGTGGAGCCGAAAGAAGCCGAAACACCTAGTGTGCCCGGCGAGAACGGGTAGTCACCTGTCACCCAACACAAGACACACTGAAGCGTTTTGCCAAGGCATTAACTATTTGCTTTTGTAAACCGCAATGCACTATAGAAGAGAAAACTGGGTGCATTGCATTTAAATATGTTTTATTAGCCTATATTAAAAAGTCACCTACCGTAACCAGTTTTATTTGGAGTCTTCGTGAAGATGCCCTTGGTCTCTTTCCAAAATAGTTGCATTAAGACATCAATCCAGTTCCCTGCTGGAGGAAACCTCTAAATTCCAATCTCTCCTTGGATAACACTTCCCAGGTCTTGGTACAATCCGTGAAATGTGCATTTATAAATCCATAAAATAATCCGGCATGTGTTTATTACAAACGGGAGTAGAAAGTGTGCGGTGTTTCGGCAGCAGCGAAGCGCTCTTGTGAATGAAGCCTGAGAACGCATTGTAAAGTAGGGAGTCCTGGCTCCTCCTCTTACTGGTGTTCCGCTGACGTAGATGCCCATATATGGTCTAAAAGCACTGTTTTTGTTTTCGGTATCTAAGCAATATGACGTGTAAGGGATTCCCTCACCCACAGAAAGAGACGAGAAGAGCTCGCGGTCAAGAATAGGTACGTTTACTAGTATTACTTCCACGAGATATTTTTAAGTGTTACATGGTTTTCACGGACAATATTTAGAAACGACACGGTTTGCACATATTTTGCCTAAAAATGCGTTATGTTTAACTGTAGCTTTATTTATTTATATGTCACTATATCAGCTTTAAATGAACAATTTTCTCTCCTAAATTATTTGACCTGTTTTCTCTCCTACATTATTGGCCTAAAATGCTTTATGTTTAACTGTAGCTTTATGTGATTTATGTCACTATATCAGGTTTAAATAAACCATTTTCTCTCCTAAATTATTTTACAATACACTGTATATTTAAATTACACTTAAAAAGTAGGCTAATATTAATCATTCAAATATTACTGACAAGAAATCGGAAGAGAATAAAAACAAATAAAAAAAAGCTATGAAAACTATACGCTGTACAAAAATCATGTAATTTTATAGTGTAGGCCTAATATCATATTCAATTTAAGTAGTCACAATAAATTGCCATGTCTACTCGATTTTAGTCAGTTTTTTATTTTTTTTATTTTGCATGTTTTAACTTTGGCACAACATTTAGTTTAATTAACAGTTGAACTTAAGTTTTTCAGTTTAGTAGCCTATTATTTTCAGTGCATTTATGTATATATGTGTGTGTGTGTGTGTGTCAGAGTCATTTCAAGTCATTTCATCCTAAATGACATTATGGCTACTGACTCAAAAAAGATATGCATATGCATATGAAGAGTTCAGATGCAAAAGCCTCTAAATGCCATCTGAAATTTTCTTCTAAAATGATCATTTATATCAAGCTCGTATATTTAAATTCAGTAATTTCACTTAAATGACAATAAATGGGTAATTTTTCTTGCCATTTAAGTGAAATTATTGAACTTAAATATACGAGCTTGAGAAAAATGATCATTTTAGAAGAAAATTTCAGATGGCATTTAGAGGCTTTTGCATCTGAACTCTTCATATATACATATATATATATGGCAAATGACAGAGCAAAGAGAAAACACCTGAGCAATCGTAAAGCTAATTTAAGAAGAATATTTCGCTGAGGTAAGCACTAGCACACGAGGGAAACCCTCTTTCAGCTGTTTTGACTCACTTGTAAACTTCTCAGCGACACGCCCCGCGGATTCCCCGATACACTGGATCTTCCTTCGCTGCTAACAGTCTTAAGAACCGGTCGGTGCAGAGATTTACATTGCCTGTCTTCTGTTGTGGGTAAGCTTGGGAACTATATGCATCTCTCCTTGTTGTTATTATCATGTTATATCAATATGTTATAATTAGCTACAGTTGTTATATATTCAATGACATTTTTTTAAATGCTGGTTTTAAGACAATCTCTTATGCTTAAAATGATTGCAATACAATGCACGGCGATCGGTGGGATCTGTCAGGATTGTTCAGCAAACAAAGCGCTTATTATTATGGCTGATACCCTCGCCATTTACAAGAAGCATGTAGAACAAGTTCCAGGCCGGGCAGTGGGATGTAGTGACGGAAGTCATAGTGAGTGTCACAGGCTACTGTCACATTTCACTTCATGTAGGAACAAAGGTGATTCATTGCTCTTGCTCTGTGTGCAGGGAAACGAGCGTGGCTTCTTAATAATGTAACGCACTCAAATAAACGCGGTATAATAGGCAAGTACGGTGTGTGTACCAACCAATATCTTATATCTCGACGGTGGGGAAGGAAAGGATGGGTGGGGGAAACAACAATTAGTCAGCAGCTCTTGAGCGTCACCGCCGGAGAACGCCGTGTCCAATGCTAGACGTTATAACGACCGAACAAGAATGACTAATGCGGAGTAGGATACTTTAAGCATTTGACCAAAATCCGCCAGATCCGCGTTAAAACGTCAGAGAAATTATATGTGGGATGCTTAAAGATGAACTAGATAAGGAGACGCATCTATAGCGTTAAAACCATAGGTTAAAACAGTGTGACAGGCGCCCTATTGGTTAATGCAAATGACATGTTAGTTTGATAACTTGGAAAAATTTAGACATAGCTGTGACTGAGATGAAAAGTCATCATTTAAATTACTCACAAAACCCTTTCCCCCCTTTTTCTGTGGACCACAGAATGTGATGTTCGACAGGATAACAGTCACCATTCATTTTTATTGTAGTGAAAGTGAATGCATTCTGAAAATGCTGGGTTGTTTTTACGGTCAAATACAAACCTATACCCGTTTGTTAACATTTTTAAATTATATTTTAAACCCAAAGCAACAGTTGTGTTTGTCCATATTTTACCTTTGAAGCAACCCGGCATTGTTCAGAATGCATTAACTTTCACTACAATAAAAATGAATGGTGACTGATCCTGTCTAACATTGTGGTGACTGAGGCTGACAGTCACTTGTTTAACAAGGAAAATAAATTAATTAACGCTGACTTATTTTAGTTTAAATATCAAAAGAAATGCATACTGTGTTGGAACGACATCAGGAATAAGTACATTGTGACTTTTCATTTTGAGTGAACTGTCTCTTTAAATTCCGTTGATCTGCATTATAACATTTCCATTTCAGTCAATAAATGTACAGACCGAGGGAAACAAAACGATAATAATAAACAAACTCCTGTTAACCGTCTCACATTCTTCTGTGGTTAATGCAAAACCAAGTAAACGGATTCTTTAAAGCAAACAATCCCGGAACGTTTACAACCAAACCTGCGTATGTATACAACGTCTCGTCGCCGAGGAAACGCCGTTCCCGCGCTTCTGACGCAAGGACGTCAAGACGATTGGTACTTTTTTGTTTTTGCTGCGTAGCAACCGGTTTCCGCGGTAACCCTTAAAGGGGCGGCACACACAGTGGTTAAACTGTGAGAGTTTTGCTTGTGGGAAAGTGCGCTTTCAGTTGTGTGTGTGTTTACATTCTTGTGACTTTTACTTGATATTAAAAGGCGCATAGTTACATGTTTTGGTTTATTATGAGTAGACCACACGTAGACTTACTTTAGTCGTCGTTTATTTTTGTAGTTAGTCCCATTAGCTGTAGCTAGCGTGCTAATCTTTTTTCTTTTTATTAGCTAGCGTGCTAATCGTCCCGTCCACATAACCGTGCAACTGTTGCAGACGGACAGTAGCTGTCATGTTAGTAACAAAACTAATGATTTCAAAACCACGAAATGCGAATAATCTGTTTGATAGTTAGTTGCCTGTTATAGTCCACAATAAGTCATACTCTTTGGATATTTTACACAATTTATGCCAACTAGTATGTTTATGTCTGTTGAGTAACTCTAGGTTTGCATTTAACAAAAGACTGACTGGTGTCGATTTTACTTTACTATATGGATCAGGCTACTTTAAGTAGTTGATATTCTATAACATAACAAGCCACCGATATTAAATCAGGTTTGATGTTTAATAATAGAAACATGTTGCGCTTACACAGCAGGAAATCCAGGTATAACTGGTTTAATTCGATGCACAAACTATTGGCTGAATGTGGACAACTTGAACAGTGGCAATTTTTGATTAAGACATTAATGTCCTCTTATTTATATCTAGCTACTGTAATTAACGCAATTATACAGCTTATTAAAAGCAACTTGCCCTGTCATATCTTAAAATATATCAGTGCCATTGTTTTGTCTCCAGACACACACCAGTGTTTTTTTTTTCTAAGGCATAAAAGTTACTTAAATGTCCTTATTAAACTAATTATTAATTAAACTAAGGTAAACTCATTTTCAATCCTATGCCTTATTCAACACATGTCAGTGCATGGATCCCCAGCACGATTGAACATCACTGATTTAAGAGGTGCAGACTGCAGTAAATCAACTGGAAAAACTGACAAAACCAGAAAGTGGATGAACTACAACAGACTATTAATAAAAAATTATGTTAATGCATTGACAGTCTAGCTGTTCCAAAGACAGAAGCTGTGGTGTGAAGTACAAAAAATGACTCAGAACTGATTGACACTGCAAGCCATTAAAACTCTAGTAAAAGACTGTGATGCAAGTGTAAAGAATCTCGATCTCTAAAACAGGGAGTCTAACATTTAGTTTGTTCTATACATGTGTATAAGGTTATTTTTACTGTATTTTTTATGTTTTAATGTTATTTTTTATATAATTTTAATAAATAGCTTGTGCACCTATGCTATATTAGAAGTTTGCTCCTTTTTTAAAGTTTTTGTTAAACGTATCAGCGGTTTTAAACATGCTGTATAAATAAAAATGTATTTCTCTCTTAGTTAAGTAAGTTAACCCAAGAGTCAACATATAGGCATGTCATTTAGCGTGCTGATTTGTCCTGTAATCACAAACTCGCATTTACTCAGGCGATCGGCACATGTGTTGTTGTTTCTTAGGTGACTGCAGTTGCTGCAGTTTGTGAGTTACTGGCAGAACAATGAATAGGAAAATATGTTTATTTGCATTTCAGTTCAAACAGCCCAACTGCGCTCCCGGGTCTTGGGTGTTCGCATGCATTCATTTGGCTTTATGCAAAAATAAAGCTCAGTTGTCCTGTTTTGGCACTACTTAAGAGCCATATTGTCTGCCTTGTTTTTTTTATTTATTAACCCTTGCCATCTTGCTCCAAAAAAAAAGTTCCATAATGCAGGGGAGGGCCGTGTGTTTTGCTTTCTCTCTCTGTTTTTCTCTCTCTGCTCTTTGTACAACTAGAACCCCTGCAGCAATCACGAGAGTGTCTTGTTTCCTGGAGAGGCGGGACATGTTTGCCTGGTTCCCTGCCCAAAATATTTGTAACCAGGCAACAGCAAGGCCCATCCCACAATAGCTCTGTGTTGTTGACACCCATCTTGGCGTTCTCACCCTAACAGCGTTGCATAACCTCTTTCTCTAACTTCCCAGCACCACAAATCAAAATGAGCCGAAACGGTCTCAAAATACTCAGTGCGTTCTCGAAGAAAACTGCACAACAGTGTGTTATTGCCTTTTATGCAGTCTATGGTTATTTCCCCGGACCTCTGTTTACTTTCTGGGTTTCGACTACTGTGTTTGCACAGACGGACGCAGTTGCAGAGAACCGGAACATCTTGAACTGAAACTGGCTGTGTGCTGCTCCTCCATTAACACGGGGCACAGGCTTCCCTGCGGACATGTTGTGAAGTTGTTTAAGAAAACAGTACTTGCATTAAAGCATAAAGAACAGCGAGTGCAATGCTAATGTGTAAGGAAATAGTCTCTGTTGTGAAGATGAGCTTAAATCTTAAAATCGCCCTATAAGATCATAAATCACCCTGGCTGGTTTTAGAGCAGTGGTTCTCAACCTTTCTGACCCACAAGGACCTTTTTCACATTTCCGGGGTTCCCAGAAGCGGAAGTCGTCGTAGTTGAGTAAACTTCTATAATGGTGAGATTTGCTCCAATAGCAAAGGATAAAATGCATGATAGCTTTTCCACGACTTTCCAAAAGAGGGAATAAATATCGAGAGATTTAAAGCAGTCAGAAGAGAGAATTATGAGAAATTTGCTGTCACTCTATTAGCCATTGTATTATAAACACCCTTGAAGCAGTCTTAGTTTTACTTTTTTTTTTATTAACTGCCAAACACAAAGCGTTATGAATGTATACTAAATTTTTTTTGAAAATATGAAAAACTTGGATTTATGATGCTGATAACTGTGGAAATGCACAGTCTGAAAAGGGTCAACAAAGTTAATAATAGTTTGTTTTATTTTTATTTAAAGACACCAGCATGGTTTTACAGACAGGGTTTAGATTAAGCCAAGATTCAGCCTTAGTTCAATTAGGACATTTAAGTGGCTTTTTATAAAACTTAAAAAAATTTACTGATGTGCATCTTGAGACAAAACAATGACACTGACCTAATTTAAGATACATCAATGCAAGTTTCTTTCAGTTAAAACAATCAAACATGCATTTTAGTCTGGGACTTTGAGCCTTGTCTGTGAAACCAAGGGTAGGAGTGTCTATAGAAACTAACTAAAGAATTATAATTAAAATAAGTTTCAGAATTCCAGAAGTTTTAAAAGCTCAACGTTCTTCAGAATTAAAAAATAAATAAATTACAATTTCTGCTCAGTAAAATATTTTAGAACTTGGGATAACTAGAAAAATTTAGCCTAATCCTGGTTCTTCAAATAAAAAAACAACTTTTGTTTAGGGTGTGAATTAGATCTTGATTTTTAGTTGTATTTTGTCTTATTTTAAATGATTTTAGTCATCTTATGCCCCCCTGTAAAGTTTGCTGAGGCCACCAAGTGTGTTTAGAGGGGGTTGGACACTGATCTAACTCTATAATAATCCTAAACCAGCTCAATTTAGGCTGGTTTATTATTTTTTTCCCCAGCAAGGTGTACCTTAGCATGTGGGAACTATGGTAATTCCTGATCTTTCACATTCTTCAACACATGTTAAAGGGATAGTTCACCCAAAACTGAAAATTAAGTCATTAATTACTCTCCCTCATGTTGTTCCAACCCCGTAAGACCTTCGTTCATCTTCGGAACACAAATGAAGATATTTTTGATTAAATCTGAGAGGTGGATCACTCCTCCATAGGCTTCCTAAGGGAGTGAAACTTGACGGCCCAGAAAGTCATTGAAGAAAATGTTTAAATATTTCATGTGCCCGCAGTGGCTCAACTATAAATTGAGCCACTGACGTTCTTCTTCTACTACTATGTACTATGCGTCTTCCTCTGCTTGTAAGACGCGCGCTGTAGTAGAAGAAGAACGTCAGTTCTCGTGCATGCGTCGTGGAAATCTCTTGGACTCTCGTCTCAGGCCCACAAGGAAGAAAAGGAATAGTCTAATAAAGTCATTATTTTTGTTTTGTTTTCCGCATAAGTATTCTCGTCGCTTGATAAACTTATAGTTGAGCCACTGTAGGCACATGAAATATTTAAAAATTTTCTTCAATGACTTTCTGGGCCGTCAAGTTTCACTCCCTTAGGAAGCCTATGGAGGAGTGATCCAGCTCTCAGATTTAATCAAAAATATCTTAATTTGTGTTCCGAAGATGAACGAAAGTCTTACGGGGTTGGTACAGCATGAGGGTGAGTAATTAATGACTTAATTTTCATTTTTGGGTGAACTAACCCTTTAAACATTTGGGGAAGTTGTCACATTTTTTTCATAGACTGTAAAAAATAGGTTTTTTTTTAGTATTCCAGGTTGGATTCTTTTGGATATCTACATAACATATTATCTTTATCCATCACACCCAATAAAGAAACGAGTCTCCTTTTTTCTCCCTTTGCTTCTTTATGGTAAATGGGGAAACTCTCAGTCGTGTCTGGAAACATCTGGAGGGGCAGACAGCATGAGGTCATTGCTCTACCTCCCGTGTTCTCATCATCCGGGTTCGCCACGCGTGTACGTCTGTCTGCTCCCAAAGAATGCGAGAAGCTGCGGAATTTAGAGTCACGTGATTCGCTCCCCTGCATATGTGCTTTTCCCCCTGATAACTTGTTTAGACAAACTGGACTTTAAAAGGAATAGTTCACTTAAAAAGGAAAATTCTGTCATCATTTACTCACCCTCGAGTTGTTTCAAACCGGTATGAATTTCTGTCTTCTGCTGAACACAAAGGAAGATATTTTGAAGAATGTCAGTAACCAAACAGTTGATGGACCCCATTCACTTCCATAGTATTCTTTTCCTATTACTATGTAAGTCAATGGGGTCCATCAACTGTCTGGCAGCAGAAGAAAGAAATTCATACAGGTTTGAAACACCTTAAGGGTGATTAAATGATGACAGAATTTTAATTTAATTTTTAAGTGAACTATCCCCTTAAGTTGTTGCTTTAACAAATCCTATGTGGCTGAGGGGACAAAATAAGGATCTAAGATTAAAAATACTGTATTACTGTTCTGTATTGGCATCTATGGTTCCATGAAGAACTTTTCACATCCACTTTCCATTGCACAAAAGGTTCTTTAGATTATTAAAATGTTTTACACACTAAGAAAACAACGTTTTTTTAGGAACTGTCCTCTGAAAGCTTATTTGGGGAACACAACATGGTTCTTCTATATGGCATCGCCGTGAAAACCCAGTTTTGGAACCCTAATAGTATAGAGTTCTTCATAAACATCCTAAAGGTAACAGTCTGGTCTTAGTGACCGTGACACAATCAAATATTTTTGATTGCCCAATATTAGACCGCAGATCAGTGATGGGAGTGAGCCTATGTGATTCTCCATTACATTCACAACTTCCCGTCAGGATTCCTGTCTGAGTGTTCGAGGAAACTGTAAAGGAAAAGGAAACTGCGTGCTGTCTTTGATAACACCGCGGCACGATGGAACATTTTTCCGCATTCAGAACAAAACCAGACCTCTGGAATGTGTTTTAGGAAATAAACACCAATAAGTGCCTGAACAGAACCATTTAAAAAAAAAAAAAGTTAAATCTGACATGAACGTCACACCATAATTTAAATTCAACGTCGCCAATTGTTTGTCTTAATCCAGCTATCACTGTCATTCCATTGTGTAGAAGAACATGAATTGCCATTTTGTTCAATGCAAGGCTGTGCAATCCGGCGGGCTGAAGCATCACTGAAATGCAATCAGTGGGTTTAGTATTCAGCAGCGTAGTGTGACTCAGACAGCGTAAACCTCAAGCGCGTCAAACATAGCCTACTTTCAGCAGGCCGCATGCCAGACAGAGAGACACAGCGCTGGCTTAGGGAGAGAGAGAGTGAGAGAGAGAGAGAGAGAGAGAGAGAGAGAGAGAGAGAGAGAGAGAGAGAGAGAGAGAGACAGAGAGACAGAGAGAGAGACATTGTATTCTTTCTCTTCCACCTCTCTGCATATCCATCAGTCTCCAGCAATTCTTTCTCTCAACCCCCACATTCTCTCCTGCTCTTCGCATCCGTCTCCCCCACTCCTCCAATGCTTATGCAACAGTTGCCCTATTTTAATGCGGGAGGTTGTGAGGGAAGAGAGATGGAAAGAGCAGGTGGGAGGCAATGATGGAGATAGGAGGAAGGGGGGTCCAGGAGTGCTGTCTGAGAACACTGCACACGTCAGGTGAACGACAAACTGTCCCTTTCTGACACCCAAACACACACACACACACTCTTCTCCTCCGTCATCACCTCCACCCCTCACCACGGTCGAGTCTAGACAAGCCTCGTTCTCAGAAACACTCGCGAGATTGGTGTTTGTTGCCAATAAGATTGGTGTGGGACTCCACATAAAAAGGTTACTTTGAACTCGTATTATAATGAATGTCACTTAGGACTATGCTTAACAAAACTGGAAGTGAAAAATATTCAGTTTTAAATAGTTGGTTCACCCAAAAATGAAATTTCTGTCATCAATTACTCACTCTCATGTCGTTCCACAGTCCACACCTGTAAGACTTTCGTTCATCTTCAGAACACAAATGAAGATCTTTTTGATGAAATCTGAGAGCTTTCTGTCCCTCCATTGACAGCTACACAACTACCACTTTGATGCTTTAGAAAGATCATGACGAGATCGTAAAACTAATCCATATGAATTGAGAGGTTTAGTCCACAGTTTCTGAAGAGACTCGATCGCTTTATATGATGAACAGATTGAATTTAAGCTTTTATTCACAAATAAACATTCATCAACTCACACATCAGTTGTGGTAAAACGGACAAAAGAGGTTCATTCTCGTTACGCACACGTTTGAGCGTCAGCAAGAGGTTTGTTCTCGCGCGTTAAGCAGGTTCGGTTGAGCTTCTGTTTATGTTCTCTGATCAATGTTTATATGTGAATAATTCATTCTGTTCATCATATAAAGCAACCGAGTCTCTTCAGAAAATTTGGACTAAACCGCTCAATTGGATTAGTTTTATGATCCCTTTATAAACTTTTTGAAGCCTCAAAGTGGTAGCCTATAGTTGCCAAGCTGTCAATGAATGGAGGGACAGAAAGCTCTCAGATTTCATCAAAAATATCTTCATTTGTGTTCTGAAGATGAACGAAAGTCTTACGGGTTTGGAACGACATAAGGGAGTTTAGTTAATGACAGAATTTTAATTTCTCGGTAAACTATTTCTTTAAATGAAAAACAATCAAGACTGTTGGAGAAAAACAGACTTAAGGAACAGTCACATTAACTATTGCTCTGTGAAATTTCACAAAAAAATCCAGTCATTCCAATAGGAATCCGTCCAAGCTGGAGTTTCGCGTAGGGCAAAAAATTCCCTAGATTTCACTCATGGTCAAATTTTCCACGTTGACCAACAAAAAGCTGATTAGTTTGAAACAAAGGGATTTTGGTGTGAGAAGCGCTTCATTATACATTTCTACATGTAGAATCTCTATTGTCAATGGACCTTTTTTTGCCTGTGAAAATTCGCTAATGTGACTGCACCTTTAAAAGGATAGTTTATGTAGGCTATGTCTTGGTGTTTTTTTAAAATACATACAATAAAAGTAATTTGGGTGGACCAGCACTCTTCATAATATCCTCGTTTGTGTTCAGCAGAATCATACAGGTTCAGAACGATATGAGGATGAGTAAATGGCAGAGTTATCATTTTTGGAAAAACTTCTCCTTTAAGTACATAGCTTCCTCTCCTTTGAAGAAACACCTGCGCTTGTTTGTCTATCGAAAGCTTAGTATCATCACAAATGTCACCAAAAAGTGAAACACACCCTCATTTGTTTATGTATTATTTCATTACTGCAGAGTTTGTGTTTGCAAATCCTGTGCATTTTGATGCAAATCTGTGTTTGTTATTTTAGAACTGCATTTAGTTTTGGTTTCTGTGCTCTGATTGGCTCAGACTTGTGCTGGGAGAAGAAAGAAGCATGGTGTTTTCTTGAAGACGAGAGGGGTGCGAGTGAGATGAGTGAACGGAAATGTGCATAAATCCAGCTCTGGCATCTTTATACAGTATATTATATAAGTCAAATATTTCTGTTTTATAGATTTATAAACGAATGGCAAAATCAAAATCTTGCCAAGAGCCTCCATCTATGAATTATATTTAAAAATATGTAGAAAGTAATTTAAATATTTAATTTAATATAATTTATTATGACTGGGAAATTCTTGTATTAGGGAGCCTGAGACTAATAGTTTGTCAGTAAATCTGTATAAGGAAACAGAGTTGCATTTTTCATAATTTCACTGCAGTGGAGAGCGATGCTAGCCTGGTTAAAACCAGACCATTCTCAGTTGTAACTGAGTTATGGTCTGGCAAAGCGTCATAGACAAATCATTTCCAGAGGGGCGTCACCAACGGACGTCGCGGATAGACCTAAACCCAATCAGAGCGATGAAGGAGATGACGTATGCAGAGCGGCGGAGAAACATCTCCGAGTGTTGTTCTTTGCTCGGTTTTTAACTAAAAGGAAACGTTCAAATCGCTTAAAACAGACGCGATAGCTGATTCGAACAAGTGATGTTCAACGGCGGCATCCATCTTTGTAATGTAGCCTATAAAATCTGCTTCAAAATCCCAGCGCTGTCGTCATCGTGTAAAGCCCGCCCCAACGTTTCTGATTGGTGCCGCGATTTCGGGCTTGAAAGAGCTCTTTGCCAGACTAACTTTCAGAGCAAATCTAAATTTGCCGGAAGTTGTCTGGGTTTTCCCAGGCTAGAGCGATGCACCATAGTCAGGGTAAACATATGGAAGCTTGTTTCCACAACACAATAAAAAAATTAAAAAGGTTATTACGACTTTGTATCTCTCACTTCTGACTGCGATTTTAAAAAGTCAGAATTGAGTGTTATAAACTTGCAAGTGCAAGAAAAAGTATTACTATTTTTTATCTGCGAGTTTATATCTCACAATTCTGAATTTTTTTGTTGCAGCTCGTCTCTTCCCAGTCTGTCAGTAACGCTCTGTTTAGTTCCTGTCTCTATGAAACCCCTCCTTCTGAAAAGCGCAATGTGCTCTGATTGGGCGACTGGACCAGTGTTTTGTGATTGGTCAACCACTTTGAGCGTGTTTGGGAAATGTCCCTTACCATAACCACAAGTTTTAACACACTACTGCTAACTCAACCAGGCCCTGTATACCCCTATTTTTGTGTACGCTTTGGGCAGAAATTTGTGACGTTTTTGTTCCCGGAAGAAATCTCAAGACTACAATGGAGGCGTTTCAGGGAGCTCAGAAACTGCACACTGATATAGAGAATAACTCCCTTTGGAGTGACTTTCTGCTTTGGAACGTAGCAGAATTTTGTTCATGCTCAAACAGCAACACACTAAGGAAAGTTGAACATGTAAAAAGCATAGTATGACCCATTTAATTTGACACAAATGAAAACAAAGTTGTGGGGTACACAACACTATGACATATTAAACAAACTGAACATGTGTTCCTTACAGCCCTGTTTTTATTAGCATCAGATTAAATATGGCCTTTACTCTAACAAAGGACCATAGAGTCGTGAATCTGAGAGCTGAATCCCACTCATTCAGGTGTATTTGGCCCATCTCTGACTAGAGCAGTGGTTCTCAACTAATTCTAGTCTAAAATAAAATGCTAAACATACACATCACATCAAGATGTAAACTGAAATCCTATTTTTTTTTTTTTTCCCTCATAACTTTTGTTTTTATTTAAGAACATAAAGTTCTGGAATACAGCAACTTCAGGATTCACAAAATGAATCTAATTACTCTAATATATTTGATTAACTGTGTTAATGAATCAATACAGCAACAAAAAAGTTTGAAAACAAGCATCTTTGTCATAATTACAGCAGAAATACCGGCTTCAAATATTGTGTGGGATGTCTAAGTTCTATCATGGCACCGGCTAATAGGTCCTTAACTTAATTGCTTGCAATCACATCATTCTCTATAGGGCACAGCTGATTGGTTCCTGCTGTATCAGTAGCCAATGAGCTCGCTACTCAAGCTTTAAACACCTGGTCAGCATTTGCTGTAGCAGTTGCAGTGCACTTTCAGAAACCCTCCACCTTCCCCAGCTCCACCTGTATAAATCTGCTGCTGGTAATTTATGCTATATTGTACAGCAGCAACATGTCTTGCTCACAGCAGTGTGTCGTGTGTGTATTGGCAGTAGAAAGTCCTGTACTTGATCTGCATTAGCAGGAGATCTATTCTGCCAAGACCAAACACATCAACATTAGCCCCTTTCACACAGCAATCCCGGTAAATTACCGTAAAATTGCTAGAATTACTCTGCCTGTAAATACACAAAAATGTGTTTTTCACTATCTGTTCAATTTGACAAAAAAATGTTACGTCTGAGTGACAGGCATAAGGGGATGATCAAACAGAACATGTTTTTGCTCTTAACATGATGAATAATAATATGCAACTGCAGAGCCGCAGTGCTGATGAATGGAAAAGAAGGCTGGGTCTCGAGCGTGTTGAAGAAGCTGCGAGACGTGGCGCATCGGCCAAAGATGATCATTTAGCGCATATTTAAATAGAAAAACTATTAAAAAGCTTACTGTAAACTAAACTTTATGATTCGAAGCAAACTTCTTACGTCAGCGCGTTCTGACCTCGTACGTGATCATACCGTTAATCTTCATTTCTGCGTTCACACAGAGCACATTACCGGTAATTTACTGGTAATGTTACAACTTCCCTTACTGGTAAACTGCCAGAACCAATTTACCAGTATTTTTGAAAAGGTCCACACATGATCTCTTACCGGTTAATTACCAGTAAAGACTGTATGTGTGAAAGGGGCTATTTGTCATATCCATTACCATGCCGAAAGTTGTCATGACAGTGATACAATTAAAGGTGCCCTAGAATGTTTTTTTTTATTTTTTTTATAATGTTTCCTGGGTTACCCTTATAATGTTAGTATGTTTTTTAGATAAAAAATATTCATAATTTAGAAATAAATGGCATTTTTCCTAGCCTGCTTTTAGCCTCTGATTTGAACACTCTGTTTGAAGGGGCGTGTCTGCTGTGGGATTCAGTGTAACCGCGGCCACTGCTGTGATTGGCTGACATGCTTGCATATGAAATAGCAACGCATTACATGTGAAACTCTCTCCCGAATACTTTTACTACTGCTATTATACGTTTTTACTATAACAGCTATCGAGATTAACGAATTGTGAGATGTTTTTAAAGTATTTAGATCTATTCCCATCACATAAAATGTTGCCGTGATGAGCATTGAGCAGATGACAGTGTGTTGATCGCGAGAATGAAGATCTTATCATTGCAAAGCAGTTTCTGCACTCTCTCTGCTTTCACCAATGCAAACACGATGATGTAAATACAGTGAGAGCTTCGTTGTGCAGTAACGTGCGTCATTGATTTCATAACGAGTTTGGCAAGTGTCCAGATAAACTCGCGCTGTGTGGAAAGATTGTTCTTTGATCGCTTTCTGTATATAATTTGTTCACAATTTAAATACGATTATTTTCATCCTACTAAAAGAAACGATGTGAAGCTGATATTTTAGTCACTGGCTTGACTTACTGATGCATAAACAGTATTGAACGATTTTGAGAGAAAGATTACCTGTCTGAACTTGAACAATTACACATCAGAAAGTGTTGCTTGGTAGCTCGATCCGAGGCCAGCTCTGTATTGGCCCAAGTTGAGGAAACACTCGGTGAAATGTTTGGAAATTTCCAGAGAAAATCAAATTAACCCATTGTTTCTTCAGAGGCTCAGATGAAGGAACTAAAAAATACTTTTGTGTTCATGTGTACATCCAAACACTGAGCAACTGCCATGCTTCGGCTGCGCAGTTCCTCCTGGCATTGAGGGCTGGTGTACCGTGTTACGACCCTCCTATGACTCATACCCGTCTAGGGCTTTTAGGAGGGGAACACATAACCATATCAGACACGTCACACTATAACACTGAATGAGGTGAGAAAACACGAGAGACCACTGAATAAAGTGAATAAGTTTGAATAAGTATGATAATGAATAAAGATATAACAGAACCAACCACAAAGGAAAAAGGGGTAAATGAATTGTGCCAAAATAATGAAAGTAACATAAACATAAAGGTTATCTAACCCATTAAACAACTAATACTACGATACAAAGAAAACCCAAAAAGAAAAGTCTTCAACGTCCAAGACGTCATAACTAAAGCTACACTAACTAAAAAACATAAATACAGCGGGTGGCACAATTCCCTAACTAGTGTTTGTAATACAGACAGATTTCGCTACGTGTGCACCATGTATGTCACGTGACAAACTTAGCCCCTTCTTCTCTGTAGACCGCCACGTTCACAAAGGAGAAGGTTTTGGATGCAGCCAAAACAAAGATCAATGAGCATACAGGTGAACAACGTACAAGGTTCTCTCAAAACAGGGTTCTCTCACAACAAGACAAAGCAAAGTTCTCACAAGACAAGACAAGGTTTCTCTTCCAGCCTGCAGCAGCATGGTCTTTAAGTATCCACTTCACCAGGTGTCACTCATCACGCTAATGCCGATCCCGCCTTCCAAGGCGCGGCCACTCATTGTCTTAACTGACAAGCACGATAGCCAATCAGCAACAGCCTAAGAAAGTGAAAGTGAGAGAAACAGATAGAGTGGAAAAACAATCCCCTCCCACACACAAACATTCTTACGGACGTAACACCCCCACATTTAAGATTTTAAACCCAACGTTTAAATAAAACAGTAACACCAAACTTCATCATACCCACTCTTTTAAGATTTAGGCTCTAGAAGAGTATCTGCGAGGATATTTTCAGATCCCTTCTTATGGTGAATCTCCAGCTGAAAATTCTGTATGAACAAAGCCCAACGCATTAATCGTTGGTTTGCATTATACATGCGAGACAAAAATACAAGGGGTTGGTGATCCGTAAACACAAGAATAGGCAAATTAGAAGAACCCAGATAAACTTCGAAGAATTGTAACGCTAGTAACAATGCCAAGGTTTCCTTCTCGATGGTAGAATAGTTTGCTTGATACTTGTTGAACTTACGCGAAAAAAAAAACACACTGGATGGTCCACTCCATCCTGCGTTTCCTGAATCAGAACTGCACCAGCGCCGACTGCGCTCGCATCAACCTCTAACTTGAATGCCCGCTCAAATTGAGGAGCGATCAAACCGGGGTTGGTACACATTAATGCTTTCGCATTTTCAAAGGCTACCTGACATTCATCTGTCCACACAAAAGTTTTCTTAGGGCTGAGGAGATCGGTAAGCGGGGTTACCACGGTAGCGAAATTCTTGCAGAAACTTCGGTAATACCCAATCATTCCCAGAAAACGCCTCAACTCTCGCCTTGTAACTGGCACCGGGAAAACGGTAATAGCCGCCACTTTCTCTTCCACCGGCTTTACTTGTCCATTTCCCACATGTTTTCCCAAATAGGTCACAGTTGCTTGACCAAACACACATTTCGCGAGGTTAACAGTTAACGACGCATGTTCCAAACGTTCAAACACAGTACGTAATAAAATCAAATGTTCATTCCAGTCATTGGAAAAGATCACTAAATCGTCCAGATATGCTCTACAATTCGGAACGCCAGCAAGAACAGTTTGGATCAACCGCTGGAACGTAGCAGGTGCGTTTCGTAACCCGAACGCCATAACTTGGTACTGTAGGAAAGAATCCGGAGTTACAAAAGCAGATATGTCAGACGCGCGTGCGGTTAATGGCACTTGCCAGTACCCCTTCAATAAGTCAAGTTTACTAACGACTTTTGCTGAACCAACACTATCAACGCAATCCTCCATTCTCGGTAGTGGATAGCAATCAGGTACGGTGACAGCGTTAACCTTTCGGTAGTCCGTACAAAAACGGAAAGAACCATCAGGTTTCTTTACCAACAGACATGGCGAACTCCATGGACTATGACTATGACGAGCTAAATCATTTTCTAACAAATAGTCAGTTTCAACCTTCATTGCAGATCTCTTGATTTCGTTAACACGATATGGATGTTGCTTTATCGGTTTGGCATCTTTAACTTCAATGTCATGTTCCAGAACACCAGTCTGAGAGGGAACATCAGAAAATAAAGCTGGGAATGACATGATAAGTGCCATCACATCACCTCTTTTCTCATTGGGTACAGAAGACAAATGAGAAAACAGATTAGACAGTATAGCAGAGTTTTCCAACTTACTACACTGTTGCGGAGTATTTCTCAACATCAATCCGTCCTCAAAAATGCTGCAGAATGCGATGGTAAGTTTTAGTTACCCCTAAGTGTCCAGAGAGCAAATATTCATGTGCTAAACTCAAAACATGAGAACGGTATCTGAGTGGAACTACCACTTGATATACCACGTTCCAATCTAGATCCTCCTCAACTTTAGCACACCACTTTCGCATAAGCAAACCATTGTCTCTGAAATATGCAGTATTTCTTTTCTTAGCGGCCTCACAACTTATCACAGCTGATAAACATTTCTTCAAAGAAGAATCATCATTTTGCGCCATCACAATCTGAGAACGAGTAACTGGTAAATTCAACGAAACGAAACTTTCTAATACATTCTCTGAATTCTTCACCTTAGGAACGTTTTCAGAATTTTTATTTGTCTCTACATTTTTCCCACACTCTGCCAACACATCTCCGATCAGTGAATCAGCCAAGTAAACTTCACCCACCGTTTTAGCTGACTGAGCACGAGTCATGGCGCAGGAAGAAAACACTTCAGGGTGCTGACTGACAACATCACCTATCAAACAAACCTGTGGAACATCAGTCACTTCTGGAACTGGCAAAACTTTGCCTCCAGCTAAATCATTTCCCAGTGTGAGAGTTATTCCTTTAACAGGAAGTGATTTCCGAATTCCAACTCGTACAACACCTGAAAGTAGAGAACATCGTAAGTGTACATTATGCAAAGGCACAGACACTACTTGCATTTCTATTCCACGAATCAACACACTTGAGCCACAATATGATTCGTCAGAGAACGGTAATATATCAGACAGCAAAATGGACTGCATTGCCCCAGTATCTCGGAGAATACAGATTTCTCTCCCATCCTCTTCTTCTCCGGATAAGGAAACAAAACCTGACATCACAAAAGGTTTATAACTTACGTCACAAACATCAGTTCCACATGACAAATCAGACGGCAGTACTGTCTTCACTAATGCAACACTTTTTGGAATCTTAGACTGCGATTTACGCAGAAGCACCGGACAATCAGCAATCAAATGTCCTGGTTTATGACAGTAAAAACAATCCCTTAGCTCTTTCGAGTTCAACGCTCCAGCTTTCTCTCGGAAACCCTGACTTTCAGACGGAGTAGTGGTCATGCGCTTCTCAGTACCAGTCACGAAAAATACCCCTTTATGAGTGAGCATAAATTCATCTGCTAACACAGCAGCTTGTGCTAATGAACTAACCTTCTGTTCATTCAAATAGACGACCACACGTTCGGATAAACATCCTTTAAACTCCTCCAACAGAATTAACTCTCTTAAGGAGTTAAAATCATCAGTCTTCGTGGCACTGCACCACTTATCAAAGAGAAGAGCCTTCTCTCTGGAAAATTCAACGAATGTTTGAGACGAATTCTTCTTATGGCCTCTAAATTTCTGCCTATAGGCTTCGGGGACTAATTCGTAAGCACGTAGAATTGCTAATTTTACAGCATCATAGTTCAAACTGTCCTCTAATGAAAGAGTAGAGAACACCTCTAACGCTTTACCCGTTAAACGACATTGCAATAACAAAGACCAGCAATCCTTTGGCCAACGAAAAGACATAGCAATGCGCTCAAAAGCACTAAAGTAGGAATCAATCTCAGCTTCACGAAAAAGTGGCACTAGTATAATGTTTTTACTAACATCGAATGAGTTGGTTGCTACGGACGAAACAGACGTTGGGGCAACAGTGGGAGGAGACACTACCGAAGGAGTACGATCAACAGTGGCAGCGGGACTAACACGAGGGAGATCTGGTAGCGCTGCGGAGCCTCCCACAATTCGCATTGCGTCAAGCTCCAGCTGTCGCATCTTTACCTGTTTCTCCGCCTCGATCTCGAATTTACGAACTTGTAATCGCAAATCAATTTCCGCCTGCCGAGCCTGTATTTTCTCCTGTGATTCAAACTGCAAACGAGCCAAACGGACTTTAAAGGGTCACTTCACCCATTTGCATTAAGGTTTGTATTGTTAGAAACCCAGTCATATATTATAATGATGGTGGAATTTTGCTTGTTTTTTTTCTGAGATGGGAGAAAAAAGGATTTAAGTGTTTTACTTCCGTCCTATCGTGACGTAAATATCGTCATTTTGCGTCACGATAGGACGGAAGATAAATTTCATTGCATATTAAGAAAACTACAGCCTTTAGCTCATTATTATTCAAGGGCGTGGGACCCACTCACCCCACCGGCCTATTACAGATCAGTGGGTGGGACTAAACCTGAAGAAACTAAACTATTAATCCGCCATCTTGCTTGGAAGACAGCAAGCTAAGCTAACAAGCGCTCAAGGAGTTAGATTTACCATAATGCCTGAATTTACGACACACGATATGGAAGACGAGGATTTTGAAAATCTTTTGCTCGAAACTGATGTTCGTGGCTATTTATACGAGCCACAATATAGCGAAGAGCAGCTGAGGCTGATGGAGGAACAAGAGGCGGCGGCGTCGGCTGCGGCAGCGGCCGCCGCAGGAGACCAGCCCGGCGCAGACGAGAAGCCCGGGCTTGCTCGCGCTGTAGCGAATTGGTGGTGCTCGTGCTGTAACTGTGCGCCTATGGACACCGAGCTAGAGTCTGTCTGCTGCAAATAATCTCTAAAATGCCAATTCCTTCTAGAAGAAATGTCAGAGGCAGACACGGACATGGAGTTATGTGCACACGGACGTTTGTGTTGTGATGTGAACCATCCTAGTGTCGCACCCCATATGTTCTGACTGGAACATCCAGGTATCATGCAATAATTCACCATATAGAAAGAAATACAAACGAGGAGTAGCTGCTAATTCGCTAATGAGTTTGC
This sequence comes from Rhinichthys klamathensis goyatoka, assembly GCF_029890125.1. Classification (NCBI taxonomy): domain Eukaryota; kingdom Metazoa; phylum Chordata; class Actinopteri; order Cypriniformes; family Leuciscidae; genus Rhinichthys; species Rhinichthys klamathensis. Next base: position 6,488,179 of record NW_026606558.1, read on the forward strand.
CAATGTAACGGGGTTCGTTGTTGTGGGAAGAATGAGACGGGAATCGGCGAACATTTAAACATTTTAATAGTAAAATAAACAAATACAAAACAAAAATATAAGCCAGCAGCCCCTCAATGCTGGCCACACACAACAGAAACAAAACACACCATAAAATCAGGCCTGTTCCTCTCTCGATCTGCCCTGTCGCTTCTCGTTTTATGCGTCCGCTCCTCGGTGAGAGACGCGAGAGAGACCGGTGCGTCTCACCGGTGCCTCGCGCCGCTCTCACGTCCCTCGTCCTGCTCGCCACAGCCAACTAACTATACATTTTGTGTGAAATGAATTTCTAACTCTGGTGGCAGCTAACGTTAGCCCTGTAGAGTAGACGAAAGAGTGATTTCTCTGATGTTTGCGACTTTGCGCTGTTCTGGATTAGTGGGAGTGGCTTGCGGAGCTGTGCAACGTGGTGCATTCTGGGAGTTGTGGTCTTACACACAAATGCGCCCTAAAGTTATTTTCTGTCTTTTCTCGGTCAAGAGGGCACCAAATTCAAAATTTCTTTTACATTTCGACTACATATATGACCCACTTTCAATAAAGATTAATGTTGAAATGGGTGAAGTGCTCCTTTAAGTCTCGTGTCGCTCTTTGAGCCAACAGACAAAGGGGAGAATGGTTCAAACGGAGGTAAACTCACCCTAGCATCAGCCTCAACCTCCGCCGTAGGCGTTAGCTCCTCCTCGCTCACCTTTTCACTCCCCTCAAACGCATCCATCTCCACACTGATCCCAACTGATTGTTTCTCCTGCAATATCAGCACATTCAACTCCACCAAATGGTTAAGTACCACAGACTTAATCTCTCTCTTAAGTGACTGCTTATTTACTGAGATCTGAAAATGACTTGCTATCCTCAACAAATCATCCTTCCTACAACCATCCAATTCCTCTTGTGAAGGACTATCAAGAAACCTTTCTAAAATGAACATCCTAGCGACAATAGAACCGCACACACAAATCCTCAACACACACAGTGATACAGAAGACAGTGTCATGAACTGGTTATCTGTTTAATTCCGTTGTATCCCGGACGAGCCCCCATTATGTTACGACCCTCCTATGACTCATACCCGTCTAGGGCTTTTAGGAGGGGAACACATAACCATATCAGACACGTCACACTATAACACTGAATGAGGTGAGAAAACACGAGAGACCACTGAATAAAGTGAATAAGTTTTAATAAGTATGATAATGAATAAAGATATAACAGAACCAACCACAAAGGAAAAAGGGGTAAATGAATTGTGCCAAAATAATGAAAGTAACATAAACATAAAGGTTATCTAACCCATTAAACAACTAATACTACGATACAAAGAAAACCCAAAAAGAAAAGTCTTCAACATCCAAGACGTCATAACTAAAGCTACACTAACTAAAAAACATAAATACAGCGGGTGGCACAATTCCCTAACTAGTGTTTGTAATACAGACAGATTTCGCTACGTGTGCACCATGTATGTCACGTGACAAACTTAGCCCCTTCTTCTCTGTAGACCGCCACGTTCACAAAGGAGAAGGTTTTGGATGCAGCCAAAACAAAGATCAATGAGCATACAGGTGAACAACGTACAAGGTTCTCTCAAAACAGGGTTCTCTCACAACAAGACAAAGCAAAGTTCTCACAAGACAAGACAAGACAAGGTTTCTCTTCCAGCCTGCAGCAGCATGGTCTTTAAGTATCCACTTCACCAGGTGTCACTCATCACGCTAATGCCGATCCCGCCTTCCAAGGCGCGGCCACTCATTGTCTTAACTGACAAGCACGATAGCCAATCAGCAACAGCCTAAGAAAGTGAAAGTGAGAGAAACAGATAGAGTGGAAAAACAATCCCCTCCCACACACAAACATTCTTACGGACGTAACAGCTGGCATTATGCAAATATTTGGAGGCGTACATATTAATGATCCCGACTATTGCGTCACAGTCGGTATTGTGTGGAGAACCGACCGTTTTTCAGGGGTGTTTTTCATAAACGTGAATTAAATGAGAACGCGAAAACAGTCCTGTTTGAGATTCAGTCTATGTCATGTCCATGCACTGAACTCTTGTTATTTGACTATACCAAGGTAAATTCAATTTTGAATTATAGGTCACCTTTAAGGTCAAGGGGGTCTAATGCTGTTTGGTTCCCAATGCTATTCAAAATATCTTCTTTTGTGTTCCATCGAAGAAACACAGTTTTGGAATGACATGAGGATGAGTAAATAATGAGCAAAGACTGTATAGCTACAGTAGATGTCCCAAACTCTTTTTAGCATACGGAGAGAGATCACATAATCTTACATTTTAATCAGGCAAGAGTGATTCAAATGTTTGGAGAATAAATCCCAACTTAAGGTTAAGATGAAATTTTTTAACGTCTATCAGATAGAAATAGCTCCGTAGGGTAACACAACCTGCACAGTTTTCAGTGTCTTTAGTTCTAGACACAAGCCTGGAGATGTTTACTGATGGCCCATGGCATTATGGTTGTAGAAGGTTGACATTTAATGCCGGAAGATTGATTCCTCAGAGATTTGAAGCTTCTTTGAGTGCCTGGTTCACACAAAGCATTCAGACTTGTGAAATAGTCCGTAGTCGGTTTTATGCATGTAGCCTAAATAATTGAGCAATTTAGTCAAAACTGCACTTTTCTCATTATACTGAACTAAAGGCACTTCAGTCTTTAATTATATAGCATTAAGGCACCTTTACCAGTGCAATTATGAGCAATTATCGTAGTTGTTATTCGATAAATACAGATGTAAGTTAGCAATTAGAAAAAAAAATCTACCTGCTGATTATCAGTCTATTACTTTGATATCATATTACTCTTTTCCTCAGGCACATGCAACCTCACTGCAGTGGGCGCACAAATACCTACACCATCCGGCCAATTTATCGGTATGTATTTTTAAAACATGCATAAAAAAGTATCAAGTTCACCCCAGTTTCATTAATGCGTCAGCCCCTAATGAATTGACGTAAAAGTGAACACATTTAACAAAGTAGTCAGTGTGGGGGCAAACAGTCAAATGCAGTTTGAGTGACGCATTAGTCAATGTGTGATGCACTCACACCCAAAGAGTTGACATTTTACCCATATTGTTGTTGTTCATAGGCACTGACTTCTAAACGCTCACTTCATTTACTTTGGGTGAAAACGACCGTTTGACTGATACATATTCTCAGGGTGATGAAGCTCAGAGACAGCCGCTTTCTGGCTCAAAATGACACGATTGCCTCGTATTAAAATACTTCAGGTAAATATCTATTAGTACATCCAGTGACATCAAGTTCAGTAGTATTGTGTTCTCCAGCCAGGTCTAAAAATGCATCTTGGCAGTCAACTTGAAGAAGGCACCTTCCTTACGGAGTACCACTCTGAACACGCTCCCACACACACTGCGATACAACTCTGGAGCTATTCCTGTCGTCCACCCCCATACAACTGTACCAAGTGTCGGCAAGAAATAGAGGCAAAACATGTCACTGCTGCGCACCAATGGGATCAATGGGGGAATGAAACGAGGGATGACGGAGAAAAGAACGATAACATGAACACAGATGGAGGGAGGTGGAGAAAAGGTTGGAGGAATCAGTCACACAGACACATGTTCGGCAAGCTGCTGTGCCACTTTCCTCCTTAGTAATTAGATTCAATCAAAGTAAATGTTCTGCCAGATACCCCGATACCTCTAATTCTTTGGTTATTTTAGTCCTTTCTCAGAAAACCCCCGTATAGAATTTATTTAACGGCCATCTGTCATCTTGGCTTGTGCATATTCAGGTAGGCAAACTTTTTTATAGGTCTCTCTAAACAAATCAGCTTTATCTGATTAGAACGCAAATCTTATGCACAGACATGGCTGTAGGAACAGGTTTAAAACATCAGGCATTGAGTCAGAGGCAGAGTTCACATCTCAGTTAAAGGGAGAATATATCTTTCTTCTAAAATAATAATGTTATTATTAAATACTGCTGAATTTTTCAAATGGTCAACGAATGAATATTTCTACAAAATGGTTAAAGTCAAATGTGTACGGAAGCTACTGTGTGTGAGTAACCTTGGTCTCCAGTGTTTTTGGCAGACACTCATTCTGTCCACAGGAAAACACTAACCTTTTAATGCTTCTATTTTAGGGCAAATCACTCTGAAAAAACATTGTGACTGCTTTAAAATGGTATGTATTTGGTGGCATGGCACGTCTTTTGCAGTTTTATAGTGTGGTATTCAGTAATATTATTCTTACTTTTAAGATAAGTGACATTCATGGGTTAGATATTTGATTCCCGGGTGTAATTGTAAAGTCTTCGTTTTTCATTGGCGGACAGAACATGTAAATATATATTCATTATTTAAATGCAAGAATGTGTGCTAGTGGATGCCATAACTACACTATTTGGGCCCCAAAAGCAACTTTCTTCATTAGCTACATTTTCATCCAAAGTTGCTAAATTAACTTATGCGCAAAATTGGAATATCACAAAAAAACATTGGCGAATAGAGCACCATTTCCATACAGTTTTTTATGCGCATTTTTAGATTTTATGTGCACTTTGGGGTTTCCATCCAATGTAATTTTATGTGATATCCCCAAAATCCACATACAAATGTGGATGGAAACATAATATTTTAAATTAGGTAAGCAGTCTGTATATGCCCAATATTTCATTATAGGGAATGTTTTACCAGTGCGCAATGCTGATTTTCACATCCCAGTTCAAGATTTGGGATTGTTAGCGTTCTTGTGACGCCATCCACCAATGAAATCTAGAGTAATCAGTCACATGTCATTTGCAGCTCAAGTGATTGGTAAAAAAAAACAAGTAGCCGAAATGAGCGTCCATGAGCAAAGATGGCCGATTTCAAATCGCATTAGGTCAACACTAACGGATGACCGTCTCCAGATATTATTAAAATATCAGACAGAGAGCAGGACAGGCAGACAGGGATAACCGAGTCAAGAGTAGCTTTAAGAAAAGCCAATACACAAAGGGATTATGGCCTAAAAAGTACAAGATGTAACTGGCAAAGTATGGAAGAGGAAGTGATCAAGAGAGCAATGACAGACATGTGTGGACTGTTGCTGGGGGCAACCTCTGTTCGGTCACCTTACGACAGGGAGGAAGCATTGTGTGAGCAAAGGTTTCTATTAATATGAGCAGCGGGAGAGAGGACAAGTGTGTGAGTGTGTGTGTGTGAGCAAGCATACGCGCATGTGTGAGCGAGCGCAAGGTACGCGAGGAGGAGGAAGCAGATTGTGAGAATGAGACAGTTACTAGAGAGCTAGAGGGAGGGATGCAGGGAGAGCGTAGCGGAGGAGGGAGCGATGGCGTGATGACGCTGTGCGTGGCGTCAGAGCGATAAGAATAGAGCCGGTGCGTGCAGGGCTGCTGAGACATCGCTTTTAATACCCACAGCTACTATATCGCTCCCTGAACAATGTGTGTGTGAGTGAGTGAGTGAGTGAGTGTGTGTGTGTGGAGGTGTAGGTATACGCACAGAAAAAAATTAATATAGAAATGCCCTGTGATGAAAGATTATGACTTGGTGCTTTTATTTTTGGAAGCATTCTTGACTTTTGAAGACATTAAGCAAAGATACACAATGTTCATAAGAGGGAAAAAGTACAAGAGGAAGTACGAGTCATGCTGTCCGAATGAAAAAAAAAAAATAGCAATTAGGCTGCTTGTTACAAGGGATATATCAACATTTGCTGCCACTAAATTGGCAGCTCTATTAATTAAATGTATAAATGTGCTACAATGCTTTTTAGATATAGAATGTTTTTTGTGTTTGTTTTTTTACATTTTGTCATCATTTACCTTCATTACAAACCCGTATGTATTTCTGTGTATTTCGTATCTGTGGAAGACAAACGTAGATATTTAGCAGAATGTCCAAGCTGCTCTTTTCCCTGCACTGAAAGTGAATGGTGATCAGAACTGTTGCAAAAATACCGGTAGTAACTTGGACATTGTGCTTAAATAACTTCTTTTGGTCCACAGAAGAAAAAGTGTCATATGGGTTTGGAACGACATGAGGGTGAGTAAATGATGATAAAATGTTAAATTACAAGTAAAAATATCTTTAAAATCTCTTAAATGTGGGTAAATGGGATGAAATGTTTTGTATCCAGGCGGTGTTGAACTACATGGTCATAGACCCCGACTGATGGAGCAGTGAGTGGGTTGAAGCAACTGCAGGGCAAATGTCCACATATCACATATGAGATAGAAGGGGGGAGATGTAGGAGGCGTAGACCCAGGTGGATGACGTCAGAGCAGTCTTGGCCTAGCAGAACTGTCCCGCTGAGGTGTCGGGTCTGGACAGCCTCACACAGCCAACAGCCTGAGCAGCCACTGAACAGAGATGAGAGAAACAAATCAGTAAATGTGCTGTGCACACTAATAAATATATGCTTATATAGTACATACATGCTATAGATACATATAACCTTAGGGATAGGTCACCTAAAAATATCATGACAACTCTCGGGGTGTTTGGCATGGTAATGGATATGACAATGTTGATATGTATGGTCTTGGTTAAATAGATCTGCTACAATGCTGCAGATCAAGGACATGACTTGCTACTGACAATACACACACGACACACTTCTGCTGTACATTATAGCATACATAAATTACCAGTAGCAGATTTATACAGGTGGAGCTGGGGAAGGTGGAGGGTTTCTGAAAGTGCGCTGCAACTGCTACAGCAAATGCTGACCAAGTGTGCATTTTACTTCTCACAGAGGAGTCACACTTTACTTCTCGTGGTCAAAAATTATGGCATTGGAAATGATTGGGAAATAATTTCATCTAGTTTAAACGTTTGGTACTCCGCCCAAACAAAATCTTACTGAAAGTGTTTTTTTTTTTTAAATTAACTCAAAATAGGAACACAACTTTGATTTGATTATCTCGCAGTTTTAGAGTAAAAAATGTTTTGGAAAATACATATTTCATATAAAAATTTAAAATAGTATTTTAATGTGTCTTCTTTAAAGTGTCGTCTTTAAAGAGACCAAACTTAAGTCTGGGCTCCAAAGCATTCAAGATTTATGACGATTTAAATTGGAAATTTCATTTGAGGTCTTTGCTCAAAAAGTGAATAAATGGATTATAACTACTGCGTAAATATAATTTAGTACCATAAAATACCCACAATACAAAATATTAAATAAAAAACATTATCGAATTAAAATATAGCTCATTTATTTCATTAAAAAAAAAGAAAAAGAAATTGAGCGCCACGTGAAAAGCACCCGAGGTTTTTTTTTACTCACATGTTGATCTAAACCCGTATTACTTTCTTTCTTCTGTGGAATATAAAGATATTTTGAAAAATGTTAGAAACCAAAAAAAAACTAAGAGACATTTCTCAAAAATGTCTTTTATGTTCCACATATTGAAAAGAAATACAGAACGACATGAGGGAAAATTATGACATAATTTTGGGTGAACTATCCTTTTAAACCATCTCTAGGATTGAAGAAATCAAAATAGGATTTATTTATTTTAGTATTAATATTAATAGTATACATTTAAAAAAATCACACAGCTTGCCTTGTTTATTGTACTTTTATTGACTATAAATATCTGTAAGACACATTTATATCAAATTGATATTGACTATACCTGGACATGCTGTGTGTGATTGACATTATTATTTAGTGTTAATCATTTTAACATCAGTCAGAGGGGATTCGAAGATGAGTGTGGAAGAGATTGAAAGATTCGAGCTGGTTTTGACAAACAAGGCATTTAGAGAAGATCTTACAGCGTTGATGCCCTTTTCCTTCACCTCTGGGTTGGTCTCCGACTCGTAAAGATCTGAGAAGAAACAATCGGCAAGCTGAATCCTCCCAATTAACATGTTTACAGACAATCCACACACACTCGCATCACTGATAATGACGTCACGGACATCATCTCGACAGCTTTGAAGCTTGCCAATAAACATCATGATGAGATGCAGTGCTGCATGATTATATTTACCTTCACACTGGATGCAGATAGCGATAACCATATGTCATAAAGCAAATTCAATCGAAACAAAATGACTAGATATAATCAGTGCCTATTTTAAAAGGTACAGATTTCTAATAAGTAGCTTAGGAAAAAGTGGCGTTTATGCATAAAAAGCGGGTTTTGTATTCAACCCTTTATGACGTAAGTGACGTATCTGGTTGAATTTTCATTTTGTTTGTGTATGTGTGCGTTTGAATAAGCAGCATTTCGGTGTTTAAAGGGCAGCGAAGGATACATAAGCTGCATTCAGAGGAAGGTATCTCAGGCCCCGTTTATACCTGGAATTAAGATGCGTTTTGGTCGATCGGATCACAAGTGGACGATGATAAATACAGGAGTAAACGGGGTCTAAAACCACTTCTTCTAGTGTTGATTGATGTTCAGCTGGTATGGTTATCCTAAATTAGATTTATTTGCTTTAAATTATTGTTTGTATATGCCAACTGTGATTTTTTTAAATGTCTGTCTGAACTTGTTGCAAACTACTTTCCCTATGGGGATAAATAAACACTACTACTACTACTAGGTAGTCGAAAACACATCCGACCGGATTGCTTTCGTAGTGTAAACACTCGTGTAAAAGACGCCCACTCTCCGCCTACTGAAACTTTATGGGAAGCGACTAGCCACACGGGATTTAAACTTTGTCGGCTGGAGACTCAAGTTTGGTTTGAAGAAGGAAAATGTACCAAGCACAATGTTCTCTCACCATTCCTGGTTTCTAACACACACTCGCAGCGTTCGGCTGGTCTTAGGGCTGTCAGAGCAGAAACTAAATCTGATGCTCTCCGTGTGTTTTTGTCGTCTCCGGTCGTGTTCATATGTAAATTGCATGAGCTTTTTTTTGTCCATTAGATTGAAAGATCTGAAAATACCCTTACATAGACCCTCCCCTCAAAGAAACCAGGACAGAAGTGATTAAAAGTGGACAAAAGAGATTGAAACACCAGCAGTAAAAGGGAATGTGTCTCCCTCGTCTACTTGTGATCCAATCGACCAAAATGCATCTTAATACCAGCTGTAAACAGGGCCTCGGTAAACAAGATGTGACACGATCATTGGATTCGGGTGTTGCCTTCCTACCTCTGCATGCTGCCATACATTCACACTGTACGCAAGAAACATTGACCCCTTCATCTGAATGTCACCAAAGGACTCTTCAGACCAGGGAATGTTTTTCCAGTCTTCTACTGACAAGTTTTGGTGAGTTTGTGTCCACTGTAGCCTCAGTGTCCTATTCTTAGCTGACAGGAGCGGAACATGATCTGAAACGTCCACCGCCACATTTGACATGCAGTGTGTGTTTAGAAAGGCTCTTCTGCATATATAGCGCTGCTGTAACGTCTGGTTATTTCAGTTACTGTCCCCTTCCTGTCCGCTTGAACCCGTCTGGCCATTCCCCTCTGACCTCTCTGAATAAATAGGCATTTTTGGCCACAGCACTGGATGTTTTTGTGTTTTTTACACCTTTTCTGCAGATTCTAGAGACCGCCGTGAACAAAAGAAACTAAAACCATTGCGTCTCGCACGAGCAATCATTTTTACGGTCAAAGTCACTTCGATTATATTCCTTTCATATTCTGTTTTTTAGTTTGAACAACAACTGATTGTCATTCAAATGTGTTCAAACGCTGCTGCATGATTGGCTGTTTGAAATATTTGCATTAACAAGCAGGTGTATCTCATAAAGTGTCCACTGACTTCACATGTATTATAAATAGACACACCCGACCCTACTGTTCAAAAGTTTGGGCTCGTACAATTTTTTTTTTATTGTTTTTGAGTTCTCTTATGCTCATCAATTATTTGATCAAATGAGTACAGTAAAAACGCTAATATTGTGAAATATTATTACAATTATTACAATATTATTACTGTGATGCGAAGCTTAATTTTCAGCATCATTACTCCTGTCTTCAGTGTCATGTGATCCGCCAGAAATCCTTCTAATATGCTGATTTGAAACATTTCTTATTAATATCGATGTTGAAAACAATCGTGCTGCTTAAAGGTGCAGTATGTAAGAATGACAACTAGTGGTCGAAATAGGTACTGCAGTCACTTTAAAATATCGGAGATCGTCGTTTCTCCCGCCCCCTCCTCCTCAGACTGGACGGCGCTCACACTGGTTGCCAGTTTGACCACACGCAACAGGAACGAGCGCGATGGACAATGAAAATTGGCAAACTGGCAACGTGCAATATCACAGACCAAAACAATAACAAACATTCCAGCCTGGAAACGCACATTTCAAAGTAAAATAACTGGCTGTAGAAGTGTTTTTCAGAGAAACGAGTATGTGAACTTAGCACGTTTTCTCAATATATGGAAACATATTATGGTATTTTTATGCTTTAGTCGAGTGAAAAAGTTACATACAGCACCTTTAATATTTTAATCTTAATACTTTGATGAACAGAAAGTTCAAAAGAACAGCATTTATTTTAAATGGAAATCTTTGTCTTTACTGTCACATTTGATCAGTTTATTGCATCCTTGCTGAGTAAAAGCATTAGTTTCTTTCAAAAAATCATACTTATCCAAAACATTTGAACAGTATTGTATGCTACCTTCAACTTACATCGAGTCACTTTCTTAATTTTAGGCATTTTAATTTAAAAATCATACAAGATCTGATCCTAAATAATTAAAAAAGCTATCAAATTAAGTCAGAATTTGTTTACTGTTGATAAAGAATGGAAATAAAGGTTCCCAGAAAACACTACTTGCATGACGAAAATACACTGTAAGAAAAAAATCTATAGAAAAATCTGTTCAGTTTACAGACATTTCCTTTAAGCCTAAAAAACTAAATGTAATGCGTAATTCAAGTAAAACGAGTAAAACACCAGTGAAAAATTTATATTAACACATATATACACTTCCCATCATTCTCCGTGAAAGCAAAATAATTATATAAAACATATCATCAATGAAACACCTAATGTACATCCTTTACTTTTCATTATGATGTATTAGAAATCCTCTCATCTCTGTCAGAAGTGTCAAAATTTGACAAAATTGTATCCATTTTTTTATCCCAACCAAAACTTTTTGGCGGGACTTGATTTTGTCCATTGTGAATTGATTGGATGGTTGTGGTTTGCTATTGGTCAGTCTCATGTGAGTGACAGGTTTCCCCGCCCTTGTCATTAGAGAAGAGATGTCTTTCGCAAGAGGGAGGGGAAGTAATTTTGATGAAAGATTATGAGGGCACATGATTAAGAAAAAAATAAAGTGCACGCACAAATCATTTATAATAAATTCTACAATATTTCATAAAATAATAAGAATTGTCAATTTTGATTTCATGGTGACTTTAAGTAGTAGACACTTTCCAGGAGCACAGATAGACACATTTTAAGTTCCCAGTAAATATGGGCGGTTATTTATTTTATTTTTACCTGGTCTCTCAGGTCATGGAAGGACTTACCAAAGAGCACCTGCAGTCTGGCAACACAAGACACAAAGCCATAGAAGGGCAGGTACTGTTCACCAGCGCCAAACCTCTCCCACAACATCTGCTCCACCACATTGTCACACTCCACACCTGAGGGTAAGAACAGACACAGAAAGAGGGGGAGGGAATGTGAGAGCAGCGGAGAAGTGTAGAGAATGTACATTTCTCTTTGTTTATAAATACAGGGTGTGGTCTTTGCGTGTGGCGACGTTCACACTATCAGTTTGGGATTGACAACCTCATTTACTTACAGGTGTCAGTCTCGAAATGTCCCGTACACACTGCAACTTACAGTAGCGTCTCAATACTGTCTGTATGAACGTGCAACGAGAGTCAAGTTCATACTCTAACCAGTTACCATCGCGACAGTGAACAAAAGTAATATCAAAGATGGCGACGTCCATAAAACTGAAAAGTCGTGTCACTTTTCATACAACAAGAGTCTATGAGACTCGAGCCACGAGTTCATCCGTCGATCTTCCAGTGTTTATATCTGGTGGAGATCGGAGCATTTGAGTCATGAGTAGAACAGAAATCTGACAGAAGCAGCTGCGGTTGGTCTAAAAGCCTTGTATCTCCATCACACTTAGCGAAACCACACATGAAAACCCACAACACTCAGTAGGCATGTGTTTGTGCAGCACAGAGCGGCTCTCTCGCGCCGTGGGACGTGACAGAAAACTAGTTGTCCAGTCTGGTTCTGTTCATGAATGCCTGAAAATTTACAGGTGTGAGTTGCGGTTGTCACTCCCAACTGAACTGTGTGTGAACGTAACCGCATTAAGGACTCAGAAACAGGACTGACAACTGTATTCTGCTGCTGTGTGTGTGCTCACCTGCAGCATTCAGAGCCAAACTGAGTTCAAACGGACTCATAGTTCCTGACGAATCCTCATCAAACTGGAAAAAGATAGACTGTGGAAGAAACAAAATTTCAGCAAGTAATTTCCTCATGTTTTCTCGGCACTTGAAAGGAAGCCAGTGATCGGGATTTAGCTTCAATATGACACTGGCACAGAGCTCTAAAGCAATTGAGTTCGTCAACACGATAAACAACAACAACATTTCAAGGTCTTTTTGTCTGTGCAAGACGAGCTCCATGTAACCAAACACAACCTGATAATTGTCACAGCTCAGTGTCCCCACTGCTCTCTCTAACACTGTGCCAAAGCCGAGAGTGACCTTTTCACGCATGAGAACTGAGATACCTGCAGATTGCGTAGGGAGGTGAGCAGCTTCTCTGCTTGAGCTCTGTTCAGACGGCCTCTGCCTCCAGTCTACACACCGCCGTTAAGAATATATACAAGTAGCGGGAGAAAAACTCAAATGTTAATAATATATACATTTATATAATATACGTGAACACAGGTGAGACCTGAACAGCACATGTTACTATCTGTGTTTTATGTTACTAAACTCATTTAAGCCTTGCCAATTTAAACATTCAAGCGCAAGAAGACAAGAAAGTGCACAAATATTGAGTCTTGCGCTTTAACTTCACACAAAAATGATGTCAACATGCCGGTTTTGGCAAGTATCCTAGCAAACATAGTAGGTTATGTCTTAAATGAATGTAAACAGTCGATAACCAACGCACGTGTACCAGTATCAGTATCAGTGCATTGTGTCTTAAAGTGACAGCAGCCTAATATTCCTGCTACCTATGTTTTATAATGTTAATCAAACAACAAAAGACAAGGAAATCATTTACCGCTCTTGACTGAATAGCTTTTGTAACTTTAATAATAATTAATCTTTATTTAATTTACACAGTGAAGATTATATGCAATTTTGTTTTACATTTGATTTCTTTATTCAGAAAACTACTGTTAGATACCTGAAAAGCACTATTTTTTATTTTATTTTATTTGCTCTGTTGTATTAATTTCTGTTGTCGCTTGTATTATTTTCTTTATTTTTATTTGACAGTATGTTTTTCCCTGAACATAGCACATACCTTTTATACCTTTATAATCTTTTGTACCATTACAAATGTCTTTCATGTCACTTTTAATTAGTTGAATGCATCCTTGCTGAATTTTATTAATTAAAAAAATATTATTGAGCATAAACTTTTAAACAGTAATGTAAAAGGATATATTAAACATAATAAAAACATTGCATCAAGGTGAAAGAAGGATACATCTTCTCCAAAGATGAGCTGTCTGCAGGTCTCCAGAGGAAGCTCATAGTCTTTTTCCAACACTAAAACATAATTAAAACACGTAAACAGGAATATGACTTTATAAAGCACTTGTTTTGAAGAGGAATTGAAGAGACTATACTGGCACTTGTCATGAACCAGAAGCAAACATATTTGTTTACTAATATCATTACAGGAATACTGTTTTTGGAGATGTGTTTTGTCACGAATGATTAATTCTGAAACTGAATGTGTCTGATAATAGGGGGTTTATCACATGTCAATCTATCCCATGTCAAATAAAAGAGCTTTAGGCAACTGATATGAATGGTAGTGTAAAAATGAAATTGAATTCAATTCATTTTTACAGTCTAAAAAGTTGCTTTAGTACTTTTTTCTTATAGTGGGTGAATATATATTGCAGCTTGAGTTTATTCTAGGTGGCACTAAAAGACACTTCCACCTTGTGGCCATTAATGGAACAGCAACCATGTTTGCTTGACTGACAGCTTGTGTCAAACGTGTAAATCCTGACCTGAATTCATCAGATTCATGAATTGCACAGCATTCACTCTGTCATCCTGGAAAGTGAAAAACAATTACATATTTGAATACAACAGTTGTATTTACTAATAAACACTGAATTCCACAAATATTCTAGATTGTGACTTGGATGGGATTGAAATGCTTACAGATCCAGCCTTTTCATCAAACCACTTCTGCACCCTAAACTGGTCCTCAGGTAAGGCTGGCTTTGACATGACCATCTATGGACACAAAGAATGTAGTCAGTTTGAGTTACACACATAATAATATCATATTTACACTCAGACGGTTGTTCTTCTTTCTCATTTCAGTCAGTACATGTCTTACCACAGAGTAGTTGTTGGTGCAGGGGAAATCCTGGAATCTGTAAAGCAGATTTGAAACTTTCATATGGTTAACCACTGGACAGACATAAACACATAATCACAACAGAGAGCTGACAGAAACAGATGTTTGCTGTTGTTTGTACCCCTGTATGTTGCCGGTTTTGGTGTAAATGCGGAGGAAGAACTCCCCCTGCTGGTTGGGCCTGAAGGTGGAGGCTAGGATAACATAACTTCCAGGCTCCAGGTGAACCTTCCTCCACACGCTCCTGATGCTCCGGTACTTTCCAGAGCGAGCCACCGCACGGTTGTTGGAGAAGAACTGCTGGTCCAGAGATCCTGGTTTTTCCTGCAGCTGAATGTAGAAACGATGTGAAAGAGCGTGCATGTTATATCTCAATAACGTCGTCATGTATTAAGAAATGTTTTAGATGAGTGTTTTATATTCATTATTCATTGAGCCGCTCACCTCAGAGGGGACCTGAAAGAGAGAATGAAGAGGTAAGACGAGGGGGAAATACAAAAGGGCCAGCTGAATTTGCAACTCAAGCAGGAGCCTTTAACTCATTCCCCGCCGGCGTTCAAAAACAAAAAAGTTTCCAGCCAAACCCAGCATTTTTGATCATTTTCACAAAACTTTCATGGCCCCCAGAATATTTTGCTGAATGAATAATATGTGAACGAACAATATATCTAAAAGAACAGAGCCTCTGCTTAAACTAGCTTCACGCATTCTTTTATCAACACTTAAATGTGGGTGAGTTTAATAAAAAAGCAACATTTTGAACAATCTAGGGATTCAGCATGATGATCAAAAGATAGTTTGAGTAGATCGAGTCCATCAACACACTCAAAGCTTCACAGATCTATACCTCGTACTGGGTCGACATTTCATTCAGTAACATTAGGCAGTTTTAATTTATATGCTGTTTAATGTTTGATGATCGCATTATTTTACATGTGCGTAAGCAATGCTACTATTGCTTGTTTCTGCTTCTTCTTCTCCTGTGTTTTGATCCAGAAACTGTATTTTTTTTAGTAGATGTGTAATAGCGCCCCCTACCGTATAACAGTGAAAATATGGATACTGTAAATTTCTGTCAATGGAGGGGAAAGAGTTAAAAGGGGTGGTACTGCAGGTCTGCTAGTAACTGATCTCAAACTAATTAAAATAATTGAAAAAGTGCATTAACCAAAAACAAACATTTTGTTAACTTCAACCAAAGCTTACTCTTTTGTAACAGGCTTCCCTACTCCATCTCTAAAGGTTAAAGACCCTCATCATTATCTCACCTTGTAGATGTGAAATGCGATGTAGAGGAAGTTGATTTTGTCTTTCTGTCTGCGGTATTTCTGGAGAAGCTCCACCAGAATCGTGCACTTCTTCTTTTTCTCTCCCTGTTTCCCAGTCTTGCTCTTAGGAGCCACTAAACTGACGTCTTCATCCTCTTCTCCATCCCCTTCCTCCCCTTCTTCATCCTCTCCATAGTCATTGTCATCCACATCTTTCTCAGACAGAATCATCTGGAACTGAGGGTTTTTCCAGAAAGATCCTGCAGGGATGAAATGTAAAGGAGGAATACAGGGAGAAGCAGGTTAAGGGAAGCAGAGGAAGAAATTACAGTAACAATATTCTTAGAGCAAATAATTAATGCTGAAAAATAACCAAACATTTACTTGATTATTGTCTGTATATTATATTATATTATGTTATGTTATATTATATAATATTATATTATACTCTCACATTCTCATCTTTTTTGACTCCAAGGACCCTCAATAAAATATTGTAGAGCTTGGCATAACTAGAAAAACTTGAATGTATTCTCATTATAAAAATGGCCATGGATTTTAGCGAGATTTTATTAATTTACATTACTTTTCCAGGTCTAGAAATAACACTTTTAAAATTAGACTATGCACTATTTAAAACAAGGTTCAATGGAGCAAGCTTCTATATAGAACGCTAGTGTTCTTGACTCAATTTTAAAGAACCCTTAATGCCAAAAAGGTTCTAATGACAAATTGCATTATACTTTTATTTTTAATAAGTTATTTCAATTATTTTCTAGTGATAAAGTATGTTTACAAGCCGTTCATTTTGTAAAATGTAATTAAAATAAAAAATGGATTAAAAAATAAATAAGAATTAAATCCATAAAATGAATCCATGCTGGGAAGGTTCTATTTATGAAGCTCCTGACTGAACCCTAATCTTTTAAGAGTGTGGGAAGACTGTGGAAACCCTCGTTCCCCCAAAAAATAAGAAATATCTTGATTTAAATAATTTTATTGTTTAATGTTTTGTCTAAATCATTTTAAGTCATCTTGAGACCACCTTGGAAGTTCGCTGAGGCCCCCTAGTGGGATGAGAGCCACTGATATAGACTTATTCCTAATAAACATGCACTTACTGGGGTATTTTCGGCAGCCTCCTGCAGAGCACATTGGGACCCAGGTGCCTTGATGTGAGCTCAGTGTCCAGGACGGGGTGGCCGTGTCATCACTCGCCTCCCCCGACATGGAGTCCGGATTCACACTGCACATTTCCACTGTATTAAACAGACGGCAAAAGTCGTCTACTCCAATCCTGAAAAACACAAGCGCTTATGAAGTCGAGACACAGGCAGACTTTAACTATGTCGAATATGTTGAATTGGCTCTTTGAAAATGAAATTTATAGTTTAGCTAGATATGTGGAAAAGGCGTGGAAACTTAGGCAAATGAATTTATATCCTGATCTAAATTGACGGTGTCTTGTTTTGTTTTGTTTGTTTTTATACTGTGAAAATGATGATGATATAGTTTTCTTTTTGATGGTTGTTTTCCTATGTGCTTTGTATGATGGTCATCTTTGTGTATTATGTTTGTTTTATGTCATTAGTGTCTTTTAAGCCTAAGGGCTGGGCATGTAAGTGCAAGACACTTTAATAAATAATAAATAAATAAATAAAAATTAACTAGATGGCCTGTTAAGGGATGTGCTGACGGCAATTATTAGTAGTAGTAGTCTTAGTAGTGTTATATACTGTAATTTAGGTATGGCAATGCTCCACAATAATAAGAGATAGAGAGAGATGTGTGTGTGTGTGTGTGTGTGTGATACAATCAGTGGGAGATGTGTGTGTGTGTGTGTGTGTGTGATACAATCAGTGGCGCTGTCTACACCGGAAGCATCGGTTGCGTCTTCAGTTAATGATCAGGCTGTTCCTATTTTTGATGTTCTGCAGAGCTACTAAAGCCACTTTATTTTCCCCATTTGTCTGAAAAAACATGTTTTTATTTTACAAATATATGTTTGTGTGCGTGTCCCAAGATGAAATTCTACAGGAGCCCCTGTTTGAACAGTGGGAAAGTGTCTTGTATACCTACCAGAATTCTCCATCATCAGCTTTGGCCAACTCAAGTTTGGCCTTCTGAGCATTGTCTATAAAGTCCCAGTCTTTACACCTGCACACACACAAACACAAGTGCCCAGTGTTTACACCTGCACACACACAAACACAAGTGCCCAGTCTTCAGCAGCTCTGAGATGCAGTGCTGGTAACTCAATGATCTGCTGAAGTCTTTCTCACTTGTCACTCCAGGGTCCACAGTACTCAACAAACCCCCAGGGGTTACGCAGCCTCAGCAGGAACACCTCTTCTGACACCTTCTGGACCTTCACACACACACACACACACAAACACATTGGGTTTCCATGTTTTATTTATGGGGACTTTCCATAATCTGTATGATTTATAAGCTGTTTTCCTCATTGGGGACCAAAAAATATCCCCACAATGTCAAAGATTTCTGGTATACCTACTTCCATCCACACACACACACACACACACGCACACACGTAGTGTTTTCATGTTTTATGACTTTCCATAGGCATAATGATTTTATACTGTACAAACTGTATATTCTATCCCCTTACACTAACCCTACACCTAAACAAAAGACTCACAGAAAACTTTCTGCATTTTTACATTTTCAAAAAACATCACTTAGTATGATTTATAAGCTGTTTTCCTCATGGGTACCAAAAGATGTGGAGTTTATCAGGACTCACAAACACACACACACACAGAGAGAGAGAGAGAGAGAGAGAGAGAGAGAGAGAGAGAGAGAGAGAGAGAGAGAGAGAGAGAGAGAGAGAGAGAGAGAGAGAGAGAGAGAGAGAGAGAGAGAGAGAGAGAGAGGAGAGAGAGAGAGAGAGAGAGAGAGAGAGAGAGAGAGAGAGAGAGAGAGAGAGAGAGAGAGAGTGAGAGAGAGAGAGAGAGAGAGAGAGAGCATGTGAAAACCTATTTGATAAATCATTCAAAAACTGTTATGACACATCCAGATTATATTTCACCCCAAATTCAAAAGACACACATTCTAAAGAAAATAGTCACAATTAAAAGAAAAATTCTTAAATATTATTCTTTGTGTCATTCCTACAATGTTCATGTTCCTGAATTCGTGTGTATGTGCCTTATTCTCATACCTTATCTGTATCAGTGATGGCATAAGCATGACCTTTGATGAGACCCTCTGATGTCACAATGCCAATGTCCTTCACACTGGTAGCCTGCACACAAAACACACAGTATGTCAACATCCTGCTGAAAGATCCAGCATACAATTGCATGTTGGTCCTGATTAGATCTGCATAAATCCTATAGTGTAGTACAGTGTATAGTGTAGTCCTGGTGGACCAGCACAGTCATACTGTTCTCAAGCTAAACTGATGTGTCCACCAGCACTCCTGCTTCACATGCTGGTCCTATAGCATGCAAAACATACCTTATTCTAGTGACCAGCAATGCTGGATTTTACAGCAGGGAAATCATGGATAGGATTATGGTCATATACTGAGCCTATGTGAATATGTGTCTGTACATGTATGAAGCAGCTGATCAGACTGCTCCTGGCCAGCGCAGCAGTGATGGCTTTCCAGAGCATGCGTGGGGGTCGGGAAGACACCGGGAGGGAGTAGGCAATACCCCCTGTGAAATCCTCCATTCCCTCGGAGATAATCCCCCCTTTCAGACTGCCGTAAGATCCAATCAGCCTTTAAGAACAGACAGATAGAGACACACACACATTAATAATTGGCTTCTATTGGTTGGATTGATTCCACATTAATTACTCTATATCCATTGCTTGTATTTGATGATTTTTCACAACTGGATGTTTTTTCTAAAAATATCAGTCCTTAAATAACACAAAAGGAACAATGGCCTTCACGTGAGCAGTGTCACTAATGAATAGTCGCAGGCCCACACAGTCGAGGACACATATGCTGGAACTGACTTGGCATAAGCTTTCTCCACCAGGGCGCTCCAGAACTCGTTGGTGGTGCGAGAGTAGCTGAAAAGCAGACGGCCCTCTCTCACAGGCAGCCTGTCATCCACTACCACCTCCACCCACTCACCATACTGCCAGACACCACACACACACACACAGAGAGAGAGAGAGAGAGAGAGAGAGAGAGAGAACAGGGTTACATTTGCTCTGTACAAGCACATTCGGGTGCTGATGCACCTGAAAAAGTGGGATGCTTTACTGCTTTATGGGTCTCCAAAGTATCTTTTCAGTTTGGGCCAGTATATTTCCTCTGTTTTAAATGAGTCATATTAGGAGAAGCGAACATTTACTTGAAAATTTGCACTACCGTTCAAAAATGGGGGGTTGGTAAGATTTGTATGTTTATATATATATATATATATATATATATATATATATATATATATATATATAAAAAGAGTCTTATGGTTGCAAATGTTGCATTTTTTTAGAACAACAAAAAACAAAAAACAGTAAAATTGTGAAATATTATTACAATTAAAAGGTACACATCTAGGAGTTGAACCAGAATGTTGTTTTGGTTGTGCTTCAGCTGAAAAGTTGTGCTGGTTAATATTTTTTTGTGGAAACCATGATATATATATTTTCAGGATTCTTTGATGAATAGAAAGTTTAAAAGAACAGCATTTATTTGATGTGTCATTTATTTAATGTCACTTTTGGTTGATTTAATGCATCCTTGCCGAATCAAAAAAGCCTTCTCAAAAAAAAAAAAAAATACTGACCCAAACGTTTGAACGATAGTGTGCTTTAATTTACATAAAAGTCATAAAGGCACAGCAACAAAAACAGAAAATTTAGGGTGGAAAATATTAATGAAACACTAAATTATGACTATTTTGTTAAAGTATTTTTATTAATTACTGAAGTAGTTGGTCAACACCGAGACCTGAGTTGTTATTTCGTTCCCCTCATCCGTGTTGTGAGAATGACAATAAAGTTAAGTCTAAGTCTAAGTCTTTGGTGTAAAACACTTTATTCATATTAATACTTCATGTAATGAAACTGTATGAATGACCCCTTAAACGTGAAGCTGAAAGGCTTTATGTGATGTTAGACAGGCGAGAATGGACATGTCAGTCTGCAGGTAGCACTGCACTATGTGTGTGTCCACATGTCTGTGTCCATGTCCTTGGGCTACAGTAACAAGCCTAGACATTTCAGGAATCGTCCACCAATCAACAGTCCTCTAACTCCTTGTTTTCTCATTTCTCTCCTGTCACTCTCTTTCTTTCCTCACCTCTCTTTCCCTCCTGGATCAGGTCATGTCATGTTGCACATACCTGTTTAACCTCCGAATGTAATACTACGGCAGGTGGAATGTAATTATATAATGAGAATGGCATAACAATTACATAACGCTGAGCAACCTTCCATAAGAGCTCTTCAGTGCTAATATGTTTTGATTGTTTAATTAACTGTGCTGTTATCTCACAAGTTTAACCTCAGCTCATAACCACGCACACAACAGCACACACGCCACGAGAGCTGTAGTGGCTTGTTTTATTGCAAGGCTTCAAGGTGATCTCTCTGAAACAATTAACATTGCAATAATAATTACAGACTACTCGCAGTCGTTTACTCGTCACTTTGTGCTTCAGAACGGAAAACCCTGGGGAGTACTGAAGGTGAGAAAAATGTATTATAATTTTTTTATAATAATTTATTATCGTGTCTCATTGTATAACAGCAACATGTTATTGAAAGATGCACATGAAAAAGTGAACAGCTAAGTTTTTGTTTTGTATGGGTTTTTTTTGTGTGCAATTTTTTACATGGTGTTTGAAGTGAAATTTCTCGGGTAACTTATCGAAGTCTAAAAATATATATCATACTTGAAATTATAGAACTGTGACAGAATTATGCATTAGTAAATGTTTTTGTTTTTCTAATTTACTAAATAATTAATATGTGCCTATTATTTTCCTCTGTCTCATTTATCTTTTTTTAGAGAACAGCTTAAAGGAGCTATATATGAACACGTGTAAAGAGCTTGTAATTCGGGTCGTTTTTGCCGGGAAAATCAAAAGCATGTGACGTTTACGCGCTCCTGAGAGCCTCTCTTCCGTAAAGTGACACATGAAATAAATGCTTATATAATGTTCAGGATAATGCTGAAAGAGACATTCTGTACTGCAATGCACTTTAAAGAGATTAATTCACTATAGTCTCACATAGCCAGATCTATATAGTCTATAGTTTATACTTCATAATCAAACTGTAATAACTGTGTAATTTGAATGACCTCATCTGTCGACATGATGATGGTGAATTGCAGAGCTGCTATCATGTTTTGGGCCTCTTTTTTCAGGCTACCAATATAAGTGCAGCTTTTTTTTAGTACGTTTATCTCTCTCTGGTTGTTCCTGCTCAGTAACAAGATGGACAGGATTCCTGAGGGGTGGACAAATTAAGAACTATTCAGGCTGTTTGTTCTCAATAACAGTGAAAACATGAAAGTTGGCAACTTTAGGCTCACTGTAATCATTCCAAACTTTGGATTATATCGACCAATCTGATCATTATTAGACTAAGCAAATAGGTTTAAGGCTGATTTTAAAGGGGCCTGCAACAAATATACAAACAGAAACACAATGTTCTTTCTCTGTGAATGAAAAACAGACAACTGAATTATGATAATTTGTGCCAATGCGGTGCATAAAGGGGGAGGGACATGCAGATGTACATGTCATCGGGACAAAGGGAAGATGACAGGAGTTGTTTCTGGAATGAACCTCAGCTGTTAGTGATGGTAAGGTCAAAGAAGACTGATTTTAATTACCATTCCCGAGGACGTACGTACTGCATCTCCAAATCTAGACGCATAAGCAGACATTCAAACGAGGATATCAATTCTAGCCTGATTCGACGCCCTCTCAAACCCCCACTTGGACTATAAAAAACAGCCCGCTTTATGTAAAATTCATGGGTTCTTTCATGCTTTCCCTATCAATCACTCATTACAGTCACCGATCAAGTTTTATATAAGATTCAATAGTAACTGTGGAAGAAAACCATGACGTATTTAACCATTTGAAAAGAATAATCTCATAAATTTGTGAGCGTCTCATAACTGTCTTTTTTTATTGTCGGTTTCGTGCTCTCTCCTTACCCTGAAACGGAAGATGCCAGCGTAGGATTCACTCAGGCTTTGTCCACATGGAACCACTTTGACAAACAGAGTCGGGTGCATGGTGAGACAGGACAGGGCCGCCAGCAGCCAGCAGTTACCTGAAGCGGGACACCAACACAGCACTGTTACACAATCCTCTCAACATTTATGTACAAACACATGACCACAGCCGCAAACATAAGGTGCAAGGTCAAGCTTTGAAGAAGCAGGAGACATGCTGTCTGTCACACACACACTGAGACATTCCTCTGTAACAGGTAACAGATGTCCGTTTGCTCCGTGTGGGGGAAACAACACTTCACAAAAAAACATACTTAACACACCAGCTCCCATAGGAATAACCCCAAACAGAGCTCTACAACTGAGTACGTCCAATTAATCTTCCGACCGCAAGGAAACGGCCTGGATATGTTGATGTGGAAAGTCACTTGAAAACAAATAATTAAAATTTCTGCTTGAAGTGCTAAGAATAAGGCATTATTTGGGTTTAATTCCATTCAAATGAGATTATTTACATGCGTTTGTTATTCTAGTAATGCGTTGCGATGTTCATTTATTATTTAGAGAGGCCATCCAAATCCTGAGTGGCAAACGCACACTTCATGATTTATAAGCACAGATCCGACTGCTTTGATACAAGATGCCCGCAGTTCTTTATGAGTGTACACAAGAAAACTTAGAAATGACGAGTTTCGCAAATAAATGGTAACCAGATGCTGCTGTGACAATGATAATTATTGCTTAAATAGTACTGTGTCCTGGGGGATACCAAAAGAGAAGCAGATTTTTACTGGTAAACTATGTGTGAACGGGACCTTTGTGAAAACCTGAAATGTAGGGCAGTGGAATGACCCAAACCCAACCCCTCATCCTAACCCTTACCTTATAGTAAGTACATGTAGATAATTAGCCTATTATTACTCTTTTATTCTAATTCTTTGATTTTGCTGTTACATTCGTCAAAATGCACGTTAAACGAAACACTTTTGGTTTGGAGTTGATAAAGAGGTACTTGACCCTTTCTGATGGATCTTTGGGCGTACATGAGACAAAAAAAAAGGTTGGGTAACACTGAATAAAGCTGAGTGTGTAAATGTTGAACATTGTACGTCAACAAAAACACTCCAAATCAACGGCATATGTGCAGAGGAAGAGAGAGGCAAAACAATAAAACAATCCCCGCTGTGCACAATGATTGTTATTCTTTAGGTGGGTGGAAACAGGGGGCGGGTGAGGGAGGGGGGTACAGATAATGCCAATCCAACCTCTCGCTCCCTCCTTCTTCCCTCTGCTTTCATCCCTCCCTGTCTCTGGTACATTTGTGGTGTTTTTGATGTGCGTTGCCTGCGGCGGCTCGTGTTGCGTCTCTCAGCAGGGACTCAGAGATCCGCGCAGTGTCTCGCGGCTACAAGGGCTAGAATAGGGATAGTACATTAAGCACGATGAGGAAGATCTGGGTGGAAGAAGATGGGGGAGGGCATCTGCACGATAAGGAGAGGAAGAGTGGGAGCGTTGCCAAAGACGGATATTTCTCTGATAGCCCTCATGCCTTGAGGGTGCTTACGGGTGATTTGGTTTCTGAGAGGTGCAGTAAGGCGTTATCCCATTATCCTGGCATGAAATATGAACAAGCGTGCGCTAACACGAGCATGCACTCACCCAGCTGGCCCTGGCAGATATCGGTGGTGCCCATGGTGCCCTCAACAAAGACAGCATTACTGGTGATTTCCTGAAGAGGGGGAGAGGAGATGGGTGTGAGCCAAAAACAATTTGCAAGTACACGCGATGGGTTGATCAGAACATCTGAAAGCATATGCATGCGTAGGAGAACTTTTCAGGTTCAGGGTCTGGCTGACTGTCTTAAAGGGATAGTTCACCCAAAAATGAAAATTCTGTCAACATTTACACACCCTCATGTCATTTCAGACCTGTATGACTTTCTTTCTTCTGCTGAACAAAAAAAAAAAAGATATTTTGAAGAATGTTTGTTACTAAACTGTTTCGTTTCCCATTGATTTCCATTGCATGGACAAACAAAATTGAATAGAAGTCAATGGGAACTGAAATGCTTTGGTTATCCACATTCTTCTAAGTATCTTCCTTTATGTTGAGAAGTTCATACATGTTTGGAATGACATGAGAGTGAGTAAATGGTTAAATCTTAAATCTTTAAAAGGAATTAAAAAAACATACTATGTAAATTATTCACCTTGATAAATGCCCCATTTGTTAGCCTTTTTGCTTTAATATTATATGTATTGCTTTAATAAGCTTTTTTTCATCCATTTAACTTTTCTGTTGATTCTGCTGAATGTGTTGTCATATATTCTTTAACCATAAATACATTCAAAAAGTGGTTGAAAATAATGCAGGTTGTATTTGTGATTTTACCTTAAATATTTAAGGCAGAGTAACAGAGTAACTGAATTTCCCCTTGAGGTGCAACATCACCTTTAATGACCCCATAAAGTTCTGTGGGCTTTACTAGCTTAAGCTTGTTATCAATGACAATTCCTCCTGTTTTCTGTATCACTCTCTGATGTGTCTTTTAATTAAATTGTAAAATATGGTCAAATAACTACTCTTATACACTGTAAAAAATTATAAGATCAATAAGTTATGACAAAATATGTTTTTACATTGCTTAATGTAATTGTAGTTGAAATGACTTAAAACATCCAAGTTGATTGTAGCCTACTCTATTTAAGGCAGCAACTTTTTCTTACAGTGTTGTTACCAATTAAATCAATCTGCTGTAAATTAAAGGCATAGAAACAATAACAACCTATAACATTCTTTCTGGAAAATCAAGCCCATCTGGTGATAAAAAAAGACTATTCATGATCAGTTACCTTTGGACGCAGCCACTTTACTGCCTTTTTAGGATCAGGATCCGCAGGAATCCCGAGGGAGCTTTGGCTCGCTGCAAACACCGTGTCTGAGAAGAGAAGGGCAGATTTGAGACACTTCTGCAGCAGGGAGTCATAGTCTTGATCCTTGAACTTCACCGGATTATCAATGGAGCCTAACTCAGACATCTCTTCAGAATCAGAACGCGGCAGTCCTGTCACTCACTCAACTTTCTGAGTCTGGGCTTTTCCTCAGAAAAGTTTGGAGAGCACACCACCCAATCCCAATCCCAATCCCCACCCTCCCGAGTTTACTAGCCTGGCTGGGAGGCGTAGAAACCTGAGACGTAGAATAGCCTATATGATAATGTCAGAATCTTGTCTTCCTGGAATGCTAATCGATTTAAATTAGTAATGCTAATATTTAGATAATTCAAAAAGTCTGTTATTAGGAAATGAAATACGTTTCGATATCAACATAGCAAACGATTGAGGGATATTTTTGGACAAAATAATTAAAATGTCGACGAATATATATATATATTTAATTTATACAACGGGGATTTTTATATTCAAACAAACCAATAAATTAGCATCTGGTATAAGTGTGAAATAATACATCCACCACTAGATGGCACTGCGATGTCACTACCTCAGTTATTCCTACAGTATCCAGAATAAACACGTTAAACCCAAATTCTTCCCAGCTATGTTTTAATCTTACTGTCTATGGTTTTAATAGCCTAATAAAACGACCTCCGTACCTTTTCTATTTAAAAAAGCACAACTGCAGAGTCATTCCTTATTGCATAAGATCCAATTAGAAAGGAAGTGTTAAAGGAAGTGTTTATTTTTAAAGGAAGTGATAATCAAATAAATGTGTAATTTATTTATTTTTGCCCTTTTGTTTCATTTGATGTTTAAATAGTTTTACAATCTACAATTTTTGTATCTATTATGACGTTTTATGATAGGCCTACTTCCCTATAGGCCTAACGAGTTTTGACCAGACAGTGCATGGCATGTCTGAAACCCAATGTCACTCAAGTGAACTTTAGAGATAACTAAGAAAATATTTGATGATTACAATGCTTATTTCTAGATAGAAATGAAATCATACATTTAAAAAAAATTAAAGCCTATTCATTTTAGGTAGCTGCTCGGTCAGATGCCATTTTTATTCTTTCCACCAACAGTCAAACTACACAGGATTGTGGGACATCATATTCTAGAAACTGACCTCAGTCAAACAACAACACAAGTACTTACGGCCAAAAAAATAAATAAATTCGTATCACAATTCTGACTTTCCCCCCTTACAATTACGAGTTTATAGGCTATATCTTGCAATTGTGACTTTTTCCCCGCAATTCTGACTTTTCTCTTTGACAATTACAAGTTTATATCTTGCAATTCTGACTTTTCCCCTGCAACTACAAGTTTATATCTCGCAATTATGACTTTTCCCCTCGCAATTACGAGTTTATGTCTCACAATTCTGACTTTTTTCATGCAATTGCAAGTTAATATTCCACAATTCTGAGAAATAAAATGATTCAGTGGTGGAAACAAGCTTCCATGCAAAACACTTTTGCTGCTATTGAGGCGGGATACGGTTAGCAGGTTTTGTGATAGAATAGATTGGGGGGGGTTAAGGGGTATGAGAAGGGTCAACAGTGTAATTATAGATGAAAATACAGAAATAAATACAATCTAAAAACATGTATGTACAAAATAAGTGCATTATATCAAATGATGTCAATTCTAGTACATCAAGACACATAATATGAAGTCGAATCTCAAACTAAGGTTTGGTCACAAAAGTAAGCAGTGATATTAAATAGGTTCATTTGAAGGTAAACATAATGGAAATAAATCCATTTGTATACCAATCAAATCACCTGACCTCAAAACAGTACTTTACCTTTCTTTCACTGACTGCCCGCATCTTGCTAAAGACATTCAGACAAGCTTACAGGGGCTAAATAAACACCGCTCATAATGAGACGGATGTGAACAAGTGCTCACGAGTAACTGGTGTTATTGATGCTTATATGCTCTGTGAGCTACATATGGTCTTTCAGTTAGAGAGGATTATGTGGTAACGACAAAGGTTGCTGACCCGCCCAGAACATGATTACACTCCTGGCACGTCCACGACCCCTACTGCTCCCACGACCCAAACCGAGAGTCTATCTGCTCACAGGCATCAATTAACACCAGTCGTTCCCATGCACCGCAGTGCTGCCCGATGGAAGGATGCATGAAAAAAGGTCAGGAGGTCAAGAACAGAAAGACAATTGCTCTATATCTTGCTATTTAACTATCCTGCCTCAATACGTCGCTTGCTATCAGTATTTACTCTTTATATTTGTGTCTCCCTATTGACCTCTCTCTATTTAAACACATGCATATGTAGAAAGAACTGGTGTCCAAATGATATTCAGTCACGCAATGCACTCAAATGAATAGAAACACTTTACATTTACTCTCATAGACGCTCCTTCTTTTTGTGGAAGACACCGAAAAAGGTGTAATTTTCTGGGGGGCGAAGGACAAGTCAGTTATCTCATAAGTATGGGTTGATCCCTCAGGGCAGGTCACAGTATTGTGGACATGACAATGAGACCTGCGAGCTCTGGAGTAAAGGCTAGTTTAACCAGTCTGTCTGTCCGGCGTCAGACGGCTGTTTTGACCTGTTTCTTGCTCATTGTGTGAGAGTAAAGGTCACCAGGTGCTGTGTGATTCCCCCCCCTTCTCTCAGTATCACATGCAGATTGTTTAGGAGGTTATGAAGGAGTGGCATAGAACGCGCGTGTGTGTGTGTGTGTGTGTGTGTGTGTGTGTGTGTGTGTGTGTGTGTGTGTGTGTGTGTGTGAGAGCGTGTATCTGGGAACGCAGAGGTGTTGCCTGGATTTTCTTTCACCTAATTTGTGTCACATTTGTGCCATGGTCAGAACAATGTAAAGTCTTACCACAGTTTATATATAGTCAGTTTCTCTATGTAGCTAATTTACCTTTCAAAAGGAAAAAAAAAATATAATAATAATAACACTTATACTTGCCATAAATTGATCAAAAGTGACATTAAAGACATGTGTTACTAAAGATTTCGGTCAAATAAATGCTGTTCTTTTGAACTTTCCACAAAAATTTTAAGCAGCTCAACTGTTTACAACATTGATGATAAAAATGTTTCTTGAGCAGAAAATCAGCATACTACGGTTTCTGAAGGATCACGTGACACTGAAGACTGGGGTAATGATGCAAAAACTATAGGCTAAATTAATTTTGAATCATATATTACATCAGTCAGTTATTATTGGTTTAAAGGGATAGTTCACCCAAAGATTACAATTCTGTGACTTCAAGTTCAGATTTAAAGGGTTAGTTCACCCAAAAATGACAATTCTGTCAGTAATTACTCACCCTCATGTTGTTCCAACCCCATAAGACCTTCGTTCATCCTCGGAACACGAATTAAGATATTTTTGATGAAATCTGAGAGCTGGATCACTCCTCCATACTAGTCCATATGCTTCTTCAGGGATTGAAACTTGCCGGCCTCGAAAAGTTATTAAAGACATTGTTAAAATAGTCCGAGTGACTACAGTGGCTCAATCTTAAGTTTATCAAGCGACGAGAATACTTTTTGTGCGCAAAACAAACAAAAATAACGACTTTATTTAAACTATTCATTTCCTACTCTTTGGGCCTCTAGTCAGTTAACGTAGTGTGATTCCGTAGAGCTACGTCACACGTAGGCTCACTATTGGCCGACGCTGGTCATCTGCGTGATGCGTGTGACGTACAACAACAGAAGCTTACGCTATTACACTAGTGAACTGACTCCAGGCCCACAGAGAAGGAAATGAATAGTTGAAATAAAGTCGTTATTTTAGGGTTTTTTGCGCACAAAAAGTATTCTCGTCGCTTGATAAACTTAAGATTGAGCCACTGTAGTCACTCGGACTATTTTAACGATGTCTTTAATAACTTTTCGAGGCCGGCAAGTTCAATCCCTGAAGAAGCATATGGACTAGTATGGAGGAGTGATCCAGCTCTCAGATTTCATCAAACATATCTTAATTCGTGTTCCGAAGATGAACGAAAGTCTTACGGGGTTGGAACAACATGAGGGCGAGTAATTACTGACAGAATTTTCATTTTTGGGTGAACTAACCCTTTAAGTTAGTTAGTTTAAGTTTAAGTTTAAGTTAATTTCACCAGGTTTAATGAAGGTTTGATCTCTACGTTATGTCATTTCCCCCCTGAAAATAGAAAAGCATAATGGTAAATAAATAATGACAGTGGTTTCATTTTTAGTTGAACTGTTCCTTTAAAATCCATTTTCTTCAAACTGATCAAAGCAGCTGCACTATGGCGCCCCTAAAGGGACATGGGGTGCTTCTCAATTCTTATTTGTGCATCCTCGTTCCCTTTCCTCGCGTCTCAGCTCCACCCCCTGTAGGACGCGAGGGAAGGCTGCAAGGAAAGAAAAGGAGGACGGAGGAATCGAATGAAAGCTTTTTTATACATTGGAACACTTGATCACTCGAGCGTCACTTCACAGCGTCATCAGCAGCGCTCAAAGGATCTGCCCTTATGTTATTGAAGTTTGGTTATTTAAGAAATTAGTAATAAATAATAATAAAGCAAGATACCCCGTTGAAATATGTGAGATGTGTGGTTTATATAAACTGCAAAGGTAAAGTATAAATTAAAATTATTGTGACCGACGTGAAGGGGGAGGAGAATTTATACGTGCGTCACGTTTAGTCGATAAAACACTTCCGCAAAGGATACATCCGTATATCCTCACTCATAGCTCCTCATGAAGCCTCCTCACTCCTCGAATCTCGATCCTCGCGGTGCAATTAGAGAACTGAGATGTCCTTCAAGATGGCTGAGCTCGATCGGTATCCGGGTCATAGGATGGAGGACGGAGGAGAGAGGAGACGAGGAGGGATATTGAGAAGCACCCATGGTGATGGAAACAAATAGAAGATGGGAGAAAAAATTATATTTCAATGCTTTGCATTCCCCGGAGAGACTTTGCGTTCACTCGCAAAACTCTAAAGTTGGCAAACGTTTCTAAGGGGAACTCAATGTTGGGTGAGCGAACACAAAGTTTCTCGGGAATGCAAAAGTTTTGTGAGTGAACGCAAAAGTTCTAAAATATTAATTTTTCCTCCCATCTCATTTTTCATGATTGGATTTGGTTTGGAATGATCACATTGAAATGAAAATATGAAATTCCAAACCTCTTCCACCACCGCCGCTGGGAATGTGGCCATTCTGGAGCATCAGCAGTAACAGGATTATCACCCTGTTTTTTTGTGGTGAGATGGTCATGTTTTAACTCTTATTTGTGGCTGCTCCCTCCATCCAGCACAGTATTAGTGGACAGCTGGACTGTTGTCTTCCTCTCACACGCAAGGCCACTACAACATCACTGAGGCAGGGGGTAATTTTAGGGTTCAGGTTTCTCTCTGTGGTCCTTGCGGAGGAAAGGAGGGACGTTACCACAAGGAGGAGGAGGTGGATATTGAATGCAGGGTTGGGAACAAGGATAAAAAAACACTTGAGAGCTTTTCTGTGGTTTATCCATTCACTCAACCTTCCTTTGCTCATTCCCTCCATTTCATTGATGCTGTCACGCCAGAAATGTTCCTGTGGGAAGAAATAAGAGGAATTCAGTGGCACTTCTTTATAAAATGTAATTAACAGGTTTTTGAAATATAAAATAATAGGTCACTATATCATATTTTTTATAGTGTCTTTATTAAGCTTGGCCAACAGTAGACCTCTGTCAGTAATCCACATTAAAGGAATAGTTCACACAGAAAACATTTACTCACCCTCAAGTTGTTCCAAACCTGTATGGCTTTCTTTCTACTGTTGAACACAAAAGAAGATATTTTGAAGAATATCAGTAACCAAACAGTTGATGGACCACATTGACTTCCATGGTATTTTTTCTCTATCTTCAGCAGAAGAATGAACTCATACAGGTTTGGAACAACTTAAGGGTGAGTAAACGAGGACACAATTTTAATTTTTGAGTGAACTATCCCTTTAAGTGCCATTTAGCACAACCCTAATAATGCAGTGATATGCAGCGATTTAATAGCATACAGATGTGTGTGTGATATGATCTACTATCTGTAAATCTACCAGTCTGAAAATCACCAACCGTCTTCAGGTTTAATGAGAACTGGTATTGCATCTTTTGATCTGGCTATAGAAAGCGTTGGAAACAGCAGCAGTTACAGTGACCTCGGGAGAGTTTGCTGTGTTACTGCAGACGGCCTGGAAATATTGTTTGATCTGAAACAAATCTTTGTGGAAAAACATTACAGTAAGTGCTAAAAATACATTATTGAGGTTTAAAAATTCACTAAATGTTGTTTCTCCTACATTGTATTTTTACATTAAATTGTTAAAAAATAATAATTTTAAAAGATGAAAAATGAAATAAATATTTAAGACTACAGTGTAATCATTATAACACAATTATTTATTATAATATAATTATAATTAAAACTTATAAATATAATTATAAATAAAAAAGTATAATTTATACATAACTTATAAATAATACAATCTATGAAAATCTCAATAAAAAAAAAAAATACATGTACCCGTATACTAACCCATCCAGGTGATAAATCATACAAAAATGTTATTTTAATGAATATGGTTTAAACATCACAACACAAATGTAAAACATTTATAAAGTATAATGCAAATATATGAAAAAATTAAAAAATTACCCTAATCATTGAAGGTGGAATAAAAAGTATTGTTTTTATGCATATACAATGTAATCCTCATAACCCAAATCTAAAAATATTTATAAATAATAAAACACATAAAAAAATCAATATTATTTTAATGCATATGTAATTTAAACATCATAACACAATATGTAAATATGAATATGGTGCTATATGCGTGTTAAAAGACTTCTGCTTTCTACAACAGGGCGTCCCTTCTCCGTCTCTCTATCCAAAGGGGACCTTGGCCTTTTTTTTGTCAATATCTCCTATTAAAAACATCTTGAGAGCGTTGTGAAGACATAAGGTAAATTAGTAAACATGGTTAGGAATAAATCAATTCAGACAACTCCCACCCCCACGTCTTCAGCCTGCATGAGAAGACAAGCAGGTTTCATGAGACCCCAAAACCACACACTTTCTCGCTTTTCACCCGGAAACAGTGCTAGTTAATGTGGTCTGTGCTTGAACTCAAAACACACCTCAAAGTCCATGTGCATCTGCAGGTTTGAACGGTCAGTTACCCGTCACCACCACGCCCTGATAGGAACGGGACGTCGTGATTGGTCAGTGAAGATAAACACAGGCCAGTCCTGTGTGCAGAGAAAAGGTGCAGAGGCGGCCAAAAGAGACAAAGGGCACCTGGGAATGTTTTCATCAGCCAGAGGCCATCTTAGCTCGCAGAAGCTCGTGTTACATTATGTAATTGGGACCGTGCGCCACCAAATGGTGCGCGGCTGTGGTGGGTGTATAAGGTTTTGATAGAGGAGAAGCGATGCAGGTCCCAGGGCGATCACCTGTGATTCAGAGAATCAGGAAGTTCTCCTGAACTACCAGTCGCAAATGGCGCTTTAGAGCCCTCCCTTACGCCTCGCTATCTTTCTCTCGTTCTCCGAAACGGTGATAATTGGAGATGGGGTGAGAGCTACATATGGTCCCTTCAATCCAACCTCCCCCAGCCCAGGCTGAAAGCTCATTAAAAAGGTTGCTTGTTAATGAGCTATAGGGATCATAGAGCGTCCCACTCATTAGAGGGGCCAGAGATACCGGCGTGAAGGTTTTGATACAAAAGAAAAAGAGCTGTTAAGATGACTCTGCTCCCCCTCCGACTCCGACCCGTTTCAATCCCAGAACTCCTTCCCGGCTTTGTCTTTCTCTCTCCAGATGTATAATCACACTTTCTTAGACGAGTAATCAACCTGACAATCTCATGTTTTCCATCAAACCCTGTTCCTTGAAGGCCAACCTGAATGACCCAGTGGTTTAGTCAGATATGACTGTACTACTAACGGACTATGACTCAACAACGATGGCCATTAGAGGAGAGCGGCTCATCTGTGCAAATACTGCTGAATTTGTGATGTGATCTGAGACATGTGGCGACAGGCTCGACTTGCCGTCACACTTTCTGGTTCTCACATACTCAAACACACACCCTCTGACTTTACCTCAGTCTTTTAATTATCATACAAATAGCCATAGAAATACAAAATACACAAAGTTGGTGGGCTACACAGGGATTTCTGGGAGAAATCACATATAAGACATGACATTTCAATCAGCAGAAATTATTATAACAATATTCAGAGGACAAAAAGAGCTTTGTTTTCGCTGCTCCCTGAAGAAACGGACATAACTGGATGTCCAACTATTTTCACATTTGCTTATTAATACAAAAAAAATGGCTTTTTTAAATTCCATTTGATGACTTATTCTACCATATTTGTTACCACGCGAACATAAAGTGTAACATAACAGATCCCTGACATTGATAATCATAAAAAACTGTAACAAAGCAGACTTTCCCTGTATAGATTTATCATATATCTGGTCTCTAACTCGCTCAAATATACACAAACAAACACAAGTGCTCTCTCAGTGGGTTCACCATTCAACAGCGCTGTTCCCCATCCAGTATTTCGTCAGAAACCAAGGCTTTTCATTCCACAAAACACAACTGAACAAACAAAATAAGAGAAACTTTCCATAGTATTTTTCTATGTGCTCGGGCAGTAAAACAAATGTCTGCAAAAGGACTAAACAGGCTCACAAAATACAACGAAAATTAATTTGTTGTGCAGTAGAAAAAAAAAAGTTGTACATTTTTGTGTAATAAGTTGCAAAATATACATTTACACAATTCTGACATTCTAAATGAACTAAATGGCAAACAAATGCTCTTTAACAGTGATATGTGACAGTGAACATGTATTGCCACAGACCCAATCAGTCCTGTTTAATATACAGTGTCAAAAAAAGGAAACAACCCTGTCAGATAGATGGGAAAACACAAGCTCAAATGCATCTGTGCAAGTCTTACTCTTACTACACTGATGTAGACCAGGGGTGTCCAATCCTGCAGAGATCAGCTCCAACTTTAGCCTGAACGGTTTTAGCAAAGGTCCTTGATGAGCCGTTTCAGGTGTGTTTAATTAAGCTTGGAGCCGAACTCTGCTGGACAGAGGCCCTCCTGAAGCAGGATTGGACATCCATTCTCTCTTTTTTTTTTTGTCACACAGGTTTTTATGAACCACGAACCTTTAAGGCTCGGTGGTAGAGTGCTACAACAGTGTCCAGAATTCAAAATCACATTGACAGATCACCTGCAGGCCTTCCTGTCTGATTGTCTTTTGGGCTCAACTAAAGGCTCAAATGGTTTGTAACCATCTCCGTATACTCTGAGTAGTCAAACGTTCATGTTCTGGGTTCGAAGTGCCTTGTACGACGGTGGCTGGGACTAAGAAGTCTATTGCAAGTCAGGATTTCACAGTAGGCACTTGTACTGATATGAGAATATGTCAAGTCTCGGTCAGTACCAGCTGTCCTCTCTAGAGTGACTTGAGGTGAAGGCGGGTAAGGTCGTCTTGGTTTTTGATAAGATGGGCATACTGAGTTGTGGGCAGAAGATGGTGGTTTTGGTCATTATCAGAGTGTCTTGTTGCTGTCTTTATACTGCGGTTTCACCCAGAGCCGCAGTACAACCTGTTTCTTCAGAAGAAGGGGGCACATCAACACTCACCCTCATTTCAGCGTCCTCCTCTTTCAGCTGCTCTGATAGGTCCACATTAGATTCTGTGAGCATTGTGATTGGAGCTCCTGATTTGTCATCCTCCATTTTGATGTTGAGGCCGTTGTAATCGGCAAGCGAGCCCTGGCTGTAGGCTCCTGCACTGGCGTGAGTGAGTCCGTGGACCTTCTTGAGGTGTTTCTCCAGCGTGGCGTAGACGGTGAACGGGACAGAGCAAAGCTGACACTGAAAGGGTGCGCGTGTCCCGCGGGCACCGTGTGTTTTCATGTGGCGTGTGAGTTTGCTGCTCTGCGCGCAGGCGTAGCTACAGAGTCCGCATCGGTACGGTCTTTCCCCCGTGTGGCTGCGCCGGTGAACCGTAAGGTTGCTGCTGTTACGGAAACACTTTCCGCAGAATTCGCACGCCTCTTCTTTTTTCTTCTTGCCCCCTCCGCTGGTGACCTGCCTCCTTTCGTTCTCCCGCTGCCAGTCCGTGACTATCTCCACGGCCTCCACCTCTTGCTCCCATTCGCCTTGAGGACGATCCTCCCGTTCGGGGCGCTTCGGTGTGCAGTTCCCGCTGGCGATCCCGCTCTCTCCACTTCCACCTGTATCTCCGCTCTCCAGAGAGCCCTCCGAGGGGCTGCCATAGGGAGAAGCCTGTTGAGGTTCACCTTGACCCTCTTCTTCAGCTTCTCTCAGAGGCTGGTAGTACCGCAGCAGATTGCGATCCGCACCCCTGGACTGAGAAGATATCAAGATCAGGCTGGTTCCTCCTGGATGCTTCCCAGCCTCCAAGCTGGCGTTATGACCACCGGAGATATCATTATCTCCCAGTCCAGAAAGCTTTCTGTCCTCATCCGCACTGGCAGGGCTGGGATCGGATGCTTCCGGTCCAGCTGCAGAACGACGGTGGCTTCTCATGTGTCGTGCAAGTTCGCCGCTCTGAGAGAACGTGAGCTGACACACACCGCAGTGATATGGTCTATCGCAGGCGTGAGTGCGCCGGTGCGCGGACAGGCTACGCAGAGACTGAAAGCCCTGGCCACACAGCTGGCAGGAGAAGCCTGTGTGAAGTGGAGGAGAGGACAGGGGGAAAGGTGAAGCGGCTGGAGGAGACGGGGATGGAGACGGCACCACTCCACCGCTGTTGCAGCTCACCTCCGCCAGGCGCTGTAAACACATGGAGAAGTTCAGGCCCTGGAGATCCCGCGGGGCAGGGGTGGAGATGTGAGGTTTGTGAGAGCGAGCGGATCTCACGGAGGACGGCTGGAACGCAGAGGCCAGAGCGGCGCCCAGGTGACGCGGATCCATCGTGGCCGGCGGTTTAGATGTGTGCGCGATGGTGTCGTCCTGGTAGATGCTGAGAGAATGTGCGTTCTGAGCGTGCTGGAGGAGAGTCCATGCGCTGGAGAACACACACTGACACACCTGGCAGGTGAAAATGGAGGGCTCTTCTGTTTTGGAAAGGAAGAGAGAGAGAGAGAGAATTAATTTATCAGTCAAACAAACACCTAAAATCACTCAAAAACACCCTAACAAATGGCATTTTTTTTAAATAGCAGTACATTCAGGAGAGAAAACCAAACTTATTTGACTAATAAATGGTCCATTTTTATTTATTTATGATTTTAACACCATATCGGCAGCAATGGCTATATTCATGGCAATCACAGTATTTCAATTTAAAAATAATTATGATTACAATCAATTCAATACATTGTTTACAATAATTTAACCATTTTTCTTACTGTAAAACAATCAATATACAAAATCAGATATGTATACAAATAGTAACAACAGTATTAATAACATTTACATAGAATCTTTCAATTTAATATGTGTCAAAAATTCTACAATTATTCCAGGAGAAACTTTTTTTTTAAAGTCCATTAATATATTTTCTGAATAAAAATGTTGTCTAATATAATTTTAAAAAGGACATTCTATTGAAATATATAAATAAATATGAAAATAAATACACAAATCACAAACCAGTTTCTCTTCCCCTTTCAATAAATATGAATAAGTGCGTATTCAATGTCTAATTCGGCATTTTGTATATACAACCTGGTCATGTCTATTTTCAAAATAATAACGATTAACTCCTTGATTTAGTACTGGAATCAATAAATGGTCCATAACATGCATATATCTCTCGCTAGCCATGTGGTGGCCAACTGATGAGGTCCATTAACCGAATCTTCATTTCTAGGTTGTGTGAATGTCTATACTAAAATGTGCAAACAAACAGAGCCTTTCTCATGCAGTACATATCTGAGTAATTGAGTGAACTGGAAAGATGTCTATCATGACGCACTGAAAATGAAACGGCAGAAAGGAAAGGCTGCAGGCGAACTTGGTCATTTACAGAAAACAGAACAAAACAGGTAAAACCACAAATACTTGTGAAAACGGGGCAGGTACAGTCCATGGCTATGTTTAGAAAAGAATGCTAACATACTGTTCTTGTTATGTCATATTACACAGGGCCCAATATTAAAAAAATAATATTACATTAAATGTAACAGTATGCTGAATGCAACAATAAACGTTTCAATCAGCTACAATGCTAATCACATGACCTAAATACATTGTATGCTTTGATCTAAGAGATTATGTGGTTTAGTTTATATCAGATTTTGTGTAAAAACATCATCAACTTTCACCAGTCCTATAAAAATAATAAAAGCAAGAGAAATCTTGTTATATACCTGCTGTATACTGTACATTTTGGCAAAAGTATTAGGTTATCCAGGTATTCCTGTGCAGGTCAAGATCATATTGAACCCCAAAATCCAAATGCAGAAATTTTGCTTGACTAAAATGAAGCCTATTTTTGGGGATCATTAAGTTTTTTGCATTGTGATATTTTCATGCCATTCCTTCCAAGTTGTCATTGCAGTAATATTATGGTAGCCTGGGAAAACCCAGACAACTTCCGGCAAATCTAGATTTGCTCTGAAAGTTAGTCTGGCAAAGAGCTCATTCAAGCCCATTTCCAATCCGCCGAAATCGAGGCACCAATCAGAAACGTTGGTTTTTCTTTTCTTTACACGATGACGACAGCGCTGGGATTTTGAAGCAGATTTTGTAGCCTACATTACAAAGATGGATGCCGCCATCGAACATCACTCGTTTGAATCAGCTATCGCGTCTGTTTTAAGCCATTTGAACGTTTCCTTTTTGTTAAAAACCGAGCAAAGAACAACACTCGGAGATGTTTCTCCGCCGCTCTGCATACGTCATCTCCTTCATCGCTCTGATTGGGTTTAGGTCTATCCGCGACGTCCGTTGGTGACGCCCCTCTGGAAATGATTTGTCTATGACGCTTTGCCAGACCATAACTCAGTTACAACTGAGAATGGTCTGGTTTTAACCAGGCTAATATTATGGTAAAGTGGAATATTAAAATTAAATCATATATTATTTAAATTGCATTTATACATAATGGATGCATTTGTTTTTCTGTCCCAAAAAAAAAAAGAAAGAAAAAGATCTATAGGGATGTAACAGTAATGGAAACTTTGGAGGAAAACATTCCTTTCATGAAAATATTGGTCACAACGTATAAAAAAAATCTTTCTTTCTGGAGTGAAATGTGATCGGTTCGTGTTTTCGTGCTAATCACCCATATCTGCACCTTGCTAAAATAATCCAAGTGTTGAACACAGCCCAAAACTCATCCTCCTATTTTACTGCATCACCTCAAGAGAACACGTTTTCCTCATTTTTCCTCGTTTTGCTAATTTTCTTTTCATTAGAAAAGCTGCATGTCACAAACCCCTGCAGGTGTCAGAGCAATAATGAGCCGGGAATGTCAGAAAGCTTGCCTGATTAAAGGTGTGCTCACAGGAGAGAACGACCACGGATGGGCTCCTTCAGCAGCTCTGGTGGTATTTTTAAACGTGGTTAGCTTTGTCTCTATTTCAGAGAGCCGCTCGCCAATTAAGCTGCAAATTGCTAATTAGCGGAACGGAGCAAACGAAGGTTTTATGCAAATGAGTCCTGACTCAGCCTCCTTGATAAATGGGGCCCGT
The DNA here is from genome assembly GCF_029890125.1 of Rhinichthys klamathensis goyatoka. NCBI lineage: Eukaryota > Metazoa > Chordata > Actinopteri > Cypriniformes > Leuciscidae > Rhinichthys > Rhinichthys klamathensis. The sequence continues at coordinate 6,527,864 of NW_026606558.1, forward strand.
CTGCAAAGAGGATCCCAAAACTGAGAGGAAAATTCATTTCATTTTTTCCCATTCTCTTACAAAGGGTTCAAAGCAGAGTGCTATAAGCCTCTTTTACATCTCCTCAAGTCAAAATCCTTCTGCATTTTATTGGGAGGGGGCAAAAGAAGAAGATTAAGAAGAGCCTCTTCTATTCTCTTCTTTCGTACTCTGTGCCTGGAGAAGAACTCGAGTCAAGAAGCAAGAAGCAGAGGTTAAAACAGACGGAGGAAACGCGTTTAATTTAAGAACAAAAAAGGAATAGCTGCACAGGTCATGAAAAACAAGAGAAAAATCATCGCCCCTGTGACTGCACCTTCACCCCACACACACACACACACACGCACACACAGCCCTTCTGCCTCCAAATCTCTCCCTCGGGTGGAGGGTGCGAGGACGGGTGGAGGGGCTTTTGTCTCAGGGTCTTGGAGTGAAACACAATACCCAGCCTGTCTCTCTCTCTCTCTTCCCTCTCCCTTTCTTTCATTCTTTCCCCTCACTCTTTTTGTAAGGATTCCCATTTGGCCCAGGGTAGCAATTGCATATTAAGCAGAAGCAATAACCGCTAATTAAAAATGCAGATTGGCTGAGAGCGCTAACGAGCAGCAGGCAGAATCTTCTCTCTCTAGGGAACGGAGAGAGGAAGAGAGAGAGAGAGAGAGAGAGAATAAAGGGACAGTTGAAATGAAGAGCAAAGAGAGGGCTGGAGGAAATAAAAATAAGACTATTGATGCATTGTCTAAACTAATTCAATAATCCATTCCTCTCCAAAATCTCTCTATGTCACTAGTTTACACCCACATACACACACACACACGTCTGATGCTTTGTGGGTTAACTGATTTTTCATTGGATGAGTCAAAATGAAAGCACAAAATACGACGTGCATACAAAACGCCCTCATCCAAGCAGAACAAAAATGTATCCTGGGGTTCAAGAGTTGCCAAGAATTGAGTTACTTTTAAACTCGGTCACCGATAGATTTGCTGTTGCATTTAAATGGATCAAATTAGATTCGTTTAGTAAAAATTTGCAAAAACATTTATAACGGATAAAAATATGTATTAACCATTTTATCCGGTTACAACATAGTTTTTATGGGCATGTTTACACGACAGCGAAGTACTAAAAATGGAAACGTTTCCGCGAAAAACGACTAAAAACGCTGCATTCTGCTGCCAGACCAGTAGTTAGCGATGTCACTTTTTATATAATTTAACATGTGTACATTTGAAAATATTATGACCGATAAGCTGATATTAAAATTCTATATTATTTTGTATGAATAAATTAATATTAAAACACTAAAAACTAAAATCAATTGTTTTAAATGCTAAATATATATAGAAAATTTAGGAATCACAACATTATAATACAGTATGAAAAATTGATATTATTTAGAGATTTGCTAAAGATTACATGTGTTATTAAATAATTTGTGTTTTTAAAGATTAACTATATGTGTGTGTTAGATCAATTAAATGGAAAAAAATATTTACAATTAAATATCCAATATGGACATATATTTTTATTTAAAAGTCTAATATCAACAGATAACCAATATGGTACTGATATATTCTGAATCCTTAAAGATCTAACTATATGTAGCACAAGTAAAATAGATATAAATATGACATTGGCCTTGTCAGGCTTCATCTTTCTTCTATGGCTATAAACTTGTCATTTTTTTTGATGATTTTGTTATTTTTAATGAGATAACCTACATTATATGTTATGCCTATACATACAAGTAAATGTAAAATAGTTCACATTTTTTGGTTATGGAGTTAGTGTAAAAGTGTAAAAATATGTCACAATATTACAGTTTTATAAATGCAAATAAATACAGCCTTGATAGACAAGACTTTTAAAAAATATATATATTAAAAAAACTTTTGAATGGCAGTATATTCTTCCAGTGGACTGTTTTTGTCTTGCAGACCTGGCAACCCTGACATGTCAGTTTAAACAAATTATCACTCACTCTCATCCGTATATCACATACTCATTTTGAAATGTCTTTCAAGCAAAAGTTTTATGCTTGGGACAGTCTGAGACTCTGATAGTCTAATAATAATAGACTCTGATAGTGAAAGACTGTTGACAGTGAGGAAGTAACACATTAGCATATTTTGCACCTCTCACCCTGACACCTTTATCAGCGACATACACCTTCACACACACAAAAACACAAGAGGGAATGAACCCCAGAGAATCAAGAAACGTGGACGGACGGATGCAGAGCATGAAAAGGAAGGAAGCGCAAACGTGTGTGTTAGAGGGAGTGAGCGGAAAGCAAGGGTGCGTTTGTTAATCACAATCAATCGGAATCATTTGCTTGCCTCTATAAACGGTCTGTAATGATAAACTAATAAATGTTTGGTTTGCTCGTGTTGTAGGGGGAAAGAATCCGGCCCATATGAGGAAGCGGTTCAGGTCACGGTTCAATAGCATCATACTGAGAAACACCAACACCTGCACAGGCGGACGAGTCCCTCTACGGCCCACTACTGCACTGAGAAACACTCACACACACACACACACACACACACCAACATCCTGTTTAACAGTCGAAAGAGTTCAATGTTTCACCCCAATTTTTTTTTTTTTTTTTTTACAATCTTAAAGGTTTATCGGCATCTTTGCTTCCATGAAGAACTTTTCATTGCACAAAAGGTTTTTCAGATAAGAGGCGCACGATTGGGGTAAAAAAATAATAATCTAATTTTGGATTTTTCTGATAAAAATTCTGATTGAGAATAACATTTCTGTGCTTCTTTTGTGGCTATAAAATAATAATAATAATAATAATAGGTAAAAAAAAGTACATTACTAATTAAAAACTAAATAAGAAATATTACTACAGTAATACTTGACTCAAAAAAAAAAAAAGTATTTAAGAAAAATAATATAATAATTTAATTTTACATTACAACTAAAAAACTAATTTTTACGGCTCGGCTGTCTTAAATTCTTCAAAACTTTTATTTTGATGGAAAACTGCATTAACTGTGATGTTCAGGTGCTCTGAGAAGCTGCAAACATGGGAAAGAATCACGCAGAGCATATATTTATTTAATTACCTTGCAGCCTTTTGCGGTCATATCGCGATTTTGGTTTTATTTTGATTAACCATGCAGTTCTATTTCAGATTATTAAAATGTTCTTCACACTAAGAAAAAGAAATTGGAAACCCGAAATGTTTTTTACTGTGGAATCGCTGCAAAAAAACAAAACGTTTTGAGACCTTTATATTTAAGAGTGTACATTTGACATTTCAAGACTTTATTGTGAAGAGTGCAGTGAGCGGATGGGACTGTGGGAATAACAGCCCAGGTCAGCAGCACCTGTACGACTGAGTGCAGGAATAATGAGGGCTTTGCGCTGTGGGAGTTGTGCAGTTTGCTGGCCTGACTGTGCTGTGTTTACCTGGCCATTTCACCTGAGAGACAGAGCTAAGGAGATGCTCAGGTGTCTTTCCAGCGTCCCCTAGGGCGTGTGTATAAGTGTACGTTTGCTCGCGTGTGTCGCAGAACTACCTATCCCTTCCACACAATTAGACCCGGCGTCTCTAACTCTCCAACTCACCAAGGCCTCAGCGCCACAGCAACGGCGGCCTAATGAGCCGGACTGGGGACGAGGCTGTTAAATGAGGGGACAGTTTACAAAAAAAGACACTAATTAGCAGCTAGAACTCACCGGCTCGGTTGGCCTCCACCCTCACACCTGGCTCTTCCTTCCATCTCCTGCCCTTCACGCGGCGGAGCTCCACAAACCCCGCCTCCACCTGCGTGCGATTGGCCGGAGAGGGAGGGGTGTGGCCCTGAGGTTGGGCTCTGGCTGTGCTACACCCGCCCTGTTTGTGCTGGATGAAGGTGAGGATGTGTGCCAGCGGGAACGCCTGACCACACTGGCCACATGTCAGCAGGTCACGACCTCCATCCTCAGGCGGAGGCATCCGCTCGGGTGACCGCGAGGAGACGACAGGGACGACTGTGGGATCCGGAGCGTCTATGAGCAGAACAACACCATATTTCTGTAAAAATGGTCTTTAGTGCAGGGCTTGACATTAACATCCGCCAACCTAACGCAGTCACCCTTACCAGACACTTTGGCGGGTTGAAATGTATATAATATATACATTTTTCAGGGTTTTTTTTTCAAAAAGCATCTGAAATGATAAACTAAGTGCAATGTAGTGTTATCAAAAATAGCGATTTTTCAATACATATCAATACATAAATATCTGAAGCGCTTCCAATACTAATTTACATACAGAATAGACATGATTCCAGCTGGGCTTTCTCGCTCTCTCATCTCTCCAACAGCGAGTGACACACAAACCCGCCTCCTCTCACTCACTCATTTCAGTTGCTCCGGATGAATATTGTTGGCTGTTACAGGGCTTAGTTTCAGTGTGGGATTGCACATATTGAGCATAATTTTAGTGCATGCACATAAAGCCGTCTCACTACTAAATGGAGTTATTGTTTTGCTGCTTATTGCATTTAAAATACACACAAAATATTGTCAGTTATGTTTTAAGTGAACGTAAACACTTGATAAAGAAAACGCATGTTTAACCGTATAATGGATCCGTGTGTCAGGTCTTAAAGTGACAGCAGCCTATTATTCCTGCTGACAAATTACAATGAGACGATATTAAAGAAATCTATATTTTCCTCATGGTATCGATGTCAAAATTGTGGCCTGTGAAAATGCTGAGTGGCTAGTTCAATTCGATCATTTGTATAGTACTTTTCACAATACATATTGTTTCAAAGAAGCTTTACAACAACAAAAAAATGCATGTCTACATTACAATTTAGAGTGATCTGTTATTAGAGGTGACTGTGTCCAAGTTATGCATTTCAGAAATGTACATACAAATCTAGTGTATGTAGCTAGTAACTTAATAGCCAAAGTGGCTAGTGAGCAAACAAGTTAATGTCCAGCCCTGCTTTAGTGCTATAAAGAGTTAACCCTGGGTCATTCTAAACCTGGGTTAAAGGAACCCTTTCATGTTACATGGTGTTAACAATGAATGCTTGTTATTTATAAACTAATAACAATATGACATTTCACACTGTACATTCCTAAACCCTAGGTAAACATTTTTATTTGCATATTCGCAGTGTCAATGTCAGTGATTGGACGAAAGAGACACACGACCTGTTCATAGAAAGGCTGTAGCATTTTACACCCTGATACCATATATTTCGGATTGTACTATCACTGAATGGACTTTTCGGACTGTGAAAGTAAGTCACTCAACGTATTTATTCCAGTTGGTGTGCTTTCTGTCACCATTTTCCCTTTGTGGGTGCAATTTTTTTCTTACATTGATCAGTAGTACATTTTACTAGGTGAATCTGAGCCATGTGGCTCCTGATGATCCTATAACATGAACTAAAATATCTGTGTACGTGCTTGGGGTGATGCTCAGGAGCAGACCTTTTGACCTTAGGGACTGGTCAGTGTTGACCAGTGCATTTATGTATTAGGTTAAGGCCTGAGAGGGACTGAGGCGCCCTGAGAGGTTTCTGGAAGTTGCAGTCATGCCCTTAAAAGACATAACAGCCCATATCATAGTGTAAACTTAGAAAGAAAGGTCCTTGAAAATGCTATAAGAACCCCCCTTCTGCTCATGCATCTGTGTCACTCCTCGCACAGATTGAACCTCTGTGTGTTTGGGACTGAACCTATTCTTGCAAGAATAAAATACTTCTTTTTACTGAATTTGACTCTGAATGTCTCTTACGCAGTGATATTGATTGGTTAATGATTTTTGCCACAACACCTTCAAATGCTGAAACTGTTTATACAATACAGGGTGTTTCTGTTACTGTCCAAAGCATGTGAATGTGAGGTACATGATTGCTGTAACATTCTCACACTGTCTCGTTTCACACAGCACATGCTTAGAACCACAATACAGGGTCAAAAACACTCAATTTGAGCAGTTTAACCACAGGGTAAAAAGGTGGTGCCAATCCCACTTCTAAACACAAGCGGGGTTTAAAACGACGATAACCAGGGGTTAAGCACAGTGCAACGAGCCCTTGGAAGTCTTGAAATGACCCAACTGAGCGGCTTTGCAACAGCTTCGTTTCTCTTCTAATGTGCTACTTTCAGTTCTCTGCATTTGTCGGCGACGGCGTACTGCTAAACTGTCATCATCAGCAGGCTCTGTCTGGTCAGCAGATACAGATACTGACCACTTCCTGTGTCTCTGCCACCGAGGGCTGCTGTGACAGGAAGTAGAGCGATGCAGCTCCGACATGCTTGAGCAATTCACCCATTAGTGCATGCTGATATATCAGGCTCTTTGCACTGTAGTCGTCCTGCCATGCTCACAAGTCTGCTGACATACACAAGGTGTCTTTCACACCACTCATAACCGCCGGGGCGAATGAGCGTATGTGTGTATGCAGTATGTAAATCAAGCCAGGTCAAAAGCTGAGCCAAACTGAAGAAAAAAATCTTTATTTTACTTTATTTTCAAAGTGTCTAAAGAGAAAGACGCTTTCATATTTTGTCCCTTAGTGCATCTAATGTCATTTTTACACTGCGGTGGCACAGAAGCTGCCTGTATACATTGAAAAAAAGTTGCTGCCTTACTTTTTGAAGTACAATCAACTTGGATGTTTAAGTCATTTCAAATTAAATTACATTAACCCGGTTTTAAAAAAATGAGTTGAAACTTGTATAACTTATAAAATAAGTTGAAAATGGCTAGGTTTAAAGAAAGTTAAAGAAATGCAAAAAACTTTGTCATAACTTATTGATCATATATTTTTTACAGTGTACTACATAAAGTGCATTTAAATTTATGACAATCCGTGCCTAAACTGAAAGTTTCATGCATTGGCCATTGCCCCTTCATACACTGTGAAAGTGACACAGAAGCTCCATACATAGGATAAAATAAACTAAGTTACACAAAAATGTAAATTTATGAAATTTATGAATTACGAATATAGAAACATTACACTACTAATACTACTCTGCAATGATAAAGGCAACATTTAAGGCTGCAATGCTGCTGAATTTCATTTATACAGAAGCAAATCAGCATCTGGGCCGCCTGGGGTGAATCAAATCTCCATATTTAAGTAGGCTACATCTTTATGGAGGATTTCATTTTTATACACAATGAATTTGCTGCAGACACAGATCCTGCTCAGAGCACATTTAACTCGACTGTGAAGAAGGCGAGTTAAGAGGAACTTGCCCTTTGACCTGGGTGCCGCTGCTGTGGTCATGGACTCCAGAGCACACACACACACACACACACACACACACAGAGAGTAAGAGAGAGAGCAAGAGAGAGAGAGCCTGGACTGGATCCAACTGCCCGGGCTAGGCTGTCCATGCCGATGCAGGTACAGACAGTCCTGGGAAGGGGAGGATTTCACCTGTGGTTACTCAAAAATGTCACCTTTCCTGTTTCAACAGCTCTGGTTGTTTGTGCCGACACGCAAAAGGCGCGGCTGCTCTCTCTCACAAATTAGTGACTGGAAGTCCGATTTATTTAAGTGAATCGGTTCTTTCGGACAGTTCGTTTCACGCGTTTAGCGGTTGTTTTCACGTTATCACGTGGCCCTTGACATCTCGTTGGAGAATATTTTAATTGATAAGTAGAGCCATATGCAATGCGGTTTATCACGTTTTTTTCCATTTATTATTAGGGATGTTTATTACAATTTCATATGTCTCAGTTCAGATCACAAAGAAAAGTCATTAAAATCCTAAATATAATGTTCACTTTCATTGTAATACTAAAATCAACTTATAGCTACCTCAAATTAAATGATTAAATACGTGCTAGTAAAATGCAACGAAGTAAAACTAAAATTACCTGTGGTGATAAAATGTCATAGCAACATTACAAAAACACATTTTAGTTTACTAAAATATTTATTTCTCTGACATTCGGCTTTTAAAGTAACTTTGCCTTTTAGCCCCGTCAGTCAATGATTTGGTTCAACCGATTCATTGAACAGATCCGACTCACAAATCAGACTCCGCCAACACACACACATCAAGACTTAAGTCTTGTGGTCAGGTGAGGCACGCACAGCTGCCCACAGTTAGAAGATAAAACAAAACAAGACGATGATCCTGGCATGATCAAAACAATATTTAATATCCACTCGTACGTCTTAGTACGCCGACTATGTTTATCAATCAATTATTAATATCAATAAACAACAACAACAGAAATATTGGAAGTGAAGCAAGCGCACTTGTCAGCAGGTAAAATTAAGAATACCATCCGAGAATGAGGGTGTGTAAAAATATGAAAACTAACTGTAAATATTAAAAAGCAGCCACTAAGGTATGAGTGACGACACCAAAACATAAAGATATCGTGAAGTTGCAATAAGGAAGTGCAATGTTATTGCTCCAACTCGGAACTTTAACCTAAAAAAAAAAAAAAAAAAAACCTTAAATAGCCTATACACATTTAACACGGATTGACTAGTGATTCGATACTTCTCGACAGCAACACATTTAAATAAAAAAAAATACAAAACATGAGGGTATGTTATCATTTCAACTCCAATGTCAAGTTCTGGACACGCACTTGAGTGAGACACAAACCACGTGAAAAGTTATTGGCTAACGTTATTGATCTCTCGTTATTGGTTATGCTCTCTCCCACATTATCCATATTCGGTTCTCCATGCATATGTTGTGTTTTCTCGTGTAAATGTGAATGAAGTTGTCTTGAATCCAGCTTACCTTGCATTGCGCTCAGGTGTTGCGGTCTGCTGCCGAGTTTGCGTCTGGACATAGTGAGAGAAGCTCCTCTAGAACCGAACGACACCAAAACTAAGCGAACACTTTAAATCTCATAAAACACCAATGATGTGTGACTGCTGCTGAGCCCGTCAGTATTCAAGTTCACACACTGTCTCTGTGTGCTGGCCCTACAGGAGGAGGAGGGCATGAGCAACGCCTCCAGCCCTTCAGCCCGCCCATCATCATCATCATCATCATCCTCGGTCTTATCATCACTGACCTCATTAAACAACTCTGCTGTGCTTAAGCAACAACATTAGAGCCACTTTAAACGATTCAAACTCAGTCTATACCTTATCTACCTGTCGTATTGGTGGACTTATGTAAATAGTCGTTTTGATGGCGCGCAGCTGCTGCTCTGACACCAATAAAAATGTGCTGGTTAAGGATGTGGGTGAAGAGGAAGTGGCTTTATCGAGGTCGACTGAGACAGGTGTTTGTTTGGCTGTCCGGCTTGTTTCGAAATCCAAAGTAACTGTCGCTTTACTTTCAGAGGCTTGCTTCTATGTAGTGAATTACGGGGGTAAATACAGGCTGACGGACACTGTTTACATGTGTCTGTGTAAACTGATCAAATTCCCACTTAAAACAGCAATTTGCATAGAATGATTCTCAGTGGTAGTTCTAATAGTGACGTGCGCCATCTGGCGGATAGAACACGTAACAGTGGTGACGGCAAAGAGAACGCGGGAAAAAAAACACCCAAACCAACGGTTTTTTAATCATGATTAGCTTTTTATTTCAATGTCAAAAATCTGTGACCATCGATGATTGTTTCCAATTCAAGATATAACCACTAGACATTTACATTGCTGAGTGAAAAAGATTATGAGCATTTAGAATCTGCATTTTCTGTAAAAGACTTTCTCACTCTTTAATGAAGGGATTATGTACAATGATGAGGTAAAATGCGCAGATTCACCGCTTAGAGACCGTTTACCCCCAAACAAGTAGTCTGTCATTTATTCACCCTCACTGACTTTTTTTTTTCATAGAACACATTAGGCAGAATGACGTGTTTCACAAAAACTCAAGTCAGTCTTGCTAGTTTAGTACATGAGAGTGAGTAAATGACAGTTTTTGCTTTTTTTGGGGGAACTCCATCTTAAAATAGGGTATGAGACACAAGGGAGAGATAGGTCCATCCCAATCTTATGTCACAAAACTCAACACAGATCTCCACAATCAGCAAACCTTGATTAGAATCATAGCAGCTCAAAGCATTCCTGGGAACCCTGCTGTGAAATATCAAGACATCGAGGCAAAATGTGTTTTTAGAGCACGGTGGTGTTCATTTTCACATTTTAGAAATGATTTTATTTGTTTCCATTGCAACCTTCAGAAGATGTATGAAGCTGAAGTGAGTGAAAAGAATTTTATTGGTAATTTTTCCCCAAACTTTCATCTAAACTCATGCGATCTGGTCACCATGGACTCCTAAAATGTCTTGTGTTTTATCAGCCGATTCTTCAGTACCGGTAATGCGGACTCCGTGATCTTGAGCGTGATCTCCTGTTGAGGAAGACAGTAAAAATGGTTGAAATGAGCCTGAACGGCAGTACGTTTAGATCAAATGGACAAGTGTGGCTGGTCCAAACTGGTTTCAGCATACCTTCTAGATGAGCCATAGTCTCGACCTGTGGGTTGTTCAAGATTTATGATTAGAATCTTCTTCATGAGTTTGTTTGTTCATATGTTTTATTCCCACACGTTAAATCTACAGAATCCTTTACCAGAGCACAATTAATTCCACAAGTGTCTCGATTCAGTTCTTTCATAATGTGGATGATAACATCACGTTTTACTGTACGAAGATGGGATTCTTTGGTGCGATGTAAACTCACCGTGTTTAGCGTTGGGAGAGGGCGAGTGACTCTGACGTCCATACTGCCTCTCCCATTCATCCCTTTCTTTTTCCCGCCGCTCCCGCTCCCTACAAGACCAAACAATGACCAAACTGTATCTTCTCCGTTGCAAACCGAGAGGACAGTTCCCACAACATGAACACGTTGCACATGTATATACATGTTGGGACTCACTTCATGCGTATTTTCCGTGCCATTGCGCGAAGAACTCCTTCTCGTTCCTGTGATGGGAGGGGGAAAGCATGAGTGTTTAAGTTCAGAACTACCTGGTACTCCCCACCCACACATACCAAATGTACACCCATGCTTTTACCTGACGCTTGTTTTCTTGTTGCTGGATCTTGGCTTGCGCCGCCTTCTTATCCGCCTTGGCTGATGAAGGTGAAAGCAGAAAGTGAGGCAGGGTCAACAGGCTTTTATTTCAGATGTCTTTCCCATAACACACGCACAGCTTAGAAACATGTGGTATACACTACTATTCAAAACCTTTGGGTCAGTAAGATTTTGAATACTTTTACTCAGCATGGATGCGTTAAATTGATCAAAGGTGACAAAAGATTTCCATTTTAAATTAATTCTGCTCTTTTGAACTTTCTTTTCATCAAAGAATCCAGGAAAACTGTATCATGGTTTTCACAAAAATAAGCAGCACAACTGTTTTTAAGTGTGATAAGAAATGTTTCTTGAGCAGCAAATCATCATATTAGAATAATTTCTGAAGGATCATGAGACACTGAAGACTGGAGTAATGATGCTGAAAATTCAGCTTTGCGTTACAGAAGTAAATTGAATTTAATCGTCATAGTATTTTTGATCAAGCAAATAGACTTCTTTAATAAAAAAAATGCAATAAATAATTATCTGACTCCAAACTGAACAGTAGTGTAATCAGAGCCAGTCAATGCACATTTCACTAAAAATATGATCACTGACTGTATACATGCGCATGTAAACATATGCCAGGAACAGATAAGATCAAACAAAAAAGCTATTACATTAATGCCTCATGTCTAGTCAAATTAATGAACCTTAACACGTTTGTTTCACTAGTAAGGACATTGCGTAAACTTGCATTGATTTTATATCAGGTTAATGATATTTTCTATGGCCTAACCCGACCCCCATCCCTAAAGCAACCCATCATAGAAACGAGCAAAACACTAGATTTAAATGAAAACATGTTTTTTTTTTAACTACTAGTGAAAAATGTCCTCACTAGTTGGTTGTCATAATATTTCACTTATACGGGAGGACATTAGGCCCTCAACAGGTATAGCCAAACCTGTACACACACACACAATTAAAATTCTGTATTATTCAGTATAAGATAAATAAAAAAATCAAATGAGAAAGAACCATATTCATCCCCACAGTCACACAGAGCCGAAGCACAACTAAAACAACGTTCTTACGCAAAATAAATGCAGTTTTGTTGTTTAACTGCTAGAGGGCCAAAAGTTACAGAGAGTACATTTAAATATCCAATTCTGACTGATAAATACATGCCAACCGATATAGTACCGATATATTATTCTTGGCATAAATATTGATGCCTGAATGAGTAACTCACATTGTTTGTTTAGGGCCTTCTGCATTCGGATTTTGAGCTTCTCTTGAGGGGTCATCTTGGGCTGCAATGGACACAAAGACTTTAGAACAAGCAGGATGGGAAAGGTCTTGTTCAGGCAAAGAACAGCGACCGACAACAAGACATCTAATTTACTAGGTTAAGCTTGTGTCTTGTCATGCAGAAATACGAGAGTTTTAAACTACATACAGATCATTTCATACGCTGCATGTTGAATAGCACCAGCTGGTCCCGTTACGCAGAAATGCCGTATTTTGGACGTATTTTTAGGTATATGGAAAGGTGTGAACAGACAAATGAAGGCACTAATTTCGAATAGTACAGAACTGTTGACTCGTTTCCTCTGCAGGTCAGATACACCAACTCGATGGAACAGTTACAAAATGACTGCAACTTTAGCCATTGCAGAAGGAGCTTAAAGCTGTTCAACCTTTACATACAAGGACAATGTGTATTGACTTATGCAGGTGTGTTTAGGTGTGCGAGTGAATGAAGTTGCTCTGCCTGTCTTGACAAGCCCAGGGCAGAAGCAACACCTGAGCTGGGAAACTCTGAGCAAACCTGCTAGGAACCATTATTCCTTTGAAGTTTTCCATTCATTAACAGGTGTCTATCAATAACCTATCATTCAGATAATCATACTTAGTTAAATAAAAGTATAATTTCCTTAAATAGAAGACAAATCTCTCACGGTTCCAAAGAAGAGCACACAGAAATATCGTGTTCTTTCGAGATAACGCTGGTCACCCCCCGCCTCTTTCTTAACACGCATACCAAAAAAAGTCAGGTAAGTTCAGATATGGCTGCCATTCTGCAAACAGAGGGCAGCTGATTACCAAGTGGACAGCCAATCACACACACATTTCAAATGAGAACGGCTCTCTGAAGAGCCGAGAGATGGGCAGGAGCCCCAGCCTGATTGTTAACTGCATCAGCCTGTCAGGGGTGAGGGAGGCGGAGTCTTTAGCAACAAATCGAGATATATCAAATTCTTACTGACTTTGGCAGCTCCAGTCTCTTTACCACCCGGAGTTTCAGGCCTACGAGAGAGAAAAATAAGACACAACATTTAGTAAGTTGTCACTTTTCAGGCATGTGGATCAGCTTAAGACACTAATAAAGTCTACTGTATCAAATTTGAGCTGCAAATTTCAAAAGCCTCTAAATTATTAATATGATCAAAACTGCCGAAAAAACAGTTGTAGCCAATCCACTACATGCCTTCTGTCATCTGATTGATAATTCATATTGTTTAGCAAGCAAAAGGCCTTTAAGTTTAATTCTAAAAACACCCGCCTTCAGGTCTTTTTGCTGTGATATTTCAAAAATTGTATCAGGTAATTGTAGGAATAACTTATATTGTTAGAATTATTTCTGGATGAACTCTTACTAGACTGAAGCAATTTGGGTTTACTTGACTATCTGTACATAATTTTTTAGAAAATTCATGTTAAAATGTACCAAATATGATACATTAGGCTTTAAAAGAGTGTTTATTTGTAAATCTCTGAATCATTATTGTATTTCATTGAATTATATACTTTGCTTACTTTGCTTTGCTTATACTTTTTTCTGATCAAGGCTGTTATCATAAAACTAAGCAGTTAAATATCATACTTAGTCATATTTATGGGAGATACAGAGTGACAACTGATTATTACATGCATTTTGTGTTAGTCTGCTATACTGTTGAAAAAATTTAAATGATTTACATTGCAAGCTATCAGAATTGCATCTTATTTTCTGGCCAAATAAATAACAACTGCACCAAATAGCATAATTTTGCTTAGTTTGGGCCTCTTGAGTAAAATTAATGTTTTTTTTTGACAAGACAGACATGTAGCAATTTGCACAATTCATGTGGTTCATATTTCTCAGGGTAGAAAATATGGAAATCCCATCCCTGACGTTCAAACCGGTAAAGCGTATCTACTTTTCTTTCATAACTTACTTTCTCAGCTTGTCTGCAGAAGCAGGCGTAGCAGAATGGGAGGAGGGGGAGGGGCTGTGGCTGATAGCAGGCGAGTGTGAGGGGCTTTGACTGACGCTGCCACCCCTCCTGTACGCAGAGCTGCGACTCCGACGCTGGTAACGATCACCCGAACGTGAACGCGAGCGAGACCTGAGGGAGGGAGTGTTTCATCCGATCAAATTCACAAAAGACAAACTATACATGTTTTCAATCAAAGAATCTACAGCCTTGAATTCAAGGAAGTTCCTTGCCTGGTTCGTCTGCGGCCCGTGTAGCGCCTCCCCCTATCCCGGTCTCTGTCTCTGTCTCGGTTTCTGTCTCTACCTCGATCCGTGGAACGAGACCTCGTCCTGTCGTATCGTCTCCTCGACCCGACTCCTCCACTGCGCTGCCGTGAACGAGAGTCAGACCGCCGTCGAGAGCGAGAGCGAGACCTGGAGTAACGGCTGTCCCGGTCCCGGCCCCCGCGAGAACGACGACTCCGACGGGAACGTGAGGATGAGCGCGAGGACCGGTGCGAAGAGGAGCGGGAGGAAGAGGATGAGTGACTGGAGGAAGACCGTCTTCGGCTGAAAGATATACACAAAGCGCTATGTCATCATGAGCAACCTATAAAAGCGATTTAATCACAAGACAAGCCAAAGAGATTCTAGCTCTGAGGATTAAATGATTCCAAGCTGTTTTAACCCACAAAATATAATCAACAGACTAAAAAGCCAACTCAGATATCAGCTGGCTCTCTCTCAACCATATCACCAATCATTTTAAAGCTCAACCTGTGGCAATTCTCTTCGCACAGTGGACTACATGCTATCACAGCTGAACACGCTTATAAATAAATGGAGAAAAAGCCACTAAGGAGCCAGAAAGTAGAAAGGGGAAGTTACCGACCGGGAGCCCCTGCTATGACCTGCAGTGTTGGAGGAGGTTTGGCTTGACGCCGCTGCAGGTGGAGGTTGTGCAGCTGTGGCTCCCTCATCCTCACTGCCCCCGAAGCTGGTGATGAAGGTGATCTTGTCATTGCCTGGGGTTCGGGAACGAGAGCGTGACTCTGAACTTGAGTCTGACTCTGGCCTGGGACATGAAGGAGAGAAAAGAGAGAGTAGCAAGATGCATTCATATTAATATATGATGTACATCACTGTTCAAAGGTTTGGGCTCATTACTCCATTCAAAAATCATTCTTACATGATTTGGTGCGATTGGGCTGTTTAATATTTTTGTGGAAACAAGGATACATTTTTTTCAGGATGAATAGAAAGTTTAAAAGAACGACATTTATTTTTACGTAGAAATATTTTGTGATTTTATAAACTTTATCATTGTCACTTCTGGTCAAATTGTGAATAAAAGAAGGAATTTCTTTGAAAGGTATGTAATTGTAATCAGTAATGCACAATATATCTGTCCCATAAATTAGGAGTTTTTTATTTATTTATCATTATTGGTCATATTGTATTGTGCATTGTCATTTACCCTATTTTGGCGCTGATTAACTTTGCAAACTTTTAACCCTCAACATTAATCTTTAAAAACACTAATAACTTAATGTCACTGTTAAATGTAATCTTCAGAAAGTATCAAAATATAAATTTATCATAATGTACATTATAACACCTATTTTCATTTTTTTTAGACAAAACACTATATACTTTTTAATAATGGGCATTTATTGGTTATCAGCTAAATCATGAAAATGAGTTTATCAGTATAGGCCAGAATTTTAATATAGATGCAACCTGAATTGTAATGGTTTTTGGGCAAATTTTTACATAATTTGAACATCATTCAAAACTAATGTGCGAAATATCAATCCATCAAAAACACTTACCGTTTGTAGGGGTCGTATGTAGGACTGTCTCTTCTGGCATAGCTGTTTTTGAAATTCACATTCATTTCAGTTAATCAATTTTCAATCAAAACATCAGTAATGTGAAGGTGGTGCACATACATTTTTTTTTGTCTTTTTAGGAAAATAAGTGTGTATATATATATATATAAATACACACACACTTTTAAATTTTTGAATGTTTAAAAGGTTAGTAAATTGGGTGGTGGTTATGGAACCAGAAATAGAGACTGAATACAAATAACAATGTAAGACACTACTAATAAGTCTGGGATTATTATTTATGAGTAAAAACATTCAAACTTTGTCACCCATCTAAAAACTTGTAGCTCATATTTGTTGTGCTGTTACCTTGGTGGGCTGATCTGCCGGCCTTTCATATACTTCTCTCTAAACTCTCTTCGCTGTCTGCGAGACCGCCGGCCCTGATGGAAGCAAAGCAACATTAAAGTATTACCAATACGAATAAAAAACCCAAACAACTTATTGGGAGAGAAGAACAGTTGAAAAGCTTCTGCCCATACAGAGTACATGGCCTTCTCTGCTTCCAGTGCTTTAGCATGCTTAATGGCCTCCACTTCCTCCTTGTCCTTCCTCAACATCCTGCCACAAAGACACATCAGATTTTAACTACACTTTACGTTTTTTTTAAAGAAGATTTACAAGAAAAATACAGTGTGTTAATTACGGGTGCTTTCACACTTGGTTCGATTGCCTGGTTCGACCTTGAGTTCGATTGCTCCCCCCACTGGACTGTGTTCACATCATATTATTTGGGTCCGGACCAAAAAAAAACCCCCAAAACATTCAGTCCTGGTCAGCTTAGCGGTCACATTGGCATTTTAACATCGGACCAAAAGGCATAGGAATACGTACACAACCTGATCGTTTTTTTGAGCTTTTATTACATATATTTCGTGACGGAACTTACCAAACATCCAAAATGATGCGATGTTCTGGGCCAGCCTTTCTCAAAGTGGGTGCCGCGGCACACTGGGGTGCCCCCTGACTTTGTCAGGGGTGCCGCCAAAAAATTACGTAGGCTAAAAATACATATATATATATATTTGAATTTACATAAATACATTCTTCTTCTTTTTAAACATATGAACGTATTAATAAAATTGTAAATTCATTTTAGATAAATATATATATATAAAATTAACCATAGAAATCCGTCTCACAAGGCCGAAGCAAGACACACTCACAACTTGACGCAAGTGACGCAACCCATAGCACCGCGTTATAGCAACAACACCGACCGCGCGAACGTGCGTCACACAGCAACTGCAGGCTCTGACAAACACACATACAAACTATACTATACTTCTGCATAACGTGTCTCTTTTTACAACAAAAATGTGAATTCTGCCGGTATTCAGACAGTCCCATGCATACAGATACAGATCAGGCCTACAATCGCCTACGTAGGCGAAATTTGTTTGACATTTCTAATCGTAAACACAGCCATGTCGAAGCCTGCAGCAATGTTTTTCATTGATGTTATGGCAGTCCACTCTGCTTATTGTTTTTCGAGAATCTTGCACTCCTGTTTGTCATTGTGCACGAAACTTCATGCCAATAAATCATCAGAAATATTGCTGACTTATGCGCGTCTCAAGCGCACTCTTTACGCTCGTGCTAATGCCTGTTAGTTGTCCGTGGATTTGCCTATATTTGGCGCTGAAAATGGAAACGTCTTTAGACATGGAAAATCGATTTTACAATCGATTCAATGAACGTTTATGTCTCAAAAATCGATCAGGATTTTTTCACAAAACTGATAGCCCTGTAAAGTTGTTATTATTATTGTTATTGTTATTTACAGTTCGTATTATGCTCTGTTCATTACTGTTCTGTCTAAATAAACAGGACATTTGCATTTACATTTGGGTTATGCAGTGTTTTTAATTTATATTTTACACTGGGGTGCCTTGAGATTTTATGCACTTTTGAAAGGTGCCCCGACTGAAAAAAGTTTGAGAAAGGCTGTTCTGGGCTAAATGCGCTCACCCTACATATGATGGTATTTTGACCAGCTGAGAACTCGTAAAGAGCTTTTAAAACGTGTAAAGGAGTAAAAACAGCATCAGAAATCCCTTCGTCACACACACAAGCGAAGATCTGCTGCGAGGAGACGTGGTTCTGATGCCTGTACTGAACTGTGATAGACAACATAGCGACTATCACGAGAAAAAACAGGTGTCCTTTTTAGGGTCGCATCTTGTGACATCATGACATGTCCCGTTTTTGATTAGCATACATGTCTTTGGTCCGGGGTTAGTTTAGTTTATTAGTTTATAATGACGTGGACAGTTCCTTTTGATAAAAAGAGCAGCTTTAGCCTGATTGTCAGTTGTCAATAGGCATGTATCAAATAAAATACATTACAATTATATTGTGTATAGTGTTGCGTTCATATTTCATTAAAACAGCACTAGAGTTTGTTTGGAAGCGGACCAACACTCATCTTTTCAGCGTCTCGGTCCGCTTGTTTGGTGCGCACCAGGGTTCAGATGGCAGCCTTCACACACTTATTCAAATGAGCCGCACTAACAGAGCAATCGCACCAGGGTTTGTTTTAATCAAACCAAACATGCAGAGTGTGAACACACCCTAAAGAAGCAGCGGTTTACCCCTACGTCATCAACAGCGGTTCACCTCCGGGATTTAGCATACTTGAGTTCATCTCAGCAGCGAACTCGTACCCCAGACCACCCTTTTTATGCGGACTCGGGTACGGTTTGTGGGTACCTGTTCATCACCCAGATCAACTGAACTCTTCGACCTCAATCAGACCCAGGTGCACACCAAAAATGCAAGCGTGAAAGCACCCTAAGACTCAATCAATGTAACAATCAATCTCCTCTGATTTGCATTACAATGGTTTAGCTGAAGAATGTGTGAACAAACCAAACAAAGTCCCCCTCTGCCATGCCGTAAGTGGTGCCCATCTTGTTAATCTCCGTCACCTGCTCTGGGTTCAGTTCATCTACATCCACCTCAACATCTACAACATGAGAAAGCATTCACACACATTGGTTACCTTCTATATTCTGTTGAAGTAAATCACATTTCTAGAGTGTTAGTATATTATAAAAAAAGCATTGTCCCAACAGGAAGTGTTTATTGTATATGAAGGACACACCAATATCAGGGATGACTTCGTCTTCCTCAGAATCGCTGTTTTCTGAGTCCTCCTCGTTTCCCTTCTCTGTCTCTTCATCTGGTTCAGTCACTGTGCTGTCCTCATATGTATAACCGATCTGAGCTTTCTTCTCAGAAAGTCTAGAGAAAAACATAAGATGTGATCATTCTAACTGAATGTATTTTCAGGCATACATTTGGTAACTAATGATTCACAAGATCATACTTTTTCTTTTCATCCTCATTTGGTTTCTGTAGGCCACCGTAGAGTTCATCCACATAGATCTGGTACAAACACTGCTCTTCAGAGACTACAAAATGACAAGAACATTTGTGTGGGTTCTTCCAAGTTTATCAATGGCATCTAGTCACATTACACGGGTCAAAATTTGATTGAAGCATGCTGAAATTAAAGGGGACTCACTGGTCGCAAAGTCATTCTGCACCAGACCTCTATAGCGTTCATAATTGCACTTCCTCTCTTCTGATTCCTGCTCTGGGGTGCTGTGAAAAAACAATGAGCTCTATCAACAATTACACAAAGTAGCAACCAGTTCTGCATTATTTTATCAAAACATCTTTAACTATCTGGTGGTCTAGTCATTTTAGACCAGAAATGGCACTTTTTTAAATTAAAAAAACAAAATGTGAACATGATTAGAAGTTTAAAAGGTCTTAAAGTCACACTTGTGATCTTCATGGTCCAAAATGACATCCATAGGAAATTAATGGGAAATATAAAAATGAAGAGCAATTTTTTGGGTGTCTACAAAACAAAGCAGTACTTGACAATGTCTAAATATATATCCAAACACAAAACAAAAAAGTAGTTATGTCTGTAAATAATCTTATAAGCAACAATATTTACTTATGATTAAAATAATGATTAGTCATATTATGAATAAAAATAGTACCATAAAACCCCCTGAAACTCCTAAATATTAAGGAATAAATAATACTGAAACAAAATCCCTATCGTCTTTGCACTGTTTTGACTGCCGAGGATCACAAGTGTGACCCCTAAATGAGAAATACCAGAGTTAAATTGAAAAATCATTAATTATACACTGTGCCCATGTATTTGTATACCTTATTTTGTATGCTATATATTGTATAGTTCTTAGAATACTCAAGGTAATTTATTTTAGTTTCCAGCATGAGATGCAATAAGATCAGACTACTCACGTAGTGTTCAGGAGAGGTATAGGTGTATAGGTGGGGATGTAGTCCAGGTGTGCCCTGACATCAAATCTATCAATCATGTTGTTGGTATCTCCTTGCCAAGGCATCCTGTTAGAACATAAGATGAAGTTGTGACAGTTTTCCAAGAAAACCCATTAAAATGGGCTAATTTTATGTTGGTGTGGGAACTATGAGCATTTATGCAGACTGATCTGTATGCTAGTGACATACATGTTGATGGGACTCTCAGCTGCCAGGGCTACAGCTGAATCCAGGTGGATTTTGTACGCTCGACCATGAACCTGCAGGAACTGGGCTGGATCCTTTTTCTACACAGAACAAGAGAAGTGTGTTTCTTCATTCAAAAGCCTCTGTCCAGTACCAGGATTAAGCTGTGCTCAGGAAACAAAACATGATGAAAGTGATGTCAAGGTCACAGACTCTTGTCTTTTGACTTACGATTTTCTCATAGTACTCTCTGCGTCTCTCCCCACGCCGCTTGTAGTCCACCATCATCCCGCGCAGTTTCCGCTCATGTTTGCGGGCCTCCTGCCACATGACGGCGCCGCTTGGGGTTGGGCCGCGTCGGGGCAGGGCTGCTATTAGGGGACACAGATGATTCAAATCAACCAACCTATCCAACAAACACAATAGTTGCCACATACAGTGCCACTCTGGATCTTTACACTTGGAGAAAGGTATATTTCACCACGGGAAAACATGGTGAATTTACACCGCAAAGGTGGCACAGAAGCTTTTCTGAAGTGGCAATTAGCTGTCTTTACACAGACTGTTTAATGCTGCTCAGAAGTGGCATAAATGCATTTACACAGCAATTGTAACTTCATATTGTTAAACAAGGGGCTTAGGTGGGTCAGAGCAGGCATAATTTAGTCTGGCTTGCATGCTGCATTGCATCTTCACATATAATTTTGAGTAGGCTTCTCAGTTCTGTGTAAAGACACACTGCAGCATAAAAGCCAGACTAATATATCCCTGCTCTAACCCATCTCAGCATTTAGTATAACAACATGCAGTTAAAATGTGTGTAAATGCATTAATGCCACCTCTGAGCAGCATTAAACAATGTGTGAAGACACCAAATTGCCACTTCAGAAGCGCTTCTTTGCCACCTTCGGTGCATAGGAAATGTGGTATTATATTGTATGGTTTTCACCACTGCACGTTAACTGTATAAGGAAAATACGCCACTTGTGTGTCATACGTGTCAATCAATACAACGGTCACAAAAATATTAAGAAAACTGGTTAACCGTCATTACTGAACACCGAAAATGTGTCTAACCACTTAAAGGCAAGGGTGTTAGGTTACAGATTAACAAACCTGATCAATAAAGTTTGACACGGCCATCTTTTGAGTAAAAATAGTAGCGTTCGCTTCACTAATAAAATCAAAACTATATAATTAGCAGCTACCAATGTTTGAAACGCTTGGTCTTCACAGTAGAATTGCATAGTAACACATTTTTAACTAACGTTACTCGGTAACAAAATTAAGTGTTGACATAGCCAAGTGGCTGAAGCCTCACAGGCTAACAACACATAAGTTGCATGCCAATTCTGTCAGTGATTCATACTGTATTTATGAACACACACTAAGGACTGTCAATTATTTAGCTCCCGTGCAAAGTTAAGATTTACAGCTCACGTGCAATTCTGTATAATGTTGCAAAAAGCTGGCGGACGTACCCGCTAACGCTAACGTGCTAGCTGCTATTTTTCACATCTAGCGTTAGCTAACACAGCCGACGATGAAGCTATGTGATAGTCACCAAATTCCTTTTGCAAGTTATATGATAAAAATGAATTACCTGTTTATGTTTACAGTATGTATAATCTGATTTTTCGTGACAGAAAAACACATACGTCGGTCACCACCAACTGAAACAGGCCGCTAGTTTACATACATGCGCGTGCCATAGACTGGCGCGTGCACGCCTCCCTGCGCATGAGCAGCTCAGATCAATGAGCTGAGAAAACAACTAGAGGCGCTAGTAGCCGACACTTTGCTGTATTTGAGAATCTAGATTCTCTAAAAGGCGGTACATAAAGAACATGTTTGAATATTAGTGTAATCTTATATTCTCTAAAGACGTTTTAGGCTCTTTAGAAATATTTGGAAAGTCAAATAACATATAAGGATGTCATAAATTGGTTTAGGATGCATGCATCGACTAGAAATCATTTAGGCCCATTTATTGAGTTTAGTAAGCAAAGTGGTCAGTGATCATCTGTCTACTGTTGGTTATCATAGACTTTTGGTTGTAGCCTAAAGTGATTTTTTGTTGTTGTTAGTGTTTTTGTACATGTGGTGAGTTCAGCCTATTAGAGGAGTCAGAAGAAGATATTTGGACTTTAGCTAAGCTACCTCATAAAATATGGCACAATGGCTGGAAAATTACAGCAAAATGTATTAAAGATGCACTCAAACACAAATATATTACAAGTGCTGCCTGATTTGAAATTTGTCTTGGACTCCACATAAACGCTAAAAGTTTCACTTGCCACTACTTTCCATTACTGAACACAGTTAATTATGCAAGGGACAGACTCCAATAATAACAGGTACTGTAGGCCTACTGTATACAGCTGGTTGTGTGATCTCAACATGACGGCTACCTCCATGTAAAATAAAACAGTTTAATTAGGCTACTGATATGACAGAGGCAATTTATTTCATGTGAGATGAAAATCTTTTTAATAAGGTTAATGACTAAATGCACCTTTAACCTTTGTTGTTTTCCTCTGCTCTGCTACTAATTCTATAGGAATTTACGAATACAAATACTTGCATTTATATTTTATAATATATACAATAGCTTATATATATATTGAACAGTCATCACCTGGCATCGTAGAGCATCTCTAAATCGTACTTTGAACATGTTTCCACCCAAAAATGTTGAAATACTTTGTTGAACAGTGCAGTTAAAATAAATACAACTGCAAAAAACATTATTGGGTTAAACTTCAGTGTATTGTTCATATAAATGTATTTCTCAATTAACATTATTGTGAATGAGAGTTTGTAGTCTAAATTGAATATAGTGAGATTGTGAGAATGTATTGAATGAGTCTTCACATTCACTGAGCCCTACAGGAGAGCCAGGGAGCCCCCATTCAAGAGCTTTGTTAAAGCCTTGTGAATAGACTATGGAGTACACATATTCAAGAATAAATAAACATTTGTTCGGGACATTCATTAAAATGAAAAATGAGAATAAATGCTGTGAAGTTTTGAGGTTTACAGGTACATATATTAATATTCGATCAATTCGAGACACTCATCAGTGAAGGAGAAAGTGCCTTTGTTTTAACCTCTCAAGTCTTAAATTCATGTTTGTCTGTTTATCTAACTATAAGTAAGTTTGCAACTACATTAGAGGGTTAGTAGACTCCATATCTGCAAAAACTTTTGATGGTCTCTCAACAGACATTCTACTGACTATTGATTTGTAACTACATGTCAACTTATTCTACTAACCCAAATCCTAACACTTAACCCTAACCTGTCTATACTCCAATGAGAGTTAGTTGACATGAAGTTGCAAAGTTACTTATATAGTTAGTAGAATGTCTAAAAGTGAACCATTGAAATAAAGTCTTACCTCTTTCTCTGTTTTGCATCTCAGTGAAAGGCAAATCATACTTTCTGATTAGTGCCGGATAACGCTCCACTTTACATTGATTTATTTTTATTAATCAATCATGTATATAAAAATATCATAATGAATTCTCCACTGAACAAACTTTAATTGTTAGAGGACAAAAATAAACATCAAACAATTTATGAAACATAAACATTAGACACAGTGGTATTTGATATTATACCACACAAAAAAGGGTGACCTTTTAAAAAAGGACACATCCAAAGTGCAAACTGACTGAATTGTGTAAAATGGCTCTCCAGTCAAGTTCAAATCACAGACATTTCCAGCTTATGTCACTCAAAAAGATTTGTAGAAGTGCATCCAAATCTCTCTCTTGCATACATTTTACTCATTTATATATATATATATATTTAATCACTGCTACATGATATGAAGAGACATTTTAAAAACATGATGGTTCAGTATACTGGTTCTGTTATGGCCAGGATGAATGGTGGTGCAGGTAAGTGCCCATAAGTGCTGTAGATGGGGCAAGCTTTAAATTGACAGGGCCAGTCTGTCCAGAGATAACGCACCGCAGTAATTGAAGCAGCTGTACACGGTGGTTTAGATACATAGACATAATTTAAGCCATGTTTTATTATGGGAACAGGCAACCAATTGTTGTTTGATCCACACATTTTATCCTCAGAACAGCAGATCTACAGTAGAAAAAAAAAGCATACACAGTCAAGGTAAGATCAACAGTAACATTCTCATCTTAAAAGAAGGGTAGGCAATTTTGGAGAGGCTAGCAATAGCAATAGCGCGAGCAAGGTATGCAAATACTTAGGTTGACAGGCAGGTAGGACAGCCTATAATTGCATTCGGACCGAATACAGTGATTGAATGACATTTTTTTTGGCCTCAAGACTTCCACAGAAGATACACTCACCTAAAGGATTATTAGGAACACCTGTTCAATTTCTCATTAATGCAATTATCTAATCAACCAATCACATGGCAGTTGCTTCAATGCATTTAGGGGTGTGGTCCTGGTCAAGACAATCTCCTGAACTCCAAACTGAATGTCAGAATGGGAAAGAAAGGTGATTTAAGCAATTTTGAGCATGGCATGGTTGTTGGTGCCAGACGGGCCGGTCTGAGTATTTCACAATCTGCTCAGTTACTAGGATTTTCACGCACAACCATTTCTAGGGTTTACAAAGAATGGTGTGAAAAGGGAAAAACATCCAGTATGCGGCAGTCCTGTGGGCGAAAATGCCTTGTTGATGCTAGAGGTCAGAGGAGAATGGGCCGACTGATTCAAGCTGATAGAAGAGCAACTTTGACTGAAATAACCACTCGTTACAACCGAGGTATGCAGCAAAGCATTTGTGAAGCCACAACACACACAACCTTGAGGCAGATGGGCTACAACAGCAGAAGACCCCACCGGGTACCACTCATCTCCACTACAAATAGGAAAAAGAGGCTACCACTTGCAAGAGCTCACCAAAATTGGACAGTTGAAGCCTGGAAAAATGTTGCCTGGTCTGATGAGTCTCGATTTCTGTTGAGACATTCAGATGGTAGAGTCAGAATTTGGCGTAAACAGAATGAGAACATGGCTCCATCATGCCTTGTTACCACTGTGCAGGCTGGTGGTGGTGGTGTAATGGTGTGGGGGATGTTTTCTTGGCACACTTTAGGCCCCTTAGTGCCAATTGGGCATCGTTTAAATCCCGCGGCCTACCTGAGTATTGTTTCTGACCATGTCCATCCCTTTATGGCCACCATGTACCCATCCTCTGATGGCTACTTCCAGCAGGATAATGCACCATGTCACAAAGCTCGAATCATTTCAAATTGGTTTCTTGAACATGACAATGAGTTCACTGTACTAAAATGGCCCCCAGTCACCAGATCTCAACCCAATAGAGCATCTTTTGGATGTGGTGGAACGGGAGCTTCGTGCCCTGGATGTGCATCCCACAAATCTCCATCAACTGCAAGATGCTATCCTATCAATATGGGCCAACATTTCTAAAAAATGCTTTCAGCACCTTGTTGAATCAATGCCACGTACAATTAAAGCAGTTCTGAAGGCGAAAGGGGGTCAAACACAGTATTAGTATGGTGTTCCTAAAAATCCTTTAGGTGAGTGTATACTATGTATTTGTTTTAATATTTAGACCACTTCTATTATTGATTGCTATCAGGATGTGAAGAGAGTTTTAACCAGTATAACAAAATAAAAACATTGCCTACCCAACCTTTAAAATCAGCCCTTGTTTGAATTCATATTTTTTTAAATCACAGTTTTCTAATTGAACATGTACTTGAATTACCTCAAAAAAATCATCATCATCATCATGAATGGCATTAACAGCCTGATTAAACACGATGCTAATGAAAGACTTGTAGAGGATGGCGTGAGTAGGGAAAGGTCCTTGGAAAGACACGTTCTTCTCCCCATAGGCGACAGCTCTTGCCCCAAGCACAAGTCTGTACGCCACGTCCTGTTTATCCTCTGGGTGGATACTATTGAACCCCCAAAAACAGGCATGTTAGAGTCCAGCACTTCCATTAAACTATTGGAATAGTTTCTGCTCCTCCTCACCTTCCCCAAGGGGACTTTTTATCAGGTACATCGATAGCAACAGCCATAAAGGTGTTCTTCATGCGCTCATTAGGGGCAAAGCCATAGTCTGCTGTCTGATGCCAGCGTATTTCTCTGAACCCATCAAGCTGATCGTTTTTGCGATATGTGCTTAGCTAGAAATGAAATGGAAGTTCAATTTAATTTCATGTAATAAGTATTGATGACATATAGCTCTCAAGATATTTCCTTCCATTACTGACTATTTAAGAAAGTGGTGCTCACTGCAGAGCCAAATGACAGGGAGATCGCACTCTCTTGATGTAATGGGTGGAGTTAAGTATGTTTAGTGTGTTGGACTTTCTAGCTCACCCCATTACATCCAGCGAGGGGGAGCTGGACATCAAGCTCCTCCCATTGGCTCTGCAGTGCCTCTCTATTTAAGAGTACCTGTACGAATCCAAATGGGAAGTCTAGTGCAGTTTGGCCATCTGAGCCTTCATGGAAAGCCATCCTCCAGTCGTCAATCATGGCAGGGAAAGAGCAGTTGTATTTATCCCTGTTGTAGTTTGCATTAGCCTCACCTGAGACAAAGAGCAAAGGTAAAGATAGCAAGTCTTTGCACATGTTATAAAGGGCTATAATTCATCACCTGAGTGAGAAGTACTACCTTGGTACCATATGGCTCCTGTTATGGTCATGTTGAGTAACGGATGGATCATGGCATTCCACAGCACTGAACTCGTCCATTTAGCAGAGATGTTCCCCAAGAAGTAACTTCGCACAGACGGAGGGCTATAAGGATCACTGTAGTGAATTCAGGTTCAGAAGTTGAGAATGTCAAATGTATTTGTATTAAATGTATGTTAACTGTACTGTATTTTACAAACTATTCATTCAGCCAACCACATTTACTTATGTAGGTCAATAACGTACTATACAAGAGTGTTCATGATAAAGAAAAGAACAATCTTTTAAAAAATGTAGTTTAAAAAATGTGCCAAGTTCTTGGAAATGTAATGCTTGGTGATTTCATGTACAAGAAAAGTTAATTTAACATTTGATATGATACTTAAAGTTTTTTGGGGAGTTTAAACCTGAACTAAACCCACCTTGTCATACACAGGTAAAATATTCTGATATTTGTATATACTTACTGACCTAGACACACAGTCATGATGGTGTGAAAGGTTCTTTTTTTATTTAATTTCCTGTTTTTTCTGCAAGTTTTGTTAAAATATATATTTTTTTCTATGAAAAGGAGTCTTTAAAGAATAGAAAGTTCTATTTGAAATATATATTTTTTTGTAACATTATTATCAACATTATAAATCTTTACTGTCACTTTTGATAAATTTAATGAATCCTTGTGGAAAAAAAGTATTACATTTCTTTCCCCCTAAAAAAAACCCTACTTATACCAAACTATCGAAGGTTTTCCTTTCAGAAACAGGGTGTTTTAGTGTTATACCTGGTCATTGAGCTCTTCAATCCACACTTGTGAAGCGACCTTGGTGTTGACCAGGCTTCCACAGGTGTGCCTCCCCAACACGTCTCTACTAGTCCGATGGGATATTTCCGTGTCTCATAGAGATAGCGACCAAAGAGCCAGCAAACTGCAGAGAAATGGCTGAATTCCTTTCCACCAAGTAATTCTTGAATGAGGAACACAAAAAGACATTTCTCTTCAGGGACATGTACAGTGTCATGCATACCTTTTGCTAACAATTTTTCATTTTCATCTAGAAAACAAAAAACCGGTTGGACATCATTCACTTCAAAATTAATATTCTGTCATCATTTACTCACCCTCGAGTTGTTTCAAACCTGTATGAATGTCTTTCTTCTGCTGAACACAAAGGAAGATATTTTGAAGAATGTCAGTAACCAAACAGTTAACTGGACCCATTGACTTCCATAGTAGGAAAAAAAAAATACTATGGAAATCAATGGGTCCAACAACTCGAGGGTGAGTAAATGATGACAGCATTTTCATTTTGAAGTGAACTATCCCTCTGAGATAAAACAGGAATTCAACAAATATCCCATTTTAGCTTTTAGATTTGTAAGAACGTATTCGGTTTTCCATGCCTGCTGTTGGTCGGGACCAAGGAATCTCCACTCCTGCGAGATCAATTAGTTCCTCGTCGCTCTTCTCCAAGGCAGCCTGGAAGATCCTCACGTCAGGGAACTTAGATGCCATGGCCAGCTCCTCTGTTGCATTGATCAACTTTTAAAGAACAAGATACATTTTTGGGGTTAACTACACATCTGAAAGATGTCAACTTTAAGAGTTAAGAGAAATTTACTCACTTGATCAACAGTGAATGCCATGTTACTCTGACCACTACATAACCAGATGTCTCCAAAGAGCACATCTGTAAGAGTGATTGAGCTGTTAGTTGTACTCTGAGATGCAGTCAATATGTAGGGACCACCGGCCTCCACAGGATTGAGAGTTGTGCGCCAAATACCTGTGAGACATTGAAGCCAGAATGCACTGTCATTGTTCTGAATTCTTCCAGCCAAATTATTCATTATGATCTCTCCTTTTGTGATTCGCAGAAGAAAGTCAGTCATACAGATTTGAAATGACAAGAGTTACCATTGATAACAGGAACAGAGTGTGCAGACACTTTGTGTGGTCCAGACAACGACACCACAACCTTGGCTCCTGTCTGTCCAAATCCCCACACAACTGCTTTGGCTGGGGCTTTCTGCAGAACCATGTGACTCCCATAATAAGAAGAGAATCGTAACACTTCCGCTGGGAATACAAAGAAATTATCATGAGCTTTTATATAATGGTAAGATAAGATTGCATTGGAGTGATGGGGAAGACCAACTATGAATCGGTTCATCGAACAGTTACAGTTATTTAAAAGAATTTGTGTGTTTCTGGCTAGTAAGGCTGCCATGTCATGAAACACCATCGAAGGCCGTATCAGTTTGAAGGATCCTTGGAAGATGGTCTTTGTTTTGCATCCTTGTTTCGGCATATTTTGAAAGATGCATCAAGTTTAGCATTTACATCTCACAATTACCCACAATCCTTTACATACATAAAAGTTAATGAAAAATAATTAGCAGAAAACGAGTCTGCACTGAGCGTGTCTAATTTCATTATGAAATGCAAGATTTTTTTTAAAAAACATTTTCAAAGATTTGAAGGCATGTTGTAAATAAGTCACATAATTCTAAACTGCCCATGACATGATTGGTTGTCATTTGCTGAATTGCATTAATTGTATTTTTATTTTTAAATAGAATTGTTCCAAAATTAGGTTTTTAATAGTATTCTTGTGCCATGACCCCGGGGCAGAAACCTTTATAACGTAGCCATGCAGGCTTATGTGGCCTTCAAGTGGAGTTGGAAATTTCATAATTATGAGTTCTGAGAACATGAATGACAGAGCAAACTTGTATTTGCAAATAGGAAACTCGAAATTCTAGATGATACACTGCACAAAATGCTTTTCTTACTAAGTATTTTTCTCTTGTTTCCAGTCAAATTTCAAACTTTTCTTAAATCAAGATGCATTTACTAAAGTTGTAAAATTACATAAGATAGTATGTCTTGTTTTCTTGGGAAATAAATAAAAATGAAGTGAGTTTTTGCTTAAAAAAAAGCTCAATTATCTACCAATGGGGTAAGAAAAATAATATTGTTTCTGTTTGAATTAGGGATGCATCGATCCGATACTCAGTATCGATATCGGCTCCGATACTGCCATTTTTGCCGGATCGGGTATCGGTCAGACGAGGCCGATCCAAATCCGATATTGTGCATATTATTCTGTGTTATTGTTAAGCCCCACAAAAGGCACAAAAACATTATAAAGCACCATAAAGTTTTCGTGCACTATCTTCTAAGTGTTCTGAAGCCATTATATAGTATAATGTGAGATATAAATGAATATTTAAGTCATTAAATTCAAGACCACGTAAACTTTTTCCCTCCGCTGCGGCTGTCAGTCATTCTCCATTCAGCATCAAACAGCGCGTCGCGTTCGGGTACAAGAGTCAACACGATGAAACTCTCCAAGATGATTCAATGTTACTATTATTATACTTGATCTGTAGATAAAGGTCTATGGTTTCGCATAAAACAACTTTATATTGCTGGACTTTATTGCTGTAACTAAATCATGTTACTTTCTACCGGGCGTCTGTTAGATCGCAACACTAAAGTAGAGTCAGAGCACTATATAGTTCTTCACGCGCACAGTAACTGAAATTTAAAACTGTTAAAAGAAAAGGCTCAATAAACGATTGCATAGATTAGATAGATACTGTGTACACTACGCATCAATATGTATTTCCTTTGTGCTTTGAACTTTTAAATGCGGACTCGACGCGCTGTGACTCCGTGTTGCTTCAAGCACATCATTCTGCGCTCGCGATGCGCATAAGCGATGTGTGCCGCACTGTATTGGAGTCTTTCATAATCATATCATACTACTTTTGCGCAATGAAAGATTATTAATAGCCTTTCTTGTTCTGTCCTATCTATCATATGTTGCTGCCTCATTAAACAGCTGTGCTATACATTTAAAACATGTCTCAATTTTATAGTAGCCTATATAGGCTATATATAATAATTTATCTTTTTGATTTTTGTTATCTTGTTTTTCATGAATGTATTTTACAACAATACAAAAACAACAATCCATTTGTAACGTTTGACCAGATTTAGTGTTACACTTATTGTCTCTTATTTGTTCCCCTAATTCTTTTCACTAAATGTTCAGATTTTATACAATTATTGTGCACTCGTGATTTTTCTAGACTAAATTTTACTGCTGAATTATCCACTAATCTAGTTTATAATAGCATTTTTGTCACAGATTATGATCAAATATTTTTTGGATTTGTTGTTTTTCTTTAAAATTAAGTTATCTGTATTAAGTAGATTGTGTGTTGAACTAATAATCACTCTTTTGTGTGTTAAACACAGAGTTATATAAATTTTACTTGATATAAAAAAAACTGCACTGGTATCGGATTGGTATCGGTATCGGCCAATACTCAGAATTTTGGTATCGGATCGGATCGGTTTTGAAAAAGCGGTATCGTTGCATCCCTAGTTTGAATTAAGATTATTTTTCTTACACCATTGGCAGATAATTTTGATTAATTCCCCTGGAAAATAGGACATAATATCTTAAGTCATTTTGTACAAATTTAGTAAATGCATCTTGATTTAAGAATTTTTAGACATTTTTTTTGCAGTGCACACGGGTTGCTGATTTGGAAGGGGCATGTCAACTTTAAATATTGCTGAAACACTGATCTATAGTGTAAATAATAGGCTATATATTTAATCTATATCTAGAGATCAGTGAGCAGAAAACAAATCTGTAGTGAATAAAAAATAATGAATGATAAATTTACATGCTGTATTTCAATCATTTTTAGATGTATTCTTTTTTTTTTTTTTTTTTAAAAATAGGCTAATTCTTGTATTTTGTATACCTTCGTGTTATGAGTATTACTAGACTTATTCATTTTATCTAGCATTTAATGCGGAGGAAGACTAAACTAAGCCATGCTGGGCAAAAACAAAACAAAACAAAACGTCATGACGCTAATACGTCATTACGTGATCCTCCACCACCCCCGCCCGCGTGACATATCACCTGCATGTTGTAAACAAACACGTCCTAAAAAAATCCACTGCTGTTTATCACGCGTTTTTGCTAAACCGTATACAACCAGGATGTTTTATTTTTAGTATTTCTGCTTTCTCGTTTTTAAAGTAGCCTAAGTTACTTTGCGCCCCCCAGTCAAATTATTGGAACACTCCGTTTAGGATTTACACTAAATGTTTAGAATCAGCTCAAGCATAGGTTTAGGGAACACCGCGTTCCGACCGATTCGTGAACACAACGTCCGGTTTACTGGTAATTTATTAATTCATTCGTTCAGTGAAAAGATCCAGACTCTTTCACAAACATGCAGTGGTACTGCATTGCCATTTCAGCTGGACTGGATTTCACATAATGTAAAATTGCACAAGTTTACGCAATTTCTGTTTGCGTTCGAGTTCAATAAAACCATTTGTAGCCTACAGCGTCAGACAGAATATGCACATATCAAATGCATGTCAAAAAATGTCTATTTGAAAAGCGCATTGCAAGACACGCGGAAACAATTCAACCAATATGTAATTAGCTGTATTGTGACTTACCTGCCGAGAAAACACTGAAAAATGCGCTAAAAACTAATGAGAAAATCAGCGGAATGAACATCTTCCAAGTGATTCAAAGACCGCAGTGCCGAGAAGCTGAGCATTCACACGATGGTGCCAAACCGGTAGCTTCACTTCCTTAACTTAAAGGTGCTCTAAGCGATGTCACGCGTTTTTTAGGCCAAAACATTTTTTGTCACATACAGCAAACATCTCCTCACTAACCGCTGGCTGCCTGTCCCTATGGCTGACACGAAACAGTCGTTCCGAAGCTTTGCGAGATGCCGAAGCTCAGATGTTTCGAAACACTGTTTCCGAAGCGTGATTCAAAACACCCATGTCACGTGACTATGGCCAAACGCTGGAGTGACGCCGAGGAACACGCGTACCTGTTTACGTCTCTCTCTCTTCACACATAGAAAGTGAAAGTTCGTCTCCTGGATCGCTGATAGAGACGAAAGTCGACAACGATCTTGTTTGCATGCACTTCAGCTCGTTTAAGCTACAATAATTAAGATATTGTTCCTGCAATGCAGGACAAGGATGAAGGTGGGGAAGAAGGGTAACAAAATAATAGGAAGAAAAACAGGAAAAAGAGAAATAAAATTAGTGATTCACAAGAGTCAGATGGAGGGAGAGATCAGCAGGTAAAGGTAATGAGAAGAAACAGTATCCAGTCAGAAGAGTATAAAGTGATTTTTAAGTTGAAGGAAGGAGAGGCTGGATTTAGTTCTTTCAACCCAATTAGGCTTGCTGGGGCATTGAAGGAAGAGTTGGGTGATATCCTGAGTGCAAGAATTTTGGGTGATGGGAAACTGCTTGTATTTTGCAGGTCTGTGGCTCAGATGAACAAAGCTGTTTCACTGGATGCGATAGGGAAAAGGCGAGTGGAAGGATTTATTCCAGGGAGCAAGATGGGCTTGAAAGGGGTGATTTATG
The DNA here is from genome assembly GCF_029890125.1 of Rhinichthys klamathensis goyatoka. Classification (NCBI taxonomy): domain Eukaryota; kingdom Metazoa; phylum Chordata; class Actinopteri; order Cypriniformes; family Leuciscidae; genus Rhinichthys; species Rhinichthys klamathensis. The sequence goes on from NW_026606558.1 coordinate 6,561,634, forward strand.
GGGTTTCTCTGGAGATTTCCATGGTTGAGTTGGTGAGGGGTATAGAGGGGGCGAGGATTGATGATGCTACACGAATGAAAGTTTTTCGTGATGGAGCTAAGCGGGAAACATTAACTGTGGTGGTATCTTTTCAGGAAAGAGCCCTGCCAGAACGAGTGTTCCTAGGGTGTTTGTCATTTAAAGTGCATCCATATAGAAGGCCACCTTTGAGGTGCTTTAAGTGTCAGAGGTATGGACATATTGCGGCTGCTTGTAGAGGAGATAGAAGATGTGGAAAGTGTGGAGGTGAGCATGAGTTCTCTGAGTGTAAGGAGAAGGTGGTAAAGTGTGGTACATGTGGTGGAGGGCACATAGCTGGAAATCGTGAATGTGAACAATATAAGCAGGCTATGAGGGTACAGCAGTTTAGGGAGATTAACAAAGGGGTATCTTATGCTGAGGCTGTTAAAAAGGTTGTAACATGTAGTAAGGTGGTTGACTCAAGAAGGAGAGAAGCGGAAAACCCTCCACCGGTAGCTTATGTAACAGAAGAATCAGTGGTGGTGAGTAAGATGAAATTCCTGGCTTTCATTGTGGATGTGATGTGTGACATGAAGCAGACTAAGAATAATTCAGACGTTGTTAGAAGTGTGGTGAAGGCTGCTGAGAGGAGTCTTGGGGTTGTAGAGGTTGAGCCAGCTGCCCTATATAGATATGTGTTTTCAAGAGACAGAAGGGGAAAGAATAATGGAGGTCAAATGGAAGATGATGATGATGGTGATGAAATTGATAGTTAGTCTAGTAATGTTTTGTATCCTGCAGTGGAATGCCAGGAGTTTGGTAGCAAATGGACAGGAATTAAAAAAGTTTGTGGATGGTTGCAAAAATAAACCACAGTTAATATGTATTCAGGAGACATGGTTAAAACCGTCTTTAGATTTTGTGATACCAGGTTTTATTTGTTTACGTAAAGACAGAAATTTGACTGGAGGGGGTTGTGCAATATTTGTTAAAATAGGTGTTCAATATAAACAAGTAAATATAACATCAGGACTGGAATGTATAGCAATTGAAGTATGGAGCACAGTAGGTAGGTTTACATTGGTGAATTTTTATAATCCTTGTCTTCGGTTGGAAATGGATAAATTGGATGATATAATGAATCAGGTGAGACTTCCAGTAGTGTGGACAGGAGATTTTAATGCTCACAATCCTCTTTGGGGTAGTAGAATTAGAGATGTAAATGGGGTTTTAATAGAAGATTTTATAGACAAAAATAATTTGGTGTTGTTAAATGATGGAAGACCGACTAGGTTTCAGGTAAATAGTGGGAGTCTTTCATGTATTGATTTAACCTTTGCGTCAGGAGAACTTGCTAGGTGTGGGAGTTGGTACCCTATGGGTCTTAACACTTTAGGGAGTGACCATTTCCCTATTTTTAGTGAATTTGGCAGAGTTTTGCAGGTGGAGAAGGAGAGAGTGGAGAGACGGTTTAATTTTCAAAAAGCAGATTGGGAAAAATTCAGAGAGCAGTTGGTAGGAAGTTTAGGAGATGTAAATAGTCAAGGTAGCACTGATGAGTGGAGTAATTCTCTTTGTGGCGTAGTGAGGAAAGTCGCAGAAAAAGCCATTAAAATGAAAGGTGAGAGGAAAAAGAATAAAGTAGTGCCGTGGTGGAATCAGGCTTGTGATGAGGCTGTGTGGATTAGAAATAGAGCTTATAGGCAGCTTCGTAGATGTCCTGTTGAGAGTCTTGTTATTGAATATAAGCAACGGAGAGCTGAGGCAAGGAAGGTTATAAAGTGTGCGAAGAGAGAGAGTTGGCAGAAGTTCTGTGGCACTCTTGGCTCTGAGACTAATATTAAACAGGTTTGGAATATGATTCATCGGATGGCGGGAATTAATAGAGGTTTTGCCATTCGTGTTTTGGTAGAAGGGTGTAGAGAAGTGGTGAGTAACGAGGACAAGGCTGATCTGTTGGTTAGGAGTTTCCAGCTAGTGCACAGTGATAGTAATGTTGGTAGTGAAGGTTTGATTAGGAGAGAGTTAATGCTTAAGCTGGAAGGACATAAACTTAACAAGAGTAATGACAACAGTGATGTAATTAATAGGTTTTTCTCTTTATATGAGTTAAGAAAGTCAATAAGACGAGGGCGACACACTACTCCTGGGAGAGATGGATTAGGATATGAGATCTTTCAGCAGATGGATGAATTTGCATTGGAGGAGGTATTGGCATTAATTAATACAGTGTGGGAGGAAGGATTAATTCCAGCTGAATGGAAACATGCAGTAATTGTGCCGATTTTAAAACCCGGCAAGGAAGCGGAAAGCCCTGGTTCATATAGACCAATTGCTCTTACAGCTGTTATCTGTAAGATTATGGAAAGGATGGTTACTGATAGGTTGGTATATAGATTGGAAAAGAAAGAATTTTTCTCTACATATCAGAATGGTTTTAGACTGGGTCGAGGTACTATGGATTCAGTTTTAGTGCTGGATGATGATATCAAGAAAGCCCTTGTAAATAAAGAGGTGGTGTTAGGTGTGTTTTTTGACATCGAGAAGGCCTATGATATGCTGTGGAAGGAAGGAGTAATCATTAAGTTGTATGATGCAGGGATTCGGGGCAGAATGATCAATTGGATTAAGGACTTTCTGAGAGCACGATGTATTCAGGTAAAAGTAGGAGGGAGCTTTTCTGATTATATGTTTGTAGAAAATGGGACTCCGCAGGGTAGTGTAATCAGCCCAGTCTTGTTTAATATAATGGTTAATAATATGTTTGATGAAGTAGGAAGTGGATTTCAGCGATCTTTGTTTGCTGATGATGGAGCATTATGGAAAAGAGGCCGTAATACAGGATATTTATTTAAACAAATGCAGTGCGCTTTGAATAAAGTGCAGGATTGGAGTGATAAGTGGGGCTTATCATGGGGACTATCATTGACAAAAACAAAGTATATGGTTTTTGGCAGGAAGAGGAATGTAAATAGTCTAGGTCTTAAGTTGTATGGAGAACCTCTTGAGAGAGTTAGGGTTTTCAAGTTTCTTGGGGTTTGGGTAGATGAGAAGCTAACGTATGAAGAACATGTATGTAGAATGGTGAATAAATGTGTAAAGGTTATTAATATTTTGAGGTGTTTGACGGGGTGCTCTTGGGGTGCAGATAGGAATCTTATGATGATGATTTATAAAGCTATGATAAGATCAGTTTTTGATTATGGGTGTCTTGTATACGGATCAGCAGCTAGGTCCACGCTTAATAAGGTAGACGTGGTTCAAGCTAGGGCTTTGAGGATATGTACTGGGGCATTCCGAACAACGCCGATTCTGTCGCTGCTAGTGGAGGCAGGGGAGGTTCCGCTGAGGCTGAGACGTGTAAAATTGGCATTGAATTATCTCGTAAAAATTAAAAGCTTTGGATCAACTCTTCCTTCAGTTTCTTTGTTAGCAGAGTGTTGGGAGTTTAGTAAGGGTGAGAGTAGACTAAATAGGTATAGTGTTCTATATTCTGTTAAGACATACGCAGAGGAGCTTAAGCTTAATGAAAAGGAAATGGTGCCTTCTGTCTACTGGCCACCTATCCCTCCTTGGTTACTGCCTGAGGCTGATGTAGACATATCTATTAAAAATGTAATAAAGGAAGGAAGTGTAGGAAATGTTGATCATTATGTACAAGAACATCTTAGGAAAGTATGGAATAGCTACATAGATATTTATACAGATGGATCTAGAGACCCTGAGAGTAAGAAAGTGGGTTTTGGTTTTTATGTTCCTCATTTTAATGTTAGACAGAGTTATAGATTGCCTGATGGTCTGTCAATCTTCACAGCTGAACTGGTAGCAATCATAGCGGCTTTGTGGTGGGTGGAAGAAGGTGGGGTGGAGAAAGCCATAATTTGCTCTGATTCACTATCTGGCTTGATGGGGATAGGGGGTGAGAGAAGAGGGGCTAGGTTGGATTTAGTCGGGGAGATTTTAATAAGGGTTCATAGATTAGAGAGGCGGGGATGTAGTGTGGGTTTCTTGTGGGTTCCAGCACACGTGGGGGTTGTGGGGAATGAGGCTGCTGATGAGGCTGCTAGGGCAAGTTTAGTTAAGGAAAATGTGGAGGTGGAGGTGCCATTTGGTAGACTGGAGTGCCATAGCATCATTAATGAAAGACTGTCACAGCTATGGCAGTATGAGTGGAGTAAAAACGCTAGCGGGAGGAAGTTATATGATGTAAAACCATTAGTCAACCCTGGGAATATAATTACCCTTCCTCGGATGGATCAGATCAAATTGGCCAGATTAAGACTGGGTCATTGTGGATTGGCAAGTGGGCTTTTTCTGGTGGGAAAACACAAGGACGGCAAGTGTCAAGTCTGTGGAGTTCAAGAATCTGTCAAACATGTCATCATGTTCTGCCCGAGATATGCTGAGGAAAGGAGACTGTTGTTCATTGGACTAAACGTTCTGGGAGTTAATATAATCTCTGTTAAATCTCTGATGGGAGATGGTCCTAATCAAACAGAGAGAGCACTGGAATTATTTCATTTTCTGAAGACAGCAGGCATATATTGGAAAATATAGACTAGGGGAGCATTAATGTAATCTGTCTCTATCACCAGTGGGAGGCAGCAATGCACTAACAGTGCCTAGTCTGCCGGAAAGGAATAGAAGAAGACTATGGCCAAACGAAGCCTCGAAATGTTTCACTAAGTGTTTCATCAGCTTTGATTCGACGAAACACTGAGGACGGAAGGTGCCCACTTGAAGACCCTAGAGATGTCCCCTACTCGGCTCAATCCAGACGGTTGTCGTGCTGGTCCTGTAGTTGCAGCCGTCGCGTGTGCTGACGCGCCAAGTACACTGCAGCCGTTAACGCCGGACAGAAGGGAAGTCACGCCACCGTATGGAAAGAAGCGTAAATGGATGGAGAAGCATAGTTTACTGTAAAGCTACGTCTTAGTTCTTATCTTGGCGAAAGCCGAGTACAAATCAGCATGAAGTTTTAACATCTACTCTCGTGTAATGGAAATCATTTAATATAGAGGATCATTCAAACAAACACCATAACGGTAACACACATGCACTTGAATAAAGCAATACACATTCATTCAACAACGGAAGATGTAACATAAAATCCAAATGTGCATAACTAAAACTAAGTTACTTACAAAAACTAAGAAACATGATTATTTAAACAAAATACCTTCAAATGTGGAGTGTTACGTGGAATTCTGTCAGTTTACAGCTTTTGACTAAATAGCTAATACAATGATTTGTTTTTTTACCTCTAAATTGTACAATTAACAGTATTTTATTGTAAAATTACATGAAATGTCCAGTTACAATTTAAATTTAAACAAAACAATAAAATCACATTTTCAGCGTTGCAATGTGCACGTCGACACTAAATAGCACCAATCACGCTGTCAATAGATGCAGACACCAATGACCCACTTCATCATCTTTGCTTACATTTCAGTAAACATGGCATCCCATCAGTCTAATTACATCCTGGCAGAGGCTAATTGACTGCCTAACTTTGCAACATCCTTACAGCTGATGGGATGGTATTCAAGATAAAAGCTTTACATACGACTGAGAGAGAGAGAGAGAGAGAGAGAGAGAGAGAGAGAGAGGAGAGAGAGAGAGAGAGAGAGAGAGGAGAGAGAGAGAGAGAGAGAGAGAGAGAGAGAGAGAGAGAGAGAGAGAGAGAGAGAGAGAGAGAGAGAGAGAGAGAGAGAGAGAGAGAGAGCAGAAATATGTTGATCAATCAGCTAGTTAAAACCCAGCAGGAAGGGATGAAGAAACAGGGGTTTTAAATGGTCAGTGAATCATTACTGAATAATTAGGTCATTAGGGGAAGTTGAAGCACATTGCAAAGGCAGTTGCTTTTATATTAAACGAAAATGCTGTGCTTAGGACTTCAGTTAATGGAGATATTTTGCACACTAGCTTTAGCTTGGGAGAGGAACATTTACTTGGTCTTGTAAATTGTAAAAACAAAAGTCCTCTCTTGTTTTATAATTAGGCTACATATCACATTTCAAATATTTATCTTAATAAAAATTGGGATACTTGTATTTCATTTGGTGCCAGACCAGGGTTCCTCAAACATTTTACCGTTGTATTTTACCATTTAGGTTTGAAAGTGAACAAGTTGATGGTGGGAGAAAGAATGATTTGAGAAGAAAATTTAAATGCAAAGTGAGTAATCGTAATGGCCATTAGCGTTTAATTGAGTCCTCCGGCGTTATAAATCAAGATGTGACAGAGAGGGAGCATGAGGCCTGAATTTTAACACCAGCACGCTGATCTATTAGATGGCTTTAAGATGCACATGAACGGCGCACTAGGAAAAGGGCCAGTTTCTTGAACATCAGCTCCATCTATCTTGAGACTGAAGACATATACATTAGTTTGACAAATAGTCATATAACAGACCAGCATCATATATTTTCAGACCAATTTCAAGCATAAATTGAACACGGCTTTTGTCATCATGATAGCATAGTTAATAAATCTGCTGGTCCAGAGACGGTCAGTATTTGTCTGATGCAAAAAATTCATGCATTTAAAAAAAAAAAAGCATATTCTTTCCTGCTTCAAGTCTTTTAAATATTAGAAAATAAATGATTTATGTGTTGTAATACCTTACTATAACATCCTGCTGTGCTCTGCATGTTTAAATGTTTGATATCAAGATCCTGTTAGGAACATTCTTCAGAAAACTGGAAGTGGATCAAGGATGAAAGTGGAAATCATTTGACTCGGACAGTAATATAAAACATAATGAGTTAATTTCATGTTTGCTAACCTTTTATCTTCTTCTGCTTACAATGAATGCAAAGAAAACTGCAGATTAAAAATGTATGCTGTAAAAACAGAATCTGCAAACAAAAGATATTCTGTAATAAAAACGTTATCAAACTCTTTAGACTCCAGCACGAAATTGGACTGACAATGACACGGTGTTCGTTCACAGCAGAAATCTCATTAATTGGGTGGAATTTAATTATATGCATCGCTTAGTCACTGTTATCTCCATTGCAGATGTTAACCTGAGATTCACTGCATGTCTTCTCTGAGGACAAGCATTGCTAATTAAATACATTTTGAACGCAGCCTTTGCACTTTGCATCTGCTGTGATGCATTTCATATTTAGTTAGTAGGAAGAAAACAGCCCAGAGATGTGTTCCTAAAAGTAACATCAAATTTTGCTTCATGACCGAATGTGACTTTTAGCCTGAAACAAATCACAGGTTTTTGTTTTCATGTTAAAGTTGCATGACATTAGAAATCAAATTGACCTTGATCTTTTGACATATACACTCACCGGCCACTTTATTAGGTACACCTGTCCAACTGCTCGTTAACACTTAATTTCTAAGCAGCCAATCACATGGCGGCAACTCAGTGCATTTAGGCATGTAGACATGGTCAAGACAATCTCCTGCAGTTCAAACCGAGCATCAGTATGGGGAAGAAAGGTGATTTGAGTGACTTTGAACGTGGCATGATTGTTGGTGCCAGAAGGGCTGGTCTGAGTATTTTAGAAACTGCTAATCTACTAGGATTTTCACGCACAACCATCTCTAGGGTTTACAGAGAATGGTCCGAAAAAGAAAAAACATCCAGTGAGCGGCAGTTCTGTGGGCGGAAATGCCTTGTTGATGCCAGAGGTCAGAGGAGAATGGCCAGACTGGTTCGAGCTGATAGAAGGGCAACAGTGACTGAAATAACCACTCGTTACAACCGAGGTATGCAGCAAAGCATTTGTGAAGCCACAACACGCACAACCTTGAGGCGGATGGGCTACAACAGCAGAAGACTCCACCGGGTACCACTCATCTCCACTACAAATAGGAAAAAGAGGCTACAATTTGCAAGAGCTCACCAAAATTGAACAGTTGAAGACTGGAAAAATGTTGCCTGGTCTGATGAGTCTCGATTTCTGTTGAGACATTCAGATGTTAGAGTCAGAATTTGGCGTAAACAGAATGAGAACATGGAACCATCATGCCTTGTTACCACTGTGCAGGCTGGTGGTGGTGGTGTAATGGTGTGGGGGATGTTTTCCTGGCACACTTTAGGCCCCTTAGTGCCAATTGGGCATCGTTTAAATGCCACGGCCTACCTGAGCATTGTTTCTGACCATGTCCATCCCTTTATGGCCACCATGTACCCATCCTCTGATGGCTACTTCCACCATGTCACAAAGCTCTAATCATTTCAAATTGGTTTCTTGAACATGACAATGAGTTCACTGTACTAAAATGGCCTCCACAGTCACCAGATCTCAACCCAATAGAGCATCTTTGGGATGTGGTGGAACGGGAGATTCGCATCATGGATGTGCAGCCGACAAATCTGCGGCAACTGTGTGATGCCATCATGTCAATATGGACCAAACTCCCTGAGGAATGCTTCCAGCACCTTGTTGAATCTATGCCATGAAGAATTGAGGCAGTTCTGAAGGCAAAAGGGGGTCCAACCCGTTACTAGCATGGGGTACCTAATAAAGTGGCCGGTGAGTGTAAGAGGTCTTGTACCATTAAAACATCCTGCAAGTTTCAGAGCTTAAAACATTATCCTCATTATAAACAAAGCATTTATTTAATCATGCTCCAAAAACAGCTCGTTTTGATATTACAGGATCTGTGACGTCACACGGGCGAATACATTTGCATATGACTTATACATCATCACACCGTAGGCCCCGCCCCCTGGCGTTCAGTTGCTTAAAGCTGCCGTCGGCAACATTTTTTTGATCATATTCAGTGAAATCGACACTATAATCCGACAGAACAACATAAATAAAGTGGTTTTAGAAAAAAACCCGAGCTTCTAACTCCACCTGGAGCGTGTTATTTGTTTTGCAAAAATCCACCGCTCCCGGATCATCGGGTCCAATCAGCGCAGGGGGGTGAGATCTGACTGTCAATCACAGATCGGGCACACGCCACCCCTCGCGCACGTTACAATCACATGCACACGCCGGAAGTTCGCGCAGTAACGAAGAGTGATGACGGATGTATCTCGCTTTCAAAACACTAACAAATCAAGTATGCTCATTTAGAGTATAAATGACGTTAGCAATTGCAATCTATCGGTAGATTAGCATACCTCCAAATACTCCATGGTGTTGATGGATGCTGATGAGACGGGCACGTTCACAGATAACCTGGTGCACACGCACTGACGAGCATGAACTCGGTGGGAGGGTATTCGTTAATAGTGGGGGAGGGGCATGAGAGTTGTAAAAATTAAATTTTTTGCCTAAGTCCACTCAATCTGCCAGACTTGCCGACTGCAGCTTTAACGTTTGGCATTCGCCTTCACTGGATGTGAACGTCACAGCAAAAGCAAATAAAACCCATTATAATCACTGACGCTGTCTACACTAAAACAGTGTACAGATGTGTGTTCAGTTTCTGACACACTCCACACGCTTGAGTCTGTCGACAACAGGACAAATGGAAGAGTGAAAGAACGTTCGCTTTAACACGTCCAGTTTAAACAGCTCGTTTGTGTCTCTCTACAGACTTCAGAAGGATCCAATTATTATTATTATTACATGTTTCTTCAGAGCATTTAGTTTTGTAAACGAGGCACAGTGTTATGAAGGGTTCGCAAAGAAACTTTTGTTCTTGAAAGATGAAGCAGCAACTGTATTGGATCTGACAGCAGCTGCATCACAAACCATAAGTAAATCATTTCATGGCCATTTTATTTGGATAATGTTTCGAAAACACTGTTGATACTGTTTCCTATGCAATGACGTCAGCCAATCATAACAGTGGCCGTTTACTGACAAGCCTTAACGGAGCAGAGCATTAAAAGCGGATCATTTCAGACAAGAGGGTCAAAATGAGGTTTGAAAATAATTGTTTTTCTGCATATCCTCCTGAGACCCAGAAAAAAAAAGTTTTTTGAATTTAGTTTTTTTCCATGTCATCACACTGTTTAGAGCACAATAAACAAATGGTAAAAAAACACATATATAAAATAATATTTTATTCATACGTTATGCTATGTCCTCTGTAGTGGACGCCAGGACTAAGTTGTTTAAAAAATAAAATGACATGAAATTATATGTATAGGCAAAAACAATGGGATTTTTTTTTCAATCACCAATACATTTTGGGGTTTCAGGATTTTTTCAACCAAAATTTGTATAAAGATTATTCTCAACTATGTTATGAAAGAAATAATGGAATGAATTGATACACCATTTTACTTTTTGCAATATGTGGGTAAAATGGCCATAAGTTAATATTCCCATTCAATGCAATGTATCTATACACTGTATCTAATTTGCACATTAATGTGTTCTGGGAGCAACATTTAATGAAAGAATAAAGGGTAATAATTGGAGTAATAATTGGCAACATTTTAATAACAATATCTAACATTTCATAGGAATATTGATGTATAATTTATTTCCATATTCACTTGTTGTGTCTCCCAGAATGCCTGATAAACATGATTTTAGTCCTGATGTCCTCTACAGTGGACACGTTTGAAATCAATGCCCTGTTCTGTAACAGAAAGTTTTTTTTTTTTTTAAACCCCTTAACATTTTCCTGAGATGTTGTTTTATGAAATACAATTTGAAAAGTAGTCCAATTTATATTATAATTACACTATATTATCATATTTCCATAAGAATGCTACATTTGATCACTAAATTAATGTCAGACATTTTTAAAGACCAAGGAGAAGTTGTTTTCATGGTGAAACCTCCAAACATTTGGTATCTCTGAAAAGTCCTGAATGTGCTCTTTACAGGACAGCCAGGTTGTGTCATGTGACATGTATGATGTCAGAGAAATTCACTAAAATATAATGTCCACTACAGTGGACAAAAGTCTATTCTTGGGTCCCAGGAGGATATATGTTTGTTTGTGCAAAACAATATTAGCCCTATTAATAAGTGAACCTAAAGGAACAACTTAATTACAAAATAAAAAATATTCATGTCATGAACCCTTTAAATCTTATCAACATGACCTTTCAGGTCACTCAATAATAATAATAATAATAATAATAATAATAATAATAGCACAATATTTTACAGCCTCAGCTGCCTTTTATTACTAATCTGAATCCCCAGTGTCTGCCTGCAATTTAGATGGACAGATTCTCATTTCTATTGGATGGCAATGTTCCCAGCTTATGTTAAATGATTCAGTGCTTTCAAACATAAAATATAGGGCTGGCATTAATAAAATAAAGCATTGTTTAAACAGCAGCAAAGACTTACTACTTTAAAACTGCAGGAGCACATGTTTGTGAGTTATGGAGCGGTGAAAATCAGGCTGGATGTGGTACAAAGACAGACGTATGTTGATGGTTGATCTACTAGCTGCAGTTAGACTCCTGGTCAGCAGGGGGAGCTCAAATGACACTGAAATGTGTGTATGAGAGACACATCATCCTACACAGTAGCTACTAGTGCCTTTAAATAGAGAGGCTGTAGCCACTCTACAGCAATACATTAAATTATCCACTTCCCTTTACTTCTCTCACCTGTCCTGATACTCTTTCATTCTGGACAGATGAGAGAATATGTTAAGATTTTGTTGCTGCAATTTTGCCGTCACCCAACAAGACTTAATTGAGTGCAACCTTAAAGTCCCCGTGAACCGGAAGTTGCAAACGACTTTTCTCCAGTGTTGTGACGTATTTCCGAGAGAAACGGAATACTAAATGAGGCAAAATGGTGGGCGTGGCTTTTTTCCCAACTAGCACCTGATTGGATCTAGAAAAGTAGGTGTTTTCATTCAGCCTGTCTACTGTCAGTTGGAGGGGCGTGATTACGGATGTTAAGAAGACGCCCAAACCGTGAAACCTACGTCATCAGGCAAGGTCCTCCAACGCAGAGGGGAGGGGAAATTTCAGATTTTGATTAAAGATTACGAAGCCAAAATTTTTTTTTGTGTGGATTGACTTGCATGGATGAATTGTTCACAACAAAACGATCAATTTAGCCCTCTGGACTTCTTCGTAAATGGGTTACACTTAGCTTCCTCCCGGTCAAAAACAGACGAAGCCTTAAAATTTAACTTTACTTCTTCCCAGGATAACCATTCAAATATATTTTTGTTCTATAATATTTTCTGATTATTATTTAGAATTTTTATAATTTTTTAGGATACTTTGCATTAATTATATAATTTTTATGATCTATTTTTTCCATTAGAATTAATATACATATTTTTATTTTATATATATATATATTTTTTTTCAATAAATACAACATTTCACATCAAAATAGAGTGTCAGCTTAATAAAAAAAAAAATTCAAGTAGAAGAGCGCCACCCAGTGGCTTTAAAAATAGTTACATGTGTGCAATGTCCTGTACAGCCTGTAGGCTGCCTATAGCTTCCTATATAAATACATAGAAAGGCTTTTTGATTCTTTTTGTTGGTTTAGACATGATTTCTCAATCTTATTCGTTTTTTTTTTATTTAAATATACATTTAGATATTCTAAAAGACTAATTATTTATTTTTTTTAACAAATTTTTTAAGATAAGTATTAGGTTTTGCGTTATGATTACAATCAAACTATAGCATTTGGTTAGAAAGGGAACACAATGCAAACATTTTTGTTACTCAGTATTTGATCATTCAAATAATTTAACAAAAAAAGGGATGGTTAGTGATAATTCAAAACACTTCATACAGACATTTTGCAATAAATTGGTATTTTTTATTAATTTTAATTCAATAAGTAGTAATAACTTCAGAAGGGAACAGCAATTGTGATGAACGTAAATAAACAAAATAAATAACAGCAAACAATCATTTACTAGGTTAAAAAATAAAATGTTAATAATAATAATAATAACAATAATAAACATTATTTTAACTATATACATACAAACTGTAATTATTTGTAATTCTGTTGTAGTCTTGCCAGTTTATCTGTGTGTGTGTGTGTGTGTGTGTGTGTATGTGTGTGCGTGTGTGTGCGTGTGTGTGTGTGTGTGTGTGTGTGTGTGTTGCATTTGAGTGACACTCTTTTGTATTTTTTATTTATAAATTTTTGCATATTCTCAAATATATGCAAAAATTGCTGTTGCAGTCTTACCAGTTAATCTCTCTCTCTCTCTCTCTCTCTCTCTCTCTCTCTCTCTCTCTCTCTCTCTCTCTCTCTCTCTCTCTCTCTCTCTCTCTCTCTCTCTCTCTCTGTGTGTGTGTGTGTGTGTGCGTGCATGCGTGTGTGGGTGTGAGTGCGCATTTGAGCAAGATTTTTTTCTCATTTATTGATTTTATTTTTCATATTCTACAAATTTGCTGTTGCAGTCTTGCCAGTTTATCTGTGTATGTGTGTGTGTGTGTGTGCGTGTGTGTGTGTGTGTGTGTGTGTGTGTGTGTGGGGTGATCTTATTTGCACTCTTGATGTTCAAGAGTGTCACCCCTTCATTGCTGTACACTTTTTTTCGGCACAGTCGCTGATCTGTAGCTTGTACCAGCAAAAGTTTCTCTGAGTTTTCCTATTTTTTCGTATTTCCCATTCATTTCCTATGTCGGTCATTTTTGACCGGGAGGAAGCTAAGTGTGACTTTTTTTTTTACGACCCTTTAACAAATCAGAATCATCTCCTTGATTTTTGTGTGTGTTCATATAGGTAATACATGAAAAGTCACCAAGTTTCAGCCCGATCCGATCAAGCAAAAAAATTAAACATTTCAAAACGTAACAGTTTTCGGTCATTTTTGACCGAAGAAGCCCAGAGGGTTAGGCAAACAAAGTAAGTATGGTCAAATTTGAATTCATGGGGACTTTAATGAGGAGAGGAGAGACTGCTGGCTGTAATGAGGCCAGATTTGTGCCTGTACTTGAAGGAGTACTCATTTAACTCTCCCTGTGAAGCTGCACTTCTTGGTTTAAAGGAGTATGAGTCTGAATTTGCTGTAAAAAATTTGTGAGAATTGCTAAGCTGTTTCATCATGCCGACAGGTATTTGGAGAGCTGAAGGCTTTGTAAGTATAATTAACATGATTTAGGAGAGAAGAACATTTTAAAAACACATTTGGGGAGAGCACTGAGAGAACAATTTAATTGCCTAGTGGTTGCTCCTTCATTGGTGAAGAGACTTAACAGAGTTCTTATGTTTTATGCTATTTTATTGTCACATAAATTGTCATAAAATCATTATTATTTTTAAATGTACCGATTTTTGTAGCCATTTTCTAAAGATCAGCTTGAATTTGATAATGTTGATATATGGCTTTCTGGAATACTTGATTTCAGTGTACTTGAATAGCCGTCGTCAATAGACCTTATTCAGAGTAGCGCCATGACAGGTATAAAAGCTAGGCTGTGAGGGCTACACTTACCGTGTTTTTAATGGTGTTTGCTGTAAAAAGCTGTATAATAAAGCTCCTATATCATGTTGTTTGGAGTTTTTGTGCTCCAATGTCCTGGGAAGGTGTTTTTGCAGTGTTTCGTCAGCTGAATCAAAAAACACATTAAATAACAGTACAAGCCATTGAAGAGATGTATGTCTATCCCTAACAGCCTCGTAAAAAGTAAAAGATGGCGCTGCTGTGAAATTGACCTTATAGCCCCGCCCCTTTTCAGCGCGTTCGTCAACTTCCGGTTTGTATTTTTTCCACAGATCTTACGAATTTATGAATGATCCAGTCGTTTTAAAATAATTTATGACATCCGCTTCAAACATTACAATGTTAATGATGATTTTTGTTAAGTCTACATTAAATAAATCCACTTCACCAGCTAATTACTCGACAGCGATGCCATCGAAATAAAAAAACGGAAGATCGTAAAATCTGTATAACACTGTATCTGACCAATCGTGTAAATTAAACTAGTGTCATGAACAATCAAAGTGTCCACAAATGGGTCGAGGTCTTATTCAAAATCGCACCCTATACCCTTATTCACTATATATTTTGTCCACTGAATAAGAGGATGAAAATGAGTGAGCGAATTTGGACACCAGAAATGCTGTGGACGTCATCTTCTGGTGAAATGGGGGAATTCATTTGACACAACGCTCACAGTAGATGCATCCCAGTACAAAATGTAGTAGCAATTGTGACAGCTGCTGTTTATGAGTGACATTATCGCTTGTACTAGAGTTAATTGAAAGTTATATTATACTGTCTGAAAACAAAACAGGGATACAAACTGTCTAAATATGTTCACCATGGTCCATGTCTGTATTTAATAAAGAGTATAAACTATATATAATCGCATCTTAGTAAGATATGTCAACATTTGAACCCCTTTAAAGTTATGATGTTTAATTTTACATTTGTATCATTGGATGTTAACATGTTAAACAACGTGTTAAATCATGCTAGCAACATACTAATCATGTTAACAGCATGCTAAAACAGGCTAGCAATGTGTTAAAACATGCTAGCTACTTGCTAGCAACATGTTAATAATTACTAGCAACATGTTCTTTTTAGACTTTCAACTTTCTGACCTGGCTTTATCAAGCCAACATCAAAGTTTGTCAGCAAACTTTACTCGTCTGGTTTTACATTATTATCATTGACTTAATATAGCATCTGTTATTGTTGTTTACACTGTGATGTTTTCCGAACAGCTATTTTCTTTCCAGTTTTGGATAAGAGAATTGTATTTTCCCCCCATAAACTGATGTTCTGTCATTGTTTTTAATATGTAAATATTTATTTATGATTTGTTTTTCAGACGACCACTATTTACCGCACAATCGGCTATACGTTTTTAGAAACCTGAAGTTTTAAGCAGCTCAGACCGTAGCAATAAAGGCCTGTGTCAGTATTTGGAAACTGTCGGCCTAATGTTCAAAAAGAGTGTGTCTTTGCCCCAGATTTAATCTCACAGCAGGCAATAAACCAGTGAGCAATTTCTGAGAGAGACGAGCTCTGTAACATGACAGTGGAAAATCCCAGCAGATATGTCCGATCCACTGCATGCTCTTCATCATACCAGGGCCTGACAGCTCTATCATGTAGGCAAATAAAATGACACAAACAGCAATAAGGCCATCATAAATCCCAGCAGCAGGAACATGCTGTATGATCCCAATCTAATGGCCAGTATTCAGCTCACATTGCAGCGTTTCAGTGTGTAGTGTCATGTAAACAGTCAGGGTGCTTCTAATGATGCATTGCAAATGCAAAACTGTGAGTGGTAAAATTGATTGCATGCTCCATGGAACGGCATGGTGATAATAGCCACGTGAAGCGTATTCATTTGAACCACTTTTTGATAGAACAAACTGTATGCCAAATGCATTCTCTGTTTCCCTTTTTAAGAAGAACATCTCTAGTGATATTTATGATTCATGTGGAGGGAAAGCATTATTAAATGTATACTCCACTAGCCTGGATGCCAGCCCACAACATTTTTTGATCGGGAAGTTCGGTCTGGACTCGATCCATTGAGGAGTAATTATGATCGGTTCAGAAATCGTCGGGCCAATCAAATTGCCAGGGCGGGCTTTATACGATGATGGACAGATGATCTGCAGTTACGTAATCATCACGTTATCAAAGAGCGCTTGGGTTGAACTGGTTTCCCTCAGAGATGACTGCCGCTGGAGAACTGAGATGTAGAGATCCCGCTATTGCGTCTGTTGTAAAAGAAATCGACAGCGCATTCATTTTAAAAGACGAACAGAAAGATGTTTGTCGATCGGAAAGATGTGTTTGCCGTCCTTCCTACGGGATTCGGCAAAAGTTTAATTTATCAGCTGGCTCCGATGGTCTCTAAGAAGATGGGACACAATGAAAACCCTGTGGTCGTTGTGGTTTCTCCTTTGGTCGCACTTATGGAGGACCAAGTATAAGAAGCAACACTCTTTTACTACTTCTTCCAGCGTGCGTGCAGTTGAGTTCTGTTGACAACTTTGCGTAGCTCAACATACGCCACTTACTGCGTTGCTCTGATTGGTTGTAGGTCTATCCAATTGAGTGCAGAGGTTTCTTTTTTCCTGGTTCGGTTAAGACACGCCTCATAATCAAAGCCCTATGGAGCCGTATCAGACTCACATTCTGACTAGAATATGAGTATTGTGAAGTCAGGCTAATACTCCACCCAAAAATGAAAACACTTTCATCGTTTACTCACCCTCAAGCCGTATGTACATGACTTTCTTTCTTTAGATGAACACAAACCAAGATTTTTTGAAAAATAATCCATCTCTGGAAGTCCATACAAAGCAAGTGTGCATGGAGCTCCAAAATTGACACTTTAAAAACCACACAAAGTGAACACGACAGTAATCCACACCACCTCAGTTGAAAGATCAATGTGTTCGGAAGTAAAACTTCGAACAATTTAAACTGTAAACCGTTGATTCTGGCCAGCTGTGAAATGCGGGTTTATGAATTCACGCTTGACAGACATCAGCATGTTATAAGCGCTGTGAAACTCACGCAACAAGTGATTGATTACATGTTTGTGACGGTAGGAAACGGGCGATTTCAAAACGCGTTTTCGAGACTGTCTTTGTTTCACTGCAGTTTTAAGGAGAAAAAATACTCAGCAATGGTGTTGTTGACTGATGAATTTGCACACGGTTTGTCTATAAGCATACTAAAAACACCACATAAACAACATTAAAAAATAGATTTTCACCACAGGGGGTCTTTAAAATATTCTTTAAAATACACACCTATCGTTTGCTTCAGAAGACATTGATTCATCAACTGGGGTTGTATGAATTATCAGTTTTGCATTTAAAAAAAATGCTGGGTTGTTTGAAACATGGCTTTGTTTTCTTCTGAAGAAATAAAGTCATATACATCTGGGAAAGCATGAGGGTGAGTAAATAAAATAATTTTCTTTATCTGGGGGGTGCATCCCTTTAAGGCTAAATCATGGCCTTGGCTACAGTGAAAAATGCTGCAGATTGCCTTGCCACGAAGGGTAAGCCAATCTACACGTCAACTGTGAAATCCGTTCCCAAGTCAGATGTCTTGGAATTATCTGAGGGCAAGAAGTGGAACAGGGCTGTCTCAGTCCTCGCCTGTGGACCGTCATGGTCCAGCCATCTGTACAAACCCTCAAGCCCCTATCAGCCATGCCCACTGGCCTCCTGAAAGCTTTTCCTTCTTTAGCTAGAGGGGGATATCAGGGGTGTGGGATGAATATGGCCGATGACAACTATGTCAGGGAAGTAGAATATGAAACCCCACAGAGAAAAGATTAATATTCATGTGCGAGCATATGGCTGTCCTTGGAAATAGCACAAAAAGTTCAAAGTTCTGCCACCATTCAACACAGAGTTTGCTCAAGCATGATACTCAGTTAAACAAACGGACCAGTCCTCTGTATTTGCATTTCAGTATTTCACGATTCATATTGAAATTCAAAGAATGTCGGCTTTGAGAAGGCCGTTTAGGATCTGCACCAATTCAGAATAAACAAGCTGATTATACATTCACAGCCAATCTGCATTTGCATTTCAAAACTGACAGTATCTAAAATTCGCATATGGCAAAGTTTTGCTTTATAATCTTGATGTTTTAATCTTGTACCAAACATCTTTAAAATTCTCAATGTGCTTCAGTTGCAGAGTGTACTTCCGAACAGATTAATTTCTAATTAATTTGACTGTACTTGCCCTCTTTAATTAGAAAGCAGAAATGGTGCACAAATACAAGCATGATGTTTCGTAAGGATATCTGTGCATGGTTCTTCTAGGCAGTTTATAGTGTTTCTAATTTGGCAGGGAAGAAAGTATAAAGCAATTGTCGAAACAAAAGCTGTCTCAACTGTAA
Organism: Rhinichthys klamathensis goyatoka; assembly: GCF_029890125.1. Taxonomy (NCBI): domain Eukaryota; kingdom Metazoa; phylum Chordata; class Actinopteri; order Cypriniformes; family Leuciscidae; genus Rhinichthys; species Rhinichthys klamathensis. The sequence continues at coordinate 6,580,366 of NW_026606558.1, forward strand.
TATGACACTTCTCGGATTTCTTTCAGGCCGTTGTTGAGCTGCCGCCCTATCAGCATCCAAACCAATTTCATAGCTGACATACACAATAGTCACACATATTTTCAACATGGTTCTGCTGAGAAATATGCCTGGAGAAAGAAAGGATGAGGACAGAAAAAACTCTGACAAGCTCATCTACTCTGGGGTTTGTTTTTCCAGTCTCATACAATGGCTCAAATCCAGCAGGCCTGCTATCTATTCAAGTCTATTTGTGAATAAGGAATAATGTCATTTGAAATTACTCAACCTGATTTGACGTCAGTGGACAGTAAGATTGTAGAAATAGGGGGTTAGAATTGATTCATATGTGCTTGTTAAGGCAAGCATTGCTATTACAATTTTAAAACCCTTTTAAGTATTAAACTTCATTGTGAATATGGGGCTTACATTAATAGATGGACTCCAGCAATATCTAGACCAGAATATCATAGAGTTTTAGAGAGAAGCAACCACCCACAACCCTTGCAACTGCATAGCAATAGGTTACAACCACTCAGAACACCTTTGCAACCGCATAGTAATACCCTGACAACAATACCCTTGCAACATGGAGGTGAGTTTTGCATGGGCAAACACCACATTTTCTTTAGAGAACGTAAAATTGCTATTGATATGAAAAAGGTCCTTGTAAGTGAATTATGCTATTTATATTAAGCTTTTGGCTTTCAATTAGATTAAAGCACTTCTAAAGCTTCGTTCACACTGCCAGAAACATGCTGCGACAAAGCGACATGATCCCATTTATTTCAATGGAGGGCTGGCGATTTCCAGCGACACGAGTGACAGTGACAGGATGGAGGCGTGTCCTGTGAGATATGTTTAACTTTATGCAAATGCAGAGCGATTGGCATTGGGGAAGATTCGTGGGTGCTAATTTGCATTATTTTACAGTTTTTATAGACATATAGACAATGACATACAAATGACTCACCCATTTGGTCACCCATTTAGCAGGGTTAGTTGACAAATGCCCTAAATATGATTTTCATTTACAATAACTAGTACTTAAATTCGGCATTACTAATTTTTGCATGCCATTAGTCGTGCAGACATTCAAGCTGCAAGGATCTCCTATTTCTTAGCTAAACTTGAGTCAGACATGAAGACTTACTCTGACCAGACCAGTGAGTTTGTTGTTGACTCGAGAACAGTTGCAATCGGATCAGTCAAAGCAGCGAATTAATCGTTCAGTGTTATTTGCAAACTGATTCAACAGATTCATTGAGAAGAATCAGCTCATTCTGTCAGGACCACTTCCATCAAAGATAACTGACGATTAGCATACAGTTTGGATTGGCGGTATGGTTCTGTTCTGGACAAAAACTAAACGAACATCCATGCAACCTAGCATGGATAAGAGCAAGCCGTGAAATAACCCCCGTAAACTCCTGCTGTGAGGTTTCCCCATAAACAGCTTTGTGGGGTTCACATTAAATCTAAGAGCATTTCAGCATCACCAACCTGGACAGCTGTCCATTAGCACATGAGATACAGTTGCTCTGCTATCTAATATCAAACTACTGCACAATCTTATTTAATGTATGGAAAGTCATGCACAGCAGACCAGCACTTCAATAAATTACCGACACTCCCAGAATGCATGTGGTGGTGGTGTTACCAGGTCATTTCAATATAATGAGCTGTTGTACACAGCAGAGGCTTGTTGTCCAAACACTTTTGGTGCTCATTATAGTTAATCACTTTTATCGTTTGGGGGCCAGAGAGTGTCTCAGACCTTGGTAGATAACATTCCTCTGTTGTTAACTCATGGGGAAGATCTGAAGCTGGAAATATTTGTGATGAAAACACATAATCCCCAGTGGGCAATCTTCATATCTAAACACTATGCAGTATGCCCTGCATGAAAATAACATTAGTTGGAAAGCATCATTATGCTCTGACAGCTCGAACCGAACGGAAATTATATTGAAATGACAAGTTATCTGGAGAAACTGTCAGTCGAAAGTAGGCCCTAATTTATTCCAAAACAATCAGTGAGTCAGCAGACATGGAAAGCAAATGTGGGCTGGAAAGAGTAAATATTATGAAGATTTAACTGGATTTATGGATAAATTGATCCTAATGTTTGCATTTGCATGTGTACATGTGGTAGATGTTTTTATAAGCATCAAGTTCTGTCATCATTAATTCACCTTCATGTTGTTTCAAACTTATGTCACTTTCTTTATTCCGTAGAACACAAAAGAAGATATTTTAAAGAATGTTACAATTGCTTTCTTCAATAAAGTGAAAGTCAGTGGGGTCAAAAATAGTTTTGGACCCCATTAACTTGCGCATTTTGTTAACAAAATCTTATTTTGTGTTCCACAGAAAAAAGAAAGTCCTACAGGTTTGGAACGACCTTAGATGATGAGAAAAAAAAATATTATTTATATCCCTTTAAAGCAGGGATTGCCAAAGGGTTTGGTCAGCCAAAACCCTTTGACTAAAATATTTACTTGTACTCTTAAAATGTATAAATTTGATAATATTTCAATAATTTAACAACACATTCGTAGGCGGTGAGGCTTCAGGGTAAGGTAAGGAGATGCTCTTCCTCTTTAAAAACACATTTGAAATAGATTTCCTCGAAATAGTTTCAAGTTACGAGTCGCCGCACAACCTACACATCCTGTGTAATTAAAGCATCTATGTTCACAAACCAACCACTGTTAATTTCAACAGAAAAGCAACTATATTTGGGAATTGGCATAAAGCGTGCAAAGATCACTCCAAATAGTCACTAAAAAGCTGTCACTCATCTTATTTCATTACAATCTCACAAAGTTACGATATAATCACTGAAGCTAACAGCACGATGAATTTCTTATTTGCATATTGTTTGTTATAATGAGAGGACTTGCAAGCGTGCAGAACTCAGAATCCACATTTTTTGGTTCAGTTTTTGTTCAGTGCTAACTCAGACACCTCTGATTGGCCATTGCGTTCAAGAAATCAACAGATATGTTTGTGATTGGCTACATTGCTTAACGCTGCATAAACATGTTGTAAATAGAAACCTTTGACATTCTCCAGAGCGCAAACACAGATATGCACTGGATTGCTTGCCAAATATGTTTTTTTTTTTTTCAATAACCTCCACCAAAAGTTTCACATAATTGCAGAATAGACCTGCACAACAATCAGGAAGAGTTTTGCACTACAAAACAGTTTAATTTCAGCAATATTCTAGGGATATTTGGTGTGAATTGCTCTCTTGAGCTCATGGCAAAGCATCAGGTCTCTCTCTGGGTCTCTCTAGTCTAGATGATCCTGTTTCACTCCTGTGCTTTGGGTTTTTGTCCTGTTGCATCACCCAACTTCTGCTGAGCTTCAGTTGGCGGACAGATGGTCTTAGATTCGCTCTGGAACATCGTCTCTCTGGGTCGGCGTGAAAGCCGATTGGATTTGTCAGTTTGATGGTGATGTCAAACTGTTCTCAAAGCACAAATGTGTGACTGTTGGGGAAAAGTTATTAATCATCACAAATATGTTCCAGTACATTTCAAGTAGCAATCCAGGTAAATCAGCAATGAGTTTCCCTGAAAATATAGCCATGTATGCACCAGATGTGAAGTCGTTTGTAAGGTAAATACACCTGTTTCTTAAAATCACTGTAAATGTGCTTGTCAGTATCCTCACTTTATATACACTGACCTTTTCAAAGTCCATAAAATCATGCAAACAATTTCTCAACACACACATGTGGATGTGAATAACAATTTGCTTCCCACAGACGCTGTCCTCTGCAGCTGTCTGGACCCTACAAATTAAAAGCTCGAGACGGTTTAAGGTCTTCATTAATGAGCAATGATTGCACACTCGGCTGCTCTGAAATATTTCCTCAATTTTCTAATTTCATATATTTTTTCTAAAAGGTTACCGTTGACATGTTGACAGTTTAACTGATGTGGCTGTCATTCGCTTCTGAATTAATATGACCTTTTACTGCAAACACAGCAAAACACTGCATTTCTCTTTTGAATCAAATGAAAATGTTGTCTGAGGTAATCTACTCGATGTGTCCTTACAGAGCAGCACTAGCAAAAAATGGTCATAAATGTAATATATAGCACTAAAACAGTTTTGCAGAAAGGACAAAAAATGTAACCTGAAATGCATGCTACTTATTTAACCTTTTGCCAGGTGATACATTGGATATCAAATGCAATAATATTAAAAATACTAAAATTTACTTAGGGTTATGATACAAAAGTAAAAAAATAAAATAATAATCAAACACAATGGTGTTTCACTCCTGGGTGATTTTGTTGTTGAACAAATTGGTTAAATTAATTCAGTGACTCGTTCATAAAGACAGTCACTTGTTTCGTTCCTGAATGATTTAGCGTTTTGAATGAATTAGTTAAATGAGTGATTCAATGACTCACTCGTACAGACTTTATATGTGTGTTTGTCTTGAACCGATCGCTCAGTGTATGACATCAAAGTACCGCGAGTTAAAGATCGGACGGCTCCGTATGCTTTCGAATCGTCTCGCGGTACTTTGATGTCAGACACCGATCGGTCTGAGCAGACGAACACACCTAAATCGTTCCTGAATGAATCAGCATTTTGAACGAATCAGTTGAATTAATTATTTAAGTCACTCATCTAGTCACCTATTGGCTTAACCAATATATATAACCTGTCCAATCATATTTGAGAACTGGAACTAGCCTAACTGTATAATAATAAACAATATTATACAGGCTATAGATTGTTTTCCTTCAGGAACCATATTTTATATTTGACATCAAGTGTAACAATATACAAAATACTCAAATTAGTTATGATACCAAAGTAAACAAAAATATGTATATGTAAATAATATGTATAATCAAACACTGAAATGTATTAATAATATTAATGTAATATAAAAACTATTGTTATTAGTCGTATTTTTAATATATTGCATATAAATAATTGCAAGGAAATGTTTTTTTTTTATTCCTGTCATAGCATACAATCATCATTAACGCATAGTAATCAGTGCAAGCAATATTAATTGTAGTGTTTGCATTAAGGATGTTATTTGATTTTTTGAAAACCAAAACACGTCATTAGAATAATGTTAACTTTCTAATTCTTGTGGCAAAACTTTATTTTCACAAACAATGGTTTCTTTAAAATATACCTACTTTTATAGAGTCTGTATGCAAAGTAGAACATTTAATCAAATCACTAGCATTTATTTATTAAAATAAATAAATAAAAAATATGACGAGGTCTTTCGTGTACCGTAAATGTTAAGCTATTTCCCCCCTCTTTTGCTCTCTTGTTTTGTTTTTACTTTTGTCTGATATGGGATTGTTACATTGTGCTAGAATAAGTGTACATGTTTGATAAATGTATATGTTTGAAAATGTTCAAGATCCTCTGAAAGATGTAATGTGTTTACACTCTTGTAATCTTTCTTTCATTAAAAGAAAAAAAGTAATTAGTGCAAGCAGCACAATGAAGCATTGAGTGCATGGGCGTTTAATTGGTAATCTGCTTGCAAATAAACAATAATCAACCATCTTGAATATTACTCTAAAACAGAAACCACTAAAATCAAATTCAATCAATATTTAATAACTTTCAAAAGCTCTGGGCATGTCAAGAGTCGCTCATGCACGGTCGGCCTGCGGGCCAGTGGGGCAGATGTGCGATGACAGAGAGAGTGATGTGTGCCATCTGCATTGTCCCGCTAACATCTGCATCTCCTTTCTCTGTTTATGAGTGTCTCACAGATGGACATCCATTATGCACGCGGATGAAAGGAAGGGGACAGCGAGGCATGCACAATGGCAGACGGTGCATCTGCAGAGCAGGGGAACAGTGGATGTCAAAACTATTTTAAGTTCCCATCAACAAAACAATGAAGACGACACAGTTGGCCAATATCGCTCATTTAATTCAAAATAAAGTCAGTCATAGTCATACAGGTTTAGAAAGTATGGAAGCGTGTTTCCACCACGGAATAAAACAAATTAAAAAGATAATTCCGACTTTTTCCTCACAATTGCTAGCCTGGTTAAAACCAGACCATTCTCAGTTGTAACGGAGTTATGGTCTGGCAAAGCGTCATAGACAAATCATTTCCAGAGGGGCGTCACCAACGGACGTCGCGGATAGACCTAAACCCAATCAGAGCGATGAAGGAGATGACGTATGCAGAGCGGCGGAGAAACATCTCCGAGTGTTGTTCTTTGCTCGGTTTTTAACTAAAAGGAAACGTTCAAATATCTTAAAACAGACGCGATAGCTGATTCAAACGAGTGATGTTCGACGGCGGCATCCATCTTTGTAATGTAGGCTACAAAATCTGCTTCAAAATCCCAGCGCTGTCGTCATCGTGTAAAGCCCGCCCCAACGTTTCTGATTGCTGCCGCGATTTCGGCGGATTGGAAATGGGCTTGAATGAGCTCTTTGCCAGACTAACTTTCAGAGCAAATCTAAATTTGCCGGAAGTTGTCTGGGTTTTCCCAGGCTACACAATTGCAAGTTATAAAGTCAGAATTGCGTAATATAAACTCTTTTATTTTGATAATATGAGGGGACAGCCATTTGTAGTGGTGTCCGAAACCATAGCGGAAGTTATCAAGTGCGCTTATTCAATCCCACAATACACCGCAATAACGAGTGTGTATGCTCAACGGCTAGAGATTAGCCAGAATGCACTGCGAGAGTCACGTGATGAATGAATTCCTGCGTCTCGCCAAAACATTGCGCCCGCAGCTGAATCATCCATCCATCCATTTTCCAAACCGCTGCCTGGTCCAATGTGGCTACAGCGTAATATCATACAAGTATAAATTCCTATTTAATTGATTATTAAATTGTTTAATTAAGGTTAAAACAAGCTAGATAAATTCAAGATAAATCTTTTCATCTTACTAGCTGCCAGTTTGCAAAGTTTCAAATGGTTATTAAACAGCGAGCAAAAGCGGCGCATTTGGTGTCTGAATTCACTCACTAGTTTTCATTCACTCCTTCAAGTGGACTATATTAGTGGACTAATGTAGGGAATAGTGGCGATTTCAAACACAGCCCATGTTTACGCAGATCTTCTTCTTAGCTTGTTTTTGGATTTGGAGATGCTGTACTATTTTAAAAATATGCGTAACATCGCCCCCTTACCGTATAAAACAGGGACTACCGGAAAAAAACTTGTCAATGGTGGGGAAATAATTAAATACCTGTTACTGTGCATTCACACCGGACGCGAATAGCGCGTCAAATTTGCGTCTACCGCGTCTAGTTTGACGCTTTACCACTTTGTGTTAATTCGCGCGTCAAGAGTGAAACTGACGCGCGTAAATTTTGCTTCAAACTTTTGTTTTTACGCGCGTCAGTTTCACTCTTGACGCGCGAATTAACACAAAGTGGTAAAGCGTCAAACTAGACGCGGTAGACGCGAATTTGACGCGCTATTCGCTATTCGTCAGAAGCGAAATCCGGAGGCCGCCATCTTTTTTAGATGTTTATCGAGCATTAGCATTAGCATTAATCGAGAGAGTCACCGCTCGTATTTGCTCTGGAGAGCAGAAACAGCTGCGTAGGGTACATCGTCACTGTACTCGGATCCACCAGACCCTCCGGAGGGTTTCAGGAGTTTCACCATTTGTTCCAGGAGCTAGGTTTGGTGGACCTAACGGTGAGGACGTTGACGAGGACAGCGTAGGCCATGTAAAGCCTCGGCCTCGAGTGGTCGCTGCCTGACGAGCCCGCGCTCTACAGCCCGGCAAGAGGTTCACCCTCGCCCGGACATTTATTTGATAATAAATGGAGCCAGCCTCCAAAAGTGAAACCTGTCCTGTGATTTTTATTTATTTATTATACACTAAGTGTTTGTTGTTTTTACATTAAAATAATAATGTTTCATATAATCTAAAATAGATATGGAATAAATAGCATTCAATACAAAATGAGTACTATCTCTCATATATTAAAATCAAGATTTTATGTGAAAGATTTGCTTTGTTGTGCATTAGAACCACACCCGACATTTTAGTAATATTACAAAATAGTTTATTAAAATAACATAAACTTTCACTTCACCACGTGACAGCAGCAAGCAGGCTCCTGATTGGTTAACGCGGCGCGAATTGACGCAGAAGTTCAAATTTTTCAACTAGGGCGGCAGACGCGAATTCGTGTCAAACGCGTGAATGCACAAATAGCACTAACTAAATCATTCGCGCGTAATGCGCGAATGAGGCGTATTCGCGTCTACCGCGCCGCGCTCTACGCCTCATTCGCGCCGCAGGAATGTTCTACGCGCGTAACGCGTCTTTGCATTGACTTAACATTGAAATCACTCGCGCCTGACGCGCTATTCGCGTCCGGTGTGAACGCACCATATGGCTTTTTATTTCCACTTTTGGCTTTTCCACTTTTTCTTTAAAGGTCCCCTGACATGGGGTTATTTTATTATTTTATAATGTTTCCTGGGTTACCCTTATAATGTTAGTATGTTTTTTAGATCAAAAACAGTCATAATTTAGAAATAAAAGGCATTTTTCCTAGCCTGATTTTAGCCTCTGATTTGAACGCTCTGTTTGAAGGGGCGTGTCTGCTGTGTGTAACCGGCCTCTGCTGTGATTGGCTGACATGCTTGCATATGAAATGGCTACATATTACATGTGAAACTCTCTCGAATACTTTTACTACAGCTATTACGTTTTTACTATTACAGCTATCGAGATTAACGAATCGTGAGAAGTTTTTAAAGTATTTAGATCTATTCCCATCACATAAAATGTTGCCGTCATGAGCATTGAGCAGATGACAGTCTGTTGATCGCGAGCATGAAGATCTTATCATTGCAACGCAGTTTCTGCACTCTCTCTAATGCTTTCCCCAATGCAAACACGAAGATGTACATACAGTAAGAGCTTCGTTGTGCAGTGTAACGTGCGTCATTGATTTCATAACGAGTTGTCCAGATAAACTCGCGCTGTGTGGAAAGATTGTTCTTTGATCGCTTTCTGTATAATTTGTTCAGAATTTAAATAAGATTATTTTCATCCTACTTAAAGAAACGATGTGAAGTTGATATTTTAGTCACTGGCTTGACTTACTGATGCACAAACAGTATTGAACGATTTTGAGAGAAAGATTAACTTACCTGTCTGAACTTGAACAATTAGGCTACACATCAGAAATTGTTGCTTGGTAGCTCGATCGATTTATTTTCAGACGTTCATCGAGTTGAGGAAACAGTCGTCGGTGAAATGTTTGGACCATACACAACTTGTCGGCGCATTTCCAGAGAAAATAAAATTAACCCATTGTTTCTTCAGAGGCTCGGATGAAGGAACTAAAAAATACTTTTGTGTTCATTTGTACACACGAACACTGATCAAATGCAATGCTTCGCTCGTTTGCAAGCCATGATATCTCTCGAGGAAAAACTCAAATCTCAAAGCTATTTCTCTAGGAAAAACTCAAATCGCGCCGGCGCGTTCGTCTTTCCTATTCCTAGCTCGTTTTCTCATGGACGGGCCAAATTCTCCGGGCGGGCAAAGCAGAGAAAGGGGAGGTAACCTTTCCTCGTTATGACGTCATAACGAGGAGATTCAAGATCAGCGCGTCTGAGCTGCAGAGAAGAGAAAAATAGCCAAAGCTCGGTTTACACCGATTGAAAATCTAGACACGAGGGGACCAAATACAGGCTAGGGGAACTAATATTAATGTTAAAAAACCTCAGAAAGTGAAAATTTCATGTCAGGGGACCTTTAAAATAAATGCTTGTCTGAGCTGATATGCGATTGGAAAAAGGAGAAGAATTAGTTAGGAAAAAGGCGGATACATACTTGGTTTGGTTGCGTCAAAAGTTTACACAACTGCTCCTGTCGAACATGGCAGGCTATTTGCTTATGGATGTATCACTCGCTGGCAATGATGGTAAAATTGTAACATATTGTCATAATGTGCTTTACGAACCCACAAAATGTTTCAGATGAAAGACACACACAACAGATACAGTCAGTTGACATATACATCTCTTTCTACACAGGCCAAAAATGAGGCAGGGATGCACGTTTGCTGACTTTGATCTGAAATACGTCAGGAAGACATCAAACAGGTTTCTGAGCTCCTGCTGTGGAAGAGTGGAGATGTGAACAGCATGACTAACCCCTCAGAAACCGCTCTCATCTTCACAGGGATATCAAACCGGGCGATGATGTTTATCAAAAGCTCAATTGCAATCAATACCTTAGAGTTTATAGAAATTAGATTTCCCTAAAAAAGGATCTGAATATGGTTTTCAGATCAGGGGAAAGGGTTTGATAGAGAGTTTTATAAAAATAAAAAATACATCTGCATATACTTTTAGAAAATGCATGAATGATAAATAAAATGTCCGGTATGTTTACTTAATGCTTAATGTCCCCCTGTGGTGAAAATCAAGTTTGTAATGATGTTAGTATGTCTATGTGGTGTTTTTAATATGCTTTATGTCACGATAAATACGGGTGAACCCAAACGCAAACAGGATGTATAACAAACAGTTTATTTACTAACAAACAGGGAAAACAAAAACCCACGAGGGGGCAAAACGTAGACAAAACACAAAGAGACTAAACTAGATTATGACTAACAAAAACTAGACAATACTCTGGAACAGGAAACTCACAGGATATCACAAGGTCTCAAAACTCACAAGGATCACACAGAGGTAAGGATCGCAATGAACCGACACAAGACAGCAAACACAAGGAGACTAAATAGGAGAACCAATAAAGGGAACAGGTGATGCTAACTAGACAATCATGACAAGCAAGGATAACAAGGAGGCGGGGTAAAGTAACGAGACACACAAGCACATGGCCAAAACCAAAGACCATGAGTTGTACACAAACATGGGTCTGCCATGATCCTGTCTCAGAACTAGAGAACTCAAGGACAGAATCATGACAGAACCCCCCCCTTAAAAAGCGGCTACCAGACGCTTCTCCAGAGGACACAAAACTCGAGACATAGACATGAACCAACACAACATAACCAATAATAACAAAGGCATACATGAAAACACAATGACAGGATTAGGGTGAAAAATTAGGAACAGTAAACAAGGGAGGGGAGGTGGAGGCACAACAAAGTTCACGGGAGACTGTCCAGGGTGGGTGAGTGGGACGGTGGTCTTGGGTCTACGGGATGTAGGCTTCTGACGAGGGACCCGGGCGGGTTTGGGTGCGGAAATGGTAGACACAGTCCGGGGTTGAGCCTTAACAGGGAGGAGAGGGGAAACATACAGAGGCTGGGTGACAGTGGGAACTGCTGCAACCGGCAACGGAACGAAGACAAGAGGTGTAGCCGGTGGTAAGTAATCGGGAACAAGAGGCGCTGCGGCAGACGGTGACGCTGGGACAGGACCCACGGTCTCATCTACAGATTCGAAACCCTCTGAAACAGATTCGGAACCCACACACTCCATCATTGACTCAGAAACAGAGTTCTCTGTAGTAACCATGGAGACCGCTCTCTCTGCAGCCGACTTGAAACCCGCACTCTCCTCTGCTGTGGACGCAGGACTTGAGGGTAAAACAGGTCTGACAGGAACTTCCAGAATCTTTACAAGACTAGACAAGTAGTTAGATAAAGTCTTGGCCGTAACTGCAATCGGCATGTCCTGAGGAGCTGATACTGCCCGGAGGAGTGCTTCTGCAGCTGTGTCGGCCGCCGCCCTCTCTGAAACTGACTCTGAGATATCGTTAGTGGCAACAGACTCGAAAACCATCTTCACTGCTGCAGGATCCGGAATAATCCTCTCTGCAGCAGCCTCAGGAACAACTCTCACCAGTGCTGACTGGGGACCTGCGCTCTCTGCAGCAGGTTCGAGAGTCCTCGTGGACTCAGGAGAAGACAGAGACGGAGAACAGAAAGTTCCCCTCTTCCTCCTCTTTCTTCTCGGCCGCGGAGCAGAGGCCAAAACCGGACTTGAGACCGGTTGGAAAGACTCAGAGGAAACCACAGCAGGAACTGTCGTCTCTGTGGAGGATGACTCTGAAGCCGACTCCCACGACAGCCGTCTCTCTCGTTTTCCACGAAGACTTGTAGCTGTGGAGGATGCTTCAGAGGTTGCGCTGGGACAAGTCTGGCTCACCAACGTGGCCACGGTGAGGATGCGACCCTCTGGAATCACGGGCAGCATACCAGGTGATGACGGTCTGATGGAAGTCCGTGATTCCTTCTGTGCCAAACAGGTAATCATCTCCTGGAACGGATGACGAACCAGTTTCTCCCGTTCAGCCAGAGGAGGCGGCTCATTCAGGCCCGCGATGAGGTAGCGTTTTAGTAGGGCGTCAGGCAAGAAAACCCTCCTCTCGTCCACGACCCGGGCGTACTCTCTCAGGGACCACTCACCCTGGGGAGGGAAGGGAAGTTTGCCCCTCCTACTATCAGCAATCGTCTCCTGCCACCATTGTACAAGAGGGTCCGAATGCTGATCAAGACGTGGTGGCATACTGTTTGCTGGGTTCTGGTATGGTCGGTTCATTCTGTCACGATAAATACGGGTGAACCCAAACGCAAACAGGATGTATAACAAACAGTTTATTTACTAACAAACAGGGAAAACAAAAACCCACGAGGGGGCAAAACGTAGACAAAACACAAAGAGACTAAACTAGATTATGACTAACAAAAACTAGACAATACTCTGGAACAGGAAACTCACAGGATATCACAAGGTCTCAAAACTCACAAGGATCACACAGAGGTAAGGATCGCAATGAACCGACACAAGACAGCAAACACAAGGAGACTAAATAGGAGAACCAATAAAGGGAACAGGTGATGCTAACTAGACAATCATGACAAGCAAGGATAACAAGGAGGCGGGGTAAAGTAACGAGACACACAAGCACATGGCCAAAACCAAAGACCATGAGTTGTACACAAACATGGGTCTGCCATGATCCTGTCTCAGAACTAAAGAACTCAAGGACAGAATCATGACACTTTAAGACAACCATGTGCATTGCAAATTCATAAGTCGACAGCATTGCTGAGTATTTTCTGCTTAAAACTGCAGTGAACCAAAGAAAGTCTCAAAAACACGGTTTGAAATCGCTGGTGTTTCTGACGTCACAAACTACCTTGTAACCAATCAGATCAACGTGCCGGAGGGCTTTAGCATATCATTAACAGGGAACTAGCAGGGGAGTCTCAAAAGATGCCATGTTATCCCAGTATATTTTGTTGATATGAAAAATCGGGTAGATTTGGCATTATAGAGGGTGTATGATGTATATTACAAAGTTATGATGAACTATAGCCTTTCTCCACTGACATTCTGAGTAGTTCAAAGCGTTTCTGATGATTGTTAGAAGTCCTCCAGGTCACACCAGTCCTCAGGTCTTTGCACTGGCTCCCAGTTACAATTAGGATTGATTTATCATTCAATGGCACAAGTCCTCAATACATCGCAGATATGCTCACTGAATATAAACCCAACACATCACTCAGATCATCAGGATCACATCAGCTAGAAACACCAAGGGTTCACTCAAATCCAGACTCGAAACACTTCGGTTCAGCTGTGCAGTTACTGAATGAACACTGTGCCACTGTACGTCCGACTGATTACACTGTGCTTTATTTTGCATCCTCCTTTTTATTCTAAACTGAACTCAAATGGCACTGAGAATTGGGTAAGAGAGATGAACCATGCTGATGGTCTGGGTCTGTGGTGAAGGAGTGAGTTTGACGTGATTAAACTCGAGGTTCTGTGAGGTGCCGACTGGATTCACTCCATTCCTAGAGCTTCCGGACAAATGTGTTTTTGGGGTGCGGACTGATGGGGCAGTGAACCCGAGGTTACCCCGTGAGTCAGTCCTCCTCCTGTCCGATTTTAGGGGAGACGCCCAATAGATTTCGTAGGCACGCCAAAATAACACCACAGACACAGTGTAATCACCATGGGGAAATCTCAGAGTAAAACTGGGAGTTGTGAAAAATGTGATACACCCCAACGTCATCATTCATTGGTAACACTTTACTTGAAGGGGTGTGCATACGACTAACATTACACCTTCATAATCATGACATGACACATGTTATGAATATGAAGGAAGTTTTATGCATGTTTATGACAACTGTCATTAAGTGTCATTCGCTCAATTATGACATTTTTTATGCAAATATGACATTGTTTGAGATGTCTTTGTTATGACACCTTGACATAAACCAATACATCATAACCTGTTAGTGTCTTTGTCATGACAACTCGACATTACTAAGACAACACAACATGATAAACATGACATAGCAGATTAATTATCAAACTTAAGAAACCACTTAGCTTTATAGGTTAACATTACATTAAACTGTCATGTGGTTGGTTTTGACATTAGCTGTCATGACGCCATTATAACTTTTTAATGACAAATTAAATTTGTACCACTGTAGTTGAGGTCAAGAAAAATATTCATGACAGTTATAATGGCGTCATGACAGCCAATGTCAAAACCAACCACATGACAGTTTAACTTAATTTAATGTCAAGTTGTCATGACAAAGACACTAGGTTATGATGTTATGGTTTATGTCAAGATGTCATAACAAAGACATCTTAAACAATGTCATATTTGCAATCAAAATGTTATTATTGAGCGAAACAAACTTAAAGGGATAGTTCACTTTGAAATTAATTTTTGGTATGTTTTAGCTTATACCTCAAGGGCATCCAAGATGTAGGTGTCTTTGTTTCCGCAGTAGTTTCAATTTTGATATTTTTAGGTCAAACCGTTCTTGTCTGTCAGTCATATAATGCAGGTCTATGGTAACTTCCTCAAAGAGCATGCACAGAGAAGTCCAAATTAAACATGATTTAATGACTCGTAAATGTAAGTACACATTGATGGCCTAAGACACGAAACGAGCGGTTTGTGTGAGAAAACTAACAGTATTTATATAGTTTTTACCTCTTGTAAACACAGCCACGTCCAAGTGATCTGAGGGCGCGGGCGCTTCGGTCTTTTACGGAAAGCGCCGGAAGTGATCTCTCGCGTGTGTACGTCACTCATTGTTTACACAGAACAGAGATTGTAGGTAAGACGGCTAATTAAAATGGTACTAATTTGCGCTTATCCGGAATGTTTAAACCGTCGTAAAAGAAAACAAGAAAAAAAGAAAAAAAAGAAAACAATTGTATGAGTGAGTACATGCGCGAGAGATCACTTCCGGCGCTTGCGCAGACCGAAGCGCCCGCGCCCTCAGATCACTTGGACGTGGCTGTGTTTACAAGAGGTAAAAATGATATAAATACTGTTCGTTTTCTCACACAAACCGCTCGTTTCGAGTCTTAGGCCGTCAATGTGTACTTCCATTTACGAGTCATTAAATCATGTTTGATTTGGACTTCTCTGTGCATGCTCTTTGAGGTGGACCCCATAGACCTGCATTATATGACTGACAGACAAGAACGGTTTGACCTAAAAATGTCAAAATTGAAACTACTGCGGAAACAAAGACACCTACATCTTGGATGCCCTTGAGTGTAAGCTAAACATACCAAAAATTAATTTCAAAGTGAACTATCCCTTTAATGACAGTTGTCATAAACATGCATAAACCCTACTTCATATTCATGACATGTCATGTCATGATTATGAAGGTGTCATGTCAGTCTTATGCACACCCCTTCAAGTAAAGTGTTACCAATTAATTTTATAACTGATAAAATAATAAATGTCAGACAGACTATGAACGAAGACATTTAAGGCTATGATAAGAAAAAAAAAACCTACGGTGCGGTAGATACTAATTTCTCCCCCTGTTTGTCTGTGATCAGCCGCATAGCGTTTTATCATCTTTAGAGAATGCCCTTTTAATTGGTCGTTAGTCATTGTGAGTCACGTATTGTAGCAACGATGACGACAAGTGACAACAGCGGGAAATGTAAAAATGACTACCTCCGAGCAGCGGGCGAAAAAGAAAAGAGCAAATATATAGAGTTGAATGGGAAAATGACTACCCGTGGCTGGAATGCGCGAGGTATTAAAGGTAGGGATATTAAAAATATTATTTTTTTGCACTGGAAAGAACATTCTAGAAGTCTAATTCTATTGAATAAGTTCGCACAAGGCTACAGAAAACTGTTGTGTTTATTTTTCTTCAAATGCAGTCTGAGTTTTGAATGTTATAGGCTATGTTGTATTTGTTTAAGTTAAAAATAAAACGTATTATAAACTAAACAAATCCATGGTTCATTGTTGGCAAAATGATCATGATAGCTATATATCTATGTGGTTCAGTCTTGCATAGGCCTATTATTGATTAGGACTACTTTGCTATTCTATAAATATATAGGCGTAGGCCTAATAAGTTATATTATAATATGTTATAACGTTAATGTATGATAGCATACAATATCCGCGAGTTTGAGACCACTGTTGTAGACTGTCTGTAATAAACATCTCCAACATTGTTACAGATTACTTTATTTTCTTCTTGCAGTGAAAAACATCTTAAGCAGTTGTTAACAAAGTGCTTGAAATTTAACTCAAGACCCTTTTCTCCATCTCCATTATTGCTGGTTGAGGTAATGAAAAACATATTAAAAGGTGATTTTGAATGGGATGTAATAAGACGTGACAGGTTAATTGGTGGTAATGAGATCTTAATTATTTTTTATAAGAAGTCAAGGGTGCATTGGTGGAGAAAGAATTATTAAATTGTGTTCACAAATTATCTGGTTTAATATAGTAACCCATCTTATCTATGTCATGACATAATGCAAGCATATGGCCAGCGTGGGAACGATCGATCTAAAGCTATTGGACTTCATATTAATCACAGAAGATGAAACCTCAGCTTTCATAAAAGCGCAACACATGGGCCTGTTACATTACGCTTCACTACCAAAGAGTCTCTTTCTACTATGAAACAAAAAGGAATGCAAGCTGTTTATGTTTAATAGAGACCACTTCATGCGTGAGATACTCAGGGTATATGAAGATAATAGTCTGTTAGACTTTTTTACTCATGATTGAGGAGCAAGTGTACATTCAATCTAAAGCTAAAGTGTGGGTCATTTGGGTTTCACAAGAAACGGGCCATTCCCAATCTATTGAAAAATTAATATCACTTTTGTGGTCTTTTAAATTACACCCACTATAGTGACCATGCCGTTATTTCACCACCGTTTCGACTAATCGATGTTCCTTTCAACAATAATGTGATACAAGTTGGCTGAAGGGCAACAGTAAAAACATGTTACACTGAAAAGGTTTAACCAGAGACGTCAGGTGCTGTTCATATTCATTATTTATACTAATCGAAAACCTTCAGAGCAGAGACACTGATGGTGCAGTAAGTGGAGTATTTGGTGTGTGAAGTCTGAGTTCACAGTGCTGGAGAAGGCCTGGTTTCTGTCACTGAGAAAAACATCCTAATAATGGTCAAGGTTTGGCTGGTCGACACTGAAACCACACCATCTGGCTGCAAAAAGCACCTCTGGCGGCCATTCAAATGTGTATTGTGATTTAAAAATGCATTATAAAAGTATTTTGAATGCATTAATTATGCCTTGTAGTTATTTTAGGGACGGGTGATATGACCAAAATCTTATATCACGATAAGAGTAATTTTATTTAACGATAGCGATATACACTGCCCAGCCCCCAAAAAGTTGCTGTTTGGATTTAAATAGGCAAATGCTTAAGAGTCATCAATATTGCAGTGATTATTATGTTTCTAGTACGTTATATGTTTGGCAACAGTTCTTCTACCTAACTGATGGAGTGTGGAAATAACATCACAACATTTATTTCCATCAAAAGGTGCATACATTGACAATGCAAGAGTCCAGCACTCTGTAAAGTCTCCTCCAGCACATCCCAAAGACTTTCAATGCATTTAAGCTCTGGACTCTGAGGAGCCGATTCATGTGTGAAAATGATTCTTCATGCTCCTCACAACTATTCTTTCATAATTTGAGCCTGATGAATCTTGACATTGTCATCCTGAAACACGGCCATGATGTGTCTTCCTAAATGGTTGTTTCAGAAATGAAAAGCTACACACTCCATCAGTTAGGGTTAGAAGAACTGTTGCCAAACATATAACATGCTAGAAACATAATAATCACTGCAATAATGATCCAATCATACACTCCTAAGCATTTGCCTATAATCCAAACAGGCAGTGTATATCACTAGTTATAAATTTCATAATTCTTGTCACCAATTTCAATCACAATCAAATATTTATCACAAAAAATAATACTAGCCAAAGTAGAAAGTAAAAACCTCTAGTAAACAGTGATACAATAAGAACAAATAAACTAATTACAAGCAATAGGACAACAAACTACAACAGAAATTTAAATAAAAAACACTGCATAATCCATGATTCCAGCTAAACCACAGCCACTGAGATGAATGTGAATGCTAACGTATTTTTCTTTTGATCTCCTTGGTTTCTGCACTGTAAGGTGTTCAACAAGATACTTCCACATCGCCGCCACCCCACACACACACCCTCCAGTGAGTCCCACACACAACCTTCTCCATTTCCTCTTTCTCTGAAACACAATCCCACTGCAGTGTCTGCCTCAGCTCAGGCCAATGTCACCCCGAACCTGCGTGCTCAGTGCTCCAGCACACACAGCTCTGCACAATGACACAGCACTTTCTATTCTGGGCTGTTACCATGAGCTCCTCGTCTGTCTCCCACACAGAGGGCACGGGACACACACTCACACAAACACACAATTCATTTCCTGATTGTAAATAGAAGCGACAACTTTGCCCCAAGCTCGTACAAATGTACGAACCTGGGCACGAGATGAACTCAGTTCCATCTGTGATGTCCTTGAGGAAACTATTAGTATTAACACACATTAGCAACCTATTAAAAAAACAAAACAAACAATTCATTTCTAGTCAAGTGTTTGTTTGCTCACATAACCTAACCTTCAGTGTCCCTGCCTGTGGCTACATGTGGTGTGTGGTGGACATCTGAAATGAAGGGGCATAGTCTTCTATTTGCATTTTTTTTTTTCAATCTAGTGTGCAGCAAAGTTCCATTTGATGTTTTAACCCGTATTTGTGTTTTATACTACTTGTGTTTTATACTACGGGGCTGTTGAATGCTTGAATCTTATTGGTTGACGAATATTTTAAGGTGAGTGTAACGGTACCGTGGCGTCGGCACCCGTGAGGGACAGATTATTCTCCTGTAACACAGGAGAGAAACGAGGACACAGTGTGTCACGTTCAAGCTCTCTGGAGTAATTTATTCACAATATGTTCATTAAATCTCTGTTTCTCAGAGACATTATGCTTCACATATCACATTTTCAATGTCTTCTTAACATTAAAATTACTTTCAGTGTTCATGTCAATTCACAATCTGCAATAAAATAAACTTCTCAATTTCACATTCATGTTCACTGACTCTGTATTTTTATATTTCACACTATTCATCAAAATAAGAAATACAAAAACCATAGTAAAATACTTCAATTACTTCTCTTAAATGATTAATCATTTCTATTCGCAATATTTTACCAGTATCAAATTAATACGATGCTGCAAAATCACTCTCAGAATTATTAATATACTTCAAATATAACTTTAAACCTCATTTAACACATGAACTATTATCAATCGATCTTCAAAACTCGTATATAGTGCGTTAAACAATACTTATTAACCTTTAAAGCTTATAAAATACCTTCATGTGCATTTGTATAACAAAAAATGTATATTTTTAACTGACGCGCTCACAAACGTTACATGTGCGTTTTCAGTAGGCCGCTATTCAGTCGAGCTTTTCTCTCTCGCTTAAATCAACCTCAAAAACAACCTCTGACGAGCATCACTTCTCTTAAACAATTCACTTATATTCTAAACACATTTCAGCATGGTTAAATTTAACTTTAAAGTGTTTTTATACATTTACCCACCTGTAATACTTTTGCTCTTTTGCTCTTGCCAATCCGCAAAATCTTCTGAATCAGGAGAACAAACAAACAAAAAAGATAAATATTGATATAGATTAATAAATATAGAGTCTAAAAGCTGTTTTATTAACAGTATTATGAGCAAGATATTTGATAACGTAGATCTGTTTTTTTTTTGTCTAATGTCGACAGGCAAGAGAAAACAGTGCGGCGCGACAATGAAAATATATGAAATATGTGTATTCATTTTATTTATGTTTATAAGTTAAAATCATGTGTGGAGTAACGCATTATAACAGAAACGGCCAGAAATGACTTTTAATTTTACAATTGTGGAGAAATAAGCTCAATATAATGTAATGTATTTATATATATATAAAAAAATCTATTTAGCCCAGAGCTGGATCGGCACCAGCTGACAGATGATGGCGCGTTTAATCAATGGCGCCGAGAGACGATCGAGTAGTGTCCGAAAGTGGTGTTTCTATTATGCTGGTGAGCTCACTATATAGTGCTCTACTCCCTACCCCCTACATAGGGGTTAGGGAGTAGTGGTTTGAGTGGAGATTTCGGACACAGCCAGGGTGTCACGTTCAAGCTCTCTAGAGTAATGAAAAACACGACTCGCACAGCTGAACACCCATCGCTCGACTCTGCCTCTAACGGTCAGGAGAAGCATTGCACACTTCTCTCTTTTTCTTTTAAAAGGAATCACATTAGAATAAAACCCTTCTGAATGTTTCTTTTTCCAAAATAACACAACATATTCAAAATGAAACCAATAATTTTGAGTATAGGCCTACTTAATGTACAATTACAATACTTTTGTGATCGTCACATGAGCAATCATTTTCAGGGAAACGCACAGCTAAAGTAGTTAGTCAGTAGCCAGGCAGGTCTTGACTGCATTACAGTTCCATATCACTTCGCCAAATGATTTCAGTTATTTCAAAGGTCCTTACAGCCTACAACAGCAAAATAACCAAAACCAAAACGACACTGACCGAGCAAATAAATATAGTGAACAATAGGATAAAAACAACAATTTATTCCCATATTTTTGCCACAAAATTATGTTTTATTATGTACGAACTGTACATCCTCTCTTTCTCCCGCTCTCTCTCCCACTCAAACGCACACACACATACACAGCACGGACACACACTCACACATAAACCTGTTGTCAGCGCTGCTCTGACGATTTTATTAGTAAAATAGTTTAGCAAATTAAAAGCTACATGACATTTCTCACTAGCGAGGTTATAACAGCGCTGTTCTTGAAGTGGATAAACTTACAGTTTCGCTATTAGCAGAGACACTATTTTTGTGTTCCCCCGACCTTGCAAAACCTTTTGAGCTCTTTTTATACGAATGCAAAGTTTCTCGGGGGAACGCAAAATATTTGAGAGAGAACGCAAAAGCATCGACAAATAATTTAAATTAAACTCCAGTTTTAGACAATAGACTAGACACTTCTTTTAAATCCAGACTAAGCAGATCACCGCTCATCTATGTATGTATCATTTCCCAACAGAGGAAATTTGAGTCAGAGCTGTGATCTGTGGAATTAGGAGACCAGTGACTCATCCGGTAACAGGGGAAATGCGGCTTATTGCCAATCTCTGGAACTATTCAGAGTGCCGTTATTAGGCTGAGACAGTATTGGAAATAGAGAACGTGTCAATGTGTGTATGACAGAGCAAGCAAGATAAGAAAACTTTCAAAAATATGTAGGCATTGTTGTATAATATTCATTTTCATGCAAATAACTCCCTGCTATTCAACTCTATCAGCACAGATTTCAAATATATTTTAGCACAGCGGGTGCAATTATCTGAGATGAATGGTGAACAAAAAAAAAAAGAAGTTCCAGCTAGAATTCATTAAGCAAATGTCAATCATTTAGCTGACACAACCGAGCTGTTGACTTGTGACACATTTTGTCACCACATGACAACGTGGAATAAATGGCAATGATGTGTGCTGCTAATCTCATTGTTCTGTATTATTATTCAGTTTTTTTGTGATCATAACAGGCAGTCACATCACTCTAATATCATCACTGAATTTCTCTCAGTGGGAGGTTGTAGATCAAGCATGAGCATTACCAAGACTTTGCAAATATGCAGGATTAATCTATCATGTTTCTCTGCTTTCAGTTGTCAACTGAGGTTAATCTGTGTCATTTTTAGATCGAAAAATTTGATTTTTCTCACCTCAGTGTGGACTGAATAGCTGGGGAGAGGGTTCTGTATTTTGCAGTAAATGTAACTTTTTTTGTTTGAAACTAACAAAATTGAAATAATGAGTTCATATAATGATGAGTACTGATGTTAAAGCCTATTATACGTATTTATATTTTAGACCCATAGGGATGATTTGCGCGGGGAATTGCATACATACGTCATGCGGCTGCTTTGCCGTGTATCTGGTGTGGGAGGTCAGAGGTTAGATGAGTGTGTGTGTGTGTGTGTGTGTGTGTGTGTGTCTGGTGTGGGAGGTCAGAGATTAGTTGAGTGTGTGTGTGTCTGGTGTGGGAGGTCAGAGGTTAGATGAGTGTGTGTGTGTGTGTGTGTCTGGTGTGGGAGGTCAGAGATTAGTTGAGTGTGTGTGTGTCTGGTGTGGGAGGTCAGAGATTAGTTGAGTGTGTGTGTGTGTCTGGTGTGGGAGGTCAGAGGTTAGTTGAGTGTGTGTGTGTCTGATGTGGGAGGTCAGACGTTAGTTGAGAGTGTGTGTGTCTGGTGTGGGAGGTCAGAGGTTAGTTGAGAGTGTGTGTGTCTGGTGTGGGAGGTCAGACGTTAGTTGAGAGTGTGTGTGTATGGTGTGGGAGATCAGAGGTTAGTTGAGTGTGTGTGTGTATGTGTGTGTCTGGTGTGGGAGATCAGAGGTTAGTTAAGTGTGTGTGTGTATGTGTGTGTCTGGTGCGGGGTCAGAGGTTAGTTGTCACAGCGAGTGAGAAAGGTTGACATGGAGCAGCTAAATCTCCAACCCGTTTTAAGCAAACGCAGAACAGAAGAGAGTCTTCTGGAGAAAAGAGAGCGAGACAGAGCTCGTAATAAAACATGAACCAACATCGGCTTGGCTTCGCAGAGATGATGAGAACTGAGGGATTTGAGATGTTGTAAAAGTGAAACAAAGATGGCATTTTTATTACTCAACAGGTGAATAATGTATTTTATTGAACAGATAAACTGCCATATGTAGCTCTCTAACAGAGTTCACTGTAAAGCATTATATATTGTGAAAGGTTGTTTCATTCTAGTTGTTGAAGCTGTGCTGGAATTTACCGTGTCTATTTATGGGTAAAGCTACAGTAACGTCTTCAGCTAAAGATCCTTTCCCTATAAACTGTTTATATCTCTTAAGCTTAATAGTGAGCAGTAGGATAATCTCTCTCTCTTTTTTTTTAGCTTTGCGAAATAACAAAATTCATCCACACAGTCACACAGAACAATGTTCTGAACAAAACAATGTTCTTCCGCAAAATGCATGCAGTTTTAACCAATAAAGAGCCAAAAGTTACATAGTGGACCTTTAAATCAAACCACCAAAACAAATACTGTATACTAGCCAGAAACACACACACTCACATATTGTTATGAACTGCTCTGAGACACAAAGGTTGAGGATCCAAATGCAGTATTTATTGAACAGATGATAATCCAAAGACGTAATCCAAATCCATGCTAGGGTCATACACAAACAAGCAATCCAAACAATAACAGGAAAGGGCTGAGGCAAAGAGAGAAATCCAAGGGAACAGGCAGAGAATCAAGATAACCAGGACACTGGAGAAACAGGATAATACGCTAAACAAGACTTCGCAGGGAATGACTGTGAAAACCAGGCTTATATGGGGTGAGCTAAACAGGGTAATGACATACAGGTGAATGTGATCATGGCTGATTAGTCTGGGCAAAGGATTATGGGAGATGTAGTTTGTGGATGTGTGGTGATTGTCCGGGTTGGAGTGGCCTCTGATGGTTATCACTCTCATGATTGTTACACATGCAATTTTTCTTACTTATATATTTTCAGAGGAAAATGCTAGTGATATCTGAGGTTAAAATATGTTTTCTTTAGATATAAACCGCAGTTCATTATATAGCTATCGGTGAATTTTATCATGACCACTTCTCCAGCTTCTGTTGCCAAAGCAAGCTTGCAAGTGTTCATTTCAGACCTTGGTTAGTGCTGAGTGAAACAAAAAAAATGGCAATTTTCTGTTTCGCAATTTTCTTGTGACTTTGTGATTCGTTAATTTATGGGCTTCAATCGCACTCAGGACGTTAAGGCCTGTTGTGTAACATTCCATCTGGTAGTAATTAGCATTATATTAGGAGACTGTGCAACAGTTCAGCTGAGCTTGCAGAAATAAACACTGAAAGAATGGATCAGTGAACCCTTCCATTGTTTCATTAAGCAATCACTCTAATGCACTTTTGATTAATGTCAATAAGCACAGAATCTCTAAATGACCAATTTATCACTAATGTGTTTATTATCATAATGCATGCACTAAACAAAGAATTGAAAATAAATCACTTAAGAGAATAAATCACACAGAGATATTCTTTTAATTTACTAAACTGATTATCATTAATCTGTCATTTTTTTTTACAGTAGACCGACCCTTTTAACTGTGAAAATACAGCTGTGCCCTAGTGAAATATCACTGATAAATCCTTGTCTGTCAATGGAGATTACCATATCTGATAATGTTTAAGTAATCATGTTTTGTGCGTTTTCTATCAGCTGTTTATGGGTTTGCAATAAAGGTCGGGAATTTGTTCGCAGAATGTCTAAAGTGGACCATCAAAATAAAGTGTTACCTTACTTTTTTCCATCAAAATAAGTTTTGCTCATGTATGATAATGATTTCACTCTTGTAGCTCATTTCTAATCAGTTATACTGGCAGTCATTCAGTACAAAGTTACACTGTATATGTGTGACCTACATGTCTTAAAAAATATCACCATTATTATCATTATCCTCTTTATCTTTCAGCAGTTGTCCTGTTACTTCCCAGACCTTGCTCTGCCCTACAGATTAATGCCTTGTAAATGTGTCACTCCAGTACACTGATGTTATCAGACGTTGGTGCCCAGGAGCCCGGGACGAGACAGGCTTTTTCACTTGTTCAACTTTCGTTAGTCTGTAATGTTGCTGTTTGAGAATAAAACAGATCTGCAAGGTTACAAAGCTCAAAGTCCACTCCAAAGAGAGATATTTTATTTAACAGAATCCACTTTCCAAGAACTACAACTAACAACTCGTTTGAACTACAACGCGTCTTTTTGAAGCCATAATGTTACTCATTTAAATAATATCCGCCTACGGAAAACGCAAAAAAAGGGACGAGGCCTGGTTGAGGGCCGCATTAGAGAAGACAGTGTTGTAAAGATGCTGTTTTGTCCACCCCGTTTCCAAAACTCATTTGTTTGACCTTCCTAAGGCTGACGAACTAAGAGTGGTTAAAATTGATTTTAAACACTGTTCCTGAACATTATAACCCCAATGTTTATGTGTGCTGCACATTTTACGGAGAACAGCTTCCAGAACCGAAATGCTGGCTACGCACAAAAGCTTCTCCTGAAAGACGGAGCAGTTCCCACTTTGTCTGGACAATCTGTTGTTTGTGGATCACAACTTGAAAGTATGCCTTATTTTTTGTAGTTGTGTTTTCTATTAACAGTTCCAATTATAAGTTTAATGTTGTTGCCTCGATGTAAACAAAGGGCAGAGCTTTGCCTCCGTTAGCCTGCTAGCCGACATTAGTGTTGATATAGTCTTTACTGTAGCTTTTGTAAGATTTTGTGATCGGTTAATGTTTGTAATACCATAGTTTTCCGTCACATATCATGACTAAATGGTGTTTAACGTATCTAAAATGTATAAGGAAATTGCAAAAAAAAAAACATGTCACTCTGAAATGTCATGTGAAATCCATGCTTGCAAAGTCTGTGCAACATCATCTTGTTTATTGACATTCTTAAGTCTGAATCAGGCTTGAATTGGTTTGAAATTGACGCCATCCTTAATATTTACATCTAAGCAGATGAAACTCGTGGTTATGGTTAGGGGTGTGACATTTCCAGGTAGGATAGAGGAATTCGGGGTCTGTTTTTAGTGTGTGTGTGTTTAGTTAGTGTGTAATGAATACATCTCCATGGTGGCCATCTATTCTTTTTTTACCAACATTGTTTCCCCAGAGTGAGACATATTTCACCTTTTCCGGGCCTAATCTGTCACCTAAGACACAAAGAAGTCCTCCCATTCAAGCTATTTCAAAAGGTGAAGCTACATTTATCCCATCACCTCCCAGCTCAGCCTGACTGAGAGCCGATAAACCTCTAATGGCCGCTGGGGTGAATGCAATCACACGAGACCACCTGCCGCCTCCTCAACATTACCAATCATCTGCTCTTTGTTTACCGGGGCGGATTAGGCTTGAGAACGGTTGGATACGTGAAGCCCAATCAGGTGTTCACTGCTTCAAACAGGGAGAGACACATTTGATAATTATTTAGGCTTCAGCAAGGTGGCATGGCAATGCTGGGTAATGAGTGCTAAACATAGAAGACAACAATGGGAGTGAAATGACAACATGTCAACAGGAGGATTTACACTAATGGAAGTGACCCCTGTATTAAGAGGCCGATATTCAAGTTCCAGTATTGAACATTTACATTTGAATGAATTTTGATGCTTTTATCCAAAACCGCTTGCATTAAATTCGAGGAATACATTTTATCAGTCCGTGCTTTTCAACTCAGGCTTATTGGAAAACTGTTCCATGCTTTTTGCTCGTTTCACGATGCTTTCGATATGAAATATTCAGCGAGTAGCGTAAAAGTGTGAAAGGTTTTATCCAAAATGTGGATCTGGCCAAAAAAAAATAATGTTTTTTTTTTTTTTTCAGTGAGTGGCGCTAAAAGGTTAATACTCCATCGTGTTTCAAAACATCATTAGGCATGTAGTAGGTATACATGTTGTGAAAAAGGTGAGATAAAGCCCTCCTTTCTTCTTCTGTTTCTTCGTGTGTTGGCCCACTGTTCTTTTGCCATCTCTAAAATGTCATGCAGAACACGAGGAAAGATAGTCAGAATCACCTGCTGCAGATACATATGACAGAATTGATCAATACAAGCCAAAACAGGACTGGTGTGTGAGCTCCGCACGCTGCCTTTGACAAATGAGCTGAGCTCTGGCAAGCACATGCTGAGCTCAAATACTCAATCTTCCCACTTTTCGATGCCGATTACAAACGAAAGTGACATTCTTTGAAATGAAGAGAGACAAAAGATGAATGGAATTCTCCTTTTAGGGCCTGGTCTTTTTTTTTTTTGTCACCGAAAAGATATTAAATAAACAAGAGCCCAGATTATGCTGGACCGAGGCGGTTCTCCTCCACAGGGTGATCCTCCTTTATCTGTATGATGCAGACGTGTTTAATGCATTCAAATGCTGGAGGCAATACGTGTAATGGATTATTCTGAACAAATGAAGATGCAGATGCAGAATCGTACGCACATGTTTGTCTGAAGGTGGGGCTTTAAGGTTCAATGATATGTAAGTCTAATTTCCCCATCCGCAGTGTAGTGGTGACACGACAATCCGTCACACAGAGTGAAACATTATCATCCCTGTTATTCAGCACGACTGACAGCCTGTCCCTAAGCTGTCTGATTTATTCGATGCAAAATACCTTAACGAGACCGGCAAATGTGCACACCTTGCATTGTAGCTTTACTTGTAAACACTCAAATCTGGAAAGATACGAGTGGCCGAGAGATCTCAAGAGATGGTTTTCTTTTGCCATTTGTCTTTTCTTTATCCGTCACCAGCATCCGACTGTGCTTTTTAAACATCTAATGTTGTCCCCTCAATGAGCAGCTGTGAGATTGAGTTTCGTTATTGAGTCTAGATTTAAGCGCTGGTCATTCATCAACTCACTGGTCAAGAGTGAATACAAGCATGAGTGATAATTACTGGGGTTAATTATTACTTTCTGTTTAGAGAGGCATTGTAGAGTGAACAGCTGCTTGTTAAGAGGTTTAATGGTAGATGGTATTATTTTCATGACACTTGATATTGACAATATGAAATCTTACTAACAGGTTATTTGTAACACATCATATTGTTGGTTTATTACTCTAAATTATTCTCTTAAATTATACTCTTAATTACGCCGTTACATTTTTTAACTACATTTTTAACCCAACGTTTGGGTTTGTCCATATTTGACCCAAAGTTGGGTTAAAACAATCCAGCATTTTTAGAGTGGCATTGTCACATGTTTATAAGGATTATGTACGTGTGGTTTCAGTTGTTCCATGTTTTGTTGTAAATTTAGAATAAAATTTAGAACGAAAGTTATTAATGATTCATGATTTGTTTGTGAAAACATTGGTACGCAGATTTCACGCACAAATACGTTTTCTTTTTTGCCTTTTGGATGTACCTTCTTGTTTTTGTTCAAAAGTTTAGGATGTTTGAATATATTGTAAAATGTAATTTATTCCTGTGATCAAAGATGAATGTTCAGCATCATTACTCCAGTCTTCAGTGTCACATGATCCTTCAGAAATCATTCTAATATGATGATTTGCTGCTCAAGAAACATTTCTGATTATTATCAATGTTGAACACAGTTGTGCTGCTTAATATTTTTGTGGAAACCGTGATACTTTCCCCCCCAGGATCCTGTAATTGTTACATGTATGGTCTGTCTCCTATGTTTCATCATGTTTTTGGTTTAGTCCTGTGACCCAGTTTTCCCCAGTCTGTCTAATTAGTCATCTCATTCACCTGTGTCCTTTTAATCATCTAATTAAGTTCCTTTTGTTTGCTCTGTGTATTTAGACCCTGTGTGTTCTCCCTCTTCGTCCATTCTCGTTAATGTCTGATGTGTTAGGCAAGGTTTACATGGAAACGATCTGAAGAGAAAACGCAAAAGTGGCGTTGCGTTATCACTTTTTATTCTGCGTTTAGACGCGTATGGGTGGGAAATCTGCGTGCATATGGTGACGCAAAAGCGTTCTCGTGTAAACAGGGGCTCAATGTGAGTTTCCTGTTCCTGATTCCGAGTTAATTCATTGAATACCATTATAATTGTTCTCCTTCGTCTTCGCACTGTTTCCACGACACGTTGCGTAACATTAATAAATAGAAAGTTCAAAAGAACAGCATTTATTAGAAATATAAATATCTTTTGTAACATTATAAATGTCTTTACTGTCATATTTGATCAATTTAATGCATCCTTGCTGAATAAAATATCGTTTTCTTTAAAAACTTACTGACCCCAAACTTTTGAATGGTAGTGTACATTTTAGATTTCAGATTTTTTTAATAAAAATATCATAAAGGTGTACCCCTGCATTATATAATGGTGTAAAGAGGACCTGTGTATTTGCAGGTTACGATGTGATTCAAATGTGTGTAGGGTGCTGCAAATCCCCATGAGAAAGATCAAGACATATACCATTTTAATACACTACATTTAAACATTTTAAAGCACTACATTTATAGTGCATTGAAGCCAGAGATTTATGCCACTGATCTTTAAGTACTTAATATGTCCCATCATCACTGTAGACATAAATAATGGAGGGAAATGCCAGGAAGCTTGTTTGCCACAGTAAATCAAGTGAAAAGTTCAGTGAGTGTCATGGTCGTGTTTGAAAAACTGAGAATAAAGTACAGGGTCTGGCAGATCTGGAAAGCAGATTATCCTTTCATTCTATCCTTAATATAAAGAATGAAGTGACTTTGACTTGCACTTGTTCCAAAAACAGACATTTTGAGTGCTGTAAGCTTTAAAAGTGTTCATTCATTCATTCATATTTTATTTATTTCATTCTTTTGAAAAAGAAATGAAAAGGAGCAAAAAGAAGATAAACTTATAATATCTGCCCCTTATCAACATAAGTCAAATTACAATTCCAAAAAGGTACGCTTACAACACACGTCTACTTTGCAGCACCAGTATGCAAAGTCATAAATCAAATATCACATTTTCCTGCTAAATAGATGCATTATATTTTCCTATTAGTAATGTTTTTACACTCTTCTTAAAAACAAAAAACGATATAGAAGTTTTAATTTCACTATTTAGATTGTTCCACAGACTGACACCTTGTATTGAGACACATCTTTCCTTTAATTTTGTTCTAAACTCGGGTTTCTGAAAGACTTCAGTTCCTCTTAAATTAAATTCACTAACTCTCTTGATGAATCTATTTTGCAATTTATCAGGTAATATTTTCAGATGAGCCTTATACATTATTTTTAGAAGACTATATTCTAATAAGTCATTGAATTTTAAAGTTTTTAACTGTATAAATATTGGATTTGTGTGGGCCCTATATTCACTTCCATTTACAACGCGAATGGCACGTTTTTGTAATTTAAAAACAGGTTCTATATAAGTCTTGTTTGCACTTCCCCATGCTTCAATACAATAGGTCAGATGTGGAACAATCAATGAATTATATAACAAAATTAAGGCACATTTATTAACAGATTCTTTTACTTTATGTAACACAGCTATAATTTGGGATACCCTAGATTTAACATGGTCAATATGGAATTTCCATGTCAACTGTTCATCAATCACAACACCTAAAAACTTAAATTCATGAGTCCTTTCAATCTGTACTCCTTGTACTGACAATGCTGCATCTAAATCCACATTTATACAACTAAAAATCATAAATTTTGTCTTACTGATATTTAAAGACAGTCTATTTGCGTTAAACCATCTAATAATTTTCCCAAACTCATACTCTACAACTTGTAATACCTCATTTATATTTTTGCCAGCATAAAATAAAGTAGTATCATCCGCAAACAAAATACATTTTAGTAACTTAGAAACATTTACTATATCATTCACATAAAGAAGAAAAAGTACTGGACCTAGCACCGACCCCTGGGGTACACCACAATTTATTGAACAATTTCTTGATTTTATGTTATTGATTTCAACAAACTGCTCTCTGTCTTTTAAATAACTTTTGAGCCACTGATGAGCTATACCTCTTATACCATATTTATATAATTTAATCAATAATATTTCATGATCTAGAGTGTCGAACGCTTTTTGCAAGTCCACGAAGACACTTACAGTAACATATTTCTTATCCATAGCATTGGTTATTTCTTCTACCAGTTCCAACATTGCTGTTGCAGTTGAATGATTTGACCGAAATCCATATTGACTATTTGTTAACAATTCGTTTTTATCCAAAAAATGTTTTAATCTATTCACAAATAATTTTTCTAAGATTTTAGATAACTGTGGTAACAGAGATATGGGTCTATAATTCGAAACATCATTTTTATTTCCTTTTTTAAAAATTGGAACCACTTTGGCTATCTTCATACGTTCTGGAAATTTCCCTGTAGTAAATGATAAATTACAAATATAAGTAAAAGGCTCAACAATAACGTCTATAATTTGCTTTATCAGTGACATATTCATATCTATATAATCATTTGACTTTTTATTTGCAAATCCAGACACAATTTTCAAAATTTCACTCTCTTGTACCCTCTCAAGAAAAATGCTGTTTATACTATGTGGAATAATACTACCATCAATATTTTCATCTGGGATGTATTGTACTAAATTTGAATTATTAAATTCATTTGCAATTTCTTCTGTCGCATATTTATCTGAGTTATTCTTGGTTATAAACTCGGGAGTAATAATTTTGGGCCTGCCTTTATGCATGACTGTATTTATTACGCCCCATGTGTTTTTGATATTGCCTTTACTTTTGTCTATCAGATTGGTATAATAATCCTTTTTTTGTCTTCTTATAATTGATACAAGTTTGTTTTTATATTTTTTATATCTGCACTCTGCATCTTCTGTTCTTTTTTTAAGAAACATTCTATACAGATAATTTTTTTTTTTACAAGCATTTTTCAGCCCATTTGTCATCCAAGGGTTATCAAATGATTTCTTCGCAGTTTGAACACAAATTTTGATTTGTTTACAGTTTTGATCATATAAATTAATTAGTGTCGTCATGAAAGCATTATAAGCATTATTTAAGTCATTCGTATATACTTGATCCCAGTTTTGCCTCTTAAGATCTTCTTTAAGATCCTCAATAGCTTTACTAGACTTGTCCCTTATGACAACGAGAGAGTTATCTTGCGTGGTCTTAATACAGAAATTGTCATAAATTGTAAATACAGGGAGATGATCACTCACATCTATTGTAAAAAT
This sequence comes from Rhinichthys klamathensis goyatoka, assembly GCF_029890125.1. Classification (NCBI taxonomy): domain Eukaryota; kingdom Metazoa; phylum Chordata; class Actinopteri; order Cypriniformes; family Leuciscidae; genus Rhinichthys; species Rhinichthys klamathensis. The sequence continues at coordinate 6,612,553 of NW_026606558.1, forward strand.
ACCATTTATAATTTCGCCGTGTATATTTGTATGTTACCAAACATGTTACCATGTTTGATGTGAAGGAGCTTGCTGTCTTGCAATTGCCAGACACTGAATATTTAATCCAATGATTTGTCCTTTTAACACGAAGCGTTGCACTGGTTTCATTGCACTGTTACAAATAAAGATAGAGAAAAGTATGGTTTCAAAAGTAGCAGTTCATCTCTTTCCTTTTCATGTGTGAAACACGGTTACTGCTGAAGGCTCTTGATCATTCGAGAGCTTTTCAAACCTTGCTTCAGTTGTTTCTATATAACAAAGCAGTTTCAACGCTATGGCCAACCATGCAGGAGGGGAACTTAGGGACATTCCTTCCACTTTTAAAAGTTTTAAAGTCCATTTCAAGCCAAATCCCCCTAGTATAGTATACATTCTGCTGAGAGTTTAATTTTAAGAGTGCAAAGAACTTTTAGATGGTTATGTAAAACGACCAAGCAAAAGCCAAGCTGGTGCATCCCTAATTCACAAGCGATAAGTGGGAATCATAGCAATTATACCAATCACTGCCTTTCAGCAAATCAGGTAGGACAAATGGGCACACATAATTATTAGTGATTAAAATTCATGAGTCAAGCTGAAAGTTTTATAATGCCAAAGCTGTCCCAAAAAAGAGCAGACCTTGTAAAACCAATCTCCCTGAACTTATACAGAAAAGCCATGGGCAGATGTGTCTGGATTGTAATTAGTATATCAATAGTCCAGACAAATACAAAGAAGTAACACTTTGATGAGGAAGTGACTTTCAGATGATGAATTGTGTTGTAAAAGTACACAGGCATTTTGTCAAGAGAAGGCAATAGGCGCAATTATGTACAGTGAACACAGATATCTTTACAATGATCAATTCTGGCAGGCTTATCTAATTATAAAAGATGGCGATAGAGTGAGCAATACAACGTAACTGGAAATGTAATGCTTAGCTCAGATCTCCAAAGTGAGCCTGAATATCCTTCTGCTCAGCAAGCTTTTATTTGCTTTAAAAGGGGCCAGAAAAGGGCCAGGGCTTATTCAGAAACACCGATTAGTGGAATTATCTGAAGGTTTAGATGCAGGTATGCCGTTTTGTTTCAAGACAGGTTTCGTTTTACTAAGTTGCAGGATATTGTGCACTTTAGAATGATGATATACATCGTTAATAAACTATACAGGACCAATGAGTCTTACTACATTAACACTTCAGCTACTAATATTAACTAATCAGGAAGTAATGCCAATTTAAGACTGAGATTCCTTATCATGTAATCAATAATTACTGAGATTAGCCTAATTAATAGGCTAACTATCAACTAACTGATAAATGATAAAGAATTACCAATGAATTACTAATCATAATATTAACGTGTCTGAGATGTAATTGTCACCGGGTGAACAAATCACCTGTCATGGCCGCCGATCATAACAAGCGCCAGCTGAAGCCCGTGAGTAGCGCTTCATTGAAGCATGTGCCGGGAAGGAGTATAAAGAGAGGGGCTCGACGCACAGGAAGGCTGAAGAAATGCTCTGGCAGTAGGAAAGCTCCATAGGAGTGCTCAAGTGGATTGTAGCAGTGGCAGCGGCGAGTGCAGGAAGCAGAGGTTTAAGACCTGATCGGTGTTCCATGTTGAGTCCCCCGAAGACATGCTCATTAAGTGAGTCTTTTAAAGAAACCACGAACAGCAACGCAACGAAGTAAGGGAGAAAACTTCACAGAGGAAGAAGGAGAGTGACTGGCAGTAAAGAGAGTGGAAACCTGCTGCAGGATTCACGTGATTCACAGAGGAAAAGTTAAGTGCACCCCTTTATGATTCACCTTTTGGAGAAAAACACATGTGAAGATTGCCATCACCAGTGTACGACTAACCTGTGTTTGTGGGCAGAGTGTGTTATCCTGTTGACAGTAACAGTAGCGGCTGGGAAGATCGCTGAATCCATGTTTATCTTCTGAGTCTAATATTCTGTGGTTCATACATCCTATGAAGAAAAGAGAAACGAGTTGATTAATCGCTGTGAAGATAGAGTGAGTTTGCAGTGTCTAAAAGAGTGAATTAAACACGTGTGGAGATTTACAAGAGTGATTTATGCACGAGTGTGGTGAGATCAAACAACTGTCTTCTCTGAGTTTCTGACGGATGAAATTGACCCATAACTTTGAAGATTCTTTTGAATTGATCTGTCCCCTCAGCTGTGTCCAGGTCCCTGAGATCGTGTGCAGGGTGCAGGGGAGAAAAGCTCAACACACCTTTAAAGCCACTGTCTGTCCCACGAGCGGATTCAACGAGTCTGACGACGAGAAAAGCCACTGTCTGTCCCACGAGCTGATTCAACGAGTCTGACGACGAGAAAAGCCACTGTCTGTCCCATGAGCTGATTCAACGAGTCTGACGACGAGAAAAGCCACTGTCTGTCCCACGAGCTGATTCAACGAGTCTGACGACGAGAAAAGCCACTGTCTGTCCCACGAGCTGATTCAACGAGTCTGACGACGAGAAAAGCCACTGTCTGTCCCACGAGCTGATTCAACGAGTCTGACGGCAAGAAAAGCCACTGTCTGTCCCACGAGCCGATTCGACGAGTCTGATGACGAGAAAAGCCACTGTCTGTCCCACGAGCTGATTCGACGAGTCTGACGACGAGAAAAGCCACTGTCTGTCCCACGAGCTGATTCAACGAGTCTGACGACGAGAAAAGCCACTGTCTGTCCCACGAGCTGATTCAACGAGTCTGACGACGAGAAAAGCCACTGTCTGTCCCATGAGCTGATTCAACGAGTCTGACGACGAGAAAAGCCACTGTCTGTCCCACGAGCTGATTCAACGAGTCTGACGACGAGAAAAGCCACTGTCTGTCCCACGAGCTGATTCAACGAGTCTGACGACGAGAAAAGCCACTGTCTGTCCCACGAGCTGATTCAACGAGTCTGACGGCAAGAAAAGCCACTGTCTGTCCCACGAGCCGATTCGACGAGTCTGATGACGAGAAAAGCCACTGTCTGTCCCACGAGCTGATTCGACGAGTCTGACGACGAGAAAAGCCACTGTCTGTCCCACGAGCTGATTCAACGAGTCTGACGACGAGAAAAGCCACTGTCTGTCCCACGAGCTGATTCAACGAGTCTGACGACGAGAAAAGCCACTGCCTGTCCCACGAGCCGATTCAACGAGTCTGACGACGAGAAAAGCCACTGTCTGTCCCACGAGCCGATTCAACGAGTCTGACGACGAGAAAAGCCACTGCCTGTCCCACGAGCCGATTCAACGAGTCTGACGACGAGAAAAGCCACTGTCTGTCCCACGAGCCGATTCAACGAGTCTGACGACGAGAAAAGCCACTGCCTGTCCCACGAGCCGATTCGACGAGTCTGACGACGAGAAAAGCCACTGTCTGTCCCACGAGCCGATTCGACGAGTCTGACGACGAGAAAAGCCACTGTCTGTCCCACGAGCTGATTCGACGAGTCTGACGACGAGAAAAGCCACTGTCTGTCCCACGAGCTGATTCAACGAGTCTGACGACGAGAAAAGCCACTGTCTGTCCCACGAGCCGATTCAACGAGTCTTGTCATGTGATTAGTCCAGCCCGATATCACAGCAATTCGTACGAATTTTACGAGGTGGCTAATTCGAACTAATTCATACGACCTCACTCGTACAAATTCGTACGATTTTTGCTAATTCGTACATATTTTACGAGTTACCAAATTCGTATGAATTCGTACGAATGACCTACCCCTGACCCCGCCCCTAAACCTACCCATCACGTGGGTTTAGACAAATCGTACGAATTCGTATGAGTGAGGTCATATGAATTAGTACGAATTAGCCACCTTTTAATCACTCGTACGAATTCGTATGAATAGGTCGTGAGATAGCGTTGGATTAGTCTGCTCCTTTTATGTAGGGCACGTTCAAGTTCAAAACGGTGCGCAACGTTTTGCTACGGTTTCCGGGTTGAACGCCATGTTTCCTGGAAACGGCGTGCACCGGTGTGCAACGGGGTTTGAGATACGTTTTCTCTTGTTTGGTGGGTGTGTCAGAACTGCAGTCCAATCAGCAGCCTCCTTTTGTATATAAAGCACGCGGTATTAAAGTGGGCACTATGGGTTCAAGGAAAGTAATTTACAAATGTGTTCGATGCAGCTCGGTATACGCAACAACTGAGGATATTAGAAGATATGTTTGTCGTAAGTTTTATTGTAAAAATATAGGATATCAACATAAATAGTAGTTGTTTATATTTTTAGCTTCATTGCAAGTGTATGACATTTGGTATAGAAATAAACAATGGTAATTAAGTGCTTTTCCTAAAAATGAGAAAGAAAATACAGGGTATTAAAATAGTATGACCTACAAATAAAGTCAGTGTGTGAGGCTAAATAGATGTGTTTTAGTCTGAATTAGGTAAGATGTGTGCTTCCATTTCAGTTTCCACAAATCCCTTTACTCGATTGGGATGTTCTCTTGTGTTCTGGGCGGTAAGTGCAACTGTAACATCGGGCATATTTTGTAGTATTAAACATTTATAACGACTTCATCAGGCTCCGAAAATTCTTCACAAAGAACACAAAGAATGGCCCTTCTCAGCTGCCATAGTTGCAACTCTTGCGTCATCCGAACAGTGTGTTCAACGCATCACCGTTTCTGTTTAAAAAATGTTGTGCAAATCCGCTGTTGCTGAAAGTTGTCAAGTCTGCTCTAGCGCGGGTGTTTATCCATAAAACTGCACTTGGGTTCTCATCCTTGACTTGCCTTCAGTGGACATTATGTTGCATTAGAGTAATTAGTGATACATTTTATGACCATTTTTCACTTTAAAATAATGGTCCAGAACACTAGAAGTTCTTGTAGAGTGAATGGTAACACTTGAATAATTATTGATGCATTTTATGTACAAAATCAGAGTAAAAAATACAATTGATAATGTCAGACATGTTAATGTAGTGATTGGCAATTAACTAGTAATTATTTATAATTTGATAGTTATTAACGAGGATAATCTCATCCAGAAATCGATTACCTATAGGACTATCTCAGACCTAAATTTTATATTACTTGCTGATTAGTTAAGATTGTTTCAATATTAGTAATAGTAGTAGCTGAAGTGTTGTAGTACTACTCATTTGTCCTACAGTATATATAACCAGATAGGTTAATGGCACCATATTGCCTTGCTTGTTGTATATTATTTATATGTTTAGTATGTTTAGAGAGTAAATATAATTTGTGTACATTTGGGGAGAGTGATTTGCGCACCACTTTTAAAAAGTGAAAAACAGTTTCACTGTTGTTTATTGAGCTGTGTATCTATTGTCCAGATATAGGCCCAATTCTGCCCCAACAGATGTGTTATTTCACAGTCACAGATATATGGTAGAGGTCACAGATGTTAGGTGTCAGAAGGTAGCTGAAACCGTGAAAGTGACATTTTCACTCCTGGTGCGACTTTTCCTCCTTGGCTCCCAAATATTCCCAAACTAATTACTGGAGAGCTGTCTGCAATGAGCCCCCCTACTATCTGCTGTGACACAGCTGCAGGTTAATCAAGGCTTTTCAAACTCATTATGGGAATTGTCTTGAGGAAAATGTGATTAAACTTGCTTCACATCTTCTATCTGAAAATGCAAGACAAACAAAGTCTATGACAGCCTAAGAACATTGTCCAAGTGGAATGGAAACTTATAGGTGATGGAAACTTGTGAATCCAGTCAGGACAATGAATGAAATCAAAAATGAATAAAGGATTAAATCAATTAGTCAAATGTGCTTGGAGAATGAGAAGGTTATGTTGTTATATATGCTGTAATCAATTGAATCTGCAGGTCACATGACTTCAAGTGATCACTGTGTGTGGATTGCTGTTTGAATAATAAATAAAGAATTATATTAATCAGAGTCTTTCATCTTTATAAAAACAATCAATTTCAATTGTATATCTAAATATGAATATGCACAGTATGGTGCTATGTAATAAATGTAAATGAGTTTCTAAGCGCATTACACAGGAATAAATGTCACTGATTAAATGCATGATATTTTACGGTCATATCCAGGAGGCATATTTTTCACGGAACAAAATTAACTCATAATGATTACCGTAGGCATGCAAATGAAAGAAAATCTCATCGAATGCCTTGACTAGGATGAATGCGTGCCGCTGTATCTCAGAATCTAATCAAAAACACATCTAGGGACAACAAAAAATATGCAGTTCTATTTTGTAATTATTAGTTTAGTTGGGCTTGATGAATCACTGCTTTCCTAAGTGAGATTGAGTGCGATGAATTTGTGCCTAATGATTAGAGAGTCACAATTTATTAGTGCTGACTTCTACAAATAATTATGTGTATATCTGCACTACTTGGTACCTTTTTTTAAAGTGTATTCAAGGCAAATTATCCAGAAGTTGTTTTCTTTCATAATTGACAAGCACAATTTTTGGATTGTTGTGTTCAGAGTTATGATCTTTTCAACATGCAAGCTGTTTTTTTTCTTACATTGGATACTGTAAAAGAAATGTTCATATTGATGAAATTGGAAATATTGATTGGTTGGCTTGGTACCTCATACAGCAACGCTTGATTTCCACTGCGGCCAGTCCTCAGATCACACAAGCTTTGTTTTTGGACCAATCGATCTTTTTTTAGCCCTCCCTGTTTCCTTTGCAATTACCATCCGAATCCCGCTACAAATCTCTGAACAGGGAGCAATGAATTAAGTGCTCATTTGGAACAATCTAATGTGCTGACTAGCCAGATAAACTCATTACTTTCCAAGCACTGTTTTTCAATGGATCAGAAAGTCTCTGGCCAAGAAGAGAGGAGGGCAGAATACTTCATTACTCTACAATGGCACCATATGAGAAGCTATACAAAAACAGAGGCTTTACATAATTATTTTACTGAATACTTAATATTAATACTAACACTTTATCTTCTATTCTATATCTATTATCTTTAAAAAAAAGAAGTACATGTACTACGTTAGATTAAACTGGGAAGAGTCATAGAACTTGCATATTGTTGTCCTATTGTTAGTTTCACTGCTTCTCTTGTTCTCATTTGTAAGTCGCTTTGACTAATATGAAAGGATACCGCCCCAGTGACAGCTTTTGTACCTTTTCTGAGAGTGAATGGCATCATCCATCTCTGCATTACCCATTGTGTTGCATGCAATTCAGATTTTGAATCTTTCTGTTTCAGTAAACCTGTTCAGTTGTATAGCCTAACATGACTAAAACATTCATAGACTTCGGTAAAAGATATTTCTAGTTTAATCAGAAACTAAAATTGATCTGACATGAAAACGGTAGTTTGACTTTAGAAAACTCGGAATATGGGCAGGTTTATGATTCTCTTTTTCAAATCTTGGCAACTGTGGCTACTAAGAAAAATGTTTTTGTGTTCCATGGAATAAATAACCTCACATGACAATGCCATGAGGATGAGTAAATGTGAACTATTCCTACAGGCAAACTGCCTTATTATGGATATTTGTTTTTTGCATATTATGTGCATTATGTAGAAATCTTAAAGGTACAAAATGTAAGATTTTTGTAATAAAATATTCAAAAACCACTTTCACAGTGTGATATATCACATGCAGCTGTGTACTTACATTATCCCAAAAGTTCCCAAGGATTTGTAAATCCTGAGAAATTCCAGTTTTTAATAATGGCTCGTCCCTAGTCATTGTTGCCTATCAATGACATTATATCCGCGCTATCCTCGGTTTCCGCTTGTAGAAACACCATAGATACAATAGTTTCCTCATTAGCGGCCATTTCAATGGGCCGCTATACGTAAGCCGATTAATGGGGATCTACAGTATGTATGCATATCTATGATACAATATCTCGCACACCGCTGTTGTGTCGTTCAGTCATCATGGTTTACGATTATAGATTGGTGAGTACAGAAAATCCCAAAAAATTTAAACATAGATCAACTTAGGCAAGCAGGCTTTGGGAAAAACGGAGAAATAAAACAATTTATTAGCTGATATACAATTTATATGATTCTCTGGATGGTGAAAACGGCATCTCCCATAGTGCACTCTCCTTCATAACGTTAAAATTACATATTACAGCTTTAATGGCAGTTTGAAGGTGAATGTTCAAGCCAATCACAAAAGATACATAAATAGAAGTAATTTATGTTATATGTTGCAAAAATAGAAGTAATTCTGCATTCACTCTCTCAATCTTTTTTACACACATAGGTATAGCATAGTGTGAAATGTTATGACATTACATGAATACAAACGGATCACCCGCACGACATGAGCAACATGTGCTACATACTGAGATATTGTTGTGTGAGTGTGAATGACACTGCTGTTCTCATGTTGACACAGAGAAAGTGTGGCAGAGTGACTTATTGCCTCAGGCTCTTCTCAAATTAAAATGTTTTGCACAAACAGGCAGTGAGGCGACGGCATATCAGCTGAGGATTTGCATGGCGTTCAAAACCATGATCACGTTCCTCTCAATAACTCATCCTCTCTCATGTGGGTTCTTCTTAAGACTTGGCCTTGTGATAATTGTAGGTAAATGTCAACAGTATGCAAAGCATTTCCTCAGAGGTGGCTGAGGCTTTAGGCATGGACTCACCCACTTTGAAATGTGGCGCACCCAATCAAAAGTTGGTCATTTTCCAAATAGACGTATTAAATAATTTAATAAACAATAATAGTTATAATAAATGTCTTATCACACTATAAATGTGAGTTTCCATGGTCAATTGCTGGCATTATCCTAGTTTAAAGGTAGATTTTAAGAACTTTTAAAGCAACACTAAGTAAGATTTTTTTGCCTTAAAATAATGTCTCCAAAATCGTTTCAGTGGCTCATTAAGTCGTAACAGGGTGAAAGGTACTTCTGGATTCGCTTTGCAGTCCTTTATCTGCTATAACCACGCAATGTAAGATTGCCAGATCAGGTCTCGTTTCTGTAGTTCTAATGAGACATAAGAAAACTACAAATTTGACTTAATTTACGGCAAGCGTTACAATAGTCATTATTTAGTTTTTCTTCGTTTCTGATGTCGCAATACATCATACTTTCATGAAATCATGCAACATACTCTACCTATGTGGACATCGTTCATTCCAAAGCCGGCGCTGGATAAACAGCGAGCGTGCGTGCGACAGTAGGCTGCGCTAGGCTAAATTATTTACCACAGCGGTAATGGACAATTCCACTTCCAACCTGTCGGGCGACCGCAGAGGAAAAGTTACTTGGTGTTGCTTTAATACAGTAGAAGCTGCTATCGACCAAAACACATCCTAATACCAGGAGTAAACAGGGCCTTTCTGGGTTGATGACACAAGGCATAAAGTATCATGCACACTTCTTGCGCAGAACCAAATGTGTCAACGATCCTGACAACTTATATATGCATGTCATTACACTGACCACAGATACTTAAGCCAAAGATGTACTTAAAAAATGTACATGGCTATGACAAATGAGTTGCACCATTTGTTTTCAGATGCCACTAGATAATAATAATGCAGTGACACTCATAAGTGTGACTTGAGTTTTCAAATCCACGGTTGTGTGCTTCTGCAGATCTCTGATGATCTCACAGGCTCGCCACTGCCTGGAACATCTGATGTTACAAATGAGTTGAAGGATCAGGAGAGGTAGAGGAATGAGTTAAGTGAAACAGGGGTGCGTTTCCCAAAGCCAACTATGGTCCCAAGTTCCGTCGTTACCAATAGAGTTCAATGGAAATAGCGATCAGTTGGATAACGATGCTTTCGGGAAACGCACCCCAGGACAGCAACTGATCAGAATGTGTCATACATGAGCCTGAATTCATGCAAAAGAGCAGCCAGACACTGTAAACATGCACCAGAAAAACATCCAACACAAACACTATTATGCAGAAGTACATCGAGCTTTCAGCTTCAACGCATAGAACAAGAAGAAACTCAGGTCCTGTTTACACTTGGTACTAATATGCAAGTTGATCCCCATCTTATTTTAAACATTTATTTGTATTTAAATTATTTTAACGTTTTACACCATCCCCAATATAACAATATTTTAAATTATTTGATTTAGAAATACTATGCCTTGCATAGTTTTACATTTACATGTCTCCTGTGACGTCTCTTTTTTCTCTCTCGCAAAAGTTCAACACTTTTGATTTAACTGCATGTTAACACTGTGATTTTTTCCTCCCTGCTCTTTAAGGTTGTTGCTATAGTCAAATTACACAAATGCTTGATCTTTTCAATACTGTTTATTACTAATCAGCACATCAGTTTGGGTTAAAGGTGGATAGATAGAGAGGCTTGATTATTCTGGGACATTTTTGGTCATCAGAAGGTACAAAAGTGTTATATTGACAACCGGGTCCGTAGTATATTTTCAATTCATCTGTTCAATTTAATCTAACAGTGAAATCACCCTTTTCCTCAGGTATTTTAGATTGAAGATGTCAGTTTTTCCACTGAGGTCATATGTAATTTATGTTCTTTGTAATGTCACCCATTTCTCACTTTCATACAGAAACATCAAATTCAAATGTTCAATCTTAATCTTTGGAAATGGCGAGAGAGATAGGAAACCATATGAAAGGTTATATTTATTTGCAGCACAGAACTGAAAGTGGATAAGAAATCTTGCTGGCTTTCCAACATATGCAACACAAACTGTATCAACTTTCACAATATCTGATCTTGTAATATTGGTTTTACGATTACAGAGGTATTCAGTTTTGAATGTTATCATTTCGGCACAGTAACACAGGAGAGACTGGGGCTAGTCGTCACATGGAGCTGTATATCAAAATCCTCCTAAATTACCATTTTTTTTTACCATTCCTGTTTATTTATGGAAGTCCATTTTGACCACATATACCGAGATATAGTGAGATTGCGACAAAGGTCTGTGTGTGTTAAATTAATTGTATATTTCATATACTGGATATGTTTCTTGGCCATTCACAACAGAAATGTTAAATAGCTTTTTTGTAGTCAAGATTTGAAGCTGTGTTTGTACAGAAATTGATTTTCAAAAATAAACCTCCCTAAGAAATATCCACTGCAAATAATGTGACAGCAAGCCTGGCTGTCCTCTGTAGATAATTAAACAATGATTTCATTTCTTTGTTCTCAGTTGTGGGCAATTTGGTGTATTAAATGAGGTCATTTTGATTAATTGCATCAATGACTGGACAGCAAGAGACACAAAATAGACAGTGAATAAAAGGAGGGCAAAGGGTGGGAATGAATGGTAGTTCACTCCTTTGACAGTTCATTTTTTTATCATTATTATCATCATAAGATTAAGTATATAAAGTACGTGTTGACAGTCACTGGGTGCTTGCAGGAGAAGAGGTGGACTCATGATCAACATTAAGTGTCTAGATGATTAAAAATACTTAACTACTAAGGCAAGTCACTTGGCAGTTTCATGAGTGAAACTGGCTTCATATCAAATCATATCATATCAAATTAGCTGGTGTTCATGAATCCTGAGCATTTTTCACCAGGATCATCTTAATGTTTGCACTTAATCATGTGAATGTTGATGGGTGCTCTCTCTCTCTCTCTCTCTCTCTCTCTCTCTCTCTCTCTCTCTCTCTCTCTCTCTCTCTCTCTCTCTCTCTCTCTCTCTCTCTCTCTCTCTCTCTCTCTCTCTCTCTCTCTCTCTCTCTCTCTCTCTCTCTCTCTCTCTCTCTCTCTCTCTCTCTCATGTTTGGCAAATAGCCAGCATTCCTCCCTTTTAAATCAACCTCTGTCGATGAGGGTAAATAGCTGGCCAACAGCCCTGCGAATGTGGAAATTGAAGAGAGTCGTGTTTTGAATGAACATGTCCATCCCAATTACAAATAAATGCATGCAGGGTCTTATTACTTTTGTTTTATGTTTTCCTTAGAGAAATGAGGATATTGAGATTAAAGCCTTGAAATTTAAACTGCTTATTCCTCAGCAGACAGGTTTATCTTTTGTGACGCATGTGAAATGGGTTGAAATTAAACTTCAGAATATGTGAGAGGAATATTTTTAGTATGCTGTCTGATAGTAGATTATTTATAATATGATTCAAATAAAAATCCAGCCTTGCTTGAAAAACCGGATTTAGTTTAGCAGGTTTTAGCTGGTCTACCAAGCTGGTCAACCAACTGACTAGTGCCAAAACCCTCTCTAAAATGATCAAATCAGATCACCCAATATGGTTTTTGGGTCACACTTTAGTTTATGGTCCAATTCTCAGCACTATTAACTAACTATTAACTACGACTTTTGCCTTAATACACTCCTAATTACTGCTTATTAAAATGTTAGTAAGGAAGTTGTTAAGTTTAGGTATTGGGTTGGATTAAAGGATGTAGAATATGATCATGCAGAATTTTAGTACTAATAAACAGCCAATATCCTAGTAATATGAAGCTAATAAGCAACTTTAATAGTGAGAATTGGATCCTAAACTAAAGCGTGTTTCTAAAATGTTGAAAATTTCACTCATATTTTTTTGTTTCAATCAATTATTTCTCAGCATATTCCTCATTATACAGTTAAGAGCTTGAAATTTGTGGTACTGAGAGACAGAATGATTTTGTTATCTAAATATGCCAAGACCATTGTAAATCGCTATCTCCCCTCATTCCTCCTCCACTTGGCTTAATCAGTTTATCAACCCTATGAAGGTTTCATGGCGAACTCATTTGGGACGAGATACAAAACTGCCATAATGATCAATATAAGAAGCACAGGCATATAACACAAATACTTCAGATAAAATCTGATTCCCCAAATTTACAGAGTAAACAGCAATATCCCAGTGTAACCACAGGACACTAAAAGGTTGAAATACATTGATTGCGAAGGGCAAGTATGCAACTTTTAAAAAAAGACTAAGATTATAATTAATTGGTTAGTGTTCAAAAACTCCCAAAACTGGATTAAACGGGTTAGTTTACCCAAAACTTCTGTCATCATTTACTCATCCATGCCTTTCCAAACCTGTAGATATGACTTTTACTGTATGTAAATTTCAAAATATCTTTTTTGTGTTCCACTGAAGAAAGAAAGTCAGGTTTGGAGCGACATGAGGGAGAGCAAGTGATGACATAATTTACATTTATAGGTGAACTATCGGTAACACTTTATAATAACTACACGCTAATAATCATTAGTTAAGCATGAGTAAACAGTTAATTCATCATTCATAAAGCATTAATAGAGATTAATAAGCAGTTTATAAATACAGCTATAAATGCTTTCTTCTTGATTTACAAGCATATCTATAATTTATTTAATAATTGTATTTTCATCCTTTATTAATGATCAATTTATTATTTCTAAATGAATAATTGCATTTTTTATAAACCAGTTATTTAAGAGTTTTCAGTGGTTCATAAGATTACTTAGAACAAGTAAGTAAATGATTAATAAACTATTTAAATGTACATTCATACATCTTATTATTCAGACATATAGTGATGGTTACTTAGTGTGTTCATAAATGCTTTATTAACATGTATTTATGCTGTAATTCAGGGTTAATTCGGGTAGTTATAAAGCCTTTAGTAGTGGTCAGTTAACTATGTTTGTGAGCTCATTTAAAGTGAGGACTATTCATGCCTTGTAAAGCATTTATAAAGGAGATTTAAAGGCTGTTAAATATTTCTGTATCACTGTGTTGTGTTTGTTACATTTTACTGTTTAGAAGATTGATGCGCCTTCAAATCTCCTTTATAAATGCTTTACAAGGCATGAGTAGTCCTCACTTTAGATTAGCTCACAAAATAGTTAACTGACCACTACTAAATGCTTTATAAATACCTGTATTTACTACATTTACTTACACTTTCTAAGTGATCTTATGAATGACTGACAACTCTTGTTTGTAAATAATGCTATACTTCATTTAGAAATTATTAATTGATCATTAACAAAGTATGAAAATACAATTATTAAACGCATTATAGATATTCTTATAAATCAAGAAAAAAAGCGTTTATAGCTGTATTTATAAACTGCTTAATAATGTCTATTAATGCTTTATAAATGATGAATTAACTGTTTACTCATGCTTAACAAATGATTAATAGCATGCAGTTTTTATAAAGTGTTACCCACAATCAGGCCCGCCGACAGGGGGGGACAAACGGGTCTGTTGTCCCGGGCCCAGGGTAGGGAGGGGGGCCCAGAACTGGGCCCTCATTAAATTATGAAATATTTGTTAAAAAAATAAATAAAATAGGCATATTTGTGGAAAAAACATCTAATATTTGAGTTACATAAAAGCTTTTTATTTGTTTTCTTCCTAATTGTCCTTGAAATAGTGGTCAAGAACCCCCACACCCCCAAAACAAAAATGGTTTGGCCACTGATCAAAATATGATGTTGTCATTTGATTTGAAGTTCAGTAGGCTAACGATACGCTCAAAATGTCCGGTCAGCACAAGTCCGGTGCTCAGAAAAGTAAAGAAAAGAAAAGAGAAGAAGAAAATAGAGGCCTTCGAGATGTCCTAAACAAATATTTTTAAAAAGGCGGTGACGGTGAAGCTGGAACTAACGTTAGTAAAGTCAACGTAGAGCAAGGTAAGAAACAGCGCAGCCAACGTTTATGAGTGTTGTCAAAGACCGGTACTTCGGTACCAAGTCGGTACTATTTTTTTTTTAAACGTCACGCCACGGTACCAGGTTTTCTCAAACCCGGTACTTGATGCGCGTGCATGCCCAAAGCGTGTGCAGTTGCGTCCTCTTCATAAAAGCGCTGAGACATGGCGACCGGCGGTGCTGCTGCTGTGGTGGCTGTAAATCCACTTGTTGATAAGAAAGGAGGAAAGAGCCACATATGGAAATATTTTGGATATTAGCTCATAATAGCGACGCGGCACGCTCGTTTTTACAGGCGCGCCTAAGTTCATTGTTGCATAGCAACGACAGACGCCACGGGAGAGCAAACGCTTGTGGAAAGGAGAAAGCGGTGCGAACTGCGCTCTCCATGATGATGAGGAAGTATTAGCAAAGAATTAATTGATTTCTAGCCCTTGCATTAGCTTTACTACTAGATATATTTATGGAGATGAGAAATAAAAAGCCGGCTGAAATGCGTCACTGTCATCATTGGTGAACAGATAATGGGTCAGATCCGAGTCTATTTTTGCTGCGCTGCTCATGCTTAATTAAAAGTGAAAGCACACTTTTGATGGACAAAAAATAAATATGATTTCACACAAAAAGTGCTCAAAATGCACAGATTTTGCATGTCTAGTGTGTTTTAACAAGAACTGCAGTAGGCTATGTCAGAAAAGAAAATGAAGACATTTATAGAAAATGTACCCATTTAAACGTGTTTTTATTATTCAGTTTGGGTAAAAGTATATGGTGTTTTATAAAAATAAAAAAATCGTGGGGGGGCCCCATCTAAGATTATCTTGTCCCGGGCCCAGGCAAGACTGTCAGCTGGCCTGCCCACAATCCCTTTAAGGATGCATTTAACAAATGGCCATTCATTGCCAATAAGAAAAGGTTAATACATGTTCTATGTTTAAAAACAGAATGCATCAATTGAAATTATAATTGGCATGTCATTGAATTATAATGACAAACCGATGTAGGACGGATGACGTATCCAAGTGTGCCACTCACAGCACTTAAAGGAACAATAAATAATTAAAAATGAAAAAATTGTTTCAAACCTGTATGAATTTCTGTCTTCTGCTGAACATAAAGGAAGATATTTTGAAGAATGTCGGTAACTAAACAGTTGATGGACCCCATTGACTGGTAAAAATACTATGGAAGTCAATGGGGTCCATCAACTGTTTGTTTACCGACATTCTTCAAAATATCTTCTTTTGTGTTCAGCAGAAGAAAGAAAGTCATACAGGTTTGAAACAAGTTGAGAGTGATTAAAGAATTTTCATTTTTAAGTTAACAGCAGCTTCACTATCAAAGGATGTCTACGGTACAGGGCTCAAAATCCTATTTTTATGCCTCAGAGAAATCTCCAGTGATTTGCTTTGGTGTGTTCCAGAATCCCTATGTGAAAACCCGTTACAACGATCACAGAGGTTCGAGTCAGTTCTTCACTTTAAATTGACAAATTGCTGTAAAATACTCCTCAAGAGCAGTGAAAGAGCATTTCACCGAATGAACAGCTTTCATGGATAAATGAACCTCAATGAACGTTCCTCTGGCATTCTCACATCTAATTATTCAGAGGGGCACAAGCCCTTCAGTAGATGTATCAATACAGTGAGTCAAATGGGGCTTTAAATGACTTCATTATTTTGAGAAAACTGTCAGTGTGTAGGCCATATATGTAAACAGTCGTACAGTCCTGAGGGTTATCGTGGAAGATTTATTGATAGCTCCCTCTTTTCCAATCATTCAATAGTGTCTGTGTGTCTTGAAGCATTCAGTGACCTTAGCTTAGAAGATTTATACTTTTGTGAACTACAGTGTAATAACTACAGTTTTGTAAGTTGCTTGAAAATAAAAGGAAAACAAACTTTAAAGAAGAATCCAGCACACACAGAAGTTAATTACACAATTAATTGTGTCTAAATATAATTGTGGATGTGACAATGAGTGGAAAATAAATTTATTGGTAACACTTTACATTTCATTAACATTAGTAATTGCATTAGTTAAAGCTCAGGTAGGCATTGTTTTGAACTTTTTGTTATACTGGTTGAAACTCTCTTCACATCCTGAAGGCCTTGAAGTGCCTTGAAACCCGCAACATTATTCAATGTGTTGACGTACGTTGTGTTGAAGTCCGGAAGACAGGGCGGGGCAGCTCCTCCCCTTTTTAAAATAGCCAATATTGTTTCATTTATATGACAGCTCGGCCAGAGCCGTTGAGCTTGGTAAAGCCGCAGTTTCCTCCTAATCTCTAACCGTTCCTCCTCCTAATCTCCAACATATTGCTTAAAAATATAGCATTCTGTGCAGAATTCGAATGGGTCCGACACGATTTCTGCTCTGCGCCGGCTCGACCCTCAGATCCGCTCTGACTGTGCTATCATGTCTCTGGACCGGAGAGGACTGTGTGGCACTGCGATGGTTTGCGTGACACTGACGTGAAACCAGACTTGATTCGCCCAATGGAAAGTATATTTACACTGTCTGAATCCTTCACTAACACTGTACAAAATAATCCTGTAAAAAAACGGTAAACTACTGGCAGCTGTGGTTGCCAGCATCATACCGTAAAAATACGGTGTGTTACTGTTTTTGAAATTAACAGCTAAATACCGTATTGTCAGCTACAGTATAAAACTTTAATTTAACAGCTATATGCTCTAACACAAAAACAGTAACACACCGTTTAGTTACGGTATGATGCTGGCAACCACAGCTGCCAGTAGTTTACCGTTTTTTTACAGGATTATTTTTTACAGTGTATCCCCTATATAATGCACTATGTGGCATTCACCATGTGGAAAATAATAAATGTGTGAACATTGAACAAGTGACCGATTTCAGCTGCAGCTTCAGTGTCTATAGGGGGCGGGACGCTTTAGATTCTAGAGAGCATTTGATTGGATAGAAAATCATATGAGAAGCTGAAGTTGTCCAAATTGCTGATATTGGTGGAAGTGAGAGACTGTAAGTTTTGAATGCGTATATCTTCTAAATGCGAATTTTGTCATTGTTTTGGAGCACACTAGCTTATAGATAACAGTGAGGCTAACATGTTCATCCTAAAAGCCAAAAAAACTCAATTGTGATTTCATGGGGACTTTAAGGCATGTCTGAGTACAATGTTAGCTTCCCTTCCTGTCTCCTGAGATACCTTCATTTCATTTATTTTTAAAGATAGATGTACAGTATCCTTCAGTGCCTTTGATATCCCACAATCCTGTGCTTTCCATTCTGTGACAGTTGAGCTAAAAAATATAGATGGCGTCTAAATGTTGCGGTTGGTGTTCAGTTTGTGTATAAATGTACATTTTTGACCAACGTTTTCCACTTCTTAGGCAGGTGGATGGTTTCAGAGGAACTCTGATAGCGCTGCAGGACTAGCTTACAGCAAACAATAAACCAGATTTTTAAATGTTGAGCAAGCAATCTCATTGGCTGCAAGATCAGCAGAGGCCAATCAGCTTCTGCCACGCATTAATGATGTGATTGCTTGCAGATTGCATGTAAAGGACCAATCAGCCTGCGTGACTGAACTAGATATAGTTCATATGTTAAATAATGTAGTTAACTAATATTACACATATTAAATCTCATTAAAATAATATAAATAATCTTAATTTTGATGGTCCCCTTTTATACATTCTGTTGACTATAAGTAATGTTGCACCTAATGTTGCTCTAGAGTATTGTCAGACTGTTAGAGGTAGGGTTAGTAGAATAAGTACTTGCAAAGTTACTTACAGTCTGTATAATGTATGTTGGGGGAGCATTACAATAAAGTGTTAGCAGATATTAAGCAGACAGTCTACTAATGCTTTAATGACTGGTAGTTGACTTGTAGGTGCAATGTTACTTAGTCAACATAATGTCTAAGGGGACCAGTGTTTTTTTTTTTTTAATTCCTGACACAAGACATTCACATAATCTATATGGATTAACTGGGCTACAAATGCAAATTCAAAATCACTGGGATAAACCCTCGATCTATGTATTGATGTCAATTACTCAAGCAAGCACTTAGCGTAGCAAACCAGACTAAATTTACTCATCAGTCTTGGAGAGAGATTAGACTGCAGTATTGAGAGATGATCAATGTCTAATGCTATAAATGATCCAGTTGGACACCCCGAGCTTGTTTGGTTTGTTGGAGCATTGATATAAGGTCTTAGATAGCCACTTCACCATGTGCTATATAAGGTTTTTTTATTTTTTTATTTTGTGGGAGCCTGGTTAAATCTGATCAAATATATTTCTCCGGATGCTGCGGACCGGAGGCTAAACTAACACAAAGAAACACTCTGCTATCCACGATCAAACAATTTCCACTGCTCTCCAGCATCAGTGCAGGTCAGAGATGTGTATGTTTTGCAAGCCTCTGCCAGCCAACAGAATTATAATAGAATTATACTTTCCTGCTTACAGCTAATGGGGTCAAACAAGGTTGTAGCTGATAATGAAGACTGATGTAATCGCTTTTTTAAAAGTAGCTTAATGAATTAAGTCATTTATTACTTTTCATTAATTTTATAGTCATGTATTTATTCATTCATTCTTCTCAATCAACTTGCTTATCTTAAATCATGTATTGTATTTAACAGCATGAACTTACATTTTAAATATTGTCTTGCTAGGGCTAATGTCATATAGCTAGCATTTTACAAATCCCAAATGCATGCAAATAAATATTTCACACCTTTTGCATACTTACAGCTTGTTCAATGTACAAAATTACAGCTTGACTGGAAATTAAAAACTAAAAAAAAAAGTCATGTTCACCTTGATATTTCATCTCAAACTCTGCACTGACACTCTGTAATTGAGTACACTAACTTCTGATACACAACTTATTTGATTTATTAATTTAAAAATCAAAATTTTTAAATGGTATATGTGCATTTCACTCTTTTGTTTAGATTATCTTCGTTTAAAGCGAAATAATTCACACTGTGTGATGGATAAGTCTAGATCTAGAAAATCAGTGTAACAACCAAAAAAAAATCGAAACATAAATGGAATGTAAAAAGTAGAAAAAGAAATGATAAAGGACTGATGAAAAAGTTTCCAAGAATGTGATCTTACAACGAAAGAAACATTGACATTTCTAATAAAAATCAACCCCTGTGCCTTTAGTTGAAGAAACACCCAGTAATTACTTTTACTTATTACTCTTGAAAATAGCATTCCCCCAATACTGGAAAAAGAAAAACTCCCTTTCAATCCCTATGACTACAATGTTTGCTTTTTTATATTGTCTTTTCAATAAGGGAGGCGTGCTCATGTCATCGTCTCAGTTCCCAGATGTTCTTCTTTCCTTTTAATAGAACTAGTCAATTAAATAGCATTAAATAAATACTTTGAGCTAAAGAGCATGTAATCATTTCATCTATTAGTGGGAGTATTCAAATAAACATGATCAGTGCTGTGTGACGTTCCCTGTATGTACAAGACCCCATTGCAATTGTACTGCAAAAACGATAAAAATGCTACTAGCAATCATGCAAATACATCAAGCGTGAAGTTTTTAATCAAGTTTTGAATGTGATTTCCTACATGATATGCAACGGGCAACAGCATCCATTTGACACCTTGTTACTCAACATACCATTTGACTTCACATTTATTTGCTCTCCTAGTTTATAAAAGCTCACTGACATTCAGAACAAGATGCACAATATTTGCAGTCTTCTAAGGACCTGGAAAGATGCCACAAAGACTTTGATGTGCTTCGCTGTATAGCACTTGTCCAGTAAATTCTAATAAAAAGCTTCCTTTTTTGCATATCAAGAGTTTTCTTCATTGCCTGACCTTTCTTAATAGTTAGAGACCGGGGGCAGATCGCACCAAAAGAAGCTAGGGGGTGTTTTTTCTTTCAAGGAGCCAAGGAAGGCAGTGCTCTCTCCGAAAAATATGAAAGAGAAAAAGAGAGATGAAAAACTAGTCTCAGTGTCTCAATCCTTCCAACTGCATTAATAATGTCTTATTGTATCACTGTCTATCTATCAGCTACCAATTAACAACCATTATGCCCTCAGAGCTGATTCATTGCTGGTCCTGCTGTGTAAAGCTAATAATTTACTAATGAAGCAGAAGAATTCCCAAGCCTGCCATTTGTTTAGCCTTTTGCTAGCATTTTACCATGAAGTTCACATCTATTATGCATTGCAGGTGCATGCATTATACATAGGCTAATAGGGCATTGAAAACTATAATAAGATCAGCACCTGCAGAGTTGTAATCTGAAGGCAAAACTGAGGTTTCTTTCGGCATGCAGATTTGGTATAAGCAGCCAGCATCAATTGAGTTCATTTACAAATACCTTGAATTACACATGCAGCCATTACTCATTTAGAAAATAAACACGGTGTGAATTCAATAATTATTATTTTACTGTATAATAATATTCACAGTGTGTGTTTAGAATCATGCATACAATGTCAGGCTGATATACTCACAGCAAATTTCTTTTTCTAGGATATTGGCTGTTTATTAGTACTTATAAAGTTATAAACTTATCATATTCTACATCCTTTAATCCTACCCAATACCTAAACTTAACAACTACCTTTTTAACTATTCATAAGCAGTAATTATGAGTTTATTGAGGCGAAAGTCAAAGTTAATAGTTAGTTAATAGTGAGAATTGGACTCTAAGCTAAAAGTGTGACCTCAATTTCTACTAAAAGCGGCTCTCCAGTGTGTTCATGTTTTTACTTGTGGTCGTCCGAAAATTAAAATGACGATTTCCACGTAAAGAAGGCGGAGCATCATAGTATTATGATGTAATCACCACGAACCAATGGTAGTATGGAGTTTACCAGCTGTTTCGATCTGCCGAAACTAATGCCGCGTTCCAGGCAACCTGTAACCCGTGTTTTTCCAACCTTATACCCGTGAAAGTGCACTGGAATGGCAGTCAAACCCGTGACTTCCCACCCGTGAACTCGTACTAGATCGATGTACTCCCAGTTACGAGCTCTGACGTCACATAGCCCGTGAAACCAATCAAACCATACAAAACAACAATGGCAGCCCCAGATGCAGTGTTTCTGCAGGCGGTACACGGTGAGAATACACTTTAGGACAATATAACGCTGCAGTCAAATTGATAATAATAATACACACGATTATGTATTACAATGTTATGTGTCTGAAACAATAATTATGTATATTGCGCTCAGGTAGTTTGGCGTGACTGGCCTGGAACGCTACAAAGCCGTGAGTCGTGGTTTGAAGTTGTGATTTACGTGCTCAAAAACCTGCCTGGAACGCAGCATAACTCCCAACCAACTTTGTTTTGGCCTGATTTTGTCCGAAATGACGTCACACCAGTCGCTTGAAATATATCAGGGCATTAATTCTATAACTTTGTATCAAGGTTTGGTTCTCGCACCCTCGCCCACTTGATGAAGTTGAACGCACTTTAACATTTACCCCGACGATAAGTGCTTAGGGACGTTTGCGAGTGTATGTCTAAAAGTTTTTTAGTACATCATTGTCGTGTAAAACACACCCTATAAGTCCATTGAGCAGAATATAAATCTATTTAATACACGGATGAACTAGGGGCTTGCTGTTTTTGTGTAATTGAATCGATTTGACAGATAAAATATAATGAAATAGTTAAAGGTCATACTGTGTACTTGATTTCGACTGATTTTCTGGATATTCCCATTTATTTGCAACAAGAAACAGCCGGAGTCTTAAATAAATTGGCTACGATTTCCAAGGACTGGATTTGGATTGGATTTAAGAGAGTTCTTCTTCTGTCAGGAAATGACTAATTGAGCTCAACAGAGCAGCTGTTATAGAAATAAACTGTTATCATGTGGTATAAGGATGGACAAATCTTGAACATGATGTCCCTTGGGAGAACATGATTTCACCAAGTACAACATGTTCCTGGATCAATATTTCAATCAGATCTGAGAGGCAAGTTTACCGTTTATGTCAAATTAGTCTTATAAACCAGGGTTATGCTTTTACATCAGTGTTGTTCACCTCTCATTTCCCTCTGGTTTTAAGGATAACTTATGCGTACGGTTTGGATTCGGGGTAGAGATAGGGTTCATATAAAATTTCAGACAGGAAAGTTGTTCCAGGATCAACAAATTATGTTGATCTAGAAATGAAATCATGGTGACCATGTTCCCTGATTCCAATAGTTTGGTCCATTTTAATCAGTGGTTTTGTCAAAGAGGCTGTACAAAGCTCCAGCTGTAAAATGAAGTGATTGCCATCATTCTGAGGGTTAATGTCAATAGCAGTCTCATTATGCATAAATCGTGACCAGTAATAATCCAATATTGGCTTTGGTTCAAAAACGGCAGAGCAGATTACATCTAATTTATGGTATTAGAGTCATTAATGCAAATCATAGATGGATGCACTTATGCATTCTGATCTTGTTGACTGTGGGTGTAGTATCACATTAACGTTACTGTCACCGAGACTTACATTATGCAATATGCTACAGAAAATAATGATATTTTTATTGACAATATCTCATGGGCGTCAGTTTGGTTTGAAATGTGGTGGGGAAAGAGACGCATTCGGAAGGGCATTTTCAAAAATGCTGGGTACAATGACGCATTCATTCTTTTTTCTCTTTCGCGCAGGTCATGTTTTGAAAGACGATGTCCTGTAGCTTACTGATGTAAATAGATAAAAATGTATACAAAGATTTGATGATGTCCGACCAAAACTGTGATGGTACTTTGGGTTTAATTGGTCGTACAATGAGATCTAATATATGTTGTTAGTATTTTTACGTGAATAAATACATAGATCCGCCTCTATTGCGTATGTACTGTAATGGTCCAGTGGCAGAATTTTTGCCAAGCGTATAGTTTTTCCCCCTCATCAAAACCGATAATGTTTATCAGTGGTTGTATATCAAGAATCTTGATATACTTTATCACTGATAAACATTATCGGTTTTGATGAGGGGAAAAAAACTATACGAGTGCGGATTAGAACCCAGAGAAGCAGGGACACGTTTGTGTGCATTTTGATTTGTGATTTCACCGGAACGAATAGAATCTCCGCAACGGATTGAAGCGCGCGTCCGAGTGAAGACAACACATTTCAGCGCTAGATCGCCTCTTATTTAACAAATGAATGAAACAAATGCTGCTAGTTAACTGGAGATGTTTTATTTGTATAGGTATATCCGTGCCGCGAGATGTTTCAAAAGTGGTGGGGACAATATATCGACCCTGGCAAAAAGTGGTGGGGACATGTCCCACCCGTCCCCCCCGTAAATGACGCCTATGCAATATCTGCAGAATACAAATAATATTTACTATCAATATTATTGAGGCTCTTATTGTGTATATTATTATTAGTGCTGTCAAATTAATTAATCACGATTAATTGGATCTAACATAAAAGTTTGTGTTTATATAATGTGTGTGTGTCTGTGTGTGTTATTATATATTATATTATATTATTATACATATACACACACACATATATAAGTACCGGTCAAAAGTTTGGAAACATTACCATTAAAATTGCTTTTGAAAGAGGTCTCTTGTGCTCATCAAGCCTGCATTTATTTGATCAAAAATACAGAGAAAAAAAAAAACAGTAATGCTGTGAAATATTATTACAATTTTAAATAATAATGGTTCTGAAGGATCATGTGACACTGAAGACTGGAGTAATGCTGCTGAAAATTCAGCTTTGATCACAGGAATAAATTATATTTGAAAGTATATTAAAATATAAAACTATTATTTTAAATTGTAATAATATTTTACAACATTACTGTTTTTCTGTATTTTTAATCAAATAAATGTAGGCTTGATGAGCAAAGGAGACTCCAAACTTACTATATATATTTATATATATATATATATATATATGCACAACATTCAACACACACACACACACATTTTTATGTTAGATGTGATTAATTGATTTGACAGCCCTAATTATTATTATAAATGTACTATTCATCATTAACAACAACTAAAATGTAAAACAATATAAAGAATTGAAGTTTGGAAAAGCTCACATTTAATAATGTTTTCATATGTGCAGTTGTTCGTCTCTGCACAGCAAGGGTTTTAAAAGTGCACACGGCAGACAACCCTCGACAGCTTCAGCCACTTTCCTCAGGGTCAAACCCCTTAAATCCCCGAGCAACATCTTTACTGAAGGTAGTATGAGGTGTAAACCTCTCTCCTCACTGCTCGTATTGAAGTCAAAGTGAGTGTTTTAGTCATAAATTTGATTCTGTGCATTTATCCCTCTGTGAATAATTGCATGGCACATAAATCAGACATGTTCAGAGCAGAGAGTTCGTTTTATGCCCTGTGGCGGCGAGGGGAATGCTGATGAGCCATCGTGACCCACTGAAGGACAAAGATGGCAGTGGCAGGTGGCAGGTGCTTCTTGTTGATGATGATTCAAATAAAGTTATCCAGGCTTTACAAATCCGTTTCAGTAGCTTCTCCTTTGTAGAGTTATAGCTGCAGAGCTCGGGATGCTTCATTGTATAAATCAATAGAAAGCTGCCTCAATCAATAAGCTATTTGGGATTAAGTTCTGTCAGTGTCCTCTCTCTGGAGCTGGACTGGCACAGGTTACAAAAAATGCTTCCTCTCACAAATATGTGATAGCAAATGTATTGGTGAGAGTTTTATGTGCTTTTTGGCATCCCCAAAAGCTATGTTTCCATCCAAAGTTGCAAATTGAACTTACTTTAAATAAAACTTTATTTTTACTCATCAGAGCTGTTGAACTGGACTCTCAGCCTGAACAAACTGGTATTTAGCTAGTTTAGCTCAAAATAGACCAGCCTGACCACCTTGAGCACCTTATAAGCTGTTTTATTTTAAAGCAACACCAAGTAACTTTTCCTCTGCGGTCGCCCTACAGGTTGGAAGTGGAATTGTCCATTACCGCTGTGGTAAATAATTTAGCCTAGCGCAGCCTACTGTCGCACGCACGCACGCTGTTTATCCAGCGCCGGCTTTGGAATGAACGATGTCCACAGACAAGGTAGAGTATGTTGCATGATTTCATGAAAGTATGATGTATTGCGACATCAGAAACGAAGAAAAACAAAATAATGACCATTGTAACGCTTGCCGTAAAGCAAGTCAAATTTGTAGTTTTCTTATGTCTCATTAGAACTACAGAAACGCGACCCGATCTGGCAATCTTACATAGCGTGGTTATATCAGATATAGGACCGCAAAGCGAATCCAGAAGTGCCTTTCACCCTGTTACGACTTAATGAACCACTGAAACATAATGTAAACATTATTTTAAGGTAAAAAATCGTACTTAGTGTTGCTTTAAGTGAACAGAGCTTGATAGACATACATATTTCCCAATTCGAATCTATTGAATATATTACATCTTAATATTAATCTCAGTTTTGCTTATTCTTAACTATTGAAAAAAGAATCTGTTTTTCAGATTGGTTAAAATCGGTAATTCATCTTTTATAACTATTCATTAAAAGACCCTGAGTGATGTGTTTCTGGAGTCGGGCTGCGCTGCACCGGTCACACTGTGTGTTTTCGATTCTATAAAAATAACTTGTTTCGACTGCTAAGCTATGCCAACAAAAACACAGCACTTGGCTAGGATCCAACCCATTTTAGTTTGAGCTGAATTATAAAGCTTTTCAGTCAGGATGCTTTTAGAATATACCGGCAACTGAGATCCCTCATTAGCGTCCAATTCATGAGACAAAAGGCTGTACGCACCACTGTTGTCTCTGGAGTTCAGTGGTGCAAACACATTACTGTCACTTCTGAACGTATTTTGTAATGTTTGCTTCTGGCATTAAACACCCCTTGTGTTTGTTATGCAATTGGTGAAAGCTAAAATCTGTGCATTTCACACTAATTCTCAGTGGAACCTGTGCTGTGATAGTCGTAAGCATATGTGGGGCTAAATTTAAAATGATTACATTATTAAAAAAAAAATATTTATTTCCTGTCTCACCCCCATCCGCCCAATTTTTTTAACTCGTTTTCCGTATTACATGGACTGAGAAATGAACGTTTATTTCCGCTGGATGATGCTAAATGTGTTTGACAGCTCGAGGGCTTTAGTAAAAAAACGAGATAGGCCAATACTTCAGCATTTTGGTATCCTCACCCACGGACAGTCTGATCGACAGAGGGTTATTAACAGAACATCGTAAGAGTTGGGTTATCACTGAAAATTTAGTCTTTAAACAGCATTATGATAAAAATGTCCTGATAAAAAACAAAACAAGTCGACACCACTATGACTAAAAGTTTGCTGAGAGGTATTTCCTACTAAAGCAAGGCAGTATTTGACTGGTAAGTGTATCCATAGCAGACTGGTGGGAGTGGCCTTGGATGGCAACATGCCCAGTGCATTATGGGTGTTGAAATTTTCCATCCTATTTGTAAAAAGGAAAAACAAAAGCCATTTTTCTCTGTTTTCTCTAGTTAGGTAGCACCAATTAAAAAAAAAAAATCCGCCTTTCTACTGTATAGGCAGCCAAGTTTTATTGAAAGCTCAATCTGCCAGCAGTGAAGTACCCCTTTAATGCTTTAATTAATACATTTTTGTTTTGTTTTGTTGTTCTTCATCAGTGAATTGAAGTGCACTGCTAAAGAGTTCATGGAAAAATTCAACAAATTCAGTTCAATATAGCACTTGCTTTGCCACTTAGTTGAGACCACACAATAGAAATTGCATGGGATCTCTATTGAATTTCACTTCTGATGTAATAGGCCCAGACACGAATCATGAAGTTACCCTCTTAGCACCACATTCAGGCAAAGGTTGACCCCATTCATTAGATAAAGGTTGCCATAATAATTGGGCCTATAATTAGAACTCGCAGGCATTCTTTAACGGTGCAAGATCTCTCAATGATGTTGACCCTCTATTAAAATAGCTGTAGTGCTGGCTTTGGCCTATAATAAAGAGGCTTATTTCATCCACACTACATTAATTGCAAAGCAATGTATCTCTGCAAAAATGGTCCTTCAGTTTTATTTTTCTCCTTTTTTCCAAGGCAACCGAGACAAATTACAGAGACCTATTAGGTGACTTCAAGAGATAGAATCAGCACAATCAATTTCCTCCTGCGCTTACCCAGTTAAACACACACACACACACACACACACACACTTCTCTGTCTCTCTCACTGCAAAAAATACTCTTTCCATATGCAAGCAATTTTCAAACTACATACACTTCATTTCATACATATTCAGCATTATCTGTGAAAGTAGGCCACCGTTTTGTTTTGTTTTTCCCCCTCATCAACAGGTTAAGCAGTGCTAACCAGAGGTGGCTAGAGGAGAATATATAACACAAATGAACACTGCATAAATGTCTTATCAAGAATCGTGTGTTAAATTATATTATATAAATGATATTTCTCTGTCTCCCCTCTCAAATGTCTTTTTTCAAAGCATTTCTTTTGAGTATCTATATAAAGCAAGCCTCTTCTCTCGCCAATGTTTGAGATTGTCAGCAAACTGAGTGTCTTTATGACTCATGGAGCTCAAAACTACTGTATCTTCATATTCAGCGTATATATTTTCATCTTTTATTCAGCGATCTGTAGAGGACACTCGCTCTCCACATGCCATTCTCCAGAAACAAACTGGGGTCATTTCCAGCCCTCACCCGCACATGCTGGGCTCTCTGGAGGTTCAGCACATTTGTTTTTGAGGTCAGTCGGGAGGCTATAAGAGAGACGCAAGCTTTTATGTGCAGATTTTCCCTGACTTCAGCTTTTATTACACAGGCTGATACACAGTTTCTCCTTCATTGTTTCAGTGTGCTCCATGAGCATTTCAAATAATGCTATCAAAGGAGTAGAGACAATAATTACATAAACAGAACGAGGCCAAAAATGAGTAATCATATTTAGTAAATGCTTTTGAAAATAAAAACAGGCAGGTTTTTGCTCTCTCTCCCATTTGCACATTCACACATCCCAGTCACTAGAGGTTGAGCCATAGATGGTGGTCTCCATAGCAACCAACCCCAATTTTATGACAAGCATGAAGGGCATAATAACGACTTGCAATTTTTTTCTGTAAAGGCGGTCACAATTTGCTTTTTCTTTTTGCAGTGTGCACACAGGTGTGTGGGTTTATGCATGTAGCATTACTGTGACAACTGAAGATAACTGACAACTGAGATATTTTGTTGAATTTTATATTAGACAAAACAACAATCAAAGATCGCAAATCTTATTCTGCAGCTAAAGCAATTATGTGGCCTAACTGAGAAACAGAAGCCATGGAAACCTTAATTACCTTGAATATTCTTGTTAAATAAATTGTGATAATATACATAAACATCAAAATCATTCTCTTTATTAAATCAGCAGTAAATAAAATATGTTATCGGCATTCCTTCTCATGTTTAACTGGGCCACTGTTTTCAGATAATCATCTTGAATCTGAAATGTCTTCCCATGAAGTGCAGGCAATTAAACTGAGCAAATATGTAGATGAAATTACTGATTTGCAATAAATTCAGACAGCTACTTGTCTTATCTTTTGGCAGGGGTTCAATGTGTTCTATGGGGAACACAAAAACATTGTTAAATTCCATTTTGCAACATTACTATTAATTCAAACCCTCTGACGGACTCGAATGCTTAAAGATCAAGACACTAAAAGACACTTTTACAAGTTTATCTTTCTTTAGTGTGTTGAGGTTTGATCATAAAAAAAGCCTTGCAAAGTTCCAAAGCACAGTCACACTAAAGAAAGATAAACTTGTAAATGTGTCTTTTAGTGTTATTCTCTATATCAGACTGTTTCTGAACCCCTAAACGCTATATTGTAGTCTTGAATTTTCTTCCGGGAACGATATTCACAATATTTCTCATTTAAATAATTCCCGCCCAAAGCATATATGCAAATAAAAAAAGGCGAGGCTTGGTTGAGTTAAAAAAAAAAAAAGGATGTCAATGGAGAAGAGGTTTCACTACGCTGAATAAACCGATTTTGTGGGAAAACAGCTTCACATTTAATGAATCGACAGCCCATTGGCTAATCTTCAACATGTTTCCTCTTAAACATTCATTTTGGATTGAACTATTTTTAGTTTACACCAAATAAAATGCTGTTTTATATGAGAAGTCACAGACATTTGAGCGACCAAGATGATCCAGTTTACAGAACATCGTATTTATTTCTATGATATGCAAACAGTGATTGACTGTCGCACAACTCAGTGACGTCGAGGCTGTAATGTGATTGGTTAAGTCACACGTGATCCAAGTTAGCCGTTACGCTTTCTCCAATGGTAGAGTCACGGAGCCTCGTATCTCCCAATATAACGACCATCTCTGCTCGCTGGTTAAGGGGCGTTACATTTCAGACACGCTCTAAGAGGTACCCCAATCACAACAGACTGTATAACATGTATATTTATGATTTAATATCACCCAATCAACATGACTGCATTAGGTTACACCAACAAATGTCATTTTTAAAGGGTTAGTTCACCCAAAAATGAAAATTCTGTCAGTAATTACTCACCCTCATGTTGTTCCAACCCCGTAAGACTTTCGTTCATCTTCGGAACACAAATGAAGATATTTTTGATTAAATCTGAGAGCTGGATCACTCCTCCATAGGCTTCCTTAAGGGATAGAAACTTGACGGCCCAGAAAGTCATTGAAGAAAATGTTTAAATAGTCCGAGTGACTACAGTGGCTCAACTATAAGTTTATCAAGCGACGAGAATACTTTTTGTGCAGAAAAACAAACAAAAATAACGACTTTATTCGACTATTCCTTTTCTTCCTTGTGGGCCTGAGACGAGAGTTCAAGAGATTTCCACGACGCATGCGCGAGAACTGAGAAGAGGACGTTCTTCTTCTACTACTTCTTGTTCAGTTCTCGCGCATGCGTCGTGGAAATCTCTTGAACTCTCGTCTCAGGCCCACAAGGAAGAAAAGGAATAGTCGAATAAAGTCGTTATTTTTGTTTGTTTTCCGCACAAAAAGTATTTTCGTCGCTTGATAAACTTATTGTTGAGCCACTGTAGTCACTCGGACTATTTTAACGATGTATTTCATAACTTTTGGGCCGGTCAGTTTCGATCCCTTAAGAAACCTATGGAGGAGTGATCCAGCTCTCAGATTTAATCAAAAATATCTTCATTTGTGTTCCGAAGATGAACGAAGGTCTTACGGGGTTGGAACAACATGAGGGTGAGTAATTCATGAGTAATTTTTGGGTGAACTATCCCTTTAAGGGATCGAAACTGGCCTGCCCAAAAGTTATGAAAGATATCGTTAAAATAGTCCGAGTGACTACAGTGGCTCAATCTTAAGTTTATCAAGCGACGAGAATACTTTTTGTGCGCAAAAAAACAAACAAAAATAACGACTTTATTCAACTATTCATTTTACTTCTCTGTTGGCCTCGAGATTTCACGTAGTGAAACTGCGCAAAGCTTCTAGGTTGTACGTCACACGCATCACACACATGACCAGCGTCGGCCAATAGTGAGCCTGCGTGTGACGTGCAACACAGAAGCTTTGCGCATTATCACTACGTGAAATCTCAAGGCCCACAGAGAAGGAAATGAATAGTTGAATAAAGTCGTTATTTTTGTTTGTTTTTGCGCACAAAAAGTATTCTCGTCGCTTGATAAACTGAAGATTGAGCCACTGTAGTCACTCGGACTATTTTAACGATATCTTTGGGCCGGCCAGTTTCGATCCCTTAAGAAGCCTATGGAGGAGTGATCCAGCTCTCAGATTTAATCAAAAATATCTTAATTTGTGTTCCGAAGATGAACAAAAGTCTTAACGGGGTTGGAACAACATGAGGGCGAGTAATTACTGACAGAATTTTCATTTTTGGGTGAACTAACCTTTTAAAGGTAGCAAAAATAACCAATTCTTTAGGCAATTGCCTGTTACCGCTTTGAACAGTACTGAGTAGAAAGGCAAACATAATCATCAATCAAAAAGGGTCACACTTAAAATATCATATTTCATGGAAACCGACATCCCGCACAGTCCTTTTGGTTTGTTTCAGCAGTAATCATTTGCACAGAGCAAATCAGAAAGCTATTCCAGTCCAAATTCAGTATTTGTGGGTCACTAAAGTAGAATCTGTGTACAGTTCCAGTCTATATTAATCTATCCAGGCGGAAGGAAATGTGAATTCACAACATTCAGAACAAGAGCAAGACAGGTCCAGTACGACAGCCTATTCACTGTAGCCGTCAAACTAGCTCTGCTGTAGTACAACAGCATACGAATGTAACACAGCTTCAGTCCTCTGCTGTGTCTTGTGGGGAATGCAGCACTTAACTCTGTTGTTATTCAGGCACATATAAAGCCTTTAAAGGCTCTACTTCCATTGGCTGGTGAGGCCTGCATCTCAAATTCTGTGAGTTACTGTGAGAAAAAGGGTGTTTCAACCACCATGAGTCATATATTCTATGTCTCCCATGGCTCTGTGTCCTACATAAGCATATTGCTATATTACAGTTCAGTTGTATTACCATATTTCCATAAACCATATTCCCATCTGGCACTGCTTGTGCATTTGTTACATTGCAATTCATGAGACTGGTGTTTTCAATTGTCTTTGACAGAGCAGTGTTAGAATTAAACTGTAGTCAATTCATGTGCATTTTAGAGAAGATCTGTGTGTTTTTCTGGCGCTATTTTTGCCTGAACTTAAGAGAGCGATTAAAATGGCTCTGCGAGTGAGGTGCACAAAGCGGGTTAATGCGTTTCTATTTGTGGATTCCAATATGCCATTTATATGAGCAAATATTTCTGCTTACCATCAAATAAAAGGCTCAGTGACAACATGCACTCTCAAATGCACATTCAATAAACGTGTACATGGACTTTATTGAAAAACAATGGCTTCCAAGCAGCGGATTTCTATAACTTTGGTGGCTATTATACTGTAAATCTACTTTTATGCCTGTCAAAGGAATGCAGCAATAACCCAGAATTGATCTCACTGAGCTGCAGTCTATTAATCTGCTCTCAAGTCACTGTCACTCAAGTGTCTCACTCTTAAAGGGTTGGTTCACCCAAAAATGAAAACAATTATATTCATGTGTATATTAAGGAATTAAGAACAATCAATTGTTGGATATATAAAAAATAAAGTAGAGGGTGTTTGTCATTTGACCAATCTAAAGCCATATATATAACAAATAAATCATCTAACACTTTATTTTGCGACGTTTCAATGTAATTACACAAATAAGTTTTTTTAATTAACTACTTACTATAGTGTTAAGGTTTAGTTGATTGTAATTATGCATAATTTACTATTATTACTATGGTAAAGTACATGTAACAGGTGTGGCTGTCACCTTAAAATAAAATGTTACCATCAAATTTTTTAACACTATGGGCCCTATCTTGCACTCGGCGCAAATGACTTTGTACACTGACGCATGTATCATTCCTATTTTGCACCCGCGCAAAGCGGACTTTTCCCTCCACAGACACACGTCGGTTAACTAAGAAATACACTTGCGCTGCCCGGGGCGGTTCAGCGCAAAGAGGAGGCGTGTTCCGGCGCAAACTTTCCCTCATGCTATTTTGCTGTTCTATAAAACAATTGCGCCACTGACCAGAAAAAAACTAGTCTAAAGTCAGTGGCGCGTTGCGCGTTGTTCATTATGCTATTTTAAGGGCGCATGCTTGGCCATAATCAATGTAGCGGGTGCACAACGCGCCTACACGTTGATTCTCTCATCTAAGCAGCAGTTTTCATTTTTGCAAATCATTCATTATTACGATAGATAGATAGATAGATAGATAGATAGATAGATAGATAGATAGATAGATAGATAGATAGATAGATAGATAGATAGATAGATAGATAGATAGATAGATAGATAGATAGATAGATAGACAATTTATTATAAAAGCATAGCTTACACATTTACCCAAATTATCATACGCCTGTTTAACAGAAGTTAATTTGGGTGGGTTTCTCCATCCCCAATGTCACTTCTCTGACGAGAACGTTGCTCTCCTCGGCTGTGAACCGCTCCTGTCGCGCGCCTGGCAAATCCGCCGTTATAATATGAATCCGCTTTAGAACAAGCGCGCCTGCTCTTAAAGGGAATGTGAGATGACGCTCTGATTGGTTTATTTCACGTTACGCCCAAACCACACCTATGAATAATGAAGCTACTTCAGACCAACCCCTTTTAGATTTGCGTCAGGCGCAAGAGGCATTTATCCCGCCGGGAAAATAGCAACAGCGCCGGGATCCGCCCACAAAGTTACTTGCGCTTTACGCTTTGACACTTGCGTTTCAGATCGTTAAAATAGGGCCCAAAGATAGACGAGTAACTAACAGAACTCCTAGACGAATACCATTAATGGACAGATAAATAAACAAAGGGCATAAAATACATATAATGTAATTAAGTTGGATATTGCTATGGCAGAGTTGCACTATCTATGAAAGAAAGGGTAATCGGTTTAATAAGGTGAACAACTTTATTAACCATCCAACAAAAACATGAAAGGTCATTTATTAACTGGCAGCTATGCAACATCCAGTTCAAAGATTAAAATATATACACTGACAATATACACCAATGCCAAGGTCTCTGGAAAAAGGTTCCGTTAAGACATTTACATTCCTCGTGGTTGAATGCGCAGTCCGGTTGTGCTGACGTCTTCCACTGGCTGTTCTGGGAAACAGTTTCAACAGACTTGTACAGAAAGAGCTGTGGAAGGCTGATGTGCCCGAGCACCGAAAGGGTCTAGCAATCTGGACCACGCAGATGAATCCCTGCAGTGGATGCAGAATAACCTTAACAATCTGGACCACAAAGATACCTTTAGTGAAGGTTTGCTCGCTGGAGCTTAACCTGGTTTCACTTGTGTCTGTCTCTCAGCGCCAGAGACTCAGAACTTGGTCAGTCTGCTTTTGTCTCTCTGAAATGGAGACACTGGATATGTTGTATTTGTTGTTGTCTCACCGGAAGAAGGCTCAGAATGTAGCATTTTTGTTAATGTATCTTTCCTCAGTGTGAGCTGAAAGACAATTGTCCCTTTCCAATGAGGAGGAGATTGCAATTTTTTTATTTTCTATTCCGGTGCTGTGATTGGCTGTTGACATCTTTCCCCTATCTTTCCCATCTTTACCAATGTACTGAACACACAGAGCCCAAACATGGTGGAAAAAGACTGAAGTATCAAGCATGCATTCATTTGATTGTTAACTATAAAGTGGATGATGTGTAGCATGAGTTTTAACGTTTCAAACATAGTTATGAACTGTTTTGGATAGCTAGGCTATTTTGTGTCTCTATGTTTTAGCCACTACTACTGGGGTTTACTATCACTACTATCACTACTATCCAGGGGTCCTAAGGATTTTTTTTCATAGCAGTCCCGATTTGTGAAGAGCAGTTAGAAACAGTACGTGGACCAATGAGAAATCCTCTCTTTAAAAAATAAATAAGGATCGGGGTTGTCTAGCTGATTAAATGACTAAAAAGCAACATTTAAAGATCATTAAAGTTTATGGCTCTCACATCTCATTTGAACATCCAAGGGCATTCTTTAAAGGGGTCATATAATGGTACATGCACTTTTACAAGTTGATTGTACTGAAATGTGTGTTCGCAGTGCCTGTACACAACCATCATATAATGATAAAAATCCATCCAGTGTTTTTGTTTTAATCTCCTTATATGTTTTCCCCTGCCTCAAATCGAGCCGTCTGACCGTGTGACGTCACAAGCTCGCACGCCCCTCCCACGATTGTTGATTGACAGCAGGGTTTCAACACAGACCCGCCCTGAGCGAGCTGTCATCATAGTCCGTCATTGTTGATACGCTGGAGCAGAATGGCGTCTAAGCGATTGTGGTGTTCTGTTCTTGGGTGTAATAACGAACACAGCAGTCATTTTGATGTTCCTAAATCCGAACCGCTAAAGACGCAGTGGCTGAGTTTTGTTTTCGAAGGGAATATTCCCCACGATCAACGTCAATGCTTTCATGTTTGGGCGAATCATTTCTCACCAGACTGCTTTATAAACGAGGGTCAGACTCAGTATAAAGCTGGTTTTGCTAAGAAGCTGCTCATGAAAAAAGAATCGGTACCAACTATTTATGTTCGCCTCTGCACCTCCAGAAGAAGTGAGTGTAAAGTTTTATTAACCTTTATATTAATCTTTGCAAATCGCGAAAAAAAGTTTTTCATGACTATTAGTTGTAACGTCAATCTGTCAATGAACTAACGTATACATCAGTAAACACACAGCGTTCGTATCTCACTACTCTACCCTGCCAGTGCATACAAAAATAGATCAAAGTGACATTACGTTAACCAACCATTCAGAAACGTCCTGTTCGAGCCTTAATTGTTGAACTTCTTTGCGGCCGTCATCTTGTTCCGGGTCCGACTCCATACGATTGCACAGATGTATTCAGAGACTCCCGCTGCCATTCTTTCTCCAAAATATACCCTCAACTGTTGTCAAGGCAACACTCCACGTGCGTTGTGTCGAAACGCCCGCAGAACAGAGGGGCGGAGTCAGCGAAGCTCATTATCATTTAAAGGCATATGCAGTGAAACGGCGTGCTGAAAACAGAGCTGTTTTTGACCAGGTAAAATTAGTGTTTTCTTACAATACTAATGAGAATTTTTACTAAAAGTATATTACAAAGTTTTCATTTAAACCCTAAACATTCATATTAACTTCAAAAATGGCATTATATGACCCCTTTAAAATATTTTTTTGTGTCCCAAAGAAAGTTGTACACTATTGGAGCAATATGAGGGTGAGTAAGAGGCTGTGTTCACATGACATCGTTTTCAACTAAAATCAGAAAACTTTGTATGCGTTTTGGCCATTCATTTACAATGGCGTTTTGGGGGCCTCAAAACGCAACACACGTTGCTTCTCTCATCTAAGCAGCAGTTTTCATTTTAGCAAATCAGATAGATAGATAGATAGATAGATAGATAGATAGATAGATAGATAGATAGATAGATAGATAGATAGATAGATAGATAGATAGATAGATAGATAGATAGATAGATAGATAGATAGATAGATAGATAGATAGATAGATAGATAGATAGATAGACAATTTATTATAAAAGCATACATGTAGCTTACACATTTACCCAAATTATCATACGCCTGTTTAACAGAAGTTAATTTGGGTGGGTTTCTCCATCCCCAATGTCACTTCTCTGTGTTTTACGGCCCTGACAAGAACGTTGCTCTCCTCGGCTGTGAACCGCTCCTGTCGCGCGCCTGTCAAATCCGCCGTTATAATAGGAATCCGCTTTAGAACAAGCGCGCCTGCTCTTAAAGGGAATGTGAGATGACGCTCTGATTGGTTTATTTCACGTTACGCCCAAACCACACCTATGAATAATGAAGCTACTTCAGACCAACCCCTTTTAGATTTGCGCCAGGCGCAAGAGGCATTTATCCCGCCGGGAAAATAGCAACAGCGCCGGGATCCGCCCACAAAGTTACTTGCGCTTTGCGCTTTGACACTTGCGTTTCAGATCGTTAAAATAGGGCCCTATGTGTCAGTCTAGTAATGTTTCTTTACAAAGTTACATCGCCATCTACTAGCCTGGCAGCAGAATACAGTGTTTTTAATCATTCTTGCAGATCCATGTGAATGGGGATTGTTTTGAAAACATTGTCGTCTGTACGCAACAAACCCTAAATGATGACGGGATTTTCATTTTTAGGTGAACTGTTCAGAGAACATTTGTGCCTATACTGTATGGCTGAAACATCCTTTTCCTAGCATTTTTCTCAACAGCAATATTTCTGGCAGAAATATGTTGCAGTCTGTTACTCTAATCTCAGAGGATGTGAGAAGACTTTCAATATTTTATCGAGCGAGTAACCGTAGTGTCTAAAAAGTGAATTTCAAGACACATAGGTCACTTACTGTGGAGTCACATATCACAGAGGAAACGAATAGAGGCATACGTTGAGGCTTGCGATCGAGGGAATACAATAGCAGACAGATCCTCTATCTGCAAATTTGACACTAAATCAATATTTGCTGCTTAGAAAACAACAGTTGAGCCACATAGTCAGACACTGGAGAGATGGGTGGAGATGTAAAACCAGTCAGTCCGATAGTAGCGGCAGGTCAAGCAGGAATACTAGCAAATCTCCCCCTGAAAACAGCCCTTAAGTCTACCTGACATTAAATCCTAGGCTATTAGGCTGGTTGGGTTCTGTGCTGGCTCTACTCTACTAAAATGTCACGCTTTGGAGAGGCTTTAAGTTCACTCTCACAGTCTGAGTGCTCATTTAAGGACTTTACTTTTCATTAAAGCTTCAGCAAGACTGAACCACGCCGCCTCTGACCAAACACGGCTC
Organism: Rhinichthys klamathensis goyatoka; assembly: GCF_029890125.1. Lineage (NCBI taxonomy): Eukaryota > Metazoa > Chordata > Actinopteri > Cypriniformes > Leuciscidae > Rhinichthys > Rhinichthys klamathensis. The sequence continues at coordinate 6,650,535 of NW_026606558.1, forward strand.
ATCTTCGGAAAGAGCGCTGAAAGGTTCTGGAAAGAGTCTGATGTTGTGATCGCACACACTCCCTCGTGATGGTCTTCTCTGAAAGGGTTTGTGATTGAGAGCGGTGCAATAGTGTAATAATGGAGTGTATATTACCCTCGAGCGTAATATGGTTTAAGCCACAGAGCTAAGAGCTTTTCTCTGTTTCTTTTGAGTGAGGGTCTCCATCTCCCTCACGGACAGCCAGATCTATCTCCCTGCCTTGCATTCTGCTCTGAAGCCATGGAGCCATTTTCTCTCTGGCACTATTGCTGATTGATGGGATTGTTTGGAGTCACATTTCTATACCTTGGCTGAGATCTACGATGTGAACAAACTACTTTACAGTGGGACATACTTCACCTCTGACATGATAGAGAGAACTCAGATGACATTAAGTTACTCAATTAGTCATTAGGGCCCGAGCACAGATGGTGTGAGGGCCTTGTTTGAATTGCTCTGTTTCTTCATCTTCTTCTTCTTCTCCAAAGTGAAATCGCATTTTTGATGGCTTAAACATGCTCCAAACTCACAAAACTTTGTGGCACAGGCCTCTTTGCCCAGAAATGGCGAAAATTTACACCTGATATGGGTTTTAGAATTAGGTGTGGCAAAATGGCTCGCCAGCTATAAAGGTTCACCGAAGTGCGCCTCCCGCAACGTTTTACGTAAGTGTACGAAATTCAGTACATACATGTAATGTTCCAATACTTACAAAAAAGTCCTTAATGCAACAGGAAGTCAGCCATTTTGAATTTCCCTTTGCGATTTTTGTACAGTTTTGCCATTTTCAGGCGTTGTACTTTAACAAACTCCTCCTACAGTTTTTATCGGCTCATATTCAAATTTGGTGAATGTAATTATAAGACCTTTGCGAAGCTAAATTGCAAAGATCTTTAGTTTTCAACAAAGGGTGTGCCCCTGGTGGCCTGACAAATTTCGATGCTTCACCATGAAACAGGAAGTTGCGGTAACTCAGGCAAACAATGTCCAATCTGCCCCAAACTTCACACGTTTGATAAGAGTTCTGTCGTGAACACATGTTCATGCCCATTTTCAGTTATAGTCATAGCGTCACCTGCTGGCAACAGGAAGTGAAATGGCTAACACTGTTATGGACTCCTAGCAACATATTAAATAGTGTCAGCAAGTGTTAAAAAGACTAGCAACACTTCACCAAGTGCTAACGCATGTTCTTAATGCCATGTAACAGGGATGGTTGGGGAAAGACCTGACGACTCACCCTGGAAAAATCATCAGTTACACTTAATTTCGATGGTCCACTTTAAGCATTCTACTAACTATAAGTAATTTTGCAACTACATGTCAACTATGTCAACAGACTGTTAGGTTAGGGTTAGGTGTTAGAATTCAGGTTAGTAGAATAATTGACATTTTGCAAAGTTACTTAGGCCCTGTTTACACCTGGTAGATGCGTTCTGGTCAGTCAGATAACAAGTAGACGAGGGAGACACATTCCTGTTCACACCTGGCATTTTTTATCCATCTCTTTTGTTCACTTTCATCCACTTCTGTCCTGATTTGCTCTAGGGGAGAGTCTATGGGCATGTAAATGTTTGTGTTTTTTCATATTTTTCGATCTAATGGACGAAATAAGCTCACGCAATTTACATATGAATGCGCCCGGAGACGACGGAAAAACACACAGAGCATCAGCTTTAGTTTCTGCTCTGATAGCCTCGAACCACGCTGAATGTGGTGAGTGTGTGTTAGAAATCAGGAATGATGAGGGAACATTGTGCTTGATACGTTTTTCGTCTTCCAACCAAACTTGTGTCTCCAACCGACAAAGTTTAAATCCCGTCTGGCTAGAGCTCTTCCCATAATGTTTATGCATTAGATCAGTAGGAGGAGAGTAGGCGTCTTTTGCGGCTGTTTGATCACATTCAATCACATGAGCGTTTACACTACGAAAGCAATGCGTTTTTGACTACCTGTGGAAAAGATCGAAAGTGGAGACGCTCAAAACGTTTTAGACCCAGTTTACACCTGTATTTAGCGTCATCCATTTGTGATCAAATCGACCAAAACACATCTTAAATCAAGGTGTAAACACGGCCTTATAGTCAGTAGAATGTCTGTTGGAAGCATCAAAATAAAGTGTTAGCAGACATTAAGCAGACAGTTTACTAATACTCTAATGAGATTAATAGCTGTAAATGTATATAGTTGTATAGTTGATAGTTGTAAAGTTACTTAAAGTTAGTAGAATGCCAAAAGTGAACCATCGAAATAAAGTATTACCAAATCATCTGCAATAAAATTGGCGAGAGATGGGCCATAGAATCACCAAGAGTTGGAATCGACTGAAATCGATAATGAATGAATGAACATCCAAAAGAAAAGGCATTATTAAGAGACTGTGCTCAATATAATTATTATTTTTCTAGCATTCAGGTAAAACTGAACCAGTCAGATTTCTCTGCACTTAAGACCTCAATCATTTTTGCACAGATGTCATTGCTGAACACACAACAGCATGCAGTGATGTGGGGCAGTAAATAGAGAATATTCATAATGGGGTCATAAAAGGCATCTTCTTGCTACGTTTATCTGTCTTCCTCAATAATTCATTCGGCACTCTAGAGATGGGCCTATTTTGCATACAGTTTTGGTTTATGGATTACTTTTGATAGACACCGACTGCATCAAACACTCATTTTGCCATCACACAAATAATAATTATCATTTCTTTTCATTTCACACAGATTTCATTTCTATGTCATCATCTGTTTTTCTTTCTAGCTTCATTTGTTTTGCATTAATTCGGAGCTTGATCTCTTTAATTAGTAAGCCTGTTTCATCTTTATGCTTGTGTTAAAATCTGCTATAGTGTGCCAAACGTATTGATCTGTTAGGGATGCGTCCTAGATACTCTAGAAATGGTTCGCTATTTCGAAGTAATAAAACAAATTCACTTGTGATTGAAAAATCTGTTGAAGCGAGCACATTTATTTTTGATCAAATTCTTGATAACAAAATGTTCCATTAACCTGTGATGAGAACACAGATTAGCAAAACAAATGCTGCTTGGGTCAATTTGAAAAAATCAAACTTCTGAAAGAGGTTTTTTGATAAAAAACAACTTCATAATCACTACAAGTATTGATTTGATGCAGCTTTTATACACCTTAGATCTACCTCCCTCCACTAATCAAGGCACTTGCCCATCCTCCTTTTCTTCTGAGCTATTTGCATTGTATTATTACAGACGCCTGCACAGATAAATGTCAATATTCTTTCTCATGAGAACTGCTGGCTCTGAAAAAGGGAGTCATTTAACAAGGGTAGTTATGAAAGCCATTGAATGAAAGTGTAAGATTAATTTTTTTCCCCAATACTTTGCAACTCATGTTTTTCTCCCATTCTTGGCTCTGAATCAATTTGTCAATGAATCTGATCTCATGGCCCGCATGGCAGAAGAATTTACATCACAATATCAGTGTGGCTACGGGCATGACATTTACTAACAACTTAGCTTTTAAGCATGCTTTGCAAAATAATGTTACTACATTGTTTATATAGTCTTACTTTGAATAAATAAATAAATATTTTTTAGGATGAGTCTGAAACAATGTAGAATATGTTACCTCTCTTTAGAATAAATATGTTTTACTTAAGAGATTCAAACGTGTTTTTGATGTCTGATTCTAATTTGCATATCTAACAATGTAAACAACAACAATGAATATTGTGCTCACCATGCATGAGAGAATAATCAGATGTTCAAAAAGGCAGATAAAACAGGTCACATAACAATTTAGTGGCCTGAACAAGCAGCGTTGAGTATAACATCAAGATTTAAATGGGTCATATGATGTTATGTTAAAAGTTCATTATTTTGTTTATTGGGTGTAATAGAATAGGTTAAAATGCTTTAAAGGGGCTATGTGTAGGTTTTTACTTAAAAAAATCTTTAAGATAGAGTCTTCATTTGTACATTTATGAGCCAACCATAATGCAATAGAAAGAATGACACCTTGACTGTCCACCACGGTTGCCTCTATCAGCCTGTAGTCTGTAGCTCAATTGTGTGTGGAGGAGTCGGGTCCGAGTTGGCGCGAAAATTCACAAAATGTGACGTCAAGCGCGTTCTCGTCTACTAGGCTTGCTACGGTAGTCGGTGTTACCGGTGTTACACGGTGTTCAGTCACAACACCGGTTTCATCACTTGCCCACCGCGGCACCGCAAAAAAAAAAAAAAAAGTATTTAACGCAATTACGCAGTATCCGTTTTTTTCTTTTACCCATTGACTAGCGTTGTATGATCACGCTCTTATTAATGTGAATGCTTTTAAGACTAAAGAGACCACGCTGTAAGTCCTGCCTATTACACACACACACACAAATAGAAAAGACGCGTCAGTAGTATCGAGTTCTCTTTTGGGCTTGAACAAACCGTAACACACAAATTATGCCAAAATGTCGGATTTGTCGAGTGTCCTCATAAGATCAATCTTAAATGATTTAAATAAAGTCGTAAATGAACGTAGAGATTTGTGAGAAAATGGGACGAGTGTCAGATCGCGTCTCTGTCAGCAGCGGCTGGTCTTAAAGTGTCATTATGTTAATCAAAGAACGATAAGAGAGTAAATGACTCACTCAGACCCGGCGCCAGGAGGATTATTATAGCCTACCGGTAGCCTAATAATCATGAATGCACACTGCTATCTTTAACACATCTCCGGCGAACGGCTTCTTCACGCAAAAGAAAAACTCTTCATGAAGCGCAGTGAAATTCAGCGACCATGGCGTTTCCTGATGGATCGAGGTTGTTCGTTAACTTCATTTTTTATGTGCAATTCACACGAGCTCATAGCGCATGCGAGACTGCTGCGAGTAGTCAAACTTTCTTTAATGTATTTTATTTTATTTTTTTTCTGGTTGGCCGGTCACACGGCTTTCATAGTTTTCAGTTACGTGACTGGTGCTGTTCTGCCCGTGCAAACGCGCGCATTTTACGTTTGCCTTTAAATTAGCTATTTAAATGGCCCTGCCGGTGATACCGGTATTACCGGTGTTGTCACACGTCGATTAACCCGTGGGAAAATATCCTCACCGTCACATACCTATCGTCTACTTGGGCTTACATCCGTACGGCAGCCATTAGTAAGCAGCGGCAATCGCTACGATAGTGTTTCAAATGGACTCTGCGGATGGAAAGAAGCGACCAGCCTCCAGCACAATCCAGATACCCACGGAAACTCCTCGTAAGTAAAAAAAAAAGCCTTATCTAGTGCGGCCAACGAGCGTCCGAGAACGAGCATGAGACTGGCTGCAGTTTCTCTAACGGCCACTGGTGTCAGTAACGGTAAGAAATTTCAGAACTTCCACAATGCTCCTTTAATGTTCAAAAAACACATACTGTACATTATTGCAGCTCCTCTATTCCCAGTCTGTCTGAAACACGTTGATTTCTACAAAGCCCTTCTTTCTGAGAAGCTCTGAGTGCTCTGATTGGTCAGCTGACCCAGTGCGTTGTGATTGGCCAATCACCTCAAGCATGTCGGAATATTTAACACCCCTACCATAATCGCAAGCTTCAGCCTCCAAGGCTTCTAAAGCATTTGTAAACACAGTTAAAATTGACGTTGGTTTTACTATATCCGTCGATTTCAGAAAACGCGGATGAACAGAACTAACTTAAGAAGCACGACTTGAGCAGAAAGTTTCACAGTGGTAAGTAGTCTTTGTATATCATCTGCGTTGAACTCTCTGAGGCTCAGGAAGATGTCCTCTGTAAAATGTGCTGTACACAAGCAAACTTTTGGGTTGTGCTCAGGAACAGCTTTATAAATAATTCCTAACCTCTCAAAAAACACAGAGTCTCCACAACATGACTATTCACTGAAGCCTCTTCTGGTCTCTTTGAGTACGCGTTTGGGTGGGCATTATGCTAATATTTCACATTGTGACGTAGATGCTTTGAGGAAGTAATATCTGGACTTGTCTGGATCAGTGCTCTCTGAATAAATCCTTTTGTGTGGGAGATTATGAGCTTTGTAACGTTGTAACAGATATTACACACTAAACGTAAACGAAGAAGAAAACGTTAAAAAGTATCATATGACCCCTTTAAGTAATGATGTGCAGCTGATAATTGAATTAAAAACATACAAAAAACATAAATTAAAAACATTTTCTCACATATAAAAATCTATTGTGAGTTTAAAATAACAGCTTCCATGTTCTCTTTTCTTTTCTTCTCTTTAGATCTAATAAACGTTGTGACCTTGTGTCATGCTGTCTTTCTGAAATAAATTAAGGCCTGTGTATTTGTGGCACCCATGGGTAACATCCGAGCAGACAAACAACTTTTTAGCAAAAGAAAATGATATGAAATCGAATCTACTGTGCTGTAATGCACTTCCAGACTCACTATTAATCTCATCAGCCACAAAATTGTATTATACCACCAATTTGCCCTCTTGCTATGCCCTCTGGGAGCCATATTCAGCATTAACAGCGGCTTAAACAGAGACCTGGCACTGAAACAGGTCTGGGAAACACATGTATTGCCAAATGTACATGCCAAGACTGTATTACACTGAAGAATGTGGACTACCTGATGCCGCTGCTGCACTTATGTTCTCTTCACAGAATGCTTGCCAATCTTCAGTCTCAAGCCTTTCCGCAATGAATAATCAAAAAATTGCTTTTTGTTTATTTGTATTTATAAGTTTCACTTGCTCAAAAAAAGATTCAGTATTCCTCAAAATGAATAAAAACAGTGAAACGCAAACTCAGAATATCCAGCAAACATGCAATGATTAAATTATAGATACACTATCTACTTTATGTATTAAATTTCACTCTTTGCTGCTGACCTTCGATAATCCAATTCAACCATACTAATAAGCAAAAACGATTTTTAGATGAACAACACATTAGTGTTTCTTTTTTAATCACGAGGTGAGAGGTTTTTCCATAGATATCCGTAATAAAGGCTAGATGTCTTATGGCGGAGTCTCTATCGTCATCACTGGCGGCCATCTTGTCACAGGCAAGCTTTCTGGCGGGCTCTGTGGCTCCTGATGTAAGATGAGTGATCAGCACGAACACAAATACTCTTATCTCGTTGAAATCTTGACGGATTTACAAACGGTTTGGTTTCTTACAAACGTTATTAACGTGGCTATAATTCTGAATGATTATTTATTGATACACTTATTATTCATAAGTATGCAGTGTCATTACTACATCTCTGACGTTTATAACAAACCAAACCGTTTGAAAATCGGTAATAAATTGAGCAAGTTATGGTTATTTAAATGCACCATTAAAACACAATGATACGAGTGAGTCAGCGAGCTGCCTGTGACAAGATGGCCGCCAGGTGCGGACGTCGACCTCCATTGGCCAGCAGCGCGAACGAGACATCTAGCCTTTATTATGTATATCTATGGGTTTTCCCCCTAAAGACATGCAGCAATGCTTTTATCGCTTGTTTCTGCTTCTTCTTCACATGTGTTTTGATCAGGAGATTCTGTACTCTTTCAGAAGATGTGTAACAGCGCCCCCTACCAGGTGAAAACACGGAAAGCCGGAAAATTCCGTCAATGGCGGGGAAAGAGTTAATGGTGTGCTTATCATCTGTTGATCACAACAGTCACACATGTGAAGCTAAAGCACTTTTTGTAAGTTGCTCTGCAAGCATTAACCAATTGTAGATACTCTTTCACGAGCTTCGGTCCCTGTGTTTTATTTCAGCTCCCCTAAATATCTGTGATCTACCCTTCCCTTTTAAAATACACCATTAGTCATCTCTCTCCATGTTTTCCAATGCCAATATTCCAAAGAATCCAAAACAATTATTAAAAAAAAATGAAAAAGTCCCTCTAACAGGACTAGAGTGTCTGCTCAGTGCCTTAAATGTATAAATGTCATTTAATATTGCCATGACAATACTGATGGCAGACATTTTGGGTCATGAAATGTGATTAGTTTTAGTGAATCTATTTTTTAACCACTATGTACTTTTAGGCTTCGACATATTACAGCATGACCTTTTCATGAGCGTCATCCTGATAATATCAAAGGTAATGGCAAACATGAAGGCGTCTGGCCTTTGATGGTGGGCTGTGTAAATGCACGAACAGTGACCAGATAATTATGATTAAAATCAGTGGCGTGGACGACTGGTGGATAATGTGAACTCTGTGACCCAATTAAGTTCAAATCCATCCCGGTGTATTTTATGTTAACATACACTAAGTAAAAGTTGGGGATCAGTAAATTAAATGAATACATTTATTCAGCAAAGATATCAAAAGTGTTTGTAAAGACATTCATGATGTTACAAAAGATTTATATTTCAAATAAATGCTGTTCTTTTGAAATTTCTATTCAATAAAATTATCCTGAAAAAGATTTCCACAAAAATATATAGTTTTCAACACATAATAAAAAATGTTTCTTATGCAGCAAATCATCATATTAGAATGATTTCTGAAGGATCATGTGACACTGAAGACTGGAGTAGCCTAATGATGCTGAAAATTCAGCTTTGATCACGGGAATAAATTACATTTTAAAATAATATTTTACAATATAATGTTTTTACTGTTTTTTGAATAAATGCTGGTTGGCATAAGATATTTTTTCAAAAATATTTTTAAATCATATTTATCAGTTTCTATATATAATAATAATAATAACAATTCATTACATTTATATAGCGCTTTTCTGGACACTCAAAACGCTTCACATAGAAGGGGGAATCTCCTCAACCACCACCAATGTGCAGCATCCACTTGGATGATGCGACGGCAGCCATATTGCGCCAGAACGCTCACCACACACCAGCTTACTGGTGGAGAGGAGACAGAGTGATGAAGCCAATTGGTATATATATACATGGGGATGATTAGGAGGCCATGCTGGACAGAGGCCACTGGGCAAATTTGGCCAGGATGCCGGGGTTACACCCCTACTCTTTTCCGAAGGACATCCTGGGATTTTTAATGACCACAGAGAGTCAGGACCTTGGTTTAACGTCTCATCCGAAGGACGGTGCTCTTTGACAGTATAGTGTCCCCGTCACTATACTGGGGCGTTAGGACCCACACAGACCACAGGGTGAGCGCCCCCTGCTGGCCTCACTAACACCTCTTCCAGCAGCAACCTGGTTTTCTCAGAAGGTCTCCCATCCAGGTACTAACCAGGCTCAGCCCTGCTTAGCTTCAGTGGGCAACCAGTCTTGGGCTACAGGGTGACATGGCAATATACTATACTATATACTATATATATAAATTAAAATAAAGAATAGCAATTATAGAAACAAATTCTGATGATTGCACACATACAATGAGTCAGTCCTAAACTTTATCAATCACGGTAATATTGAAATCGAACACAAAGCAAAAGCTTCTGCTACTTTTTCATGATATAATGTCAGTTTTGTCAATTTTAAACATTTATTTATACTACATACACTCACCGGCCACTTTATTAGGTACACCTGTCCAACTGCTCGTTAACAGAGACATGGTCAGGGCTCATGGTCTTGACCATGTAGACATGGTCAAGACAATCTCCTGCAGTTCAAACCGAGCATCAGTATGGGGAAGAAAGTTGATTTGAGTGACTTTGAACGTGGCATGATTGTTGGTGCCAGAAGGGCTGGTCTGAGTATTTCAGAAACTGCTAATCTACTGGGATTTTCACGCACAACCATCTCTAGGGTTTACAGAGAATGGTCCGAAAAAGAAAAAACATCCAGTGAGCGGCAGTTCTGTGGGCGGAAATGCCTTGTTGATGCCAGAGGTCAGAGGAGAATGGCCAGACTGGTTCGAGCTGATAGAAGGGCAACAGTGACTGAAATAACCACTCGTTACAACCGAGGTATGCAGCAAAGCATTTGTGAAGCCACGACACGCACAACCTTGAGGCGGATGGGCTACAACAGCAGAAGACTCCACCGGGTACCACTCATCTCCACTACAAATAGGAAAAAGAGGCTACAATTTGCAAGAGCTCACCAAAATTGAACAGTTGAAGACTGGAAAAATGTTGCCTGGTCTGATGAGTCTCGATTTCTGTTGAGACATTCAGATGTTAGAGTCAGAATTTGGCGTAAACAGAATGAGAACATGGAACCATCATGCCTTGTTACCACTGTGCAGGCTGGTGGTGGTGGTGTAATGGTGTGGGGGATGTTTTCCTGGCACACTTTAGGCCCCTTAGTGCCAATTGGGCATCGTTTAAATGCCACGGCCTACCTGAGCATTGTTTCTGACCATGTCCATCCCTTTATGGCCACCATGTACCCATCCTCTGATGGCTACTTCCACCATGTCACAAAGCTCTAATCATTTCAAATTGGTTTCTTGAACATGACAATGAGTTCACTGTACTAAAATGGCCTCCACAGTCACCAGATCTCAACCCAATAGAGCATCTTTGGGATGTGGTGGAACGGGAGATTCGCATCATGGATGTGCAGCCGACAAATCTGCGGCAACTGTGTGATGCCATCATGTCAATATGGACCAAACTCCCTGAGAAATGCTTCCAGCACCTTGTTGAATCTATGCCACGAAGAATTGAGGCAGTTCTGAAGGCAAAAGGGGGTCCAACCCGTTACTAGCATGGGGTACCTAATAAAGTGGCCGAGGAGTGTATACATTTTGTATCATGGCAGTTCATCATGTAATAACTGCTAAAACAAAGAGTGTGACTTACATTAACCATGTGATTTAAAAACTGGCGTCATCTACGATACCTCTCCGTTCACATGCCTAGTCTGTCTTGAGACTTAAAAACACACAACGTTCATTCGCCTTGCTCACCGCTCTCCCCAGATGTTCAACCATATGTGCAACATCACTAAAGTACGACTAAAACCTTTGGATTTCACAGTATTAAACCTGTGTCATCCCCAATCTACAGCTCTTCCACTCTGCAAGAGATTACAGCTAATGGACAAACTGCCATCTGTCTGCTACGAGCTGAGAAATAACAGATTCAAGAGAGATTAAACAGAGATTCCACAATGCGAGCATATATATCAGCAGTATATCAGGTAGGACGGTTGTTCAATGAAATATACACCGGCAAGATTTAAAAAATGTTTCTTATGCTCACAGGATGCATTTATCGCATCAAAAAATAAAAACAGTAATATTGTGATACCATTTTTTTTTAGGATTCTTTGATGAATAAAACATTCGAAAGAACAGCATTTATTTGAATATGGAATTGAATTGAATTTAGTAACATTATACACGTCGTTACTGTTTCGATCAATTTAACAAATCCTTGCTTGAATAAATGTATTAATTTCTTTCAAAAATAAAATAAAACTGACTTTAAACTTTTGAATAGTAGTGTATTTACACTGATCATCAAGCGTACAGTTGCTGTATTCAACTCCAAGGTTTAAAAAGTTATCATGTTTAATTAAACCAAGTTTTCCTTAAAGTATAAGGTACCAGGTGGGGTGTTTAGTAGTGCATAAATTAACTTCACATACAAATATTCTGTTTTGTGTTTTAAGAGGATGAAAGGACGACCAAATCATTCAATGCTCCATTATGCAAACACAAAAAAGAGATAAGCTTCCATTACTGACTTACTCTTACAATGCAAAGTCATATTCTTCATATATGGATCAGAGACAGGAGTACATACATATGGATTCAATCTGCACTTATTAGTTACAAAATCAAGAGGATTAAGGTTATTGCTGACGTCATGGTTAAACAATATGATGTTTCCTCTGTCCTCTTATAAAGTCCACTGCTGCACACAAGGATGTAATCGTAATCTTAATTCCTTCGGCAAAAAAATAAATAAAAAATTATTAGTTGTGTTGATTAAATATTAGTTGTGAGGCACCATCTACCTTTCCTCCAGATTAAACAAAGCATGCTGATATAAAACCGGCCTTGGAAACTCTCTAAAGCAAAACGTAAAGGCCTGTGAAATGATTTAGTCACGAGTCACCTTAACTTCCCCACTTAATAACATGTTTTATTAAAACATTTCTTTTCATAGTCTAGTCATATTTGTGTGTTTTTGTTTCAATGAAGATGTCTGGAAACATAAAGATTTACAGAACTCAACCGTTTGGTTTTGATTACATGAACCAACCGATGTGTGTTGATAAATGTGTAAATTCAGTTTTCTCAAGTCAAGGTATATAATAAGTAAATAACCGAGAGTGTCTCTTGGCATGATGTTACATTTCCAAATTCATTGTTGATGTAATAATGTCTTCTTCAAATATTTAAAATGAGATGATCTTTATCATGACACTGTTGTGCTAAAAAGATCAAAAAAGATTTTGTCAATCATTTTTATTTTTAGCATCATTTTAAATCAATTTGTCTTGGATGGCCCATGTAAAATAATTCATTAGATAGAGTGCAGCTGTGAGAAACCTTTGAGCTTACCTGATAAGCTTAACTTCCTAGCTTGTCTATGAAAGCATAGACTGATTTTTATGTGAAGGGTTCGGGTCGTTTTTGCCGGGAAAAAGCATGTGACGTCTACGCTGCCGAGAGCCTCTCTTTCGTTCAGTGACACGTGAAATTAATTCTTAATGTTCAGGATAATGCTGAAAGAGCCATTCTGTCCTGTAATGTCAGTGTGTGGTATGCAAAGAAAAGGAGTTAATTCAAACTATAGTGTCACATAGCCAGATATATATCTATAGTCTCAAATATACTTTAAAATTAAACTGTCATAATTTAATTTGCAGGTGAATTGCAGAGCTGGTGTAAACAAATCCACATCCTATGATCAGATGCTTTCTAAACTTCTTTTTTTTGTTAGAGATGCACCGATTACAATTTTCTAGGCCGATTCCGATTCCGATTTTTTATTTTCATTGAGTTTGACCTGCCGATACCGATTTTAGCCGATTCGATTTAATTTTTTCAAACCACTTTTTTATTTTTTCAATAACACAAATATTTATTTTCTATATATTTTTTTTTTTTATAAAACACCATAGGCTATACTTTTACCCAAACTGAATAATAAAAACAAGTTTAAATGGGTAAATTTTCTATAAATATTTTCTATCCACCTTATTCCGACGCCCCATGACGCTTTGCGCGAATTATGGGTGTAACTTCCGTTAAGCTGTAAACAATCACTGAAGGCTCGCTCTATGAATGCAATACGTTAAAAAAGTGTCACAATGAGATGACATTAATCGACACACCCTTCAACCATCGAACATTAAAATGAAATTTAAAAGTTTAAAAGAATCAACAAGGTAGCCTACTTTCAACAGACCAAAAATAGCCCCAAAAGCGCGAGTCTTTGGTTAAATATCACTGTAGTAGGCAATATTGTATAACAAGCCTTAATCAAAAATGTTCATTAACTTCACCATTACGTGACACTATATCAAAGTGATTTCCGTCATTTTGACTGATTGTAAATTGCATTTACCTGTGAAAACAAACCTGGAAAGAGACGTGAGAATAACGAGAGATTCTTCGTGCATTCCAGTGAATTATTATCGTAAATTAAATTCGGGAGAACAGACCACAAATGTGCCGTATATATGTTGTACTTTTTTCATACTTTTACAGCGGATTGCAAAGGAAACAATAAAAATCATCATGAGGAAAAGAAAGCAGCGACTGAAAAGAGCTCTTGCCATAGATATTCTTGTTATAACATGTCACGTTAAAACACCAAGTATAACATTATTCTCATTATGTCTGAATATAAATCATGAAGGAAAATCGACAGCTCATCCAGTCAAACTGACGGATCGGCTTTATTTGAAGGGCAACCTTATGATTTGAAATGATTCGTTTCAGCCTTTTTGAATGGAAGTTCCCCAAACCGGAAGTGCCACCCATAATTCAAACCGCAGTAAGGTCGTCAGGAATAAGGTGGATAAAGAGTCTTTATTTTAATTTCTGACATAGCCTACTCCAGTTCTTGTTAAAACACACTAGACATGCAAATTCTGTGCATTTTGTGTGAAATCATATTTATTTTGTCCATCAAAAGTATGCTTTCACTTTAATTGAGCTCACGCTTGCGGTGCGAAACGGCCTTAATTCACAAGGTTTCCTACATGTGCGTTCCGTGTGCACGTGTGATGCTGATGTAGCGTGATGTTAATCATGCACCGCCAGAGTGCATTTTGATCAGCATAAAATCGGCATATGTCAGACTGACCGGCTGGTCGCCGATCATGGCCGATCACGTGAAAATCAGCCAATTCCGGTCACCAGCCGATCGATCTGTGCATCTCTAATTTTTGTTGTATGTTTATTTTGTTATTGAGAGGAAAGCGTGCAGCACATATTTACATATGCATCCAAACGTTGAGTGGACTTCTTTTTACACCTAAGTGAAGAATGAAAAATAACTTTGCCGTGAGTAAATCGAGGTATTGAATCATGCCAAAGCACGTCTACGGAAAGCCTTGGCACTTCCTATTAGCCCCTTTGTGTATCATCTTGGTTGCAGTTCCATTAGAATTCCACTGGAGGTGATCGCGGGCGAGTGCAGAATGAATGGGAGTCTATGGAGCTAGACGGCTAAATGTATCTCTTTCTCCTGCTTGTCGTTGAATCAACATAGATTTTATTGTTGATTCCACAAGTTCAATATAGGTTATAGACCAAAAGTCGAATGAACGAGTACTTATGTCCTTTCGATTTCTTACAGGTTGGGCCGTTGTTGGCCGGAACACGCTAGCATTCTGCTATTATGTGACGTCATCACATTTTTGAACGGGTTTTTAGAACAGATAAGTGAACTTAAAAATGCAGTTTTCAGCTGAGTGTATTATCTTAGTCCCCCCTTTTGAATGCAACTTTCAGATTACTTGACAAAAAATGACATCCTGAGAAAAGTGGATTTCTGGGAGTGAAACCCCATAGACTCCCATTCATTCTGCACTCGCCCGCGAGCGCCCCCGCATGGACAGAGACGTGTTACTGCAGCCAGTTCAGAACCCGGAAGTAACCAGAGAGTGCCAGTTCTCTCCTATTAGACATTCTCTGATCACGCTCAGTCTCTTGTACGTTACGTGTGCACGAGCACGAGCAGTGAGTTGCTGGCTGCAGTTCACTCAACGGCCACCGGTGTCACTAATAACAAGAGTTTCTGAATTCTGCATACAGTCTATTTAAAGATTGGCTCACAGATGAACTTCAGTGAAGTGCAGGAAGAAAGGATGTATATGAGCTTTGGATTTAAAATCCTGGCCTTTCTTCTCTACTTTAAGCCCCTGAAACTGTGCCATCTCTGCTTAATCAGGAGGAATTGGCCCAGAATGGTCCCATTGTTTCTGTGTTCTTCTGATGAATCTGAAAGGAAAGCAGGAAATTGAACTGCACATTTCTGCTATGCAAGCAAATCTATCAAAATAAGCTTTGTTTGGGTGCATATAAAACCAAAGGCTGTATTGAAGGTATTTGCTGCTGGACATTTAGGCCTCAACATTCTTCTTCATGTCTATAGATATAGATAATATAATTTAGCTCAACAAATTGTATGTGGCGTATACTGTAGGTGAGAGCTAGGCTTGTAATCACACAGGTTCTCACACATCTCAGTAACTAAGCTGATATCGCCAATATTTGTGTTAGTTTAGTCATTGATATTAAAATTACAACATCATTATATTTTTGCTATAGCTGTTGGGTAAATAAGTGAACAAAACTACACTGGTATTATATTATAGCATTACTGCATTCAATATATAATGATGGTAGATTTTCCCCAAAAGACTGAACTATGTTCTTATAGGAGAAGGGAGAAGTTTAATGTATTGTGATTTTTAGGGATGTCCTGATCCAAGTGTTTTGTGCCCCCTGATTCGATCTAATTATTGAGTATCTCTCTCTCTCATTCTATATACTGTGGATATATATATATATATATATATATATATATATAGGCACTGTATAAAGACATTGGAAGGTGTAAACATCTGTTACAATGGTAGACATTGGTACGATGTTAGGTCACAATTATGAATTTGGTACTACTGATATAAACTATAAACTTGTATTTTATATGTACAATAAGCTGAATGCTTGCAACAACAAAAAAAATTAAGATTAGAAAGCATGAAGCTTGCGAATGTCAGAATGCCAATCTGTCAGTCAAATCCGAAGCAAGGCGCAACACATCATGGCAATGCCGTCTCAGAGTCTGAAGTTTCAATATTTGCTGTTTCAATACTTCTTTTGTGTTCCATAATTGTTTTTCTGATTAAATCGCTGAAAAAGTCCACACTAGGCTTTTTTAAGCCAGGTTTCTGTTGTGACGACTTACTCTATTGCAGTGTGACAATATGCCTTAAAGCAGGCAAAAGTTTTTTTTGTGTAGTCAAGACTCAAGTTACGTGCAGAAACTGACTTTCCAAAATAAATCGACCCTGAAAGATATTCACAGCAGTAAAATATGTGACATCTAGCATATTATATAATTTTTTGAAGGTTTTTCTATACATGTATTTCACTCTAACATGAACAGCAACATTTGACTGAAAATCTTAACTTCCAGCAGTTTACATGCAATTGGGATTAAAGCTCAAATAAAGAATCCTACAACCAGATGGATTATAACAAGTACATTACATGAATTCATAGAGCCGCTGATCATACTAACAGAAGGATTTCAGTGCTACATTTCCACACCATATCAGCAAAGTGAAGATTGCAAAACAATGAGGAAGCAGCTCAGCGTCAGAAGAGATGGTGTTTGAAATCCTCTATCTATTCCAGCCAGAGATAGCAGAGAGGACGTGAGGACAGAGCTTATTGGCCCAGAGGATTGGAGGTCAATGGCTCACATGTACCTGGCCTTGCATTACAGTGATAGATAGTTTCATATGCACTAACCCCTTAAAGCTAAACGGAAATTGAAATATATGAGATTTATCATGATTTGTTTCCATGCTGCCTTAAACATTTCTTCATATCTGTCTGCAATATGCATGGCATATTGAATTACCTGATGATGTTGCTACTTGTGAATCAGAATTTGATCATGTCCAATATTTTAGCTTTATGGGGAGAGCAGGTTTTGCAATCCTCTATATATGTATCTGTGTACTGTGCTTCTCTCCAGGCACACAGGTTCTGAAACTTCAACATTAGCTTTTATTTCCATCATCAAAAAAATAGCAGATTCTTTTGCCCTCTAGAAGTGGAGCAAAGCCAATCTTTCTAGTATCTTTATGACCCCTGTCTCACCCTCAGCCCATCTGTCTGAAAGTGTCTCAACTGACCAGAGTGTTTTGGAGTTTCATCACCCCATATGTGCATAAAAAACACACCTTTCACACTTCAGTTGGCAGCGGTTTAACTTCAGTTCCAGCCAGCATGCTTCTGCAATGGGTGAATAATACTGTCCAATGCTACTTCTGCTGAGAATGCTGATTATCCTCAGTGATCAGTGAAGGATGGTAAATTATATTATAATTCATGCCCCACAGTAAATTGCCTCTTTACAGCATTACGCTGTAAAGGAGCATATGTGGCATTCAAGACTCAACACTTTTTTTTGTCACAAGAATGAAAATGAAAACGACATTTGCCGTTCCAGCCTGATGATCCCAATGTCTCAGCTCGTATCTCTATGCCTTTCAGTCATCTCTACTCAGATGAAGAAGGGTCATTTCCAGCTCAACCTTGTGAAATTGGAGCTTCTTGTAAACCATCAGTTGACCACAAGATCACAGTGCAACTGGGGTCTACAACAAGACAGCCAGGAACCTAAAGGTAATGATACACAGGGCAACTTTTTGAGCAATATTGCTGGGCAATCATGCCGAGCGATTGTTGCTTGGGCACTTTCCCATTGAAAATGGGCAATACATTTCTATCTGGATCATTTAGATCGGTCGTGGGCCCTGTCTCGTCTGGTTGCCCGTTGACGGCAACATTGCTCAAAAAGTTGCCCTGTGTATCATCACCTTAAAGGTGCATTGCGCAAGTCTCTGAGTTTTTGCAGAACTATGCCCCCTCTGGCGACAAGCGAAACTGCAACCAGAGGTGTGAACGCTCATGAACCACACGCACGCTTGCACAAGCTGTTCATAACCAAAGGAGCATCAGCCGCACAAATCTTTTGTTTAGTCATAATGTCTTCAGAGGTAATACAGTTATAAATCTGCAAGTCATTTTAAATATATGAAAGGAAAGGCATTTAAGTAAAATACACACTTATGTGTGAGGGTAAAACGGGGGTAGTAGAAAACTTTGGTTTTGGTTTCCATCTATCTCCATGTTGAACTGTTTTATGTGTTTACTGTATCCACTTATGATTGTATTATTATGGAAACACGTTCATGAACAATATAAGTTCTGTCAGGTCCATTAAGTCAAGAACACACAGACAAAATAATTTAGAATTTAATTGAATAGATTGCAAACAGGTTGATGTTCCTGAATTGAAATTTGGCGGTATGGCTCTGTTCAGGGAGTCCTCTGACCTTTCATGAGCACCATGAAATAGCAGAGAGTCAGAGGACAGCAGCAGCAGCATTAGGGAACGCTCACACAGTTTTAGACTGTGAGAGCTAAAATATCCCCCTGAGAACAGAGCAGGCAACATGACATAAGCAAATGCCACGTTATGCATAAGGAGGAGCTGGGGAGGTGGCGGGCAGCAGAAGCGAGCAGCGAGCCAGCAGAGCGAGCAGCAAGCATGTATGAGCAAGGTGAATGAGCTTTAAATAGGGCGCCTTGTTTGAGCTTTGGCCATTGAGCAGCGAGGGGAGTTAACCAGCTAATGCGGCTCAGCTGGAGCAGATCAGCTGACGGGACAGTGTTGATAGCAAATAGCATAAGCAGCGGCTTGACTACCTGGCCTGCCAGAACTGACGCTGACGCTAAATTTATTACTTTGTAAAAGCCAACTGAGGATCCCGTTTGAGCCCTAGAGCAGCCCGGAGATCTCTCCATTTGTTGAAAGCCTTCCCGATGTTGACTCTCGTCTTATTCCGACGCGTGTCTGACTTCAATTTTGACCTTTTGGTGGCACTAGACAAAAGTTTTCTTTTCTTTGTCTTACGTGGAGTTTGCGTTGGGGTTTGGAATGAACTACAAGCCGGTCTCTTAGAATCCATCTTACTTTTGTCGAAAGTTGACTAAAGTATTGTCGCTCGAGTTGTCTTCGCTGATACGGAGAATGGCGGCGAATACACAAACCTGAGGTGAGCGTCCCTCTTATTGAATCCCTCTTATTTATTTTACTGTACAGTATTACAGAGGCAATCGCAGTGATCAGAGAAGGGCTCATTCAGCCCATCAGGCAATTGTTTAAGCATGTATGGGTTCGAAAAACGGGTATTTTTAACATGAAATGTTGCGCAATGCACCTTTAAGGGTAATGTTTGATGACGAACTGAGCTTTTCCACACGCACATTTCAACAAAGGCAGGTTCGTGCTTTACAACATCAGGAAAATCTGACCCTTCCTGTCAGAATACAGAGCACAGCTCCTCGTCATTTCAAGACTGGACTACTTCAATGCTAACTCTGCAGATGATCCAGAGGAAGGCAGCACGACGGGTCTCCAATCAGCCAAAGAGAACCACTGTCATACATGTCCTGATTTCACTCCACTGGCTCCCAAAATTAAATGTAAGGTTTTGATGCTGGCTTTCAGGAGCTCCACTGGAACAGAACCTCCCTACCTTATATGACTCCTACAAGTAAATGCTCCCTCCCACCAGCTGCGGTCACTGAACGAGCAACACCTTATTGTTACATCGGAACAAGGCGCAAAATCACTCTCCGAAACCTTCATGCTCTCTGCTCCTCTCTGGTGGAATGAGCTGCCAGCCTCCATCCGAACCGCTAAACACATCACAGATTTCTCAAGAACCAGCTAAAGACACACTTCTTCTGCAAGCACTTAACCACACACTCTTAAACCACACACACACACACACACACACACACACACACACACACACACACACACACACTGAACCACCCCACACTCTTAAACCACACACACACACACACACAACCTTTCTATTTTTATTCTAGGTTGTTCGGTCAATAACATTGACAGAACTTTTGCAGACATGAGAAAAATAAAGTATTTTCTTTTAAATATCAACATAAAATATCATCAATCAAACTCATTTTTCTGAAGTGTTTAGAGTTAGAAGTAATTTAGAGATATCAAGACAATTTCATGCATTCATTTTTCATGCTTTCCCTTAATGGATAAAACATGATTTTCTTTGAAGAATTATCATCAATGGACATAAAAATTACTCCTAATTATAGAATGACTCATTATCTCAGTGAAAAATCTCATTTTTTCATATTGAAATACATGAATATACTCTAAGTAAAATGTAATATAAATATTTTTTTCTCTTAAATAATAATTAAATATTATTTTATTTCAATATTTTAATTTATATTATTTTTTATTGTACTCATATTATTAATCTATTATACTTTAATATAATATATTTTATTATATTATTATACTATTATTATTTTGATCCTATTACTATATTTAATATAATAATTGATATATTATACTATATATTTTTAAATGTATAAAAACTTTTTCTATTATTATTGTAAAGACTTTGTCACGTAAGCATAATGACAGAGATGTAAATGCATGAATATGGTCATTATATCACTCTAAATCATCATTTGCAGAGGTTTAACTACTGTATAACATTTTCTGTTGCATGTGACTCATCCTCCATTCAATTAATGTATCTGCGCTCTGAGTAATCTCTTCTCCTCTTTTCTTTTGCTTCTGCCCTGTCCTCTCTGTATGCAGCAGAGCTGTGTGTCTGCTGGATCCTACACTTTGATCTGCAGGAGAGAAAGCAGAAGAGCCTGCTCGCTGAGGGCAAAGTCACACTAACACATTATTCGCTCACTGGTGATAAGGAGGCTTTATGCCATTTTGTCCAAAATGCTTTCATTAACATCACTATTCCCCCCAGCTCCTGTATTCTTCTGGCCGCTAGCCTCCACTGCCAAGTCTTTATCTTCTCAGGGACATGTGGGAAAAGCTATCTTGTGTGGGGGGAAATAATGGTGCTTTATTAGTCCCATTAGCCCTCATTTGACTATCCAAACTTGGTTGCATGCCAAGTTTGGTACTTTCACACTCAGAATAGTGGAGAAACATAATGAAGAAACATTGTAAGCCTATGAATTCGTATCAAAAGGGAAAGAATCTGGTCTCTTTTCACTTTCCAGTATCCCTCTATGAGCTCAGAGGAACATTTTAATTTGTTGTGGGTAAAATTACAGAAAGATTTACAATTATCAAACCAAACTGTCAAAACTTTGGAAGGCCTATCCCATATTTGTGGCCAGTGGCGGTTCTACATTGAATTACACCCATTGAACCCCCCCCCCCCCCCCTCCCCCCTCCCCCCAACCCCCCAACCCAACCAAAAAAACAACTAACCAACAATAAAATCACATACCGTTCATTTGAAAAACACAGTTAATAGAATCAAGTTATTTTGCTAGATTAATCTAATTTCAGGGAGGAACCATTAGCTCATTGGTTACTGCCTTGAATTCTATGGATGGAGCACTTTTAGTTATGACTTGTTAAACTATACTTTGTCACTAAATAGAGTTTTTAAAAGTGAAAGGGTCCGTGAGATATTTATGTAGTAACACAATACTTATCTCTAAAATAATTTCTAACAGCTCTCATATTAACAACTATCCAAACTGTTTTAGACCTAAAATAGCTTTTGTAGGCCTATGTCACTCTTAAATGTCAAAGAAAAGGACAGAATCAGAGATTATTTTTAATAGAAAATTGTACTTTGCATATTATAGGCTACTGTAAAAACACATAATTATATTTGATCATTATGAAAATGATTTCCATTTCATGAATATAGTGACCAAAATGATCACGGTTATACACAGAATCTTGTTCAAAAAGCCTAATACACAATGAAATCAATTCACCAAGTTAATAACATTAAAGATGATGGCCAAATTTTAAAGGAGTGTCTTTTATGTTATCTAACATGCACACGTTCAAATAAACTTTTGACAAAAAGGTTTTATAAAAAGATAAACCTCACATATTTCAGCATTTAAATCATCTTTATAAAAAGAATGAGTCAATAAAGATACATTCCTGACATTTATAATGCACAGTAGCTTATCTTTTATTATTAATAGTAAAATTCGGTCCGATTTTCCCATGGCTGTCGTTGCTATACAACCAAGCACTGCGCTCTCCACAACGACAAAGAAGTTTTAGTAGCTAATGGATTTCCACCACAGAAAAACGCTTGCTGAAGCTCTGCTAAAAGATTTATTTACGGAGAAGAGAAAAACACCCACGTGTTTGGGTGCACGTGCACTCCCATACTGAAAAGTTTACAATTTTTCATCTCGCTGCTCCTGGAAAAAATGAGCGCGTCGCTTCAATTATGAGCGCGCTTCCCGTGCGCCTACATTTGAAACCACGACTTCGAGCGCGCAAAAGACGCGATACGTGAACGCTTGGTGAGCTCCTCCAATCAGGAGACCCCCTTGACATCGCTTCTGTGCATGGCACCTTCTCAGCAAGCAGGGGCGCCATTGCCAATAATTGAATTGAAATGATAAAAAATAGAAAACCTTCGCGGCACAGAGGATTTTTTAGAACTGTTCGTGCCGCCCCCCATGTGACATGATGAAATGCCGCCCCGGGCGACTGCCCGGTTCGCCCGTGCCTAAAACCGCTACTGTTTGTGGCTAAATATAGGCAGAGATAGGATATTCAAAATTAAAAACCACAGCCCTGTTTGCCTTAGAAACCACCGTAAGCCTGGCTTAAATGACTGCTTTGCTTTTGATTAGCTAAATAAGATGACCTAGATATTGCCTGCAGTTATGCGGCAGAGAGGGCAGCTCAGACACTAATAGGCACTTTCCATAAAAATGGAAAAATTAGGGCCTGAAACGCTTTAAAAAAGTCATTTAGCCATTTCACTGTCAAAAGTAATTTCACTGACCCTGTTTCAACTTTAAAAGGGGGGTGAATGAGGTGCATTGCCTTCGAAAAATGTTCATTGTGAATTGAACTGAATATTATATCAGCAATTTTATTTTCTATTTACTTTATCGGACTGTCTATTTAAGTGTAAATAGCCCGCCATGTTGGCAGAGGGTATTCACACTAACTCCGCCCACTGACGTCTGGTTGGGCCACACACACTTATGAGTGAGTAATTAGGGTGAGTATGAATGAATGAGGGTGAGTAATTAATGACAGAATTTCACCCTTTACTGTACAACAACACTGTGGTGCAAATAGTATCCACCACTATAAGCATAAATAGCATCTATATATTTACACTAATTGCATATAAAATACTGCTATTTTTACATAGGCTTAGTGAGAAAAGAATCAATAGCTATTTTCACTTGGAGTAAATAGCATCTATTGCAAATAGCCGCTGCCTTATTTATTTTATACGAGGTTTGCAACCATTGTGACCAATTCTTTTCTTACAATGACTCACAGGTTTACATTGTAGCTTGGCATCTTACATTGTATGTATTGTATACCATACCAGATCCAGCACTTTACTGCATTAAAAACATAATTAAAATGTACTTAATGTACATAGAATACTGTGTATATGTATATGTGTGTGTCCGCCGTACTAGATGCCCTGTCTGCTAACTGTGGTGTCTTTTATAATATGTTGTTGAAAATTGTGGCGTCTTTTAAACTGTGTTGTATCGTATTCAATTTCAATGTTTAGCTATGTTACTCTGTACTGTTATGACCTGATGGGGGACTGCGGATGTAAAATAGCCTTTGGGCTAATTCTGGCATATTTACATTGCTGAAAAGCTAAGATGTTCATTAATATGCACTGTCACTTTTAAATAAATGAATAAATAATTTGTAACAGGTTTGAATAGTTGAGACAAATAATGAACCGTTGAAAGAGTTTGAATGCTGTGCATTCTTTGGTGTTACAGTTTTACGAAACGTTTATTTTTTTTAAATGAAGGCAATCACACATTTCTAACATTTCTGAAATCTGGGATTTTTCCACTTCCACATAGTGCCTGCATAAACTTCATAAATTGGATCCCAAATGTCTAGGAATAGGTAATAAACAAGCACACTCAAGACAGCACAGTACTGTAAATGTATAGCTTGGCATCTTGTACAGTGCAGTTTTCTCAAAGTCTTAATTTGTATTGTAAGGCTCATCACAATATGACGAGTTGGAAAGCTTACGTGAGTGACATTGTGTAGCTAAAGGACAGCCGCTCATTAGGCTACTGAAGACAGTTGAAAGAGGAGACTAGACCTATTTTTGTGTTTCAGCACTTGAGGTATGAGCCTCCGGTTCGCCGCATCAGCAGATCTGTCACATCCACTGAGAAAGCACTCTGTCTCCAGACAGATCCATGACATTCTCACACGCTAATGAGCCATCAAATCTACAGCTGATTAGAGAGAGCCTTCAGAGGTGTTTCTGTAGAAATCCCATTCAAGACCATGTAAAGTTGAGGAGTTGTTCTCATTGCAGTGATCTTACATGTGGAGGTTGGAATTAGAGATGTTGATCACAGTTCTGGTTACATCAAGTAAACCATCACACAAAAATGAAAATTCGGTCATCATTTACTCACCCTCATGGCGTCCAAACCTGTACGATTTTCTTTCTTCCGGGCATCATAAAAGAATATATTTTGAAGAATATTTCAGCTACTTTTATCCATACTATGAACGTCCCAATGTTGTGTGAAATTAATCCAGACTTCAGAAGCAACATGATCATTTTGAGTGAACATGAACAGAAGAAAATGTATGCCTTTATTCACTCATTCATTGATCAATGCATGCCGACTACATCAAATATAGCGACATCAACCTAACGCCAACTGACGTTCAAACCTCATTGGTTCTTGAATATCATGTGACTTTCATCCTAAGAAATTTGAGGTTTGTGTTGCCATATTTCTTAGTCTTTCCATGCATACACCAATCAATTTTTTGCTTTGATTTGAGAGTTGCTAAAATTAAATAAAAAATGACTGTTTTTACTTTTAATACATTATTATTGTCTCAGTTTTGGTTTCTTGATCAGTCTGTTTAGTCACCAGTTTTCTTGTGTTCCTTTGTTCTCCTTTTCCCGCCACTAATCAGTTACCATGAATATTCATTTAATCATCACAGCTGTTCTCCTCACCATGTGTATTTAAGTTCCTCACCTTCACTCATTGTTTGGTCCGGTATTGTTTGTGTATTGTTTGTGTATGGCACACTGTTTCGAGTTGTTGGCTTGTATTTAATAAAGACTGTTGATATTTGTACCACCTTCTTCATCATCCTTGTACTTAACCGTTACAATTAGCTTTGAGGCTATTGCTTCTAAATGTTGGTGAAATAAAACATTTGATCACATATACACCTAATTTGAAATTCACTGTCTTTATCTTCAGGGATATTGATGGCTCAAGATATTGATGGCTCATCTTAATGTCATCATGGTCCTTCTTTGTGACACAAACTAAAGGATATTGACTAAAAAGAAAAAGAAAAACACTGTGATATGTCTTTCCCGTTTAAATCGGAAATATGTCAACACAAGACAGAAACCTGTGCTCATCAAGCCATTTTTATGGGGTCTTTAAAGATTAGGATGAGAGCACCCATATAGGTTTAGCTGGCAGGGCTTGGTATGGCCTGGGAAATTGTTCACTGAGGGGGAAAATGACGGTCAGTTTCCCGCTGTCAAGCTATCGGGAAGGAGAGCAGAAAAAACACACCCAGGCCAGGACTCATGCTGGCACTAGCAGACAGAACACAACCGAGAGAGAAATCCACAGAGCAAGAGAGAGGTGGGACCCAGGCTAAAAATATGGATGAAAACACACTGTCATTGCTGGAGATTTTCTCATTGGGTTTGTATTACAAGTTTTAAAGGGTGTATGCTATACTCCTATGTGAATTGACCATTGACATAATTTTGTGGGTGTAATAGCCAATTTGGTGGCAACCTGCTGCATTCAATAACACCCTTCTGCACAGTTTATTTGAAGCTTACATGGAGAAATCCATATTGACTGACACAAGACTTCAAACACAGGCCTCTTTCCCCGTTAATGAACAACCCGAGCGTCAGTGCCTTGCATCACGAGCTGCGGTTTACAGTTCTGAATGAGGGGAGAAGCTAAAAAATGAGCTCATGGAAATAAAAAATAAGTATGATTGGTGTCCAAGCGGCTGACCTAATGAAGTCTCAGTCGGGCCACTGACATGATTGATTGAGGTAATTTCCCTCCTTTATGAGTGGGTGAAGAGAAACAAGTGTCCTGGAGCAAAATTCATGAGCCACCACAGTGAAATCTGACAGCACGTCATCTCTTCAGATGGAAGATTCGTCAATCCACTGGTGAAACAAAAGTGAATGTGACGGGATATATCCTCTAAAGTAAGCCTTTCATAAATACCCATTAGAGGAAAAGAAAATGAGTCAAACACCTTTTCTCATATCCCTTATTTTACAGAGAAAATAGAGAACTAAAGTAAGATGTAATTCACACCTGTTATCAGAGTTGGGCGTAACGCATTACAAGTAACGTGAGTTACGTAATTCAAAATAAAAACAGTGAAATGAAACCTCAGAATGCAAACCTGCAATAATAAATATGTTGAATAATACAGAGTAAACCAATATTGTAGCAGATTACTTTTAAAAGTAACTTTACGAATAACACTAGTACTTCCCAATATAACAGGCATCCTGTCTTTTTTGCTTTTTGGTCTAAATTTATAGCTTAAATTGCTCAATTATTGAGGCTCTCTCTGTCTTTGTTTTTGTCTCCCTGGACAAGTAATTGCAAAAACCTGCCAATTTTAAAGAGCTGTCCATCATTTTCAAAACAGATGATGTCTCAACTGGGCTGTCTGAACTTCGGCCTTTTGTTCATATGTGAAGAAACTGCGTGGTGATTTTGTGCATTGAGCACTCAAGAAATATTAAATACAAGAAACCATAAAAATTATGTAAACACTTTTATATAATTTTTAAAAACAAAATTCAACCCAGATAACGCTTTCATAAAAAGCTAAATTTTGTACAAAAAGTGGAGAAAAACACATTTTTGTCAAAGACTACGTCACGATGATCAAAACACAGATGGAGTCGATCGAGTCCATCAACACACTCAAAGCTTCACAGTCATTTCCTCTTCCTGGGTCGACATTTCATTCAGTAACGTTACGCAGTTTTGATTTATATGCCGTTTCAGACTGATCTCATGAAATGGCGTATGTATGACACGCCAATTCGTATTTCCATTTTTGGCGTGCTATCAACACGCATAATCGCTTTTCACCGTGTTTATCAACGCCTTTGACTTAACGTTACATTACTGTATTATGTATATATAGATATATGACCTACCCCAACCCCGTCCCTAAACCTACCCGTCACTGGGGTTAATATCATTTATGAGTGTTCTCCTACCATCCTAGGAAAAGAAATATCGCTCCACAGATGTAGATATAGATTTTGCTTCGTTTCGCTCGGACATTTAACGGCGTACACATACACGCGGAATCACTCGGACATTTAATGGCGTAGACATACACGCAAAAGATTTCGGCGTGGACATACACGCGGACAGCTCAAAATGCGTATAGATAACACGCCACTTGACTTGAAAGTGGCGTGTATGTTTGCGCAAAGTCATGATGTCATGTTGGCCGTTTAATGTTTGATGATTGTGTTATTTTACATGTGCGTCAGCAATGCTTCTATCGCTTATTTCTGCTTCTTCTTCTCCTGTGTTTTGATCTGGAGATTCTCTACTCTTTCAGAAAATATGTAACAGCGCCACATACTGTATAACAATGAAAACATGGATTGCCAGAATATTACATCAATGTCAGGGAAAGAGTTAAAGTGTGTTAATAAATGTATTAACCAATGTAAAAATAAAACTAAACTATATAATTTAACATGCTTTACACAGTCGGTTTAGACTCAGGGGTTAGTTAGGCAACAAACAGCGCATGCATATTTCACTCCAAAACATTAATCACTATAAACTGCAGCTACAAGTATGCAGCCTTCATGCATACTTACTGTCTGCTTTGCAACAATTTATATTTGTATGTATGCCATGTACATTCATCATCATGCAGTTTAGGTGTTTTGTGTAGAATTACTGAAGATTTTATTTATATCTTAAAATACATTTCTATAGTGCTGTAAGAGTACTTCAGAAATAATATAACCCCAGTCAGTCTTTAAAAAAAAAACACACATTTTAATTAATTGATCAAAACAGTATGACCACTCAGAAGCCTATATTAAATACCCTTTATCAGAGAAAGAATACAGCACCATTGTCAAGATCCATTCCTTTTATGGTTAAATACCTCTTTTAAAGAGTGACAAGTCAGAATTCCCTTTTGTATGCCAACCACATGCTCTCCATAAAGCCCAGAACCTTCAGAAACATTCTTCACAGATCATTTACATATCAATAAAATAGTTTTTTTTTTGTGCCACATACTGTACAGTATGCAGCCCATTTCAAAGATTTTTTTTTCAAAGACTTGAGTTAGACTTTTAATTGGTCATCTATGTCAGTAAAGAAAATGTGCACACCACTGAGCATTACCCATAATCTCATCCTTGAGAGTGTGGCTTCACCAGAAACCATCATGAGTCAGCCATCAAAGGTATAAGAGAGTTATTATTCATCCTCCAGGCATCTTTCCTCCTCAGCTGGACTGCATGCAAAAATAATCAACTCACAAATCAGTCACTGCCAATGAAGGGTTAAATCAGACTGAGCAAAGAATACATAAAACATTAGGATGCAGTACTGGCTACTTGTCCACCAGGGAGTTACATTTCTGACAACAATTCAGCATGTTATTTAGTGCTCATGATCAACAGATTTTTGCTCGAAACGCCAGATCTTTCTGGAGGAAGACAGCAGGAGCGAGGAGCCACACGCTCAGCAAACTGCTGCTGGAAACTGTGTGCAAATATTAGCACATGGAAACAATAAATGCCAGTTTGTTAGAGGATTTAAAAAAAAAAAGACTGCATTGTGATTTGATAGAGAAAGAATAAATGAATCTCCCCACAGTAAGCTCCCATTTCTGGAATCTATTTTTGCCATGCAACACCATATACCGGTACTACTTCAGATAATCTATTTTATATCATGCAAATTTTCCAATGCTCATCTGCACCAGTAAAAATGTATACATGCCATAACAACAATGTTTAAAGTCAAGAAGCCTTGAATGAGCGTTGCAAATTTTCATCTCCATCTCATTTTTCTCCAGAACTCTAAATGCAAATACAAATGAATATGTCAGACATCCAATTGTGAAATTATATCTCAGCTCCTGTATATTACCATTCCACAAACATTGTTCTATTCACATTGTTCCAGTATTTGTGAAATTCTAATACTAATACTAAACCCGAACCATAACATTCGTTGGAAAAACAATACACTAAAATACAACATCACAGTTATGAAGGCCAACAACACAAAGTACTAATAAATTGCATGTGTAGCTGAATAAATGGAACGTCACTCATCGTACAGAAATGCTGGAAGGTTAATGCGAGTTAAGGTGAAATGTCTTTTTTCCCCTCAAAGCAAATCATTGCTTTTATAATGCAGTTTGAGAAAGTAAAATAGCATATGTTTCTTATTTACCTCTTGTGGACAGGATTTTGAAAGCCAAATATTCACTCTAGGTGTACACTGTTTCATGAAAGAATAAATGTGTGTACATATATTAGAAATATATTATCCACTTGAGGCTAGATGAAAGTGAAATATTGTTGCAGCTGTAATTGTCAGAACTGCTCTGAGACATGAAGATTGACACCGTGTCCTAACCAGACACGATAAGATTCCAGCGACAAATAATTTGTCTGTCCACACCACAGTCTATGGTCCACACTAGACGCGACGCGACTATGTGATGCGTCAAAATTACGGCTGCAACTAACGATTATTTTAATAATTGATTAATCTGTCGATTATTTTTCCGATTAATCGATGAATCGGATTTAAAAAAACAAAAGCGTTAATTTCCAATCCTTTATTAAAAAACAGAACTGACAGTGCAAATTCACCGTGAAAAAAAATCCAGTGCAAAAAAATGGACTAACAAAGAACAAATAATCAAACCACGAACGACGTGCTAAGTGAGCTGAACTGTATGAATGGCGTTCGTGGTTTGATTAGTCGAGACTGTTTTCCAAAGATGGCTCCTGTCTGTATACACGAAGTTGACTGTCTTTATCTTTATCTTCTTATTAAACGATCTGTACACTTACAAAGTTCTCAATGCTTCGTTTTGCATGTAGGGACCCTCATTATGTTACTGTGTTCGTGTGGGGCTATTTTGAGTCTTGTTAGTGGTATAAACTAGCGATCTATTTTTACTTATTAAATGCCCCCATTACTAGCGTTATACGCTAAACAGTTTTTAGAGATAAAACTCTTTACATTCGATTATCATGAAAACAAATCTCAGAGAACGGTTGACTAGGTACTAATGTTTTATTAGACCAAAGGTTCATTTTGCGCCGGAGTTCTCCTTTAGCAGGATTTGTTTGAACGTCAGAACTTGTTCTCTACAACACACTAGCACACACTCACAAACTCTCAGACTCACAGATGCACACTCACAAACTTGTGTTTTGTTTTTGTCAAAGATGTTATAATCTTTAACAAAATGTTTGACATTTTTTAACAAGCAAATGCACCTATTATCATATTACCTATAATAGGTAATAATAATAGCAATAATTATAATTATAAGAGAAGATAATATCTCTAGTCTATCCTAATATTAATTATAAATACATGTATATAAAATATAAATACAATATTAAATAATATTTAAAAAACAAATACAATGGATTGACCATCTCCTATGGTGTGTAAGGTATTTTGCAGCTCATCCTTTCTGAGCATATAGTGTTTCTCTGAGTCATTAGAGTAAAGATTGAAAAATTCAGTGCTGCAAATTGTGGAAAAAATATTCCCCTGCCCTTGCAGTGGTAGGCTATTTGGACAGACAAGAAAGTGTTTTCATCGTCTGTCTATCTGATTCAAATCAAGATTCAAGTCTGCCTATTTAGTGGTAAGAATGTAATTGTTGTTTTTATTTATATCTTATATAGTAGGCCTAATTATATATTACTATGTATGTACCATGGGCGTCAGTTTGTTTTGAAATGTGGTGGGGACAGAGACGCATTCGGAAGGGCATTTTCAAAAGTGCTGGGTACAATGACGCATTCATTCTTTTTTCTCTTTCGCTCAGGTCATGTTTTGAAAGACGATGTCCTGTAGCTTACTGATGTAAATAAAAAAAATGAATACAAAGATGTGATGATGTCCGACCAAAAATGTGATGGTACTCTGGGTTTAATTGGTCGTACAATGAGATCTAATATGTTGTTAGTATCGTGAATTTTTACGTGAATAAATACATAGATCCGCCTCTATTGCGTATGTACTGTAATGGTCCAGTGGCAGAATTTTTGCCAAGCGTGTCGGAGGATCTGGGTTCTAATCCGCACTCGTATAGTTTTTTCCCTCATCAAAACCGATAATGTTTATCAGTGGTTGTATATCAAGAATCTTGATATACTTTATCACTGATATACATTATCGGTTTTGATGAGGGAAAAAAACTATACGAGTGCGGATTAGAACCCAGAGAAGCAGGGACACGTTTGTGTGCATTTTGATTTGTGATTTCACCGGAACGAATAGAATCTCCGCAACGGATTGAAGCGCGCGTCCGAGTGAAGACAACACATTTCAGCGCTAGATCGCCTCTTATTTAACAAATGAATGAAACGAATGCTGCTGCTTAAATGATGCTAGTTAACTGGAGATGTTTTATTTGTATTGGTACATCCGTGTCGCGAGATGTTTCAAAAGTGGTGGGGACAATTTCGACCCTGGCAAAAAGTGGTGGGGACATGTCATGACCGGACTTATATTTACCCAGACCTGCAGCCACACCAGGCGTGTAAAGAGACAATCGTCTATTTGGGACTCAGCTATTATTTGAAGTACGGTACATTTTTATGGTTTCTTTTAAAACAATGCCGGATTTTCTCTCTCTTTTTAGATTTTTGACATTATTTTACATAAAGAAAAATGCATGCTGCACATGTTCTTGTGAAATAAAGTATATTTTATATAAAATGACCATAAGTTTCAAGCATTATTTTTCACCATCATGATCAGGAAGTAACTCATAATACAATGAAACGGATAACTATATAGAATTATATTACACAAAATCAATGTTTTAAAATGCTTATTGTACTATACCTTAATGTATCATTATAATACGTATAAAGTATGACGTTTCGTGTGTAATAATGCGTTTGTGTCTAAGCAAATTACGCTCCAAAACGTTAGGTGGCGTTACTCGGTTTAGAACGTAAGCTCCGCCCCTCACTTCCGGTCCTGGCGCTGGTGTTAAAACGTAAGCTCCGCCCCTTACTTCCGGTTCTGGCGCTGGGGTTCTGAAACTGGTGGTGCTGCGGGTCTGCAGCTGGATACTATTGGAATTATCCATTGTTGCTTTTACAGCTACAAAGCTGGAACACTAAATGATATTCAAAGTCACAATGCATGCGTTTAACATTAAATAAACCACATTAACAGTACCTGAGATTATCATTGCCACACTTTGTGTTTGTTGTTCCAGCCGCGACGTTGCAGAAAAATAGAAACCGTTTCTAAAATAGAATCGTCGTGTGTCGTCGTCTGAAAAAAACTCTGATTAACATGGAAAAGATACCTTTTATCCCGCGTCGCGTGTAGTTAGGACATGGTGAGAGGATCCAAATGCAGTATTTATTTAAAGGGTTATCCACAATCGTAATCCAAATCCAGGCAAGGGTCATACACAAACAAACAATCACAACAAGGGAACACAGGCAAAAGAGTAATCGACAGAAAAGGCAAGAAATCCAAAAACCAAGCGATATAAACCAGGGAGAATGCAGTGTGACACTAAACAAGACTTTGCAGATAATGAATGAGAAAACCAGGCGTATATGGGGTGAGCTAAACAAGATAATGACACACAGGTGAATGTGATAATGGATGAAGAGTCCCGGCAGTGAGTTATGGGAAATCTAGTTTGTGAAGGAATGACAATAGTCTGATGTGGAGTGGCTCTCAAGGGCACTCCAGCTGGTAACCGCTACAGTAATGTACCAAAGTAGGTGGTGTTGGATTGTCTGGACGGCTTGTAATTACTGAGCTTATAAATCATAATTAATCATCATAATAAATAAATCATTTTGATTTGATTTGTAGTTATATAAACATAAATTAGCCAAACCTGGCGGCACCAGTAACATATAAAATTAAAGGTGCTATATGTAGTTTTTTAGCGGCCTCTAGCGGTGATGTTTCAGATTGCAACAAGAGCGCTCGTGCTCGTGTGCGTGTGCGTGCTCCATCTCAAGAGCGACACTTGAGACTTTCAACACACTGGAGAAAGCATCACACATCATGCTGGAAACTCATGTAAACTCCCACTGCAACGTTACAATAACAGGCTACTTTTATCAGCTTGACGTTGAACTAATGCTCCATGCTCGTACCACAATAACGTTACATTGACTGCATTTAGCCGACATGTGGTGTTATCTAGCATAAGGCATTTCACTAACTATTCGTGTAACTAAAACAAAGCGGAGGTCTCTCCATAATTCAAACGCTCTGTTGATGTTGATCCGTGTTTTCGTCCTAAGTCGATCCGATTGACGTTTGGCCTGACGAGCTTCAGCAGATACATTTTTGTTTTGTTTTTTATATTTATGTGGAGTTTGTGTTGGAGTGTGTGTTGTGCTGGAGGCAGGTCGTTGTTTGGGTGTTATCAGACTCCATGTCGTTAGCTGAAGTGCCGTCACATAGACTGTATATAAAAAGGAGAGAGGCTCGGGAGCGGGCATGCACGTCACATCCGATGGATTTCGCGGTAAATCCGACCCGGAGACTTCACATAGAAATAGGAATACTGGCCTTCAGAGGTAATTGCAAAACCCGACAAGTGGATCATTGTAATGTGTGATTACAACCCCTTCACACACAGGCAATAAAAAAGGATTCATTTTAGAAGAAAATATACATATAGCACCTTTAAGTATTTAAGGCAGTGAATTTTCCTATTTATGACTGTTTTGTCCGGTCTTATTTTAGCAGTCATCTTCTTGGGTGTTTAAAAATAAATAAATAATAATTTGTTAAATATACAGGGCTACAGATCATTCTGAATTTCTCTTATCAGTTGTGCTGATCTGGACATATAAGATAAGTGGCGGGTCTGGAATATTGTTTCCCTCGTCTGGATTAATCTGTTGTTATTGTTTGTTCCCCCAGGCTGTCACTAGTGTTGTCCATGTCATTCATTTCATACTGGATTGTCACTTTAGTGTCTCCATTCTTACAACCTCATGATAATCAGCACTCGAGACTGTCGTGGGTGATCATCATTAGCGTAATAGGCAATCCAAATGATTTTTGGTTAGATATAATCCTCTCTCTTCATCTCACATTTCATTTTTCTCTTTCTGTAAATGAGAAAAGCAAGATTGCTATATAAACCCGATAGCAGGCAGCAAAGAAAAGATGTGCCTTACAGCTTACAATTAAATGACATAAAACACAGACACAGCCAGAGGATCACTTTATGGATCAGTCCCTGCATGTCTAATCATTATATAACTCAACCCATTTTAATAATCCAAAGATGTAAATTCTTTGTTTTCCTGTGTATTCATTGAATCTGAGACTAGCACTATAAGCTTTGCTCAGTCTCTCAATACTCTGACTTTCAATTGCTTTACTTAATGCCTCTGACTGAAATTGTTTGTAAGCCTAAATAAGGGGTTGGGAGTGTGTGTTTTTGCGCAGTTGTTTCTATAGTAACCTGACATCATCGCCACACACACACATACAGTATAAAGGTGGAGAGAAATAGTGAAACTGTAAACTTCTGATTTCTGACTGAAGGTGTCAGACTTTTGTTTTCTCTAATCTGAATTGTCTGAAATGTCCATGACTGACATATGAAATGCAGCTTTCCAACATGCTTCTGTTCCTGTTCCTGAAGTTCCTGTTCGAGGGGTTTTGTTTTGACGAAACTTAAAGTTGTAACTTCTGTCATTACTGACATTTTCAGCTCCCTCTCTGTGATTACAATGTCAGGTTTCTCTGCTGTTGTTTTTTGTCTAGATATACAGGTCTCGCAGGATCATCTTTTTGAGTTTCAGCTCAATCACTGCACGTGTTTTGTTTGTAAAAACTTTGAAACAATTCTTGATATTTACATGCATTTCTGTTAACCTGCAGAGTTCCTAAAGGGACATTGTAATGGAAAGAAAAATGAGATGGGAGAAAAAATATGTTAATTAGTGATGTTCTGAGATGATCTCAATGATTGGCACAAAAACTTGATCGAGACATCCCTAATGTTAATGCTTATGCATTCCTCTGAGAAACTTTGCATTCCCTCACAAAAAATGTTAGTTCTTTGCGAGCGAATGCCAAGTTTCTCAGGGGAACAAAACTTTTGCAAGAGAATACAAAGAGCACTGAAATATATTTTTCCAGTTGCACTTTATTTTACAGTATGTGCACTTATGAGTATTTCCCAAGTGCTGGGTAATATAAGGTAACTACATGGGTTAAAGTTAGGTTTAGGGGAAGGGTCAGGGTTACTACGTATTTATTACACAGTGTAACCACTATAAAAAGTAGGGAACAGAACTGTAAAATAAAGTGCTATCATTTTCCCTCCATTTTCATCACCATGTTCCTTTAGGGGCTCCATATTTTCCATATACCATAGTTCAAAAGTTCAGGGTCAAGATTCTTATGTAAAAAAAAAAAAAAAAAAACAGTTGTTAGAGTTACAGTTCAGTTCTATTCAGTTGAATAGAAAGTTCAAAATAACAACATTTATTAGAAATAAAAATATTTCTTGCTGCCAAACACTACACACACACACACACACACACACACACACACACACACACACACACACACACACACAACCTCTATATTCAGTATATTTATTTCTGCAGTGCTGAATGCAGGACAGGACTACAGTAAATCATTGTTTACAGTCTTCAGTGTTTAATGTTTACATCATTCACACTAGTGCCGTCATGTTTGTTGTTCTCTTTGAGTTATGTGGCATGTGGTGATAAAGCAGAGCACAAGTCTTCCACTAATGATGTGGGATGTGATTTCGAGTTTCACCATCATTGTATTTTGTGTGTGGAACGTTAAGGACTGTGTATGTCGGGAAATGCATGTCACAGGATGTCATTTTCTTATTCAGCAGAGATATTTATTTTCAAACATTGCCTGCAGTGCGTATCCTCATTTACAAAATTTGTATTTTGAAGCAAAAAGCAACACAAAAAGCAGACGTTTGCTTACATACTTACAGGAGTCAGCGTGTGTTAATGCTGAATTCCTCTGAAATATTCCCAGTGTTTATTTATTCTTTCAACCTCTTCTGCTTCTTTTGTGTATGTCTTTAGTCTGGGTTCCAGCACCTTTAGACTTTGTTCAGTAGCTTCAGAGCCTCAGTCATGTGCATGCCATTGTTTTTCTTAGCAGTAAGAGTTGTCCTTCATCTTTGGTCCTTTTTCCCAGACTGCTGACATTCTTCCTCTAGAGAACTCAAATATTTCGAAGCTTTAAATATATAGCCCAACATCTAAAGCTAAGGATTTGTTTATTTTGTTACATTATTCTGAGTTTAGAATAATAATTGATGCTGCTTTTCTAATGGTGGGCCATGTAGAGTGTCTGTTATAATCGGCATTAAACGGAAAATCAATTTTCTAAATGCATTTTATTGATCTTGTTATGAACTATTAGTCCATGCATGTTTTATTGTTTTAAGCTGCTTATTTTAATCAATATGTCATATATTGATCTTCTAATTATTTATGAAATGTCCAGTAAGAAAAATGAATATTCATTTTGAAATTTGCTAAAGATAGTAACATGGTAAAATTGCTGCTGTGTATCCAGTGTATAGCCTCTCCTCTTATAATGTTTCCAATTAAACACAGCTATAATCACAAAGACACAAAACTATTTCAGAATTAGCCACCAATCTCATTAATATTGTCCTTACACAACTTATTTCACATGTTATTAAATGTCACTCATCTCCTTGAGCTGTATAAGGCAATACACGTCTATGGAAAAGACATTGTCCCTTCAATAATGCGGGCTCCTAAGCCCAAGGCAGAAGACAGTGTCAAACCATCACATGTGCCATTACTGACTCTCAAACCTGGCTATTCATCATCCTAATGCCTCATAATCATCACTAACGGACTCTTCCATCCCTCACTCTTGACACAAGAGCCATTCGGATAGAACCTGAATCCTGTCAAGCACTAAATGTGTTTTACCTCTGTCAGCGCTCTCATCATGTACATGTGTGTTTTATGGCTGTCTGCCCAGCTGAAAAATCAAAGTATAATCCTGTATGAACTCCATGTCGGTCCAGGCTGGTTTATGCTGGTTAGAGCTGGTATAGTGCTGGTCTAGCTGGCTGACCGTCATTGTCCTGCTGTTCTCAAGCAAAACTGAGCTGGTGTAGCTCTTCCACCAGTACCGCTTCCCATGCTGGGCACCAGTAAACCAGCAAACCCATGCTGGGCACCAGTAAACCAGCAAACCCATGCTGGGCACCAGTAAACCAGCAAACCCATGCTGGGCACCAGTAAACCAGCAAACCCATGCTGGGCACCAGTAAACCAGAAAACCAATGCTGGGCACCAGTAAACCAGCAAGCCCATGCTGGGCATTAGTAAACCAGCAAACCCATGCTGGGCATCAGTAAACCAGCAAACCCATGCTGGGCATCAGTAAACCAGCAAACCCATGCTGGGCACCAGTAAACCAGCAAACCCATGCTGGGCACCAGTAAACCAGCAAACACATGCTGGGCACCAGTAAACCAGCAAACCCATGCTGGGCACCAGTAAACCAGCAAACCCATGCTGGGCACCAGTAAACCAGCAAACACATGCTGGGCACCAGTAAACCAGCAAACCCATGCTGGGCACCAGTAAACCAGCAAACCCATGCTGGGCACCAGTAAACCAGCAAACCCATGCTGGGCACCAGTAAACCAGAAAACCCATGCTGGGCATCAGTAAACCAGCAAACCCATGCTGGGCATCAGTAAACCAGCAAACCCATGCTGGGCATCAGTAAACCAGCAAACCCATGCTGGGCACCAGTAAACCAGCAAACCCATGCTGGACATCAGTAAACCAGCAAACCCATGCTGGGCATCAGTAAACCAGCAAACCCATGCTGGACATCAGTAAACCAGCAAACCAATGCTGGGCATCAGTAAACCAGCAAACCCATGCTGGGCATCAGTAAACCAGCAAACCCATGCTGGGCACCAGTAAACCAGCAAACCCATGCCGGACATCAGTAAACCAGCAAACCAATGCTGGGCATCAGTAAACCAGCAAACCCATGCTGGGCACCAGTAAACCAGCAAACCCATGCTGGACATCAGTAAACCAGCAAACCCATGCTGGGCATCAGTAAACCAGCAAACCCATGCTGGGCACCAGTAAACCAGCAAACCCATGCTGGGCATCAGTAAACCAGCAAACCCATGCTGGGCATCAGGAAACCAGCAAACCCATGCTGGGCACCAGTAAACCAGCAAACCCATGCTGGGCATCAGTAAACCAGCAAACCCATGCTGGGCATCAGTAAACCAGCAAACACATGCTTGGCACCAGTAAACCAGCAAACCCATGCTGGACACCAGTAAACCAGCAAACCCATGCTTGGCACCAGTAAACCAGCAAACCCATGCTGGAGACCAGTAAACCAGCAAACCCATGCTGGGCATCAGTAAACCAGCAAACCCATGCTGGGCATCAGTAAACCAGCAAACCCATGCTGGGCACCAGTAAACCAGCAAACCCATGCTGGGCATCAGTAAACCAGCAAACAGATGCTGGGCACCAGTAAACCAGCAAACCCATGCTGGGCATCAGTAAACCAGCAAACACATGCTGGGCACCAGTAAACCAGCAAACCCATGCTGGGCACCAGTAAACCAGCAAACCCATGCTGGGCACCAGTAAACCCATGCTGGGCACCAACCAGCAAACCATGCTGGGCACCAGTAAACCAGTAAACCAGCAAGCACATGCTGGGCACCAGTAAACCAGCAAACCCATGCTGGGCACCAGTAAACCAGCAAACCCATGCTGGGCACCAGTAAACCAGCAAACCCATGCTGGGCACCAGTAAACAAGCAAACCCATGCTGGGCATCAGTAAACCAGCAAACCCATGCTGGGCACCAGTAAACCAGCAAACCCATGCTGGGCACCAGTAAACCAGCAAACCCATGCTGGGCACCAGTAAACCAGCAAACCCATGCTGGGCACCAGTAAACAAGCAAACCCATGCTGGGCCCAGTAAACCAGCAAACCATGCTGGTCCCATGCATGCAAAACATACTTTATGCTGCTGACCAGTAATGCTTAATTTTTCAGCAGGGTGTCAATCTGTCAGTTAGTCAATCTAGCAACCATAAGTATGCTGTAAACAAAGTATGAATATGGGTATTATGAATGAATTCTGGAAGTACTACATCTGCCATGTTGTTATTGTCACGTCATCTACTAGATTCACAAACACGCTTCAGTTCCATTCATAAATCCTCTCCCGTGGCCTCATGGGATAGTAAAGTGTCCATCTTTTCGCCTATAAGTCCCCGGATGACCTACTACTTCCGGCGAGATTCTGAAGTGTGCATTTAATGGACGCTTTATTATCCCATGAGGCCACGGGAGAGGATTTGTGAATGACAGTGAAGCGACGTAACTGATGCTAGTAGGTCACATGATAATGACAACATGGCGAATGTAGTACGTCCAGGTTACACACACTCAAGAACATACTTTTTAAGAATTATTCAAAATAAGTATCTACTCACGAGAGTATACGACTTCGGACGCAGCCTATGTATTCGGACATACTACACTTTTGGCGTACTGCTTTTCACATAATATATAGTAGGGAAGTATTGGATTTCGGATGCAGCGCTAGCATTCTTCATTATCTAAAGTTTGGCCAATAAGTAAAAGTCATTTTAACAGAAGGCTTAAAGGGGTCATATAATGCCATTTTTGTACAAGCTAATATGATTCTTTAGGGTCTAAATTAAAAGTTTGTAATATACTTTAATTAAAAATTCTCATTAGTATTGTAAGAAAACACTTATTTTACCTGGTCAAAAACAGCTCTGTTTTCAGCACGCCGTTTCAGTGCATATGCCTTTAAATGATAATGAGCTGCGCTCACTCCGCCTCTCTGTTCTGTGCGTACACCGTTTGTAACACAATAACACAATAACACAATAACGCGTTGTTCAGTATAAACGTGGAATTATGAATTATATTGAGAACGTCATACATAGAAAACATGCCGTAATGTACCCTGACTGAGTGTAAACCTTAGACGCATTCATTGTGAAGTGTGCAGCTAGCGATTTGCAAAGATTAATATATTAATATAAAGTTTAATAAAACGTTTCACTCACTTCCGTTCTTCTGGAGATTATATTATATTATATTATCTGACGAATATCTGGTACCGATCCTTTTTAGCAAAGCTTCTTAGCAAATCCAGCTTTATACTGACCCTCGTTTATAAAGCAGTCTGCTGAGAAATGATTCGCGCAAACATGAATGCATTGACGTTGCTCCTGGGGAATATTCCCTTCGAAAACAAAACTCAGCCACTGCGTCTTCAGCGGTTCGGATTCAGGAACATTAAAATGACTGTGTTCGTTATTACACCCAAGAACAGAACACCACAATCGCTTAGACGCCATTCTGCTCATAGACAGTGCTCCAGCATATCAACAATGACCGCGCCGGTCCGGTCCGCGCGGCGCAGACTATGATTGACAGCTACCTCATGTGCGAGGGCGGGTCTGTGTTGAAACGCTCCCGTCAATCAACAATCGCGGGAGGGGCGTCCGTTTTATTGACGTCACAAAAACTAACGGCTCGATTTGAGGCAGGGGAAAACATATAAGGAGATTAAAACAAAACCACTGGATGGATTTTTATCATTATATGATGTTTGTGTACAGGCACTGCCAACACACATTTCAGTACAATCAACTTGTAAAAGTGCATGTACCATTATATGACCCCTTTAAAAAATGTTTTACATTTTGGACACATTCCCCAAACTACCTGTACGCGAAAACTTGATTCTGCAAGAATCGTCTAGGCTATGTGACATATTTTAGCTTCAAAACGAAGAAATTCACTAAAAGATGACAACTTTGGGGCACTATTCATTGTGTACCTACAATATTCTAAGATTAGAGTAAACTTTATAGTTACACTATAAAGTCGGTCTCCTCGGCTGTGAACCGCTCATGGCGCGCGCCTGGTAAATCCGCCGTTATAATAGCAATCCGCCATGCAACATGCGCACCTGTTCTTAAAGGGTATGTTGGATGACGCTCTGATTGGTTTATTTCACGTTACGCCCAAACCACACCTATGAATAATGAAGCTACTTCAGACCAACCCCTTTTAGATTTGCGCCAGGCGCAAGAGGCATTTATCCCGCCGGGAAAATAGCAACAGCGCCGGGATCCGCCCACAAAGTTACTTGCGCTTTGCGCTTTGACACTTGCCCCCCGACTGAGTCTGGTTTCTCCCAAGGTTTTTTTTCTCCATTCTGTCACCTGATGGCGTTTTGGTTCCTTGCCACTGTTGCCTTGGCTTTTGGCTTGCTTAGTTGGGGACATTTAATATTCAATAATATTATTGATCTGCCTTACTTAAGGTGGACGTTGAAGCAATTTCTTTTAGAAACAAACTTTGTTATATTGTTTTCATGTTATCACTGTGAAGCGCTTTGATACAATCTGTATTGTAAAAAGCGCTATATAAATAAAGGTGACTTGACTTGACTTGCGTTTCAGATCGTTAAAATAGGGCCCCAAATGTAAAAATATGAGATGATGAGTTGAATCAGATGTGTTAGATGAGGGAGACATACAAACTGTACAGTGGTGCGGCTGGTTTGAGAAGCACTGAGCTAGACCAGCACTATTCCAGCATAAATCAGCCTGGACCAACATGCAATTCATACTGGTTTATGCTGGAATTTTCAGCTCCCCAAAAAACAATGGCAACCAGTCATCAACTGCAACCACTAGAAAGAACACCTTCACAACCACTCAAAAACCTCCCAGATACATACCAACCGCATTGATTTTAACTTTCAAATCACTACCAAAGTTTTGTAGTTTTACCAAAATACAATAACCCTTAATAAATCTTCATAAATCAAGTCTTTTTTAATCTTCAAGCAAGGCTTTGACAACCCAGCAGGTTTTATGGCTACAAAATAAAACAATTTGTTTTGGTTAAAATCCTACAAGGAGTTGAGTGTTCCACTACTGACAGTGTGATCAAACACAAGGATGTCCCCAAGCTTCTATACAGGGTTATAAAAGGTTTGTGTATTGACATTCTGTGCTGTGGATGTAACTCAGTCCCCAGCTCCTGGTGTAATCAATGTTCTGCTACTATAAAAAAAAAAAAAGAGGGGGACAATACACAACAATTATCTATAGATCAGTACTCTTACTTTTGCAACACCTGTTTCCTCCTTGCAAAACCTTCTCAAGCCTGTAGGGACATTACTGCAATTACAGATGAAACATCATTAAAGTCGGCATGAAACGATTGTCTTTTTATCCTAACTGTGACGAGTAAAACGGCTTCTCAAACAAGTAGGACGGGACTTAGTTTTGTCCATTGGGAATTGATTGGATCGTTGTGGCTTGCTATTGGTCCATATAATGTGAGTGACAGGTTGTCCCGTCCTTGCATTATTCCATAAAAAACACCTTCACTTTCATGGTGACTTTAAATTGACTGTATCTGTAAGTATAAGGTGAACATTTTTATTTATCTAAATGTGTTTTTCTGCAATCTGTGATTAGTCAGCTATTTTTCTTTGTTTTCTCACTCAGAATTTTGACACATTGCTAAAAAAAAACATTAGTATTATCCTTCCGTCTAGTCCGTGGCAGACTCGGTCATAGTTGACCCAAGGCACCAATGTTGAGCAAGGCGCACTGCCCCGGGCTACTGCCGTCATACTCCGTTTCCCATGGTGCATCTCTCATCTAAATGCTTTCCATTATAATGGAATCATAAAATAAAGTAGAACCACATATGCCACAGTCTACTTACGACAGATGCAATTTTGATGTTTATTTATAAAATTGAGTCTTGACCTCTTGAATTATGCATAACATGATACATTACAGCACAGTATGACTATTATATTTAGTCTCAACTTAACATTGGTCAGGATTATTCATTATGTTCCTATACCACTTATGCCAACATATTTATACCAGTTAATAATAATAATAATAATAATAATAACAAACCTTCTTTTTTTATTTTTACTGTCAAAGCTTCACTTTTATTTTTCACAAATGATTTATTGTGACGTTTATGGCTGTAGCTCAACGGCCGTAATGCTCACAGATTCTGACTCACACTGGGAAGGTCTGAAAGCTACGCCAGTGTCACCCTGAAAATACTGCATAACGCCCTTCAGCTGAATGTAACATGCAACTGCTGGGTCCAAGCGCATGCTTCAGTAGCTTTTCATCTTTTCCACTAAGCCAAGCCAAGCCAACGTCGGCCAGTCGTTCAGCATCGGTCAGGCTATTTTTTGCGTTGTGTTTCGCACGTCGGCTTTAGGGCTGTGACACACCAAGACGCTGAATCTGATTTTACCTAGTGCA
The DNA here is from genome assembly GCF_029890125.1 of Rhinichthys klamathensis goyatoka. NCBI lineage: Eukaryota > Metazoa > Chordata > Actinopteri > Cypriniformes > Leuciscidae > Rhinichthys > Rhinichthys klamathensis. Next base: position 6,694,442 of record NW_026606558.1, read on the forward strand.
ACATGTTCCTGAATCAACAGCTTTGTAGATCCTGGAACAATATTCCAATAGCTGGGTTTCAGTCACGAGATTATGATGACGTGCGGATTTCAGATGGAGGCCAGGGAGTGAAGAGCGCAATGGACGAGATGGAGGAAAGTCCGTACTGTACTACTTTACACGCTATTACAAGAGAAAGATATAAACAAAAAATCAAACATATGTTGGACGTGTGTCACAGTCTTCGTCTGCACCAGTCTGTCTTTGTCTTTGCACTACACTTCCCAGCATCCCTCATGGTTACACACCTGCCCGTCATCATCGTTGTCACCTGTGTCTTGTTTATCATCATCTGTTTCACCTGTCTTCGCCTCGTTATTGTTCATCAGTCTCTGTATTTAGTTTGCTTCAGTTCAGTTTGTCTTTGTCGGTCGTCGTCTTTGTTTAGTTGTGTGAACTGAAGTCCTGGAATGTTTCCCTTCATCTCTGTAAACTAAATGTGTAAATAAAGCATCTAAATTGAGTTCCTTTCGTCCTCGTCTTCTGCATCCTGCACAACGCCTGACAACGTGATCCTTACGTTAATGAAGAGGAGCGAGCTTTCAACTGAATTGAAAGATTTTACTGCCATCGAGGCGGTAGATGTCAGCAACTACCTCGTCTTACAGACATAATTTGACTTTACAAAGTTCGGAAACGTTACACAAACATAGCCACTTAAGTTTTATTAACTCACCTTTGACGAAGTGATCACGGCACACACGGGCATTTTCCCATTCGGCTCTTCCCAACCGCAGACTGAGGCCTTGTCCGCACGGACATGGGTATTTTTATAACCGGAGCTTTTCCTACAGCGTTTTAAAAAAAATCCCGTCCACACATGCTCGGTCTCCGTCTACATAAAAACGCAAAAACACGCTATCAAGCGCGGTCAAGAGCATGCCACGCCAGCAGGCGGCGATATAAACCTTAACCGTGAAGCCACATTGGCCAATCAGAAGCGCAAATCCGACGCAGCGGATAACGGCGCACACTCTGACGTCGCAAGGCAAAAACCCCGGTTTCACTGTCTACACGACAACACTGTAACCGGCGTTTCTGAAAATCCTCACCCTGGCTAATACAGTATCATCCCAAGGCGTCATATGACTGACGCTTTTGACCAGACGTCAACATCTGACGTTTTAGGGTACCCTTTAACGTCAGTTAGATGACGATCCTAGGGTGTCATCTAACTGACGCTTTACCTTTAGCGTCAGTTAGATGACGGGGGTAGGTTTAGGTCTGGGGTAGGGTTAGGATTAGATAGCGTCATCTAACTGACGTTAAAGGGTACCCTAAAACGTCGGATGTTGACGTATGGTCAAAAGCGTCAGTCATATGACGTCTTGGGATGAGACTGGGCTGCCCTGGCAGGGGTTTTCAAAAATGTTCGGTTTCAGTGCGTTTTCGTGTGGACGAACGGCCGAACCGCGTAAAAAAAGTCACGGTTATAAAAATACCCGTGTCCGTGTGGACAGGGCCTTAGATTTGCAAGCCGTTTTTCTGGAGTTTTTCGGTCAATTTCTTGCATTTTCCCCCCTTATGAACAACAACTTTTGGTACAAGATAAAAACTACTCGTGGTTTGATCGATTTAAAGTCCCCATGAATTCAAAATTGACCATACTTACTTTGTTTGTCTAAATTGATCGTTTTGTGGTGAACAATTCATCCATGCAAGTCAATCCACACCAAAAAAATTTTTGGCTTCGTAATCTTTGATAAAAATCTGAAATTTCCCCTCGCCTCTGCATTGGAGGACCTTCCCTGATGACGTAGGTTTGACGGTTTGGGTGTCTGCTTAAAGCTCCAGTCAGCAAGTCTGGCAGATTGAGTGGATTTAGGAAAATTTTGAATGTTTACAACTCTCATGCCCCTCCCCCACTATCAACGGATACCCTCCCACCCAGTTCATGCTCGTCAGTGCGTGTGCACCAGATTTTCAGTGAACGCCAGGACTCTCAAGTGTCACGCATTGAGCGTGACAGTCACTCATTTCGGTCTTTTGTCACGCTCTCCCGCCACACATTGTATTTCTCACGCTGAAAAACTATTTGAAATATCAAGTCAAGTCAAGTCACCTTTATTTATATAGCGCTTTTTACAATACAGATTGTATCAAAGCGCTTCACAGTGATAACATGAAAACAATATAACAAAGTTTGTTTCTAAAAGAAATTACGTCAACGTCCACCTTAAGTAAGGCAGATCAATAATATTATTGAATATTAAATGTCCCCAACTAAGCAAGCCAAAAGCCAAGGCAACAGTGGCAAGGAACCAAAACTCCATCAGGTGACAGAATGGAGAAAAAAATATATTTAATATGCCGCAGCGCCCAAAACTCTGGCCGCGCCGCTCTCACTATGGAACCGGCATGAATCAAGCGTGTTTCCTCTGGTGTTGTTCGTCGAGCTACACAATAGCCAATCAGAAAATAGCACTATTGTATCTGGGTAAGATTTAACGCAACAACCAATGACAAAAATGTATCCAACCCCCCGTCGGCTGGGTGTCACTCTTACCTGTCTTCAAAACTTGAGAGCCCTGGAACGCGCCCGTCTCATCAGCATCCATCAACACCATGGAGTATTTGGAGGTATGCTGTCCTGGCTAATCTACCGATAGATTGCAATTGCTAACGTCATTTATACTCTAAATGAGCGTACTTGATTTTCCGCCATCACTCTTCGTTACTGCGCGAACTTCAGGCGTGTGCATGTGATTGTAACGTGCGCGAGGGGTGGCGTGTGCCCGATCTGTGATTGACAGTCAGATCTCACCCCCCCTGCGCTGATTGGACATGATGAACCGGGAGCTGTGGATTTTTGCAAAACAAATAACACGCTCCAGGTGGAGTTAGAAGCTTGGGTTTTTTTCTAAAACCACTTTATTTATGTTGTTCTGTCAGATTATAGTGTCGATTTCACTGAATATGATCAAAAAAATGTTGCCGACGGCAGCTTTAACATCCGTAATCACGCCCCTCCAACTGACAGTTGATAGGCTGCATGAAACACCTACTTTTCTAGATCCAATCAGGTGCTAGTTGGAAAAAAAGCCACGCCCACTATTTTGCCTCATTTGGTATTCCGTTTCTCTCGGAAATACGTAACAACACTGGAGAAAAGTCGTTTGCAACTTCCGGTTCACGGGGACTTTAAGTAACCATAAATGACGCAAAACATAGGCATTTTGAGTTTGTTATAGTGCTTTCTAAATACAGCAAATCACTTCCTGCCCTCCATTTGCATTTCGCGCCATGGCAACGCAGTGGCGTGACGTCATATGAAAACAAGCTATTAACCAATCAGATTTGAGGGACAAGTTTACAGTTTATGTCAGGTTTAGGCTTACAACCAGGGTTATGTGCTTCTACATCAGTGTTATTCACTTATTTCCTTCTGATAACTTATGGGTAGGGTTATAGGTTTAGGACTAAATTCTCAGACAGGAATGTTGCTCCAGGATCAACAAAAAATATTGACCCAGGAACAGGTCTAACTCAGGACGTGCCACCAAGATGATGCTCAGTTGTGGGGTAATGTCGGGCAGTCGGCGAGCGTCGGTCGGGCTAGTTTTGGCAGTGTGTTCCGCACATTGGTTTCAGTCGGACCTCTGTCGGCTTTAGTCCGGCTGCTTGAGCATGTTGAATTGGCGTTGGGCCGTCAGGATAAGAAATTGACTGGGGTGGTGATGGCGCAGTGGATAAGACACATGCCTTTGGTGTGAGAGACCCGGATTCGAATCCACTGTGCGACACCAATGTGTCCCTGAGCAAGACACTTAACCCCTAGTTGCTCCAGAGGCGTGCGACCTCTGTAATATAGCAATTGTAAGTCGCTTTGGATAAAAGCGTCAGCTAAATGAATAAATGTAAATCACTGGCTGTTTAGCTTTGTAAACCAGCGTATTATGAGAAAGCTCATAATAGTGTACTGTTTGATCATTTTTAAGCCACACTACAAACAAGAAAGGGTCAAGCTTAATATTGCATTCATTACAAATAAATGTTTATATCCAGAATAATATATTTAAAAACTGAAAATCATCAAATCTGACTGTGCATAACAGGTTGTGCACGATTTAGAAGTGAATTCCCATTTCCAATAACTAAACTTTAATTTAAGTCAAATTATGTAATGTAATGAAATGTATATATAAATTGCTGTATTTTTAGTGTGCAATCAAAAAAATGATTTACATTTAACTTAAATTCACCTTCGTTTTAAAATTGTAATTATTAAACGAATAAAAAATGAAAAATAAATTACACAATTGTTTACCTGTAATTACATTATATGTGCAATTTGTTGAACCAAACTTAATCTCTTTTTCTGTCATTCCAATTCCTATTCATCATCCTGTGGAGCATGGCCAATTCAATTCGAATTCATCTTATTTGTATATTTTGTTTGTATTCTTGTAAGTGCTTACTGGTTGGCTGTCTACAGCTGACTGACCTCAGTGCCTGTTGACAATCATCCTCTGTGTCACACTTGAATAATTTCCCGTCTTCTGGGTGAGGCTGCACAAACACCAACTTGTCTTATGCTCTCATGCTGTCAGCGGGTGGTACACCACAAACTAATGTTTATTTAAAATGTCTCGCCATCGTATTACTCCAAGAGCCCTGAATGTTCTCTCGCCATTGGGCCGACCCATCACTTTAAGAGGGGTTTAAACACTCTGTACATATTTATCCAGACGGCATCGATCCTGTATCCCACAGCACAGCCAACAGTGCATTTAAAATGTGTCAGAAGGTATATAATTAAATTTAATGTCTGATCATAGGTCAAGTTTGTTAAATCATTCACTTATTACGATTAACTGGCACAAATGTATTGACATAAAATCAAATGCATTTCTGACATAAATTAACATGTGTTCTCATACCATCTGTAAAACAAGATGGTTGATCTCTCCTCTAAATGATTAATTACTCTGATCTTGAATGACTTTGCCTATACATTATTCATCAGTATATAAATCAGTTGTTTTCAACACAATACAAAGGACTTTGCCAGGCCAGCGTTAGAGGTGACACTGGGATGCATATTTGATTATGCGCTCCAGATTGCACAGAGATCCATCTGTTCAATGTACATGAGCTGATGCATGTCCGCATGTTTAATATTCCCACACGAGTCCAAAAAGCTACTAGGCCTTTTGGAAATGAACCCAGATGGAAAAGTCCTATGAAGAACTGGTTCTCAGGGGAGGATTGGAAGAGAGAGGTTATAATAAAATGACATTTAAAACAGTCACATACAATGTGAACAAATATAGAAACTAGGTACATAGATGTGAGGCGTGCTATTTTGTCTCAAATCAAATATAGTCTAGCCTCATGTCTGTATGATATTCTGGTGCTGAGATGCTAAGATGTTCCTAGGTAGTTGATATGGTGTTAGTAAATGGCTGGAGTCAAAAGAGCCAAGGCCCTTTTAAAGGCAGATTTATCTGATTTCAGCTTGTTTTTAGCTGGGCAAACATTACATGTCTAATCACTTTACAAGCCACACACTTTGACATTTACACATATGCATTTGACCGAAACTTTGTTCCAAAGCAATTTGCATGGCATGTATTCAAGGTTTACCCTTTATTAGTTCATGCTTTCCCAGGGAATTGAACTCATGACCTTGGCATTGTTAGTGTCATGCTCTTGACATGCCGTTTGAGCTACACGAATGCCTTGAGATATCATACATATCTTTATGTTTTTTGGATCCATATTAATATTACCATTAATGGTAGCCTAATATGTAGAAATGTTGCCTAGAAGAAAGAAAAATATGTGAGATAATAGAGATGTCTACACCCCTTTTTTCTGTTTAAAGAGGCAGTTCTGCTGCAGTTGTTAAATAATTTTTGAAAATTATTCAAAATAAAATTGGACCCTACTGACTTTCATTGTTTAGAGAAAAAAAAAACTTATAGATTAAAAAAGTAGTTCCAAAGTAGGGCTGCACAATACTGGTGAAAAAAACTGACATTGCGATTTTTTAGTTTTTCTGCAATATATATTGCGATATGAAAATTTCACCCGATGACTTAAATAGCTCTATTTGGAAAGAATTAATCATTCTTGGATGATTGGTGTGATTTTGTAGGGGAGTGAATCTGCATAGAAAGTAATAAGCAAATTACAGGCATAGATAAATACAATAAAACAAAGATACAAGTGAAATAAACAGTCCTTTATGATTTACTAATCAGTATTCAGGTACATAAATTGAATAATCAAATGTAAAATAACACTGCATAGTCTTCACTCTATAAATTAAAATTGAATAATTCTTTGATAAAGCATTTGGGTAACATTGACACAGACAGCGACAGGAATAGGCTCCTGTCACTTTTAGGACCGAATCCACGGATGCAATATACAGTACAATGATACGCATAAGTGCATCCATTTTCTTTCTCAATTATTTACATTCACGTAAGCCCTAAGCGACTATGTTTGTGTGTATATGTCCGTTCAAGCACAAATACTGTATATGCGGAAGAGAATAGTTTACAATCACTTGAATGTTTAAACTGACAAGACCTAAAACCTTCTTTCTATGATGGTTAAACTTTGCAATTAATTCAAGAATCACGTGTGTGTTTCGAACCGCGGTGCCTGGTCTGTACAGACACTATCCCTATACTTAACATCGCACATCCTGCGATGTGACTAACGTGGAAGCACATATTGCAATATCGATGCTAAAAAGATATATCGTGCAGCCCTATTCCAAAGTCATACAGGTTTGTAATATGAGGGTGAGTAAATGATGACAGATTTTTCATTACTGGGTGGGCAAACTATCCCTTTAAATAGTGGCGCAATTATCACTATTATTATCTCACGTATTTTAAATTTGTGTGTACTTCACTATTGGTGATAATTCAAAGAACAGCAGTGACAATCTTTATGTATAAAGTAAGATTTGTCTTATGTACAATGACAAGAGGAAATATACAACAATATATGTACACGCACACATGCACAGCACCACTAACATCCAATCAATCCATCACCATAGCTCTTTTTCCCCTCTCTCTCCCTCTCTCCCCCTCCTTTCCTCACAGCCCACCCTGCTCTGAGCCATAATGGTACATGCCATTAGTGAGCACATCTTGAGCAAGGAGGGGGTCTCAGCTCGCCGAAGAGCCTACGTTAGAGCCACATAAACACATTCACAGATGTGTCTCCATGCGTTCTGACAGACCGACTGAGCCAACACCGCCACGCTGAATGAAGACAGAGAAATCAGGGGGAGAGACGGAGAACAACCACCAGGCAGATTACCACTCCATTACTGCGGGGTCTTGCCCACATCCCTCTCTCTCTCAGATCGTGGGCTTGAGTGAGAGCACGTCTGACAGGGAAGAGAGGAAAACAGGAGAGATCTACCGGCAGATTCATCCTCAAGGCTCTCAATTACAGCCCGTTTCCACTTTGATCCAGAAGCCACAGCACAGACAATACAGGGATGCTCTGACCAAAAACAAAGAAGAGAAGAGGAGAGGAGAAAAAGAAATCAAGAGAGACACACAAAGACGGAGAGTGAGAGATGGAGGGATTTTTTTCATGAATGAAGCATGCAGCAGCATGTGGTGGAAATAGCAGGGTCTACGTAAGGTAAGACAAACCTTCTTTGTGTAATCTGTGATAAAGCACAAAAACAAAGAGGCACAAATATTCTGCGTTGACGAGCAACGACTGAGGCTGAGACTGCCGTTTCTCCATCACGACTGAGAGACGGCTGCGTGGAAGAGCCCTGGAGAATAAGCCATGCATATGTTAAGATATACACAGAGATGAGCTTGTGACAGAGACCTGAGGCGAGCCTGGAGAAGAGAATCACTCATAATCCGTACAGAGCTCAAAGAGCACTGTGGTGTCGGCTAGAAGGATTCACTCACTGGCTGGAAACCTTGGGAAACAGTCGTGTTTGTGTATATATTCATGAGTCTATGCACAGTATCCGTTTTGCTTCTGTTGGATCTCTTGACAGTAATGCAGCATAGGCTTAAAATGCAGTCATTTTAACATATTTAGAAACTCACCACTCTTAGGATATTAAGTCCAGGTCATCTGCAGTTAGTTATATCCGGTTGCATTTAGATAAAATAAGTGGCAGTTTAATATGCATTTCATATCTGCACTGCAATGATAACCCTGCAAGTATCATAACAGAAGTGTCAACACTGCTAAGGCTACGCAGCACTGCTATTGCTAATCTACACCTGGGTATTAGTGTTCAGTCATTAACAGCTTAGTTCAGGGCCCCTCCCCCCACCTGACCCAGTGTCAAAATAATGCTTTTCCACGCTGGGAAAAAACCCCAGGAACAATGCATGGCCGGTGCTTGGCAAAAGTGTGATGCTAATTAAACTGAGAAAGCTTTTACAAATCTCTGTGCCATCAATGCTCTCTTTTATTGTGTTGAACCCAACTCTGCCAGCTGCTGAAGCAATAACAACCATAGCTAAATATGTAAATCATTACATAAGAGCAGGAAGGGTGCCGCTCCAGGGCAGGGCTATGAAGCCATTAGTAGAGATGTGTAAGCGATGTTATCAGATAGTACGTCTCAATGAGGCTGCGTCTGGGATGGAGTCAAGGAACTGGCATTTCAACAAATTGGGCAACTCTTACTGGAAAGTTTAGCTCAAATGAGCCTGTTGCGACTTCAGAGAGGCGAGCAATTAACAACTGGGAGAGGAGTTACAAACTTGAGATGAGAACCAACAAGTTCAAGAACGCCAAAATTTATCTTATTGATATCTCATCCTAAAATGGATAGTAATGATGTCCTGTCTTTTACTGTTATGAACAACATGAAACAGCATTCACAACCCTTTTCACTCACTAATATGAAGTATTCCCTAGTGAAACAGGATTTTCAATGGGAGAAATGGGACACGACTTGATTTTATTGAATTGGGAATTGATTGAATTGTAAAAAGCAGGCGTTACACCAGATTGGAGACACCCCTGAATGTGAGTTTGCAGTGATTGTTTGATGACTTTTTCCATCTTGAAACGCCACTGACAGCACTGAAGCTTTTTGATTGAGACGTGGATCTCTTTGTATCCTTAAATCTATTTCATCATATTATATCCACAATCTCTAATGCATTGATGCTAACCAGAATTAAATTAATGAGGCTGAAGCCCAGTCTCAGACTAAAATGCATGTCTGAGCTGTTTTAACTGAAAGCAACTTGAATTGGCATATCTTAAAGTCCCCCAGTAGATAGAATTGGTTACAACATGTTTGTGACGTAGAGAACAGGGGTGCGTTTATTTCAAACCGCGTTTTTGAGACTGTCTTTAGCCCTATTCGCACAGGATTAGTATTACCTGGTGACCTCTAGTCATTTGTAATAATTGCGGAGGTTTTCTGTGATCTTAATCCTGTGCGAATCAGCCATGTCTGTAATTTGTGAAGTAAAAATATTTCGCCATACATCGAGGTCCTTTGATCATATTAGTCCCATGCAAATCGGTATCTCTGTGATTTGGCCAGGATTTGGCAGTATATAATTTTTTCAAGGTTTTTATTTCCTGTGGACTTTCACGAAGAATGGAGTTGGAGTTGGAGTGTTTTTTCATAGTATTTTGGGTGCTGGGTCATATCGCTATACACCATACAACATACAACTTACAGAAAGAGAAAGCTGAAAACTATCAGAAGAGTGAAAACAAAAAGAATGATTAGATGCAGATAGATGACATGGATAGCAGCATTCGGTTAAGAACATTCTTATGTTTATGATATATCATACATCAAGACCTATAACGACAAGACATTTCCAAGCAATAGCCTATCCAAAATACGCAAAGCCTTGGCATCATATCCGGTTGATAAGTCAGTAAATTCGAGTTAAACAGGCTTCGCTTATCCCATGCGAATGCCCCAAACGAAATTAAGGTGGTGGTGGGGGGGGTTCTAAATCACACGAGGTCCCCAGATAATATTAATCCCGGGCGAATAGAGCTTTTGGTTCACTGCTGTTTTAAGGAGAAAATACTCAGCAATGGTGTTGACTGATGAATTTGCACATGGTTTGTCTTAAAGCATATTGAAAAACACCACATGGGCACATCAACATTAAAAACGTGATTTTCACCACAGGGGGACTTTAAAATATGTCACTGCCATTTTTTTGTCTCAAGAATAATGTTTTTATCCAAGGCACGTTTATAAAAGCTACTTAAATGTCCCAATTGAACTTAAGGCCTAATCCTGGCTTAATCTAAGCCCTGTCTGTGAAACCAGGCCTATATATATAATAATCTTGACTACCTGGTGAACTTTGCTGTTCTTTCTCTCTCTCATGAGGGCTCTCAACCCACTCAAACATTTTTAGCCAGCGCTCTGCTTTGTGGTGTCAGCACATAACACTGGTGGCTTTATTTCACCTTCAACAATAAAGACTCACAAACAGAATATTCATACTATATTCAGCACAGTATAAGCTATAAAAGCCCTGAATGACCTGCCATAACTCGTGTGATCACAGAGCGCTCGAAAGGACCGAGGGGACAGAAGCAAAGAATACAAGCCAACAATATCATGCAACTCCTCGGATAAATCAGTGCGGTTGCAGGGAAGTCTGGATTAAGCAGATCTCAAAAATTATTTTGAAGTCCTGTGGGTAAAATTCACTGCGGTTCTGCTGAAAACAGTTCTGACGTTGGCATTTGAAAACACACTAGGCCGGGGCCACTTGCTGTAGGCACTCTTGCTTTCCCTCACACACTCAACCTCTCTCGCTCACATGTGAACAATTTGTTCACGTAGCAGACAAGCACTCTGATTCAAACTGCAAGTGTTAGGCTATGTCCCATTTTGCTTACTTTCAGAGGAGCACCCACACTGTTTTCTCACATGTCACACAGACTAGGTTAGTCTAAGCTCTCAAAAGACTGTAAAGCGATTCACAACGCCATCCGAATCTCCATGCCATGAATATTAACCAGCACAATTGTTCCCTGGTGACGCTACCATGGCTGCATTATTCATTCATCGCCACAGAGAGTTACACACCGCTACGGCCAGATCAGATCTTTACCAGCTCGCGGTGCCCGGAGTGGAGCGCTAACACCCATAGCTCTTTCTCAATGGATGGCTAATGAACAGCTGAGAAACAGAATAAGAACAGAGGAAGAGAGGAAAAGACAGATTGCCAGGCCTCAGGCTGGGCTGTTATTCTGCCTTCTTGAATTCGGCACCGCGGGGCTTTGAGCTTGTGTTTGGCTGCCATCTCTGGCCCACTTTAGTTGTGCAGCCGTAGACACACACACACAAACATACTCCCATTACAGAAGCATAACACCCCCAGGGACAGCAGCTGTTACCCCCGGAAGAGCCCGGCTCATAGTAGCAGAAGGGCTAAGAAGCTAAAGTGAGGGTGCCAGGCCATATTTCCTCAGCAGGGTCTCACGAGCCCACCCTCCATGTGCCAAACAACTTCATCCATTCACCTTTTTCTTAATGATGCCTGGCGGCTGTACAGAAATGGTATAATCCTATTATGCTGAGTCCTGATATGCTTGTGAGGAGAAGGTACACTTCACTGACCGCCATCATAAGATGACTGACAAGCATTCTCGACTCCTTTCTGAAGCACATGGGTGGCAGAGGTCCAGGACCATGCTGTTCACACACGCTTCACATGTGTTTGACAAAAGAAAATGGGCTATTCAGTATAGGAGGAAAGAGACGTTACAAAAGCAATGTATTTTATTGTAATAGTCTACCATTGCTTGTGTTAAAGGGATTGCTGACCCAAAAAAATGAACATTCTGACATCATTTACTCTCCTTAATGGTGTTCAAAATCTTTCTTTTGTGAAATACAAAAAATATATTTTAATGAATATTTTTGTGAATACAACCAAAGTCCCTTTAAGGCAAGTCATTTCACTCAGAGTCCATCTTTGTAACAGCTATTGCAGTCATGCAAGTACATGCAAGTTAACATTAAATTCCCCAAAGCTGTTCACCAAGCTTACAATTAAATTTCATTCATGTTGTTTCTTATGCTCAAACAGTGTTAAAAAAGCATATTTTTCAGGCTAAATCCACCAATGTGTTTGTGCAGCACAAAGTGCGCATCTCAAAATACTATCTGTTTCTATCACGACCGGATCTTTTAAAGGCAGCTGCAGTGACGCGATTACTTTCAGTGATTGGCTCTTTTATTTAGAAGGCGGGATTAATTCCGCCATATTGCGTGTTGCACTTTCTCCCATTCATATTAGTGCACCATCTTTGTATATCTAAAGTCTTTGATACAACCCAACTGACTTTCGTTAAATGGACAAAAAGCAATGAGACATTTTTCAAAATATCTTCTTTTGTGTTCTGCAGAAAAAAAGAAAGCCATATAGATTTAGAAAACGAAATGTTTTCATTCCAATTAATTTACCATATATATATATAGCTTTAACACATTTTGAGGGCCTGAAAACACAAACTTTTAAAAAACAGGTTTCAAAGTGCAAGTTTTGAAAACGATACCGTCATCGTCTCCGTGTAAACTACAAAAAAAGCGAATTTGTGAGAATGCTCATGTGTATTACGTGTTCAGTCTATAGGTGCAGTGTGTTGCAGCAGAATACAGCGCTCGTAGTCGTTTTTCGAGACTACATGTCAACAGGGATCGTTTTGACAACGGTGTCGTCTGTAACGCGAAAAACGCAAAGGAAAACCCTTTCCGTTTTTAGTACATCGTTTTCGTGTAAACATTTCCTCAGTCAGCAATACAGCGTTTGTAGTCTTTTTTCGAGGCTATATGTCAACAGGGATCGTTTTGAGACACTCTAATAGCAGTTCAGTTTGAAGAAATAGAAATAAGTAACAGCCTAAGATTTCTGTCTGACGAATATGTACTATAAACAAAAAAACTGCGTGAACTTGCTGTCTTTTACAGAGTGGGGAAATGTCCAAATCCTGTCTATTCTCATTCCCTTACTGCTGAAAAGTCTGAACATATAAATGTCTATAAAGACGCTGTGTACTTTACAGCGTACTTGATGAGAATGCAAAAGGAGCAGCAAGAGCCATGAGGGGATAATAAGCAAATGACCTTTAAAAACAATAAAGTCTCCCTTTAGTAAATCTAATTCAGCTAAGTATCTGTCGGCCGTGCCCGTCCTCTGGAACAGCAGTAACACATAGAGCGGCTCCTGTCTGGCATCAGACCCCGGTCCCTCAACAGCAGCTGCTGCGCTCGCGATAGGAGCACTGTGAAACATCTGAGACCAATCAGATTTTCTAATCCTGTGCATTCACTATAAAGTGACCGTGACCGTTTCATCTCTGGACACCAAGTGCATTCATATTTAATTTGAGTCTTCAATAATGTCCTTCTTACAGTGTGAAACAGGATTGATACAGCGGAGCATCTGGCCTTAATGATTTGGCTTCTGTTTGGGGAATTCAGAGCGTCACACAGACAGTCGGACCGACAGAGGGTTATTAGCAGAACATTGTATTGTACTCTTTAAACAGACTTGTGGTATTTTGATTCGGGCGGTTGGGCGGAACTGAGTTTATTTAAGTTTTTCCCTCCGTTTGGCCTAAAACTCGGTTCATCCAGTTTGAAATGTTGACTAAACAGAGGTTTCTCCGATTTTCCGAACTTCTCTCCGTATTTACGATTCTTTACAGCTTTTATCCACTGCCTAAAACACACTGGATCCTTCACTGGACACCGAAAGTAACTCACTCCCGCTAAACGTTTACTCTTTCAATTTGAATATGGTGAAGTCGACAACATAATGACTAAAAGTTTGCTAAGCAGTTTTTCCTACTAAAGTAAGGCGGTATTGGTAATTGTATCAATAGCAGACTGGTGGGAGTGGCCTTGGACGGCAATATGCCCAGTGCATTATGGGTGTTGAAGTTTGGCAAAAGGGAAGACAAAAGCCTTTTTTTTCTGTTTTCTCTAGTCAGGGAGCACCGAATTGATCGTTCGCAAAGACCGCCGCCCTTAGTTACTGTCGCTATGTCCGACAAGCTACGCTGCTCTCACACACACACACAATGTTCTCACGCAGTGAAAAATACATCGCGGACTGACAACACGCTGACAGACAGGACAGACCAGGTTACTTTTGATATTAAACATATTAAACAAAGTCTCACCTTTCAAATTTGGTCATTTTTTAAAAGAAATTTAAACAATAAACACCGTTTTGTGGCTCTTTAATGTGTCGTGACAGATCGCTGTAGAGCATCAGTTAAAGCTGCTTGTGATCCGATCATCTCTTCCTTTTAGTTCATTTATAGCATCAAATAAACATGAATGAACATAAGAAGGAATGTTGTTTTAACCGCAGAAAGGCATCAGTATATTCAGTTTTTCAAGTTCAAATCCTCACATGTTAATCTAGTAACTCTCCTGACTGCTTTGTCGGACAAAATGGCGGATGGCGAAGTATGATTGGTCAGATCACCTGTCAATCAAGCTCCCTGCGAAGTGTCAATTAAAATAAAATAAAATCGCCTTTCTACCACTATAGCGGCGCCAGGAATTTGATTGTAGCTGGGCCTCCAGAAAACTGGATGGGCCAGTTAAAATAAGCAAAAAAAACAAAAAAACAAAAAAAAAACGGGTTCCCCTTCATCTCCGTTTCAGCGCTTTTCTGCGGCACTAAGGACAGCGACTCAGTAGCCTACCTGTGTGGCTCTTGTGTCGCTGTCCTCAGCTTAGTGTAGTAACGTTAGCCTAACTGGGGGGTCGCACAGTGGACAAGAAGCACAGCGCTGTGCCGCGTCTAGGTATCGCACACTGGACGCGCACTTTCTCAGTTTATGGCCAGCAATACTGTTATGTTTAAGGACATTATGGAATTAAGATAATGTCTGTACTACTATGTTATGTATTCTGCAATTAAATACAATCGTTGCTGACTTTGCAGTCTGAAAACTTTACCTCAGAGCATCCGTTAACTGAATGAATTGAGAATATCAGCTGAAAATTCTATAACATCACCCGGGCCCAATGGTAGCGCCGCGGGTGCTTTCTACAATATAGGCAGCAAAGTTTAATTGAAAGCCAATTTTGCCTGCATGTATACCCCTTTAAAGTCACCTTGTTGTTTGTCACATATTCATTTGGTTGGTCTCTTGCAATATATGACTTGTTTTGCATGTAATTATGTGAATTAGTAATAATAATATTATAGTCACTAAAGACTTAATTTGATCAAAATGTGTTGTGGATAAAATATTTAACTATATAACTATAATTTAACTATATAACAATGCGTCAAATCAGCCTTTTAAAACAGTATTCATAACTGTGCAGCAGCACCACTTGAACTGCAGAGAGGTTTTGTGTTTGTCATCGGGTTGCTTGTTGTAGTATTTCCTCTAATGAGCTGCTATAGTTAAAGTAGTTACAGATAGCCTCTTTAAAGCTAGTGTGTGCTGTCAAGCATGCTGTTAGGAATTACTGTTCATCTTTTGTGTGATAATCTGGCTCGAACATTGCAGATCACATCAACGTCAACATGCATGCTGATGCGACACTGTGCTGCTTTCAGCTGCCACTGGGTTGTGTTTTTGCTGAGCAGGACTCATGACCTGTAACCGACCTTGCATGTATCTGACAGATAAACTGATGAAACCAGATAGTATTTAGTATGTTAACAATTTAACAGGATATTAAACCAGAGTTTAAACATTGCTTCATCAATAACATGACAGTATATTCTTGCCTGGGGCTTTAATTATCAGGCTAAAAAATGGATTTGGTCAACCTCAGCCTTGTAAGCCTTGAATTAAATCATGCACTTGCCCTTTTAGGGACTCAATTACCATTTGAGCTATTTAAATGTGAATATGTAAGGAGAAAAAAAAACAGGATACTCTATGCATTATGAATAACCCATGGGTAAATTGCAGGGCTGGGTATTGACACAAATTTCACAATTCGATTCAATTTCGATTCACAAGCTTGCAATTCGATTCGATTCTGATTCCGATTCGATTCGATTCAATATTGATTATTTTAGATATCAGGTACAATACATGGCAAATTTTCTCAAGGAAAACAAATCTCTTAACTAATGCTGTAAAATATGGGAGTCAGTTGTAGCCTACTAGGCTTCATTAGCCTACTATAATATTGAGGGTAAAAATTAACTGATTTGTAGCTATACAAACACTTAAATTACACTTATTTATTTTTATAATAATAAAGTTATATGAAATATAAACATTTAAATGGTGGCTGTCATAAAACTTGCCAGATTTATTTAAACATGCATTAAATGTCGAAAAACATTAAAAATTATAATGAATATGTAATATGGTGCATATATTTAGCAAAATGATCCTCTTTAGAGTTAATTTTTCTAGCTGACTAACGAGTTTATGGTCACATAATGGTTTTTCTGAGGTAAATGTGACGGCATTGTTTACAAGTTGTTTTACTGACGTCTTTCCACGGTTGAAAACACTGATTGAGCGATTCCATGTGACATGATACGGATTTCGATAAGTTGTACTCTATCTTTTAACACACTTTCAGACGTTCATTCATGTTTACGGTATTTCGCGCTGTAACTGGCATTATTAAGGCAGAAGAGGAGATCATGTGCGTTGCGGTCCGCGCTGCTGCTTCTCTTGAGCTGAGCTGAGCCAGAGCGATCTCACGCCACAGCGCCATAACGGTATTTATGTTTTTGAATTTCGTAAGAAAATGGACGTAATTTGAAATTTGAGACTTTATTTAGTATCAATAGTAACAAAGCACAAAGATTATTGGGATTTATTGGATGGGATGCGCGCTACAATGTTCCATTCATTCATCAAATAAAAAAACAGGATGACTAATCGATTCTTGAGATTTAAGAATCGATATCGGTTCGTAAAAATTAGAATCGATTAATATCAAGAAATCTATATTTTTTACCCAGCCCTAGTAAATTGCTCTTTAATGCAGGTTAATTCAAGCTCTATATCTGCTTGCCAAAAATGATCCGGTTGTGGTCACTGTAATTTTCAACCTAGGCTTTTGGAAAACTCACTGGGGTGTAAGCTAATTTTTCGAAACCTTTAAATGAGACTGTGCAAATTCATAGGAATTAGACACCAATTTGCCAAAACATAAAACAAGTTATAAATTGCCTTGATGTTGTACTAAAATCTGTCTGTCTATCTATCTATCTATCTATCTATCTATCTATCTATCTATCTATCTATCTATCTATCTATCTATCTATCTATCTATCTATCTATCTATCTATCTATCTCAACAAGCCTTGTAAAAGGATGCCACCTCCAAAATATTCACTGACCTGGAACGCATAGCAACAGTTACTATGTGTCTCTGCTTTATAATGTCAGTAAAGATGATGAGGACACTGGGGTGGCAGGAGGTTTATAAAATCTTTATACAATAAAGACCAAACTACGATATGACTAAACATTGGGCTATTTTCCATCTCTTTTCCATTATTGCACAGGTTAAACTCAAGAGATTAAAACCGAACTGCAGCAACTTCATCTCCACAGCTGGCTATTGATTTTACAGAGTGAGATGCGATTTCAAGATTTCCTAATGCTACGAATTTTTTTGTTTTGCCACTTGCTCTCTTTCATCTGACTTTTCTTGGTGTCAAGTGTCCAGTCTCTGGAATGCAGGACACATGTGCTTTTGAAATGGCTATTGCACCTTAATGAATGTCGGGAGAAATCCCATTAAAAGGTCCATCAGTTGCACAAATTATGTTTATAAAGGAGGATTGAGCAGCTGGTGGTCATTTTTCTACCGAGAAGTGCGCTATTGCTGGAGAACAAAGGGATTTGAAAACAAAGCGTTGCGTTTGAACAAAAAAAATGTTTATGCACAGGGCTCGAATTTCGGCGCGGGATTGCGGGTATTGCGCATAATTCTAATCATTCCCGCAGGTCTCCCATTTATAATGCGGGAAATTCCCGCAATCGTAATCCACACAGATTATAAAATCAAATCATTCTTTTAACAGATATCTGCCTGACGCAATTTCACAAACAGCGCGAGTGTTCAGCGGTCTATATCTCTTCTCTCAAAATGTGTTGTGCAAGGCAAGCATCAAGCGCTGCGGCGATAATACACACTCGCGTTTAGGAGTCGGGACATGACGGAATATTCACTTGCACAATCGGGCCAGCAGTGCATCGTGACTGAAGTTTATCATTTGCACGTCTTTTTAAGTCTTACCAGTTTAAACATTCAAGCGATTTTAAACTAATCAGTGCTCGCGCGCTCTCTGAGAGATTATTTTCTATGCGCACATTCATAGAAAATCCGCCTCAAAAACAGCTGGCCAGTAACAAAAGTTATTTTTCGCGGATTATATTGCGGTCTTCGTGAGTATACTCTAAACAGTCGCTTTTGTCTTTAATAAGCATAAAACGCATGCCAGTATAATGAACACAGGATCCGTGCACTAGCTCTTAAAGTGACGGCAGCCATATGTGTCTGTCATTAATTTTGTTGTCAAAACAACAAAAGATAGCTTTAAGTTAAAGGAATCAGGATTAATAGCCTATGTATTTAATTTATTCAGGACTAAAATACTACCCAGTGTTATTTTCCATTTGATTACTTTATTCTGTTTCTGTATATACTAGTGTTGGACCTATTCAAAAACTTTTCTCTTTATTTGTATCTTTATTCTATTGTTTTTATTTGTGCTACTTTTTTCAATTTAATTAAACAATTTAAATCAAGCTCCTTGTGTTGTGTAAATTTACAACCCCATTGTAAAAATGCAATGAGCGCAAACATTTAGGCAAGATAAATGTAATAATTTTGTTAGGAAAAAATGCTTCCCCCCCCACGTCCCCCCACATGTGAACATGCCGCTCTCTCGGCTGGACAGTTTTAACAAAGTTGGTCAAGACCAGTTGATGGTCTTACAAAATGATTTGACAGAATTTGTTGACTGAAAGGCTCCATGTGATTTAATGACGAGGGGTGCGCATAAAGGCTTTGACGCTCTTCAATTGTTCCATAAATCCTAAATGAGATAAACAGAATCTCAATCGATTTGTCAGCAGTGAAAACATGTCAGTGGGATTTCTGAGGTAAAAGCACCTGGTTTATCGACAATTTCGCGTTGCACTAAACTAATCCCCCTATGTCTTTGGTAGCATACTGTGCTGTTATTGACATGCTAATGTTCGGCGTTAAAGACAGTGAGCGTTTGTGTTATCATGGGGATTCCCTGCGCACCCCGTGCTGGTCCAATGCTTTTTACACCACTGCAGTCATTTTAAATGAGCTACAAAACCTGACTCTGACAAGAGGGAATAACAAAACAAGGACCCAGCACTTCGTCTAACAACAAAGAGAATGGGTTGATATTCTTTTTCTCCCACCACAGTCTATCTAGAGTCTTTGTATTTAGGGAGAAAAAGCTTGTGAGGCTTGAAAATGCCAATTTGTTTCTTAGTCATCCTCCAGTCGTGAGCCTACTGCGATCCTCGTAGGTAATGAGTCTGGTGTGCCAACTATTTGCATAGCCAATTAAACCTCCCTGCCTTCAATAAGGGCACTTTAAGAGGATAATCAGGGCTGGATGGGAGGCTGAGACGAGAAGCATGAGTCATTTTAGACTTTTGGATGACCCAAAAAGTAGCTCAGATTTTGGATTAACACACTAGCGGTGTTTTCTCGCGTGGAGGAGGGAGTTGAGCTATAAATTTTTTTTTTTTTTTTTTTTATAATGCAGAGGATGCAAGGATGTTTTAGCATTCATAATCATACGAGTCATTATCAGAATCATCTAAACAATTGCAAGTAATACGATTAATCGAGAAGTCGGAAGGATCCAAATAACAGGACCGAAATAAGTTCTTATTCAACACGCCAGACAGTATGTAGTATGAAATTTCATGCCTCATTCACACTAGAATCAATACATGTGCTTCATATCAGGTTCGATTATTCAGGTTATTTCAGTCATTACGAGTAATGTTGCTCATTTGACCCACAGCCACATCAGCAAATGATATATGAGCTGTTAGTCCTGAGACACACATGTTAACTAGCTTACAACATTGACTTTACTGATTTTCCTATATCTCCTTTGCTAGTTAAACACTTTATATCTTTTACTTAAAAATAATTCATATTTATATTTTATTTGCTTAACTCTTGACTCTTGTCCCAGATCAAGACTTTCCATTAAAGTATGAAAATCCATTGAAATAAGAATTATGCCATCTTTAAAACTATTATAATATTTAAAACATATATATATTTAATATATAATTTTGTCAAATTATGCAAATAAAGTTAAATGGATATATACACACACATACTGTAATGTTATGAAGTCCACTGAAGGCTTGAGAACCTAAGTGCAGTTTATTTACAAAAACATGATCAAATAGAAAACAAAAACATGGACATGATGCTTACCAAACAGTGGTTACAGTGAAACAATACTTGACAAAGACACCAGGCAAACATGAGGGCTAAAGACACACAAGACTAATGACATATATATATATATATATATATATATATATATATATATATATATAATTATTACTGTGTGTATTTAGGATACGGACAAAGGAATAGGTAATTTTATAGTAGAATAGGTCACACACACACAGTATATAGACAGATGCATTTTCTGTAAAGCTGCTTTGAAATGATGTATTGTGAAAAGTGCTATACAAATAAATGTGAATTGAATTGAATATGCATTTCTATTGAAAAATAAATAACATATACTAATAAAAAGCATGTTTCAAGAGACATTTAAGTTTATTTATTGACATTTATTGCAAGAAACAGCCATACGTCCAACAGGTTCCAATTAATCTGACATTATTTGGTCAAACGAAAAGAAATGTTGAAACATGCGTGTAATTTGTGTGGTTCAGAGGCAAATAAAAGAAGTAGTTTTATGTTTCAACCTTGGTTCTTCCTTTAAAAGGTGGCCTTGTGATATTTTGGAGATGCATTAAATCTTGAAAACCATGGCTACTTAATAACTGACCTTCACCTTATCAGACGGGGCTGTTTTATCCTTTAGATAAGCATCAGTGCAGTGGACATTACTGGCGTTGATTGTGTGGAACAGGCATCCATTAGAGAGTGTGTAATTGATCGGTGTGTGGCCGTTTCTCTCTCACCCTCTCTGTGCACCAGGGGTGAATCATCACCTCTAAGGCGACTGCTAGACAGAGATGTGGGAGAAAAGACTAATGGTGCAAGGGATACATTCTCATTTACAATCATTTACACCACTCAATACTACAAAGCTAAAGAAAATGGGTGGATTTCATTTAAACACACGTGAGCAGGTCAATGCAAGACGCACAAGTTGTCTTTCTGCTGCTAATTCAGCATTGTGCAGTGGGACGGGGCATTTTTCAGACTGATTCAGTCTGTGTCTCGTGTCCCTGCGGACCACACAGTCCTCCAGGGGAGAAGTTTGCATGCACAGAGATGTCCTCCTCAGCCTAACTCAGTCAGAGCGACTGTCAAAACAATGGCCAATTAAAGTGCTCCATCTGTACTGAGATTCGTTTGGGAAAGTGTAACATGGCTTCCAGGAGGCCATATGTAATCTTAATGCCAAGTGTCGCATTCAGAGCATGTGCAGATTTAGTCCAGATGAACAGACTAAATTTGTATCCTGCAGATTAGGCCTGATATCACTCTTGTGAGATAAAAATGTGTACTTTTGATCTCCTCTGGCTTTCTGTAACTCGGCACATGGTTGAACCAGTTGGTACAAAATTGATTGCAGATTGTAAGAAAACACATTTATCCTCACGTTTCACTAAGGAGACATATGTGAAACATGATGATTTACAAACCACAGTTGGGAAAAATATGGTGGAAAATATCCCTTGACTTATTATATATACTTATTGACTTATTATAGATGTTACATTTAAAAAAACTACAAAAGAAAATATTTATTTAAATAGTATTATTATATATATATGTAATATGTAATTATATATAGCACAATTACATATAATTTACTGGCTAATTAATATAAGATTGAATATATATATATATATATATATATATATATATATATATATATATATATATATATATATATATATATATATATATGTGTAATTATATACTGTACACATCACATAATTACATATAATTTAGCCAGTCTAGCAAGTCAGCAAAAATAATTCTCAATATAAACATTTGTACATTTCTGTCCCTTTATTTCATGTAATTGATGTTGAAAACTAGTATGTTGTACACTTACAAACTTAAAGTTCAAATGAAAAAGAGGCTGTTCAAATGCATGGTGAGGTTAGCATAATTCACCTTTTAAATTATTAGTATTATTATTTGTAATAAAAGAAAACAAAAATCTGTATGTTTTCCATAGAAAGCTGAAGATAGAGTTTATTTTCAATTGTTGCTTCTCTAATACAATCACAAATACTTTCTTCACAGGTTTTAATCATGTTACTGCCAAAACTGCTTCACAATATCACACTATATTCCAGCCCACGTAAGAATAACATGCATTTATTTTTTTCCACTTTATAAGCTCATTTTACTACACTATAAGTAATTGGTTTCATATAAAGCTGATCCGAGCAACAGTAACCGAGGGAGTTTTAGTGAAGGGTCAGTTCTTAGTTTCTAGTTAATTAGCTCTCTTGCTCCTCCAGCCTGATAAGTTTAAACACGCGAACTGAACAAAGACATCTGAAGTCGTATTGAGAGGGTCAATCAGACTGAAGCTAGCGCAATAAAAGAGAGGTCCGGCTCTGTGCAAAAACAAACTCAAGCCAATTCACATCAGCTCTTCTGGGGCCCGGGGCCTATGAGATTTTGATCCGGGAGTGCTCTGCCTGCCAATGCCGGCTCTGACAAGATCCAAGGCAAGGGCGAGCGGGACACACTGATCCGAGTCGAGACCTTGGCACAGCGCTGCTCACTGGCAATACTGATTTGTTCCCACTGCCACGGCCATGCGTGGTTTGTGGTGCTGAACACACGCAAGATGGGAGGAATCAGACATCATACTGTATTTGTACCAGTTCACCATCCAATGTTGAGCTGCTACATGGCACGATCTGAACATAATGATGTCCTTATGTTGATCAAATGGAAATAAAATCAGCTCTGTTGTGCTTTCGCCTGGTTTATATATAGCTGTCATTTGGTGGTGCTTTTTTTCGTTTGTTTAGCCCACGGGATTTTTATTTGCTCATTACTTTGTCAAGATCTCTTTATTTTAAATGTAAAATGAGTGTAAATTGCTCTTGGAGTCTCCTGCTGTGTGAGTTCTGGTGTGAATTGAGCCAGATGCTTCGCAGAGCATCACCGTGTCTCCTGAGACTGCGAGTCTGCAGTCGAGCTTTTAATCAAAAACCTGCATGTCAGTGAGAGCCCAGGAAACAGATCTTCCTCTTCATCAACATGTCCCCCTGACTTTCATTAGACGCTTTCTAGATGTACGTTTATTAGAGCCAGCTGTTATAATGAGGCAAGAGAGAAGAGCAAGAGCCCTCGAACAACACAAACTGAAAATAAAATAACAGGCTAGCCCAGAAAAAAAGTATACTGTATATTTATGGAGACATTTCTAGGTTAATTTTAATGCCCTTATATGTCATTACTTGTGGGTGATGTGGGATCGAGTCCTGATTCCAACTATTATTTCATTATTATCATTAAAATACTTTAAATTAAAAACATCTGTTAAATGTATAATAACACAATGAAAATTTAATACAAAAATAAATTGATGCATTACAATATTGAGTTGCTTAAGTTACTTTTTATGGGTTCCATTACTTCTGCGTTATTATTTTTTTTTTACTTTAATTGCTAGTTTGTTTTTTAATGTTTTTAAATATATTTTTGGTAAATGTAAGGGCACACCAAAAGTGAATGAATAAGCCTCAGGCTGAAGGAGCAGTTCTGGATTGCAGAATAGAAGAAATAAAAAGACAAATTTGATATTTATCTAAAGCCATTTTTGCTAAATGTGTATGTTTGAATTGTATCATCGAAGTTAGGCACATTGACATTGGTTAATAAAGTGAGATTAAATACATTAAGTATATTTGTGTAATTTAACAATTTGTAGTTTGCATTTCACAGTTTTTATTCATATTAAAGGGTCACTTCACCCATTTCAACATTAATCTTTATTGAAAGTGGGTCATATATGTAGTCGAAATGTAAAAGAAATTTTGAATTTGATGCCCTCTTGACCGAGAAAAGACAGAAAATAACTTTAGTGCGCATTTGTATGCAAGACAACAACTCCCACAATGCACCACATTGCACAGCTCCGCAAGCCACTCCCACTAATCCAGAACAGCGCAAACATCAGAGAAATCACTTTTCCGTCTACAAGGCTAACGTTAGCTGCCACCAGAGTTAGAAATTCATTTCACACAAAATTTCTAGTTAGTTGGCTGTGGCGAGCAGGACGAGGGCGAGGGATGTGATAGGACAGCGCGAGGCCGGTGGCGCGAGTGATAATGAACGACAGCTGTGAGACGCACCGGTCACTCTCGCGTCTCTCACCGAGGAGCGGACGCATAAAACGAGGAGCGACGACAGGGCAGATCGAGAGAGGAACAGGCCTGATTTTATGTTGTGTTTTGTTTCTGTTGTGTGTGGCCAGCAGTGAGGGGCTGCTCGCTTATATTTTTGTTTTGTATTTGTTTATTTTACTATTAAAATGTTTAAATGTTTGCCGGTTCCCGCCTCATTCTTCCCACAACAACGAACCCCGTTACATTGGCAAACTCATTAGTGAATTACTCCTCGTTTGTATTTCTTTCTATATGGTGAATTATTGCATGATGATGATAAAGTTACCTGGATGTTCAGTCAGAACATATGCGGTGCGAAACTTGGATGGATCACAACACGTCCGTGTGCTCGTCTGATTCAGAGGTTTCGTCCAGGTGATATTGCGATCGTTGAAATTCTCTGCAGCAGACGGACTCTATCTGTGTCCGTAGCGCACAGCGAGAGCCGAGAGCACGACATGTAGGCACCAGCAGTCCCTAAGTACTCCTCGCTGCAGACTGTAGCGCGGTGACGTCACGTATATACAATACGTCACGTACGTACGTCACGTATGTTTTACCACGCATGCGCCATATCGCGGCGACAGCGCATGCGCGTTACGCGGTTACGTCACGTGTTTTGACGTCCCCCGTCAATTTGACATAATATTTAACAAAAATGTTAATGTATTAAAAAACTCTAAAGTAATAATGAAAGCAGCAAAAAGAAGTAAAACACACATCCATAGTTTTAACTATGCCTGATTTAAGGTAAACTTATGAGAAATTTTAGAATGTATTATTGTGTAATATCTGTGTAGTATTTTATTTAAAGTTTATTTTTACATTCTATTGAATTGAATGCCTTTATTGTCATTGTACTTTACAATACAACGAAATTGGTAACACTCTCCACTGGTGTATACAATAAATACATTTAAATAATCCTTACAGTACATAAAATAATATATATAAATAAAACAAACATAAAAACAGTATAAAATCAGTATAAAAATGAATTAAAACAGTGCATTTGGAAAGAAGCTATTTTTGAATCTGGTGGTGCTGGATTGTATAGACCTATAACGCCTACCAGAAGGCAACAGTTGAAACAAAAGGTGACCTGGATGAGTATTGTCCTTGATGATGTTTTTGGCTCTTGAGAGAGTGCGACGAAGTGCAATGTCTGACAAAGATGGTAAAGGGCATCCTATAATGTTTTCTGCAGTCTTGATGATTCTCTGCAGAGCCTTTTTGTTGGCAGTAGAACACCCAGCAAACCACACAGAGATGCAATATGAAAGAATGCTCTCAATGGTGGATTTATAAAAGGACACCAGCAGCCTTAGATTCATTCTGTCTTTTATTGCACTTCACTTTGTAAATTACAAAATTACTGTAAACACTGATGGCACCTTATATATTTCTTATTTTAATCATTCCCCTTTAATAGTTAATAATTGTTTATTTTTGTGCATTATATAGGCTATCATAAAACATTTATTCCAATAAAGTAGTTTGAAGTTAAACAGCACATTGTCAATCTCTGTATCCGATATTATGCATGCCAACTCAAAAAAAAAAACTCATAACAGTCATAACTTTTATTTCAAAACAAAGATAATTGTGTAAAAGAAATATGTACAAATACAGATAATCACATACATCTGTACACACACAGACAGACAGACACACACAAGCACAGAGACAGACACGCACACAGAGACAGACACACACACACACACACACACACACACACACACACACACACACACACACACACACACACAGACAGAGACACACAGAGACAGACAGACAGACACACACACACACACACACAGAGAGAGAGAGAGAGAAAGAGAGAGACAGACAGACACACTACTCAGCTTGAAATTCCCCTCCATCATTGAAAAAACAATCAACTGAGCATAGCCCTCAACCTCCTCCTTATCAGAATAAAATCAACGCAGGACTCCCCTTCTGCCATCACCCACACACCCAGCCCCAGGTGGGCAGTCCTTGTATATTGCAGTGCAAGCACAGAGTTAACGAGTAGGGCACCCGGAACTCTTGCTTGTATTGCTGGAAAATGTACTCCAGTTCACAACACCTAATTTAGATAAAATACAGAACAAACAATATGAATCATTTTGAAGAAAGGCATTAATACAGTACAGAGTCGTCATACAAGGAATTATATATTATATATATATATATAATTTTTTTAAACAAAGTTATTGGCTTTGTCTGTAAAGTACCTAAGTACCTAAGAGACTTTAACATAAACTAGTTAAAAAAAAGTTATGCTGTCTAAATGATAAAAACAACTAAGGAGAATCACAATGAATCTTATTTGAGCAAAATACAATGTTCAACTTCATCACTTTAATTAATTTCACCACAAATGTATTTAACATAACTTACGTACTGTAAGTGTACTACATTCACGAATGTAACTTTTACATTACGATCTCATACTGAGGAACAACATTTCTTTTGCAATGGATGGAACAATCAACTACATTACTTACATAAGTCTTTCTGCTCTATTTGAAGACATCTTTCAAACCTTAATTTGTTTAAAGGCGAATTAAGACTTATACATATCATTTTAAGACTCGCTGAAACTCGCTGAAGTCATTTTGATAATATGAGATCATAAAACATAACATTTTTTGTAAAATCTAAAACATTTCTGATGCGCTCTATGGAATCTCTTACAATTAAAAGCCGTTAACACAAAAGAACAATTGTTAAAACAGCATAAATAATCCTTATTGACTTACTGCCATCGAATCCATCGCCGGAAGTGATTGTAATGAACTGCGCGTGCGCAAATGCGTATAATTTGCGCGTGCGCACATGCGTCTACTTTGCGCATGCGTGGTAACACATACGTGACGTACATACGTGACGTGTATACGTGATGTCACCGCGCTACAGTCTGCAGCGAGGGGTACCTCGCTCGAGCCAGTCCGGGCTTCTCGTCTGCGCCGGGCTGGTCTCCTGCGGCGGCCGCTGCCGCAGCCGACGCCGCCGCCTCTTGTTCCTCCATCAGCCTCAGCTGCTCTTCGCTATATTGTGGCTCGTATAAATAGCCACGAACATCAGTTTCGAGCAAAAGATTTTCAAAATCCTCGTCTTCCATATCGTGTGTCGTAAATTCAGGCATTATGGTAAATCTAACTCCTTGAGCGCTTGTTAGCTTAGCTTGCTGTCTTCCAAGCAAGATGGCGGATTAATAGTTTAGTTTCTTCAGGTTTAGTCCCACCCACTGATCTGTAATAGGCCGGTGGGGTGAGTGGGTCCCACGCCCTTGAATAATAATGAGCTAAAGGCTGTAGTTTTCTTAATATGCAATGAAATTTATCTTCCGTCCTATCGTGACGCAAAATGACGATATTTACGTCACGATAGGACGGAAGTAAAACACTTAAATCCTTTTTTCTCCCATCTCAGAAAAAAAACAAGCAAAATTCCACCATCATTATAATATATGACTGGGTTTCTAACAATACAAACCTTAATGCAAATGGGTGAAGTGACCCTTTAAAGCAGGGGTCTCCAACCTTTTTTCATTTGAGAGCTACTTTTTAAAAATGAAAGTGGCCGAGAGCTACTCATGTAATACAATACTTAAATCTCTGAAATAATGTCTCATAACTTGCATATTAACAACTATCTAAACTATTTTATACCTAAAAGGGTTTTTGTATGCCTATGTCACCCTTAAATGTCAGAGAAAAGAACAGAATCAGAGATTTTTTTTTTTATAGAAAATTGTACTTTGCATATTATATTGTAAAAACACATAATTATAGTTGATTTTATAGTTCATCATGACTAGATATGAAATGGCATGATAATTTAATTTCATTAGTGACCAAAATGATCACGGTAATCACAGAATCCTGTTCAAAAAGTACTAATACTACACAATGAAATCAATTCACTAAGTTGTATGTCGAAAACCAGCAAATAACAAATAAATCCGCATCAATATGCACTTTTTGTTTACATAAACATTAAAATAATAACATTAAAAATTATGGCTAGATTTTAAAGGAGTGTCTTGCAACATGTTATCTAGCCTACTGTACAAGTATGTACAAGTTCAAATAAAGTTTTGACAAAAAATGTTTTATAAAAATATAAACCTCACATATTTCAGCCTTTAAATCATTTTTATAAAAAGAATGAGCCAAAAAAGATAAATTACTGACTTTTACAATGCACATTAGCTTATCTTTTATTATTAAGAGTAAAATTCGATCTGATTTTCCCGTGGCGTCTGTCGTTGCTATGCAACCATGCACTGCGCTCTCCACAATGACAAAGAAGTTTTAGTAGCTAATAGATTTCCACCACCGAAAAACACTTGCTGTAGCTCTGCTACAAGATTTATTTACGGAGAAGAGAAAAACACCCGTAGTGTTTGGGTGCACCCCCATCCTTCATGTTGACTGAGCTTTCAATGTTGTTATGGAAAGGGTGAAGCTGATTGGTTGACCTGCGGTACGTTTGCGGCATACTGAATAGTTGCATTTTTTTCATCTCGCTGCACCTGGAAAAAAATAGCGCGTCGCTTTAATTATGAGCGCGCTTGCCTCGCACCTACATTTGAAATAACGAACTTGAGGACGCAAAAGACTCGATATGTGAACGGCTCCTTGACGAGCAACCTCCAATCAGGCCACGAGCTAACGTTACTGGTAGCTCGCGAGCGACGTTTGGACCCCTGAACTAGAGTAAGTCAGAGTTCACCTAAACTTATCTAAACTCATGTATAATGAACAGAAGATATTGTCATTTTTAAATATAAATATATAAATATATGCTATATAAATGCAACAGGTGTGATTGAAAAAGAATATCAACAGAATACAATTACATTTCAGACGCAGCTCACTACTGAGTTGTGCTATTTTTAGACCAGGCCTGCGGGCGACTCATGTGGTCCCTGGGGGCGACCTGGTGCCCGCGGGCACCGTGTTGGTGACCCCTGCTTTAAAGGGTTAGTTCATCCAAAAATGAAAATTATGTCATTAATGACTCACCTTCGTGTCGTCCCAAGCCCGTAAGACCTCCGTTCATCTTCAGAACACAGTTTAAGATATTTTAGATTTAGTCCGAGAGCTTTCTGTCCCTCCATTGTAAATGTATGTACGGTTTACTGTCCTTGTCCAGAAAGGAAATATAGACATCATCAAAGTAGTCCATGTGACATCAGTGGGTTAGTTAGAGTGTGTTGAAGCATCGAAAATACATTTTGGTCCAAAAATAACAAAAACTACGACTTTATTCAGCATTGTATTGTCTACCGGTTCTGTTGTGGATCCGCGTTCAGTGACGCTGCTGACGTGTGTCTGGTGTGTGTGTGTGTGTGTGTGTGTGTGTGTGTATTCCGGTTCTGTTGTGGATCCGCGTTCAGTGCCGCTGCTGACGTGTATGACGTGTAAACTAACCCTTTAAGGAATACTGAATCTGTTTTTGTGCAAGAGAGATGAGTAAACGCATGCACACATTTAGTCTAGATCTACAATAATCATCATGTTCACACACAGCACTTCTCCTCTCACTCCTGATTTCTCTCAACATCAGGACAGGAGAGCTGTCAGTCAATATATTGGAAAACAAAGTACTTGTATTACTTATTTGAAAAAGTAACTCCGATATTTTGTTGGAAATTTAAAAGTAATGCGTTACTAGTTACTTGAAAAAGTAATCTGATTACATAACTCGCATTATTTGTAATGTGTTTCCCCCAACACTGTTTATGATTCTGCATTATTTCTTTGTCATTAATCAAATATAGAGTTTGATTATTACATTTGTATATATTTTTAAAGATTACATTAAATTAGAAAACAATGCAAAATAGAAGAAATTAAACTGAAGGCCAATTATATTTTCCTCTAACAAAAAGGAAAATCCAGTCAGGCAGTGAGAAGAGGTAATTAACCAATAAAATTCCCCGTTGTTCTGTATGACGCATGACTAATTGTTACTCCTGTCTTACTTCTCTCCCTCTCTCTCTCTCTCTCTCTCATGGTGTCAAACATGATCAATAACACCTTCAATCCTACTTGCTCAACCACTTTTCAAGTAAAATCACACCAAGAAGCAGAAAAACATAATTAGATTTAAATTAAGCCGCTTTTCCACTGTACGGCCAAACTGTTCACTTAACCGTTCCATTTCATGCCAATTCGGCCCAGCCGGTATACGGATATAGTTTCATTTTCAACTGTGAGGCTGATAACAGAGCTCTTTAGAAATGTAAAACAAATGTGACAGTCATTTCTTTGATAATGCTTAATTTACAGACAGTATGAGATGTACATTTTTTAGTGCTTAGCCAGCTACAGAGAAACTGGTAGCCAGACAACAGACAAGTGTCACACATTATACCAGCACGATTCAGATTAGACAACCATGCTGAGAATTCCAGGCCAAGAACTGTTTGTAATCATGCCGTGCCGAACCAAGCTCAAGTGGAAATATAACTGGAACCATTCCTTAACGTTCGGCTCAACGGTGGAAAAGTGGCTTTAGATTTCAAATAAATCAGTCGTAACACTGCAGAAATGAAGCATGCTGCTTCAGAAAGTTTGGGAATTCACATTCCCCATGCACTTTGGTGCCTGAAAGGTATTTATTTCAGTTATTTATTACAGTTATCCCAACACTGATGTTTATTGGCCATTTATTTTCTAACTGCAGCTATGCTTGAGGTATCACATTTGTGGAAAGGATACTAAAACGTGGTTTTTGGAATAAAAAAAAAAGCCAATAGACACCTGACTTCTGAAAAACATCCTCATTAGTGTGATATTCCTTGTGGATAAGCCTGTGAAAGTTCATTTACCACCTTCTGTCTGTACTTGGCCACACCATCCTCACCGTTCTGGCACGCAGGCTTTATCCTCATTTACCATGTAAGCAGATTCAGGCATTACAACAGACTAGCTGCTGATGTACAGTCTGTGAGACCTGCTAAATATAACCGCTGGAGAGAGTTCTGCAGGGTTTTCTGTCTACGTTTGGGTGTCCTAGAGCAGGAGGAGCTCAGAAAGAGGTTAGCAGAGTGTGTTATCCAGATCGCAGGAGGCTGAGCTGAGAGTTAAGAGCTGTAAAAGCTGTTGAAATGAATAAGTAGAGATGATCCGACCGAGAGTGACAGGAAAATTACAAATCTGATAATACTTCCTGTTTGGGTGTGATTAGCACAGCAATGAGCAATTTGTTTGCCATTAGAATCTATCAGACAAAAGAACTGAACCTGTGCTATATTCAGGGGATATATTAGAAGAGACTGACAGCAATTATCACAAACATGTTCAGTCATGTGCTGCGTTTACATGGACCTTAATAATCCGATTGTAATCGGACTTCTCGCACAGTCGGGATAAAAAAAAAAAGGTCACGTAATCACGTCAATCGGATCGGAATGAATTGGCCAAATCCAATTCAAATTTAATTCGTATTGTAAGGTGTGGTTTAAACATTTCGTAATCCGATTGAGAGGATCGGACTGAAAAACAAAACTGGAATATACTGCTCATATGCAATAGAAATGGCGTAATGACATATGATGCAAAAACACGCCATAAATGACTGTCGTGTCTTTCTAAAACTCTCCTTCCACTCATCGTCTGTGAAGTGGAGCAGGACAACGTCCCACCAGTCCTTGTTTCAGACTCTCATCCACAGATGAGCGCGGGGAGGGCCGTTTTTACGGCTTGATTAATGCAAGCAGCTCGTCGTCTCCTAATTAGGACCCGAAATCAAAGAATAGAAGCAATTTAGGAGAATAGTATGCGCAAAACATCGGGTAACTGTGTATTCGTCAAAAAAATCTATTCTGATTTGAGCATAAACGCCCACATCAACCCGATCACCTTATTTAGCGTTCATAAACACTACGCTCGGATTCATAAAGCGGAATGAATTAATTCCGATTGCTCAGAAGAATCCTGTCAAGTTTGTTCGCTTAAAGCTGCAGTCCGGCATTTTTCCTCTTTGTCGCCATCTCTGTTCGAAATCTGCAATTGCAGTCATTCGCGGAATTATCAACTTTACGTGGGTTGTAGTTCGACACCCTCGACACGGCACAGCGCGGAGGAACACAGTGTTTGAGGAGAGTGTGCAGCTGTCAGTCACCGCGCCGATGTGGATATTGTCATTCAGAATTATTCTTTTTGGAAGTATGACCAACATAAGAATTTTCACCGGGAAATGTCATCTGAACTAGTAAGAAACATTCACTTTTGTTCTGGTTCTGACATTGCAGTAAATCGCGCTGATTAAATCTAACAATTGCTTATAAGTTATCATTTCACGCAAAACCGTGCAAAGTAGCTATACTATGTTCTCAAATTGTTAATGTTAACAACGTCAGCAAGCATTGCGTGACTACATGTAATGTCCTTCCGATATTATCCTTGTTTTCGCATGGGTCCGGTTGCAGTCTCTTTTTTTCTGTAGCCACTCCGAAGTCCGAACGAAGTCTTTTGCATGTTACAGCGGGTGAGTCTCTAGTTGTCACTGATGATGATCGTCGTTTGAACCTTTCTGGATCCGCCATCAAATTGATAAGTTTAATTATATCAAGTGCTGTGAGAAAAGGCTATAAATCTCCACCTCCAACATCCTCACACGCAATATAGCTTATACTAGCCGAGACTCCTTCTTTATGTGTACAGATGTGACGTAATGACGCAAAGACATGCTCGAATCTCCCGCGGAAATCCACCAGTACCACTAAAATTAAAAACATTATTACAAGCTTACCGTTTTGCATCGAGCTAAGGCAAGCAGATAGTTTTGAACACTGGCTGGTTATGTATTTTATTAAATATGCATTTTGGATCATTTTTAACCCAAAAAAAGCTACGGACAGCAGCTTTAACTTTGTGAAAATTGTCAATAAAAAAGTTGATCTTGAAAAGGTCAACAGACAAGACAATACGTTTTTAGGCATTGCAGACATTTTATTCGAGAAAACTTTTAATCATATTTAGAACAATATTAAATGTCATCCTTTAAGAACCCAGTGATAACACCAGATGCTTTTTTTTCTACAAAACAATTAATTGAATGAGATTCTTCGTGTGGAGGAGGGATCGTTGGGTAATGGCTTGTTAGAGTGCAGTGTAATGTGAAGCCTATATGGATGTAGACACAGATGAGAGCGTAACCCCATTCTGCAAAGGACATGGATGTGTTATCTTCAGAAATGCTTTAGGTTATCTAATATTATATTCTTATTCTTTCTCTTAAAGCAAATCTTCAAGAGAAAAAAGAAATCATTTGAGATATATCTCATGATTGTATCTCTTAAAGATTTGCTTGAATAACAGACTATAAATCTTTCCTCACTATAATTGCATCTGCATTGAAGGATATTCTATGGATTATTAAGGATTAGTACAAAACAATATTTGCAGATGGTAAGGAACAAGAAATGTTCAGCCATAACTCTTGGTCTTTTCACACTGTATATCTCCAATAAACATAGAGTTCATAAACAGAATTTATTTTCCAGTAGAGATTAATGATTAATAAAATATTCATGCACCTAATTAAAATCTCATAATATGAAACTAACATAACCTGAATACATTTAATTATTTTTCAGATACACAAGCTACTATAAAAGACTGAAATACCTCAAATAAAGACTAAGGACTAGAAAATAAAGACTGATGATGTTTCCAAGCAATAAATGCATTTTTCCAGCAGTGCCCATTACAGTCAGTTGGTTTGGCAACACTATTAATGGCTTGACCACATTTGCATGTAATGCTGCAGTGTGTGTGTGTGTGTGTGTGTGTGTGTGTACGCGCTTGTTTTTCTATCCCAGTGGACTTCAACCTGAACTTTTGAGTTTTGCTCGGCGTGAGATTTGTTGACGGGGGGGGGGGGGGGGGGGGGGGGGGGGGGGGGTAGAGACGAGTGAGATTTGTTGACGGGGGGTGGGGGGGTAGAGACGAGTGAGATTTGTTGACGGGGGGTGGGGGGGTAGAGACGAGTGAGATTTGTTGACGGGGGGGGGGGGGACGGTCTCGCTCGCGCAAGGTCTCTCGCTCGCTCTACGCGGTTTGGAGCACAATCTCTGTCTCGCATGCACGCTCGCTCTAGATAACGGGAGATTTTTAACGAATTTGCGGTATAACTAGTCGATCACGAGTGGCTCAACAGGTAGATATATAGATAAACTCATCTTCCAGGCATTTGACCGCCCGGGTTGACACTTCAGCGTGAGAAATCGGGAGTGTGGCGTGTGAGCGTGTGAAACCAATCAAATGCGGGTGTCTCACGGCCAATGCGTGAGAGTTGGCAGCTATGCCTGAATGCACACTGACTCATGGGAACACTGTGAGGACACAAATTGAGGTCCCCATGAGGAAACAAGCTTATAAATCATACAGAATGAGTTTTTTTGAGAATGTAAAAATGTAGAAAGTTGTGTGTGATGGGCAGGTTTAGGGTTCGGGTTAGTGTAAGGGGACAGAATATACAGTTTGTACAGTATAAAAACCATTACGCCTCTGAAGAAAAAGATAGCGAACCAGACTGTGAGAGTCAGTAAAATTACCTTGTCAAATAAATGCAGGCTTGGTGAGCATAAGGCACTTTTATTTTACTTTTGAAGGGTAATATTTATACCTTTTTAGAGACCTGATTATAATACTATTCATTTTGTAAAAGCATTCTAATATTCCCCATGCCAGCTCTTGAAAGCTAGTTTAACCACATTTTTAGTCTTCTTTGTTAATAAACAGGAAACCTGAGGTTAAATAAACCAGCCGTGTCATAGAGTGACACAGAATGAGAATCTGCAACCACAGAGTCTGATCCATTTATACCCTCTATACTAGTTCATAAAACAGCCACCCTGAGCCCAGAAATGCTGTCTGGGGCTGCGTATACAGCATGACAAATAGCTTACCCTGCTTTTAGCTCAGTTCAATAAGGCCCAAATTGCCACTTACACGATTTTGCTGAGAGTATGGCAGATGCGGTTGAGACTGAGACTGTGCAGCCTTGTGTCGAAGCAATTTGGGTCTCACATTTCAAGCAGGTAAATGCAGCGATGGAGCTAATTTTATAGACAGCTGTGAATAAAATAGAAAGAGTTTTCAGTAGATGCCTTTATTAAATCGGGGTGCTTGTCTGTCTCGCTGTCAGTATCTGAAAATATCCTCGGCTGTCTATTTTTCTCATGAGCTGCATTTAACTAATAGCAGACAGATCTTTATGGAGGTCTTTATATCTTTATGGTATATTTCAGGACACTGTCCATCATCACAATGGTCAAGATGCTCAACTTTGAAGGAGAGAGCAGCTCATCTCGAGACTCGTTATTGGGTTCATTTACAAGCTCACAGCAGCAGTATTTCTTAATGCTAGCTCAACTGGCATGAAGACCTGGATGCTGACCGTGCCTCTGTAAGCGCCTTGTCTCTTTAGGAGATTAAAAGAGCATTCACTAACAGAAATAATCTGCACTCCCCCCATACAAATCCTGAGAATATTACTTATATTACAGAATCTAGTGATGGGAAGAACCGACACCTTCCGTTTTAAGTCTAACTGAGTAAAGCTATCTAAACATTAAACCTGCACTCTAAAAAAAATGCTGGGTTGTTTCAACTCAAATATGGACAAACCCAGCCATTGGGTTAAATCTTTTAATTCAATTTTTAACCCAACAGTTGGGTTTGTCCATATTTGACCCAAATTTGGGTTAAAACAACCCTGCATTTTTAAAGTGTGTGTCACAGGGTAACTCAACATTCACATTATGTGTTTATTTTGTAAGTAGCCTTGTAAAAAGAATAATCTACTGTACAAAATATATACATAATACATGCAAAATACACGTTTATTGCACTGTTAGTATTTTGTCCATGCTAACATTGCTTGTAAATAAAAGTGATTTTCATATGTTGCTGTAAGCCATTCAAAAATCCCAATATGAAAGAGAAAGATGTTGTTAACAAACCAAAAGATATCTTTAAGCAACCCGGGGCACCTTGAACAGTCAATATTCTGATTTATTTGTGCTTTTCACATGGATGCTTGATTTCTGTGTAAGAAACACCTACAGGCTGCTGTTACAGCTCCATCGGTGACCAAAACTCATTTCTCTGTTTGTCTTTGCACTGTGTTTATTTTACAGCCAGTGATTTGCGATTGGTGTTTGCATATGTTATTGATTTTCTCCTAAGCGCTCAGGGTGCAGAAAGGAATAAATAATCGGTGCAAAATGATTGCCTCGGTGGCAAGTTCAGCTTTGTTTGCGGAGGCTCCCCGGTGTGCTTTTTTAATCACACTGTGTTAATTGTAGCCTGAATTCACCAAAGCCAGCCAGACTGCTGTAGGATTACAGGATCTTTGAGGCATGCACAGTGAAAAGGTCCGTTTCATTCGCTCGTGAAAAAGTAAACATCAATTCACATTCAGTGAAAATCTGTCAGGCCCTCACCGCCGCCCCCACACACCCATGAATCCATGTCAATGCAGATCAAATGTAAGATGCTGCCTCTCTGCATCCACAGCTGAGCTACTGTATCTCCTCAATGTTTCCTTGAATCGAACAAGACTGCAGAAAAATGTCAGTTGACCTTCCATACGTGCAAGTGTATTTCTGCCTTGCGAGGTGAGATGAAACATTGCCATCCGACTTTGCTGTAGTGAATTTAAAGTATCAAAATATATTGTTATAATACATAAAACAGTTTGATTTTTTTTTTTTGATTTTTTTTTAGATATTAGCAAAAGGGTGAAATACCAACTACTAAGAAATTAGTACTAAACTACTAAAAAATATATATTTTACCAACTACTTATAAATTCTCTAATTAAATAATGAATTATAAGAATATAACTTTTTTGATCATATAATCTGTTTTAATTAAATATGTATTATCATAACATTTATTTATTATTAAAAATATATACATTTTATTATTTACAAAAAATCAGACAAGATAAAAGAAAAATAGAAACACTTTTTGACCTTATTAAAAGTAGACAAATTGATTGTTAACATGAAAGAAATGCTCATATTTTTAGGTTGAGTGCATGTTAGATGTGTGTTACATACAGGCCAGGCAAGATGTGGAAGAGACCCTGGGAGGGATGTTTTAAAAAAAAAAGTCAGGCTGTAGGCGGCCTTGTCTGAGCTGATAATCAGAGTCTGATTCAAACAGCAAAAATGAAATCTAAAGGTGAAGTGTGTGAAGTTTTCAATGATAAAATCCCAGCATGCAGACAACTACAAGTACACTGTTTGTAGTTTCATATTTGGCTCTTTTAATGTCTCTCTACTGGAGAAAAATGCTTTTTGTCACCGCATCTACCAGCAGGAACTAACTTACAAAGCGAACCCAACTGAAATAGCCTTTAGCTAACAGGATGTCAAATCACAGGGTGCGCCCGAAAAAAATAATTACTTAGCGAGCGACAGATAAATATGTTCTATAGTATAAATGTAATCCGGACGTTAGTCTCAGCTCACGAACTGCTGGCTGAATGCTGATGGATATACCACACTTAACTGGAAACACTTCAGGAGTTTCAAAGTCTTCATCTGATTGATTGAATTCGACAGGATTAGCAGGAGACGTGTGTGTCGCGTTCTTTAACGTTCTGCCTGGAAACAAAGCCGCCGTGATGCCAAACCCCCTCATGGAAGAAGAAAGCTGTCATGTTTACAACTGTGACAATGAGCGCTTATTAGGATCAACTAAACGCTGGATTTTCAGTTATGTGAAGTATGTAAAGTTTACGCCATACTCTTTAAAATACGTTCAAGAGTTTTACACACCAGTCTGTTATTGTAGGGACATTGACGTTACATTTTCACGCCCCTAAACATGACGCGGAACAAAACAAACTGTGATTGGTTGCTTTACATGTCAGTCAGATGCCCTTGAAAAGCCTATTAGCCAATGAAAGAGTCCAGACCTTCTGCCGTCAGCTTCGCGAGACTATCTGGACGTACAACAATCAAAAAATCTCTCCCATGGCTTCATGGGACGGTAAAGAGTCCAATGGACATGCACTCCAGAGTCTTGAAGTAGTAGGTAATCCGTGCACTGTTTTATGAATATTGTGAATTCGGACACTTTTCTCTAGAGATGGCACGGTGAAGAAATGTTCACACCAGTAAATAAACTTGCTACAACACCTGTATTACCGATAACACCTAGGGTATTATATATATTTTGCAGGCAAAATTTGCGAATATGCGTATGTATTACGAGTATATAGGGAGCAGCAGCACTGGCCACACATTTTACGAGATGACGCTCAGGGTTGCACCAAGTCCTCCGCCATCGTCCTGTCAGTCATCTCTGAAATAAGTTTGCATATTTTAATACAGCCTACTACCATTGAGATGAATGGGAATGATAAGGGTTAGCTTTCTACATGTATTAAAGACCTTGTTGAGCTAACCATCCAAACCTGAATTTGTTACATTATTTATATTTTTGCAATTCCGTAAGGAGAATTGCACCATTTTTCTTGCCATCCCACAGACTAATCTTAGCACTTTCACACAGTCAAACAGCATGGACCTGATGTGAAATCTGAATAAAGAAAGACAGTTGGTGGATGAGAGTACATCTGTAAAATAAACATGTGGGAGAGTAAACATGAATTCATGATCACATAAAGAGAGAGAAAGATCGCCTTTAGCAGAGTAATACAACCTAGTTAACGTGACTGAACATCTCTCAGGAGAAAGAACTGCTTTCATTTCAGACTTCAGAGCATGAAGTGCCCTGACGGATGGGTGTCTTCTAAAGATCAGTGCCACATTTTCCTAGGTTGGGAGAATATAATGCACAAAGCAGCGACTCGCACAATGTAGTGGTGCTGGTTTCAAACATATACAATTATGGAAGTGCCCAAAGGCACAAAAGTGAAACCTTCTCGGCTGTCAGAAAGCGCCTCTCTGCAGACTGCAGAAGTGGAGCATCACAGAGGCGACAAGAAAAGAACAAAGTGACAGGGACGGTCTCATTTCCTAGGGTTCTTCGGGGAGCAGATGCAGGCAATCTCATTTAGCGTTAAACATGAGACGAGATGTGCCTCCTCCTCTCTCACTCCGGCTTTATCTCTCTCGCACACGCAAACTTGTTGGTGTCTGATCATGTGGGCTTTGCTTGAGTTGTAGAGAGCTGCCACTCATCCAAAGGCTACGGAGTGACAAAACCCTTGGCGGTAATTTCAGCAAAAAGCTTGGCAGCGCAGAGGAGAACTGTGGCTGAATGCGATTGGCCCCCAGATGCCTCTTTTGGAAGATGGCAGGATAGGCAGCTTGAAAAATGCATTGAAATTTTGAGAGAGTGAGAAGGAATGAGTGGAGTTGGAGAGGAACAGGTGCGATTTTTGGAGTTGGATCAATTTCTGAGCCTTCGGGTGCATATTTCAAGCCAAAATGAGTGTTGTGAATTAACCAAAGGAATGACATTTACATTTACATTTAGCTGACGCTTTTATCCAAAGCGACTTACAATTGCTATATATGTCAGAGGTCGCACGCCTCTGGAGCAACTAGGGGTTAAGTGTCTTGCTCAGGGACACATTGGTGTCTCGCAGTGGATTCGAACCTGGGTCTCTCACACCAAAGGCATGTGTCTTATCCACTGCGCCATCACCACCCCTGAATGATTTGTTCCTTGACTTTTTTTTGGATATGCAGTCTTGAAATCAGTATGCAGAGCTCCAAATCCAGCTCACAAGACAAATGCAAAAATATACATACATTACCGCTCCAGTTCGGACACACAAGAGACCCAGCGAAAAGCTTCTCATTTCCAGCATATTATTAAGGCCATAATCAACTAGGTATCACGGTCCTCCCCTTGTCCCTATGTGGTTGTAATTATACTGACATGCAGACAGTGGCAGGCAAAGTGATTTTCGCTCCCTGCAGAATGAACACCACCTCTTTAACCATCCAGTCAGGTCGCTCAGGGAGCCACATGCAATTTCCATCCTCATTCAATTCAATTGCTGGAGCCTGCAAATGGAATTTCTCATTGTTTGCTTGACTGCTCCAATAGTAGTTCTTATTTGCAGGACGTCGCCATACAACCACAGTGAGTTATCTGTAAATACATGAGGTCATGTCATATTTTCCCTATATTATACATTACTGGAACATGTGGTTACTTCATGACTGACAGATAGTACTGTACATGGAATCATTTTGCTCTTCAGAGAACATTAACTAGCGATTAACTAACTACTGATTTGACAGTATACTGAAGGCATTCACCAACTATTTTTGTGAAAAAATTTGAAATATGCTCGAAACAAAAAACAAATATTTAGGGAACTTCAATAAAGCAGATCCGCCAACCCTCCAAATGCATGTGGATTTCAGCAGCGGAGTGTAACGCAGTCAACTCTTACTAGCCACTTTGGCTGGTTGAATTTTATATAATATACAGGCATCTGAAATAATAAACTAAGTGCAATGTAGTGTTGTCAAAAATACAGATTTTTCGATACTGAAATATCTGAAACGCTTCATTTCCCACAGAATAAATAAACAATACCAGCTGCGCTTTCTCATTCTCTCATCTCTCCAACAGCGAGAGACACACAAACCCGCCTCCTCTCACTCATTTGCTCCTGATGAATATTGTTGGTGTTACAGGGTTTCAATTTTGGCGTGGGATTGCGCATCATTTTACTCATTCCCGCAGATTTTGTGCTTCATTTTATACACTATGGATCAACACCAAATATTTTTTTGTGAAAAAAACAAAAGATTAAAAAAAACAGAATTAGGGTCATTTTAATCAAATTAATTGACCAAAGTTCAGCTAAATATAAAGTGCAATATACAGTAGGCCTATAAAAAATTATAAATGATATTGCCCCTTCCACATTCAAATGAATTCAGT
Source organism: Rhinichthys klamathensis goyatoka (assembly GCF_029890125.1). Lineage (NCBI taxonomy): Eukaryota > Metazoa > Chordata > Actinopteri > Cypriniformes > Leuciscidae > Rhinichthys > Rhinichthys klamathensis. The sequence continues at coordinate 6,735,943 of NW_026606558.1, forward strand.
AAAATGCATGACTAGATTATTTTATGCAAGAATCATAAAGATACTTGTGAATATTTGTATACAAACAGTTCATACACACACTTACAACATATGTATAAATATGCATGTACAAAAATCTGTGCAGGTGCATTTATATAAATATTTATATGAATAAAAACATAACGTCCTTGGGTCCCGTGAAAGGCGCTATATAAGTATAAGTTATTATTATAATTATAACACTTAAATACATTAACCTGGTACTACAGTATATAAATGAATATACTTGACAATATTCAGCTACATAACATTAAAGGGTGTCAAGTTAGTACACAAGAGACAACTTTCATTCCATTTGTGGAATATCTCGAGCATGTTCAGTGGGAGAGAGGTGAGTGTAGGTGTTCATGAGTGGGTGGAAGAACCGCCCTTCTCTGTTTTTCTGCTCTGAGTTTGTTTGTACGTGCAAATCCAGACTATTTTAAAAGTTAAAAGGATAAGTACTTCATAACTGAGGGATGCAGCAAACCCAATTCTGTTTCATGCATTAGCATATATATTTTGTGCTTTAACTGTATTTTTACATAATTTTCAACTAGGCTCTTCTCAGTTGTCCCTCATTAAAATAGAATCCAAGCAGGACACCAGCACATTTTTGGGAACTTCTGAGATTGGGCACGAAAAATCCAGCATTGGATTGGTTTTGCATCATGGGATGCTCTAACAGCATAAACCAGCCTGGACCAATTTGTAATTCATGCTGGTTTATGCTGTATTTTTCAGTATTCAGGCAGTGCAGAGCCCGGGGCAGAACACAAGGAGAGAGACGGGGTAAACAAAGATGCTGCAAACAACTTCAGCCAGGGCAGAAAATGAACCATGCTCCCCTTTTCCTGAGATTAATTGAATTCTTGCTGCTATTAAAGTGACTAGGAGAGCTGAGCGACAGCTTGCGCAGAAGAGGTCTGGACTCTTCATGTCTGTTGCGCTGACTGAGGCGATATCTCTGTTTGATGAGCTTTTCTGTGTGAGGAAGTGCTGCAGTTGACTGTGAAGAAGGATGTTACTTTAAATAGTGCCTAAAAAAAAAGCTACTGACACTATTATCCTTCCAAAAATAGAAAACGGAAGAGAGAATGTATAGGAAAGAAAAATCACACCTGAAATTGTTTCAATTGTTTCTTCTAGACAGTGTTAGAGATCCAACTGAGATGTTTCTCCTGAGAAAAGACACCATTAATCTCATATGCTCCTTTTTATTATAAACCTATAAACCTAAAATAAAATATAAATAAAATAAAATATTTCAAGGCAACATTTCTAATTTTCATTTATTAAGTACTAAATATCTCAAATAAAGTAAACTAAAACTCATAACTAAAACTATATAGACATAAAAAAACTGATTAAAAAGTACAAACACTACAAAATTACTAAAAACTTTCAAATTTAAATGAAAACAGCTAATATAAAAATAATATCTAATTCACTATATTAACAAAAAAATATAATAGTAGATCAATGATACTAAAATTAGATTTCCAGATAAGATAAATACACAAACCATGCATATTAAAGGCACACTGTGGAATTTTTGGCCACTAGGGTGCGCTCGACCTGTAATTTTCACGTCTAGTGCCCCTAGAGGCCACAAGCGCCGCAGCATTGTCGCAAAAGTCAACAAACAGTCAACCGGTCAACCTCCCGTGTCTTTATGTGTGTGCAGACGGCATTTGATTTGTATGTTGGAGAAAGTTAATCGATTCACTACTGACCAAAATAATAATATAAATATAAGATTAATAATATAAATCCTATAAAGAAAACAAATTGAATAAAAGTAGCATACGCAGAAAACAATGTCTGATCAGTGATCAGGTAAGTCGCATTGACAAGGGTTGCCCAATCCTGCTCCTGCCGATCGTCTGTCCTGCACTGTTCATCTCCAACCCTAATCAAACACACCTGAAGCAAACAATTAACGTCTTCAGGATCTCTTTGCAATGGGTTGGAGATGAAATCGAGTAGTCGGGAAATCGTGTAACAAAACTGATATAACTCACTACATATTTCCGTTATTTGGAGTCTTCAGTTTGTTTTTCCTTTTACACAAATACAAACATATATGAGCTGAAAGGGAAAAAAACCATTTACATTTGTATACGGCAGTATGTTGTGACTTATATCAGTTTTGTTACACGAATTCGCAGTAAATATTACATTATATATACACTTTTATGCCGATGTTTATTTTAAACTCTCCCTTTTTCTTTTTTTGGTCTCCTCTGACAAAATCTTTGCTTTCTTCCGAGTAGCTGTTGATTCAGTCATGACGACAACATACAGACGCCGGCAATCAAACGCGAGTTGAGCTCTCACGCTAGAATTTGAGGAAGTTGGGGTGGTGGGGGAAGTGACGTATGCCGTAAAGCGGTCGAATTTTGTAGTTCTTTTTGTGCTCGGGTTCCTACCCGAAACCCGAAGTTACATAGTGCTGGTAAAAGCGATACAGACACCTTCAGGCTTCGGCAGACGTGTCATTCAACCTATTGTAAGTCGATGTACCATCTCAATGGGTTTTGGTAATATATTATAAAGGTTGAAAAGTTCCACAGTGTGCCTTTAACTTAACAGATCTGTTAAAATACTTGCTGCATGTCAACATTTCTCTTTTAAATTGAATTCTTCTAAGCCATTTTGAAGAAATAAAGGAGATAAAATTCTCCCAATTTTTTTTAAATCGTTTCCTATTCGCCCGCTTGCATTTTTTGTTGTTGTTTTTTATAAATGTTGCCTGGTATATGGCATATTAATAAAACGTAATCTTTACCAAAAAAAGGTCACCTTCAGTCATGAGGCTTTGCAGTAATTTCCAGATACAAGCTTAGATCAGATTGTCCTTCTAAATGTCCTTGAGAAGGTTCGGGTGATAACCTGCTTTTCTCATCCGCCTTTATCACCTGGCTATCCCGCATGGATCGGCTCGTGTGTTTAGGCAGGACGAATGCAGCTGTTCTATGAGCCATTCCTGTGGAAACCCTCGAGCCAGATGAGTGAGTGCAGTTTAGATGCAGGTGTGCCAGGGCTCATAACCTGACCAAGTATACCGCTTATATCCAGATAGAGCTGTTATCAGCGTGCTTGCAGCCGGCAGGCTTTAGAAGACCTCTCTTTTTTTAAAGGGGGTTCCGTTTCAGCTGTGGGCAATAGGATTTAACCCTAAACATGCCCCCTAGCTGTGGGTTAGGTCATATGCAGGGGAAAGAACACAAGATGCTGCTGTGACAGAGACATTTTAGCATTTGTATTACCAGTCGGACCTCTTGAATCTGGTGATAAAGCTATCGAAGGATTCTTGCTCAGGCATACAACAATAAGTATTCAATCACACGTCTACCACATTTCAATTTCATACTGTTCTGAAGGTGAAGGCTCCTCGGCCTCTGAGCAATCAAGTATAATCTCAAAACAAAATATAGGCTACTTCTGTGAGCAACGTGGGTGCCTGAGAGTACGTTTGGGTTTGTCCACTTCATTCCACAGTTTTATAGCTTTGTGAAGAACAGAAAATACTAACACTGCTATCGGCTTAGAGACGACTGAACCTTTGGAAGGAGGAGGTCTAAAATAAAGCATTAGAGGACGCATCGATGCTTCTCGTTCTTGCTGGACACTGGAAACTCATTTAAAACAGTCAACAACCGAGTCCACGCTAACCTATTCATTTAACACAAACTAAACTAACAAAGACATCCGAAAATCATATTAAATGCTGAGCATCACAGTTATTATTCACAGATTCTACAACTTCTCCAGAAATACTTATGAAAGAAATGCAGCAAATAAGGCATGAGAAAGCTCTCTTTGAAATGATTTGAATCATTCCTGAATAGTTTTTATATATGCAGGCAGACATGACATTATTTCTTGTCCTCATTATTGCTTGTACACAAATGACAGCTTACGCAGATACTTTACAGCCTTGAGTCATCACCACTAGCTTTTAGTTATAAGTCCTAATATAATATAATATATGTAGGGTTGCATTTACTTGATCAAAAATACAGTAATATTGTGAAATACCATTACAATTTTAAATAACTGTGTTCTATTTTAATATATTTTAAAAAGTAATTTATTCATGTGGTCAAAGCTGAATTTTCAGCATCATTTCTCCAGTCTTCAGTGTCACATGATCCTTCAGAAATCATTCTAAAATGCTGATTTGCTGCTTAAAAAATACATATTATCATTCTTATTATCATAAACAAATAAATTGTTGTGGAATCCTTGATTTGAAAAAAGTCAGGATTATTTGATAATTAGGAAGTTGATGAAAAGAACAGCATTTATTTGAAATAGAAATCTTTTGTATCATTATAAATATATTTACTGTCACTTTTGATCAATTTAATGCATTTGTAAGAAAATAAATAAATAATAAAAGTTAATATTGTTAACATTTGTTTACATTTAGTTAACAATAGTTTATATTTAATTATATTTAAACCTTTAAAATAATACAAAATTATGTTTAAACGCACCGTGTAGCACACTGAGTGATTAGTTACAAAGCCTGAAGTATCAGTGAGAGGTTTTTTTCCTATAGTCACTTCTCAAACTTTATAGAGAGAAGTTCGGAACTTGCCAAGAAGTGAATTATTGATGTGGGCTACTGACTACAGAATAAAGAAGCATTTACTCCGTGTGGGTTTGCCTGAATTAATCATAACATGAGACTAAGACGGGGGATGAATTCTTTCTTTACAAAACCCACCAATTTTCCAGTAAATGACAGATGTCTTCTCGCAAAACTGGACCCAGCCATTATCGACAGCATCAGTTTACCGTGCGCATCAAACATTCAGCAGACGCTCTATTGTCTGCACTGCGTTCTTGCATTTTCCGCCTACATTGTTAAACATGCGCAACATGCAATTTTGACATCAGCATTCGCAACGTCTCTGTCCACAGAAATGTTTGAAGGAACCATCGGCAGTTAATTGACCCAATGTTATGGAACTTATTGACAGACTGGATATGCAACATTTCAAATATTTATTTAGAATTACACTGTTAATCGTACACTGACATTTAGCTTATTAAAATCTTAAGATTTGATTTTTGAAGGAAGTATTTTTCTTTCCCTCTCCCCAGACTTCAGGGATTCCCTCCAGCCATAGCTATAGTTTCTATGGAGACACACTGACTGTATAAGACCTGTACATTTCCCACATGCAGATGTGTGCAGTGGTCCAAGAGCCACAGAGCTTCATTGAGATATTAAAGTTGACATTTCTTGCTGCCAAACACCATGTCAAGCCCCTTTCCCACTGGATTTATGGCGCGGTTGATGTGGTAAGTGGCGTCGACTGCAGAGTGGAGTATGAATACACTGCAACAGAAAGCAATGGACTGTTGATTCATCCCCCGTGTCTGTGGGCTTGCACACTTGATCAATACTAATCCCCTCATCCGTCACAGGTCACATCCAGTTGTACATCTCTCACTGTCCGCACATGAGTGCACATGAAGAGATTCTCAGGACACTGGTTTAACAGTCCTCTGGGATGAGCGGCTAAATAAATACGTACATTCAAATTACATCCAGGGGGTTTGGAGACATGTTAACAATGAAGGATTTTAGATTTAGACGTGGCTTGCATATTGCTTAGCTTAAAATACAATACTCTTAATAAGCAAAAAATGAGACAAATATTGGGTAAAACATGTTTTAAACAGTGATTTTTTTTGGTCAAACTCTTTGATATAGATATTTCTGTCTATTGATATTTATAATTTGTTAATTTGCCATCTTATTTTTTTTGAGCTTGTCACAAATGCATTCTGGGATTGCCTGCCCTATAGGAAGCCTACGGCCCTGTTCCGAATGGCACACTTCATGTGTACTTGTGGTCTTGTGCGCATGTTCATTAAAGGGTTAGTTTACCCAAAAATTAAAAATCTGTAATCCTTTACTCACCCTCATGTTGTTCCCAACCCGTAAGACTTTCGTTCATCCTCGGAACACAAATGACAATCTTTTTGATGAAATCTGAGAGCTTTCTGTTCCTCCATTGACAGCTACACAACTGAAACTTTGACACTTCAAAAAGTTCATAAAAAGATTGTAAAACTAATCCATTTGACTTTTCTGAAGAGACTCGATAGTTTTTGATTTTTTTTTTTTTACCCAGTAAATTGCAAACAAGTAGAAAGCCATGTTAATTCATTTAAAAAGAGTGGGAAGCCTGAAGAACATTTGGCTATTTAAAATTGCGAAATCCTGAAATTATATTTTTCTTTACATTATTAAAATTGGGACCCTTTAAATGTTGCTGTGTACAACGGGGGGCTTTGGAGTCAAAAAAGTTGAGAACAGTAAGAATTTGGCCTAAAGAAGGTGTTACACAAAGCGTAATCATTTTTAAACGGACTTCATGACAGAAGCATGCATACAGTCTGCCAAGGCAGCTCACTAAGTTCTAGAACAGAACCAATTTGCACTTTTGCTACTTGCTATGGTCTATTCTAGCTAAATTTTAGAGCTTACTAGCATATAGATGGCCTCCAAGCTTAAAGACATGGACTAAGTAAAAAAACACAACATCAAATTTTTATAGGGTTTTTGAAAACATTTTAAAAAAGGACTTGAAGTATCAGCTAAATCTACTAAAGCCAATTTGTTTTAAGTTCCATTATTAGAATGTATCGTGGTGATAACTTCATTCCACTCAATCTCTTTTGATCAGTGGATAGACGTGTGATTTTGCCTATTACACTGAATCAATAGACAGCTCAAGGCCAGATGCATAACTTTCTTAACCGACAGGATTCATTCTCGCCTTCATCAATTATGGATTTAAATGGACAGCATCAAATAAGATCTCAGACTTTAGCAGGGATTCGGCCCCCAACAAAGAGTACAGGCAACAGCAGGTGAGAAAAATCGAAATCAAAACTAGGTTCCCTTGAAGCATGGTTTTAGAGGAAACTCTATTCATAATGCAGGCGTGTGTCAAAGCGATTTAAGTGTGGGGGAAAAAACTCTTTCTGAAGGTTGAATAAAACTTCTGGCCACAACAACTTTTTTTTATTTTATGTGTGCCTGAAGTTAAGAAATAAAATAAAATAAAATAAAAACAGGTTTGCAATGGACTCTCTGCAAATGTAAGATGTTCATATTAAGAAATAGAGCAAAATCTTAACTAAAATCATTCAAAAATGTGTATATATATAGGCCTACGTGTGTATACAGGTGAAACTGTATACACTAATATATTATATAGACTCATTACATGCAAAGTGAGATATTTCAAGCCTTTATTTGTTATAATTTTGATGATCATGGCTTACAGCTTATGAAAACCCCAAATTCAAAATTAGAATATTGTGAAAAGGTTTTCATAGCTGTAAGCCATGATCATCAAAATTATAACAAATAAAGGCTTGAAATATCTCACTTTGCATGTAATGAGTCTATATAATATATTAGTTTCACCTTTTAAGTTGAATTACTGAAATAAATGAACTTTTGCACGATATTCTAATTTTTCGAGTTTCACCTGTATATATATATATATATATATATAATCTTCCTGTATGAAATACATCCCGATATTGATAACACTACCTGAACATCACCTGCAATCAGATTCAGATTTGAATTACAAATCGGTTCGGGCGCAGTGTGAACACGCAACCTACAGTCCACATTTATATTTATCCATATTTCCCACCATAAATAATCTCCAGTAATGAATGACGCCTACTCCAACCCTGCCCTCCCCTCTTCCCCTGACTCTCAATGCCCGTCTTTGTCCGAGGATGAGAATGAGCCATTCTCTCTCTCACAGATGACCCCTCTTGTCTCCACAGGCGCTGCTGAGGACGTGACTGCCCACGTGGTCTGGATGCCAGCCGCTGCCTCTCAGAACCCCTGACAATCCCAGAAACACATCCTCATCCTCCGTTTCCGCGCTCTCGACCCCCCCGGTCTGCGAGGATTATTGAGTCTCGGGATTACTGAAGTGTCCACTTTGGCCGCGGGAGAAAGGGCACACTATTACTTGTGAGTATCCTCAGCTGCTCCAAGCCTCAGCTCTGCCTGCGCAATTACAGTCATTATGGGCTTTTGTGCTTACTTGGTGGAAAAGAAAATGCAGGGAAGACTTTATTAGAGCAAATGAAATGCTTCATCAAACATTATTGGCCATTACTTTAATTATCGGCATAACCGAATGAAATGAACGAAAACAGATCTTTCTTGCCTTGAGTTCTTATATCTGAAATAGGCTCGAGACTAAATTGAAGGAACTGGGGCATTGCCAGAGATGTCATGCTACTGTTTTGGCTACAAAATGCCTTGAGCGGGACTCGGGCATGTTAGGGATTCGGTTAGTGTCTGTGTGAGCGGCTGCATGGGTTGTCAACCTACCCCAATAAATAATTGAAATGGATGTAGGACAACATTGTGTGTAGTTTCAGCGTTTGCTAGGGTTGCAGGCTCTGTGAACATTTTGAGTTTTACTGCGGGTGTGAGAATTGGTTTAGAAGCTCGACGGACTCAGGGGTCGATCACACATCATCTGATTTCAGCAATCTTCCTGCTGGTGTAAAATATCTTAGGCCTGTTATTACCGGAGAGTGTCTGTCTGGGTCTAGGGGAGGAATAAAACATGTAAGGTGAAAGCCGCAGATGATTTGGAAGCCAGAATGACTTAATGCAATCTGAGATGAGGAACAGGGAGAGCCGGACAGGCTCAGGATGTGATACATGGATGGATTTTTCTGTATGTTGATGTGGGCTGCCTGATTTAGAAATACACGTGTAGTGATGAAACCAGCACAAAGCACACACGTCTTGACTGGACAAAGAAAACTTGTACTACAAAGAAACACACTAAAAACATAGGTCCAGCTTTAAAAGAGACAAGCTATGCTTTCATGCTGTTAGAAGATTTAAAAAAGGAAAAAAAAAATTATTGAATGTTCTTTGACATGTTGTGTGCAATCTCATTATTTCAAATAATAATTGGAAAAAAACTTTTTTTAATCAAAATATAAACTACCTGTCTAACTAAATTTTCGCTTTCTTTGCTATTTCAAACGCCACTCTGATGCTGCATTCAACACACTTCCACTGAAATAAACTTTAAAATGTAAATTAAACATTTAATTAAAATGTCATCTACTCGTTATTTAATTATTTACTTGTTTTTTGTGCAAAAGTAAGTCAAAAATATCTATAATAGTGGGAAGTAATTATTATAATATAAAGACAATATAGCCTAACAAACGTGACAATGTTTTGAATGGAAGATCATTTCTACCACAAAAAAAATAAAAATATTGTGAGCTTAGAGAAAGAAACTCACACTGAAAGTCACAATTGTGAGAAATAGCTCTGAATTACGCCAAACTATCAAAGACGATTTCTACTTCAAACCACAATAACATCCAAAGATTAAAAAGGCAATTCGGTAACACTTTACTTGAAGGGGTGTGCATAAGACAGACATTACACCTTCATAATCATGACATGACACATGTCATGAATATGAAGGAGGAGGTTTCATGCAAGTGAATTTCATCAAGTGTCATTCGCTCAATTATGACATTTTTAATGCAAATATGACATTGTTTGAGATGTCTTTGTTATGACACCTTGACATAAACCAATACATCATCATAACCTGTCAGTGTCTTTGTCATGACAACTTGACATTACTAAGACAACACAACCTGTCATAAACATGACATAGCAGATTAATTATCAAACTTAAGAAACCACTTAGCTTTATGGGTTAAGATTACATTAAACTGTCATGTGGTTGGTTTTGACATTGGCTGTCATGAGGCCATTATAACTGTGTCATGAATATTTTTCTTGACCTCAACTGCAGTGGTACAAATTGAATTTGTCATTAAAATGTTATAATGGCCTCACGACAGCCAATGTCAAAACCAACCACATGACAGTTTAATGTAATGTTAACCCATAAAGCTAAGTGGTTTCTTAAGTTTGATAATTAATCTGCTATATCATGTTTATGACAGGTTGTGTTGTCTTAGTAATGTCAAGTTGTCATGACAAAGACACTGACAGGTTATGATGATGTATTGGTTTGTGTCAAGTTGTCATAACAAAAGACATCTCAAACAATGTCATATTTGCATTAAAAATGTCATAATTGAGCGAATGACACTTAATGACAGTTGTCATAAACATCCACAAAACCTCCTTCATATTATGAAGGTGTCATGTCAATCTTACGCACACCCCTTCAAGTAAAGTGTTACCGGCAAGGCTCCAAAATGGAAATGGGTGGAAATGTCTCAACATCAATGTTTTGGAGGTAAAGTTGCAAGAACTCAAAGTAAATCACAGTACTTTACAGTCTCATTTACTAAAAGGACAGATGGCCAATCAGCAAGTCTCGGATCAATCCGGGAGTCCAGCCGTCATGTATCTTCCATCGGCTAGTGAGCGTCTACTCAGACTCTGAAGAACACTGCTAAATGAGTGTCTTAGCAGCTTTAGATAAAGCAGCACAATGGCTGTCACAAACACACTCCAACATACAAAGGTGCACAAACATGGTCTGAAAACACCAGGAGGCTGTGGATGTGATGAATTGAATGGAAAGACTGTCCTTTCCAGCACAGCAGTGGTTCAGTGGCACATCCTGATCCTGCAGAGAGAGAGCGGCTCGAGAGACCCGGGCTGATCAGCAGTTCTGGGAGTTAATTAACACCGGAGGTCTAGCAGCTGTTGTGCCCCCCCTACCTTTGCACTGTGGACCACATGGCCATATCTTATAGACGTGATCACACTTTAAAATGTTTGCTAGCACATATAACAGACCCAAGCATTAAAGGTGACCTATAATTCAAAATTGAATTTACCTTGGTATAGTCAAATAACAAGAGTTCAGTGCATGGACATGACATAGAGTGAATCTCAAACTGGACTGTTTTCGCGTTCTCATTTAATTCACGTTTATGAAAAACACCCCTGAAAAACGGTCGGTTCTCAATACCGACTGTGACGCAATAGTCGGGATCATTAATATGTACGCCTCCAAATATTTGCATAATGCCAGCCCTCAATGCCAGGCGGAACTGCGCAGCCGAAGCTGTTTCCTCAACTTGGGCCAATACAGAGCTGGCCTCGGATCGAGCTACCAAGCAACACTTTCTGATGTGTAATTGTTCAAGTTCAGACAGGTAATCTTTCTCTCAAAATCGTTCAATACTGTTTATGCATCAGTAAGTCAAGCCAGTGACTAAAATATCAGCTTCACATCGTTTCTTTTAGTAGGATGAAAATAATCGTATTTAAATTGTGAACAAATTATATACAGAAAGCGATCAAAGAACAATCTTTCCACACAGCGCGAGTTTATCTGGACACTTGCCAAACTCGTTATGAAATCAATGACGCACGTTACTGCACAACGAAGCTCTTACTGTATTTACATCATCGTGTTTGCATTGGTGAAAGCAGAGAGAGTGCAGAAACTGCTTTGCAATGATAAGATCTTCATTCTCGCGATCAACACACTGTCATCTGCTCAATGCTCATCACGGCAACATTTTATGTGATGGGAATAGATCTAAATACTTTAAAAACATCTCACGATTCGTTAATCTCGATAGCTGTTATAGTAAAAACGTATAATAGCAGTAGTAAAAGTATTCGGGAGAGAGTTTCACATGTAATGCGTTGCTATTTCATATGCAAGCATGTCAGCCAATCACAGCAGTGGCCGCGGTTACACTGAATCCCACAGAGACACGCCCCTTCAAACAGAGTGTTCAAATCAGAGGCTAAAATCAGGCTAGGAAAAATGCCACTTATTTCTAAATTATAATTATTTTTTATCTAAAAAACATACTAACATTATAAGGGTAACCCAGGAAACATTATAAAATAATTAACAAAAACATTCTAGGGCACCTTTAAAGCAATAAACAGTAGGCATGCAGTGGGTATAAAATAAGATTTCTGCCATAGATACAAACTTGCAGATTTACAGAAATTACTTTTCACCCTACGTAACTATCTATACATTACATTAACACAAAATAAAACTATAAAGTAATGCTGTAAAGACGAGCAATTATCCTTCTTGTTAAGTATTTAAAAATGAGTTATATTAAATTATACAGTATAATTACAAAAGGCAATAAAAGGTTTTACAAATCTATTAGAAATTATATACATTATATATTATTCATGAATGATACAAATATTTCTTTTTTTTTTTCATTTCATTTTATTAGAGGATAACCCCTTGAGATGGAACATCTCATTTTCGAGGGGGTCCTCAAGATAACTCTCTAAACGAAAAACTCTCCTTAAGTAAATAAGAATATGTTGATTTAAGGTATTTGATCTGTCCATGTGTCCGGTCCGTGTTATCAGCCCACAGTTTTATCACTGTTAGGCAGATGTGAGCATGCATAAGAAGCCTAGCAACCCCTGACACATGGATAATTAATTTATATTTCTAGGGGAAGACACTTAAGCCCATCCATTTCCATGCTCAGAGCAGTGTGTTAAGAGAAGAAACTAGCTTGTTTTCCAGAAGGCTTCTGTATTGTAGACACAATGAAGCGTTTGATTTGACATCCTTGCGCCTCAGCGGCCTTGCATGTTAAAATGCTCTCTCAATTTGGAACAGTACTTCATTTCTTAACCCTTTCTGTGGAGCCCTTAACGTTTTATAGAGAATAAAATGCTCTCTCAATATAGAACAGTACTTCATTTCTTAACCCTTTCTGTGGAGCCTCAACGTTTTATAGAGAATAAAGATGTGCTTTCCTATCTCAACCACACAACATGAGGGGTGGCATACACCCACAAACAACCCAGAACAAGATCTATTAATAGGCTGTTCTTTATCTGCTCATTAAGAAATCAATAGGAAACATCCACATTTGACAAAAGAAGTGACCTTTGCTCCTGAGACTGATCTGATATCATCAGAAAATCCTCGTATCTTGCATGTGTTCAATTATAGCTGCTGCTGCGATACTCCAAAGGGTCTACTTACAGCTGTGTGGGAGTGCGACGGATGTGTTCGCATTTGAGTCAAACTCACGATTAAATCCATGAATGTCCAACACAGAGACTGAGACAAACCCATGGCATTGTGGCTTGTTTATGTGACATGATTTTAGCGTTTACATGGCTGCGAGTAATGCAAGTAAATGAGCCATAGAGTGTGTAGTAAATCCACACTTAATCTTTTTCTTTTTTTCCGTGTCTATTTTTCTGCTCTTTAGAGTAATCCCATCACTGTAGAGCGTTTCTAGTGTGTAGCATTTACCGCAAGTACTTCCATATGGCGTTTACATGCTCCTAGCCTGTTTACACCCAGCTGCTAAACTATGCAAAGCATCTTGTATGCATAGAAATTAATGCACAGTAAATGTGTGTGAAGTAAGATGGGAAAAATAAATGGGAAGAGGGGAGGTGAGGACATGACTATAAAAGACATTGCCTAGTACATACTAAAATGGGTAGCACTTTAGAATACTGTTCCGTTATTAATAAATAACTACACAGGAACAAATAGCACTGTTGAATGCAGTAGTTCACTATTAGGTTTTTTCATGAAATTTTAATTATTTCGCCCAATTTCAGCTCGGAATTTCTGGAGGAGACACTTATTGAGAACTCATGAAGCAAATTCGACAAGGAATGCTAATTAGCATTTCCTTTAATAAGGGAATTGGAGGCTCTCCAAAAAGCTATGGAAAAGCAGCACTAGTGGAGAACTTCAGTTACAGTGTGATGGGCCCCAGGGAGGACCAGAGGGAGGAGGAGGAGAACCTTCGCTACTGAAAAATATAAATCCAGATTTCCACAATCCTCTGTGGGGATTTGCAAGATGGATGCCCAACTTTTTAGCAGTTGGAAGCCCTGAGGCGGTACACGATAGTGGCCCTCCCTAAGTGATATGGTAGTTCTGTTTTAGAACAGCATAGAAACAAATAAAAACATATGTTGTTGTTGATATGCAAGTTATATAATGCCCACAATCTGCACAGTATATGGTATGCAAGATTTACTGCAAACCCTAATGCTCCAAATAATTCATTGGTTTGAGTAGAGTAAACTTAAATTAAACCAATTAGTTCAATCAAATCAACTATTATGAGTATTTAGAAATTTATTTTTCTTTTGAGGTCACAAAACTGACACATTTTAAGTAGTCTGAATTGTTTCATTGTTTTGAGTTTTACGAACTTGATTCTTTGAATTTGCTATCAAAGCATTGTGTTACCAATTCGCAAGCAAGCATTTAGGCTACTGAAACTAAAAATATTTAAATTGAGATTACATGATAATTAATCTCATGATTATTACATAAAAAGTTAAAAGTATGAATTAGCCTTCTCATATATTTCAAGTTAAGAGCAATAAAAATGTATGAGTACAAAAGCAATGTGCCAATTCTGCATGAATTTTGTAACTTGAAAAATTGTATGCAACTGATTACCTCAAATTTTTTGAGTTTTGCGAACTTATTTGGATTTCCAGTATAGCCCTTAACTTCTGTTAAAGGGATAGTTCACCCAAAAAATGTAAATGCTTTCATATCATTCAATTTGGCAAACTATCCTTTTAAGTAACTAAATGTTAACTAGTCCCTGTATTGTTGTATCCCTGTAGCTCTTCACAAAGTCGGAAGCGGTAACATGTTAATTCACACGTGAGCTTAAGGAAATCTTATTGGAACTTCGAAAAATGGAACACTGCTAAATCAGGGATGATTTTTAATCTCACACAGCGCAAGAGCAATCAATCCTTCCCATTCAATCTCTCCCTAGGCTCTTGGAAATGAATTCAGCTCAGTTTCATGTATTTTATCCCTTTCTCAAATCAAACAGTCTTAAACGACAGCATTACAAGTGAGAGAAGTATTAACCTCTTTGCCTTTGTGGGTGGCTGTGTAGTAGATCAGTGGTATAAGAACTACTACAGCCATATGAATGGCATGCTAGATTGATTCCTTGATGTGTGGTCCATTGTTTGTTATTATGAGTGTGCTTTGCTAGACTTAAGCTGTTTAGTTCTACAAGAACCTCGAGGCAGATTTACACTGTCTGGTCAATGTGGTCATGCAAGCATCCATCTCATCTCAGCCCGAACATATACGTCATCACTAGCTTTGCTCAGCAGAGCAGACTTCTAGCACTGTTTCCTTAAGAATAAACATGAACACATTAACCAGGACATTTCTGAGGACAG
The DNA here is from genome assembly GCF_029890125.1 of Rhinichthys klamathensis goyatoka. Classification (NCBI taxonomy): domain Eukaryota; kingdom Metazoa; phylum Chordata; class Actinopteri; order Cypriniformes; family Leuciscidae; genus Rhinichthys; species Rhinichthys klamathensis. The sequence goes on from NW_026606558.1 coordinate 6,751,187, forward strand.
GACAAAAGACGTTTATTACCATTACCAAGTACTTATTGCATTCAGTACAGATAATCACACCTCAGACAAGGTATGATTTCTTTTGCTGTGGCGCTGAAGATTCAGCAGGAGGGAGTGCAAAAAAATGTCACAGGAAACAGACACAGAGAAGCTTTTAACTTGATACATTATAAAAAAATTAGGGCTGTCAGTTAAACGCGTTATTAACGGTGTTAACGCAAACCCATTTTAACGGCGTTATTTTTTTTACGGTCCTTTTGGCCTAGCAAACTTTGTAGTTTTTTGTCACATGCTTTTGCAACAGGAGCATGCCGCGGCGCTGCGCTATGAAACCCATTCATTTCAATGGCTTGCGCCGCGCGAGGACGTTTTGAAAGCGCAAGCGGATCTAGCTAGACCGGAAACAAAACAACAGGCACGCCGCACACCATAGACATAATAAATACATAGACGCCCTATTGGCCGCTGGAGCGTACGTCAACGGCGCCGCCATGTTGGGGATGGCAACTTTCCTATACCTCTCATACCGGGAATTGAGAAAAATGCCTGTTTTGTGCGCTGTTTGGGGCTGTACACGTCGCCACACAATTGAAAACATATTTCGATGAATTACCTTTCACAAGCAAGACTGAACGTTTGTTTTTGGTTGTATTTGGTCATGATTTAATTAGTAATAGTAACGTTCAGAGGTTACATTTAAAAATACTACTGTTATTGTGTCACGAAATGTAGTTTTAATAGTTTTTCAGTCGACAATGTAGTTGTTTAAAGCTCAAATCTGTGGTTTGTTTATAAAGATAGCACCTATTTAAAAATTTGATCTGACGTTTTCGGAGTTGTAACAAAGAGTATAGAAGAACGTTCTTTGGTTGTAAGATGCTATCACCGGGGCTCAGCGCTCATCTACCCCGCCAGGAACAGCCGTACCTCGGCCAGTGCTTCTGAAGTTTTGCCGCTGACTCGGATGTCTGTAGTCTAGTGGTTAAACATGAGATATAATTCGTCTTGTGTATATCTAACGGACGATCTTTGGTCTTTTGACTGAAGCTACTTCTGTTATAATGGCTATTACTGATCAATAAAACTGAAATTTAACAGAAAGAGTTAAATATTAAAATGTCAATATTTAACTTATTTTTTATTGTATATATTCTGTAATTGATATTTCTTATTCTATTGCTATTATTATAGTATTATACCACGGGCTGTTTAAATACTCGATTCTGATTGGCTGGAAGGTGTGCAGTAAAACCGTTTAATGCACAGGTCAGGTAGTTCCAGTCAGTTTGATTACAGTTCGAAATTAATCCGCTACTATAAACATTGGTAACCATAGTAACAGAGTTACACTTGCAAAAGAGTGAGATAGAGAGACACATATGAAAACGTTAGGTAGGCTCAGAGCCATAGAGAGAAAGAGTTGCGACGCTCTTTGATCGCTCGCGATGGGTGTCACGTGGTTCATGTAAAACCCAATAGTTCCAAAACATACGCGGGCTGTCATGTTCTTCTATGGGACAGACAGCAGCGATTGCATTATTGACCGGTAAATATAAAATAAAACACACACCCAAGTACTTTTTCAGCTGTTACTGCATTATTGCATTTTGTTAATGTCAGTTATGCATTTGGAGAGGCAGGGTGACAACGAAATAGCCTACTAGCCTACTGTATATTACTTAGATACGTTTTAGGCTTTTTTTCTTTTTTTTTAGGGAAAAGACATAGCTAGATAAGATCGAAGACGACAAATATGAGGTCAATACGAAAAAGACAACTAAATGGGCAGTTAACACTTTCAGTGACTTGTTGCACCAAAGACAGAACAATTGTGATTTCGAGACCTAACGTTACTCTGCTTCTCTTTTAAATGAGACATTTCGGGAGTTTTATGCCTCTGTTCAGTCTACCGCTGGACGCGAATACAGTGTTGCAAGTTTGATGCGTCTCAGAGCAGGTATAAACCGTCACATTACAAAATACAACATCATAAGGGATAAAGACTTCAAGTCAAGCAATGCCGTCTTTAAATCAGTTTTAAAGCGCTACAGGAAAAATGGAAAAGACACCAGCGTTCATCATCCGCGTAAGAAAAGTTTGGATTGACATACAGCTAATTCATTTAAATAAATGACATGATTAGTTCAAATAAAGCTTGCCTTGTCACTGTCAGTGTTGCCTATCATTCATAAATAATTTTAATAAATCCATGAATCATTAAGTTAGCTATAGGCCTATATGCTTAAGCAACGAGGGGACTGTAGACTTTAAAGAAGAGACGCTCATAGGTAACTCGCGCACGCATCTCTCTCTCTCTCTCTCTCTCTCTCTCTCTCTCTCTCTCTCTCTCTCTCTCTCTCTCTCTCTCTCTCTCTCTCTCTCTCTCTCTCTCTCTCTCTCTCTCTCTCTCTCTCTCTCTCTCTGAATAATGAATTTAAATAAATGTGATAATTCATTCAAATAAAAGCAATCCGATGGCTCTACTTTATTTAAAGCGGACGGAGTGCTAGAACTAACCCGCCGTAACTTAAGAAAATAACCGTCATTTTTACACGTCTGTTAAAAAATTACATTGTAAACATCAGTTACAGCTTTAACTTCTTATTAACTTGGCAAATAACCTAGGTATAAGCGGGATAATCCACGGCTAGCCATGCATTAAAGGATTTTAATGCACGACGTAGAGGCAACCACCCTTCGCTTCGCGTCGGGTGGTTCTTCGCCTCTACGTCGTGCATTAAAATCCTTTAATGCATGGCTAGCCGTGGATTATCCCTTACTTAATAATAAACTATATGCTATTATCAATATTTTTATGATTGTATTATTGTACCTATGATATTATATAATTATACTATTCATTACTTTTTTTTTGCTGTATACTATTTGTTTATTTTATTGACTAAACTATTTACTATTACTTCTCACTTTATGTTATATTTACTATTTGCATTTGTTGTACCGTAACATATGTATTATCATAAAGGATCCATCAGTTATCTTTGTTATTGCTAAAATCTGGTCAATCACAAAAAAATGCCTTTTCCACAATAAGAAAACTTAAATTATATCTCAGTATGGGGGTCTTCACCATTCTTATCCAAGAATAAAAAGCCAGATACATGACAAGCCTGAGCTTTGACCATTCTTTATTAAAAAAAATATTTCACAAGACTAACTATCGAGATTTTAAATAACTAGAGATGGAACTTTTTGTACACCACATACAAACCACTGAAATCGGTTGATAAATGTAAAAACCGTTTGTTTTTATCCAGAAAAAACGCAGCTCCCCCGTTTACTTACATTTGATTACAGTGCAGTCTTGCCCTCCGCAAAATGGCGGACCCGTTGACGTATCGCAGCAACGTTCCAAAGCGGCCAATAGGGCGTCTATGTATTTATTATGTCTATGCCGCACACACTTGTTTGGGCTTGCGAGCCGGATGCGCGAGCGCGAGCGCGAATCTCTCTGCTCGCGCGCGGGCCGCGGAATATAATGTGCTGAGCACGAATCTCTCTGCTCTCTGCACTTAAAACGTGTTCAGTCAGTGCAATCGCGAATCTCTCCTCTTCCCCAGCTAACAATTTTAGGTTATAAGAACGTTTTCATAACGTTCCCATTAAGTTATAAAAACGTTATTTCTGAATGTTATAGGAACGTTCAAAACGTCCAGTTTTGAGTGGATAAGAGACGCCGAAATGGATGCCAATAAGATTCTGAATGGAAAGTTTACTTTTAAAAAGTTGCCAAATGGTCCCATTGACAAGACCAAAGTGATCTGTGTGTTTTGTCGTTGTGAACTGAGGTATCATCATCGCAGCACGTCCAGTCTGAAATACCACTTGATGATGGCCAAGCACACACACACACACACACACACACAGCTGATGCGAATTCTCCGCCCCCTCGTCAATATCAGGACCTCGTCAGTATTTCTTTCACCCTTTTATTGATGGACAGTGTTACATTGTGTGAGAGATTATTTGCTCCAAGTGAGAATGTTTTAGTGTGAAATTGAACAGTATATGCCAATATTGTTTTCAATAAAAAAAAAACATTTGCACAAAGCAAGCCGATCCACTTTTCCATGTTGATAAGAGCATTAAAATGAGAAAAAATAATGGGACAAAAAGAAATCAAGAGACATTTAGAATAGATAAAAATGTGCGATTAAATGCGATTAATCGCGAGTTAACTATGACATTAATGCGATTAATCGCGATTAAATATTTTAATCGTTTGACAGCACTAAAAAAATATATTACTTTTAAACATTAACAACAGGACCCAAATACACTCTCGATGCCATTGAGAATATAGGCGAAGAGTATAAGATTGATCTTATAATAAGAATTGCTTTCAGGATTGTTAAAATATCAATCAATCACGATTAATCAGGGAAAAATCAATATTGTTACTCAGTCTTACTCAAGCAAAATGATTCACGTGACGTATGCCAACTGAATACGCTTCTAAATGTCTCTTTAATAATTTATGTTGTTGAATTGTACTATCACAATGCTGTCTGCAACCATATCACTACAGACCTCTGTCCAGTTATTTTTTACACCTCTTCTCTGTGCCTATTTTTATCCCACTCCAGCTATGTATCCTGTCTCTTATCTTTACTCTCTGCTTGTTCAGTGCCATGATGACACTGGTAGTGCTGCTACAGTGGGTTAAGAAGCCAGTCAGATGTCAGGTTTCTCTGCACAATCACTCCTCGTGCTCTGAAGCATTGACACCGCACTTTCTGCTGTTGCTGATACCAAACATCCCAGTGTGTCAGCAGTTCTTTCCTTCTGTCATATTAATCTACCGCTGAGTACATTAAAATGTGACTTTGGAGTAAGCACTCAGTGTATTGCTGTCTGTAAAATGCCAGAAAAATGTTAGGAGAGAGAGAGAAATCCTATCAGGTCAAAAGGAATGTCGGCTGTATTGCATTTCCTTGTTCAAGGACATAACCTCTACGCTAGAGCCACACTGTATAACTTGAGAACGTTCAGCACATCCTGTATTAAGCCATTTTTTATTTGCTAAAGCCTGAGGATACGTCGGGCTATTTAAAAATATCAAAGCACATTCAGATTTAAGTTAGGATATATTACCAAACTAGGAAAATGACCAAATCTTTATAAATAAACCACTGATTTGAGCTTTAAACAAATACATTCTCACCTGAAAAACTCTAAAAACTACATTTCGAGACACAAAAACAGTAGTATTTTTAAATTACGTGGGTTTTCCCTTCTGCTAGTGACGCTTGCTGGTTAGTGCGAGATGCATTCTGGGATACCTGGCTGTCTCAAGTCACCTCTCGATGCATCCTTGATAAAAGGGACGGACCAAGAACACATCCAGGGATTTGAACTGTACTTGGCTGGATGTGAACTTTGAATAGGAACAGTACTTGGCCAGCAACTGAGGACGTTTCACAAGTCCACAAATACAGACAAGAACGCATCTTGAGAAACGGCCACTATCTTTATGAATGAGTCACTGAATTATTCACTCAACTGATTTGTTCAAAAACACTGATTCTTTCAGAAACAAAACAAGTCACTGTCTTTATGAACGAGTCATTAAATTAATCATTCATCCAAGAACAGCGATCTGGCCCGTGTAATATTGCGGTAAGTGTATTCTTTCAACTGTATTTTCTGTTTATAACGGCTGCTGTCTGCAGTGACATATTTCAAGAAATCATATCGTAAGTAACAGGGACAGTTTTACTTCCATATTTACTTTCCACTTTTTATGGCATGTAATGATGTGGAAATTAATGCATCAAGTTCTAGTCAAATGGATCTGCAGTCCCTGGTGGGAGTGATGCTGGCATGCCTCCATCAGAGACCGCTTTTGTTCTTCATTTCTATAGTACATATGCAGCAATGCAAAATAATGTCCAAGAGTACAAAGGAGGGTTTTTATGACGCTTTGGCTGGATGCTTCAGGGCCATTCTGAAGCCATAAGCAATCCAGAAGTAAACAATATCTCTCTCTAGTCATCTTACAGATCCTTTCTGCAGTTGTGTTTTCCAGCATCCCTGGACACAGAAAGGAATAGCAACATAGTCCATGTATTCAGAGAAGATCTCCATTCATAAGAATATTTTGTTGCGCATGTGTTCATTTGAATGTCTTGTAGTTAGTATAGTTGTTCATATTTTAGTGAGTTCAACAGAGATGGGTCTAATGGCCGTATAATTGCCTTCATCCTTAAGGGAGGTATCAATGTAAATCACTGTATTCCTGTGGCTTGCAGTGGCACACCTACGGTTCAGAGCATGCGACGGCAAGCTAAAGGACAAAATCACTCACATCATCAGTCTGAGTAATTATGCAATTAAGAGAGCAACAGAGTTGTATTGATGTTTGCATAGAAAATTGCATAGGGCACTTTGTGTTGCAGTATAAATTATTTTAATTAGTGCATGCGGAAATGTCTCGCAATTCCTGTGCTTGATAATGACAAATGAGGAGAAGTCAGAAAATGTGTTCTTACCTCTCCTTATTATGGTAAATTCAGTTTGTTTTGTTTATTTAATAATTTGCTGGGTTAAAAATGTCTGGATTTGTTACAGTATGTGTCGTGATGATGATAAACTTTATAAACAATATATCTACACTACCGTTTAAAAAAATGTGTTTTTAATTTATTTTATTTTTATTCAGCAAGGAAGCATTTAATTGATCAAAAGAGTCAGTGAAGCCATTTTAATGTTACAAAATATTTCTATGTCCAATTCATGCCGTTCTTTTTAACCTTTCTATTCATCAAAGAATCCTGAAAAGAGTATCACAATTTATAAAGCATTGAAGCAATATTAAATAATAGCAGTAATGTAGCAGAATAAACAGAATAAGCAATGAGTAACATACTGTGTGCCACAAGACAACACGAACAAGACTAGCAAAGAATAGGCCTTTTATTAAACATGCAATTGACCTTCAGAGAGTGTGAACCTCCTGTCCAACTTTCAAAGGTCATGTAACTTATTATCTTGGATGATAAGAGATTCATGATGCTGTTCTAGAAAAAAAGTGTACAGTTCTCAAATGACTTTCACCCTTACAAATATAGACTAACTTTCCCTATAGAGCAAGTACACGCTGTCCAGGTTTATCTATGAATAGGGGTTGACCGATATGTGATTTTCAGGGCCGATGCCGATACCGATTATTACAGGTCAAATAGACCGATAACCGATATTTTGAACCGATATATATATATATATATATTATAGCTATGTCTGGTGTAAAACTGTAAATTAATGTCAAAATTAAGAATAACAAAGGGTTTTGACAAATACTTTCTTTACATGATTTTAAACATATCTTTGAATCTAAAAACTGTTATTATTAATAATAATAATAACTTGTAAAAAGTGCAGGGAGCACCCAGCAGCATTCTGTAAACATTTTGTAAAACTTAAAGACTCTATTTTAATTTTTAAATAAAATTTTAGTAATCAAAAAGCATTTCTAATTAATTAAAATCAAACTTATTCAATTTATTTACAGTTTAACAAAAATTTAATTTTTAGGGCCTTTTATTTTGACGGGTTGCCGTGGAGATCTTTGAGTTTCTGTGTGTTTATGATATGTCGATAACTTTTCTCAGTTGAAGCATTAAAAAGCTCATGAAGTGACTAAGCGGCTCTGGAGATGATGTTTATGCAATCATGTCTTCATATAATGATGCGGCTGAGGCTGAAAACAGCGCAAGCGTCACGCGTGCTCCAGTGTGTGTGTGGTAACTGAAATCACGCGTCTCTGCGCCATTCATTTAACGTTAGAGACACGCAGGATTCATATTTAAATAGTCTTTTTGCGGTTTGATTTGTACTGACCTGCTTTTTATTAATTCATCAAAAAGTTGTCAAATTCCGTGATATTATTCCGCTTTATACAGTAAATTCCGTTTTTATGACTGGATTCCGTGACTCCGTCTGTTCTGCATCGCGGAAATCACAGGGCTCTATTATATTGAGGTATTTTGCAACTTCAGTGTAGTAATCTATTGCTTCTTCAGCAAAGTCTGCTGCTGCCTTAACTTTGAGAGACAGCTGAAGCGTGATCAGTGAAGCAGCTCTAGTCAGCGAGTGCTCTCTCGGTGTGAGAGTGCAACACTTTCAGTGCCTCAGCTTTGCGCTCGTGACTCCCAACAAATCAGATGTGCGGGGACATTAGTCTAGTCTACAGAGTGGTGAGTTCCGACAAAGGTGGCTGCGTCAGAGCCAAATATAGCGCATTTCAAAATAAAATAATTTTATCGGCAAATCGGTTTGGAAAATGGCCGATACCGATAACCATAAAAATGCTTAATATTGGCGCCGATAATCGGCCAGGCCGATAATCGGTCGACCCCTATCTATGAATTTACCAGGAGGTATTTGAAAATAAGTTGTGAATAGGAAAGTAAAAGGAATAGTTCACCCAAACAGGAAAATGAATTCACTTCATGTCGTTAAAAATCTGTATGGCTTAAGGGAATTTTTTTTTGTGAAGAAAAAAATGAAATGAAAGATAAATAATAAAAACAATCAACAAATGTACACTACATACATAAAAAAAACACACAAATAAAGCATATTACAAGTCTTTCCCATGAAGATGAGTAAATACATTTTCATTTCTGAGTTAACTTTTTCTTCAGTTTATTAATGAATTGCATTAAAAGGAAAAATGTTACACCTGGCCTAGTTTTAGATAGGAACATTCACCAATCCGCCTACTCCTTATTCAAATCCACACCAATTAGTCTCCATCTCTAAAAAAAAAACTTTTCTACCTCAGGTGATTTCCCTGTGGTTTAATTAGCAAAGATCAAATTCATAATTCTGCATTTATTTTTCCAGCATGTCCATGTATATTATTGGAAGCTGTGACTCAGAAGAGTCCCAAGAGTGGAAATTCCTCAACATACCTCATTAGACGGCCTCCACACTTTGCCTTCTCCCAGTCTGATTAACTTTTGAGCTAGCAACTAAAAATGCTGTGATCAGTGAACTGAAGATCAGTGCTGGAAGGCTATTAACAACAGCCCCGTTCAGCTGAAAGTCTTTTAATAGGGGGAAATACACGGGATTGTGATTTAATGACCTTTGACTTTGTGATGAATGAAATACTTTGGTCATTAGCATACTAACATGGTCATACAGACAGCCCACCTTCTTCAAAGGTTAAGATACAGTGCGTATTGATATTGTGTGTATTTACAGCATCAGGACCAGTGTCTATTATAATGAAAATGATTTGTAATGGGATATTACTGCACATACTGAATTTCTTTCACTTGAACATTGGTAAATAGAGTTGTTTTCTCTCTCATGCTTTAAGTGCAATAAACTCTTAAGTTTACTCTTTTCAACAAAACCATTATTCAAAAAGATTTCAGCAATTCAATAAAAATTTTAGAACATATGACGAGTTGTGTGTTAAACTTTGATCTGCATTTTGGACCGCAAAAGTCTCATGTGAAAAGCTAGCAGATTTACTTTAAAGGGGACCTATTATGCCCCTTTTCACAAGATGTAAAATAAGGCTCTGATGTCCCCAGAGTGTGTATGTGAAGTTTCAGCTCAAAATACCCCACAGATAATTTTTTACAGCATGTTTAAATCGTCACTTTTTGGGGCTGAGAAAAACACACCGTTTTAGTGTGTCTCCTTTAATGAGCTGCTGGTTCACGGCACAGGGGGCGGAGCCTAACCAGCTCGTGCTCAGTGAACAATCTCAACTCACGGAAAGATGATAATATCAAACCAGTATAAGAAGTGCGTAGGTACATAACCAAATTCGGTAGAGTTGAGGGAGCATTTTTCAAAGACAAAATGAACCCACCTCGTCTTCAGCGGTTGGCTCAGATTTCAGGAGTAAATAGAGAGAGCTATGTGAATGAATACATCCAGCCACAACACCTTCAACGCTTGGGAGACATTCTCATTAGTGCAGCAATGGCGGATGTGTACAACTTGCTGTGAACTCGATCAGGGCGGGTCTAAGTTAAAACGGCAATGTCTGTCAACACTCGTGGGCGTGGCCTCTGGCTTTAGTGACGTCACTAAAGCCGCATTCTGAAAACAGGTCGTTGGGAGACACTGCTTATGATTTATGGGGATTTAAAAAAAAAAGGAGTGAATGGATTTTTATCACTGTAGGGTGGTTGTGTACACAGTACACATTTATGTCCAAACACCTTACAAAAGTGAATTTTGCATAATAGGTCCCCTTTAAAAAAAGTCTAATTAGTATAGACAAAAAAAAAAGAATTAGCTATATGGCAATAAATCAAACTATTTTTCTGAAAGATGCTGAACTTTTTCTCCGTTTTAAGATATCTTGTATGTGAGTATTTTGTTCTGTCAGAAACATTTTTCAAAGGCTCGTATTTGGGCATATACCGGGTTTAGCACAAGTTAAGCTTAGTCGACAGCACTTGTGGCATATGTGGATTACCACAAAAATAATTGTTGCATAATTTACAATGGAAGTGAATGTGGTAAACATTAAAATAATAAACCTTTCAATAATATAGTCACAAAATATAGATACTATGCATGTTAACATGATTATAGTGTGGAAGAATCACTTACTAACCTTTTCCGTTTGAAGTTATATCTAATTTTACAACTTTGTTGCCCTGATAACGTAATGCTGTAAACCTAAAATGTGTTTAAATTTGTTCCTACCTAAAAAGCTTATTAGTATAAGCTTCACATTAATGTTTTAAAATTGGCCAGATTTACGGTACTTCCATTGCGCAACATGTGCCTCACTGTAACCTTGATTTGCAAGGGAAAAGAAAAAACAAATCTTGGTGTTGATTGAACTTATTTTGTATCGAACCCTGGAATGTTCCTATAAAAATGCTAATAAACATAAGGTTGGTTAATGTTGCTCAGAGACTTCATAAATATCTCAGATCAACACAAGAGCCATCGTAACTAACCCACATCGGCCCGGGCACCGATTCCAGTTGCTTCTATCTCTGGCCTCAGCCTGGATTTTGTGGCTGGCCCTTCAGATTACAATCTGCAAACTGGAAATAAATGGAATAGTGGAAGGAGGACAGGTCTTGATGCAGGTTCTCAATGTGACATGGCCAGCCTGAGGCTAGCCTTTGAATCTCTCGTCAGTGCTGAGCTAGTACGCTGAAGACAGGACTCTCACCATCAATCACATCTATCTCTGTGCAAATGGCTTAGACCTACTTCACTTACCCTTACTGGAAAAATACTCCCCTCTAAATCAAAGTGGGAATAGCATTCCCTCCATCTCCTTCTGGCTGATTAGGTTATTTAACAACACTGAGCGGAGCACAGCATACAGCCAATGCATACAAATGCAGAGATGTAAATCTGTGTACATAGCGCTGACTATGAGCCATGACAGAGCTGTTCACTATGTCTGAGACTTATGATTAAAAGTTCAAGAACTTCAACCATTTGTAGACACAGACACACAGAGGCACTCAACCCTCTCAAATGACAATGTCTGATTAGACAGATCTGATTAAATAGACATGCAGGCAGAACGATAAAATGACAGACAGATAGAATGATAGATCAAAGGACAAATAGAATGACAGAATGATAGAACAACAGACATATCTAATGGCAGTAAGAACGATAGAATGACAGACAGACATAAAACGACAGATAGAACGGCAGATAACAGACAGATAGAACGACAGACAGACAGATAGAATGATAGACAGAACGAAAGAACGACAGACAGAAAGAATGACAGATAGAATGACAGACAGACAGATAGAATGATAGATAGAACAATAGACATAGAATGAAAGAACGACAGATAAAAAGACAGATAAAACAATAGAACAGACAGATAGAATGACAGACAGACTAAATGACAAATAGAACGATAGAATGACAGGCAGACAGATAGTCTGACAGATATATACAATGATAGATACAGATAGAACGGAAGACAGACAGAATAATAGAAAGACAGACAGATAAAATGATAGATACAGACAGAATGACAGACAGATAGAACGATCGAGCGACAGACAGACAGAACGATAGAGCGACAGACAGACAGATAGAACGATAGAGCGATAAACAGATAGAACGAAAGAGCGACAGACAGATAGAACGATAGAGCGACAGACAGATAGAACAATAGAGCGACAGACAGATAGAACGATAGACAGATAGAACGATAGAGTGACAGACAGACAGAACGATAGAGCGACAGACAGATAGAGCGACAGACAGACAGATAGAACGATAAAGCGATAAACAGATAGAACGATAGAGCGACAGACAGATAGAACAATAGAGCGACAGACAGATAGAACGATAGACAGATAGAACGATAGAGTGACAGACAGACAGAACGATAGAGCGACAGACAGATAGAGCGACAGACAGACAGATAGAACGATAGAGCGATAAACAGATAGAACGATAGAGCGACAGACAGATAGAACAATAGAGCGACAGACAGATAGAACAATAGACAGATAGAACGATAGAGTGACAGACAGACAGAACGATAGAGCGACAGACAGATAGAGCGACAGACAGACAGATAGAACGATAGAGCGATAAACAGATAGAACGAAAGAGTGACAGACAGATAGAACGATAGACAGATAGAACGATAGAGCGACAGACAGATAGAACGATAGACAGATAGAACGATAGAGCGACAGACAGATAGAACGAAAGAATGACAGATAGAATGACAGACAGACAGATAGAATGATAGATAGAACAATAGACATAGAATGAAAGAACGACAGATAAAAAGACAGATAAAACGATAGAACAGACAGATAGAATGACAGACAGACTGAATGACAAATAGAACGATAGAATGACAGGCAGACAGATAGTCTGACAGATATATACAATGATAGATACAGATAGAACGGAAGACAGACAGAATAATCGAAAGACAGACAGATAAAATGATAGATACAGACAGAATGACAGACAGATAGAACGATCGAGCGACAGACAGAAAGATAGAACGATAGAGCGATAAACAGATAGAACGAAAGAGCGACAGACAGATAGAATGATAGACAGATAGAACGATAGAGCGACAGACAGTTAGAACGATAGACAGATAGAACGATAGACAGATAGAACGATAGAGTGACAGACAGACAGAACGATAGAGCGACAGACAGAGCGACAGACAGACAGATAGAACGATAGAGCGATAAACAGATAGAACGAAAGAGTGACAGACAGATAGAACGATAGACAGATAGAACGATAGAGCGACAGACAGATAGAACGATAGACAGATAGAACGATAGAGCGACAGACAGATAGAACGAAAGAATGACAGACAGACAGAACGATAGAGCGACAGACAGACAGATAGAACGATAGAGCGAAAGACAGATAGAACGATAGAGCGACAGACAGACAGATAGAACAATAGTGACAGACAGATAGAACAATAGAATGACAGACAGATAGAACGATAGAGCGACAGACAGATAGAGCGACAGACAGACATAACGATAGAGCAACAGACAGACAGATAGAACGATAGAGCGATAGCCAGATAGAACGAAAGAATGATAGACAGATAGAACGATAGAGTGATAGACAGATAGAACGATAGAGTGACAGACAGATAGAACGATAGTGATAGACAGATAGAACGATAGAGCGATAGACAGATAGAACGATAGAGCGATAGCCAGATAGAACGAAAGAATGATAGACAGATAGAACGATAGAGTGATAGACCTATAGAACGATAGAGTGACAGACAGATAGAACGATAGAGCGACAGACACAGGTAGAACGATAGAGCGATAGACAGATAGAACAATAGAATGACAGACAGATAGAACAATAGAATGACAGACAGATAGAACGATAGAGCGATAGACAGATAGAACACTAGATTGACAGACAGATAGAACGATAGAGCTATAGACAGATAGAACAATAGATTGACAGACAGATAGAACGATAGAGCTATAGACAGATAGAACAATAGATTGACAGACAGATAGAACGATAGAGCGACAGACAGATAGAACGAAAGAATGATAGACAGATAGAACGATAGAGCGATAGACAGATAGAACAATAGAGTGACAGACAGATAGAACGATAGAGCGACAGACAGACATATAGAACGATAGAGCGATAGACAGATAGAACAATAGAATGACAGACAGATAGAACAATAGAATGACAGACAGATAGAACGATAGAGCGACAGACAGATAGAACAATAGATTGACAGACAGATAGAACGATAGAGCGACAGACAGATAGAACGATAGAGCGACAGACAGAGCGACAGACAGATAGAATGATAGAGCGACAGACAGATAGAACGACAGACAGACAGATAGAACGATAGAGCGATAGACAGATAGAACAATAGAATGACAGACAGATAGAACGATAGAGCGACAGACAGATAGAGTGACAGACAGACAGATAGAGCGACAGACAGATAGAACGATAGAGCGACAAATAGAACGAAAGAATGACAGACAGATAGAACAATAGAATGACAGACAGATAGAATGATAGTGTGACAGACAGATAGAGTGACAGACAGAAAGATAGAACGATAGACAGATAGAACGATAGAGCGACAGACATATAGAACGATACACAGATAGAACAATAGAGTGACAGACAGATAGAACGATAGACAGATAGAACGATAGAGCGACAGACAGATAGAACGATAGACAGATAGAACGATAGAGTGACAGACAGATAGAACGATAGAGCGACAGACAGATAGAACGATAGACAGATAGAACGATAGAGCGACAGACAGATAGAGTGACAGACAGACAGATAGAGCGATAGACAGATAGAATGATAGAGCGACAGACAGATAGAACGATAGAGCGACAGACAAATAGAACAATAGAATGACAGACAGATAGAACAATAGAGTGACAGATAGATAGAACGATAGAGTGACAGACAGATAGAACGATAGAGCGACAGACAGATAGAGCGACAGACAGACAGATAGAACGATAGACAGATAGAACGATAGAGTGACAGACAGATAGAACGATAGTGTGACAGACAGATAGAGCGAAAGAATGATAGATAGATAGAACAATAGAGCGACAGACAGACAGATAGAACGATAGAGCGACAGACAGATAGAACGATAGAGCGACAGACAGATAGAACAATAGAATGACAGACAGATAGAACAATAGAGTGACAGACAGATAGAACGATAGAGTGACAGACAGATAGAGCGATAGAGCGATAGACAGATAGAGCGATAGAGCGACAGACAGATAGAGCGACAGACAGACAGATAGAACGATAGACAGATATAACGATAGAGTGACAGACAGATAGAACGATAAAGTGACAGACAGATAGAACGATAGTGTGACAGACAGACAGAGCGAAAGAATGACAGATAGATAGAACAATAGAGCGACAGACAGACAGATAGAACGAAAGAGCGACAGACAGATAGAACGATAGAGCGACAGACAGATAGAACAATAGAATGACAGACAGATAGAACAATAGAGTGACAGACAGATAGAACGATAGAGTGACAGACAGATAGAACGATAGAGCGACAGACAGATAGAGCGATAGAGCGATAGACAGATAGAGCGATAGAGTGACATACAGATAGAGCGACAGACAGACAGATAGAACGATAGAGTGACAGACAGATAGAACGATACAGCGACAGACAGATAGAGCGATAGAGCGACAGAGAGATAGAGCGATAGAGTGACAGACAGATAGAGCGACAGACAGACAGATAGAACGATAGAGTGACAGACAGATAGAACGATAGAGCGACAGACAGATAGAGCGATAGTGTGACAGACAGATAGAGCGAAAGAATGACAGATAGATAGAGCAATAGAATGACAGACAAATAGAGCGACAGACAGACAGATAGAACGATAGAGTGCCAGATAGATAGAACGATACTGACAGACAGATAGAACGATAGAGTGACAGACAGATAGTACGATAGAGCGACAGACAGATAGAGCGACAGACAGACAGATAGAACGATAGAGTGACAGACAGATAGTACGATAGAGCGACAGACAGATAGAGCGACAGACAGACAGATAGAACGATAGAGTGACAGACAGATAGAACGATAGTGTGACAGACAGATAGAGCGAAAGAATGACAGATAGATAGAACAATAGAGCGACAGACAGACAGATAGAACGATAGTGTGACAGATAGATAGAACAATAGAGCGACAGACAGATAGAGTGACAGACAGATAGAACGATAGTGATAGACAGATAGAACGATAGAGCGACAGACAGATAGAACAATAGAATGACAGACAGATAGAACAATAGAGTGACAGACAGATAGAACGATAGAGTGACAGACAGATAGAACGATAGAGCGACAGACAGATAGAGCGATAGAGCGACAGACAGATAGAGCGATAGAGCGACAGACAGATAGAGCGACAGACAGACTGATAGAACGATAGACAGATAGAACGATAGAGTGACAGACAGAGAACGATAAAGTGACAGACAGATAGAGCAATAGAATGACAGACAAATAGAACGATAGAGTGACAGACAGATAGTACGATAGAGTGACAGACAGATAGAACGATAGTGTGACAGACAGATAGAGCGAAAGAATGACAGATAGATAGAGCAATAGAATGACAGACAAATAGAACGATAGAGTGACAGACAGATAGTACGATAGAGCGACAGACAGATAGAGCGACAGACAGACAGATAGAGCGACAGACAGAGAGCGACAGACAGACAGATAGAACGATAGAGTGACAGACAGATAGAACGATAGAGTGACAGACAGATAGAACGATAGTGTGACAGACAGATAGAGCGAAAGAATGACAGATAGATAGAACAAGAGCGACAGACAGACCGAACGATACTGTGACAGATAGATAGAACAATAGAGCGACAGACAGACAGACAGATAGAACGATAGAGTGACAGACAGATAGAACGATAGACAGATAGAACGATAGAGTGACAGACAGACAGAACGATAGACAAATAGAACAATAGAGCGACAGACAGACAGAACGATAGTGTGAGAGACAGATAGAACGATAGAGTGACAGACAGATAGAACGATAGTGACAGACAGATAGAACGATAGAGCGACAGACAGACAGAACGATAGACAGATAGAACGATAGAGTGACAGACAGAGAACGATAAAGTGACAGACAGATAGAGCAATAGAATGACAGACAAATAGAACGATAGAGTGACAGACAGATAGTACGATAGAGTGACAGACAGACAGATAGAACGATAGTGTGACAGACAGATAGAGCGAAAGAATGACAGATAGATAGAGCAATAGAATGACAGACAAATAGAACGATAGAGTGACAGACAGATAGTACGATAGAGCGACAGACAGATAGAGCGACAGACAGACAGATAGAGCGACAGACAGAGAGCGACAGACAGACAGATAGAACGATAGAGTGACAGACAGATAGAACGATAGAGTGACAGACAGATAGAACGATAGTGTGACAGACAGATAGAGCGAAAGAATGACAGATAGATAGAACAAGAGCGACAGACAGACCGAACGATACTGTGACAGATAGATAGAACAATAGAGCGACAGACAGACAGACAGATAGAACGATAGAGTGACAGACAGATAGAACGATAGTGACAGACAGATAGAACAATAGAGCGACAGACAGACAGAACGATAGACAGATAGAACGATAGAGTGACAGACAGACAGAACGATAGACAAATAGAACAATAGAGCGACAGACAGACAGAACGATAGTGTGACAGACAGATAGAACGATAGTGACAGACAGATAGAACGATAGAGCGACAGACAGACAGAACGATAGACAGATAGAACGATAGAGCGACAGACAGACAGAACGATAGTGTGACAGACAGATAGAACGATAGAGTGACAGACAGATAGAACGATAGAGTGACAGACAGATAGAACGATAGTGTGACAGACAGATAGAACGATAGAGTGACAGACAGATAGAACGATAGAGTGACAGACAGATAGAACGATAGAGTGACAGACAGATAGAACGATAGAGTGACAGACAGATAGAACGATAGAGTGACAGACAGATAGAACGATAGAGCGACAGACAGATAGAACGATAGAGTGACAGACAGATAGAACGATAGTGACAGACAGATAGAACGATAGAGCGACAGACAGACAGAACGATAGACAGATAGAACGATAGAGCGACAGACAGACAGAACGATAGTGTGACAGACAGATAGAACGATAGAGTGACAGACAGATAGAACGATAGTGACAGACAGATAGAACGATAGAGCGACAGACAGATAGAACGATAGAGTGACAGACAGATAGAACGATAGTGACAGACAGATAGAACGATAGAGCGACAGACAGACAGAACGATAGTGTGACAGACAGATAGAACGATAGACAGATAGATAGAACGATAAACAGATAGAACGATAGAGCGACAGACAGACAGAACGATAGACAGATAGAACGATAGAGCGACAGACAGACAGAACGATAGACAGATAGAACAATAGAGCGACAGACAGATAGAACGATAGTGACAGACAGATAGAACGATAGAGCGACAGACAGACAAAACGATAGACAGATAGAACGATAGAGTGACAGACAGATAGAACGATAGAGTGACAGACAGATAGAATGATAGAGAGACAGATAGAACGATAGTGTGACAGACAGATAGAGCGACAGACAGACAGACAGATAGAACGATAGAGTGACAGACAGATAGAACGATAGTGACAGACAGATAGAACGATAGAGCGACAGACAGATAGAGCGACAGACAGACAGATAGAACGATAGACAGATAGAACGATAGAGCGACAGACAGACAGATAGAGCGATAGACAGAACGATAGAGCGACAGACAGACAGATAGAGCGATAGACAGAACGATAGAGCGACAGACAGATAGAGCGACAGACAGACAGATAGAACGATAGACAGATAGAACGATAGAGCGACAGACAGACAGATAGAGCGATAGACAGATAGATAGAACGATAGACAGATAGAACAATAGAGCGACAGACAGACAGAACGATAGTGTGACAGACAGATAGAACGATAGACAGATAGATAGAACGATAGACAGATAGAACAATAGAGCGACAGACAGACAGATAGAACGATAGACAGATAGAACGATAGAGCGACAGACAGACAGATAGAACGATAGACAGATAGATAGAACGATAGACAGATAGAACAATAGAGCGACAGACAGACAGAACGATAGTGTGACAGACAGATAGAACGATAGACAGATAGATAGAACGATAAACAGATAGAACGATAGAGCGACAGACAGACAGAACGATAGACAGATAGAACGATAGAGCGACAGACAGACAGAACGATAGACAGATAGAACAATAGAGCGACAGACAGATAGAACGATAGTGACAGACAGATAGAACGATAGAGCGACAGACAGACAAAACGATAGACAGATAGAACGATAGAGTGACAGACAGACAGAACGATAGTGTGACAGACAGATAGAATGATAGAGAGACAGATAGAACGATAGTGTGACAGACAGATAGAGCGACAGACAGACAGACAGATAGAACGATAGAGTGACAGACAGATAGAACGATAGTGACAGACAGATAGAACGATAGAGCGACAGACAGATAGAGCGACAGACAGACAGATAGAACGATAGACAGATAGAACGATAGAGCGACAGACAGACAGATAGAGCGATAGACAGAACGATAGAGCGACAGACAGACAGATAGAGCGATAGACAGAACGATAGAGCGACAGACAGATAGAGCGACAGACAGACAGATAGAACGATAGGTCAACTTGCACTTTGGTCAACAGTGTTGTTTTTAAGGTGCTTTATAAATAAAAGATTGATTGATTGATTGATTGATTGATTGATTGATTGATTGATTGATTGATTGATTGATAGACAGATAGAACGATAGAGTGACAGACAGATAGAACGATAGAGTGACAGACAGATAGAACGATAGTGACAGACAGATAGAACGATAGGGCGAGAAACAGACAGACAGAACGATAGTGTGACAGACAGATAGAACGATAGACAGATAGATAGAACGATAAACAGATAGAACGATAGAGCGACAGACAGACAGAACGATAGACAGATAGAACGATAGAGCGACAGACAGACAGAACGATAGACAGATAGAACAATAGAGCGACAGACAGATAGAACGATAGTGACAGACAGATAGAACGATAGAGCGACAGACAGACAAAACGATAGACAGATAGAACGATAGAGTGACAGACAGATAGAACGATAGAGTGACAGACAGATAGAATGATAGAGAGACAGATAGAACGATAGTGTGACAGACAGATAGAGCGACAGACAGACAGACAGATAGAACGATAGAGTGACAGACAGATAGAACGATAGTGACAGACAGATAGAACGATAGAGCGACAGACAGATAGAGCGACAGACAGACAGATAGAACGATAGACAGATAGAACGATAGAGCGACAGACAGACAGATAGAGCGATAGACAGAACGATAGAGCGACAGACAGACAGATAGAGCGATAGACAGAACGATAGAGCGACAGACAGATAGAGCGACAGACAGACAGATAGAACGATAGACAGATAGAACGATAGAGCGACAGACAGACAGATAGAGCGATAGACAGATAGATAGAACGATAGACAGATAGAACAATAGAGCGACAGACAGACAGAACGATAGTGTGACAGACAGATAGAACGATAGACAGATAGATAGAACGATAGACAGATAGAACAATAGAGCGACAGACAGACAGATAGAACGATAGACAGATAGAACGATAGAGCGACAGACAGACAGATAGAACGATAGACAGATAGATAGAACGATAGACAGATAGAACAATAGAGCGACAGACAGACAGAACGATAGTGTGACAGACAGATAGAACGATAGACAGATAGATAGAACGATAAACAGATAGAACGATAGAGCGACAGACAGACAGAACGATAGACAGATAGAACAATAGAGCGACAGACAGATAGAACGATAGTGACAGACAGATAGAACGATAGAGCGACAGACAGACAAAACGATAGACAGATAGAACGATAGAGTGACAGACAGATAGAACGATAGAGTGACAGACAGATAGAATGATAGAGAGACAGATAGAACGATAGTGTGACAGACAGATAGAGCGACAGACAGACAGATAGAACGATAGAGTGACAGACAGATAGAACGATAGTGACAGACAGATAGAACGATAGAGCGACAGACAGATAGAGCGACAGACAGACAGATAGAACGATAGACAGATAGAACGATAGAGCGACAGACAGACAGATAGAGCGATAGACAGAACGATAGAGCGACAGACAGACAGATAGAGCGATAGACAGAACGATAGAGCGACAGACAGATAGAGCGACAGACAGACAGATAGAACGATAGACAGATAGAACGATAGGTCAACTTGCACTTTGGTCAACAGTGTTGTTTTTAAGGTGCTTTATAAATAAAAGATTGATTGATTGATTGATAGACAGATAGAACGATAGAGCGACAGACAGACAGATAGAGCGATAGACAGAACGATAGAGCGACAGACAGACAGATAGAGCGATAGACAGAACGATAGAGTGACAGACAGATAGAGCGACAGACAGACAGATAGAGCGTAAGAATGACAGACAGATAGAACAATAGAGTGACAGACAGATAGAACGATAGACAGAGAGATAAATGTTCATTAGGAGGAGGACACTAGTTACTGCTGTTGTCAAGCTTGCACTTTTCACTCTTCCTCTTTGCTGAGATCATCAGGTAAATGGGCTTTGTGGATATCAATAATGCCCTGACAGGCCACCTTTCTTAGCAGCCTTCTAAGTCATTACTGGGACACGTACGAAGCAGGGGGCAGCGGTCAGGAAATGAGTGAATATTTAAGCAGGGACAGAAAATGAGCCGGACGGGGCTTTAATATGTCCTGCTGTATTCTGTGCTCTCAGCTCTGGGAGTGCATTCCAATTAGCTCATTCAGTGGAGGCGCAGCAGAAACATCAGCATTCACCAAAAGATGCTTTATCAACTCCATCTTTCATTACTGAGATTAAAAATCCCTGGGCCATGTAACTCCAAATCCTCTTGTAAGTGACGGACACTGCTTACAAACTAAGTGGTGGGTTGACTGAGGTGGGTTGGCTGATCTATATAACCATATGTATACCTTAGTAAACCATTTACTGCAGCAGCCTTTACTTTGTTTGTTATTTTTGACAAATTGTATATGCTCAGCAGCAGCAGATCTTGTCCGCCAAAATCAAGTATGTATATTTCATGCCCCATGCCAATAAATGCTGGTTGAAATGTATCCACTCCAAGAGTAGTCAGAACTGAACATAATATCCACCAAGCAAATGTAGCTATTTTTAATTCTGCATCCCTCCTACCCCCTTAAAATGGTGTTTTTTGCTGGTCCCACTTCAGAGACCATTTGACTGTCTGTGAATGAGAATTAAAATCAAACACTTTTGGAGTACCATAATATATTGAACTGATATTTAATTAAATGTAGAATTAAAATCGAAGAATTATTTTAATTTATGAACTGCAAACTGTAAAAATGTAATAGTCCTGAAAAATATTAACACCCAAGACGTGGGTCTTTCCCAAGTAAAATGTCTATCTGGTTATAAAATATATATAATGCTAACAGTGGTGTAAAGTAACGAATTACAAATACTCTCGTTACTGTAATTGAGTAGTATTTTTTAGGAATTGTACTTTTTTAAGTAGTTTTAAAACAGTGTACTTTTACTTTTACTTGAGTACATTTTAAGTGTTGTATCGGTACTTTTACTGGGCTATTTTCCCTGAACCTGCCGTCGCTACATTTATATTAATATTTATTTTTATAATAAGTCATCATGTGACTCATGCGTGATTCCCGTCAAATCAAATCGCGCGCAGAAAACTTTGCATCAAACCAGCATCAACAGACTTCGAGACACCTGGCGCCAATTTATTTTGTTCACGAAGTGACTTTCGGAGTGGATCTTGAGCATGGAGGAAGTTCATGCATTCGTGTCTTCATATAGGCAAAAAAACAGCGCAAGCGTCACACGTGCTTCAGTGTGTGTGTGTGGTAAATTAAACTGCACGTCGGCTGCACCATTCGTTCACACAGAACATGCAGGATTCGAATTTAAATTTTCTTTGTGGTTTAATATTCACACACACACACTATATCGCGATTTGATTTCAAGTGCACTGAACTGCTTTCTATTTATTCCTCAAAAAAATTACAAATTCCGTGACATTTCGCGTTATACAATAAATTCCTTTTTTATGACTGGATTTTGTCAGCATTTTAGGGGGGGCGGGGGTAGTCCAAAAAAAATGGTTGGGGGAACGCTGTATTTTTAGTGCTAGCAGTCAAAAATAAAACTGTTGGAGAAATATTGAAATAGCCTACTGTTTCTTTTTTTCTATGAATCTGTGATAAAAGAGTAAGCTACATTTTCAATTTGCAGGGTACAAGGTGGACTAACATTCATAGCATAATACTCACTACTCACTACTCTTGAGTACTTTTAAAAGGGCTACTTTTTACTCCTACTTTGAGTAGTATTTAGAACAGGTACTTTTACTCTACTCTCACTACATTTTTTGACAAGTAACAGTACTTTTACTTGAGTATGCTTTTTCAGTACTCTTTCCACCACTGAATGCTAAATAGGGTTGCAAAATTAAAATTAAATAAAACAGCCCTTTAGATATTTAGTTTGACCTCCTGATGTTGACAATCAATATTTTCTGGAGGCTATAGTGATAGTTCACACAAAAATGAAAATGTTTACTCATTTACTCACCCTTATGTTGTTCCAAACCTTCATGAGTTTCTTTCTTCTGTGGAACACAAAAGAAGATATATTTTTTAAGAATGCTGTTAACCAAGAAGTTTTGATTACCATTCATTTGGTTACCAGTTCATCTTCCACTGTACGGAGAAAACCACAGAGTGGTGCAGGGATGATGTCAAAACCTGGAAGACTAACTTCGCCACTGGTTCCCTCATGATTTTCCTATGGCTTTTTAAAAAAAAATTTTTTTTAATAAAAATAAGATCAATCTAAAAAAAAGTCCTTATTTCACTCATCTTTTTTTTTTTTAAAGTCCCCATGAATTCAAAATTGACCATACTTACTTTGTTTGTCTAAATTGATCGTTTTGTAGTGAACAATTCATCCAAGCAAGTCAATCCACACAAAAAAAATGTTTTGGCTAAGTAATCTTTAATCAAAATCAGAAATTTCCCCTCGCCTCTGCATTGGAGGACCTTCCCTGATGACGTAGGTTTGACGGTTTGGGTGTCTGCTTAACATCCGTAATCACGCCCCTCCAACTGACAGTAGACAGGCTGCATGAAAACACCTACTTTTCTAGATCCAATCAGGTGCTAGTTGGGAAAAAAAGCCACGCCCACTATTTTGCCTCATTTAGTATTCCGTTTCTCTCGGAAATACGTCACAACACTGGAGAAAAGTCGTTTGCAACTTCCGGTTCACGGGGACTTTAAAACATTATAAAGATCCATAGGAGAATTTTAAGGTTTTCGCATCATCCCTCCTCACCACTCTATTTCTCAAAATATGGTGAGTATAGGTGAAGTAATGGTGAGTAAAGGTGAGTAAATGATTAAAGAAATGTCATTTTTGAAGTTTGTTACTTGAAATTTTCATTTGTGGACTATCCCTTTAAGCACCCCTTTCACTAACTAATTTATTTAAACAAACAAAGAACAGCAACTTTTTTTAAGTTTCATATACCATTTTGTACCCTATTCATAAAAAGTGCCTTTTGCTCTACTTCCTCTGGTCAGAAGATAGGCTACTCGTTCAGCGAACTGAATGTCTGCCTGTCTTTTCTTTGTCTTGTGGGGTCACTCCCGTGCCCCGACCGCCTGGTCTGAGTGATTTCCAGGGGCCAGCATTATTTCAGTAAAACGGGCCCATTACATTGCTTAAGGGCCTTGCGTGTCACAGCAGCCTGAAAGACGAAGACTCTGGGACAGTCCCTACACTTGATGAATCAATCGATCAACAGAAGGTGGACCGCAGTTAAGTGTGCAATGCATAAACTGATTCAATATATATTACCTGATACTGAGAGTTGCAGCTAAGAACAACAATTTTTTTTCAACCAGATGCACATCCATATTTCTGCTTAATATCAGGAAAACAAAAAAACACAGTGGCTATGCTACTCTCAAAAAAACCCAACTCTCTCTCCTCTTCAATTTTTCTGCCTCCAGAGAAGCTAAAAATACACTGTCGCTACTGCAGTCAACCAGCATTTGTGCTACAGCCTACACACACAGACAGCCTTGGTTCAAGGCACAGCATCATCATACCCAGCTTTCATGTGTGTGTCTGGATGGGTTTCAGTGATAATAGTTTCATAACAGAATTATTATTCTCCTAGGAAGAGGATTGGCACAAAGGGCACCTGACAGCTAATTCATCTGTTCCTGTTATTGCCAATTTTACCACTGAGATTAAGGGAGAGTGAGAGCAAACAAATGCCACTCCTAAATGCAAAAAGATTCATTTATTAGCTCTGGGTGGCTTTATTAGGTATTAATATTGTGATTTGGGACAAAAACACATTCATCACTGTAACAGTTGGACAAGAGCTGGAATAAGAACAACAAAATAATGGTTTCATCAACTATACCTTGTGGTTGTCTTCTCTGAAATGAACAGAGAGAATCTGTAGCTTGTGAATCAAAGATGTCGGTTTGTGTGTTTCAGGAAGTTGGGAATGCAGCATGGGATGCTCTGGGAGCCAACAGCGTGGTGGATGACCTCCAGCATGCGGCCGTCACAGCTGGACCTCACGCTCGTGGCCATCCGCCGTTTCTAACTAAGGGTGAGAAGTTAATAACAATAATATATTCAATTTGTTGATTTGTTTATAATTTGTAGAAGTACAGGAACAGATTACATGAAACTCATCCGAGAAACATCTCCGAGTGTTGTTCTTTGCTCGGTTTTTAACAAAAAGGAAACGTTCAAATCGCTTAAAACAGACGCGATAGCTGATTGGAACGAGTGATGTTCGACGGCAGCATCCATCTTTGTAATGTAGGCTACAAAATCTGCTTCAAAATCCCAGCGCTGTTGTCATTGTGTAAAGCCCGCCCCAACGTTTCTGATTGGTGCCTCGATTTCGGCGGATTGGAAATGGGCTTGAATGAGCTCTTTGCCAGACTTACTTTCAGAGCAAATCTAAATTTGCCGGAAGTTGTCTGGGTTTTCCCAGGCTAACCCAACATGCCATTGTCGTGTAAACGAATGGTCAAAACACATTACGTTGTACGTTTTTAGTTGAAAATGGTGTTGTGTAAACAGCCCTTAAAAGGTCAGTGGTGGATGCGCTTGTAAATGTTAAAATGATTGCGATGGGCAATCAGATAAAAGAAGGCGGGGCTTACCGTTCACAGATGAAGAGTTCGAATTCCAACGTCTGGCTACGTTCACACAGCAGCACAATACGATTGTCAGTCCTGTATTTGAGTACTTAATACAGTTACGTTCACACCAAAGATGGGAGAAACTAAGCTTTCGAAACTTTCAATCAACTAAACCAATTGCTTCACAAAACGATTCATTGTTCCGAAGAAGAGCACGAAATGTCACACGCTACTGACGCCTGCTGGTCAGAACGGTGTGAATGCATCGAGAACTGCAGCCCAAACATGCATGAATTTTTTTTTACAAACCAATTGCAAATTTATTATTGAAAGTGTAATCTATTAAATGCAATTTAAAAAGAATCTAATAGCATTAAATATGAAGAGTCAGTCGGTATAATATTATTTATTAAATTGTTCTTGTTTTTTTTTTTATAGAGCTAGTTTAATCAGGCCTAATAAAAGACTATTAACTACAAATCTTAGTTTTTATTATACATATGTGTCAACAAAAACTACAAATGGATAAAATCGATCAGAGATCAGGTAAAAACCATAGACATTGGTTCATCATTGGTTAATCGCCCCTAGCGGCGAACCATTGACATTTCGAAACAGTTATGACGTCACGAAGCATCGTTTACTGAAATCACGTGACTTTGGCAGTTTGACGTTTGATACGCGCTCCGAATCATTATTTCGAAACAAAAGATTCACTCGATTCGACACACTGCTTCGTGAATCTTTTGTTCCGAAACAATGATTCGGAGCGCGTATCAAACATCACTAGTTCACGCACAGTACGGTTATTTACCGGAGTGAAAACCGCATTCTATAACCGGACTCACACCCGTAAATATTTAGGACTCACAACTGCATTCTCGGTTCTTGATCCAGTCGCTGTTCTCAGCTCCCTTCAGTTTTGTGTTCTATACGCGATTCTAATAATGCCGTGCGTGTTTACATCGAAGCTTCTAGTAAATAAAGATTTGATGGATAAACTCGTGGCTTAATTGGATTCTTGTTGTGTCAAAAGTGATAAGACTTTTCAATTTTATTGACATTTACCTTCTTTGATATTACTTTGGTCACTGTCACTGTGTTGCTGGTAAGAGAGGCTTGACTCTTCTTGTTGCACGTTCATAAAGACAGTATTCGAGATATGATACTGTAAATTGCTGTGACATTTCAAGTCTCACCTTTAACTTTGTAATAAATGCGGTTGTCAGTCCAAAAAAGAAAATGGCAGTATGTGAATGTAGCCTGGTAAGATCAGATGTATGTAGCTAGACATTTAATATTTGAGAAACAGAAATGTGTAATGCCCACACAGCAATATCCATCTATGCAAATTACTCAACTTTTTAAAATAAAGTTTTGGTGTTTATCGAAAATATGCTAAGTCATGTTCAAAACGTGACGACGCAAGTTTTGCATTGCGTACTGTGTGCATACTTTGAAATGCAATTAAAAAATGTTTGCCCATCAATCATAAAGGACTCATGCTTGCTTAGTGTACTTTGTACGTAAAGTAATCATCTTACCTTGATGACATCGTCATCCATCAAAACTTATGCAGTCGATGAAACGATGACAGTTTGTTGACGATCTTATTTGATATTTTCTGTTTAGTCCTTCTGTGGTTGACGGAGAGGTGGGGCATATGCGGCAGTTGGGCAGAGTATTAATAATCAGATATGGTCAAAAATGCCCTAATTTGATTTGTCAAAATGATTGAGAGGGCCATTGGCCAATCAAGTCAGAGAAGGCGGGCTTTAAAGTTTTAACCAATAAGAGCGGGAATTCTTGTGCGAGTCGCGACTCGCGATTCGATGCTTTGCTTCAGTTGTAACGGTCAAGGTAAACTACGTAGCTATTCTAACTAAACATTTAATATCTGATGACTGTTTTAGGACAAATGTTAAATGACCCACAGTTGACAAACAAATTACTCAACTTTTTTTTGTCATTTTGAATTTAAAATATATAAGTTACGTAATTAATGTACTGTGTAATTCGTATGTTACAGTAAGAATCATTTATATCGTCGTTTGCAGCATATTTATCAGTAATGTGTGCGTATTGCGAATGAAATTAATGAACCTGCTTTTAGAAAATGATTCATAAACTCAAAGTGGCTGAGTTATCATCGTCAGACTTAAATCAGAACACCTGTTGCTGTCACTCAAATGTTTTTACGTTGAATATATAGCCTATAAAATACAGTATATATCCAAAAAATATTTACTTACTAAAATTCTACTTACATAAAAAAAATGTTTATTCATTTTTAATTATCTTCTTTGAACAAGAAAATGTCTGCAGCCATTGTGTTTTGATATGTCTGTGCTTAATAAGTACTATATTGGTATAAAGTGTTCTACAGAAGCGTATTGCATTCACTTGAGGAAAAAAAATCTACTCTGTTTTTCTGAATTAACGAGTTAATTATCTCAGAATAACGAGATAATTCTCAAAATTAAGAGTAACTCATTAATTCATAAAAACAGAGTTAAAAAAATGTATCTCATAATTCTGAGATAATTAACTCGTTAATTCAGAAAAACAAGAGCAAAAACTTTTTTCCATGAAAAATTCTCTCGTAATTCTGAGATAATTAACTCGTTAATTCAGAAAAACAGAGCAAAAACTTTTTTTCGTGAAAAATTATCTCGTAATTCCGAGATAATTAACTCGTTAATTCAGAAAAACAGAGTAGATTTTTTTTCTTCAAGTGAATGCAATACGCTTCCGTAGTGTTCAAATGGTACACAGTTCCAAATCTTCCAGACATAACTGCTAACAGCAGGTTTCTCCTCGTGGATATTGTAATCTAATTTTGTAAGCGTTTGTGCCACTTGGTAGTTCATCTGTATTTGTCAAACCAGTGCATGCATTAAATACTGTCATTTGGCTCTACCGATACATAAAACTGCAAGTCATCAGCAAAAATTAATTCCTTTCATGTGTATAAATAATGCCTATGGGGATCATACACAATCTTTTCACCTACAATTTGTTTTTATGTTAAGGCTTTGAATAACTTATCTATGATGCTTCTGTAATGTTCGGTAAAGTTATATTTTGAGAATTTTTTTCTACCAGGGATCTGAGACAGTATTGTAGATTGACGTTTTACTTGACCACATGGAGCTGAAATCTAATAAAAAGCGAATGATAGTCATTTTGATCAGATAGTACATTCATTCCCTGACACTTATGAGATTCACTCATATCCTGCCATTTACTCTCTATCTCTCTCTCTCTCTCTCTCTCTCTCTCTCTCTCTCTAAATGAAATAGCACAATATTGCCAAAGCAATAGACATATACAAACATATTGATACCCAAGAGGGGGGGGGGGGGGGGCATGTATCTCTATCTCTCTCTCTCTCTCTCTTTCTCTCTCATTGACTGACTCTCTCTATTTCCCCGTCTCAGGTAATGACCAGGCATAGAACCAACCCTGGAGATGCCGAAGAGAAGAGATATTCTTGCCATCGTGTTAATTGTGTTACCATGGACCCTCCTCATCACTGTGTGGCACCAAAGTGCAATTGCCCCATTGCTTGCCATCCGAAAGGGTACCAACCTCTCTTACATATAATGATGATATGTGGTGTTGCAGTGCCAATTTTGTTATCAGTCAAAATGGGACAAATTTCTGCACAAAGCCTAATAGACTCTCTGATGAGTCGAGTCGATTTATTTGTGCTCACTTGAATATGGTCATGCTAGAAAATAAATTTGCATCTCATTATTCTCACTGCAAATTAAGTGCTAAACAATATTTTATTTTCCTGCTACTTCAATACAAATTTGTTTTCTCTCTAACCAACCACAAATCCGTGAGTTGAACGAGTGGACTTTGTCTTTCAGCTGTGTGCTATTTCATGTGAACTAATTTAGAAAAAAATCATTATGCATGTGGATAAAAACAAATCCCACTTTCTAACGCATTAGTTGAGGTTCATGAGCCTCACTTTAAAAGTCCACTGAAATTACCCAGCAGCTTCTCATTTATTCAACTGCAGAAGATTTCACCAATAAAACCACTCTCTGAGGAGCATTTCTGGTGGCTATAGGTCAAAATTACCAGTTTGCACGTCTACAATTTATTTTAGCACCCACATTAGAACACTTATTTAAGTGGATGATTCACATACACCAGCTGTACACATCCTGTTATTTATGGGGCATTTGGGCCAATCTAATGGCTTCACAACAAACAACTAGTCACTGAATAACCCTTAGCTCAACCTACAGGGAGAACCGTAGGACACGAAGATTTATACATCCTATATATATGCATGTCAATAGCATAAGCTTATGGAGATTTACAGATGTGAATTCATAGGACTTATCATGAAGCAATTAACGTGGGTTTGTATGATGCCTAGGAGGCAGTGAACATCTGGACTGTTAATGGAGTGCGCTAATCTACTGGTGCTAAAATGTCTGAAGTGAGAGCAGGGCACTAATTGAACAGTGATAAAGATCTGATATGTGAGGTGCCACCATCATTTCTGCCCTTAATGAGCTATCAGCAGGATTGTGCTGGAACTGCCCACACCATCATTTTGTGAAAATATTGTAGAATATATTTGGTAACTCTGTAATTATTTTAGCAACATCACTCCTGCATGATCATATAATCACACAAGAGGTTAAACTGAATAGTTCAGCCAAAACTGAAAATTCATTCTTTCCTGGAACAAAAAAAGAGAGATTTTTTTTAAGAATGTACCACTATGTCCTAAAAAGCTCTGAAACTACTCAATTGATATTAATAGACTGAAAATTAATGGACTGACGCAAAGGTCATTCAGCCCCAACCCCAATTAAACACATATGAACCAACAATTCAAACCTTGCATTCAAAAATGGCAATTTTAATACTTTGAAAAACAGTATGTGTACATATATCCTCCTAATTGATTGTTTTCATTCAACAGTAGGCTGATGACCTACTACTACCTAGAGATTCAGAAGTGCACATCAAATGGACACTTTACTATACCATGAGGCCACGGTAGAGGATGAGAAAAGCGATGCAATTGACACCGTAGGTCACATGAGAGTGACAACATGGCAGATGTAGATTCAAACCAAATGTACCTACTATACAGAATCTGATTTCAGATGCAGTTAAAGTTACTAGGTTTTTAAGGTCATAATAAGTATGTTGCCATGTCTCCAATTATGTCCACAGACCTGAAGAGTTTAGCTTTAACTTTCTCCGATTCATCTGCCTGTGTGCTTCTAGCAGTCCCAAAAACCTTGATTAGCTGGTTCAGGTGTGCTTATTGGAGCTAAACTCGGTCGACCTCATTGGAGTCCTCAGCCATAGACATGGGAATTGTTTCAAAACCATGTTTCTACCTAAACAAGTAGTTCTGTTTCAATGTCAGAATTTTTTTTAACAATTTCTACTGCTGATTACAGTCATTTTTTAGAAGAATTCAAGAATATTAATAAGCATCATTATAATTGATCTCCCCCTTTTACACTTTTATTTAAAATTCGTGATTATACATATTTTAAACCACTCAGGTTGCATTCCCAGTCTTTTAAGGCCAAACAATTGCTTTATGTGAGAGACACCAAATTTGATCATCCGCCTTAACACTCAAATCCCACGAACATTCATGACCTGCTGCCTAACGAAGCGCTACTACAGCTTAGAAGCCTAATGCTATAGTCATGAATAAAGCGAGTCATATTGACATTACTGGTGCTTTTATGGTGATACTTTTTATAAGTATGCCAAGATATTCTCCAAAATTTCTCCTTTTGCGCTTCACGAAAATGCAAAAATAGTTTATTTTTTGTCTGAACTATCCTGTAGAGAATCCAAGAGCAAATCATACAGAACCTGTGCTTTATGGGTTTGAATCAGTGCCATCTACCACTATAGAGTAACGGTATTATGGTTCCTGCTCTCACCCTCTCCAGTCTGTCGCCATCTAGTAAAAGAGATCTTAATCATACCAGAGCGACTTACCATCCACCGGCAACGGCTAGCAGGTACTCCTCTAAGGTTTGAGGCATGCGTCAGACATAAAGAGAGCAGCCTGGAGTGCGCTAATGTCTTAATTCTCTGTCTCTGTCTGGCAGATGACGGGACGGAGACTAGGCATGAGAACGGCCCAGCCACGGACTCGAAGGAATACTGCTCACAGGACAAGGACATAGTGGAGGTGGTCCGTACAGAATATGTGTACACAAGACCTCCGCCCTGGTCCGATGTATTGCCCACCATCCACGTCATTACCCCGACATACAGCCGCCCGGTGCAGAAGGCAGAGCTAACGCGATTGGCTAACACCTTCCTTCATGTGCCCAACCTGCACTGGATCCTGGTGGAGGACTCGCAGAGGAGAACCCCTCTGGTCACGAGGCTTCTGAGGGAAACAGGGCTAAACTACACACACCTCAATGTGGAGACCCCGAGGAACTACAAGCTGCGAGGGGACACGAGAGATCCCAGGATTCCACGTGGCACCATGCAGAGGAACCTGGCGCTGAGATGGCTGCGGGAGACTTTCAACTCCAACAGCAGCCAGGCGGGAATCGTCTACTTTGCAGATGATGATAATACGTACAGTTTAGAGCTGTTTGAGGAGGTGAGTTAAAGGGATTCTTCACCTCTGGAAAGATGAATGTGTATTTAAAATGGGTCATTTATGAAGAAGAAATGTGAAATTATTTTTGAATTTGGAGCTTTCTAGACTGAGAAAAGCCAGAAAATGTATTTTTGGCTTATGTGGATGAAAGACAACAACTCCCAGAATGCACTTGCTTCGCTGCCCTAGGAGGCCACGCCTACCGGTAACAGAGCGCAGTAGTTAAACAACAAGTCTAGGCTACTAGTGAGTCTCCGTGATGAGTCTGGCGAAAATGTGTCTCGAGATCGCCCAAAATGTCCGGGATTCGGCTTTTGCGTTCTACAGTCGCCATTCATTATGTTTACTGTGGCGAGCAGGACGAGGCCGGTGGTGTGATTACTGATGAGCGACACCTGTGAGACGCGCCGGTCTCGTATCTCTCACGGAGGAGCGGGAATTTTCTTAGCAATGTTAAAACGCGCATCAACCGATCACCGAACACTACATTCAGATTTACCGGAATGAATTCAGTTAGATTGAAACAAAAGGTGTGCATGTAAACAATGAATGGCGACTGCAGAAAGCAAAAGCTGAATCCCGGACATCGACGGCCGGACATGTCCGGGAAAAAGAGGATGAATGGTAACCCCTACCACTCAGCTTTCTCCTACTAAGTTACTCAGCTTTCTCCACAGAACAAGAGCCTGCGAGCTTAGCTTCCAAAAAAAGATGTCTGACACTATGTGTACATTCTGTGAGTGAGTTGAGAACATGCGGGACAGCCCCTACTACTGGCTGTAGTCTTTAGCCTCTGGCCAAAAAATCCTCCGATGACGCAAAATGACGATTTTTGCGTCATCTGAGGATTTTTTCCAGACAAAAAATACATAAATCTCTCGTCTCAGGGGGATATGAGGGTGGAAAGCACGGTAATTCGAAAATACTACAGGTTTTCTACTAATACAAAGCTTAATGCTAAATCCTGAAGTATCCCTTTAAGACGGGTGTAAAAGTCGCCTCCATCTGAAAGGATACATAAATTGTGTATTGTCACATCAATTAATGGGTGTTTGTAAGTGACTGCACTTGTAAGTAGTCTTGTTCCATTGATTAAATAATAGCTTTGTTTGAGTGCTTCAAGTGCTTGATCATTTGACTTAGCGTATTACATTCCCATATATTATACATTGCAAATTATCCTCAAATTAAGCGAATATTCATTAATTTAAAGTGCCCCATTATGCTATTCTAAAGGTTCCTAATTTACATAGTTTATATCATTTACATAATTAACAGTGTTGGGGGTCAAAGTAAAGTAGAAGTTGTTCGCGGGCAGCCAATGTAGACCATAGGTTGCCGTTATGCAAATTTGGTAAATTTTTACATAGGTATGTATCAGGAAGTGAGACTGGAATTCGTTTCGGCATCAGAACTGATTCTTTCTTTTAGGTGACAATAACTTTATTTGTCATGCACTTTGATCTTTAAAACTTTACAGAGCTTTTACATCCACAAATGGATTTATTATACACTGCATTGAAAAAGCATAATAGGGGCTTCTTTAATTCCTAATAGTTCACCCAAAAATAATTTGCTCACCTTCGTGGTTTTCTGTGGAAAAATAAAAAGAAGGCATTTTAAAGAATGTTTCAGCTAATTTTGTCATTATGATGAATGTCAATGGGACTCCAATAAAGGACATAAGAGCGTGAAAATAATCCATATGACTCAACCGTCATCCAAGTCTTCCGAAGCAACAGATTGTATGATGAACAGATATTTAATTAAATCAAAACATTGATCAATGCACTGACTTTCATCATATGGACAAAAACAGCTAAACATTCTTCAAAATAACTACTTTTATGTTCAACAGAAGAAATAAAGTCATAAAGGTTTGGAAAACACGTTTGGAAAGTCATACAGGCTTTGTACAACATGAAGAAAGTCATGGTTTGTAAATGATGACAGAATTTTCACATTCGGGTAACACTTACTCGGATCTTGTAATGCTACAGGTTGGTAAATACCTGTCAGGACTTCCTTCATCACATGAAACACTTTCAAATCCCCTGAATTTTGAGACGCTGCTCTGAAAAGAAAAATCATTGATGGTGGGTGGTGAAAAATGATCAGGCACATATTTCTGAAACACTGGCAACTAAAGACACAAGACTATAATTAGGGTTGAACAAAAGCTGCCATTTTTGTTGATATATGTGGGTTGTACATTTTAAAAGATGAATATTTATACTTAACATACTTTCAATAGCATGGTACTTTGCAATAGCATGCAGATTTTGCAACTCATTTGCCTTTTAAATTAGGTCTGGCCTTTAATAATACACATATAGTACCATATTAATATATAACATGATTTGTTATGATGCTTACATTAATCAGTGCTGATCTATAGAGCCACAATTACATTCTAATTTTATTATACTTTTTAATGTGGGAGAGACTATGAAAATCTAGCTTCTGAACTCCAGCTTTCATTGAAGTTAACTTAATATTGTATCTTTGTTTGATGCACATTTAAATTTTTAAACGCATTAGTTCGAGATCAAACAATAATTGTCGGACTCCCTGCAGTACCGCCACAGATCCCCTATGGTCTGTGGACTCTGTTGAAAAACCCTTGTTCTAAATATTAAATCTTAGAAAATGTATCAGAGTTTATATAATGTATTTAAATAGCAATATTCCGAAGATGAACTAGTTTCAGCCCCACTCTGGGCTGTTCCCATCGAACTTAAAAGAGCCATAGTTGTGTGTGTGGTCTAAAATCAGTGACCTACAATGAGAAAACATCACACAGAAGAGCCAGTAATACCTTTTACCTTTTGAAATGAAGATATAGTAATGGTTTATGAATTATGCATTTGGCCTTGTTTAAAACAACCATGCCTGCCAGTGTTTATTAATTATTAAGCTCTTATTAAAAATGCCTAGGCAGGCACTCTGAACGAATGGTTTTATTTACAGTGGCTGTGTATTTTTACCCCCAATCTCCTGGCTTTCTTTTCCACTATTGACTCTGCTGTAAGTGCTCTGAGCTCAAGGGACACAGGCCACTTTCCCTCTCCTCTATGACTACTTTGACTTGACAGAATCATTTCAACATGTCCTATTCTGAATAATGAGTCATCTGCATGTACGTCTAGGTCAGACCTTCTCCCAAAAAAGTGGATGAGAAGAAAGTCTTCTCTGTACAAAAATAAAACAAAACATACAGTAAAAAAAACTGCACAAAACACAGGAAAATGTCACATTATAGGAGACCGTGCCTCTACATCTTTGTGATTGACTGATTAGTCTCCTAATGCAATACTTTATCATCTGATGCTCGTAAGGTGTGCTCAAAGTGTTGGAAAGATCGATTAATTACAGACTTAACAACTGACCCACTCGGACATCAATCACTTTTGGTCACATGATCTACATGACACATTCGAATATCCCATGCAATGCACTTTCTAAAACATAATGGCAACTATACATTTCCATGTACAAAGACTCTTTTATACTGTGTGACAAAAAAGTGTGTATTATAAACACAAATTTAATTTATCTAATTAAATAATTAGCATTAATACAGTAGCAGTATAGTAGCCGAAGCAAATCCTTAAAGGGATAGTTCACCCAAAAAATTAAAATTACCCCCTGATTTATTCACCCTCAAGCCTTCCTAGGTGTATATGACATAATATAACATGAGTTATATTAACAAATGTCCTGGCTATTCCAAGCTGTATAATGGCATTGAATGAAGAATGAGATTTTCATTTATGGAGAAACTATCCCTTTAAAATATTATCTGGTATCATTAGTATGGTCACCAGTATGTTCAGTGTGTTTAGTTTTCATGGACGTTTAGTTAATCTTCTTTCATCTCAGTTCCTTTGTTGAGATCCCGCCTCTCCTTGGTCGTCATGGTTTCAGTCATTATGAGTTCATGTGTATCAGCGGTGTATCGTTAATCACCTCGTTTGTATTCACTACTTAAGTTTCTCCTTCACCGTCATTCAGTGTCTGGTCACGTCTAAGTTAAATGTGTTTTGTATCCTATTCGCCTGTCATTAGGGGCCAAGCACCGAAGGTGCGGAGGCACCTATTATCTGTTCAGATTCTTTTTATTATTATTCTTCCTTCTTCTTCCGACTGGGCATCTATGGCAGCCCATAGAACCGTTTGCGGGAAAGTTGTTTTGGTTTGACATTCTGATAGAGGACAGTCCCAACATTAAATACACCAAAAAATATTTGCCGATATCTTCGAAACCGTTAGTCCGATCGAGAAGAAACCGCCGTCAAAAGTTTGGAAACATAGGTCGCTGGCAATTCGCTAATGCCCAAATATTGGTAGTAAGGGGTCGTAAAATTCCATCAAAGTCACGTGTCAGTAATTTTTTACGTGTTTTTCACATAAATGTCTATAACTCCGAAGCGAATTGAGATATTTTCACCAAATTTGGCACACACATGTATGAGCTCATTCTGAGGACACATGAAAAAAATTGTGGGATTTTGCCTCTTGGTGGCGCTACAATAGAAAAAAAAACATGAAATTCCCATTGACTTCAATACAGTTTTGTGATGTAAAATGCTATACTTAACAAATGCATTGCTGTAACATTATGAAACTCAGAATTTGCCACCAACACCATCCCCTGAAGGTACTCAAAAGATTTCAAGTTAGCGCCACCTGTTGGTAAAACGTTTAATTAAATTTCCAAAAATGCTAATAACTTTTGAATAAATATGCTTATTGTAATGACACTGGTCTAATTAGATTCGTTGGGTCATGCCGAGAACATAGATACCAAGTTTGACGTATTTGGACGAACTTGCTGCCATCTTTATTTACTTTCAAAACCTTTTTCGAACTAATCCTAGACCATTCGTCCGATTTTCACCAAAATCAAATCATATCATCTCCAGACCATGCCGACTAAAAGTTATGGATTTCGTGACGATAGACGAAACCGTTTTCGTATACCGCAGCAGCAAAGTTGAGACATGCTGCCAAAATGACTATTAAGTGTTTAACTCTGCAATGCCTTGACATTTTGGCACCAAACTTTGTATGTGTCATTGTCACCTCACATCGATTTCGTAACTGCGCCACCTATTGGTCGAAAGTGATAATCCATTAAATCATCTTAAAAGTTACTGTATATATGATTTTTTAGCCATTTGCCTAAAATTCTCTTAAAATGTCTTTAATTGCTCCTTGCTGCAGTTGGTCTGCCCCTCCCACCCATGATGGCATCTGTTGCCGCTTCTTGTGCTTGGCCCCGGTAATGGCTGCTTGCAGCTATATTTTGGATTATTGTTATTTAAGTTTCATGTTGGAACCTTCTTCATCTTCGTTTGTTTACCTGTGTTTACCAGTGACAAGTATTCAGCTGACGGCCTATTTTATGCCCATTATTAAATGAAATGTTAGATGTATAAACATTAAAAGGAACATTTGCAATCAATTAATTCATATTTACTGGTAATGCACTTTTTACAATAAATATAATTCTAAAGTAGCATGTTAAAAAAATTACCACAAGTTATTACTGTTAATACTGTCAGCCTTAAACAAAACAAAAAAAATATTTTTCCACAGATTGTCTTGCGCCCCATTCTGACCCAATTTGAAAACGCCTGTGTTAATGTAAGCATACAAAAATATTATAATACTAATTAAATATAATAAGTTGCTTGTTGAAAGTGAAAATTGGAAACCGCGTAAATGTCAGATTAAACAAGCGATTCTGAAACTTTGCTTCTCATGAAGTCCACTTCACATCACCATCTATTGGTTCTCTCCTTTTCCTCAGTTCAGAAATCAGCGTGAAGCACTTTAAATGTGAGGCAAAAAGCAGAAAACAGCCGTTCATAATGTGAAACTAGGGCAGCCTTAGCCCTCCCCAATGACAGCTAGTTTAGAAAAGATGAATGTCGGATCTGCAACGAGCATGCATCCTTTTCAACAGTTTCCGATTCCAATTGTTTTTGTTTCCGCCAACAGGTACAGAAAAGGTCCCTCTCTTTCTGTAATGAAAAATGGCAGTGGCGCAAATTGCAATATAATATTAGTAGCTCAGGAAGTAATCAGTTTGAGGGTGACATTATGTCCAGGACTGTTCACTTAATGCCTGATATGTTGGGGAAGGGTCACAGTCAATTACCTGAGCTAGATTTGGATCAATGTGAACAGCTTATACCAGTTCAGTCAGCAAATCCATCCTTTACATTTAGCTTAGTCTTCATTTATTTTTTCATTTTACCGACATGGCAGCGATTGGTTTTCGTAAATTAGAAAGAGACAGTGTACCTTTCAATCTAGTCCTTTTGTAGTTCTTTGTAAAAGCTCCCCTTGGATACAGTGGAAGATGCATTATGGGTATAAAGACAACTGCTCCTCTAACCCGCTCTAGCCTTCACTATTCATTAGGCAGTTTCTTTTTATGATGTGGACCACTTGCGCTGGGTGGCACACAAAGCATTTGGATGTAGAAGTGCAGGGAGCGTTTGAAGCAGAAAGATTAAAGGCGGATCTGTCCCTCTTTCTCTTTCTTGCTTATTCTCTGTCTTTCAGTGTCTCGGCTGCGATCTTTGTTCACCTCCTGTGACCTGCCCACGATGAATACTGCTGTTATGATCTATTTGTTTGTATGTGAATTACCGCACTGTCCAAAACATGATCTGCAGTCCTGAGGTGTATAATCAGACCTGTGCCTGGGCTGCCACTTAGAGAAAGCACACTATAAACAGCAGCTGAACTGCCATGGATATGATGAATGTTTTGTGGCATGTTTGTACAACAGGGATGAAAGTGCCCCGGGGTACTTTATTTCAGTTCAAAACACAAAACAGAATCGAACTTTCCTAAATACCTATGTGATTTTCTGGGTCCATTCTTTCATACAATAAAAAAAATGATTACATTTTAGGAAATGAATTTGAAAAGTTACAGATTTACACTCCCTTTAAAAAGTTTGGGTCCGGAAAGATATAAAGATACTGTGTGTGTGTGTGTGTATATATGTATATATATACATATATATATATATATATATATATATATAATTTTGTTATGAGAACTTTTGAGCAGTAGCATATGTAGCTAATGAGAATCTCTATCATAATTTTATAATTTAGCTTTCCAGTATTGATGGTGGGGAATTTTTTTTTTACATCAAGTGTTGAATAATATATATATATTATTCAACACTTGATGTAAAACATATATATATAAAATCAAAGGGTTTTGTATCCTAAAGAACAGTAACTGAACAAAAAGATCTAATCTATAATCTCTCTCTTTTCTGCAGATGCGATCAACTCGTAAAGTATCAGTGTGGCCTGTAGCGTTTGTTGGAGGTTTACGGTACGAGTCTCCAAAGGTTAATGCAGCAGGGAAAGTGTACGGCTGGAAAACAGTATTCGACCCCCATCGGCCCTTTGCCATCGATATGGCAGGGTTTGCCATCAACCTGCGGCTCATTCTGTTTAAGCCTCAGGCCTACTTCAAGTTACGAGGGGTGAAGGGAGGCTACCAGGAGAGCAGTCTGCTCAGAGAGCTGGTCACTCTCAATGACCTGGAACCCAAAGCGGCCAACTGCACTAAGGTGAGGAGATTGACATTATTTACTCACTCTCATGTCATTGTTCCAAACCCATATGCAGGTTTTCCAGTAAAACACAAACGGAAAGATATTGGTTTTTTTTTTAGGACTGTCAGTTAAACGCGTTAATAACGGCGTTAACGCAAACCCATTTTAATGGCGTTCATTTTATTATCGCGCGATTAACGGTCTTTTTGGCCTAGCAAACTTTGTAGTTTTTTTCACATGCTTTTGCAACAGGAAAACAGCGGGGCTGCGCTATGAAACCCATTCATTTCAATGGCTTGCGCCGCGCAAGGACATTTTGTTGCATCCTCGACCAAAGCGCAAGCGGATCTAGCTAGACCGGAAACAAAACAACAGGCACGCCGCACACACTCGTTTGGGCTTGCGAGCCGGCCAAATAGTAGGTTAACGTTACGTTTTGAGTGGATGACGAGCGCGAGACGCCGAAATGGATGCCAATAAGATTCTGAATGGAAAGTTTACTTTTAAAAAGTTGCCAAATGGTTCCATTGACAAGACCAAAGTGATCTGTGTGTTTTGTCGTTGTGAACTGAGCTATCATCATCGCAGCACGTCCAGTCTGAAATACCACTTGATGATGGCCAAGCACACACACACACACACAGCTGATGCGAATTCTCCGCCCCCTCGTCAATATCAGGACCTCGTCAGGATTTCTTTCACCCTTTTATTGATGGACAGTGTTACATAGTGTGAGAGATTATTTGCTCTAAGTGAGAATGTTTTAGTGTGAAATTGAACACAGTATTGCCAATGTTGTTTTCAATAAAAAACATTTGCACAAAGCAAGCCGATCCACTTTTCCATGTTGATAAGAGCATTAAAATGAGAAAAAAGAATGGGACAAAAAGAAATCAAGAGACATTTAGAATCGATAAAAATGTGCGATTAATTGGGATTAATCGCAAGTTAACTATGACATTAATGCGATTAATCGCGATTAAATATTTTAATCGTTTGACAGCACTAGTTTTTTTTTCTTCATAAAATGGGTCTCATTCAGTATGCGTGTGCATGAAATCTGCATACTAAAACAATTCATGTTTCACCAAATTTGGACTCAAATTTATTTAGATTTTATTTTAAAAAGTGTTGGAAGTGGAGCAACATACTCTGGGTGGCCTTATAAATGAAATTGGATATTTCATGCATAGATATTTCATCATATGTCGAGTATG
Organism: Rhinichthys klamathensis goyatoka; assembly: GCF_029890125.1. NCBI lineage: Eukaryota > Metazoa > Chordata > Actinopteri > Cypriniformes > Leuciscidae > Rhinichthys > Rhinichthys klamathensis. The sequence continues at coordinate 6,793,140 of NW_026606558.1, forward strand.
CTGCGTTATAGCTCGAGCTGCAAGGTTTCTTTGTATAACAATGCAGATACACGTATGTTCAGCTGGCTAATGAGAGGTCTGTATAAAAGGTTTTTATTGGGTTTTACTGGTTTGCTGACATTTTCAAGATAAATTCTCCCGTGCTTACAACTACTAAATAATCCACTCAATAATTAGTGAATGAGACTCAGTGGTTTTCATTTTCTTTAGCATTTGGAATATTATAGAGCTGATTAAATAATGAGCTTTTATGTTTAGTTTGAATACTCCTTTAATACATAAAGCCAAGTCTCTCTCTTCCCAAAGACACCCAAGGACAACTGTTAAAAAATAAAAAAAATACTATTCTCTCATTATTGTATCACAGTCTCACTCTTTATGTACTAGCTTATATTTTCTCAGCAATTCTGGAACAATTTGTTGTGGCGCTTCTAATGTTACTGACTCACCAGGATGAATCACTTCTGCTGTAGTATTCATGATTTGTCACTTTGGAAAAAAGTCTTATAAATGTGAATGCTTGACACAAAAGTGTGTATGTGCATTAGAGTGTTTGTGTGTATATACATATAGGAAAAAAATGGCTAATTGGTGATTTGTGCAGGGATTAACTAATTGATGCTTTATTTGAGGTTACTGAGTTTAGGGATGCCATACTTAAGACAAGACTTAACCAGGATTTTACCAGTTAGAGACAGACAAACCAGAACCAATTCCTGGACTTGCTACCCCAAAGATACGAACAGTTGTGCAAATACACCAGCATACATGTCTCATCTAGAGATCATTCCTTGAACTTCATTCATTCAGAGCAACTCAACAGACACACTATTATTGCAAGTGGGACTGTTAATGTTAACCTCCGCTAGCAGCCTAAGTGGGAGTGGAGCCCCCGACCCAGCTCGACACCATTATAAATTATTCATGAGGGGCAATGAGCGGGATGAAGATGGTTTCTGAAAGACATCAACAAGGGAGATGGAAAAGAAAATATGAGTCAGACAGTGTTTCTTCCTTTGGACATTAACAACAATTTCCGGGTAGTTTAATGAGGCAGATGATTCTTTTTTGTTCTGATTACTTCATCTTCATGACATAAATAGGTATTGAGTAAAATGCACAATTAGTGTTTGACATTAACGCTTGTCCAGGACAACTGGATTTGTTGAAGGGGCAAAGTAAAGAGATTTTACTTGCCTGACCGGACTAGTAGTCAGTTTAAAACGTCAATAACACAAAATAACTTTGCATCGAAACTTCAGTCATCAAAAAGTTTCTGGCGAGAATGATTCTGATTTTATTAAATTCAGTGTAAACAGCGATTGATTGTGTTGATTGAGTTGAGGCTCGCCCAGCCTGTGTGTAAGAGAGACTCTCGTGGAGAAATCAGAAATATGTGCAACACAACACACACAAAGAAACTCACAGAAGCTTATTGAAACACATTTCTGTACAGTTTATAACACGTACATTTATAACATGATATAGTTAAGCAACATCACATGACCAAGAGTGGTGTTTTCCATCATGATTGCAAACATCACATTTATTTTATACAACTAACAAGTTGTTAATATTAAGTGACTTACATTTTAAACACAATATTGGCGTTTTTTTCTCCACCAAAGACAATAGTTCTGAACAAAGCTACAGCAGAACCTTTGCCATCTCTAAGTAACACAGACTTACTGAATGATTCAGTGTTTTTTAATGAATCGTGTGATTCAGCATCTATATGCCCTACTCTCTCCAAAGGGCAGAGCCCCTGAAGTGGGCACTTTGGAGGAAGAAGATGGGCACTTGCATGTCAAAATATAACTGTTTGAAACGCACTTGGTGAAGGGAGCAAAAAAATAATAGTTTCCTCATTATCTTTACCTTGAAATATTACCATGAAAACAGTGCGGCGTCCATCACCAATGCCGTTCTTACAACTGGAATTTGTTATTATTGCTGTTTATACGTTAACTCAAACTCTCCCGCCACCTAGCTTTAAAATGAATTGCAAGGAATCGCTACCCTGGGTCACATGACCATAAACGATAAAATGACTTCCTTGAAGTGATTATCATATGTACCCTATGCTAACAGACTTGTGGAAGGGATTCAGATATTTAATTTAGCTTGGGATGCCCCTACAAAAGGCATCCCCTTTCCAAAGTGCCCTACGAGGGCACAAAAATGCCAAATTCGCCCAGTCACTTGCTTCATGCTTAAACGAAATGATGTTTTATTAACAAGTTACGGGAGGAAGACGTTCTAATGATCAAACAATCAAGTCATTCCAACCAGCAATCAGTAATCAACAGGTCCAGTCAATCAGCATGAGTATGGCCTATAAATATACGCAGTCGACTCACACATATTCCTCGACGGTTTTCAGCATCCCTCCACTCCACCACCCCATCTCCTCACACTTGCCTGGTTCTCTTTCTAACCAGAGATACGGGGGGAGTACTCTGGGATCGGGCCCAATCCCGAGCTCGGAGCCCTCCCCCCGGACAGCTCGCCAAATACGCATAACCGTTTACTCCCTGATCATTCGTAAGTGTGAACTCGCGAACCAGCCATTTGAACAAAGCAGCTAAATGAATTAATGACTCTAAATTAAGACAATGAGGCAGGAGTGAAGCGGAGAGAATCCAAGTGCAAGCGTTAATTTAATAAACAGGTAATCCAGGTCAAAACAGCAAAACATGAACTCAGGACAGGAACAAGAAACAGCTACAAGCAACAACAACGACAGACCAACAACAACTGAAACACAAGCTGCGTTTACATGGACACTTATAATCGGATTGACGGCTCAATCGGACTAAAAAACCTTCATGTAAACACCTTAATCGATCCGATTGAGCTCGATCCGATTGAGATTTCGATCGGATTGAAAGGGGTGGTTTACTCCTTTTGTAATCCGATCGAGAGAACATGTAAACACTTGATCGGATTGAAAACCAAAACTAAAAGGACTGCGCATGTGCAATGACGTTAAAATAGCGTAATGACGTATGACGCACGGAACGAGCTGTTCTTCCTGTTGAATAAAGTGAATATAAATGAGTGTTCCGTTATTTAAAAAAATCTCATTTCACTCAGCGTCTGTGAAGTGGAGCAGGACAACGTCCCACCAGTGCTTGTTTCAGACTCTCATCCATGGACGGACGACTGGTTTTGGGCGCGGGGTTTTACTGCGTGATCAATATAACGTTAAGCAGCGCGGCAAAACGGTTCATGCTCATCGTCTCCAAATCATGACCAGAGCCGGATAAATATTAAATCTGCTGTTTAAATAAAGAACCAATAGAGAATAGTTATGCGCGAACAGCGGCATATTCAGTGTGCGCATGTCAAAAAATCAATTCCGATTTGAATCTTGTGACATATAAACGGGCACATCAACCCGATTACTTTATTTATCGTTCATGTAAACACCGTGTTCGGATTCATCAATCGGACTGATTTCATTCCGATTGAACCATTTAAACGCAGCTACAGAGGTATAAATACACAAGCAGAAAAGCTAAACAAGCTAACAAGGGAGCGTGGTTAATCCGAGACACCTGGGGAGACTAATCACCAAGACAAGGAACACCTGTGGACAATAAGCAAACAAATAACAAAATGACAAGACACATGGCAAACAGGGAATCACGTGACAGACAAGACCCACACCGTCCGTGACACATATGCCACCAACCACTGGTGGTTTAGTTTCATATTTAAAAGCAACATTGCATTTTTTTCCCAACATATGATATTTGTTTATTCAAATATATTATTTAAAACATTATAAAAAATAAAACTATATCTCATAACATTATTTATGCAGCTGTAAGTTAGCAGTGTAAATGCGTTCATGCTACCTCTGAGCTTCTGTAAACCGACTGTCTAATAAATAGTAAATGCCGCTTCAAATGCAGTTTCTGTGTTTCCTCTGCAGTGGAAAGATGGATTTTGTTGATACTGATTTCATTTGATTGGTAGCAACTAACAACCCTAAAGTGTCTTATTATTCTAATTAAACTTATTGATAAAATTTACACGTAATACGACTTTTAAAAAATCCTCAGTGCTTCAGATCTGTACCCAGAGACATGTTCTTAGAGATGTTTCATGCTAAATGTGGATATAGGCTGTGGATGCTTTACTGCGGCTGAGGAGGAAGCTTACAGCTGTGAGTGTTTGTGAGCATTACCGTGTAGGAGGGCTGAAAGATCAATAGATGGAGCAAAAACTATTCTGAAAACAAGACTTAACTAAGAGATGACAATGATAAAGACAGTTATGCCAACCTGATCTTTTTATTTCCATTTTTTTCTTTTTAAATGTATATGAAATCATCCAATTATTAAGCTATGTTTCTATCCAAAGTTGTGAATTTAACTTGAAGTATCACATAAAACATGCACCGTTTCCATCCCATGTGTTCAAGAGAACAAAATAGGAAATTGAAGCAACATAACTAATAAAAATGGAAGTGGCTTCAATCAGGGAACCCACTGTGACTCTTATTTCCTAAATAATAAATTACTTGTGATAATAAATTGCTTGCAATTTCAATGTATTTTTATATACAAACATAAAAAGAGACCATGATGTCATTGGCCCGGCATTGTGAAGCACTTCATCATCACAACAAATTATCGTCTCTCCACTCCATAAAGCATAATATGTTTTTGCTTTTTATTACAGATTCTTGTGTGGCACACAAGGACGGAAAAACCTGTCCTGGTAAATGAAGGCAAGAAAGGCTTCACAGACCCAAACGTGGAGATCTGACATCTGCTTTAACGCCGGTAATGAAAAAGCAATCTGTTCAGACTTAATCACGAATATGGGGTCATTGAAGGACACGAGATCATGTGTTTAAAACGCATCTGGCCCTGCTAAGTGGCAGAAGTGTGTCTCTGTACAGATGTACACTGAATACTCCTCTTACTTTGTGTTGCAGGGATGCTTCCAGCAGGACCCAAAAGGGAATGGCGGGGAGTTATTACCAACTACCACATTTTTGTACAGTTTGGATGCTTTTTTCCTGTAAACCACAACTAAATGAGTTCAACAAGATAGACCTATTATTCTAAAGCACAGATAGTCTTTTTAAAGGCAATATCATCAGTATTTTGCGAGAACAAAACCAGAGCCACGCCGAGACTGAAAGAAAATTGTGGTGTATATTGATGAGGGAACATCTGAGAACTGTTATAACTGCTCACTTCCTGGATTTTATGAACTCACCATTAAGAAGAGACACAAAATATCTCAAAGGCTGACTGAAGAGCGAATGGTCATCAGTTTAAGAACGTCAATGTTCCTTCATGTCTTACAGACTGATACTTAAACCTAAAGAAGGGAATGTCTTCTTTTTTTATATAATATGTATTATTAAGTTTGTTTTTGTTGTTTACATCACTGTCTTGCTAGCACAGCACTACTGATATTTTGCCTCAAAACAAGTTCAGCGTCACTCTGCGGTATTAAACCTGGCAGTTCTATCATATACCAGGGCTAGCTGCTATACTGGATTTAGCGATTACAAGGTTGTAACACGGTCCTCATGAGTAAGACCTAAATTATATGAATAGCACTTGAATTTGTTCCTCTGTGTCCATTGTTCCTGTTAGGACATGCGTTGTAAATATAACTTAAAGATGAACTATCAGAGACTTTAAAATAAAATGATCTAGCGTTCAACAGAACAAGCAATGTAACTACTGTATTTGTACTTCAGTTTAAAGTAAGAATCCATAGTTTTAGTTTACTATTACAACATTCATAATACTTCACTCATGTTCACAGAGGTCCTACCAAAGGAGACGGAGCTGATGGGTTTAGTCTTCAGTATTAATTGAGCTAGCCTCCAAAAGCAGCACAGAGCTCGCCTCAGTAAACATTCAGATGTATTAATGTGTCAAACCAAAGCTTTGGGCTTTGCAGAGCAGATCTGTCTTGAAGACATGTTGCTGTACTAATGAAGCTAAAGCTAAGACACCTGGGAATCTAGAGCGAACAAAATCTCAGCTTGCAAAAAGCAAAGCTATTTTCTTACATAAAAAAATAATAAACTATGAGCATGTGAATATTCAAGGCACACCACTGCACATGTGCAAAAAAATCTAATATTATGATACATCTGACCTGATTAGCATTAGACTCAATTTGTGTATCTATTTAAGCCGTGGTTTATAGACCCAAAATCGTTTATTTTGAATGGCCCGATCCTCTGCAGATTCTGGTGTCAAGGGAAATTGAGTCTCCATTAGGACCCCAAGTAATACCACTGACTGATATAACTTTTAATGTGTGCTCTCTTTCGTGCCTGAATAAAATGACTACAAAATCACGTTATATGTAATTTGAACCATTTAATTATAATTACCATTTAATGTCTGTTTTAGTTACCTTACATACTAGCATGGCACACAGATACAAAATTAGCCTGCTTAGCTTACACACTTGCACTTACCCTTCATGTATTCACAACGATCTTTAATGTAATTACGTAAGTTAATTCATATTATTATTATTTATTAATAGTTTGTAAAGCGAAAGACATTACATTATGTCAAATGTGTTTTATTATGCACTAAACAAACAGTAAGCAATTATATACACATTTTAAATTAATATAATTTGTGTGTACTTATAACTATTAAAGGATATTTTTGCCGATATTCAATCAGCCTTGTATTGTTACAAAGTTGGTAGTATATGGTCTTTTAACAGCCAGATGGTGACAAATAAACGGGGATTTCTGGGTGCAGGTATGGAGAAAGAGTACACATTGTTAATTTACATATACTAATGACATTGCAACAATACAGAGCCAAAAATCTGTCAAAATTGTCCTTGATGGAGTTGATAGTTGATGGAGACCTGATTTCTCACGACATTTTCTCAAATTGTACAACAAAACGGCATTAGACTGTTCGCCCGGATCGGATTTAATCAGAGTGCGAAGGACAACTATCAATAATTCTATCCTAAACACCTAGTGCTTCAGTAGAACGGAAATAAATAAATAAAAATTTGTTTAAATTATACATTTTTCAAAATGAGTCATTTTTCTGCATGTTTTCAGGTATTTATTAACCTCAGCATGGTCAATAGGTGGAGGGTGAATGCTCAGGCACAAGCAGAAACACGGTAGATTCACTCATAGTTCATTTTAAACTACCACTAGAGGGAAAGTCCGACAGTCGTCGACAGGGAAAAGCTGGCCAGCCGCGGTCACGCTAGACTGAAGAAGCGAAATTTCTATGGACGCTGCAATAGTTGCAATATGACATCACACTCTGCAGCGTCTTTTTTTATATATATTTCAACAATACATCAAAAAGGTAAATAAATATGCAATCTAATCCACATGACTGCAATCCTGCAGATTTAAAGTTTGCACTCATTTGTTTTTCTTGATACGAAAACTAACAAAATGTAGTGCAACCCTTTAAGTATACTTCGTTTTTTTACCCATATGCTAGGACATGTGTATGAAAGCTTGTTTCCACCACAGAATAAAACATTTTAAAAGATAAATACGACTTTTTTATCTCACAATTGCGAGTTAACATCTCGCAATTCTGACTTTATAACTTGCAATTGCGAGTTTAGGCTTTATGCCGAGCGTCACGTGACCAAGCTGAAAAACAGACCACATCGCTTCCGATTCAGGTCTTTTGTATGTGCTTCATGAATTTTTTTGCGGTTTTACTTAAAAGGAGCAAGCAAAAATGAGCATAACCAATGTCCCTCGCATGTGCAGATTGATATTTAAAAGTTTTTTAAAAAAAAAATTTCTTCACACTAACGTTTAGATATGTAAATAGCATAAAACACCAATAACAAAGTGAACTTAGTAGGTTAGCTGATTACCTTTAAAATCCATAGATATCGTAGTTAGTTCTTACGGCCGTTAACACTTTCTCTGACAAGCGGATGCAATGAGACCCGTTTTCCGGTTTGGTCACTCACGTGACGCTCGGCATAAAGCCTATTCAGATTTTTTTCTAGCAATTGTGTGTTTATATCTTTCAATTCTGACTTTATAACTTGCAATTGCGACTTCAGAATTGCAAGATGTAGTAAAAAGTCAGAATTGTGAGATAAAAATTCGCAATTGCCTTTTTTTTTTAATTATTATTCTGTAGCAGAAACAAGCTTCCATACATGTGTCCCAAAAATCACCAAGAACAATTCTTGTTTTTGTAGTGTTTATTATAAATGATTTATCAGTGCTCATAATCTTTAATCTTAATGACTTCTCCCTTTTGACACAACACCTTTTCTCCTCTCTGAGGGCGGGGCAACCTGTCACTCACATGAGATCCACCAATAGCAAACCACAACCATCGAATCAATTCCTGATGGACAAAATCAAGTCCCGCCCTACATTTTTTCCTTGTTTGAGAAGCCGTTTCACTTGGATATACAACACAACAGGGAAGGAAAGACTAGCGCAACTTCCCTTTCATGCCAACTTTAAGCATTCGCATCAAGACTGAAATTTGGGTTTTAGACTGGCTTCAAGTCTCATAACATTGGTTAAAGTTTTAAAAGCAGCAGCAGTTCATTGCAGTCCTCTGCAGAATCTATAATAAACATACTGTAAACACCTATGGCATGAAAAAATATAGGCTACTTCTTAACCCTGAGCACAAAAATGAAAGAAGATCTCCAGCTGTTTCATGTTTCATCTGGAAAACATTTACGGGTAATGTCGAGTTTTGCTGCATTACTTGTAGCTATACATAAGCAGTGTTAAAAAAACCATGGTCAAGCACAAATACTTCATACGTCAGACCATTATTTGAGGAACAGAAGGTTTCAATGCCATTTCAATGTTGTCAAACTCTTTGAAAGGGTTAATAACTCTTGATACTTTAAAACCCCATAATTAGCTCATCAATCAGTTGTGAGTCTAGGGTGAACAGCACATGTTTAATGGAAAAAAATCTTTTTCAAACCACCTCCTCCTCGTGGGATGTGATGGATTACTGCTCTAGGATGTTTCAGGAAAAGCGACTCCTCGTTTCTTTGTAATTTGTGAAGTTTGTGCGAATCAAAGACTTCACTGAGCACACACAACTCTGTGCTCTTATCTACGGCTGACAACGTACCACATCCCTACTGCGTTTCAAAAGCCTCTTGAGCTCACGGAGACAATAAGGACAGGGGACCGCCATTAAACCACTTCTGTTTAGTTATATATTTTTCCATCTTGCATCTTCTTTTATTGTGCAGTCCATTAAAAGATGAAAACCATAGAAAAAAAGAGGACATAATTCTAGTATTTTGACTCGTCTTTCTGGCCACACATGCGATCGCTTTTATTTGGTTCGGATCTGTGTTCCCAGCACTTCATTAGTCTGTGGTCACAAGGGTCAACTTCTCTGTCAGGTTTGTTTTCATTTCATGCTCTGAAAAACCACATCCACCCTTTCTTTCCAGAGCACACGTCTGCTGATGACCCAAGACAATTACGGTCACCTGTTAGTTGCTAGAATCAAATCGGTTTGCTTTAGAACAAGAACACATTAGCAAAATATAAAGATGACATTTGAACATGTGAATTCACTCTTTAAAAAAATGCCTTGTTTCTTTATTTTTTTACCAGCTGCATCTGTTTGTGTCAGATGCTGCCACAAAATCCCCACTTAATGTATTGTTGAAGAAAAACAACTGTTGTACGAGGTTTATGTATTTATTCTATATTGATATATTTATGTATTTATTTACACTGCAGAATCTTTTCTTTTGAAACTGAAATTCCGCTCAAATATAAAACGCCTGCATCCGTTTCTTTCTTATCCTCATGAAACACTGGCTCGCAAACAGCACAGGTCCGTGTGTTTCCTCATTCTGTGCTGAACTGGGACTTGATCGATGGACTGAACAGAACACGCGGCTCATTAAATGCTTTTGACGAAACCAACGTAGGTCACGACCTGCAGCACAAGCCTCCTGTTATTATGGACATCTCTCTTGATTTCCAGATCTATACATTGGATTCCAATACACATTAGCACAGTTGTATAATCATCCAAAATCATGCCAGGTTGTTTGGTCATTTATTTTTGTAAAAGTGATCAGATTTTCCACATTGCCCACCAAGTGCTTTTGCTGAAATGAGTATGTTTGCCCAAAAACACCCACCTTCATCTTCTCTCTTAATTGCAAGCTGCAAGATGAACTTTTTTTTTTTTTGCATGTTGCTCTTGTAAATGTTCTTATTTTTGTTCCACAGATCATCTCAGAACGAAAGAGAATAAAAATGTCAGAAAATAATAAATGTGTTAGGAAAAAAGACCATGTGGTTTGTTTGAGTTATTGAATGTATTATTAACTGGTTTGATTTACACATTGCATGTAAATCAAATTTACAATTTTCAGTGATCTGTTTTTCACTGAAAATTCATTCTATCGTACTTCGTCTACTCTTTAAACACTATGGCAACAGCTTTCTTACCTGTCCACGACAGCGTTTTGCTTTAGAGGAACGGCAGTTTCTTTCAGTTTTTCCCTCCGTTTGGCCTAAAACACTGTTTGTGGTCATCCAGTTTGATACGATTTTTTGCAGCTTTTATCCACTGCCAGCAACACGCTCGATCCTTCACTGGAAACTGAAAGTAACTCACTCCTGCTAAACGTTTAGTCTTTGAACTCTTGCACCCGGGAACAAAACAAGTCGACACCATTATGACTAAAAGTTTGCTAAGAGGTATTTCCTACTAAAGAAAGGCAGTATTTGACTCTGGTAAGCGCATCCATAGCAGACTGTTGGGAGTGGCCTTGGATGACAACATGCCCAGTGCATTGTGGGTGCTGAAGATTTCCTACCCATCTGGCAAAAGGAAAGACAAAAGTCTTTTTACTCTGTTTTCTCTAGTCAGGCAGCACCGATTTAAAAAAAAAAAGTTTTATTGAAAACTACGTGAAACTAGTGAAACTACGCAAACTTCTAGGTTGTACGTCACACGTAGGCTCACGATTGGCAGACGATGGTCATGTGTGTGTGTGTGTGTGTGTGTGTGTGTGTGTGTGACGTGCAACCTAGAAGCTTTGCATAGTTTGACTAACGTTACGTGAAATATCACGGCCGTACAGAGTAGGAAATGAATAGTTGAATAAAGTCGTTATTTTTGTTTGTTTTTTTGTGCACAAAAAGTATTCTCATCGCTTGATAAACTTCAGATTGAGCCACTGTAGTCACTCGGACTATTTTAACGATGTCTTTCATAACTTTTGGGCCGGCCAGTTTCGATCCCTTAAGAAGCCTATGGAGGAGTGATCCAGCTCTCAGATTTAATCAGAAATATCTTAATTTGTGTTCCGAAGATGAACGAAAGTCTTACGGGGTTGAACAACATGAGGGTGAGTAATTACTGACAGAATTTTCATTTTTGGGTGAACTATCCCTTTAAGTAGCTTTTATAAATGTGCCTTGGAAAAAAACAATACTGGTGTGAATCTTGACACAAAACAATAGTACTGATATATGTGAAGATATTTCAGTTAAAACAGCTCAAACATGCATTCTACTCTGAGATATCTTAAGCGTTGCCTGTGAACCCGAGGGAAATGCTGATTGCAGTCTTTTAATGTGTGAATAGTCATTCAAAATATATTGTGTATAAAACAGACCCAAGGGAATAGCAATCAATGTAAGTAGGAAACATGAGACAAATTGTGAAACATGTTATTTTTAGAAGAAAATCAGTGCTTTTAAAAGAGCCATGCCTTTGAACAGAAAATGTAATGGCCCAGGAAAATATTCACAAGATCTGTTGCATCATAAAACACCGGGCAGCCGACACAGTCAGACTCAAGCTGTTGTTGTGACAGATTTCATCAAATCCGCTATAATGTTCCTGTTTGTACTCATCATTTATGCTAAACAGACCCATTCCTATGGCACAGATTTGAATATTGTTGTTTTTATGTTCTTGCACAACATTTAATCTGTATTCCAGATTCTGACTGTTATATAACCATCAATGCAACATTGCACATCATTTTTGTTGTTAAAAGGAATTTACTTTGACAAAGAAAGTTGAACACCTCTTTTGGAACAAATAATAAATACTGTAGGTATTATGGAAATACATCTGTTGGTCATATAAAAGGCTCCTCAAAAAATACCTGATTTCTCTCTGACAATTTGCCACGCCACCTTAGAGGACTGTTACTGTAAACTGAGACAACAATGAGCATCAGAGACTCAACGCCCCAAAACAGGGAATTATTAACAACAACAGACGCCATTTTAAGAATCACCAGGAATACTATTGAGCTAAAATATGAATACTGCATATATTTAATTTGGTTGTGATATGAGAAGATCTGATGTCTGATTAAACTCAATGTACAATCATTTACAGGAAGCAGAGATGATATTTGTTATCTTTTATATAGAAATCTGGGGAGAAATTTGCTCCAATAATAGAAGAGAAAGAAATGTATCCGATGCCCAAAGGTCAGTGATTACTGGAGTGATAAATGGAGGGAGCTCACAGGAACCACTATGAGCAAATTGCCTAAAAATGGGCTCTGGCAGTCTTGACCTTTGTGTGATTGTGTAATTGCTTTGAGAGCTTTATATCATGCTGAATGTAACAAACAGCTTCAGCTTACCAGAATAAGATTTGGTAATATAATGATTAATGATATGATTTTCCCTATGAGTCCAAGGTACAAAGATACAATATTGTAAGATTAAGATGATTATTATGAATCTCTCCAAACATGTCCCTGTCATATCTCACCCATATATATATATATATATACACACACACACATTTACATATACACTCACCTAAAGGATTATTAGGAACACCGTTTGACCCCTTTTCGCCTTCAGAACTGCCTTAATTCTACGTGGCATTGATTCAACAAGGTGCTGAAAGCATTCTTTAGAAATGTTGGCCCATATTGATAGGATAGCATCTTGCAGTTGATGGAGATTTGTGGGATGCACATCCAGGGCACGAAGCTCCCGTTCCACCACATCCCAAAGATGCTCTATTGGGTTGAGATCTGGTGACTGTGGGGGCCATTTTAGTACAGTGAACTCATTGTCATGTTCAAGAAACCAATTTGAAATGATTCGAGCTTTGCGACATGGTGCATTATCCTGCTGGAAGAAGCCATCATAGGATGGATACATGGTGGCCATAAAGGGATGGACATGGTCAGAAACAATGCTCAGGTAGGCCGTGGCATTTAAACGATGCCCAATTGGCACTAAGGGGCCTAAAGTGTGCCAAGAAAACATCCCCCACACCATTACACCACCACCACCAGCCTGCACAGTGGTAACAAGGCATGATGGATCCATGTTCTCATTCTGTTTACGCCAAATTCTGGCTCTACCATCTGAATGTCTCAACAGAAATCGAGACTCATCAGACCAGGCAACATTTTTCCAGTCTTCAACTGTCCAATTTTGGTGAGCTCTTGCAAATTGTAGCCTCTTTTTCCTATTTGTAGTGGAGATGAGTGGTACCCGGTGGGGTCTTCTGCTGTTGTAGCCCATCCGCCTCAAGGTTGTGCGTGTTGTGGCTTCACAAATGCTTTGCTGCATACCTCGGTTGTAACGAGTGGTTATTTCAGTCAAAGTTGCTCTTCTATCAGCTTGAATCAGTCGGCCCATTCTCCTCTGACCTCTAGCATCAACAAGGCATTTTCGCCCACAGGACTGCCGCATACTGGATGTTTTCCCCTTTTCACACCATTCTTTGTAAACCCTAGAAATGGTTGTGCGTGAAAATCCCAGTAACTGAGCAGATTGTGAAATACTCAGACCGGCCCGTCTGGCACCAACAACCATGCCACGCTCAAAATTGCTTAAATCACCTTTCTTTCCCATTCTGACATTCAGTTTGGAGTTCAGGAGATTGTCTTGACCAGGACCACACCCCTAAATGCATTGAAGCAACTGCCATGTGATTGGTTGATTAGATAATTGCATTAATGAGAAATTGAACAGGTGTTCCTAATAATACTTTAGGTGAGTGTATATAAACATTTATATACATATATATATATACCTATATATACACCTATACACTCACCGGCCACTTTATTAGGTACACCTGTCCAACTGCTCGTTAACACTTAATTTCTAAGCAGCCAATCACATGGCGGCAACTACGTGCATTTAGGCATGTAGACATGGTCAAGACAATCTCCTGCAGTTCAAACCGAGCATCAGTATGGGGAAGAAAGGTGATTTGAGTGACTTTGAACGTGGCATGATTGTTGGTGCCAGAAGGGCTGGTCTGAGTATTTCAGAAACTGCTAATCTACTGGGATTTTCACGCACAACCATCTCTAGGGTTTACAGAGAATGGTCCGAAAAAGAAAAAACATCCAGTGAGCGGCAGTTCTGTGGGCGGAAATGCCTTGTTGATGCCAGAGGTCAGAGGAGAATGGCCAGACTGGTTCGAGCTGATAGAAGGGCAACAGTGACTGAAATAACCACTCGTTACAACCGAGGTATGCAGCAAAGCATTTGTGAAGCCACAACACGCACAACCTTGAGGCGGATGGGCTACAACAGCAGAAGACTCCACCGGGTACCACTCATCTCCACTACAAATAGGAAAAAGAGGCTACAATTCGCAAGAGCTCACCAAAATTGAACAGTTGAAGACTGGAAAAATGTTGCCTGGTCTGATGAGTCTCGATTTCTGTTGAGACATTCAGATGGTAGAGTCAGAATTTGGCGTAAACAGAATGAGAACATGGAACCATCATGCCTTGTTACCACTGTGCAGGCTGGTGGTGGTGGTGTAATGGTGTGGGGGATGTTTTCCTGGCACACTTTAGGCCCCTTAGTGCCAATTGGGCATCGTTTAAATGCCACGGCCTACCTGAGCATTGTTTCTGACCATGTCCATCCCTTTATGGCCACCATGTACCCAACCTCTGATGGCTACTTCCACCATGTCACAAAGCTCTAATCATTTCAAATTGGTTTCTTGAACATGACAATGAGTTCACTGTACTAAAATGGCCTCCACAGTCACCAGATCTCAACCCAATAGAGCATCTTTGGGATGTGGTGGAACGGGAGATTCGCATCATGGATGTGCAGCCGACAAATCTGCGGCAACTGTGTGATGCCATCATGTCAATATGGACCAAACTCCCTGAGGAATGCTTCCAGCACCTTGTTGAATCTATGCCACGAAGAATTGAGGCAGTTCTGAAGGCAAAAGGGGGTCCAACCCGTTACTAGCATGGGGTACCTAATAAAGTGGCCGGTGAGTGTATATATATATATATATATATATATATATATATATATATATATATATATATATAAAAACATACAAATTACTTTTTTTTTTTTTAAAGTCACTTCATTGACTTTGCCGTCCTCTGCATTTATGTTAACGGTTCACTCGGCCCTCATCAATAATGAAAGTCTCCACAACACACTGAACATTATTAGTCTGCATAACACTTCAATCACCACCAGTTATTACAGATTTAAAGCCCACTGTGGTCTCCATAAGACGGTGGTTACAACCATAACACAAGGCTATATACAGTAAGAACTTCACTATATGAGCAATTACATTTTATGAGCGTCTTTATTGTTTAAAATACAATTTACAATCCCCTAAAGTTAATCAGAATACATCTCAAACACAGCATCATGTTGTCTTGTCATCATATCATGTAACAGTTGAGTGAGTCTCACACAGAAAGTTTAAGTTCATTAACAATCACAGCTAAACAGGAAGTTATTATTAACATCATCATCTGTGGGGGTGAGAATTAACAGCACACACACCAGTAACATGTTGTATATATACTTACTAATGGCTCAGTTTGGAGTGGAAAGTCTAAAGGTAATGATACACACAAAAATAAACATTTCAAAAGCATGTGTTACAATCACTTTCAGTGAGTATTAGTGTTGTCTATGGAAAAATGAGACATCAATGATGATCGTTTAGAGTGATTTAGAAACCCATATTCCAAAGATACTGAATGAAGAACACCTTAATGTATTTTTCATGAAGAAATGATAGTGACTGGATTGTTAACACAATGCCAATATAATGATACTGTATTAAAACACTTGCTACATTAGGCCAGTGTAGAAGATCTTTAACCGTTTTCCACTCCTCCTTTTACACCATTTTCCAAGGCACAAAATGACAGAACGGAGGCCTCTAGTGGCAAATATGGAGGATAACAATACAGCTTTCAGTATGCAATGCAACATGAAAATGAAGAAACAGGGGGAAAAAAAGAGAATTCAAACAATCTGACATGTGCAAGACTTTTCCCAGTAGTGTCCACATCCCACGGCCTATTTCTCATAGAGATCAAGTGGGTAATGCTCTTTATACTGCTGGACGTGCCGCCACATGGCGTCTTTCTGCTGGGCTATTTGAGGAGTCATCTCATCGTAGACGTCCGTGAACATCAGGTCGGGGTGGGGTTTCAGACGTCTCTCGGCTTTTTCGAAGGCCACCATGACAAGTTTGCGGGACTGCTTCCTCCAGGCGCGCTCCTCGTCCTCGTCCCACCAGCCGCGGGCCGTCATGTAGTGTCGCAGGCGAGAGATGGGGTGGTCCTGCTTGTCCCAGTAGTTCACCTCGTCGACCGAGCGGTACGCAGAGCTGTCGTCACTGGTGCTGTGATGCCCGATCCTGCAGGGGGAAGAGGAAATCATAGGCGTCGCTCATTTCACAACACTAGGGATGCACTGATATTTCAGTAAAAAAATAAAGATAATGGGTCTCATTCATGAAACATTCGTAAATATTCGAGTAAATATGAGAGTGAGAGTTCCCGAAAACTCCTCTCCTGATTTACAAATACTTTGTAAACGTCAGATGTGATAGTGAAATGTGTGTGTGTGTGTTAATGAATTCCAATCAGTCGTAAATGGGATGCATAAATCCCGTACATTAAATCCGACTGACAACTATATATGGGCATCATAATGACACCAAACGAAGGATTTCTTCAACATGTCTTCTCAAAAGCGAATGAAAAAGAAAAATTTCTCAGATGCAGAAATCGAAGTTTTATTATCAGAAGTTCATTCAAAACACCACATTTTATTTTCCAGCTACATAGTGGCGTATCAGGTCCTAAAAAAAGGAAGCTTGGCAGCATATTACAGATGCAGTTAAAGGATTAGTTCACTTTTAAAAAAAACTTTTGCTGATAATTTACTCACCCCCATGTCTATGTCTTTCTTTCTTCAGTCGAAAAGAAATTAAGGTTTTTGATGAAAACATTCCAGGATTTTTCTCCATATAATGCACTTTGCTGGGCACCAAACGGTTCAAGGTCCATAAGACAGTTTCAGTGCAAACTGTTCAAATGGCTTTAAACGACACCAGACGATGAATAAGGGTCTTATCAAGCGAAACGATCGCTCATTTAAAAAAGAAATAACAAAGTTTAAGTTTTATAAGCTCAAATGCTCGCCTTGCTCTGTTCTGTGTGACTCTCCTGTTCGAACTCGTTCATCAAAATGAACGAATCTTTTTCCGAGTCAATTCGTTCGTTTCGTTCGTTAAATGAACCAAATGACTCGAAAAAAGATTTGTTCATTTTGATGAACGAGTTCGAACAGGAGAGTCACGAACGTGCATCACAGAACAGAGCAAGGCGAGCATTTGACATTATTAAACGTAAACTTTGTTATTTCTTTTTTAAATGAGCGATCGTTTCGCTTGATAAGACCCTTATTCATCATCTGGTGTCGTTTAAAGCCCTTTGAACAGTTTGCACTGAAACTGTCTTTTGGACCTTGAACCGTTTGGTGCCCAGCAAAGTGCATTATATGGAGAAAAATCCTGGAATGTTTTCATCAAAAACCTTAATTTCTTTTCGACTGAAGAAAGAAAGACGTGGACATCTTGGATGACATGGGGGTGAGTAAATTATCAGCAAAAGTTTTTTTTAAAGTGAACTAATCCTTTAATGGAGTTTCATCTGTTAATCAAACAGTCCCAGAAGTAAAAAGAAAAAACGGATGTAATTACTATATATAATAATTTTTCAAAATGCTATGTAAATATGTACCCGATCAAGGGGAATTAAAATGCAGCCTTAGTTATTAATGAGCAAAACGTTCGGATGTTAAACGCACTATTTACGCGTGGCTGGGAGCAGGTGCAGATTTCTTTCGTACCAACTAACATTTGGAAAATATGAACATTTTAATGAATCCGAAAATTTACACCAGAACCACTTTACACACGATTTACACAAAAATTAGTACTGCTCGTGTTTCATGAATGAACCCAATATGTGCAGAAAAAAAACACAACTTACAACTCTTATGTAATAAACTGCCCGGCCAGAAAAAGGTCAGTGTTTGGATTTAAATAGGCAATTGCTTAAGAGTCAACGATAGGATCATTATTGCAGTGATTATTATGTTTCTAGCATGTTATATGTTTGGCAACAGTTCTTTTAACCCTAATTGATGGAGTGTGTAGATTTTGATAAACTTCAGATTGAGCCACTGTAGTCACTCGGACTATTTTAACGATGTCTTTCATAACTTTTGGGCCGGCCAGTTTCGATCCCTTAAGAAGCCTATGGAGGAGTGATCCAGCTCTCAGATTTAATCAGAAATATCTTAATTTGTGTTCCGAAGATGAACGAAAGTCTTACGGGGTTGAACAACATGAGGGTGAGTAATTACTGACAGAATTTTCATTTTTGGGTGAACTATCCCTTTAAGTAGCTTTTATAAATGTGCCTTGGAAAAAAACAATACTGGTGTGAATCTTGACACAAAACAATAGTACTGATATATGTGAAGATATTTCAGTTAAAACAGCTCAAACATGCATTCTACTCTGAGA
This sequence comes from Rhinichthys klamathensis goyatoka, assembly GCF_029890125.1. Lineage (NCBI taxonomy): Eukaryota > Metazoa > Chordata > Actinopteri > Cypriniformes > Leuciscidae > Rhinichthys > Rhinichthys klamathensis. The sequence goes on from NW_026606558.1 coordinate 6,811,988, forward strand.
TATCTTAAGCGTTGCCTGTGAACCCGAGGGAAATGCTGATTGCAGTCTTTTAATGTGTGAATAGTCATTCAAAATATATTGTGTATAAAACAGACCCAAGGGAATAGCAATCAATGTAAGTAGGAAACATGAGACAAATTGTGAAACATGTTATTTTTAGAAGAAAATCAGTGCTTTTAAAAGAGCCATGCCTTTGAACAGAAAATGTAATGGCCCAGGAAAATATTCACAAGATCTGTTGCATCATAAAACACCGGGCAGCCGACACAGTCAGACTCAAGCTGTTGTTGTGACAGATTTCATCAAATCCGCTATAATGTTCCTGTTTGTACTCATCATTTATGCTAAACAGACCCATTCCTATGGCACAGATTTGAATATTGTTGTTTTTATGTTCTTGCACAACATTTAATCTGTATTCCAGATTCTGACTGTTATATAACCATCAATGCAACATTGCACATCATTTTTGTTGTTAAAAGGAATTTACTTTGACAAAGAAAGTTGAACACCTCTTTTGGAACAAATAATAAATACTGTAGGTATTATGGAAATACATCTGTTGGTCATATAAAAGGCTCCTCAAAAAATACCTGATTTCTCTCTGACAATTTGCCACGCCACCTTAGAGGACTGTTACTGTAAACTGAGACAACAATGAGCATCAGAGACTCAACGCCCCAAAACAGGGAATTATTAACAACAACAGACGCCATTTTAAGAATCACCAGGAATACTATTGAGCTAAAATATGAATACTGCATATATTTAATTTGGTTGTGATATGAGAAGATCTGATGTCTGATTAAACTCAATGTACAATCATTTACAGGAAGCAGAGATGATATTTGTTATCTTTTATATAGAAATCTGGGGAGAAATTTGCTCCAATAATAGAAGAGAAAGAAATGTATCCGATGCCCAAAGGTCAGTGATTACTGGAGTGATAAATGGAGGGAGCTCACAGGAACCACTATGAGCAAATTGCCTAAAAATGGGCTCTGGCAGTCTTGACCTTTGTGTGATTGTGTAATTGCTTTGAGAGCTTTATATCATGCTGAATGTAACAAACAGCTTCAGCTTACCAGAATAAGATTTGGTAATATAATGATTAATGATATGATTTTCCCTATGAGTCCAAGGTACAAAGATACAATATTGTAAGATTAAGATGATTATTATGAATCTCTCCAAACATGTCCCTGTCATATCTCACCCATATATATATATATATATACACACACACACATTTACATATACACTCACCTAAAGGATTATTAGGAACACCGTTTGACCCCTTTTCGCCTTCAGAACTGCCTTAATTCTACGTGGCATTGATTCAACAAGGTGCTGAAAGCATTCTTTAGAAATGTTGGCCCATATTGATAGGATAGCATCTTGCAGTTGATGGAGATTTGTGGGATGCACATCCAGGGCACGAAGCTCCCGTTCCACCACATCCCAAAGATGCTCTATTGGGTTGAGATCTGGTGACTGTGGGGGCCATTTTAGTACAGTGAACTCATTGTCATGTTCAAGAAACCAATTTGAAATGATTCGAGCTTTGTGACATGGTGCATTATCCTGCTGGAAGAAGCCATCATAGGATGGATACATGGTGGCCATAAAGGGATGGACATGGTCAGAAACAATGCTCAGGTAGGCCGTGGCATTTAAACGATGCCCAATTGGCACTAAGGGGCCTAAAGTGTGCCAAGAAAACATCCCCCACACCATTACACCACCACCACCACCAGCCTGCACAGTGGTAACAAGGCATGATGGATCCATGTTCTCATTCTGTTTACGCCAAATTCTGGCTCTACCATCTGAATGTCTCAACAGAAATCGAGACTCATCAGACCAGGCAACATTTTTCCAGTCTTCAACTGTCCAATTTTGGTGAGCTCTTGCAAATTGTAGCCTCTTTTTCCTATTTGTAGTGGAGATGAGTGGTACCCGGTGGGGTCTTCTGCTGTTGTAGCCCATCCGCCTCAAGGTTGTGCGTGTTGTGGCTTCACAAATGCTTTGCTGCATACCTCGGTTGTAACGAGTGGTTATTTCAGTCAAAGTTGCTCTTCTATCAGCTTGAATCAGTCGGCCCATTCTCCTCTGACCTCTAGCATCAACAAGGCATTTTCGCCCACAGGACTGCCGCATACTGGATGTTTTCCCCTTTTCACACCATTCTTTGTAAACCCTAGAAATGGTTGTGCGTGAAAATCCCAGTAACTGAGCAGATTGTGAAATACTCAGACCGGCCCGTCTGGCACCAACAACCATGCCACGCTCAAAATTGCTTAAATCACCTTTCTTTCCCATTCTGACATTCAGTTTGGAGTTCAGGAGATTGTCTTGACCAGGACCACACCCCTAAATGCATTGAAGCAACTGCCATGTGATTGGTTGATTAGATAATTGCATTAATGAGAAATTGAACAGGTGTTCCTAATAATACTTTAGGTGAGTGTATATAAACATTTATATACATATATATATATACCTATATATACACCTATACACTCACCGGCCACTTTATTAGGTACACCTGTCCAACTGCTCGTTAACACTTAATTTCTAAGCAGCCAATCACATGGCGGCAACTACGTGCATTTAGGCATGTAGACATGGTCAAGACAATCTCCTGCAGTTCAAACCGAGCATCAGTATGGGGAAGAAAGGTGATTTGAGTGACTTTGAACGTGGCATGATTGTTGGTGCCAGAAGGGCTGGTCTGAGTATTTCAGAAACTGCTAATCTACTGGGATTTTCACGCACAACCATCTCTAGGGTTTACAGAGAATGGTCCGAAAAAGAAAAAACATCCAGTGAGCGGCAGTTCTGTGGGCGGAAATGCCTTGTTGATGCCAGAGGTCAGAGGAGAATGGCCAGACTGGTTCGAGCTGATAGAAGGGCAACAGTGACTGAAATAACCACTCGTTACAACCGAGGTATGCAGCAAAGCATTTGTGAAGCCACAACACGCACAACCTTGAGGCGGATGGGCTACAACAGCAGAAGACTCCACCGGGTACCACTCATCTCCACTACAAATAGGAAAAAGAGGCTACAATTCGCAAGAGCTCACCAAAATTGAACAGTTGAAGACTGGAAAAATGTTGCCTGGTCTGATGAGTCTCGATTTCTGTTGAGACATTCAGATGGTAGAGTCAGAATTTGGCGTAAACAGAATGAGAACATGGAACCATCATGCCTTGTTACCACTGTGCAGGCTGGTGGTGGTGGTGTAATGGTGTGGGGGATGTTTTCCTGGCACACTTTAGGCCCCTTAGTGCCAATTGGGCATCGTTTAAATGCCACGGCCTACCTGAGCATTGTTTCTGACCATGTCCATCCCTTTATGGCCACCATGTACCCAACCTCTGATGGCTACTTCCACCATGTCACAAAGCTCTAATCATTTCAAATTGGTTTCTTGAACATGACAATGAGTTCACTGTACTAAAATGGCCTCCACAGTCACCAGATCTCAACCCAATAGAGCATCTTTGGGATGTGGTGGAACGGGAGATTCGCATCATGGATGTGCAGCCGACAAATCTGCGGCAACTGTGTGATGCCATCATGTCAATATGGACCAAACTCCCTGAGGAATGCTTCCAGCACCTTGTTGAATCTATGCCACGAAGAATTGAGGCAGTTCTGAAGGCAAAAGGGGGTCCAACCCGTTACTAGCATGGGGTACCTAATAAAGTGGCCGGTGAGTGTATATATATATATATATATATATATATATATATATATATATATATATATAAAAACATACAAATTACTTTTTTTTTTTTTAAAGTCACTTCATTGACTTTGCCGTCCTCTGCATTTATGTTAACGGTTCACTCGGCCCTCATCAATAATGAAAGTCTCCACAACACACTGAACATTATTAGTCTGCATAACACTTCAATCACCACCAGTTATTACAGATTTAAAGCCCACTGTGGTCTCCATAAGACGGTGGTTACAACCATAACACAAGGCTATATACAGTAAGAACTTCACTATATGAGCAATTACATTTTATGAGCGTCTTTATTGTTTAAAATACAATTTACAATCCCCTAAAGTTAATCAGAATACATCTCAAACACAGCATCATGTTGTCTTGTCATCATATCATGTAACAGTTGAGTGAGTCTCACACAGAAAGTTTAAGTTCATTAACAATCACAGCTAAACAGGAAGTTATTATTAACATCATCATCTGTGGGGGTGAGAATTAACAGCACACACACCAGTAACATGTTGTATATATACTTACTAATGGCTCAGTTTGGAGTGGAAAGTCTAAAGGTAATGATACACACAAAAATAAACATTTCAAAAGCATGTGTTACAATCACTTTCAGTGAGTATTAGTGTTGTCTATGGAAAAATGAGACATCAATGATGATCGTTTAGAGTGATTTAGAAACCCATATTCCAAAGATACTGAATGAAGAACACCTTAATGTATTTTTCATGAAGAAATGATAGTGACTGGATTGTTAACACAATGCCAATATAATGATACTGTATTAAAACACTTGCTACATTAGGCCAGTGTAGAAGATCTTTAACCGTTTTCCACTCCTCCTTTTACACCATTTTCCAAGGCACAAAATGACAGAACGGAGGCCTCTAGTGGCAAATATGGAGGATAACAATACAGCTTTCAGTATGCAATGCAACATGAAAATGAAGAAACAGGGGGAAAAAAAGAGAATTCAAACAATCTGACATGTGCAAGACTTTTCCCAGTAGTGTCCACATCCCACGGCCTATTTCTCATAGAGATCAAGTGGGTAATGCTCTTTATACTGCTGGACGTGCCGCCACATGGCGTCTTTCTGCTGGGCTATTTGAGGAGTCATCTCATCGTAGACGTCCGTGAACATCAGGTCGGGGTGGGGTTTCAGACGTCTCTCGGCTTTTTCGAAGGCCACCATGACAAGTTTGCGGGACTGCTTCCTCCAGGCGCGCTCCTCGTCCTCGTCCCACCAGCCGCGGGCCGTCATGTAGTGTCGCAGGCGAGAGATGGGGTGGTCCTGCTTGTCCCAGTAGTTCACCTCGTCGACCGAGCGGTACGCAGAGCTGTCGTCACTGGTGCTGTGATGCCCGATCCTGCAGGGGGAAGAGGAAATCATAGGCGTCGCTCATTTCACAACACTAGGGATGCACTGATATTTCAGTAAAAAAATAAAGATAATGGGTCTCATTCATGAAACATTCGTAAATATTCGAGTAAATATGAGAGTGAGAGTTCCCGAAAACTCCTCTCCTGATTTACAAATACTTTGTAAACGTCAGATGTGATAGTGAAATGTGTGTGTGTGTGTTAATGAATTCCAATCAGTCGTAAATGGGATGCATAAATCCCGTACATTAAATCCGACTGACAACTATATATGGGCATCATAATGACACCAAACGAAGGATTTCTTCAACATGTCTTCTCAAAAGCGAATGAAAAAGAAAAATTTCTCAGATGCAGAAATCGAAGTTTTATTATCAGAAGTTCATTCAAAACACCACATTTTATTTTCCAGCTACATAGTGGCGTATCAGGTCCTAAAAAAAGGAAGCTTGGCAGCATATTACAGATGCAGTTAAAGGATTAGTTCACTTTTAAAAAAAACTTTTGCTGATAATTTACTCACCCCCATGTCTATGTCTTTCTTTCTTCAGTCGAAAAGAAATTAAGGTTTTTGATGAAAACATTCCAGGATTTTTCTCCATATAATGCACTTTGCTGGGCACCAAACGGTTCAAGGTCCATAAGACAGTTTCAGTGCAAACTGTTCAAATGGCTTTAAACGACACCAGACGATGAATAAGGGTCTTATCAAGCGAAACGATCGCTCATTTAAAAAAGAAATAACAAAGTTTAAGTTTTATAAGCTCAAATGCTCGCCTTGCTCTGTTCTGTGTGACTCTCCTGTTCGAACTCGTTCATCAAAATGAACGAATCTTTTTCCGAGTCAATTCGTTCGTTTCGTTCGTTAAATGAACCAAATGACTCGAAAAAAGATTTGTTCATTTTGATGAACGAGTTCGAACAGGAGAGTCACGAACGTGCATCACAGAACAGAGCAAGGCGAGCATTTGACATTATTAAACGTAAACTTTGTTATTTCTTTTTTAAATGAGCGATCGTTTCGCTTGATAAGACCCTTATTCATCATCTGGTGTCGTTTAAAGCCCTTTGAACAGTTTGCACTGAAACTGTCTTTTGGACCTTGAACCGTTTGGTGCCCAGCAAAGTGCATTATATGGAGAAAAATCCTGGAATGTTTTCATCAAAAACCTTAATTTCTTTTCGACTGAAGAAAGAAAGACGTGGACATCTTGGATGACATGGGGGTGAGTAAATTATCAGCAAAAGTTTTTTTTAAAGTGAACTAATCCTTTAATGGAGTTTCATCTGTTAATCAAACAGTCCCAGAAGTAAAAAGAAAAAACGGATGTAATTACTATATATAATAATTTTTCAAAATGCTATGTAAATATGTACCCGATCAAGGGGAATTAAAATGCAGCCTTAGTTATTAATGAGCAAAACGTTCGGATGTTAAACGCACTATTTACGCGTGGCTGGGAGCAGGTGCAGATTTCTTTCGTACCAACTAACATTTGGAAAATATGAACATTTTAATGAATCCGAAAATTTACACCAGAACCACTTTACACACGATTTACACAAAAATTAGTACTGCTCGTGTTTCATGAATGAACCCAATATGTGCAGAAAAAAAACACAACTTACAACTCTTATGTAATAAACTGCCCGGCCAGAAAAAGGTCAGTGTTTGGATTTAAATAGGCAATTGCTTAAGAGTCAACGATAGGATCATTATTGCAGTGATTATTATGTTTCTAGCATGTTATATGTTTGGCAACAGTTCTTTTAACCCTAATTGATGGAGTGTGTAGATTTTCATTTCTAAAACAACCATGTAGGAAGACTCATATAACCAAGGACTTAGTTACACTGAAAGGATTCGCAAGCGTTCAGAGCTCGCGCTGAACAAAAACATTGCTGTTTTTAGCGTATTCTGACTAACTTAAACACGTCTGATGGACATTCTCACCAACATATTTCCAATCCCTGATAAGAGACCGCTCACCCTGGGATCTGTCTCTCGTATCACACTTGACTTCTGGTCTTAAGGTCCTTGCACAGTCCGAAATGTTCGCAGGTTTAAAAATAAATATGACCTCACGTTATGTCAATCACGCTTGCACACTGCCTCCGAAACTTTCATCCGTCATTAAAAAGAAATCGGATTGGGTTCGATTTTCTGCGTTTTTCGCATTCGTAGCAAGCAGTTTGAATGGTGTTTTGACAAATTCAGAGCCACCGAATCACGAATATGAAAAACCCATACGAAAATTTCGGACTCAGTGTGCAACGGCCTTTACAGTGTACCAAACAATCATCCTGGCAAGAAGACGAACATATAACAATAGTACAGTACTAATTAGGGCTGTCACTTTACGTTCGAAAATCGATTGGACAATCGATCGGACCAACCAACTAGAGATGCACCGATTGATCGGCTGGTGACTGGAATCGGCCGATTTTCACGTGATCGGCGACCGGCCGGTCAGTCTGACATAATCCGATTTTATGCCGGTCAAATGCACTCGGGCGCCACATGATTAACATCGCGCAACATCAGCATCACACGTGCACACGGAAAGCACATTTAGGAAACCTCGTGAATTACTGCCGTTTCACACCGCAAGCGGGAGCAGAGCTTTTTTTTTTTCTTTTTTCGCCGTGCATGTTAATCAATGAGTGCATTCACACCGGGAGCCGGAGCAGCGCGTGAGCGTCGAACAGGAGCATCGCATGAGCAACAGTTTAAGTGAAAGCACACTTTTGATGGACAAAATAAATATGATTTCATCCAAAAAGTGCCCAAAATGCACAGAATTTTTTCATGTCTGGTGTGTTTTAACAAGAACTGAAGTAGGCTAGGCTATGTCAGAAAGAAAATGAAGACTCAAATATTTATAGAAAATGTACCCATTTAAACTTGTTTTTATTATTTCCCAATCATTTCCCTGCACATGCTCCACTTGTCCTGTTTAGCTTGGCTGGACATGTGTCAGATGAGAGAAGAACTGTTTGAGAAATATAACTTGCCATTGATGTAGCCTACAAGTGATTGCAATAGGCCTGTGTGTGTGTGTGTGTGAGAGAGAGAAATATCTTTATACTGCAAGGTTATTAGGGCCCAAGCCCAAAGGGCGAAGGCCCTATTGTTTTCCTTAGGATTATTTATTAGGGCCCAAGCCTTGAAAAGGCGAAGGCCCTATTGTTTTCCTTAGGATTTTTTTTTTTTTTTTTTTTTTTCTCTTTTATTTTTCTTACGACTATTCGGGCACTTTTGGGGCTCTTAACGTGCACGAAAACTCTTGAAACTTTGCACGCGGGTCAGAACCCGCGGCCATCAGGGTCGGGGTGAAGATGGTACCCGGGCGTGGCAGGGGGGCTCGACAGCGCCCCCTGGAACGGGGTCCGAAAACTTGGTCCATAAATCAAACACGCTTGTATGTAAGAATATGAAACTCGGTACACATATAGATCTCATCGGTTCATATATACTTCATGCTCTTACTTTTTACCCCAGCCCAACAGGAAGTCGGCTATTTAGGGTTGTTTGTAAAACGCATGCAATGGAATTTAAAGTACTTCTCCTAGAGAATTCAAAGAAATGCCTCGAAACTCGGTCAGCATGAAGTCAAGACATTGAGGATGAAAAATTGCGAGGGGATTTTTGATATCTCGAACGGTTTGGCCGTGGCGGGGAAACGAAATTATGGCGAGAAACGTGAAACAGGAAGTGTGTTATAACTTCTGCATACATTAACTGATCTTGATGAAACTTCACCAGTGTGTTCGCTGTAAGAGGCCGATCACATGGATGTGACTATTGTGAGTCAAAGTTATAGCGCCACCAACTGGCAGCAGGAAGTGTGTCACTTTCAAAATGCTTCGAAATCACCCTCTTATTTTAACCCAATTTGCTTCAAACTTCATCTGTATAATGTAAACATACGCCAGATGTAGACCTGTGAATGGATTCTTGATATCTTTGATACTGTTGCCGTGGCAACACATCAAACTTTAAAATTCTTTTTTGATGCTTTTGAGACTCTTAGCATGCTTGAAATTGCATGAAACTCGACAGACATGTCACATATATTAGCCAGTAGACATGTGCAAAGTTTCAGGAACGGGCGTGGTGCAGGGACTCAGTAGCGCCACCTTTTGACAAAAGTGAGAGGGTTAGTTTCATAGTTTTACCTGCAATCTTAAAACTCGGTAGGCATATTGTTCAGATCAAGCCGGACAACTTTCTAATTTACAGTTTTTGGTTCCGAACAACAGGAAGTCAGATATTTTGGTTTGAATGGGATGTTTTGGAGTAATCTCTGTCCCTCTCTCCCTCTCTCTGCATACCTCTGTGTCTGTGGGGGGAGGGGGATGTGTCTGTTTGAGTGACAAAGCTTTTAATTATTGTTGATCAAGGTTTCGGGGGCTTTTGGGGCCCTTAACATCCTCTAAAACTCTTGAAACTTTGCACACGGGTCAGAACCCGTGGCCATCAGGGCCGGACTGAAGCTGGTACCCGGGCGTGGCAGGGCGGACCGACAGCGCCCCCTGGACTGGGATTCGAACACTTGTCCATAAATCAAAGACACTTGCATGTAATAATATGAAACTGTGTACACTTATAGATCTCATTGGGTTAAACAACTTTCGTGCTCTAAGTTTTACGACATCCCAACAGGAAGCCGGCTATCATGGTTTGTTTGGAAACGCATACCCCTGAAATTCTATTTAATTCTCCTTGGGAATTGATCGGATTTCAAGCAAACTCGGTCAGCATGACGTCAAGACATTGATGATGCTAAATTCCGGAGGGATTTTTGATATCTCGAACGGTTTGGCCGTGGCGAGGAAATTAATTTTATGACTAAAAAAGGACACATAAACTGTGTTATAACTTTGCTCGTTTTACCTACAGTTACAAAACTTGCCACGCATATTGTTCTCATCAAGCCAATCGACTTTCTAATTTAAAGTCATTAGCTCAGAGCAACAGAAAGTCAGATATTGTAGTTTGAATGGATTTCTTGTCCCCCTGCCATTCTGTTTGTGTGTGTGTCTGTGTGGGGAGGGGAGCAGAGGGGAGGGGAGGGAGGGAGGGTTGGTGTCTGTGTTTATGTGTGTGTGTGTGTGTGTGTGGCTGGCTGTATGATTTTTCCTGCATTAAAGGATAAAGAAATCTCTAAGTCCTTGTCTTTTCGCATAACAATTTTTGTATTTTTTTTTAAATGACAAAATATGCATCACTCCTCTTAAGTGGTTTATTTTATTCCCACCAAACTTTTTCAACATGATGAAAATACATTAAAGAAGCATAATTGTGAATATCTATTGAATATCTCTAATTGTTTTGCTATGGCGAGGGATTAAAGTCATGTAAAAAAAAAAAAAAAACCACTAAAAGCTTCATATCTTCTAAAAATGTAATTATACACCATTTATTTCTAGATAAAATTATACAAATATCAGAACTAAACCCATTTTATTCTTTTTTTCAATTTAAGAATAATGTACAAGTTTAAAAACAGCCAGGATGCACTATTCAGTTAAAAAATAAATATATCAAATAATACATAGGGCTATACTGCCCTCTTGTGTTCAAAATCAGGTAGGCCTGTTGTATTTAAATATAGGTAGCTGCTATGTGACTCCGAGAATTTTTTCTCACCGGTTATTTGACGTGTAACACCGGGGGCTTTTATATCGCTAAGTTAAAAGTGAAAGTAAAGTAAGGACATTTATAGTGGTGGCGCTCGCAGTGCGCTCGAATGAATTTCTATGGAAGTAGAAATGAAAAAACGTTCGCTCTGTTTTGCTCGCTCGTCGCCATGGATGCGCACTGTAATGAATGCCACTGCAGCCGCATACTTTTTAGTGTCACTTTAAAATTAGTGCAATATCGGGGGCCAATTGCTTGAATTGTGAGTTCAATAGTCTATTATTTTTCACGGAAAACACAACAACAAAAGAGTACAATGACAGATTCGCTTAAATAGGCGCTTTTACATAAAATAGCCTATTCCGTCATCATCTTTTCAGTCAGCACTTCACTCTCGTGATTAATGAAATTTATTGCTGATATTTGCTGCAACTTTCGTTCCGCTCACAATTTAGTAAGCAAACACGCTTCAAATGTGTTTTTATTTTATTTTTGTGTATATATATATGTGTGTGTATATATATATATATATATAGCTTATGTTTCAAATATGAGTTAATTAACAATCGTTTGAAAGAATGATACTTTTAAACATATCACTAAACCATCATTAGGTGTCGCCAGGCGACCGTCTTAATGAGCGAGTCATTGATTCATTTGTTCGAACGATTCGTTCGAACGGCTGAGTCATTCATGAATGAGACAGATTATGGATTGGTCATTGAATCTTTGAGTCAACCGATTCGTTCAAAATGCTGAATCATTCAGTAATGAGAACGCGTTGCTGCATACCTGCCAACTTTTGATTTTTGCTCGGCGTGAGATTTGTTGACGGGGGGGGGGGGGGGGGGGGGGGGGGTCTCGCTCGCGCAAGGTCTCTCGCTCGCGCAAGGTCTCTCGCTCGCTCTACGCGGTTTGGAGCACAATCTCTGTCTCGCATGCACGCTCGCTCTAGATAACGGGAGATTTTTAACGAATTTGCGGTATAACTAGTCGATCACGAGTGGCTCAACAGGTAGATATATAGATAAACTCATCTTCCAGGCATTTGACCGCCCGGGTTGACACTTCAGCGTGAGAAATCGGGAGTGTGGCGTGTGAGCGTGTGAAACCAATCAAATGCGGGTGTCTCACGGCCAATGCGTGAGAGTTGGCAGCTATGTTGCTGTGAGATGCTCGATGGTTCTGCTGTGATCTTTGTTTAACTATTTTCGCTGCTGAAACAGAAAAAAGTCAATATTGCATCTAAAATGTAAGTGATTTGACTTGTGTGTGTCTGTGTCTGTGTCTGTGTCTGTGTGTGTGTGTGTGTGTATGATTGTGTCTGTTACAGTGATTGTTTAACCCTTGTTAAAGTTTAGGCCTTGTCTTTTTGGATATATATCTTTTTATATAAAAAAAATAGGCATACAACCCATATATTTTAAATGTATTGTTTGCTTTAAATTACATTAAGATTTGTATGTTTGGTAATTGAACCTGAATGAATTTTAAATGAATGTGCTATATTTCAGAGTTTTCCTTAAAATTTGAACTAACTTTATTCTCATCTGAATGATAGACTATTTATTTTTGTATAAAATAAAAAAGAGATTTTGGTTGGGTGACAGTTGTAGTTTACAGTTTGACAAAAGCACAATGTTGTGTTTTATTGCGATTGTACACAAATATAAGTAAACACTTTGCAGTTTGAATAATGTCCTGTATGAACAAAAGGACGGAGTATGTTTTAATGTCTACATTGTTCAATCACGTTTCACACACACACACACACACAAACACACACACATACACACACACAAACTTTTTTCTAATCAGATCAGGCAAGTAATATTCTGTCTTGGCACACTTGATTTAACTTTCAATCTTGTGTACTTATTTCATGTGTTTATTAAGTCCATGAGACCGTAGGGTGTCTCATTTTTCATTTTAGGTTTCAGAAGTTTGCTCACGCATATGATATGTGCCCTCAATGCACACTTTTGCAGAGCCCACACCAATGCAAGCTCTACAGTACACATCTTCTCAACAGTCAAAGCGGGGTTAAGTTATTGCCCGTCATGCACAGTAACCCTAAAGGCACCAGGGTGGCGGTGCCACCGGCTTGTTTATATATATATATATATATATATATATATATATATATATATATATATATATATATATATATATATATATAAATATAGCTGCGAGCAGCGATGAAGGGCCAAAGCCGGCGGCACCGCCACTCCGGTGCCTTTAGGTTACTAAAGGCACCGGGGTTGCGGTGCCACCGGCTTGGGCCCGTAATCGCTGCTCGCAGCTATATTTATTATTATTATTCTTATTATTTTTCTGCTACCTTTTGGACACTTTTGGAGGCCTTAACATGCTCAAAAACTCCTGAAACTTTGCACACATGTCAGAACCCGCGGCCATCAGGGCCGGGCTGAAGATGGTACCCGGGCGTGGCAGGGGGGCTCGACAGCGCCCCCTGGAACGGGGTCCGAAAACATGGTCCATAAATCAAACACGCTTGCATGTAATAATATGAAACTCGGTACACATGTAGATCTCCTCGTTTCATATATACTTCACACTCTTACTTTTTACCCCAGCCCAACAGGAAGTCGGCTATTTAGGGTTGTTGGTAAAACACACGCAATGGAATGTGAAATACTCCTCCTAGAGAATTCAAACAAACGGCACGAAACTCGGTCAGCATGAAGTCAAGACATTGAGGATGAAAGTTTGCGAGGGGATTTTTGATATCTCGAACGGTTTGGCCGTGGCGAGGAAACAAAATTATGGCGAGAAACGTGAAACAGGAAGTGTGTCATAACTACTGCATACATTAACTGATCTTGATGAAACTTCAACAGTGTGTTCGTTGTAAGAGCCCGATCACATGGATGTGACTATTGTGAGTCAAAGTTATAGCGCCACCAACTGGCAGCAGGAAGTGTGTCACTTCCTAAATGCTTTGAAATCACCCTCTTATTTTTACCCGATTTGCTTCAAACTTTATGTGTATAATGTAAACACACGGCAGATGTAGACCTGTGAAAGGATTATTGATATCTTAGATACTGTTGCCGTGGCAACACATCAAACTTTAATATTCTTGTTTGATGCTTTTGAGACTCTTAGCATGCTTGAAATTGCATGAAACTCGACAGACACAGGTATGCATATGGTTCAGATCAAGCCGGACAACTTTCTAATTAACTGTCATTAGCTCAGACCAAGAGGAAGTTAGATATTTTGGTTTGAATGTGGATGTTTCTGAGAATTTTCTCTCCCTCTCCCTCTGACAGAGAGAATGCACCCTGCCATTCGTGTGTGTCTGTGTCTGTGTCTGTGTGGGGAGGGGGGGAGGGGCTCTTTTAGTTTAAACACAAAATTATACATAGGGCCATACTGCCCTCTTGTGTCCAAAATTATATTTATATATACATTATACATATATTTGGTATGTGACTGAGGACCGAGAGCTTTTAAATACGGGACATTGATAATGGCCACGTGCAGAGCGCTCGAGGGAATTCCTATGGAAGTAGGAATGAACTAAAAAACGTTCGCTCTGTTCTGCTCGCTCGTCGCCATGGACGCGCACCATTATGAATGCCAGTGCAGCCGCATACTTTTTAGTGTCACTTTAAAATTAGTGCAATAACGGGGCCGATTGCTTGAATTGTGAGTTCAATAGTCTATTATTTTTCACGGAAAACACAACAACAAAAGAGTACAATGATAGATTCGCTTAAATAGGGGCTTTTACATAAAATAGCCTATTCCGTCATCATCTTTTCAGTCAGCTCTTCACTCTCGTGATTAATGAAATTTGACTCCTGTTGCTGATATTTGCTGCAACTTTCGTTCCGCTCACTATTTAGTAAGCAAACACGCTTCAAATGTGTTTTTATTTTATTTTTGTGTATATATATGTGTGTGTATATATATGTGTGTATATATATATATATATATATATATATATATATATATATATATAGCTTATGTTTCAAATATGAGTTAATTAACAATCGTTGGAAAGAATGATACTTTTAATATCACTAAACCGTCATTAGGTGTCGCCAGGCGACCGTCTTAATGAGCGAGTCATTGATTCATTCGTTCAAACGATTCGTTCGAACGGCTGAGTCATTCATGAATGAGACAGATTATGGATTGGTCGTTGAATCTTTGAGTCAACCGATTCGTTCAAAATGCTGAATCATTCAGTAATGAGAACGCGTTGCTGTGAGATGCTCGATGGTTCTGCTGTGATCTTTGTTTAACTATTTTCGCTGCTGAAACAGAAAAAAAAGTCAATATTGCATCTAAAATGTAAGTGATTTGACGTGTGTGTGTGTGTGTGTGTGTGTGTGTGATTGTGTCTGTTACAGTGATTGTTTAACCCTTGTTAAAGTTTAGGCCTTGTCTTTTTGGATATATATCTTTTTATATAAAAAAAAATAGCATACAACCCATGTATTTTAAATGTATTGTTTGCTTTAAATTACATTGAGATTTGTATGTTTGGTAACTGAACCTGAATGAATTATAAATGAATGTGCTATATTTCAGATCATATATTTGTTTTCCTTAAAATTTGAACTAACACTAAC
Organism: Rhinichthys klamathensis goyatoka; assembly: GCF_029890125.1. Classification (NCBI taxonomy): domain Eukaryota; kingdom Metazoa; phylum Chordata; class Actinopteri; order Cypriniformes; family Leuciscidae; genus Rhinichthys; species Rhinichthys klamathensis. The sequence continues at coordinate 6,827,373 of NW_026606558.1, forward strand.
TTTATTCTCATCTGAATGATAGATTATTTATTTCTGTATAAAATAAAAACACATTTGATTTTTCTTTTTTAATCAATGTAGAATGTGTAACTGAAAAAATAAACAGATTAGGGCTCTGATCGAGGACAATAATGTCAAAAAAAGAATCAGGGCATGTCTCATATCTTTCTAAAATGTAATTATACACCATTTATTTTTATATAAAATTATACAAATATTAGAACTAAACCCATTTTATTCCTTTTTTTCAATTTAAGAATTATTTTTAAGTTTAAAAACAGCCAGAATGGTTGTTTAGTCAAAAATAATAATAATCCAAATCATATATAGTGCTATACTGCCCTCTTGTGTTCAAAATCAGGTAGGCCTATTGAATTTATATATTTATATATTAGGGATGTTACTATGGGAATATTTTCCCACCGGTTAATCAACGTGTGATTGTGTAAACCAATTGTGTAAACCTCCCGCTGGGGGGTTTAAAAACACTAACTTGAAAGCGAAAGTATAATATGGACGTCCGCACGGACATTGAAATGGTGGCGCTCGAATGAATTCCTATGGAAGTAGAAATTAACTAAACGTTCGCTCTGTTCTGCTCGCTCGTCGCCATGGACGCGCACCGTTATGAATGCCAGTGCAGCCGCATACTTTTTAGTGTCACTAAAATTAGTGCAATTTCGGGGGCCGATTGCTTGAATTGTGAGTTCAATAGTCTATTATTTTTCACGGAAAACACAACAATAAAAGAGTACAATGATAGATTCGCTTAAATAGGCGTTTTTACATAAAATAGCCTATTCCGTCATCATCTTTTCAGTCAGCTCTTCACTCTCGTGATTAATGAAATTTGACTCCTGTTGCTGATATTTGCTGCAACTTTCGTTCAGCTCACAATTTAGTAAGCAAACACGTTTCAAATGTGTTTTTATTTTATTTTTGTGTATGTGTGTGTATATGTATGTATATATATAAATATAGCTTATGTTTCAAATATGAGTTAATTAACAATCGTTGGAAAGAATGATACTTTTAAACATAACACTAAACCGTCATTAGGTGTCGCCAGGCGACCGTCTTAATGAGCGAGTCATTGATTAATTCGTTTGAACGACTGAGTCATTCATGAATGAGATAGATGTTTATGGATTGATTGGTCATTGAATCTTTGAGTCAACCGATTCGTTCAAAATGCTGAATCATTCAGTAATGAGAACGCGTTGCTGTGAGATGCGCGATGGTTCTGCTGTGATCTTTGTTTAACTATTTTCGCTGCTGAAACAGAAAAAAAGTCAATATTGCATGTAAAATGTAAGTGATTTGACTTGTGTGTGTGTGTGTGTGATTGTGTGTGTGATTGTGTCTGTTACAGTGATAAGAGTTTAACCCTTGTTAAACTTTAGGCCTTGTCTTTTTGGATATATATCTTTTTATATTAAAAAATAGTCATACAACCCATATATTTTAAATGTATTGTTTGCTTTAAATTACATTAAGATTGTATGTTTGGTAATTGAACCTGAATGAATTTTAAATGAATGTGCTATATTTCAGATCATATATTTGTTTTCCTTAAAATTTGAACTAACACTCACTTTATTCTCATCTGAATGATAGATTATTTATTTCTGTATAAAATAAAAACACATTTGATTTTTCTTTTTTAATCAATGTAGAATGTGTAACTGAAAAAATAAACAGATTAGGGCTCTGATCGAGGACAATAATGTCAAAAAAAGAATCAGGGCATGTCTCATATCTTTCTAAAATGTAATTATACACCATTTATTTTTATATAAAATTATACAAATATTAGAACTAAACCCATTTTATTCCTTTTTTTCAATTTAAGAATTATTTTTAAGTTTAAAAACAGCCAGAATGGTTGTTTAGTCAAAAATAATAATAATCCAAATCATATATAGTGCTATACTGCCCTCTTGTGTTCAAAATCAGGTAGGCCTATTGAATTTATATATTTATATATTAGGGATGTTACTATGGGAATATTTTCCCACCGGTTAATCAACGTGTGATTGTGTAAACAAATTGTGTAAACCTCCCGCTGGGGGGTTTAAAAACACTAACTTGAAAGCGAAAGTATAATATGGACGTCCGCACAGACATTGAAATGGTGGCGCTCGAATGAATTCCTATGGAAGTAGAAATTAACTAAGCGTTCGCTCTGTTCTGCTCGCTCGTCGCCATGGACGCGCACCATTATGAATGCCAGTGCAGCCGCATACTTTTTAGTGTCACTAAAATTAGTGCAATTTCGGGGGCCGATTGCTTGAATTGTGAGTTCAATAGTCTATTATTTTTCACGGAAAACACAACAATAAAAGAGTACAATGACAGATTCGCTTAAATAGGCGTTTTTACATAAAATAGCCTATTCCATCATCATCTTTTCAGTCAGCTCTTCACTCTCGTGATTAATGAAATTTGACTCCTGTTGCTGATATTTGCTGCAACTTTCGTTCAGCTCACAATTTAGTAAGCAAACACGTTTCAAATGTGTTTTTATTTTATTTTTGTGTATGTGTGTGTATATGTATGCATATATATAAATATAGCTTATGTTTCAAATATGAGTTAATTAACAATCGTTGGAAAGAATGATACTTTTAAACATAACACTAAACCGTCATTAGGTGTCGCCAGGCGACCGTCTTAATGAGCGAGTCATTGATTCATTCGTTTGAACGACTGAGTCATTCATGAATGAGATAGATGTTTATGGATTGATTGGTCATTGAATCTTTGAGTCAACCGATTCGTTCAAAATGCTGAATCATTCAGTAATGAGAACGCGTTGCTGTGAGATGCGCGATGGTTCTGCTGTGATCTTTGTTTAACTATTTTCGCTGCTGAAACAGAAAAAAAGTCAATATTGCATGTAAAATGTAAGTGATTTGACTTGTGTGTGTGTGTGTGTGATTGTGTGTGTGATTGTGTCTGTTACAGTGATAAGAGTTTAACCCTTGTTAAACTTTAGGCCTTGTCTTTTTGGATATATATCTTTTTATATTAAAAAATAGTCATACAACCCATATATTTTAAATGTATTGTTTGCTTTAAATTACATTAAGATTGTATGTTTGGTAACTGAACCTGAATGAATTTTAAATGAATGTGCTATATTTCAGATCATATATTTGTTTTCCTTAAAATTTGAACTAACACTAACTTTATTCTCATCTGAATGATAGATTATTTATTTCTGTATAAAATAAAAACACATTTGATTTTTCTTTTTTAATCAATGTAGAATGTGTAACTGAAAAAATAAACAGATTAGGGCTCTGTTTGATGACAAGAAATGAAAACCAATGCGATATGATGAATGTCCAAAAGATGGCTCCCACAGACTGTTTTTAAATAGGATTGTTTGATATTTTTTGCTTTTAAACTGTGTGTGTGTGTGTGTGTGTAAGAGATTTTGGTTGGGTGACAGTTGTAGTTTACAGTTTGACAAGAGTTTATAGCTTGACAAAAGCACAATGTTGTGTTTTATTGCAAGTGTACACAAATATAAGTAAACACTTTGCAGTTTGAATAATGTCCTGTATGAACAAAAGGACGGAGTATGTTTTTATGTCTACATTGTTCAATTACGCCACACACACACACACACACACACACAAACACACACACACACACACACACACACACACACACACACACACACTATTTTTCTAATCAGATCAGGCAAGTAATATTCTGTCTTGTCTCTTAAAAAAACAATATATATATATTTATGTATATATATATATATATATATATATATATATATATATATATATATATATATGTGTGTGTGTGTGTGTGTGTGTTTGTGTGTGTATATATATAAATATAGCTGCGAGCAGCGATGAAAGGGCCAAAGCCGGCGGCACCGCCACCCCGGTTATAGCGCCACCAACTGGCAGCAGGAAGTCTGTCACTTTCAAAAAGCTTTGAAATCACCTGATTGCTTCAAACTTCACTACTATGATGTAAACACAAGGCAGATGTAGACCTGGATGTAGACCTGACCTTTCAGAAGGTTGCTCTCGCATACTTTGTGGTTGATATGTGCCCTCAATGCACACTTTTGCAGAGCCCACACTGATACAAGCTCTACAGCAAACTTCTTTTCGACAGTCAAAGCAGGGTTACGTTTTTGCACGTCGTGCACAATAACCCTAAAGGCACCAGGGTGGCGGTGCCACCGGCTTTATATATATATATATAAATATAGCTGCGAGCAGCGATGAAGGGCCAAAGCCGGTGGTACCGCCACCCCCGGTGCCTTTAGGTAACTAAAGGCACCGGGGTTGCGGTGCCACCGGCTTGGGCCCGTAATCGCTGCTCGCAGCTATATTATTTATTTTATTTTTATTTGTTATTTATATATTATTTTATTGCCATTACCCGTTTTCATACAGAAGTTTAGTTTGCTAAATATATATTTTTTTTAGTTGGATATTGGATGTGAAAAGGAAATGGTTCTTCCATAACACTGCACTTAGATGTGTGTGAATTTCCCACACCAGGAGTAATTTATATAGTTCTATTTTATAGCGATTATCTGTTCAAAAAAATGTTCTTTGCAAAAATGTTCTATTAAAGAAAAGATAGAAAATAAATATTTGTGTGTGCTGTAAAGTGGTTTGAAAAAAAGAAATCGGAATCGGCTAAAATCGGAATCGGCAGGTCAAACTCAAGGAAAAATCGGAATCGGGATCGGCCTAGAAAATTGTAATTGGTGCATCTCTACAACCAACACAAGTTTCGAAAACGAAAATAGGGAATCGATTTTAACTGCCTTTTTTTTTCTTTTTCTTTTACCAAAAATGTGTTTTAGGTGGACAGATCAATACAGCACACAGAACATGTAGGACGCTGGACAATAACAATGTCTTTTCTGTTCACCAAATGCTTTTTAATATTCGCTATTACTTCAATGCAAGTGAACAAGCGCGCCGTTATTTGTTGCGTAGTGACGTGTGCGTGTGTTCAAGTAAGCCAGAAATGCGCAGATTCTGTGCAATACGCTGTTTAATATATCATGAGGACTCACGAGTTGCACTAAATCAGGTTTGGCTTACACGAACTTCCCTAGCAAAGTGAGTAAACACGCCAAATTGTCTCGTGATTTGACAGCGTTTCCCACCAAAGTTCATTTTTACCCGCATTTGGCAGGTCAGAGGGTGTTAATTTCAATCCCTGAATGTTGCACTCCTGTTTGTCATTGTGCACGAAACTTCACGCCAATAAATCATCAGAAATATTGCTGACTTGTGCGCGTCTCAAGCGCCCTCTTTACGCTCGTCCTAATGCCTGTTAGGTGTCCGTGGATTTGCCTATATTTGGTGTTGAAAATGGAAACGTCTTTAGATGGAAAATCGATTTTACAATCGATTCAATGAACACTTATGACTCAAAAATCGAACAGGATTTTTTCACAAAAGTGACAGCCCTAGTACTAGTACAGCCACCAGGATCTTACTGGAACTAGAAAGAGGGAACATATTTCGCCTGTTCTTGCTTCGCTTCACTGGTTGCCAGTCGAATATCGTGTTAAGATCAAGGTTTTGTAGTATGTGTATAAGGGGTTAAATGGCCAGGCTCCTCACTACATTACAGATCTTCTTCTCCGTCCACCGGAAATGTTCAAGGCCCTTAAGGTCTTCAAACAAGTTGATGGTGACTGTGCCACGATCTAGATTGAAGTCGTACCTTCTCTGTTCTCTCCCTGCTGTGGAATGATTTGCCGGAACACTTAAGGCTGTCTTCAAATGTTGATAGCTTTAAATCCTCACTAAAGACTTATCTTTTCTCTCTGGCTTTTGGTTCAATGTAATTTTATGAATTTGTGTGTGTTCCTGTTTATGTATTTTATTGTCGTACAGCACTTTGGTCAGCAGTGGCTGTTTTAAATGTGCTCTATAAATAAAAGTGCCTTGCCTTACTATTATTTAGGGCTGCGCAATATGGACAAAAAAATATTTATCTCGAAAAAACTGTTGTAAGAAACTTGCATCAAACCTGACACGTTTTCCCCCCAAGCAATAGGCTAGTTCTCTCCTACATATTTTATGCTGCTTCATAAAAGCCTACATTGCAAAATATTATGTTGACAAATAGGTTCACAGTGCATCTCATAGTGTTTTCTGCTGAGTTTGCCACTCTACATACAGTAAAAATAGGCCCAACCCCTAATGGCACGGACGTGTTCTCCTCCAGGTCTACACTGTGCCACATAGGCTGTTTATAGCTGATAGAAATCCTGTTCCTGATATTCAGCGGATTCATGTAGATAAACTCTACCTGTAAGTCATGGCTTCAATGAGGAAGGGCTGGTTTTCAGCCACCGCTCTGCGTCGCGCCTCCTTCGTGGCGTTGTACACTGCAAAAACATCATTTCCATCGACACGGATCGACATCAGTCCATATCCTGGACCTCGAGCAGCTTTGGACGAAAATTGAGAAAAAGTAAAAAATTAGGCCAATGAAATACAGAGATTCACATGGGAGTCTGTGGCGAACGCAGTTACTTACCAATACCATCGCCTCTATACTGCTCATTGGTCGGTGTGGAGATAGCATAACCGTTATTACGGCAGAAGAATATGAGAGGACACTCAAGAGTGGTGGAGAAGTTAAATCCAGCATGTGCGTCTCCCTCACTGGCCGCCCCCTCTCCGAAGTAACAGATCACCACACGGTTTGCGTTCTCCCGCTTCACTGCGTACGCCGCGCCGGCCGCTACAGCAGGAGATACAGATCAATGCTCTTATTCACATTTACACTACTGTTCAAAGAAAAACATACTTTTATTCAGCAAAGATGCATTATTTGAGCTTAATTGAGCAAAACTGAGAGTAAAGTAAAGAGTAATGGCTGCTAAAATTAGTCATTAACTATTGTTTATTAAAATAGGAAACAGTTCAATTGTAATACTGGTTTTATTGTTTGACTGTTACTCTACCAGTGGGTCACAAGATGGTTTTGAGTGGTTCGCGGAGTATGTAGAAAGAAACAACAACAAACGTAATTCTGAATATCTTTTAGATACGAGACTTTTATTTTGAAAGATGTGCATAAAAGCTGTTGACTCTTCTGTGAGACGCAGTTTACTGTTAGTAAAGAGTGCCTGAGAAAAACATGTTTTAGTATCTGCTGTCAGATGAGATGTTGTCAAGCTATGTCAGTGTCATAACTGGTTACAAAATAAAAGCCTCTCACCTCAGGAAAATGACCTTTCCTGTCCTGTCAGGAATTGTATTGTGCTCAATGTGGAGTAGAGTGCGGATCGGGCCGCATTTTTCTGTCCGAGCCCGGCCCGCGTCCGACAGGGCAGTAACCGAACCCGACCCGAGCCCGACAGGCATTAAGATATTTATGTCCGAGCCCGACACAGTTAAAAATAAAAAATAAAAAATTCTCATAGCCTACTAATGACACGTACGTTTGTTTGTGTAGAAAGCCCGCTTTTATTTAGCAACTGGAAGGCATTCGGAAATGTTTACAGATGTGCGCAACACATCAGCGTGCGCCGCACACGGCCAACAAAGCGCATGTTAACACAGGCGCGCACAAGTGGCCCAAACAAATAGCCAATTGAAATTAAATGAACAAAGCTAGGTCTACCAAAAATTGCCCAAGTTAACAGAACAAAACATTAACGTAACACAAATGCAGCTTATTGAAATGAAAATCACTCTAACCATTTTTCCTCGAAAACTGTGTGGCTAATAAAACTGTAACATGGCATCTATTCACATAATCCATCTTTTAATGTTTAGGCTGGTTTTAAAATCTCCTGAGACCAACTTCTTTTTAACGTCTTCCATCGTTGCGCTGCTAGCCACATGTAGCCAAATATGCAATATTATGCACGCACGTGTTGCGCGTTGTCACAGCAACATAAACTAATTTCCGCACACATGAAGATGGATGTTAGGGTAATATTTTAAATTTATTTTAATCACAAAAACAAACATTTGCATCCAGTTAAACATTATAATAAGCTGTTTTAAATTTCAAATGTTCAATGCCTTATTGCGCCGACGTGACCGAGCCCGACCCGAACCCGAACGTCATTTCAAAATATGTGTCCGAACCCGGCCCGGCCCGTCGGGTCCCGTCGGGCTCGGTTCGGGTATCCATCCTCTAATGTGGAGGTGCGCGCTGTATATCACGTCACTATATATAAAAAGCAAATTAAATTACGTCATAGTTGGCTATGTCGTGTGTTGGCTGAGAAGGATTTGCATGATGTTCCATCCGTTCATCAGGATCAGTGACCATGTTTTATTAATAGTTCATGTTAGTATTGTGCAATATCCCAAAATGCCACTTTATTTTCACTTTGTGCTGTTTTATATAAAATATATAGTGGTGGTTCATACCAACTTTATTGTATTTACAAAAACTAGTTTGAGACTGCTAATTAATACTTACCTTATATTGTACATTCATCAGTGTTAGTGATATTCTTACAATTTATGTGTATGTAACGTTAAGTGGGACGGTACATTTTTGTGTGTCAACCATTTTTGAGAAATGAATTATCTTGGTTCAAACTCCTAAAACTTTGGGTCGTGCCATAATGACCATGGGAAACTGTGGGTCTCACTTCTTTCAAAAACATCAAAATCAGACCATAATTTTTTTAATAATAAATACTCTGGATGGTCTGCGTAACAGACATGCTCACTTCTTACCTTGGGGGATCTGAGTTGCAAGTGGTGAGGAGATGGTGACAAAATTAAGGTCTTTGGAGCCATAGTGAACTGGCATTTGTCGGCCCTTGCCAAGGTCATCTGCGTTTGCGTAGCACTGTGCCATAAACATATCCAGAGGGAAGCCTCTGTACATCAGTACACCTACAGAAATGCAGAAAAAAATATATTACATTTAATCAAATATTGCTACATACTTAAATTGTGTTAAATAGAATAAGTAAATATTATGTTAAGTCAAATATTAACACAAAATGTATGTTTATTCATCAGTGTTGGGGAAAGTTACTTTTAAAGTAATGCATTACAATATTGAGTCACTCCCTAAGTAACTAGTTGTGTTACTTAGTTACTTTTTGAGGTAAGTAATGCGTTGTTACTTTTGCGTTACTGTTTCTCATCAGGGGTTGCTTGTTTGTTTTCAATAACAAATAAGTTATATTTATGGCAAATATCAGGACCCTTTCTCACCAAAAGTGAAAAGAATGAGCCTCAGGCTAAAGGAAATGCTAATTCACTTCCGTGCAGTACAAACAAACCTTTCAGCTGTTCGGGATCACAGAAGAATAAGAAAGTTCAACATTCTTACTTCAGCATAGACATCATTGGTTAATAAAGTGAGATCATGCCGTCTTCGCGTGCTATCGAAAATCATACTTCCCAACTTCTTAAGTTGTGATTACCAGCTCGTCGCATTCAAGACCTTTGTTGTCGAAAAGAACAGGAATCACGGAAGATACCAGGTTTATTCTTGCCTATTTATTGGGAAAATGTTCTTAAAGTCAAAATTATATTCATTGACAACCATTCTGTTAATTTCTGTCAAATACAGGCTATTTTCACTGTGTATAAAACATACAATATGCTTCAAATGATTATTTATACATGTAAATATGCACTACTTTACCAACAAGCAATGAATTGTTCACATTTAGTCTAGATCTACAATAAGAATAATGTAACGCCTCTGCACTCACTCCTGATTTCTCTCAACATGAAGACAGGAGAGCCGTCAGTCAATACATGAGAAAACAAAGTGACTTGCCGTACTGGTTTGAAAAAGTAACTCAGATATTTCGTTTAGTAATGCATTACTTTACTTGTTACTTGAAAAAAAGTAACGCTGATTACACAACTGATAATATTTTTTTTTTTAAAGTGCTAGACTTATTAATGACAAAACTGGGAGAGTCACTACTGTATCTCCAGCTTGTAAACTTTCTCACCAGCTTCTCTGTACTGTCCGAAGACCAAATCAGCAGGGTCGAGAGCTGCAGCGCTTCCTATATGTGTGCCCTCCTCCCCGTAATTGGTCATGTAGAATGAGATACGGCCCTTCAACACAAACGCAAACCAAATTTAAGCATTATAAACTGTCAGATGTCATTTAATTTCATTTTATGATGGAGTCAGTATGACGCTAAAATGCACCGCTCACCTGCCTCTGGGACTCGTAAAGAATACGATCCATCGTGTTGAGTAACGTCATCTTCTGATAGAAATTCAAAACCGTCTCTTTTGGAAGCTGAAACACAAGTAATGTTGTGAAGTATTTATTAATATTAATATTTATTCATTTCCACACATTATGGCTGCAACAGACTGACATGGATCTAATAAACTTGGGTACGACATGTATGTAGACTGGACGATGATGACACCTATTGAATCTAGGGCTACGACGCTAGTTATTATAGAAGAATAAACCGGCATCAGCATGAGCTAGTGGTGAACAAAGAGCAAGAAGAATCACACTTTGGCAATTGTGGTTTTTATGTGCGCTGAAATAAAGAGGAGGAAGTGAAAGAGGAGAACATGGACGAATCGTGGCGAGGGAAAAGAGGACAACTCGGCACATCAATCTTTCAAATGGAGCTTGAGGAACGTAGTTCTAAGTTTTCAAGTCTCGTTGATCAATACGCCATTTCATGTTGCATTTGTATTGGCTAGTCAGTAGACGAGATCGTAGCAGCAAACACACTGTGAGATGATCATGATAAATCTCTGACACTGTCAGAAAACGATCGCAGGCAATCTTTGGTCACAAGATCGTGACTACAGCCGTATTTGAAGCTCTCTCACTGTACGATGTAGAACCAGCGTTTAGGAGCCATGACCTCCGAAATCACCACGATTGGCCAAAGTCCAAAATCACACAACGTGTACCGGGCATTAAACAGAATAAAAGACTCCACACCTGAGGATCCTCTGATGGATTGATGATCTGGCCCTGTCTGTCCATCACTCTATAGACAGGGATTCCTGAGATCACATTGGGCTGGATAAACTCCAGATGATCTATAAACTCTGCCGAGGCTCCAGGAAACTGAGGCTTCTCCGCTGAAGAGTCAAACGACTGCTGGCCAAGAGCTCTCTGAAGACAGACAAGCAGGGAGTAAAGCACTTAAGTATCAGAGCGTCTATGCATTGTAAGATCTGATCGCATATTTTAACAATCGGACAAACACTGCTGCAAAACTCTCAGCTCACTAGGGTTTTAACAGCCAGTTACGACCTGCAGGTGAAACTCGAAAAAACTGAATATCATGCAAAAGTTAATTTATTTCAGTAATTCAACTTAAAAGGTGAAACTAATATATTATATAGACTCATTACTTGCAAAGTGAGATATTTCTTAGATATTTATAACAAATAAAGGCTTGAAATATCTCACTTTGCATGTAATGAGTCTATATAATATATTAGTTTCACCTTTTAAGTTGAATTACTGAAATAAATGAACTTTTGCATGATATTCTAATTTTTCAAGTTTCACCTGTAGTGATAAGATCTTTTATTTTCCCTTTGTTTTGGTTTTGATACAGCTTTAAAAACCTAAAGAGAAAAAATACAGTTCATAAGCTCTACAATATATGAATAAATAAGTAAATAAGATAAGATAATAAGATTTAAAATTTTATATATAAAATTTGTTTATTTTATATATCTTGTGCTTGGTGTAAAGTATTTGATTTTGTATATAAATATTCATTACTTATTTTAAGATCATTTTATTGTTGTTATTGTAATGTTTGATATATTTCTTTTTTCCTTGCCATTTCCTCGGTATAATGCTTAAGCAATATTGTATGTAAATACAATCATGCCAATGAAATTTAAATAAAAGTACTTCAAAGAAACATGGCTGCTTTGTGTTTTCCTACAAACACACACACACACACCCCTCAACCAGCCAATCGGCTCTCAGTGTATTAATCTAGCCTTGTGAAGGTTAAACAGTCCATTACCCACAACAACAACAACACACACACACACACACAGATCTGACCAATAGTTATAAGATTTAAAAATTACTAGATGACCATTACATGATCAGACGAGTCGAACGCAATTATCTTTGGTTTTTAGGTCAGCTGAGGATTACCTATACATTCGCATTAACATTATTCTAAGACTTAAACATTTTAAGCCTAAAGTTATTCATATTCTTTATATTTATATTAAGGTGCTTTGTTGTGCCATACAATCCAAATAGCGCCAAATGTGTTGAGGCTCGCGCAGCTACACAGGGTTCATACATCTGTTGGGCAACTTCTGTTGTTGAGAAAGTCCGTTCGCTGAGTTTATGCGACATTCATACACTTTAAACTTACACCGACGCGGAATGACCTTTTCTGGAGAAGCGTTGTTGCCCTTAATGCTGTATTTTGACGGATTGCATGAAGTCCAATGCCGTATAATTTCTTAACACTCCTGACAGCCGCCATCTTTACGTCAAGTGTGTGACGTCGACTCTTTCACTCCTCTGATGAAGATCCCATTCAGCGCGCCCCCTGCTGGACAATGTCGTGCAATACAAACATTCATACAGTTCTTTACGGTTATATCTGGGAAATGTATCCATTTATTTGTATGATAAAATAATTAAAACTAAAATTAGTTGCAGAAACATTTTGATTAATTCGGTCTAGTGGTCATCACAATACTTTTACCACTAGATGGCGAACGTTAGCCGTGTCGTCATCATGGTGCGCGCAAAACAATGACGTAAATGAGTGCGACGAGCGGATTGTGCGTGAGGACCATGATGGAGTTAGATCAAAGTTGTTTAGTTTTAAGGGAATATGGAAGTGAGCAGAGTTTGTTATCAAGACCTGACGGCTCTTCTACTTTCGTTCAAGGTATTTGCATCAGTTTTGTAACTGATGTGTTTCTTTATTCAGAGCGACTGGTTCCCTGTCAAGCCAAATAATGTCCAGCAGTCGGTTTGATTCAACCATATCTGTATTGGTTTGGATTTGTAAATGTATTTTCAGGGGATACTAGTATCCTGGCTGGAGTTTATGGACCAGCTGAGGTTAAAGTCAGCAAGGAAATCTATGATCGTGCTACTGTAGAGGTTCTCATCCAGCCCAAAATGGGGCTTCCAAGTATGTAATTTCACTTAAAATATTTTGTGTCCGTATACGGTTTCACTGATGTGAATATATAAACGTGTGTTTATGTATATTTGTGTGTGTGTGTGTGTGTGTGTGTGTGTGTGTGTGTGAGAGAGGGAGAGTGTATGTGTTTATTTGTTTGTGAGTGTGTGTGTGTGTGTGTGTGCGTGTGTGTGTCAAATACTTTGATTGTACCGGTATTTGTGATTGAATATTTATGATGTAGTTTCCAAATTTTATTCCATATCAGGCAATAAGTGCAGCCATTCCAAAATGATATAATCGTAGGAACTCTAAACAATATCCAAACACATCAATTATTATACCAAATGGGGGACATTTTGTTTCTTATTCAAGAAGCCATTTAACTCATCTATACGTCACATATACGTCACACACAAACTATCAAAATTTCCACTTTATGCAGACTTTAAAAATGACTTTTTTATGGAAAACACTTTATTTATAAAGGTTTTGGCAACAAAGTGTTTGAACATTTTTGGAAAGTAATAATCGTTTCAAGACTTTAATTGCCTTACTAACAATCATGTTAATTTAAGTGTTTAATGATAAATGGCTTTCATTCCAGTAATGACAGTATTCAAACACCTCTTCTGTCCAGACGCCTGCATATCCTGTTCTCACCGTTAGGTGTCAGTGTGATACACACTGAGTTTCTCCATCACATCTCCTCGTGTTGTGTTCTATTAGGTGTGTGTATGATATGATACAGACTGAGTTTCTCCATCACATCTCCTTGTGTTGTGTTCCTTTAGGTGTCCGAGAGCGCGCGCGAGAGCAGTGTGTGCGCGAGACCTGCGAGGCGGCTCTTCTGTTGACGCTTCATCCTCGCTCTTCTCTCACTGTCATCCTGCAGGTCGTCCACGATGATGGCTCTGTATCCTGAACACCAGCAAAACTAGCTCTAAAACATGTTAGATTAAAATTTAGACTGTACTAAAGCATAGAAATACCATAATATGTTTGGATAGATGTAGGAAACATGCTCTGAAAAACAATGCTACAGCCAGTTATACGACTTTGAAAGGTCATCTGGGTACTTTTTTACCCAGATGGACTATATAGTCTAGTAGGGTAGTATGTGATTTCGGATGCAGCCAATTACTTTGAATTTGGACTGCAGGACCCAGTTTAACCGCTAGCTGTCAATATTACATACTGCACCTTTAATATTATATGACCATGTTTAGTTACTGTTGTAGAGAGCCGTTTGTTTTTAATGCTTACTGGTCATTTCATTCATTCAAGAGTCTGTTGAACATGTTATAATTTGTTAAAAGCTGGCTTTGGGGTCAGTAATATTTTGTTTTAAAGAAATTAATGCTTTTATTCAGTAAAGATGGATTAAATTCATGAAATGTGACAGCAAAGACATTTATATTGTTACTAAAGATGTTGTTCTTTTTAATTCTATACATCAAAGAATCCTGAAAAAAAGTTTAATGGTAAATATTAAGCAGCACATCTGTTTTCTATGGAAGCTTGTTTCCGCCACTGAATTAAAACAAACAAAACAAATAATTGCGACTTTTTATCTCACAATTGCGAGATATGAAGTCAGAATTGTGAGAAATAAAGTCGCAATTGCGAGAAAAAAGACAAATTGCGACTTTATCTCACAATTCTGACTTTTTTTCTCACAATTGCGAGTTTACATCTCGAAATTCTGACATCTTTTCTCAGAAATGTGAGATATAAACTCGCAATTGCGAGTTATCAGGCCAATTCTAAGGGGGAAAAAAGACTAACTTTTCCCCCTCAGAATAGTTTATATCTCACAATTCTGACTTTATCTCTCACATTTCTGACTTTACAACTCGCAATTCTAACTTTATATCACGCAATTCTGAGAAATAAAGTCAGAATTGTGAGATAAAAAGTCGCAATTAACTTTTTTATTTTTCATTCTGTGGCGAAAACAAGCTTCCATAGTTTTCATCATTGATCATAATCAAAAATGTTTCTTGAGCAGCAAATCATCATATTAGAATGATTTCTGAATGATCATCTGACACTAAAGACTGGAGTACTGATGCTGAAAATTCAGGAATAAGTTGCATTTCAAAATATATTAAAATGGAAAACAGTTCTTTTAAATTGTAATGTTACTTTTGCAACCTCAGACTTTTGAGCAGTAGTGTACATTAATGTCATTCACACGGTGTCCCATCCTTATCTGAGTGTCAGCTGCTGTCGTGCTGCCTGAACGCCGCCTGTATGGCTCTAATGGATGCAGGGCTTCCCATGAGCCTCCTGTTTTGTGGCGTGACCTGCGCTATTAGCAGAGAGGGCCAGATAATCACAGACCCCTCGGCTCAGCAGGAGAAGGTACACTGCACTTCCGCCACAAGCCATACCGCACAAGCTAAGCTCTTGATCCGTGTCTCTTTATGTTTTCTTCTCCAGGAAAGCCGAGCGTTGTTAACATTTGCTATTGATAGCGTTGAGCGCAGTGTTTTGATGTCATCAACTTCAGGCTCTTTTTCAGTCCACGAGGTGAGCTCGGATGCATGTGATTCATTGCTGTTTGTGCTGATGATACATGGGTGTGTGTGTGTGTGTGTGTGTGTGTGTGTGTGTGTGTGTGTGTGTGTGTGTGTGTGTGTGTGTTTCATAACCTGCTTGAAATTTCTACAAGGCAATGAGATAAATGTGTTTTCTTCCTACACAGCTGCAGCAGTGCATCGCAGTCAGTCAAAAGGCTTCTGAACAGATCTTCCAGTTTTATAGGGATTCTGTCAAACGGCGATATTCAAAAATACAATAAAATATGATTGTTAGGATTTTTACTTTGAGTTTGCATTTTCATTTCTTTACTTATTTTCACTATAGTAAACTGTTCTATGTATAGGGCTGCCCCCTAATAGTCGACTAAACATTAGTCAATGAGAAGAGGCTTATTATAATATCGATATTTTGAAGAATATTGGTAATGAAACATTGAACAGTTGCTGTTGACATTTCTATAGTAGGAAAAAAGTACTGTGGAAGTCAATGGCTACCGTCTGGTTCCCTACATTCTTCAAAATATCTTTTTTTGTGTTCAACAGAAAACTTTTGAACAGGATAAAGATGTCCAAAAGTTTCTTATTTTGTTTACATATAAAAGATTTTTTATTTAGTACTGCCGTTCAGAAGCAACAGAAGATACGCACATGTTTCCCAGAAGACAAATGATCTTCAAATTCAGAAAGGAAGAACGTTGGGCAGTTTCACTGTTCAGGACAAACAAGGGACTCGAGAACAACCATCACAAAACAAAAAAACAATTAAGGGCACATAAACTTTTGAACGGAGTCATTTTTATAAATTCAGCTATTTATTTTTTGTTGTCTTGAGGACTATATGTAAACAACTTTTATGTAAAATATCTTATTCAGGACAGTACTAAATAAAAAATAACATGCATTTTGTATGATCCCTCTTATTATGTTAAAATTATTTACATTTTCACAGATTCTGCAAGGGGTTCACAAACTTTCAAGCGCCAATGTATGTGTCTAAATGTATATATCTTCTTTTCTTCTACAGTAAATTATATTGTACTAAAACTGGGTGATTTTCTGACTCTGTTATCATTGTATATGCATAATATATGAGCATGTTATGACCCAGCCACATGCTTTACACATCAATTTGTTGACTCCAAGATGCTATTTTTATCATTTCAAGCTTGTATTTTCTAGCTCATACCGCATAGTTTATTTTTGGTGCCATAATGAAAAATTTAATTAGATTTTCAATCAAGTGCATTTATTTGTTCATAACAGGTACCAGCGAAATATACATACACATATACACGAGATGAATGTAGAGGAGGAGGAAAATAATGACTTGTGTTGCTCTCGGATATCTCTGGTGTGGATTACTGATAACTGACTGGAGGGGCTGTGCTATCGCTCGATGGGGCAGCTTGTTGTAAAAGTAGTACATCATTTCCTACCATGATATGACCTAATTTGTACCAGCGGGGAGCTTGAAGGGCACCTGCCAAGGCAGTTTATGCTGACTGCTGTTTTGTGGCTTTAATCTTTTGGAGCAGGGCACATTCCAATCTTTAATGCCTGGTACACATTGTACGGTTTTGGACTGTCCCAGACGAAATATGACCAATCATGGTGATTTCTGTGGTCGTGGCTCCTACGTCATACAAGCCTAGTCAATAAAAATGCAACATGAAATGAAAAACTACTTTCCTCAAGCTCCATTTGCAAGATTGAAAAGCCGAGTTGTCCTCTTTTCCCTCGCCACGATTCGTCCATGTTCTCCTCTTTCACTTCCTCCTCTTTATTTTAGCGCACATAAAAACCACAATTGCCAAAGTGTGATTCTTCTTGCTCTATTTGTTCACCACTAGCTCATGCTGATGACGATTTATTCTTCTATAATAACTAGCGTCATAACCCTAGATTCAATAGGTGTCATCATCGTCAAGTCTACATACATGTCGTACCCAAGTTTATTAGATCCATGCCATAAAGTGTGATTTGTAATGCTCTTATAGGATTGCTGAAATCGTCTGTAGCAGGCATCAATAGTGTTGTATTCTGATTTTATTATCATCCACTTGACATTTGAATGTCGACTTTCTCTATGATGTACACTACCGTTCAAAAGTTTGGGGTTGATTTTGTAAAAAAAACAAAAACAAAAAACTTTCTTACCCCAGACTTATTTCTGGCATGTATATATTGTCAAGTTTAGGGAATCTATGGGTGCATTTGTATACTGATACTAAATCAGTCTAGATTAACAGTTCACCAGTCAAATCAATAACTAGGGTTACAAACATAAATATCCTGCTGAAAATGGGAGCGTCATTAATTGTATATGAATGCAGGTTGATTTGAAAGTATGAGAAATTTGATGTGTTTTATACTTTGTATTAAAGCACTCCAGTCGAAGCGTTGTTTGGCACTGCTTATCGCTTGCCTGTAGGGTTATCAAGGTGAAATGTAGACCCACAGAAGAGATCATTGAAGTATTAGTTGAGTGCTACAGCAAAATAAAGAGAGCCCATGCAGACTTACTATGGTAGAAATGTCACCAACTCCAGTTTTGAGCTTCCTATATCCCAGAATCCCCTTTTAACCAAGTGGATTTCATGACCTCAAGTGCATGCCTTCAATCGCACAAATGCAGCTTCAAGTTAATGACTGCCGAGACTGGCAAATACCCTTTAGTTCACATCTACAGAACATACATGTTATATGCTTAGCTCAGTATGAATATAAAACATTTAAAGATGTTTTCATACCTGCAAACTCGTTGCCTTTGGGTGAAACTCTTTATATGAATGTGTCTCTGACGGGAACCGGCCGTCTTCACAAAACGTTTGATGGCATTTTCTTTTTGTGCGACCTTCGCACAATACTTACTACAGTGATGTTAATTCACCTTATTTTTAATGTAGGAGCCATATGTAATTTGAATGTTAACTAGTTATCTTTAGCTGTACAAAAACAATCTGTTATGCTAATGCATTAGTAATTTAATTCCTTTTCCCTAGTTAAGTTATGGATTACTCTTAATTGTTCTGTAATCTAATGAGTTATTTCTGATGTAATTGCATTAAGTATTGTATAGACTTTAGAACAATTCTATATAAAACAATAGTGGATTTAACATCAAAATTTAACGTCTAATGTTTTTAATGTAACCTTCTCCTTTTAAATACTTTGTTAATCTGGCCGAGGTTAATATGGGATTATGAAGTAATTAGTAATCCAATGTTTTAGAGAGATTAATTACACTGTTGAAGATGTAACTAATAGGTTGTAATTAATTACTTTTTAACTACTTACCCAACACTGGTTATGCTGCTTGATTTTGCAAACTTGCTTTTTTAAAATAATATTACTTTCATTTATTATTGTAATCATGAACACATTGGTCTGTAGCGCAAACAGTTTTACCGTTTGCTGTACTTTATTGTTCTACTAGTTCTTTACCTATAGCATCTAATGAATCTGAAGTCTCGCACATTCACAGAAAATACATTAATTCTGTGTTGCAAAATAAGGTATTTCTGCTTTTCCATAAGTGCCACCTCCTGTCAGGGAGTGAATTTCATTTTCATACAACCAGTCTTAATATAAATCTTAATAATCTAAGTATGAAATACATAATCACTTATAATTTTGACTCATCATATTATTTTATGTGTTTAAATCTTTGCTTTTTTGTTTATTTCACAGTTTAGGTTGTTCCCGGTATCATTAGTGTTGTTTCAAACAACTTTGCAACCAAAACAACACATAGTTCTATTCTATTATGAGAATTTTATTTGTGCTTATTCCTGATTTGTTCCCTTGTTTGCCGGTCCAGAGTCTGCAGGTATGGTTTAGCTGATAGGTAAAAAAAACCGGAGTCTACATTTATCAAGCTATGATTATTCCTACAGGAGAAGGTTCAACAGTGAGTCTTCAGAAACGTTTCAATGCCGCTTTCTTTCCGTCCCGCCTGCGTAAACTCAGTGGTGTTTATAAGCGCAGCTCTACAGTGTGTACCGCTGTATTTCTGCTTTTCCACTACTCTCAGAGACTGACTTTGCATTTTCATTTAGCCATTCTGCAATTTTTGTTCAGACCAATTGTATAGAAAACACATGATTGTTTAGGACTGACTGATTCATCACCTTTTCCGCCGGTCCAGAGTTTGCAGGTATGGTTTAGCTGAGTCATATGAAGTGTCTCCATACAGTTTTGTTGGTAGGTAGACAAATGGAGAGTCTTTTATCAAGCTATGAATAGAGTCCTCCAGGAGAAGCTTCTCGTAACAACATGACTCAGTGAAATCTGCAGTATATATGTGTGTATTTACCATCGCATTTGAACTTCTGCCTGCGCATCCCTGTTTTGCATCCTCATATTTGCAGAATCTGCCTGAACTTGAACTTGTTTTCCATCTAGCAATTTCCAACTGAGTTCTAAAGTCATTTACTGTGGTGTTTTCACAGTTCAATTACCATCTTTAGAGCTCAGATAGAAAACGACCTAGTTTCCTCGAGTCGTGCGTCTCAGAGGGAAAGTCCTGCTGTTTCACAGCCAAGTCCGTTGTGATCTCCTGATCTCGTTGTCCTTGTCGAGTTCCCTTTCTAACAAACCCTTAGGCCTCGGTCCCTCTCTCCCCTGCCAAGTGTCAAGACAGAGCGCAGGTCTCTCTTTCAGATTTTACTCCGACCCAAATACAAAGATTTCAGCTAAATCTACCCTCTCTCCAAATGTAGCGACTTGATTTTTTCCCTAATCTAATGAACACTGTTACGATCTGAATCATCTCCATGTTCTATGAGCTTCAGACTCTAATATGACCACGGTGAAGTTGCAGAGAGGCGCCGTCTCTGCTGAACGGATGTACTTATTACAGATGTCGATGAGTGCGAGTATGTAAAGAGCAGCGGTTCGTGTGATGAGGAATCAGGGAGGTGTGTTTCTGGAAGATTGGAGAGAGGATAGTCTTTAGGGTGGTTTCCCGGACAGATAGGAGATCAGGGCAGCGATGGCACAGATGTAAGTGATGATGCCGAAGACGATGGAGAGGACGGAGAGCCACAGAGCCTGCCGAGATGCTGCGCTGGCACCTTGGAAATCTCCTTGTGCTGAAGCTTTGTTTGTCTGGAGTGGAGAAGATAAACAGAAGCATTAATCATAAGTAATGATGGACGTCCCTTTGCTCTCTCCAGGTTGTTTACCGTATGATTGAAATGGATGCCTGTTTTCTGTCATTACACTATCCTCTCTTTCATTCGTTTCTCTTCTCCATTCACCTTTGATCCCCTCATTTTAGACAACAGCCTGTGCGCTATTGGAAATCAATCACCAGAGGTCTCTCATTATGACACTAATTAAAGTCAGAATGAAATCATTGATCAGTCTAGTCGGCTGAACGTCTGGAGTGCCGCCTCCATTGAAAAGGTGCTTGAACAGAATAATAAAAGTTGCATCAAGTGGTTTACTAATCCTGAAAAACACCTTTCGTAAAGATGATCAATCAGGCGTGCGTTTTCGGTACAATGACGCAACTCGCTGCTTCACTACCATAGTACGATGCATCGTTGAAGAAATCAACTAGCTAGTCACGACTGTTTCCCGAAACCATATTGACGTAAATTTATCATTCAACCACGTTGGTTAATGATGTCACGCACGTGGTGGAGTAATAACTTCTTTTAATGAATCTGTTTGCTAGATGTTTCGCTATAAATGACAAACATGGCATCCGAGGACTAATTCTCATTGTTCTCAGTTATTTTTCTTTATTTCTAGATTCAATCATAGGCTCGTTCTCCCGCACTAGAGCACGTTCACACATGCGCACTCTTCAAAAACAGTGCTTTAAATCTCTTGACAAACTAAAAGACGTAAATGACATTTGTATATATTCTAAATCATAGATATAGATTGTACTGAATGTCAGCTATTTTGCTCAAGACAAGGATTTATTAAGTCAAATTAACTCTGCTTCTAACCACAGATCGAGAGCTGTCGTTACAAACACACAACTGTGCGATGCTGTTTGCGAATGTTCGTTAGAAGAACGATGGTTTCGGGAAACACCGACTCGTTGAACTATGCTGAAAACGACGGAAGTTGCGCATGGTTGGCAAACGATGCTTTCGGGAAACGCACCCCAGATTAGAGCTTTCGAGTTTTGCATGTGATATACATCAGGTGGTCAGCAAACGGTCTGTGATTGGTCGGTTTGAGTAATGCCTGAGGATGAGACAAGAAAGCTGAATAACACAAGTGCCTTGACTTGTTTTAGTCTTACATGTGCCACTTTGATTCGCTGGTGGCATAATCCTGCAAATCTCAGTGTAATCCTGCCTAAACCCTCAGGTGTAATGCCATAATGTCCACACTCACTCCCGAAAGAGAACTTGCCCTGAGCTTTCTGCTAATCTCTGCCACTTTCAGTCCATTTGCCCTTTAGACACAGAACAATGAACACGTCTGTCTGTCAGTGCATCTTTATATCGATCTTCCTAATAATTATCTATAACTAAAGGCTCTGATATTCTCACGGCAAAGTTCTTTTTTCTTCGCTTTGGGGCAAAAAGAAGTTTGACATATGTAGAAGCGATATACTGTTAGCAAACATCCTGACGTCGCCCACGCTGCTGAGAGCGCCATTTAGATGAATATGTTAATATGTGCTGCGCACTTTCCTCACAATAACAAAACAACCACACAACAAAATGGCAGTGATGAGAAAACAGCAGTTAAGAAAGTATCGGATAGTAGCGATGCGGATCTTTGCACAAGCTCTGCAATTCAGCACTCCAGCAGTCACGTCACGTTTATTTATTACCACTTTATACAATAGACTGCTTAAAAGCAAGCATCTTTACCGTTTTAAACATGAAAAACACTGTCAGTATCTCTTTCAATTAGAATTACAACTACATTTTCTACTATAAAGCCGCTCTCCAGTTTGTTCATGTTTTTACTCACAAATTTTCTCTTTTTGCCGTTTATTATAGTAGGACAGTTAGTTGACAGGAAGCGAAGTTGGAGAGAGATAGTGGGATGGGATCGGGAAAGGTCCACGAGCCGGGACTCGACCTCGGGACGCCCTAAGCGCAACTGAGCTTTACGCTGGCGTGCTGCCCACGAGGTGACAAGATTTCCATGTCAAAGGCGGAGCCTCAGAGCCACACCCAATTATTACATAATCGAAACGGACCAATGGTGGTATGAAGGTGTTTACCAGCCAGAGGAAACTTTTCCGTAAAGTTTGCTTTGGCAAGCTGTTTCCATCTCCTGAAACAAACTTCGTTTTGGCCTGATTTTGTTCGAAATGACGTCACACCAGTGATTTTGTGACTTTGATTCACTTTGTCTCTCTCTCTATCTATCTATCTATCTATCTATCTATCTATCTATCTATCTATCTATCTATCTATCTATCTATCTATCTATCTATCTATCTATCTATCTATATATATATATATATATATATATATATGACTGTCTGTCTCTCTCTCTATCTATCTATCTATCTATCTATCTATCTATCTATCTATCTATCTATATATATATATATATATATATATATATGACTGTCTCTCTCTATCTATGTCTGTCTCCATCCATCCATCCATCCATATCTATCTATCTATCTATCTATCTATCTATCTATCTATCTATCTATGACTGTCTGTCTCTCTATCTATCAATCTATCCATCCATCCATCATCTATCTATCTCTCTATGACTCTCTCTCTCTCTCTCTCTCTCTCTCTCTCTCTCTCTCTCTCTCTCTCTCTCTCTCTCTCTCTCTCTCTCTCTCTATCTATGTATGTCTGTCTCTCCATCCATCTATCTATCTATCTATCTATCTATCTATCTATCTATCTATCTATCTATCTATCTATCTATCTATGTCTGTCTCTCCATCCATCTATCTATCTATCTATCTATCTATCTATCTATCTATCTATGTCTGTCTCTCCATCCATCCATCCATCCATCCATCCATCCATCCATCTATCTATCTATCTATCTATCTATCTATCTATCTATCTATCTATCTATCTATCTATCTATCTATCTATCTATCTATCTGTCTGTCTGTCTGTCTGTCTGTCTGTCTGTCTGTCTGTCTGTCTTTCTATCTGTCTGTCTAACACTGAGTCTACACTGGATGTGAGTGGCTTGACAACAGCAAATAGCAAATAGAACCCATCTATATAAATGTAGATTAAACTACATTTGTTTGATATTCACATTCTGAAGTCAAAATGTATTTAAAGAGACTAGATGAGATGTTATTATCAGGCACTATGGAAGACTGCTGCCGTCCTCTATATATAATGGACTTCTAAGTGTATGATTTATAGGTTGTGTCCTCTTTCTTCCTGTCTTTTTTCTTTTCCTCTCCATTAGTTGGCATTCCAATCTCCCATGCATCATCTGCCATTTTTATAATATTTCACTGAAGGACATGAATGACATCAGAATTCTTAATGTTCATAAAAGATACAATGTTTAAAGCTACAATATGTAAGATTTTTGTAATAAAATATCCAAAAATCACTTACAATATCCCAAAAGTTCCCAAAGATTTTTAATTTCAGAGAAATTCCAATTTTAAATAATGTCACGTCCCTGTCACTTGTCGCCTGTCACTGACGTAATATCCGCGTTATCCCTGGTTTCCGCACGTACTGTCATAGTAACCATGGCGACAAACGTGGACAACTGCGTTACGTCTAGCGGCACGCTCACGCTGTTGTTGTTTCGTTCAGACATTATGGACCATGGCAAGCAGACTTTGGGACAAAAGGAGAACTAAAACGAGGATCAATATCAGCGTGGCGTTTTCGAGATGCCGAGAGCTCCACGTCCGCGACTAAATTCGACTTGACAGAGACGCCGCTCTTGCATGTACTTTATTAGACAGGTGTGCAAATGTACATAAAACTAATCAATGTTATATAGCTCAACATGATGAAATGTTAGAATATGATCAGTATGTTATTATTATAATGTTGATCTAGCTTACTGCTAGTCTCATACAGACAAACTAACACATTGAATAACATTATAACTTTCAACACGCTCAAATGCAGTTTAGTGTGATAGTGTAGACCAAGTGAAACAGCGCTGCGTTACCGCACAAGCTTCATTCGTCGAATAAACTGACCTGTGTGATTAGTAATACAGCACTTGCGGGTAGTTCGGTAGAATGAAATGTCCTTATTCCTTTATATCCACGAGACTCGCGTGTGGCACTGATATCTGTCTCTTACTAGCAATCGCGACCTGCTTCATACCACAGTCTTGTTAAAAACATGAATGTTTTCACAAATCCATAAACATTATTAGATCCATCAACATGACGACAAGTTCCATAATTCCGCTGATGCATCATCAACCTACGCCTTTGTTATTGTAAGAGGTTAGCGACCCCTAGCGGCGAGAAAAAAAGACATTTTGTAGCTTTAAGAGTAAAGGATATTGATAATAGTGCTGTCAATCATACGAGTGTCACATAGGACTCTGTATTTGCAATATGTGAACATTGTTGTATGGACAACAAGATTTATATATCCACAAAAGCTCAAGAGAATTGCCCAATACCTTTTGGGAAAGATAGAACGCAGCAATGCCCAGAGGCCAGAAACAACAGAGCATGGAGAAGAAAGCCAGGCCCAGGTAATCTTGAGGGATCATGATGGGAAAGTTGCTCTCACTGTCTGTGTCACTGAAGTCATCGCTGGAGGAGTCCTGTGGGTAAATATCACAATCATCAGCACCACTCAAGCATACAAGTCCAGAGAGCTTACATGTTACATAATGTCAATGGAAATGATTTACTGGTCAGAAATTAATTTAATTTGTCATAGGATAAAAGTTGTATTCATTTATTATTTATTGAATTGTGTGTTGTACTTAATTCCTCATAGGATCCTGTAAAAGGGTAGCCTGGCTAACGTCTGGGAACCACATGTTCATTTTCTCGTATTTGAGGCGGGGTTTACGAACGCCCAGAGCCGTTTATTGGGTGCTACGAATGTCTATCAAATGCGCCTGTATGTAGCTCATAGCCAATCATTTCAATTATACCAGATGACGTATGTAGAGCGAAAGAAATTAGACGAGGAAGAAGACGATGGGTCCGAGATTTATTTGCGTTCTAAACTACTTAGAACAATATCTAAGGCTGCATCGAAAGGTAACTTCGCGTCTGCTGCCATGTTTGATCCATAGGTATAAACAAACTGCTTCGGTGTGTCGCATAGCCGTCGTCATCGTCTTGCTGCTCCCTCCCCGTTCTGTGATTTGTCCCCTCGCTGAGGCGAAAATCTGGTCCATGGTATCCAGACTACCTAGCAGCGTGAATAAAATCGCGCTGCGTAAAGGCAGTATGGGGAAACCAAGGGAGTTTCAGCAACGCTATCTTACGACCAATTTGTACTAATTCGTACGAGCGATTAAAAGGTGGCTAATTCGTATGAATTCGTACGATTTGTCTAAACCCCAGTGATGGGCAGGTTTAGGGGCGGGGTCAGGGGTAGGTTATTTGTACGAATAATTCATACGAATTTGGCAACTCGTAAAATATGTACGATTTAGCAAAAATCGCATTTCGTACGAGTGAGGTCGTATGAATTCGTACGAATTATCCACCTCGTAAAATTCGTACGAATTGCCGTGAGATAATTATAGGTTATATAAATTGCTTTTCTAACATGTGAACTTCAAATGTAATTATGTTTAATCCTACAAAGGCAATGACTCGCATTCACTTTAGCTGTGCTGTAATAATTTTTTTCTGGTTTCTGTAAGATAATGTGACTGAATGAGGTTATGCCAAATGTGCGCTAGTCGTGCTGCATGCCTACAGGCCAATTCTGACTCATGTTTCATAAAAGAGCTGTGTTTTCAATTTGTGTCTTGTGTTTGACAACCCTGCTCATTTCACTGTCTCTACAACCAGTGTTTACATCCTTCAGATGCGAGTCATGTATTTTGTACTTCACTGACTTCACTGTAAAAAGGATTCATGCACTAAAAAAAGTATAGGAAAAAGGGAAGAAAAATGA
Organism: Rhinichthys klamathensis goyatoka; assembly: GCF_029890125.1. NCBI lineage: Eukaryota > Metazoa > Chordata > Actinopteri > Cypriniformes > Leuciscidae > Rhinichthys > Rhinichthys klamathensis. The sequence goes on from NW_026606558.1 coordinate 6,854,078, forward strand.
CACTTACAAGCATCTAAAGCTTTCCACTGTACACTAAATAACGCAGCCAGGTTCAGTTCTGAGCAGTAACTTACTAAAAGCATGATGCAACTAACTTCAAGCTACTTTTTTCAAACATAAAGCAGTGTAGCGTGACAAAATGCTATATTGCTGTATTTTTCATCAAATTTTATTGCAGCCCTGTGAGTGGATCCGAGGCAATATTAAAACACGCTCTCTCCTCTCTCCCATATATAGCATTGAGAAGTCAGATTTGAATTCCTTTCTCATGAATTCCTTTCTTCTGCTGAACACAAAGAAAGATATTTTGAAGAATGTCTGAAACCAAACAATTGATGGACCCCATTTTTTTTTCACCTATGGAAGTCAATGGTGTCCATCAACTGTTTGGTTACTGACATTCTTCAAAATATCTTCCTTTGTGTTCAGCAGAAGACAGAAATTCATGCCGGTTTGAAAAAACTTGAGGGTGAGTAAATAATTAACAAATTTTCATTTTTAAGTGCACTGTAAAAAATAATCCTGTAAAAAAATGGTAAACTACTGGCAGCTGTGGTTGCCAGCATCATACCGTAACTAAACGGTGTGTTACTGTTTTTGTGTTAGAGCATATAGCTGTTAAATTAAAGTTTTATACTGTAGCTGACAATACGGTATTTAGCTGTTAATTTCAAAAACAGTAACACACCGTATTTTTACGGTATGATGCTGGCAACCACAGCTGCCAGTAGTTTACCGTTTTTTTTACAGGATTATTTTTTACAGTGTGAACTATTCCGTTAAACTTCTATTACTGATTCCAAATTACATGAGAAAAATTGTAGTCAGTAACGTAATCTATTAGATGACACTTTTCAGGTAATAGAATCTGTACTTCCCAGCACTGTTTGAAACTCGTCTGGCCAAAATGTCAAAGTATCTTTAACAGTGGTCAGGTTCCTGTCAAATGTACTTTATGAAAGTTTCACGATGCATTTTAAATTATACGTATACCTCACAGCCATTTGAAATAAAGGCGTATGAATATTTCAAAGAGTAGCCTTGCAATCATGTTACCATGCCCCACATCACGTTTAAGCGCCTTCTGGTATTTAAATAGAGTAATATTTTATTAATGCTGTGTCATAGTAGAGCAGGTCCTCATAAAGCGCATACAGTCACTTGCCGGACTCAGTGGTTTCTCCTCTTTGTTAGCACTGCCTCTGCTCAGAACAGGTTTTTAAATATTTTAATGGCATCAGTTTTACACTTGACCTCCTGATGAAAAGCCCTGATGGCATGACAGCATGTGTAATCAGTGCTGACAGAGAGAACCTCAAGTGCTCTTTTAAAGGGACTGAGTGTTTGTGCTATGTGACAGGCCGCTTTTCAGAGGAATGCGTCTGTGCTCTGACGCAGAATGCTAAGTGTTTGAGTATGTTTAGCTTGAGCTGCGTGTGGTGTTTTTGACAGACATAAATGGTCTGATACTTGACGTGTTCTTGGCCGTCACAGGTAAAGAATCACCTTTTTTTAAGCCATCGATCAAAATTATTAGGGGTTAAGCTGAATCTGTAATCTGAATCTGTAATCTGAATCTTTGCTTTTCCCACCTAGATCTTGTTTGCTGGTGTATGAAATAGAAGTTGGCATGGAGCTCATCAGCATAGTGGCATTATTATTCACACGCCAGTGGACACAGAGCTTTCGATAATCACGCTGGGTTTGAAGGCCAGTGTCCGCGCTTCACATCCCCCACTGCTATTCATGCCATTTGATTTTTCAATTTAAAAGCTCATTCACCTATCACTGACTGTACAGCATTTGAATTCCACATTTGTGCTGCAATATCCAGAGCATTAGAGGAAATGCACGGCTTAACGGCTAGGTGATTTTCTATTTTTCAAATGCAGAAAGCTATGAGGATTTGGACTGTGAATGAACAACTGCGAATCCAGTAAACAGAGAGTGACTTGGCATGAACTCAGTTCACTCTTCTCTTCAGAGTCCAAATACAACAGCAAGGAAGAAATGAGCCAAAAAGGAAAACCAAACCACCGCACACCAAATTGAGAGGGAAAATTGCCCATCCAAATATTATTACAATTTAAAGTAACATTTCTGGTTTAATATATCTTGAGATGTTATTTATACTTGAGGTGGCAAAGCTGAATTTTCAGCATCATTACTCCAGTCTTCAGTGTCACACGATCCTTCGGAAATATGTAATATTAATCGAATACTTTTTGCGGAAACCGTGATACTTTATTTTTTTCAGGATTATTTGATGAATAAACAGCATTTTTTGAAATTCTACTTTTTGTAGAAGTCTTTATTGTCACTGTTGATCAATTTAATGCATCCTTGCTAAGTATTATTCAAGAAAAAATCTGACTGACCCCAAACTTTTGAACATTAGTCTACTCTAGGCCACAACTTTTTGTCACAGGTTTTTACATTGCCTTCATTTATTATTGCTATACTTTTCAAATGCCTTTTGTGCATTTTTTTATCATGATCTCATTCTTTCAATCTTAAACTATGAATCTGCATTATAAAAATAATGAATTATTCCATTTAAAAAATGTGATAAACATAGTGAAATGAGCACAAACTATATGTATTTAAACATTCATTATAAGTGCACTCTCTGTAGTTAAAAGGATAGTTCACCCGAAAATTAATTCTTTCATAAATTTCTCACCCTCATGTCGTTCCAAACCCGTAAGACCCGTTCATCTTCCGAACACAAATAAAGATCTTTTGGATTAAATCTGAGAGCTTTCTTTGAGCTCAAACGTGTTGCGTAACACAAGAATGAACCTCATTGGTCCTCGCAGTCGCACGTAAAGCGAACATGATTGAGCTTCTGTTTACCACAACCGGTGTGTGAGTTGATGACTTTTTATATGTTCATTCAATCTGTTCATCATATAAAGCGATCGAGTCTCTTCAGAAAATTTGCACTAAACCACTCAATTCATATGAATTAGTTTTACGATCTCTTTATGAACTTTTTGAAGCGTGAAAGTGGTAGTTGCGTAGCTGTCATTGGAGGGACAAAAAGCTCTCAGAGTTCATCAAAAAGATCTTAATTAGTGTTCTGAAGATGAATGAAAGTCTTACGGGTTTGGAAAGAAATGAGGGAGAGTAATATATGAAAGAATTTAAATTTTGAAGTGAACGGTCCCATGTATAGAAACACCCATGTATTGTATTCTGGAGGTAGAAGCCTTACCTCAAAGTCTGGCAAAAGGTCGTCCCCATCTTCTATGCTGTAGGACACACTATGAACATCTCTTGTCTCTGCAAGCAACTTCCTTTCCAATGGTGAACCAGGACCAATGTCCACAAAGGTGGTTTCCAGATACTCCTTACTGTGGATGCCCAGGGAGTCAGCGGCGGCCCAAATAGTAGTAGGAGGATAAAGAGTCTCTAGAGTGCTAGGCAATGAACACGGATCCAGTAGCTGATGCTGTTGAATATCTGCAGAACTGCAATAATTCCTCCAGTCCAGAGGGGGCAGTCTTTTGTCCTCCTCGTTCCTCATCAATATGCCTTTGAACAGTCCACCACCACTTGAGTTTTTGGGGCTGTCGCCCAATAATGGATGTTCTAGTTCATCCAAATTCTCCATTTTGAGAGATCTGGATTTGACATCAACTGATGCTTTCCGGCTGATCTGGCCAACAGTCGTATTCTTAAGAATATGTCATTTATGTGAAAGCAGCAACACAGCAGTTTAAACTGAAGACTTTTTGGTTGATTTCTCGCAGATACAAGCATAAACCTTAGCTGGAAAACTAACTCATGTGCTCCTCCATCTCCTCCGAGAGCACTTATTTTAGTGCATGTGTTTAAGTGCACAGAGCTCTTGAATATTACATTTTCTTCACATGTCAGAAGCTGTTTGTTTCTTCGCTTGATGCCTGAATGCAAGATCCATGTAGCACATTGTACACGATTGGTTATATCTCAGCCCATAAATATGCTAATGTGCTTCATTTTGCATGAAAAAAAGATGGAAGTCATTTCTGACGATGGAGCACCGTGATTAGCAACCGACTGTAGACGGGTTGTGAAATTGTGAGGATTTTAAGCGTGAACCTCCCTTCTGCTCTCACCCATTCAGACGAGGGGACCGAAATGTTTTGAACAGAATTCTGTAATGGGAGACTTTTATCTAAATATGTAGTGGAATAAAAATAGCTGTGAATTAGACAGACCAAAGCTGATAGGAATATTCTCTGAAGTGCCAAAAGCTTTGAAGGAAGTCTCACTGTAAGTGCAAAAAATAAAAGCATTGACAGGAGGTTGAAAGACTTATCAGCTATGCACCTATATATATATAAATATATCGTTTTTGTCTCCTGGTGTGTTTTCAGAGACTTCAGACGTCTACAAAAATAGTATCCTCGGGAGTGCGGCTTCTGGTCAGCAAGTGCTCAAGAAACCCATTCCGTTTGTAGCCGAGTAGAAATGTCTTGATGAAGAAATCAGTGCTTGGGAATTGATTTATAGCACTAGCTGAGACCCGACAGCTCTTGCAGGGACCTGTATTTTTAATGCGCCACGCTCTCCCAGTCGAGTGAAGTCTCTCAGAGCCGTGTCCGGCACCTCTCACCTCTCATGTTGACATTTGGACGGGCCTGCCAAAAAGAAGAGAACAGAGTCAGAAATAGCGTTTAGCTTCAGTGCACACAAAAAAACTCTCGATAAGTGATCCCCAAGTGTCTCTATCTTATAAGGCCAGTCTGATGTAATGTTTGAATGGCAGGATGGTATGTGTCAAAGGAACGGACACTAATGTACTCGACATCAATGTACTCTTCCAAAGAGCACGTCTGTCTCAAAGGCAAAGAGCATCAGTGAGAGGGCAGAAGACTCGTTAGTTTGGAAATATGAGAGGGCAGCGGCCCAAGTTCCCTTTAAAAATGTTAGATGGGCATGACGGTTCGAGAGCAGACCCTCTGGTGGATCGTGATGCGTTACACCTCATCTAGTCCACTTACTCGCTCTGTATACAAATCTCTGTGGCCCTCACCTAAAAACAGCCTCGCCACTGCCATCTGAAATCCAGGTCTGTGGCTCCAGGCAGTGTATCCATAAAAAGATATTTCCAATGTAAACACCTGGACGAATGCCTGGTTACAGGGGCGTAATTTGTGGGGGGGATGGGGGGGATATAACCCCCCCAATATTTAAATCTATGCATTACGACCCCCCCATTATTTATACCATGATCACAATATCAGGAGGCATACCCAAACTTCAACCCCCCCAATGTTCAAACCAAATCTACGCCCTTGCCTGGTTATATAAGAGCGTCAGGGTGAAATGCAGCTTGTGATGTGGATATGATATTCCCTTCACCTTGCTTCTTTTGTCAGTCACTCATTTGTTATCAGGATGTGAGCCATTTTGATTATGTATCAACTGCCGACTGCTTTTCTTCCCCCATGATAGCCTCTGGTTTACTGAACCAATTACTCTTTTGAATACATCGTATATTGTAATGTGTATATTGTCGTGCATTTGTTATTATGCATTTTATTATGAGTAGTGTCCCCTTACTGCAGTGACCTTTTAGGGTGCCATTTGACAGATTGTATTAAAGGGATAGTTCACCCAAAAATTTAAATTGTTATTAATAATTACTCACCCTCATGTCGTTCCAAACCGGCAAGATATCCAAAGCCTAAATCAAATCTGTTCATCATATAAAGCGATTGAGTCTTTTCAGAAAATTTGAACTAAACCGCTCAATTCATATGGATTAGTTTTACAATCTCTTTATGAAGTTTTTGAAGCGTCAAAGTGGTAGTTGTGTAGCTGTCAATGGAGGGACAGAAAGCTCTCAGATTTCATCAAAAAGATCTTCATTTGTGTTCTGAAGATGAACGGAATCTTACGGGTTTGGAAACGACGTGTATCATTAATAACAGAATTTTAATTTTTGGGTGAACTATCCCTTTAAGAGTCTCAGATTGGCATTAATCCACCTGATGTTGACCTTTATTTGACCAGCCATTGGCTGAAGAGTCTCAGTCAGTGGGTGTTAAAGAGAGCAACTTGGTCCGATCAGAATCTGCTGTCACATTTCCCAGGAGCCCCTCTGTCAGTCAGTCGGCCCCTGAAAAACCAGGATGACGGTCTCAGAATGATAGGCATCTGGTGCAGGTGAGCGTCTGTCTCTCATGCCAACCTTGTGCTGTTTTCAATCAGTCCTCTACATGCCTGTCTGCACCAGTCTGACACACCTGACATCATCTCTGGCAGTGGCATATGTGTTTACCTGAGGCATTGATGATGATTTTATAACAATTTAGTATGTAAATTAATATAGGGTTAGGATGCACGCCGCATCATTTAAAGTTGTTAATGGATTCTACTAAGTGTTAATTGAAACTTTGATAAAGTGATCTAGCATACTTAATATTAATGATATGCAAGAATACTGCATTAGAAAAAAAAGCTATTTAAATTTAATTTAAAAATTGATTTTAACGATATGCTCAAGGCAATCATTTGCCCTCTGCAGTGTGTGTGAGTGTGTGAATGTAATATAAAGGATTATGCTGCTATAAAGAGATTCAGTCGTCATTTATTCAGCTTTCGAAACTTTCTTTGGAACACAAATGAAGTTTAGCAGACTCTTCTTTGCCATATAATAAAAAGGGAATGATGGCCACAGATATCAGGCAGGATTTTCAGTGGATCAGTTATACTGTGAATATTGTGCACAATGCCTTAACCTTTTAGATTCTTTTATTGAGCATATTTGTCTTTTCTTTAGTCCTCGTTTCATTGTATTGAAAAGAGCAACTTGAACATTCTGCGTAAACTCTGTCATTTTTGTGTTCCACATTAAAAGAAAAGTCAATTTATAATTTGGATGAACAGTCCAATTAAAAGTCTTTATTCAGCAAGAATGCATTAAATTACCTAAAATGACAGTAAAGACTTTTACAATGTTACATTTTGATTGATTTGTTTATTTTAGTGTCAAACACTATGGGCTTATTAGACACTACAGTAATAATTTCACAAATATCTCCAAGTAGCCACATGACATAACACAGAACCCAACATAGCATAACTAAACCACTAAAAATTAGTACACATACAAGTAGAGATGGCTTTTCATGTGGGATACAAAATACTTTTGTTACAAATGCTGTTCTTTTGAACTTTCTATTCATTAAAGAAAAATAAAAAATTGCATGTCTTTTTCATATTAATGTTTGTGAGATCATGGCAGCCGAAAAAATATGTTTTGCCCTCACATATAAATATATTGAAATATGTTTTGAAATATTTTATTTTAAATCGTAATATTTCTAAATATTTTTTATGGAGCTTTGGTGAACAAAATACGTATATACTACTGCATGTGTTATTGCTTTTGTCACTTGTTTGTATGGAGTTTTAAAATAAAGCTGAAAAATAGAGATGAAAAATTGATTCATACAGTTGCTCACTCATTAGATCATTTTTTTGGACGGCATAACAGATGACAGTCAGTTCTGGTTAAAGGTTTTGACACTGTTTTTTTGTTCTGGTTCTAAACAGCACATTTTAATTGGCAATGGAATATTTCTATTTCTAAATGGACTATTTTCTCCCAGCCCACAGTTTTCTAGCCATATATTCAGTTGCTTTGCCTCGAATAGAAAGTCAAAAAAGGAAATCTGATTTCAGCAGCACATAGAGTGGCATGATAAAGAAAGTAATTGACTCTATGGTGATGCATTTAGATCAATAAAGTTGAAGCAAAATCGAATTGCATCTGATTTTATACACTATCCATTACCATATGAAGATATATGGAGCAGCGTACGAGACTGTGGTCTGGATAGTGGCATTGAGAGCTGAAGCCTGCATTACTCTGCTTCATATTGCTTTGCTCTGCTCTCCTGTCGTTCTCCTCCTCCGCTTGTGGTCGAGCTCTTGAGCGCAGACCGAGCGGCGGGGTGATAATTCAGGAGCAGATCCCTGCTCTCCCTGACATCAACATTACTGCAGTGCACCTCCAAACACACTGGATGGAGAGGGCCACAAACATCAGAGCTGCACCCACACTCATTCACACTGTGTATGGCTCTTAAAGGGACAGGCCACCAGAAAAGGGAGTTCTCACCCTCATGTCATTCCAAACCTTTCTTATGTGGAATATGCAATGACAGATGTACGTCTTTTGCATTGTAACTACAGAAAATCTATTCATTTAGATTTGAAAATTAATTTGCTGTTGATAGTGGACTAAATGATTGTAGAAGTCTGAAGTTTTCAACAGAAGATCAAGTTATGACATTTTGATTAAACATCGCAAGGTAAAAAATGTAGCCGTCAACTAAAAGTTTGGAATAATATGATGTTTTAAGGTTTTTGAAAGTATATTTTGTCTATTTGATCAAAAATACAGTAAAAAGGTAACTGTGATATATTATACATTTTTAAGAACGGTTTCTATTGTGATATATTTGAATGCATTCCTGTGATCAAAGCTGAATTTTCGGCATCATTACTCCAGTCACATGATCCTTCAGAAATCATCAAACAATTGTGCTGCTTCATATTTATATGGAAACCATGATACATAACTGTCTGGATTTTTTTAATGAAAATCATACATGTTTCAATACTGTAGAAGTATTGTTCATTATTAGTTCATGTTAACTAAAGTAGTTAACTAATTTTAACTAATAAAACCTTATTGTAAAGTGTTACCTAAAAAATATGTCTGTTTTTACAGTATTTTTTATCAAATAAAATGCAGACTTCTTTCAAAAACGTAATTATTCCAAACTTTTGACTGGAATGATGTAAAATTCAGGATCAAATTAGTCTTTTAAGTCACAAAACATGTTTTCAGTCTTCAAATAAGTCTTTTTCTATCAGAAACCATGGGATACAGCACAAGAATTAAATAGATCACTTTTATGATGTTATTATGGTGCTTTTTTAAGCTTGAAAGCTCCATTTGTTGTCATTATATGTAAAAGAGAAAAAAGCACATCATTAAAAATATCTTCTTTTGTGTTCCAGAGAAGAAGAAAAGTCAGGTTTGAAATGACATGTGGATGAGTAAATGGTGGCAGTGTTTTTCATTTTTGGGTGAACTATCCCTTTAAGCGAGGATGGCTTGATTCCAGAGGAGATGCACTCAGCTTTATTGCTAACCCATAAAAGGACTGCTGTCAGCTGCATTATAAGCCTGATTTCTGCCTCACACATAAAACACCCGGTCCGTTGGTCGGAGCTCTACAAGGACAGCACAGCAAATCAGCCCCAGCACTTTTATAGAGAACCACCTCGCTCTCCTTTGCTCCGGTTGCTTTTTCTATAACTCTCACACACGTTGGCTACTTAATCTTCTTTTTGCGTTGTTTAGAACTGACCTCTGTCTTTTATTTGATTCCTTTAGCCGGTTCAGCATTATTTCCGCTTAACCGACAATCTCAGGGTCCCTTTATAAATGTGATTCAAAAGCCAAAAAATCTATCATAAGATAGTAATGTGTGTCCACTATTTGGCATTGGGCTTTCTTATAGAGGGACAGAGAACTTTTTTTTATATTTTTTACTGTTTTAAGTAATTTGTTCACCACTATTGTCAGGAGGAAAAATATAATATAACAATATCTTTTTTCCAAACAGGTTTCTTGAACATGGCCCCCCATCTGCTATTGGTCAAACAAACTGATAGTCCCGCCCCAAACTTACGCTATTGGTTGAGCCAGTGTTGCTGTGTGTACGTCAGACAAAGCAATGTTTACAGCAGTGTTTTGATGGCTTTACTACGAACCAATTTTCAGTGTCACATGATCCTTCAGAAATCATTCAAATATGCTTATTTGATGCTCATGAGACATTTCTTATTAAAATCAATGTTGAAAACAGTTGCTGCTTCATATTTTTGTGGAAAACATTATACAGGATTCTTTGAAGAATAGAAAGTTCTAGTCTATAGTTGAAATATAATTTCTTTGTAACATTATAAACACTTTTGATCAATTCAATGCATCCTTATTGCTGAACAAACATCAATTTCTTTAAAAAAAATCTTGCAATACTATCATTTGTCATCATTTGTATTTTTCACGATTAAGCTCAGACAGGAAACCCACTGCTAAGGAGAAAACATTTGCTTATATTTCATGTATTTCTGTCTTTAAATCTTCCACACAAACAAAGCAACAGAGGATAGAGTCCAGACTCTGTAAACCAATGAACAAGCTGATGGACGAGAGAGGCGTGCGGAGTGCAAGGCATTATCAAGCACACACACACACACACACACACACACACACACACACACACTCATCCTTCACTATACACCCTTCATGACTGAAATAAAGGATGATGGAGAACAGCTGCGTTTTGCTAATTAAAGCAGAAATTAACTCAGTCTAGGTCTATAAGAAAACACATCGACTTTAAAATTATGAATGCATTTCCTAAGATTAATGAGCCGAAGTCCGATTCGTCATTTCTGTGATGTACGTCTCTGCTTATATAAGTTAGCCTTGATATAATTTCAACACAATAATTCCTTGAGCCCAGCAATGTCACATTATACTCAGGATGGAAAGATACATAATTCCTCCCTATAAATGACATTATAATGGAAAAAGGAATTGAGCTCCACCGAGGGAGGGGTGTTTTTACATCAGCATTCTGTGTGTGTGTTTAGAAATAAACTCATTTATCAGTCATCTTTCTAGTTCAATTGTTTATACCTTTATTCTCTCTCTGTTTTGCTCACTGTTGTTGTTGTAAACATAGAACTATGGCCCCGCAACATGTTATAGAGTGCAACATTCGGGATCCGGAAGTAAAACTCTATTCATTTTCTCCATAGGGAAATTGATTTTGAATGATAACTTCTAAACGTTTAAAGACAGACCTACTGTGAGCTACGAGGTTGTTCATCTATGGTGTTAAGCCATCAGCTCGCATTATTTTTTAAATAATCCCATTTAACAGCAGAATTCCTAGTGAAAAACTGCATTACCTATGATGCTGTACAGAAAATTACACCAATCAGTGAGTCGGAAAAAGCAACCAAGCCGAAATAGCTCCGCCCACTCCCAGGAAGCACTGCGAATGATGTAATCTAGTTGATCTCTCTAAGCTCTCAACATACTTAAATGTATGTGTATGCATATTTTGCAATACACTTAAAATATATTGTTTAATACAGGTGAAACTCGAAAAATGTATATCGTGCAAAAGTTTTTTTATTTCAGTTATTCAATTTAAACGGTGAAACTAATATATTATATAGACTCATTACATGCAAAGTGAGATATTTCAAGCCTTTATTTGTTATAATTTTTATGATTATGGCTTACAGCTATGAAAACCTTTTCACAATATTCTAATTTTGAATTTGGGGTTTTCATAAGCTGTAAGCCATACTCATCAAAACTATAACAAAAAAAGGCTTGAAATATCTCACTTTGCATGTAATGAGTCTATATAATATATTAGTTTCACCGTTTAAATTGAATAACTGAAATAAAAAAAACTTTTGCACGATATACATTTTTCGAGTTTCACCTGTATTAAACAATATATTTTAAGTGTATTGCAAAATATGCATACACATACATTTGTTTAATACAGGTGAAACTCGAAAAATGTATATCGTGCAAAAGTTTTTTTTATTTCAGTTATTCAATTTAAACGGTGAAACTAATATATTATATAGACTCATTACATGCAAAGTGAGATATTTCAAGCCTTTATTTGTTATAATTTTGATGATCATGGCTTACAGCTATGAAAACCTTTTCACAATATTCTAATTTTGAATTTGGGGTTTTCATAAGCTGTAAGCCATACTCATCAAAACTATAACAAAAAAAGGCTTGAAATATCTCACTTTGCATGTAATGAGTCTATATAATATATTAGTTTCACCGTTTAAATTGAATAACTGAAATAAAAAAACTTTTGCACGATATACATTTTTCAAATTTCACATGTATAATATATTCAACATTTGTACATGAGCAGACTGATCTCATGAAATGGCGTATGTATGACACGCCAATTCGTATTTCCATTTTTGGCGTGCTATCAACACGCATAATCGCTTTTCAGCGTGTTTATCAACGCCTTTGACTTAACGTTATAGTACTGTATTATGTATATATAGATATATGACCTACCCCAACCCCGTCCCTAAACCTACCCGTCACTGGGGTTAATACCATTTATGAGTGTTCTCCTACCATCCTAGGAAAAGAAATATCGCTCCACAGATGTAGATATAGATTTTGCTTCGTTTCGCTCGGACATTTAACGGCGTACACATACACGCGGAATCACTCGGACGTTTAATGGCGTAGACATACACGCAAAAGATTTCGGCGTGGACATACACGCGGATAGCTCAAAATGCGTATAGATAACACGCCACTTGACTTGAAAGTGGCGTGTATGTTTACGCAAAGTCATGATGTCATGTTGACATGAGAAGTTTTCTGCTGCTCGCAATGCTTCATGGGATTGTAGTTCTTTCCCCTCACTAATGCCATTAAGTCTTGTACCTTTGTCTTTTTGTCCTTCAAATCAAAGTTTGGAATATTATGATTCACCTCGTAGCTGATTGGCTTGGCGCATGGCTTACAACTCTTTAACGAAGACTTCCTATGGGAAGAAATTAATGGAACAAATACTTCTGGAACCAGTGCGGCTGTAAAAGGGGGCGGGAACTGTTGAACTCTACAGTGAATCAGTTTTATACTGATATGATGTATTGAATGCACTGTAATGGGCCGTACTCATGTTTTTTCATTCCACTATACTACTTTTTCATTGCTTTTCTGTGTAAACATGCACTTGATGGATGTCTTTGACCGTACAGATACAGTCTCCCCACACTAGAGTAATAAACTATTACTATATTCATATACAATGGTAGCCTGGATGCCAGCCCGAACCCAGCCCACAACATTTTTTGGTCGGGAAGTTCGGTCTGGACTCGATCCATTTAGGAGTAATTATGATCGGTTCAGAAATAGTCGGGCCAATCAAATTGCCAGGGCGGGCTTTATACGATGATGGACAGATGATCTGCAGTTACGTAATCATCACGTCATCAAAGAGCGCTTGGGTTGAACTGGTTTCCCTCAGAGATGACTGCAGCTGGAGAACTGAGATGTAGAGATCCCGCTATCGCGTCTGTTGTAAAAGAAATCGACAGCGCATTCATTTTAAAAGACGAACAGAGAACTGCAATCAAGGCATTTGTCGATCGGAAAGATGTGTTTGCCGTCCTTCCTCCGGGATTCGGCAAAAGTTGAATTTATCAGCTGGCTCCGATGGTCTCTAAGAAGATGGGACACAATGAAAACCCTGTGGTCGTTGTGGTTTCTCCTTTGGTCGCACTCATGGAGGACCAAGAAAAAGAAGCAACACTCATTATTTTACTACGCCTCATAATCAAAGCCCTATGGAGAAATCTCAGACTCACATTCTGACTAGAATATGAGTATGACGAAGTCAGGCTAATACAATGGCGTTTACAAAGCCAAAACATTATGACCACCTGCCTAATATGCTGTTGGTCGTCCGCGTGCGCCAAAACAGCAACGAGTCTCTACAAGAGCCCTGAAGGTGTCCAGTGGTCTTTGGCACCAAGATGTTAGCAGCAGATCCTTTAAGTCCTTTAGGTTCCAATGTGGAGCCACCATGGATCAAACTTGTTGGTCCAGCACATCCCAAGTGAGATCTGGGGAATTTGGAGGCCAGGACAACACTTGTCACCATTCCTGAACTATGTGTGGCAGGGTGCATTATCCTGCTGAAAGAGGGCAAAACCCTGTCGCCGGTTTGTGGTTTGTCCCTCTTCGGACCAGACCTCAACATGTGGCCTTGTAAGGAGATGATCAACAGTATTTGCTTGACCTGTGACAGGTCTTAATGTTTTGGCTCATCAGTGTACATGCTGCTTAGCCTGGGAAAACCCAGACAACTTCCGGCAAATTTACATTTACATTTATTCATTTAGCAGACGCTTTTATCCAAAGCGACTTACAAATGAGAACAATAGAAGCAGTTAAACTAACAGTAGGACAACAATACGTAAGTGCTATAACCCCTCTCAGTTTAATTTTAGTGCAGTTTTTTTTTTTTTTTTTTTATAGAATAGAAGAGAAGAGAAAGTGTTAATTCTACTGAATCAAGTGCTGCCGAAAAAGATATGTCTTCAGCAGTTTCTTGAAAGTGGCTACTGACTCAGAAGCTCTGGTTGAGTTAGGCAGATCATTCCACCAACAGGGAACAGCCATGGTAAAGGTCCGAGAAAGAGATTTTGTGCCTCTTTGAGATGGTACCACAAGACGACATTCGCTAGCAGAGCGCAGGTTTCTGGATGGCACATAAGTCTGAAGTAATGAGTTTAGGTAAGAGGGAGCAGTGCCAGTGGTTGTTCTGTAGGCAAACGTCAGTGCCTTGAATTTAATGCGAGCGGCAACTGGCAACCAGTGCAATTGTGTGAGGAGAGGAGTGACGTGTGCTCTCTTCGGCTCATTGAAGACTACTCTGGCTGCAGCATTCTGGATCAATTGTAGAGGTTTGACAGAGCAAGCTGGAAGACCAGCCAGGAGAGCAAATTTAGATTTGCTCTGAAAGTTAGTCTGGCAAAGAGCTCATTCAAGCCCATTTCCAATCCGTCGAAATCGAGGCACCAATCAGAAACGTTGGGGCGGGCTTTACACGATGACGACAGCGCTGGGATTTTGAAGCAGATTTTGTAGCCTACATTACAAAGATGGATGCTGCCGTCGAACATCACTCGTTCGAATCAGCTATCGCGTCTGTTTTAAGCGATTTGAACATTTCCTTTTTGTTAAAAACCGAGCAAAGAACAACACTCGGAGATGTTTCTCCGCCGCTCTGCATACGTCATCTCCTTCATCGCTCTGATTGGGTTTAGGTCTATCCGCGTCGTCCGTTGGTGACGCCCCTCTGGAAATGATTTGTCTATGACGCTTTGCCAGACCATAACTGAGTTACAACTGAGAATGGTCTGGTTTTAACCAGGCTACATGCTGCTACTTCCAAGTTATAGAATCCCATGCTATAACCTCAGCACATGTACAAAAAAACATGTTACATTTAAATGTACTCATTTAACAGATGAGGAATATGACAACGCAATTAATCCTAGAAGGTATTAATTGGTAAAGGTATATGGCACCATATACAAAAGCCTGGTAATATCATACTTTTTGTCAGTGCCTTTTTTACTAGTACCTTTTCTCTGCCTCTACTCCCTTCTTTTCCCTGTCATTTCCGCTTCTCTCCCCTTGACACTCTATCTCTCCCTTGAGTTGGGCAGAGCACTCAGTGTTTCAGAGGAGCCATTTGCACATATCTTAGCTGGGTGATTTCTGTCATCCCTCAGGCCCCGTTGTGCCTCACACCAGCTGTGCCAGAGAGAGAGAGAGAGAGAGAGAGAGAGAGAGAGAGAGAGAGAGAGAGAGAGAGAGAGAGAGAGAGAGAGAGAGAGAGAGTGAACATACAGACGCTGTAGGGGGATTTCCCTGCCATGGACTGTGTGTGTTTGTCTATGAGCCATGAACTCTGTGTGTCTATGTGTCTGACTCTTTCTCATTATCTATAATCTGATTATAATGGGACATCTCATTATTCTTGTTGATCCACTTGGGTGCAGAAAAGGGCACCGGGGCTTGACAGATCTATACTGGTGACAATAAAGAATAGAAGTCTTCTTTCATCTAATTGCACTGAATTTCTTCTGTTTGGGTTTGATTTCTGGTTGTGCGTCTGAAATCTTTGTGCATGAGGCTGCAGTGTCCAAAAGATGAATAATGCTGCTTTCACGGGCAGTTTGCGGATGTTGGAAGGCATCAAGGCATGTCCGAATGCAATCTCAAACATCCTGTTGACAAGAGATGCCTTCATACGGTTGTTTGAAGGCAACATATGTCCTCCACTGCCTACCATATCTCACAAACCTGGACATGCAATTTGAGGGTTAGCTGAACAAACATTGATAAAAATGATGTTCAGTGGAGCAGGTGAAAAATAAATATTTTTTTAATGTTTATTTTTTTTTTTACTTTTCTACAAGGGCTGCACGATTTGGGGGAAAAATGTAATTGCGACTTTTCTGATAAAAATTGTGATGTCGATTAAAACCTGCTTTAGGTTTGCTGTGTTTGTTTATAGGGCTGCAAAATTTGGCCAAAGAAATAAAACAAAATAAAATCATAAAAAAGCAATATTTCTTATTTTATTTAATATTTGTATTTATTATTATTAGTATTATTCTTAAATACTCAATTATCTATTTTAAAGTGCAATATTACTATAGTAGTATTTCCCTGTAAAATAGAAAATTAATATTTAAGAAAAAGACTGTACAATTACAATACTAATATTTTTGGCTGTTTCAATTCATTTTCAAACGTTAAACTGGCTGAAAACCAAGTAAGATGGTCTCGTTTTAAAGAAGACATTTAGCAGATTTCTGTAGAAGTGAAATAAATTAAGAAAGTGAAACAGAAAAAAAGTTATAGAAGTTTGAGTTTATGAAAATGTACAATGTAAAAAAATTTATTATTCATATTTTATATAAAATATATATTTTCAAAACCTGGCCGACTCTAAAACTGCACAAAAATCAAAGTAAAAAATCTGAACAAGTTGTGTTTCAAATTGATTGATATCTCAAAAAATGAGCTTTCAGTGAGATTTTGTTTGGGCGCAGTACCAAACTTTTTTACTAGGTCACAACCAGACTCCATTACTGCCCATATAAGGGCGCCTCCATTTCCATATGTGTTTTGAGTGATCTCAACCATTATTTCCACAATTTTCATACAATTTATGAAGTAGACATCCTATTCAGAAGTAATATGAGAAGTTTGGCAGATTTTGATATGAATTCAACCTCTAAGAAACACATAAAAAGAACAAGTATGTGCGTTATAGCTTCCTGCCACATCACAAATGGTGAAAATATGATTGTTTTCTTTATATTTAAACAAATGTCAGACCTTTTTTTCTAAAATAATTGAATGGATGCTTTCTTTTGAACTATTGGCATGAAAACAAACTGAGGTTTCTACCCTTCTTTCATGATTTTTCATGTTCATCACAATTTCAAAATAAAGGTCAGAAGGAGTATGAAAATATTCTTGTTGCAAATTGATAAATTACGGCTCCTCTGTAAATCAATCACCACATATGGAAACTAGAGACTGTAAGCTTTCAAATGATATATAGTTTGTCAAGATTAGTTTAGGTTTAGTATAGGATATTACTGTTTTAAAAATGTAATGGATTTGGGCCCACCGGTGGGCCGGTGACACTTAACAGGTTAAAGCTTCTCTTTTGTTGACAACAGCCAGTTTATACGTTTCTCATTACACGTTTGGGAAGATACGTCAGCACACGTTATTTTCCCAAAATGCATGTGATGTTCCAGTTCGAAGTTTCCTTTATAGAAAACACATTGTCTGTTTAGTCAGTGGCTGACTGTGCGTGAAGCAGCTGCCTTGGGTTCAGACCTCTATTTCATTCTCATTTAGTGTGAGATGGGTCTTCTCATCTCATGCCAGTGCTTGTTAACCGAGACGGCTACAGAACGTGATGGCTGTGCTGTGCATAGGGAGCAAAATACGATCAATCTGAACTGCTGGTGTATTGTGCTCTTATGACACATCCCTTTATGTGGTAAAGTAGTTGAGGTGTGTGTACTGTACTACACAAGCAGCTTTCTATTGCCAGAGGGCATTTTTTTAAATGAAAAGACTCAAACAAGGTGCAAACAAGGAACCAAACAAGCCTCCAGGCTTTTTGCTGACACTCAAGTTGGATGTGGTAGGGCAACATATTTCAGATAGCTTCAGCCTGTGTCACACTGCTCGTGTCTCGTATTAACAGGTTATAGCATTCATGCAGCCAGAGTAACCAGCACAGCACTGGGAGCAGAAGTGGATCTGCAAGTAGGGTTTCAATGCGACGCCTATTTTTCTCACACGCAGTATGCTAAACTCAGCGAAATAAACTATATTTTTGTGTTAAAAATTCTAACCTTAAAACCTATTAATCAACCCAATCTTTTGCAATGTAGGAGAGAACAAAGTTGAATATGTTGCGCACATTGACAGACAAACACTTTCTGACAGACAGAAGCACAGAAAATGACACACACACACACACACACACACACATACACACACACGTTGGGTTTCCATATTGTATGGGGACTTTCCATAGACATAATGATTTTTATACTTTACGAACTGTATATTCTCTCCCCTAACACTAAATACAACCCTCACAGAAAACCTTATACTTTTTTACATTTTCAGAAAACATAATTTAGTATGATTTATAAGCTGCTTTCCTCATGGGGACCAAAAAAATGTCCCGGTATTGTCACAACGTAGGTTTTACCAGGACCACACACACACACACATGGCAGAGCCTATGGTGTGATGATGTATAACTATTCATCAATGTCTTGCTCCTGAGCGGTCATATGACAACAATGAGCTGTTTTTGGAGCTTGATTAAATTAATAAATACTTGTTTATAATGAGGATGTTTTAAGCTTTGAAACTTGCAGGATGTTTAAATGGTTCAAAGACCTCTTATATGTCAAAAGATCAAGGTCAATTTGATTTCTCATATCATGACCTTTTAAAATAAAATCGTTTGTATGAATTATTAATGGTTATTAATCATAATAATTTTCTAAAAAATAAAAACATTGACATTACACACACACACACACACACACACACATATATATATATATATACGTATATATATATATATATATATATATATATATATTTATTATAATAAATTATCTGATGCTTTAGGATTTGATGGGTAGTATAGTTCTTCACAATACACTATACCATGCATTCACTATTAAATGTTGGAAATATTGAAAATATTCAAAGTTGTAATCTCCATCGGTTTGTGGTATAAGGACGCAGTTTGGTAACACAATGTGAAAGCAGAACACGAGCCTCAGCAGCTTCTCTTACGTGCGGCTAATGCGAGCGGTGTGAAACAGACCAGAGGAAAGAAGTGGCCTGACCTCTTACTGGCCTTCTCCTCCATCATCTGAGTCAGAGCACACACATACACACACACACACACAAACAAATGCCCATCCCAATGGCACACAATTCAATGCATGTCAAATTTAACAATAATAAGAAAAATCTAAGAACACTTCATAATACCAATACAGCAGACACACATATGACACTTGTCTGCGAGATGCTCTGCCTCACTGAGAACACATTTAATCAAATGAGAAATCCTCTCACGTCGCACATAATCACCGGCTAATTGTTTATTACTCGTGCTAAGTAAAAGGTTATCTCACCAGCATGCAGCAGGCAGGGGAATCAGGCAACACACTGCATGTGACAGCACAGCGCTGATAAACAAGTGTGTATGTGTGTGTGTGTGTGTGTGTGTGTGTCTCTACAGGACAGTTTAGATTAGTAGTGAGATTTGTGCATAAGAGGGGGGTGCACTGAGACTTTGGGGATAATAACGCACAGGACCGTATGTCATGAAATAATCTCCTCTTTATTGTAATCTGGAAGTATGATTTGTAGAGACCAAATTTAATGGTTTGTGTGTGTGAAGGGTGTCACGAGGGTGAGGAGCAAAGAGAAAACAGGGTGTCACTTTTTATTAAATACGAAATATATTTCACTTTGAGTAATTGTCTTAATGCACACATCTAAACATGGTCTCTGGGGAGCATCTACCACATGAATCACTACAGAGGCGACGCTGGACTGCAGATTCAGTGACTAACAATAGAAATGTGTCTCTGTAATGGGAACCGCTGCAGTTCTCCTGAACAATAGCTGAAAGTGTTCCAGCACACACACGTTCTGCTGAGCAACATCGCTTTTCTATCACTAAAGTCTGACACAATAATAACGGCAAAGCTTGCATGTGTTATGATAGCCAGAAAAATCATTAAGTTAGAGGTCTGAATAACAGCACAGCAAAATTACAGAAATGTCCCACACATCTGTTCGTCCAGGATGTGACATCAAATAATATATTTCCACAGAGAAATACTGTTATTACACCCAGCCTGGCCGTTAAGAAGCTGTATGCTATGAATATCCTGGACAATACTGATTCAAATGCATTTTTACAACAAAAGCTGAGCAAAACGTACCTCTATCATCTGATGCTGAACTCTGGTGTCGGTGAAGTGTGTGGAGGAACTGAGTGGAGCAAAAGATGAATCCAGCGGCCCAGTTTGAACTTCAGCAATACTTTAGCACCAAGACATATTCTCCATTTGTGTGTTTAAGCAAGCCTGGCGGAGAGAGAGAGAGAGAGAGAGAGAGAGAGAGAGAGAGAGAGAGAGAGAGAGAGAGAGAGAGAGAGAGAGAGAGAGAGAGAGAGAGAGAGAGAGAGAGAGAGAGAGAGAGAGAGAGAGGATGGTGTTAGAGTAAAAGAGTGACAGTTCTTGCCTCCTGAGTTGAGCGTTGTAATAAAGCGAGCTCCTGTGTGAGTGTGTAGACACACACTGCAGTATACACACCGCTGCTGATGCTTACACTTTACTCTCTCTCTGCCTGTCTCTCTCACTTCACACTTCTCTGATGGAGTCAGTAGTTGCTCTTTTAATCCTGTTTACGCTGGGTATTTATACCACCAATGCTCTTTAAGTCTTCCTGGCGAGACTTCCAAACTACAGACTCTTTGCATCTTCCTCTCCACTTCTCTTTCCCTCCTCCACTGTCTTTTAGCGCTCCACTCCACCCCCCACTTTCCCCCTCTCTCCTTGGCTCTAGCATCAGTGTATCGCAGGGTCCTAGAGGCTGACGGTGTTTGGTAGCGTGTTTGCGTGTACAGTGTATCTCTGCTACTGTAAACACATCAGTGTGACTCAAGCCTCCTCTCTCTCACTACATTTCTTTGCTCTTTCTTTTCTCCCTGATGGTGCTTCAGAACAGTGGGAATGTTGGCATGAGGTTGTTTGGTGAAACATTGTTCTCACTCTTTATACGGCCACAGAGTGGACAGTCCTACAGAGAGCCAAGATAACTGATCAAAGAAGGTCAGTTTAAATTCAACACGAAATCATCTACTGTACTTCCATGTTGTGGCGTACATGCATATTAGGTGGTCCTTGATTTTATCCATTAGGAATTGATTTAGATTGTAAAAAGTGGCCATTTCAAATAAAAGCTGTTCTTTTAAACTGTCTATTTAAAGAGTATATATATGAAGACTTTGGTTTCAAAACGCAATAAATCCATTTAGATTAATTTGAGTAAACATGTGTTTTCTTTACCAAGAAAGTGGAAAGATGAAAACCACTATTTTCTGTTTCAAACTTTCACATAGCATTGGTAGGTCATCATAATAACAAAAAAATTAAAATCCAGGTTTTGATTTTCAAAGATTTATTATAAAAACGGACAAAAGTACAAAATAGATAAGAAAAACTAGGAAGCCGGGTGTATTTAAGGCACTGCCGTTACTGTTTACATTGCGTGGAATGGTGCGTTGTGATTGGTTGAGAGCGGATATATCGCATTCTAGGGAGACCTGGCGTTTGTCGCGGTTTGGAAAGAAAGGGAGAAAACATGACAGAATCACACGGCGGATATCGCATTTTACTTAAAATTAAACATTGACTTTTCAATACCAACCAGATACAATGCTGATTTTTGCAGTAACT